>NC_140990.1:243610636-244810636 GCF_052327205.1 Somniosus microcephalus | reverse complement strand
AGCAGCCGCCGATGTCCGCCGACTGGGACTCGGAGGCCATAGAAATCCGCTGGTGCGCAGGCAGGACTGGAGAGAGCAACGCCGCACCGTGTCGGGGTGGATGAAGCTCTCCGTGCTCCCAGAGTCAAAAAGGCAGATTGTTTCGTGACCATTTACCTTAATGTCCATTGTGGAACTGGCCAGCTGGTGCGGTCTCGCTTGGCCCAGTGTAACGGAGGCCAGCGTAGGGGTCGGTGTGTCGCTGCGGGTATCAGATGAGGCGGTGTTGGGGGCCTGCTGCGTCCCGGCTGTCGTCCAAGATGGCGGCGTCCATGATCCCCATGTGGCTGGAGGCATCCAAAATGGCTGCTGTTCCGGTGGCTCGCACATGGCTGGGGAGGCCCAAGATGGCGGCCCGCATGGCCCACATGCAGCGCTGCTGGGGTTCGGGGTGGCTTTGGCCCTGCAGACGCTAGCGTAGTGTCCCTTCTTCCTGCAGCCCGAGCAGATCGCATTTTTCGCCGGGCAGCGCGCTCTGGGGTGTTTGGCCTGGCCACAGAAGTAGCATTTCTGGCCTTGGGGCACTGCTGTCTGGCCTTGGGACACTGCTGCAGTAGTTGGGCCGTTGCTGGGGTGTGGCTGGGGTGGCACGGCGCTATGAAACGGTCCTACCGTGTCGCAGGCTGTCATTCCCCGCGGCGTCCACGGTGCAGAGGAGTAGGCATCCATGCCCCGGTAGGCTGCATCCAATGATAGTGCGAGTTCAGAGGCCTTGTTGAGGTCGGGGTCACTCTGCTCCAACAGTCGCTGTCGGGTGTAATTGGACCTGTGGCCCGCTACAAAAGCGTCCCGGATAAGTTCCTCTGTGTACACGGCGGCCTTTACATCCTTACAACCACAGGCCCGGCCAAGCACAGACAGTGCCTGAAGGTATTCCACGGTCGATTCCCCAGGTTGTTGTTTACGACTCCCCAGAAGGTGCCTGGCATAAACTGCGTTCACTGGGCGCGTGTACTGGTCCTTGAGGAGCTTGATAGCGTCCGCGTACGAGGTCGCGTCTTGGATGACCGAGTACACTCGGTGGTTCACTTTGGAGGTCAGGACATCCAGTTTGTCCTCGTCCAATTTGATTGCAGCGGAGGCGGTCAGGAATTTTTCGAAACACTTAAGCCAGTGAGTAAACTTGGTGGATGAGTCCACCTCCCGATGATCTAAGTCCAGGCATACTGGTGTGAGGATCTTCTCCATTATAAAAATCTTGTTAATAAAATTGATGCGCTATCAATAACTCAAAAGACTGAGATTAGGCGAGTAATTAACAGGCTTTTATTAACAAGAGAATGAAGGTCTGCCTCGAGTGGTCGACCGGTCCAGAATACAAAGGGGCTGTGGAGCAGTCACCTTTATACTAAGGATTTGTGGGAGGAGTCAGCCGAGGCATGTACAGGCATGTACACAGTGGAATACAAACAGTGGTTTACCACAGCATCCAAATCCCTTACTTCGGAGGTAACTGGATATTGTAAAGTCACATTGACCGTTAAGGATACGGAGTATAAGGACTTTAAACTCCTCATATTACCTCAGTTGTGTGTGAACTTAATATTAGGCTTGGACTTCCAGTGTCAGCATGAGAGCGTTACCCTTAAGTATGGTGGATCTCAGCCTCCGCTCACAGTCTGCGGCCTTTCTACTTTAAACGTAAGTCCGCCTTCTTTGTTTGCGAACCTTGCTCCTAATTGTAGACCTATAGCGACTAAGAGTCGACGGTATAGTTAAGAAGATAAAATATTTATAAAAGAGGAAGTGGAAAGGCTTCAACGGGAGGGAATCATCGAACACAGTGGTAGCCCGTGGTGTGCCCAGGTGGTGGTGGTTAAAACTAATGAGAAGAAAAGACTTGTGGTCGATTATAGCCAGACTATAAACTTGTATACCCAATTAGACGCCTATCCTTTGCCTCGTATTTCTGAGATGGTGAACCAGATAGCTTAGTACCGTGTGTTCTGCACCATTGATTTAAAGTCTGCCTACCATCAACTCCCCATCAAAATAGAAGACCGACCTTCGATGGCCTTCGAAGCTAATGGGCGCCTGTACCAATTCCTTCCGGTGCCCTTTGGAGTGACGAATGGGGTATCCGTCTTCCAACGGGAGATGGATCGTATGGTGGATGAATACGCATTGGAAGCAACATTCCCGTACCTGGACAATGTTACCATCTGTGGGCGTGACCAACGGGAGCATGATCAAAATCTCGCGAAGTTCCTAGAGACTGCAAAGAGGTTAAACCTGACCTTCAACGAAAACAAGTGTACCTTCAATACTACACATTTGTGTATTCTTGGTTGCGTTGTGGAGAATGGGGTAATCGGGCCAGACCCTGAAAGATTACGCCCACTTAAGGAATTACCTTTACCTCACACTGTAAAAGCTTTAAGAAGGTGTCTGGGATTCTTCTCGTACTATGCCCAGTGGGTGGCTAGCTACTCAGATAAAGTCCGACCTCTTATTAAGTCGACGTCTTTTCCGCTATCGGCGGAAGCTCAGGAGGCTTTCCTTAATATCAAACGGGACATTGAGAAGGCAGTGGTATGTGCCGTGGATGAGAAGATCCCTTTTCAAGTGGAAAGTGATGCATCTGATTTTGCGTTGGCAGCAAGTCTTAACCAAGCTGGTAGACCAGTACCTTTCTTCTCTCGTACATTGCAAAGACCAGAAGTTCGACATTCTTCAGTGGAAAAGGAGGCACAGGCGATTATCGAAGCAGTCAGGTATTGGAGACATTATCTCGCTGGCCAAGGTTTTACGCTCATTACTGACCAGCGATCCGTGGCCTTTATGTTCAACACTAAGCAGAGAGGCAAGATCAAAAATGATAAGATTTTAAGATGGCGAATAGAACTGTCAACATATGACTATGATATTCAGTACAGGCCTGGAGTATTTAATGAGCCATCGGATGCTTTGTCACGAGGAGTATGTGCTAGTCTAGGTACAGATAAGCTTCAAAGTCTCCACGACGCACTCTGCCACCCTGGGGTTACCAGAATGAACCACTTCATTAAGTCCCACAATCTACCCTACTCTATTGAGGAGGTCCGGACAATGACCAGAACCTGTCATGTTTGTGCTGAATGCAAACCCCGCTTCTATAAGCTGTCCGAGCCAGCTCATCTTATTAAAGCAACTCGACCATTTGAGCGTTTGAGTCTCGATTTTAAAGGTCCCATTCCATCGAGCGACCGTAATGTCTATTTTCTTAATATTATAGACGAGTACTCTCGGTTCCCTTTTGTTATCCCCTGTCCGGATGTGACTAGTGCTGTTGTAATTAAATGCCTCTGCCAACTGTTTTCCTTGTTCGGCATGCCTAACTATATACATAGTGATAGGGGTTCTTCCTTTATGAGTGAAGAATTACGACAGTTTTTGCTATCAAAGGGGATTGCAACGAGTAGAACTACCAGCTATAACCCTCGTGGCAATGGGCAGGTCAAGAAAGAAAATGCGACAGTGTGGAAGGCTATCGTACTGTCTCTGAAGTCACGAGGCCTGCCAACCTCTCGCTGGCAGGATGTCCTGCCAGACGTGCTGCATTCCATAAGGTCTCTTTTGTGTACAGCGACGAATGCCACCCCTCATGAAAGGATGTTTAGTTTTCCAAGAAAAGCTACTAATGGAGTATCGTTACCCACATGGTTGACGACCACGGGCCCTGTGTTGTTACGCAGACATGTGAGAGGCCACAAGACTGATCCACTGGTGGAGGAAGTACAACTCCTCCATGCTAATCCCCAGTATGCGTATATTCAATATCCGGATGGGCGAGAGGATACAGTCTCTATTAAAGATCTTGCACCTGCTGGAGCTCGAAAAGAGTTCGAATCTGAGAGTAGAGTTTTCAATCGTGGTATTGGACCTTCAGAGACACAAACCCTCAGTGTGGAAAATACTGATGATTCTGGGAATTCAAATGAACCGGAGTTAGTACTCCAGGAGGAGCCTCAGCAAGAGTTACGTCGTTCCCAGAGGATTATCAGACCTCCTGACAGACTGAATCTATAGCAGGGGGTGAATGTGATGAAATAACTCTGTGTTCTGGTATTTGTATTGTTGTTGTTGTTGTTGTACTTGTAATGTCTGGAATGTTCCACCGGGGGGAACCACTAATGCTCCTCCCTGGCCCCGCCCCTCTTCTGGTATGTTCTACCAAGGGCTCGGTCGATGATGAACTCTGTTAACTCTGCCATGATTCTTACTTAATAAAAGGCTTCAGTCTTAAGCTTTAACTTCATGGATTCGGGCAGTTATTTGGCACATCACTTACGACATCACTGACTCTGGACATTGTTAAGTATGTGTATTGTATTGAACAATTAACACAAAGACTTAAACGTATAACTCAAACAGGTCTTTACTGGTTGGAGGTAGGGACTACACGTAGGTCTTTACTTCATGCCCACAGGCGGGAACTGAGGGGAGATCAGTACCCACAGTACTATTTATACCCCTATGGCCAGGAGTGGTACTGCGTATCACTACGCCCTACAAGTAGTGCAGTCCTGTCCATAGGTTCAAAGTAGCACACATATTACATACACAACATTCCTCCCTTCTTAGCTTTACAGTCATCTCCCCATTTAACATAACGTAATAACATATATACATATATAACTTCAGGTTTACATAACAGAATAACATAGATACATAGATAACTTCATGTCAAAACAGATCACAGATTCAGTCTCTGCGGAAAACAGTTCACAGATTCAATCTCTGTGGTGTAGTCGGTTCACGTTGCTGGAGTGACTCATTCAATAGTCCTTCCATGGATTTAACGGCTTGAACTTCCGAACTGATTTGGCTCCGTTCGGAGGGACCACGTGTGTGATCTGGTAGGGGTGATAATGGTTCAGATGGTTATCATCTTCTGCTTCGTCTTTTCCTTTTCTGCTTCTTAGAGACTCTCTGGGCTCCCCTGTCAGCTGCCAGCTGTAGCGCCACCATCTCCCTATATTCCTTAGACTTTAAGTGATTCATCCTGATTTCTGCACTTTGGGAGTTTTCATCACAAGCTGGGCAGACCAGGTCACTATAATATTCAGTGTCACTCAATAGGTCATGGTAATATTCGGTGTCGTCCTGATCTAGGCCAGCGAGAGGGTCTTCTATTTCCTCCATACCCAGCTGGGCGTTAGCCAGCTTTTGTTCCAAGTCCAGACATCTTTCCTGAAGAGACTTCTTCATGCGTACCTCTTCATCCAGCTTTTTCTGGGCTTTCAGCAAGTCGTTTACTAATGACCTCATTTGAGATTTTACTACTTCAACTTCTTTTGGAGATTGATTGATCGGACTATTCAATCCCTCTACCGGAGCAGCTGTTTCAGCGGTCTGTTGTTCTACGTTGACGTGAGTCAGCGTACTTTTGGCATCCAAGGGCTGCTCTGTTGCAGTCATCTCAGTCTGTGTTGCCACCTCAGCTCTTCCAATAACCTTTGAGAGCTCCGAACCCCTTTCGTTTGAATATTGAAGTTCGTGTTCAAGTTTTTCCCATTTCAGAGTCCTGTCCTTCAGCATATGCAGGAGTTGGCTGACCGTTAACTCCTCTGACATCAGACGTTTTGTGTGCTCCTGCTCCATTTGCTCCAGCAGCTGCTTCTGTTGTCTTTCCAGATGTTCCCACTCTATATCAAAGAACTCTTTCGTCGCATTCATCTCTTGCTCAAAACGGCGAATCATTTGTTCTAATTGCTGTTGCAGTTTGAAATGGAGTTGAGTTCGAGCCCGGTGTCCCTCAGAAATGTGCATGTCAGTAGACTGGACAGACTCAGAATTCTCTATCTCTGTGGAATTCTGTGCTGAAACTTTGTCTTTTGCACACGGGTTGGCCTTACCATCATCAGTTCCAGAGTCTGGGTTGATTATGTTCACCGAGTTCTCACTCGTTATTGTTTGTAGGAAATGCCAGTCGATATTCATTTTCCTAATCCACTCCCATCCTAGTAGTGGAGGACCTCCTTCAGATAGCACATATAAGTCCATTATTTGACTTTCTTCGCCCTTGTGGACCACTGTGACCTCAATTTTCCCGATGGGGTACACTCTTTGCCCCGTGTATGTTTTCAATATGAGCTCCGTATCCTGTAGGGGAATATGTTGGAATAACCTTCCATAATCTTTCTTATTTATGACCGTCAATGCCGATCCAGTGTCCAATTCCAGTTTTACTTGGACTCCTTCTATCTGAAGAGTGACCCAAATTGTCTGGAGGTCTGCACCCTTACCAACGTTGAGTACCCTTAAGCTAGCCAGTTCAATACTGCTTAAGCCAGCCAGTTCATTACTGCTAGCGTCTGAATCGGACTCCTGTTCGGCCACCTTGTGTACTTTTGCGTATTTTCCTTGCGGTGACTTCTTGTTGCTGGTCTTCTTCCCTGACCTGCATACTCTAGCTATGTGTCCAAGCCTACCACAAGTTCTACATTCTTGGTTTTTAAACCAACACTGGTTCTGATCATGCGTTGTCTTTCCACAACGATAACATTTGCCAGAACTCACACCCAATTTGTGTGCACTGAGCTCCGGTGACCGTAGCTGCATTACTGCCGTGCCTCTCGCTGCGGCTTCGTGTGCTGCTGCCATAGTGACCGCCTTCTCAAGCGTCAGCTCATTCTCCTCGAGCAGTCGCTTTTGTGTATCCTGTTTAAATAAACCACACACAAATTTGTCTCGTAGTGCATCTGTCAGTCCCGTTCCAAACTGGCAATATTTCGCTAATTTACGCAATTCCAGCAAATATTCAGCATTGCTTTCATGCTGTAGCTGCCTTCTGTCGTAAAATTGAAATCGTTCCGCTAGCATCAGCGGCGTGGGGTTTAGATGATCTTTCAGGACAGTAACAATCTCATCGAACGTCTTATCCGCCGGTTCATCTCGTGATAACAGGTGTTTCAATTGCCCGTATGTCTTCGCACCCATTAAATTTAATAATGTTAGAGCTTTATCTTGGTCACGAATTTTATTGGCCTTACAATAATTTTTTACTCTTTCAACATATATGGCCCAATCTTCGAGGTCACTATCAAAGGTGCTAATATTCCCGTGTTTAGGCATTGTAGATTTGCAATTTCTCAGATTTTCTTTTCTTTACTTGTTATCAAAGATGGCGGCTTCCCGCTCTTGCCGTCATCCTCCGCCCACAAAATGGCGGTTTTCCCGCGCTTGGCGGTCTTCACCCGTCCCCCGACGCCGTCTCCCTTCAGCCCCCGAGTGCGGCCCTTATCTTCTGTGCGATCGATAGCCCGCGCTGTGCACCGCGGCTCTCGCACCTTGAGCTTCTGCAGCCGCCGCGCCTTTCAGTCCGAGTGCGGCCCTTATCTTTGGTCCCGATCGCTGGCCCGCGCTGCGCCTCGCACTTGAAGGCGGCCCGGCCTTATCTCCGATCGCGATCGATGGCCCTTATCTGCTCCGACTTCCCCAGCCCTGTCTTTGCAGCCAACGCTGCACGGCTTACCCCACCACCTAGGTTGAACAAGGAATCTGCAGAAAGACTTCTGTCAGTCGCTGGAAGCTGTCAGGATGGCTGCTGCACTCCAGTGCTCAGTCGCTGATGGAGGCTTCAGAGTCCTAAGCCTGTCGCTTCTAGTGGGGTGGTGAGGTTTGAAACCTCTCTTCAACTGCCGCAGGGTAAGAACCTGACTCGTCGCCAGTGTTAAGTATGTGTATTGTATTGAACAATTAACACAAAGACTTAAACGTATAACTCAAACAGGTCTTTACTGGTTGGAGGTAGGGACTACACGTAGGTCTTTACTTCATGCCCACAGGCGGGAACTGAGGGGAGATCAGTACCCACAGTACTATTTATACCACTATGGCCAGGAGTGGTACTGCGTATCACTACGCCCTACAAGTAGTGCAGTCCTGTCCATAGGTTCAAAGTAGCACACATATTACATACACAACAGACATCACTGACTCTCTTACATCACTGACTCTCTCTGGACATCACTGATCCTCTCTGGACATCACTGACACTTTCTGGACATCACTGACTCTCTCAGGACATCACTGATCCTCTCAAGACATCAATGACTCTCTCCAGACATCACTGACACTCTGGATATCACTGACTCTCCCTTGACATCACTGACTCTCTCAGGATATCACTGACACTCTCTGGACATCACTGACTCTCTCAGGACATCATTGACTGTCTCCGGACATCGCTGGCTCTCTCCGGACATTGCTGTCTCTCTCAGGGCATCACTGACTTTCTTACAACATCACTGACTCTGGACATCACTGACTCTCTTACATCACTGACTCTCTCGGGACATCACTGATCCTCTCTGGACATCAATGACTCTCTCAGGACAATACTGACTCTCTCCGGACATCACTGACTCTCTCCGGACATCACTAACTCTCTCCGGACATCACTGATTCTCTCCGGACATCACTGACTCTCTCCAGACATCACTGACTCTCTGAGGACATCACTGATCCTGTCTGGACATCACTGACTCTCTCCGAACATCACTGATCCTCTCCGGACATCACTGATTCTATCCGGACATCACTGACTCTCAGGATAATATTACCTCTGGCCGGATATCACTGACTCTTTCAGGATATCACTGGCTCTCTTGGGACATCACCGACACTCTCAGAACATCACTGACTCTCTCAGGACATCACTGACTCTCTCTGGAGATCATTGACTCTCTCACGACATCAATGACTCTCTCTGGAGATCACTGACTCACCCTGGACATCACTGACACTCTCAGGACATCACTGATTCTATCTGGACATCACTGACTCTCTCTGGACATCATTGACTCTCAGGTCATCACTGACTCTCTCTCTGGACATCACTGACTCTCTGGACATCACTGACTCTCCCCGGACATCACTGACTCTCTCAGGACATCACTGACTCTCTCTGGACATCACCAACTGTCTCTGAATATCACTGACTCTCTCTGGACATCACTGACTATGTCTGGACATCACTGACTCTTTCAGGACATCACTGAATCTCTCAGGACATCACTGACTCTCTTATGACATCACTGACTCTCTCTGGACATCACAGATTCTCTCTGGACATCACCGACTCTCTCTGGACATCACTGACTCTATCAGGATGTCACTGAATCTCTCAGGACATCGCTGACTCTCTCAGGGCTTCACTGACTTTCTGGACCTCAGTGAATCTCTGGACATCACTGACTCTCAGGACAAAACTGGCTCTCTCCGGATATCACTGACTCTCTGCGGACATCACTGACTCTCTCAGGACGTCACCGATTCTATCTGGACATCACTGACTCTCTCCGGACATCATTGACTCTCAGGACATCACTGACTCTCTCTCTGGACATCACTGACTCTCTGGACATCACTGACTCTCCCCAGACATCACTGACTCTCTCAGGACATCACTGACTATCTCCAGACATCAAAGACTCTCTCTGGACATCACCGACTGTCTCTGGATATCACTGACTCTCTCTGGACATCGCTGACTATGTCTGGACATCACTGACTCTTTCAGGACATCACTGAATCTCTCAGGACATCACTGACTCTCTTATGACATCACTGACTCTCTCTGGACATCACAGACTCTCTCTGGACATCACCGACTCTCTCTGGACATCACTGACTCTCTCTGGACAATACTGACTCTCTTTGGACATCACTGACTCTCAGGACAACACTGTCTCTCTCCGGATATCACTGACTCTCTCCGGACATCACTGACTCTCTCAGGACGTCACTGGCTCTCTCTGGAAATCACTGACTCTCTCTGGACATCACTGACACACGAAGGACATCACTGACACACGAAGGACATCACTGACTCTCTCAGGACATCACTGAGTCTTTCTGAACATCACTGACTCTCTCAGGACATCACTGACCTTCGCCGGACATCACTGACACACGAAGGACATCACTGACTCTCTCAGGACATCACTGAGTCTTTCTGACCATCACTGACTCTCTCAGGACATCACTGACTCTCAGGACCTCACTGAATATCTCTGGACATCACTGACTCGCTCCGGACATCACAGGCTCTCTCAGGACATCACAGACTCTCTCAGGACATCACCGACTCTCTCTGGACATCACTGACTCTCTCTGGACATCACTGGCACACGAAGGACATCATTGACTCTCAGGCCATCACTGGCTCCCTCTCTGGACATCACTGACTCTCTGGACATCACTGACTCTCCCCGGACATCACTGACTCTCTCAGGACATCACTGACTCTCTCTGGACATCACCAACTGTCTCTGGATATCACTGACTCTCTCTGGACATCACTGACTATGTCTGGACATCACTGACTCTTTCAGGACATCACTGAATCTCTCAGGACATCACTGACTCTCTTATGACATCACTGACTCTCTCTGGACATCACAGATTCTCTCTGGACATCACCGACTCTCTCTGGACATCACTGACTCTATCAGGATGTCACTGAATCTCTCAGGACATCGCTGACTCTCTCAGGGCTTCACTGACTTTCTGGTCCTCAGTGAATCTCTGGACATCACTGAATCTCAGGACAAAACTGGCTCTCTCCGGATGTCACTGACTCTCTGTGGACATCACTGACTCTCTCAGGACGTCACCGATTCTATCTGGACATCACTGACTCTCTCCGGACATCATTGACTCTCAGGACATCACTGACTCTCTCTCTGGACATCACTGACTCTCTGGACATCACTGACTCTCCCCAGACATCACTGACTCTCTCAGGACATCACTGACTATCTCCAGACATCAAAGACTCTCTCTGGACATCACCGACTGTCTCTGGATATCACTGACTCTCTCTGGACATCGCTGACTATGTCTGGACATCACTGACTCTTTCAGGACATCACTGAATCTCTCAGGACATCACTGACTCTCTTATGACATCACTGACTCTCTCTGGACATCACAGACTCTCTCTGGACATCACCGACTCTCTCTGGACATCACTGACTCTCTCTGGACAATACTGACTCTCTTTGGACATCTCTGACTCTCAGGACAACACTGACTCTCTCCGGATATCACTGACTCTCTCCAGACATCACTGACTCTCTCAGGACGTCACTGGCTCTCTCTGGACATCACTGACTCTCTCTGGACATCACTGACTCTCTCTGGACATCACTGACACACGAAGGACATCACTGACACACGAAGGACATCACTGACTCTCTCAGGACATCACTGAGTCTTTCTGAACATCACTGACTCTCTCAGGACATCACTGACCTTCGCCGGACATCACTGACACACGAAGGACATCACTGACTCTCTCAGGACATCACTGAGTCTTTCTGACCATCACTGACTCTCTCAGGACATCACTGACTCTCAGGACATCACTGAATCTCTCTGGACATCACTGACTCTCTCCGGACATCACTGACTCTCTCAGGACATCACAGACTCTCTCAGGACATCACAGACTCTCTCAGGACATCACAGACTCTCTTTGGACATCACTGACTCTCTCTGGACATCACTGACACACGAAGGACATCATTGACACACGAAGGACATCACTGACTCTCTCAGGATATCACTGAGTCTTTCTGAACATCACTGACTCTCTCAGGACATCACTGACCTTCGCCGGACATCACTGACACACGAAGGACATCACTGACTCTCTCAGGACATCACTGAGTCTTTCTGACCATCACTGACTCTCTCAGGACATCACTGACTCTCAGGACATCACTGACTCTCTCTGGACATCACTGACTCTCTCAGGACATCACAGACTCTTTCAGGACATCACTGAATCTCTCAGGACATCACTGACTCTCTTATGACATCACTGACACTCTCAGGACATCACAGACTCTCCCTGGACATCATTGATTCTCTCTCTGGACATCACTGACTCTCAGGACATCACTGACTCACTCTGGACATCACTGACTCTCTCTCTGGACATCACTGACTCTCTGGACATCAATGACTCTCCCCAGACATCACTGACTCTCTCAGGACATCACTGACTATCTCCAGACATCAAACACACTCTCTGGACATCACCGACTGTCTCTGGATGTCACTGACTCTCTCTGGACATCGCTGACTCTCTCAGGACATCACTGACTCTCTCAGGACATCACTGACTCCCTCTGGAGATCATTGACTCTCTCACGACATCAATGACTCTCTCTGCAGATCACTGACTCACCCTGGACATCACTGACACTCTCAGGACATCACTGATTCTATCTGGACATCACTGACTCTCTCTGGACATCATTGACTCTCAGGTCATCACTGGCTTTCTCTCTGGACATCACTGACTCTCTGGACATCACTGACTCTCCCCGGACATCACTGACTCTATCAGGACATCACTGACTCTCTCTGGACATCACCAACTGTCTCTGGATATCACTGACTCTCTCTGGACATCACTGACTATGTCTGGACATCACTGACTCTTTCAGGACATCACCGAATCTCTCAGGACATCACTGACTCTCTTCTGACATCACTGCCTCTCTCTGGACATCACAGATTCTCTCTGGACATCACCGACTCTCTCTGGACATCACTGACTCTATCAGGATGTCACTGAATCTCTCAGGACATCGCTGACTCTCTCAGGGCTTCACTGACTTTCTGGACCTCAGTGAATCTCTGGACATCACTGACTCTCAGGACAAAACTGGCTCTCTCCGGATATCACTGACTCTCTGCGGACATCACTGACTCTCTCAGGACGTCACCGATTCTATCTGGACATAACTGACTCTCTCCGGACATCATTGGCTCTCAGGACATCACTGACTCTCTCTCTGGACATCACTGACTCTCTGGACATCACTGACTCTCCCCAGACATCACTGACTCTCTCAGGACATCACTGACTATCTCCAGACATCAAAGACTCTCTGTGGACATCACCGACTGTCTCTGGATATCACTGATTCTCTCTGGACATCGCTGACTATGTCTGGACATCACTGACTCTTTCAGGACATCACTGAATCTCTCAGGACATCACTGACTCTCTTATGACATCACTGACTCTCTCTGGACATCACAGACTCTCTCTGGACATCACCGACTCTCTCTGGACATCACTGACTCTCTCTGGACAATACTGACTCTCTTTGGACATCACTGACTCTCAGGACAACACTGACTCTCTCCGGATATCATTGACTCTCTACGGACATCACTGACTCTCTCAGGACGTCACTGGCTCTCTCTGGACATCACTGACTCTCTCTGGACATCACTGACTCTCTCTGGACATCACTGACACACGAAGGACATCACTGACACACGAAGGACATCACTGACTCTCTCAGGACATCACTGAGTCTTTCTGAACATCACTGACTCTCTCAGGACATCACTGACCTTCGCCGGACATCACTGACACACGAAGGACATCATTGACTCTCTCAGGACATCACTGAGTCTTTCTGACCATCACTGACTCTCTCAGGACATCACTGACTCTCAGGACATCACTGAATCCCTCTGGACATCACTGACTCTGTCCGGACATCACTGACTCTCTCAGGACATCACAGACTCTCTCAGGACATCACAGACTCTCTCAGGACATCACAGACTCTCTCTGGACATCACTGACTCTCTCTGGACATCACTGACACACGAAGGACATCATTGACACACGAAGGACATCACTGAGTTTCTCAGGATATCACTGAGTCTTTCTGAACATCACTGACTCTCTCAGGACATCACTGACCTTCGCCGGACATCACTGACACACGAAGGACATCACTGACTCTCTCAGGACATCACTGAGTCTTTCTGACCATCACTGACTCTCTCAGGACATCACTGACTCTCAGGACATCACTGAAACTCTCTGGACATCACTGACTCTCTCTGGACATCACTGACTCTCTCAGGACATCACAGACTCTTTCAGGACATCACTGAATCTCTCAGGACATCACTGACTCTCTCAGGACATCACAGACTCTCCCTGGACACCATTGATTCTCTCTCTGGACATCACTGACTCTCAGGACATCTCTGGCTCACTCTGGACATCACTGACTCTCTCTCTGGACATCACTGACTCTCTGGACATCACTGACTCTCCCCAGACATTACTGACTCTCTCAGGACATCACTGACTATCTCCAGACATCAAAGACACTCTCTGGACATCACCGACTGTCTCTGGATATCACTGACTCTCTCTGGACATCGCTGACTATGTCTGGACATCACTGACTCTTTCAGGACATCACTGAATCTCTCAGGACATCACTGACACACGAAGGACATCATTGACACACGAAGGACATCACTGACTCTCTCAGGATATCACTGAGTCTTTCTGAACATCACTGACTCTCTCAGGACATCACTGACCTTCGCCGGACATCACTGACACACGAAGGACATCACTGACTCTCTCAGGACATCACTGAGTCTTTCTGACCATCACTGACTCTCTCAGGACATCACTGACTCTCAGGACATCACTGACTCTCTCTGGACATCACTGACTCTCTCAGGACATCACAGACTCTTTCAGGACATCACTGAATCTCTCAGGACATCACTGACTCTCTTATGACATCACTGACACTCTCAGGACATCACAGACTCTCCCTGGACATCATTGATTCTCTCTCTGGACATCACTGACTCTCAGGACATCACTGACTCACTCTGGACATCACTGACTCTCTCTCTGGACATCACTGACTCTCTGGACATCAATGACTCTCCCCAGACATCACTGACTCTCTCAGGACATCACTGACTATCTCCAGACATCAAACACACTCTCTGGACATCACCGACTGTCTCTGGATGTCACTGACTCTCTCTGGACATCGCTGACTCTCTCAGGACATC
Source organism: Somniosus microcephalus (assembly GCF_052327205.1). Lineage (NCBI taxonomy): Eukaryota > Metazoa > Chordata > Chondrichthyes > Squaliformes > Somniosidae > Somniosus > Somniosus microcephalus. The sequence continues at coordinate 244,795,744 of NC_140990.1, read as the reverse complement.
ACTGACTCTCTCAGGACATCACTGACTCCCTCTGGAGATCATTGACTCTCTCACGACATCAATGACTCTCTCTGCAGATCACTGACTCACCCTGGACATCACTGACACTCTCAGGACATCACTGATTCTATCTGGACATCACTGACTCTCTCTGGACATCATTGACTCTCAGGTCATCACTGGCTTTCTCTCTGGACATCACTGACTCTCTGGACATCACTGACTCTCCCCGGACATCACTGACTCTATCAGGACATCACTGACTCTCTCTGGACATCACCAACTGTCTCTGGATATCACTGACTCTCTCTGGACATCACTGACTATGTCTGGACATCACTGACTCTTTCAGGACATCACCGAATCTCTCAGGACATCACTGACTCTCTTCTGACATCACTGCCTCTCTCTGGACATCACAGATTCTCTCTGGACATCACCGACTCTCTCTGGACATCACTGACTCTATCAGGATGTCACTGAATCTCTCAGGACATCGCTGACTCTCTCAGGGCTTCACTGACTTTCTGGACCTCAGTGAATCTCTGGACATCACTGACTCTCAGGACAAAACTGGCTCTCTCCGGATATCACTGACTCTCTGCGGACATCACTGACTCTCTCAGGACGTCACCGATTCTATCTGGACATAACTGACTCTCTCCGGACATCATTGGCTCTCAGGACATCACTGACTCTCTCTCTGGACATCACTGACTCTCTGGACATCACTGACTCTCCCCAGACATCACTGACTCTCTCAGGACATCACTGACTATCTCCAGACATCAAAGACTCTCTGTGGACATCACCGACTGTCTCTGGATATCACTGATTCTCTCTGGACATCGCTGACTATGTCTGGACATCACTGACTCTTTCAGGACATCACTGAATCTCTCAGGACATCACTGACTCTCTTATGACATCACTGACTCTCTCTGGACATCACAGACTCTCTCTGGACATCACCGACTCTCTCTGGACATCACTGACTCTCTCTGGACAATACTGACTCTCTTTGGACATCACTGACTCTCAGGACAACACTGACTCTCTCCGGATATCATTGACTCTCTACGGACATCACTGACTCTCTCAGGACGTCACTGGCTCTCTCTGGACATCACTGACTCTCTCTGGACATCACTGACTCTCTCTGGACATCACTGACACACGAAGGACATCACTGACACACGAAGGACATCACTGACTCTCTCAGGACATCACTGAGTCTTTCTGAACATCACTGACTCTCTCAGGACATCACTGACCTTCGCCGGACATCACTGACACACGAAGGACATCATTGACTCTCTCAGGACATCACTGAGTCTTTCTGACCATCACTGACTCTCTCAGGACATCACTGACTCTCAGGACATCACTGAATCCCTCTGGACATCACTGACTCTGTCCGGACATCACTGACTCTCTCAGGACATCACAGACTCTCTCAGGACATCACAGACTCTCTCAGGACATCACAGACTCTCTCTGGACATCACTGACTCTCTCTGGACATCACTGACACACGAAGGACATCATTGACACACGAAGGACATCACTGAGTTTCTCAGGATATCACTGAGTCTTTCTGAACATCACTGACTCTCTCAGGACATCACTGACCTTCGCCGGACATCACTGACACACGAAGGACATCACTGACTCTCTCAGGACATCACTGAGTCTTTCTGACCATCACTGACTCTCTCAGGACATCACTGACTCTCAGGACATCACTGAAACTCTCTGGACATCACTGACTCTCTCTGGACATCACTGACTCTCTCAGGACATCACAGACTCTTTCAGGACATCACTGAATCTCTCAGGACATCACTGACTCTCTCAGGACATCACAGACTCTCCCTGGACACCATTGATTCTCTCTCTGGACATCACTGACTCTCAGGACATCTCTGGCTCACTCTGGACATCACTGACTCTCTCTCTGGACATCACTGACTCTCTGGACATCACTGACTCTCCCCAGACATTACTGACTCTCTCAGGACATCACTGACTATCTCCAGACATCAAAGACACTCTCTGGACATCACCGACTGTCTCTGGATATCACTGACTCTCTCTGGACATCGCTGACTATGTCTGGACATCACTGACTCTTTCAGGACATCACTGAATCTCTCAGGACATCACTGACTCTCTTATGACATCACTGACTCTCTCTGGACATCACAGACTCTCTCTGGACATCACCGACTCTCTCTGGACATCACTGACTCTCTCTGGACAATACTGACTCTCTTTGGACATCACTGACTCTCAGGACAACACTGTCTCTCTCCGGATATCACTGACTCTCTCCGGACATCACTGACTCTCTCAGGACGTCACTGGCTCTCTCTGGAAATCACTGACTCTCTCTGGACATCACTGACACACGAAGGACATCACTGACACACGAAGGACATCACTGACTCTCTCAGGACATCACTGAGTCTTTCTGAACATCACTGACTCTCTCAGGACATCACTGACCTTCGCCGGACATCACTGACACACGAAGGACATCACTGACTCTCTCAGGACATCACTGAGTCTTTCTGACCATCACTGACTGATATACCTATCAATTCGTCCACTGAAAAGCGATGAGTTAAGAAAGTAACTATAGGTTTTTATTGACTAAATAACAGAGCCCACCCTCGTGGGTGACCGGATCCAAGAAGGAGGAATGCCAGCCAGTCGACCACCTTTATACCCGGGCAGGTAGGTGGAGCCATGGGCGGAGTCGGCAGTGGTCAGCCCAGGTATAGCAGCGTGACAAGAGGCGACCTCGTACAGTGATACAACAATGTGAACAGTGATAACTATAGGGAAACGATCTAACAGTGATAACTATAGTGTAACGATAGTAAATGGTAAAAGTGGTTTACCACATTCACCCCTTGTTTAGATTTGAGTCCGGCGGGGTGAAGTGTACTACCAGTTCTGGTATGTCAGTCTGTCCGGAGGCCTCGTAAGCCTGTCTGATCGTCGCAGCGGCGGTGTTGCGTTCTCCGGTGTTAATGCTGGCGTCTGCGAGGTAGGCGAAGGCTCTTGGGGTTCCGGCGTACCGTCTACCTGGGCTGGAATTGGGGGGGTGGTGGCAGGGGGTAGCGGTGGTGTCTCCGGAGTGCCCGAGGGTGCGAGGTCTCGTAAGGAGACTGTGTCCTCCCGCCCGTCTGGGTATGCCACGTAGGCGTACTGGGGGTTGGCGTGCAGGAGGTTCACCCTCTCAACCAGGGGGTCCATTTTATGGGCCCTCACATGCTTTCGCAGCAAGACAGGCCCCGGAGAGGTCAGCCAGGTTGGTAGCATGGTTCCCGTAGTCGACTTCCTGGGGAAAACAAACATTCGTTCATGGGGGTGGCATTAATGGCAGTGCAAAGTAGTGACCGGGTGGAATGTAGCGCCACCGGGAGGACCTCCTGCCAGCGAGAGGTTGGGAGGCCCTTAGACTTTAAGGCTAAGAGGACGGCCTTCCATACCGTCGCGTTCTCTCTTTCCACCTGGCCGTTCCCTCGGGGGTTGTAGCTGGTGGTCCTGCTAGTGGCGATGCCTCTCGCTAGTAGGAACTGATGGAGTTCCTCGCTCATGAAGGAGGCGCCCCGGTCACTATGTATATAGTTTGGGAACCCGAACAAGGCAAAGAGGTCGTTCAGGCATTTAACGACCGTGGTGCTGGTCATGTCTGGGCAGGGGAAGGCAAAGGGGAAACGGGAGTACTCATCAACAATGTTGAGGAAGTACACATTACGGTCAGAGGACGGGAGGGGCCCCTTAAAATCGATGCTCAAGCGCTCGAAGGGGCGGGTGGCCTTGATCAGGCTTGCTCTGTCCGGCCTAAAGAAGTGCGGTTTGCACTCGGCACAGGTCTGGCAGTTCCTGGTCATGGTCCTGACCTCCTCGATGGAGTAGGTCAGGTTGCGGGCCTTAATGAAGTGGTAAAGCCTGGTGACCCCGGGGTGGCAGAGGTCGTTGTGGAGGGTCTGAAGTCTACCAATTAGCGCGTTGGCGCATGTAATTCGCGATAGAGCGTCAGGGGGTTCGTTCAGCTTACCAGGCCGGTACAAGATATCATAATCGTAGGTGGATAGCTCGATTCTCCACCTCAAGATCTTGTCGTTCTTGATTTTACCCCTCAGCTTGTTATTAAACATAAAAGCGACCGAACCCTGGTCGGTGAGGAGGGTAAATCGCTTGCCTGCGAGGTAATGCCTCCAGCGGCGTACCGCCTCCACAATCGCCTGGGCCTCCTTCTCGACCGAAGAGTGTCGGATCTCAGGGCCCTGGAGGGTCCTTGAGAAGAAGGCCACCGGTCTCCCCTCCTGGTTGAGGGTAGCGGCTAGGGCGAAGTCGGATGCATCGCTCTCCACTTGGAAGGGGATGGACTCATCCACTGCGTGCATAGTGGCCTTAGCAATGTCTCCCCTGATGAGGGAGAAGGCCGCGCGCGCTTCTTCCGTAAGGGGGAAGGAGGTGGACTTCATGAGGGGTCTGGCTTTGTCCGCATAATTCGGCACCCATTGGGCATAGTAGGCGAAGAGCCCCAGGGTTCTCTTCAGCGCCTTTGGACAGTGGGGAAGGGGTAGCTCCATGAGGGGACGCATTCTTTCGGGATCGGGGCTGATGATTCCGTTCTCTACTACGCAGCCGAGGATGGCAAGGCGCGAGGTGTTAAACACACATTTCTCCTTATTGTAGGTGAGGTTCAGCCGTTGGGCCGTACGGAGGAATCTTTCCAGGTTAGCGTCATGGTCTTGCCGGTCGCGGCCGCAGATGGTGACGTTATCTAGATAGGGGAACGTGGCTTGCAGCCCGTTCTGGTCAACCATCCGGTCCATCTCCCTTTGGAAGACCGAAACCCCGTTGGTGACGCCGAAGGGGACCCTAAGGAAGTGGTAGAGGCGGCCATTCGCCTCGAAGGCGGTATACTGGCGGTCCTCGGGGCAGATAGGGAGTTGGTGGTAGGCCGACTTAAGGTCGATGGTAGAGAATACCCGGTATTGAGCAATCTGATTGACCATATCAGATATGCGGGGAAGGGGGTATGCGTCCAGCTGGGTGTACCGGTTTATGGTTTGACTGTAGTCAATGACCAGGCGGTTTTTATTGCCGGTCTTAACGACTACAACCTGGGCACGCCAGGGGCTGCTGCTCCCCTCGATGATGCCCTCCTTCAGGAGACGCTGCACCTCAGAGCTAATGAAAGCTCTGTCCCCGGCGCTGTACCGCCTGCTCTTGGTAGCGACGGGTTTGCAGTCGGGGGTGAGGTTAGCGAACAGGGAAGGTGGCGGGACCTTGAGGGTGGATAGGCCGCAGGTGTTACGCGGTGGGCGATTTAAAGGCTGCTGGTTGTCGACTGTGAGCGGGGGGAGGGGTCCACCGTATGCTAGAGTGACGCTTTGGAGGTCCAGCCCTAGTAGGACGGCAGCGCATAGCTGGGGCAGGACGAGGAGTTTAAAGTTTTTATACTCCGTGCCCTTAACCGACAGGGTCACAACACAGTAGCCGCTGATGTCTGTGGCGTGGGACCTCGATGCCATCGAGATCCGGTTGCGCATTGGCTGGACAGTGAGGGAGTAGTGGCTCACCGTGTCTGGATGTATGAAGCTCTCCGTGCTTCCGCTGTCGAACAGGCAGGTCGTGGCGTGGCCGTCTACTTTGATGTCCATCATTGACTTGGACAGCTGATGCGGGCGAGCTTGGTCCAGTGTGACGGAGGCTAGTGTGTGGCTGAGCGGGTCGCTGTAGTCTGTAGGTGAAGCGGTCGTCAGGTCTGGAGGTAAGGTGGCGGTCGAGCGTGGTGGGTAAAATGGAGGCGCCCACGAGGTGGGGCAAAATGGCGGAGAAGATGGCTGCCCCCACAACCCACATGAGGCACTGCTGGCGTCGGTTGCCTGGATCAAAGATGGCCGCCCCCATTGCTCATCTGTGGCCTTGTTAGAAGATGGCCGCCCCCACAGTTCGCATGAGGCACTGCTGGCCTCTGCTGCTCTCCCTCTGCAGGCCTTCGCGAAGTGGCCTTTCTTCAGGCAGCTGGAGCACGTCGCGTTTTTGGCTGGGCAGCGCGACCTCGGGTGTTTCGCCTGCCCACAGAAGAAGCAGCCGGCGGCCCGGTCGCGGGGGTCCGAAGTCGCAGCCGGTACCGGGGGTGGCGGTCCCGATCGGGTCCGGGACGCCGACGCTGAGGTAGGTCCCGGGGGCGGCGCTACGAGGGGTATTGCGGTCGGGGTCGGGCCCGAGTCCCAGAGTCGCGAACTGTACCTGGAATACACCTCGAGGTCCCGCTGGGTCACTTCTAAGGAGTAGGCCAAGGCTGCAGCTGTGTTCAGGTCGAGGTCCTTTGATTCCAGCAGTCTCTGCCGTGAGTAGTCGGACCGAAGGCCTTTCACGAAGGCATCGCGGATGTTATCTTTAGTGTTTTCTGCAGCCGATACTGCTTTAAAGTCACAGTCCCTGCCGAGTGTTCGTAGCGCCCGTAAAAATTCAGCTACAGACTCTCCTGGCTGTTGCGGGCGGGATCTTAGGAGGTGTCTGGCATACATGGAATTTACCGGGCTCCGGTACTGTTGTTTCAGTAGGTTGATAGCGGCCTCGTAAGTAGTAATGTCCTGGATGAGTGCGTATACTTTAGGGCTCGCTTGGGCGCTCAGAACTCTTAGTTTGGATCTCTGAGGGACGCCGGATTCTTCCAGGTAGGATTCGAAGCAGCACAGCCAGTGTTTGAAGTCGAGGGCTGTGTTTGTTGCTTGTGGGTTTAGATCCAGGTACGGTGGTTTGAGGGCTCGCAGCCAAGCCGGCTGCTGTGGCTGTTGTAGCTGGGCGTCTGGCTGGTCGTTTGGCTGCTCCGTTGACTGGTTGTTTGGCTGCTCAAGTGACGACATTTTAAAATTTAGTCAATAAAATTGATATACCTATCAGTTCGGCCAATGAAAAGCGACGAGTTAAGAAAGTAACTATAGGTTTTTATTGACTAAATAACAGAGCCCACCCTCGTGGGTGATCGGATCCAAGAAGGAGGAATACCAGCCAGTCGACCACCATTATACCCGGGCAGGTAGGTGGAGCCATGGGCGGAGTCGGCAGTGGTCAGCCCAGGTATAGCAGCGTGACAAGAGGCGACCTCGTACAGTGATACAACAATGTGAATAGTGATAACTATAGGGAAACGATCTAACAGTGATAACTATAGTGTAACGATAGTAAACGGTAAAAGTGGTTGACCACACTGACTCTCTCAGGACATCACTGACTCTCAGGACATCACTGAATCTCTCTGGACATCACTGACTCTCTCTGGACATCACTGACTCTCTCAGGACATCACAGACTCTTTCAGGACATCACTGAATCTCTCAGGACATCACTGACTCTCTTATGACATCACTGACTATCTCAGGACATCACAGACTCTCCCTGGACATCATTGATTCTCTCTCTGAACATCACTGACTCTCAGGACATCACTGAATCACTCTGGACATCACTGACTCTCTCTCTGGACATCACTGACTCTCTGGACATCACTGACTCTCCCCAGACATCACTGACTCTCTCAGGACATCACTGACTATCTCCAGACATCAAAGACTCTCTCTGGACATCACCGACTGTCTCTGGATATCACTGACTCTCTCTGGACATCGCTGACTATGTCTGGACATCACTGACTCTTTCAGGACATCACTGAATCTCTCAGGACATCACTGACTCTCTTATGACATCACTGACTCTCTCTGGACATCACAGACTCTCTCTGGACATCACCGAATCTCTCTGGACATCACTGACTCTCTCTGGACAATACTGACTCTCTTTGGACATCACTGACTCTCAGGACAACACTGACTCTCTCCGGATATCACTGACTCTCTCCGGACATCACTGACTCTCTCAGGACGTCACTGGCTCTCTCTGGACATCACTGACTCTCTCTGGACATCACTGACTCTCTCTGGACATCACTGACACACGAAGGACATCACTGACACACGAAGGACATCACTGACTCTCTCAGGACATCACTGGGTCTTTCTGAACATCACTGACTCTCTCAGGACATCACTGACCTTCACCTGACATCACTGACACACGAAGGACATCATTGACTCTCTCAGGACATCACTGAGTCTTTCTGACCATCACTGACTCTCTCAGGACATCACTGACTCTCAGGACATCACTGAATCTCTCTGGACATCACTGACTCTCTCCGGACATCACTGACTCTCTCAGGACATCACAGACTCTCTCAGGACATCACAGACTCTCTCTGGACATCACTGACTCTCTCTGGACATCACTGACACATGAAGGACATCATTGACACACAAAGGACATCACTGACTCTCTCAGGATATCACTGAGTCTTTCTGAACATCACTGACTCTCTTAGGACATCACTGACCTTCGCCGGACATCACTGACACAGGAAGGACATCACTGACTCTCTCAGGACATCACTGAGTCTTTCTGACCATCACTGACTCTCTCAGGACATCACTGACTCTCAGGACATCACTGAATCTCTCTGGACATCACTGACTCTCTCTGGACATGACTGATTCTCTCAGGACATCACAGACTCTTTCAGGACATCACTGAATCTCTCAGGACATCACTGACTCTCCCTGGACATCATTGATTCTCTCTCTGGACATCACTGACTCTCAGGACATCACTGACTCACTCTGGACATCACTGACTCACTCTGGACATCACTGACTCTCTCAGGACGTCACTCACTCTCTCAGGACGTTACTGATTCTCAGGACATCATTGACTCTCTGACATCACTGACTCTTTCTGGACATCATTAACTCTCTCAGGACATCATTGAATCACTCAGAACATCACTGACGCTCTGTGGACATCACTGACTCTCTCAGGACATCACTTACTCTCTCCGGACATCACTGACTCTCTCAGGACATCACTGACTCTCTCCGGACATCACAGACTCTCTCTGGACATCACCGACTCTCTCTGGACATCACTGACTCTCTCTGGACAATACTGACTCTCTTTGGACATCACTGATCACTGACTCTTTCAGGATATCACTGACTCTCTCTGGACATCACTGACTCTATCAGGACGTCACCGAATCTCTCAGGACATCACTGAGTCTTTCTGACCATCACTGACTCTCTCAGGACATCACTGACTCTCAGGACATCACTGAATCTCTCTGGACATCACTGACTCTCTCTGGACATCACTGACTCTCTCAGGACATCACAGACTCTCTCAGGACATCACAGACTCTCTCAGGTCATCACAGACTCTCCCTGGACATCATTGATTCTCTCTCTGGACATCACTGACTCTCAGGACATCACTGACTCACTCTGGACCTCACTGACTCACTCCGGACATCACTGACTCTCTCAGGACGTCACTCACTCTCTCAGGACATTACTGATTCTCAGGACATCATTGACTCTCCATCATCACTGACTCTTTCTGGACATCACTAACTCTCTCAGGACATCATTGAATCTCTCAGAACATCACTGACGCTCTCTGGACATCACTGACTCTCTCAGGACATCACTGACTCTCTCCGGACATCACTGACACTCTCAGGACATCACTGATTCTCTCCGGACATCACTGACTCTCTCAGGATATCACTGAGTCTCTCTGGACATCACTGACTCTCTCCGGACATCATTGACTCTCTCAGGACATCACTGACTCTCTCTGGACATCACTGAGTTTCTCCGGACATCACTGACTATCTTACGACATCACTGACTCTAGACATCACTGACTCTCTTACATCACTGACACTCTCTGGACATCACTGATCCTCTCTGGACATCACTGACACTTTCTGGACATCACTGACTCTCTCGGGACTCACTGATCCTCTCTGGACATCAATGACTCTCTCAGGACAATACTGACTCTCTCCGGACATCACTGACTCTCTCCGGACATCACTGACTCTCTCCGGACATCACTGATTCTCTCCGGACATCACTGACTCTCTCCAGACATCACTGACTCTCTGAGGACATCACTGATCCTGTCTGGACATCACTGACTCTCTCCGGACATCACTGATCCTCTACGGACATCACTGATTCTATCCGAACATCACTGACTCTCAGGATAATATTACCTCTGGCCGGATATCACTGACTCTTTCAGGATATCACTGACTCTCTCGGGACATCACCGACACTCTCAGAACATCACTGACTCTCTCAGAACATCACTGCCTCTCTCAGAACATCACCGACTCTCTCAGGACATCACTGACTCTCTCTGGAGATCATTGACTCTCTCACGACATCAATGACTCTCTCTGGAGATCACTGACTCACCCTGGACATCACTGACACTCTCAGGACATCACTGATTCTATCTGGACATCACTGACTCTCTCTGGACATCATTGACTCTCAGGTCATCACTGGCTCTCTCTCTGGACATCACTGACTCTCTGGACATCACTGACTCTCCCCGGACATCACTGACTCTCTCAGGACATCACTGACTCTCTCTGGACATCACCAACTGTCTCTGGATATCACTGACTCTCTCTGGACATCATTGACTATGTCTGGACATCACTGACTCTTTCAGGACATCACTGAATCTCTCAGGACATCACTGACTCTCTTATGACATCACTGACTCTCTCTGGACATCACAGATTCTCTCTGGACATCACCGACTCTCTCTGGACATCACTGACTCTATCAGGATGTCACTGAATCTCCCAGGACATCGCTGACTCTCTCAGGGCTTCACTGACTTTCTGGACCTCAGTGAATCTATGGACATCACTGACTCTCAGGACAAAACTGGCTCTCTCCGGATATCACTGACACTCTGCGGACATCACTGACTCTCTCAGGACGTCACCGATTCTATCTGGACATCACTGACTCTCTCCGGACATCATTGACTCTCAGGACATCACTGACTCTCTCTCTGGACATCACTGACTCTCTGGACATCACTGACTCTCCCCAGACATCACTGACTCTCTCAGGACATCACTGACTATCTCCAGACATCAAAGACTCTCTCTGGACATCACCGACTGTCTCTGGATATCACTGACTCTCTCTGGACATCGCTGACTATGTCTGGACATCACTGACTCTTTCAGGACATCACTGAATCTCTCAGGACATCACTGACTCTCTTATGACATCACTGACTCTCTCTGGACATCACAGACTCTCTCTGGACATCACTGAATCTCTCTGGACATCACTGACTCTCTCTGGACATCACTGACTCTCTCAGGACATCACAGACTCTTTCAGGACATCACTGAATCTCTCAGGACATCACTGACTCTCTTATGACATCACTGACTATCTCAGGACATCACAGACTCTCCCTGGACATCATTGATTCTCTCTCTGAACATCACTGACTCTCAGGACATCACTGAATCACTCTGGACATCACTGACTCTCTCTCTGGACATCACTGACTCTCTGGACATCACTGACTCTCCCCAGACATCACTGACTCTCTCAGGACATCACTGACTATCTCCAGACATCAAAGACTCTCTCTGGACATCACCGACTGTCTCTGGATATCACTGACTCTCTCTGGACATCGCTGACTATGTCTGGACATCACTGACTCTTTCAGGACATCACTGAATCTCTCAGGACATCACTGACTCTCTTATGACATCACTGACTCTCTCTGGACATCACAGACTCTCTCTGGACATCACCGAATCTCTCTGGACATCACTGACTCTCTCTGGACAATACTGACTCTCTTTGGACATCACTGACTCTCAGGACAACACTGACTCTCTCCGGATATCACTGACTCTCTCCGGACATCACTGACTCTCTCAGGACGTCACTGGCTCTCTCTGGACATCACTGACTCTCTCTGGACATCACTGACTCTCTCTGGACATCACTGACACACGAAGGACATCACTGACACACGAAGGACATCACTGACTCTCTCAGGACATCACTGGGTCTTTCTGAACATCACTGACTCTCTCAGGACATCACTGACCTTCACCTGACATCACTGACACACGAAGGACATCATTGACTCTCTCAGGACATCACTGAGTCTTTCTGACCATCACTGACTCTCTCAGGACATCACTGACTCTCAGGACATCACTGAATCTCTCTGGACATCACTGACTCTCTCCGGACATCACTGACTCTCTCAGGACATCACAGACTCTCTCAGGACATCACAGACTCTCTCTGGACATCACTGACTCTCTCTGGACATCACTGACACATGAAGGACATCATTGACACACAAAGGACATCACTGACTCTCTCAGGATATCACTGAGTCTTTCTGAACATCACTGACTCTCTTAGGACATCACTGACCTTCGCCGGACATCACTGACACAGGAAGGACATCACTGACTCTCTCAGGACATCACTGAGTCTTTCTGACCATCACTGACTCTCTCAGGACATCACTGACTCTCAGGACATCACTGAATCTCTCTGGACATCACTGACTCTCTCTGGACATGACTGATTCTCTCAGGACATCACAGACTCTTTCAGGACATCACTGAATCTCTCAGGACATCACTGACTCTCCCTGGACATCATTGATTCTCTCTCTGGACATCACTGACTCTCAGGACATCACTGACTCACTCTGGACATCACTGACTCACTCTGGACATCACTGACTCTCTCAGGACGTCACTCACTCTCTCAGGACGTTACTGATTCTCAGGACATCATTGACTCTCTGACATCACTGACTCTTTCTGGACATCATTAACTCTCTCAGGACATCATTGAATCACTCAGAACATCACTGACGCTCTGTGGACATCACTGACTCTCTCTGGACATCACCGACTCTCTCTGGACATCACCGACTCTCTCTGGACATCACTGACTCTCTCTGGACAATACTGACTCTCTTTGGACATCACTGATCACTGACTCTTTCAGGATATCACTGACTCTCTCTGGACATCACTGACTCTATCAGGACGTCACCGAATCTCTCAGGACATCACTGAGTCTTTCTGACCATCACTGACTCTCTCAGGACATCACTGACTCTCAGGACATCACTGAATCTCTCTGGACATCACTGACTCTCTCTGGACATCACTGACTCTCTCAGGACATCACAGACTCTCTCAGGACATCACAGACTCTCTCAGGTCATCACAGACTCTCCCTGGACATCATTGATTCTCTCTCTGGACATCACTGACTCTCAGGACATCACTGACTCACTCTGGACCTCACTGACTCACTCCGGACATCACTGACTCTCTCAGGACGTCACTCACTCTCTCAGGACATTACTGATTCTCAGGACATCATTGACTCTCCATCATCACTGACTCTTTCTGGACATCACTAACTCTCTCAGGACATCATTGAATCTCTCAGAACATCACTGACGCTCTCTGGACATCACTGACTCTCTCAGGACATCACTGACTCTCTCCGGACATCACTGACACTCTCAGGACATCACTGATTCTCTCCGGACATCACTGACTCTCTCAGGATATCACTGAGTCTCTCTGGACATCACTGACTCTCTCCGGACATCATTGACTCTCTCAGGACATCACTGACTCTCTCTGGACATCACTGAGTTTCTCCGGACATCACTGACTATCTTACGACATCACTGACTCTAGACATCACTGACTCTCTTACATCACTGACACTCTCTGGACATCACTGATCCTCTCTGGACATCACTGACACTTTCTGGACATCACTGACTCTCTCGGGACTCACTGATCCTCTCTGGACATCAATGACTCTCTCAGGACAATACTGACTCTCTCCGGACATCACTGACTCTCTCCGGACATCACTGACTCTCTCCGGACATCACTGATTCTCTCCGGACATCACTGACTCTCTCCAGACATCACTGACTCTCTGAGGACATCACTGATCCTGTCTGGACATCACTGACTCTCTCCGGACATCACTGATCCTCTACGGACATCACTGATTCTATCCGAACATCACTGACTCTCAGGATAATATTACCTCTGGCCGGATATCACTGACTCTTTCAGGATATCACTGACTCTCTCGGGACATCACCGACACTCTCAGAACATCACTGACTCTCTCAGAACATCACTGCCTCTCTCAGAACATCACCGACTCTCTCAGGACATCACTGACTCTCTCTGGAGATCATTGACTCTCTCACGACATCAATGACTCTCTCTGGAGATCACTGACTCACCCTGGACATCACTGACACTCTCAGGACATCACTGATTCTATCTGGACATCACTGACTCTCTCTGGACATCATTGACTCTCAGGTCATCACTGGCTCTCTCTCTGGACATCACTGACTCTCTGGACATCACTGACTCTCCCCGGACATCACTGACTCTCTCAGGACATCACTGACTCTCTCTGGACATCACCAACTGTCTCTGGATATCACTGACTCTCTCTGGACATCATTGACTATGTCTGGACATCACTGACTCTTTCAGGACATCACTGAATCTCTCAGGACATCACTGACTCTCTTATGACATCACTGACTCTCTCTGGACATCACAGATTCTCTCTGGACATCACCGACTCTCTCTGGACATCACTGACTCTATCAGGATGTCACTGAATCTCCCAGGACATCGCTGACTCTCTCAGGGCTTCACTGACTTTCTGGACCTCAGTGAATCTATGGACATCACTGACTCTCAGGACAAAACTGGCTCTCTCCGGATATCACTGACACTCTGCGGACATCACTGACTCTCTCAGGACGTCACCGATTCTATCTGGACATCACTGACTCTCTCCGGACATCATTGACTCTCAGGACATCACTGACTCTCTCTCTGGACATCACTGACTCTCTGGACATCACTGACTCTCCCCAGACATCACTGACTCTCTCAGGACATCACTGACTATCTCCAGACATCAAAGACTCTCTCTGGACATCATCGACTGTCTCTGGATATCACTGACTCTCTCTGGACATCGCTGACTATGTCTGGACATCACTGACTCTTTCAGGACATCACTGAATCTCTCAGGACATCACTGACTCTCTTATGACATCACTGACTCTCTCTGGACATCACAGACTCTCTCTGGACATCACTGAATCTCTCTGGACATCACTGACTCTCTCTGGACATCACTGACTCTCTCAGGACATCACAGACTCTTTCAGGACATCACTGAATCTCTCAGGACATCACTGACTCTCTTATGACATCACTGACTATCTCAGGACATCACAGACTCTCCCTGGACATCATTGATTCTCTCTCTGAACATCACTGACTCTCAGGACATCACTGAATCACTCTGGACATCACTGACTCTCTCTCTGGACATCACTGACTCTCTGGACATCACTGACTCTCCCCAGACATCACTGACTCTCTCAGGACATCACTGACTATCTCCAGACATCAAAGACTCTCTCTGGACATCACCGACTGTCTCTGGATATCACTGACTCTCTCTGGACATCGCTGACTATGTCTGGACATCACTGACTCTTTCAGGACATCACTGAATCTCTCAGGACATCACTGACTCTCTTATGACATCACTGACTCTCTCTGGACATCACAGACTCTCTCTGGACATCACCGAATCTCTCTGGACATCACTGACTCTCTCTGGACAATACTGACTCTCTTTGGACATCACTGACTCTCAGGACAACACTGACTCTCTCCGGATATCACTGACTCTCTCCGGACATCACTGACTCTCTCAGGACGTCACTGGCTCTCTCTGGACATCACTGACTCTCTCTGGACATCACTGACTCTCTCTGGACATCACTGACACACGAAGGACGTCACTGACACACGAAGGACATCACTGACTCTCTCAGGACATCACTGGGTCTTTCTGAACATCACTGACTCTCTCAGGACATCACTGACCTTCACCTGACATCACTGACACACGAAGGACATCATTGACTCTCTCAGGACATCACTGAGTCTTTCTGACCATCACTGACTCTCTCAGGACATCACTGACTCTCAGGACATCACTGAATCTCTCTGGACATCACTGACTCTCTCCGGACATCACTGACTCTCTCAGGACATCACAGACTCTCTCAGGACATCACAGACTCTCTCTGGACATCACTGACTCTCTCTGGACATCACTGACACATGAAGGACATCATTGACACACAAAGGACATCACTGACTCTCTCAGGATATCACTGAGTCTTTCTGAACATCACTGACTCTCTTAGGACATCACTGACCTTCGCCGGACATCACTGACACAGGAAGGACATCACTGACTCTCTCAGGACATCACTGAGTCTTTCTGACCATCACTGACTCTCTCAGGACATCACTGACTCTCAGGACATCACTGAATCTCTCTGGACATCACTGACTCTCTCTGGACATGACTGATTCTCTCAGGACATCACAGACTCTTTCAGGACATCACTGAATCTCTCAGGACATCACTGACTCTCCCTGGACATCATTGATTCTCTCTCTGGACATCACTGACTCTCAGGACATCACTGACTCACTCTGGACATCACTGACTCACTCTGGACATCACTGACTCTCTCAGGACGTCACTCACTCTCTCAGGACGTTACTGATTCTCAGGACATCATTGACTCTCTGACATCACTGACTCTTTCTGGACATCATTAACTCTCTCAGGACATCATTGAATCACTCAGAACATCACTGACGCTCTGTGGACATCACTGACTCTCTCAGGACATCACTTACTCTCTCCGGACATCACTGACTCTCTCAGGACATCACTGACTCTCTCCGGACATCACAGACTCTCTCTGGACATCACCGACTCTCTCTGGACATCACTGACTCTCTCTGGACAATACTGACTCTCTTTGGACATCACTGATCACTGACTCTTTCAGGATATCACTGACTCTCTCTGGACATCACTGACTCTATCAGGACGTCACCGAATCTCTCAGGACATCACTGAGTCTTTCTGACCATCACTGACTCTCTCAGGACATCACTGACTCTCAGGACATCACTGAATCTCTCTGGACATCACTGACTCTCTCTGGACATCACTGACTCTCTCAGGACATCACAGACTCTCTCAGGACATCACAGACTCTCTCAGGTCATCACAGACTCTCCCTGGACATCATTGATTCTCTCTCTGGACATCACTGACTCTCAGGACATCACTGACTCACTCTGGACCTCACTGACTCACTCCGGACATCACTGACTCTCTCAGGACGTCACTCACTCTCTCAGGACATTACTGATTCTCAGGACATCATTGACTCTCCATCATCACTGACTCTTTCTGGACATCACTAACTCTCTCAGGACATCATTGAATCTCTCAGAACATCACTGACGCTCTCTGGACATCACTGACTCTCTCAGGACATCACTGACTCTCTCCGGACATCACTGACACTCTCAGGACATCACTGATTCTCTCCGGACATCACTGACTCTCTCAGGATATCACTGAGTCTCTCTGGACATCACTGACTCTCTCCGGACATCATTGACTCTCTCAGGACATCACTGACTCTCTCTGGACATCACTGAGTTTCTCCGGACATCACTGACTATCTTACGACATCACTGACTCTAGACATCACTGACTCTCTTACATCACTGACACTCTCTGGACATCACTGATCCTCTCTGGACATCACTGACACTTTCTGGACATCACTGACTCTCTCGGGACTCACTGATCCTCTCTGGACATCAATGACTCTCTCAGGACAATACTGACTCTCTCCGGACATCACTGACTCTCTCCGGACATCACTGACTCTCTCCGGACATCACTGATTCTCTCCGGACATCACTGACTCTCTCCAGACATCACTGACTCTCTGAGGACATCACTGATCCTGTCTGGACATCACTGACTCTCTCCGGACATCACTGATCCTCTACGGACATCACTGATTCTATCCGAACATCACTGACTCTCAGGATAATATTACCTCTGGCCGGATATCACTGACTCTTTCAGGATATCACTGACTCTCTCGGGACATCACCGACACTCTCAGAACATCACTGACTCTCTCAGAACATCACTGCCTCTCTCAGAACATCACCGACTCTCTCAGGACATCACTGACTCTCTCTGGAGATCATTGACTCTCTCACGACATCAATGACTCTCTCTGGAGATCACTGACTCACCCTGGACATCACTGACACTCTCAGGACATCACTGATTCTATCTGGACATCACTGACTCTCTCTGGACATCATTGACTCTCAGGTCATCACTGGCTCTCTCTCTGGACATCACTGACTCTCTGGACATCACTGACTCTCCCCGGACATCACTGACTCTCTCAGGACATCACTGACTCTCTCTGGACATCACCAACTGTCTCTGGATATCACTGACTCTCTCTGGACATCATTGACTATGTCTGGACATCACTGACTCTTTCAGGACATCACTGAATCTCTCAGGACATCACTGACTCTCTTATGACATCACTGACTCTCTCTGGACATCACAGATTCTCTCCGGACATCACCGACTCTCTCTGGACATCACTGACTCTATCAGGATGTCACTGAATCTCCCAGGACATCACTGACTCTCTCAGGGCTTCACTGACTTTCTGGACCTCAGTGAATCTATGGACATCACTGACTCTCAGGACAAAACTGGCTCTCTCCGGATATCACTGACACTCTGCGGACATCACTGACTCTCTCAGGACGTCACCGATTCTATCTGGACATCACTGACTCTCTCCGGACATCATTGACTCTCAGGACATCACTGACTCTCTCTCTGGACATCACTGACTCTCTGGACATCACTGACTCTCCCCAGACATCACTGACTCTCTCAGGACATCACTGACTATCTCCAGACATCAAAGACTCTCTCTGGACATCACCGACTGTCTCTGGATATCACTGACTCTCTCTGGACATCGCTGACTATGTCTGGACATCACTGACTCTTTCAGGACATCACTGAATCTCTCAGGACATCACTGACTCTCTTATGACATCACTGACTCTCTCTGGACATCACAGACTCTCTCTGGACATCACCGACTCTCTCTGGACATCACTGACTCTCTCTGGACAATACTGACTCTCTTTGGACATCACTGACTCTCAGGACAACACTGACTCTCTCCGGATATCACTGACTCTCTCCGGACATCACTGACTCTCTCAGGACGTCACTGGCTCTCTCTGGACATCACTGACTCTCTCTGGATATCACTGACTCTCTCTGGACATCACTGACACACGAAGGACATCACTGACACACGAAGGACATCACTGACTCTCTCAGGACATCACTGAGTCTTTCTGACCATCACTGACTCTCTCAGGACATCACTGACTCTCAGGACATCACTGAATCTCTTTGGACATCACTGACTCTCTCCGGGCATCACTGACTCTCTCAGGACATCACAGACTCTCTCAGGACATCACAGACTCTCTCTGGACATCACTGACTCTTTCTGGACATCACTGACACACGAAGGACATCATTGACACACGAAGGACATCACTGACTCTTTCAGGATATCACTGAGTCTTTCTGAACATCACTGACTCTCTCAGGACATCACTGACCTTCGCCGGACATCACTGACACACGAAGGACATCACTGACTCTCTCAGGACATCACTGAGTCTTTCTGACCATCACTGACTCTCTCAGGACATCACTGACTCTCAGGACATCACTGAATCTCTCTGGACATCACTGACTCTCTCTGGACATCACTGACTCTCTCAGGACATCACAGACTCTTTCAGGACATCACTGAATCTCTCAGGACATCACTGACTCTCTTATGACATCACTGACTATCTCAGGACATCACAGACTCTCCCTGGACATCACTGATTCTGTCTCTGGACATCACTGACTCTCAGGACATCACTGACTCACTCTGGACATCACTGACTCTCTCTCTGGACATCACTGACTCTCTGGACATCACTGACTCTCCCCAGACATCACTGACTCTCTCAGGACATCACTGACTATCTCCAGACATCAAAGACTCTCTCTGGACATCACCGACTGTCTCTGGATATCACTGACTCTCTCTGGACATCGCTGACTATGTCTGGACATCACTGACTCTTTCAGGACATCACTGAATCTCTCAGGACATCACTGACTCTCTTATGACATCACTGACTCTCTCTGGACATCACAGACTCTCTCTGGACATCACCGACTCTCTCTGGACATCACTGACACTCTCTGGACAATACTGACTCTCTTTGGACATCACTGACTTTCAGGACAACACTGACTCTCGCTGGATATCACTGACTCTCTCCGGACATCTCTGACTCTCTCAGGACGTCACTGGCTCTCTCTGGACATCACTGACTCTCTCTGGACATCACTTACTCTCTCTGGACATCACTGACACACGAAGGACATCACTGACACATGAAGGACATCACTGACTCTCTCAGGACATCACAGACTCTCTCTGGACATCACTGACTCTCTGGACATCACTGACACACGAAGGACATCATTGACACACGAAGGACATCACTGACTCTCTCAGGATATCACTGAGTCTTTCTGAACATCACTGACTCTCTCAGGACATCACTGACCTTCGCCGGACATCACTGACACACGAAGGACATCACTGATTCTCTCAGGACATCACTGAGACTTTCTGACCATCACTGACTCTCTCAGGACATCACTGACTCTCAGGACATCACTGAATCTCTCTGGACATCACTGACTCTCTCTGGACATCACTGACTCTCTCAGGACATCACTGACCTTCGCCGGACATCACTGACACACGAAGGACATCACTGATTCTCTCAGGACATCACTGAGACTTTCTGACCATCACTGACTCTCTCAGGACATCACTGACTCTCAGGACATCACTGAATCTCTCTGGACATCACTGACTCTCTCTGGACATCACTGACTCTCTCTGGACATCACTGACACACGAAGGACATCATTGACACACGAAGGACATCACTGACTCTTTCAGGATATCACTGAGTCTTTCTGAACATCACTGACTCTCTCAGGACATCACTGACCTTCGCCGGACATCACTGACACACGAAGGACATCGCTGAATCTCTCTGGACATCACTGACTCTCTCTGGACATCATTGACTCTCTCAGGACATCACAGACTCTTTCAGGACATCACTGAATCTCTGAGGACATCAATGACTCTCTTATGACATCACTGACTCTCTCAGGACATCACAGACTCTCCCTGGACATCATTGATTCTCTCTCTGGACATCACTGACTCTCAGGACATCACTGACTCACTCTGGACATCACTGACTCTCTCTCTGGACATCACTGACTCTCTGGACATCACTGACTCTCCCCACACATCACTGACTCTCTCAGGACATCACTGACTATCTCCAGACATCAAAGACTCTCTCTGGACATCACCGACTGTCTCTGGATATCACTGACTCTCTCTGGACATCGCTGACTATGTCTGGACATCACTGACTCTTTCAGGACATCACTGAATCTCTCAGGACATCACTGACTCTCTTATGACATCACTGACTCTCTCTGGACATCACAGACTCTCTCTGGACATCACCGACTCTCTCTGGACATCACTGACACTCTCTGGACAATACTGACTCTCTTTGGACATCACTGACTCTCAGGACAGCACTGACTCTCTCTGGATATCACTGACTCTCTCCGGACATCTCTGACTCTCTCAGGACGTCACTGGCTCTCTCTGGACATCACTGACTCTCTCTGGACATCACTTACTCTCTCTGGACATCACTGACACACGAAGGACATCACTGACACATGAAGGACATCAATGATTCTCTCTGGACATCACTGACTCTCTCTGGACTTCTGTTAATCTCTGGACATCACTGACCCTCAGGACAATACTGAATCTCTCTGGACATCACTGAATCTCTCAGGACATCACAGACTCTGTTCGCACATCACTGGCTCTCTCAGGGCTTCACTGACTCTCTCCGGGCCATCACTGCCTCTCTCAGGACATCACTGACTCTCTGGACCTCAGTGACTCTCTGGACATCAGTGACTCTCAGGACATCACTCTCTCTCCGGACATCACTGACATTTTCAGGATATCACTGACTCTCTCTGGACATCACTGACTCTCAGGACAACACTGACTCTCTCCGGACATCACTGACTCTCTCAGGACAACACTGACTCTCTCTGGACATCAATGACATTTTCTCAGGATATCACAGGCTCTCTCAGGACATCACTGGCTCTCTCCGGGTTTCACTGGCTCTCTCTGGACATTACTGACTCTCTGAGGACATCACTGACTCTCTCCGGACATCACTGACTCTCTCTGGACATATCTGACTCTCTCCGGACATCACTGAATCTCTCTCTCTGGACATCACTGACTCTCTCAGGATATCACTGACTCTCTCTGGACATCACTGATTCTCTCTCTGGACATCACTGACTCTCAGGACATCACAGACTCTCTCCGGACATCACAGACTCTCTCAGGACATCACAGACTCTCCCTGGACATCATTGATTCTCTCTCTGGAAATCACTGACTCTCAGGACATCACTGACTCTCTCTGGACATCACCAACTCTCTCTGGATATCACTGACTCTCTCAGGACATCAATGACTCTCTCTGGACATCACTGACTCTCTCTGGACTTCTGTTACTCTCTGGACATCACTGACTCTCGAGAAAATACTGAATCTCTCTGGACATCACTGACTCTCTCTGGACATCACTGAATCTCTCAGGACATCACAGACTCTGTTAGCACATCACTGGCTCTCTCAGGGCTTCACTGACTCTCTCCGGGCCATCACTGCCTCTCTCAGGACATCACTGACTCTCTGGACCTCAGTGACTCTCTGGACATCAGTGACTCTCAGGACATCACTCTCTCTCCGGACATCACTGACATTTTCAGGATATCACTGACTCTCTCTGGACATCACTGCCTCTCAGGACAACACTGACTCTCTCCGGACATCACTGACTCTCTCAGGACAACACTGACTCTCTCCGGACATCAATGACATTTTCTCAGGACATCACAGGCTCTCTCAGGACATCACTGGCTCTCTCCGGGTTTCACTGTCTCTCTCTGGACATTACTGACTCTCTGAGGACATCATTGACTCTCTCCGGACATCGCTGGCTCTCTCTGGACATCACTGCCTCTCTCAGGGCATCACTGACTCTCTTACGACATCACTGATTCTGGACATCACTGACTCTCTTACATCACTGACTCTCTCTGGACATCACTGATCCTCTCTGGACATCAATGACTCTCTCAGGACAACACTGACTCTCTCCGGACATCACTGACTCTCTCCGGACATCACTGACTCTCTCCGGACATCACTGATCCTGTCTGGACATCACTGACTCTCTCTGGACATCACTGATCCTCTCCGGACATCACTGAATCTCAGGACTATACGACCTCTGGCCGGATATCACTGACACGTTCAGGACATCACTGACTCTCTCAGGACATCACTGAATCTCTCTCTGGACATCACTGGCTCTCTCAGAACATCACTGACACCCTCACGACATCACTGACTCTCGGTTTATCATTGACTCTCTCTGGACATCACTGATTCTCTCTCTGGACATCACTGACTCTCAGGACATCACTGGTTCTCTCTGGACATCACTGACTCTCTCAAGACATCACAGACTCTCTCTGGACATCACTGATTCTCTCTCTGGACATCACTGACTCTCAGGACATCACAGACTCTCTCTGGACATCACTGATTCTCTCTCTGGACATCCCTGACTCTCAGGACATCACTGACTCACTCTGGACATCACAGATTCACTCCGGACATCACAGACTCTCTCAGGAAATCACAGACTCTCCCTGGACATCATTGATTCTCTCTCTGGAAATCACTGACTCTCAGGACATCACTGACTCTCTCTGGACATCACCGACTCTCTCTGGATATCACTGACTCTCTCAGGACATCACTGACTCTCTCAGGACATCACTGATTCTCTCTGGACTTCTTTTACTCTCTGGACATCACTGACTCTCAGGACAATACTGATTCTCTCTGGACATCATTGAATCTCTCAGGACATCACAGACTCTGTTAGCACATCACTGGCTCTCTCAGGGCTTCACTGACTCTCTCCGGGCCATCGCTGCCTCTCTCAGGACATCACTGACTCTCTGGACCTCAGTGACTCTCTGGACATCACTGACTCTCAGGACAACACTGACTCTCTCTGGACATCACTGACTCTATCAGGATATCACTGACTCTCTCTGGACATCACTGACTCTCTCAGGACATCACTGACTCTCTCCGGACATCATTGACATTTTCTCAGGACATCACAGGCTCTCTCAGGATGTCACTGGCTCTCTCCGGGTTTCACTGACTCTCTCTGGACATCACTGAATCTCTCTGGACATCACTGACTCTCTCTGGACATCGCTGACTCTCTCTGGACATCACTGACACACTCAGAACATCACTGACTCTCTCTCGACATCACTGACTCTCTCAGGACATCACTGACCTTTGCCGGACATCACTGGTTCTCTCTCTGGACATCACTGACTCTCAGGACATCACAGACTCTACCTGGATATCACTGATTCTCTCTCTGGACATCACTGACTCTCAGGACATCACTGACTCTCTCTGGACATCACTAACTCTCTCAGGACATCACTGAATCTCTCAGGACATCACTGACTCTCTCAGGACATCACACACTCTCTCAGGACATCACTGACTCTCTCAGGATATCACAGACTCTCTCAGGATATCACTGACACTCTCTGGACATCACTGACTCTCTCAGGACATCATTGACTCTCTCCGGACATCACTGGCTCTCTCTGGACATCACTGTCTCTCTCAGGGCATCACTAACTCTCTTACGACATCACTGACTCTGGACATCGCTGACTCTCTTGCATCACTGACTCTCTCTGGACATCACTGATCCTCTCTGGACATCACTGACTCTCTCCAGACATCACTGACTCTCTCACGACATCACTGACTCTCTTGCGACATCACTGACTCTCTCTGGACATCACTGACTCTCTCAGGACATCACTGATCCTCTCAGGACATCACTGATTCTCAGGACTATACTACCTCTGGCCGGATATCACTGACTCTTTCAGGATATCACTGACTCTCTCTGGACATCACCGACACTCTCAGGACATCACTGACTCTCTCAGAACATCACTGACTCTCTCTGGACATCACTGACTCTCTGGATATCACTGACTCTCCCTGGACATCACTGACTCTCTCTGGACATCATTGACTCTCAGGACATCACTGACTCTCTCTGGACATCACTGATTCTCTCTCTGGACATTGTGGGAGACTACAGTCTCCCGCGTAAAGAAATAGGCAACACAGTGAGCTACAAGAAATAGGTCTTTACTCCAACTCTCACAATACAGTACTGAATTCGTAAAGCCCGCGAGCCTGTGATGACTCACGGATTGGTCACCTGCTGGAACCTGATTGGTTTTCCTTCTTTCAGCAGCAGGCAAGTCTGAACATGCCTTATTCCTCTCAGCTTGCAACTGTCTTGCGGGGGGAGGGGAATACAGCAGTTAAAAGGGGATTATACAGGTTTATCTACATACACACAGTGTTTCCCCAATGTGGCAACGCCACATACGCCCCCCCAGAATCCTCGTTAACTGTAAAAGTCAGTCTCTGCGGAGGTTTGACCAAACGGCCGTAGCGGCTGTAGTAGCCATCTGGCGTGTGGGGAGGGCTGTCTGGGAGGTCAGCCGGTTGGTTCGTCGGCTGGTCTGCCGGTGGGCTGGCTGGACGGGCTGCCGGCGAAGGTGGGGCGGCGGCCGGGAAGTAAGGTTCTGACGTGTCTTGGTCCTCTTGTGGGGCCGCCGCCAACGCGGGAGGTCTGCCCCGCCATGGGGGAAGAGCCAGACGAAACGGGAAGCTGTGGTCCAGGTGCGCCGGTTTGAGGCAGTCTACTGAAATAAGGTCCAGCTTCCCGCCGACGTCGATAAGAAAAGCTTTGTCCCCCGTCTCCATTACTGAGAAGGGGCCGGTGTATGGTGCCTGCAGCGGGCCTCTGTGCGCATCCCGGTGCACGAAGACGAACTCCGCATGTCGTAAGTCCCGAGGCACGTAGGACGGCTGCGGGCCGTGTTGCGAAGTGGGCACTGGACGGAATTGCTGGGCCGCGTCCTGGTGCAGGGAAAGCTGTCTGGCGGCCGACCACGGCTCCGTTGTCAGGGGGAGGAAGTCGCCTGGTACTCTGAGCGGTTGGCCGTAGACCATCTCGGCCGCGGAGGCGCGGAGGTCCTCTTTGGGCGCAGTGCGCAATCCCAGGAGGACCCAGGGTAGTTTGTCGATCCAGCTGGTGTCGGCCAGGCTGGCGTGGAGGGAGGCTTTCAAGGAACGATGAAAGTGCTCGCAGAGCCCGTTGGCCTGCGGGTGGTAGGCTGTTGTCCTGTGTAACTTGGTGCTGAGGCCGGCGGTGATGGCATTCCACAAGTGGGAGGTGAACTGGGGGCCTCTGTCCTAGGATATGTCGGTCGGCACGCCAAACCGGGCCACCCATGTCGAGACGAATGCTCGCGCGACGTCGGTCGTGGTGGTGGAGGCGAGGGGAACCGCCTCGGGCCATCTGGTGGTGCGGTCGACGATCGTGAGCAGGTGTGTGAAACCGTGCGACGGCGGCAAAGGGCCTACCAGATCGACGTGGACATGGTCGAAACGCCTCTCGGGCACCGGGAAACACTCCAATGGCGCCTTGGTGTGCCGCTGGACCTTAGCGTGCTGACACGCCACGCATGTGTTGGTCCAGTCTCTCACATTCTTGTGGAGTCCAGGCCAGACGAACTTGGCGGACATGAGTTTCTGAGACGCACGCATCCCTGGATGTGAGAGGCCGTGGATGATGTTGAAAACTCGCTTGCGCCAGGCGGATGGGATGACCGGCCTAGGCGAGGGGACTGAGACGTCGCACAGGAGGGTTGTGCCGGCTGCATGGAAGTGCATGTCGGCCAGAGTGAGGCTAGTGGTTGACGTCCTGAGGGCCTGGATCTCCACGTCGGCGGCCTGGTCTCTCGCCATGCTGGCGTAGTCGACGCCCAGATGCACTGCGTGGAGCGAGGGTCTTGAGAGGCAGTCGGCCAACAATTGTCCTTGCCGGCGACATGGCGGATGTCCGTGGTGAACTCCGAGATGAAGTTGAGTTGGCGCTGTTGGCGCGCGGACCATGGTTCGGTTACTGTGGTGTATGTGCCTTTAAGAGCCCCAGGTGTGCGTAATGCCAGTAATTGCCACTTGGGCTATATAAGCCTGTGTATTGTGTATATCCTTTAGAAACCCCCCCCCCAGACTTTGCTTAGTAAATACCTATGAACCAACTCCTGTCTTCAGTGTCTTTATCAACACACGGACACTACAGTGGCGACGAAGTGGAAACGGACTTACCTGCAATTCGGCAGCACCTCAAGGACATCGATTCCTCCGGCGTCCAGAAGATTCAAGGAAGTGAGAAAAGCTGTGGTTTCACCAGCTGGCCAAGCTGGTGGCAGGTACTGCGCTAATCCTTCCTGGGCATCAGCTGCGGCTCCAGCGGCGGGCTCTACAGCTGAGACAAGCAGCGAAATCGGAGGCAAGCAATAACGGACTGGGAGGGAGCACTCGGGAGACCTCCGGCGGGAATGAGTTTCCAACAGTAAATTAAAAAACATAAAGAGAACGGGAACCGCAGTAAACAGCATTGTTATCGGCAGCAGCGGCGGGAAAGCGCGGGAAGCGCCATATCTTTGCTACAGAAAAGAAAAAAAAAGCGCGGCAAGCGCCATATCTTTGCTGAAATGCCTATGTCTGAAAATATTGATGCTTTTGATAGCGAAAGAGAGCCTAATTTTGGCAATATTGATGTTTTTGATAATGAGATAGAGGATTGGACCACATATGTGGAAAGAGTGGAGGTATATTGCACCGCAAATGGAATACAAGATGAAAAAAAGCTTCAGTGCTTCTGGATCTAATGGGCGCAAAGACATACAAGCTGTTATGAAACTTAATCACTCCAGCTGAACCGATGGACAAGAATTTTGAGGAGATTGTTGATACCCTACACTGCCAATTCGAGGCAGGACTGGCAGATTCTCTGCGAGACAAATTCATCTGCGATCCCCTAAGTGTAGAAACACAAAAATAGGTATCTTCTGAGAAAGATTTAACACTGGACAAGGCTTTCAGTGCAATAGGAGCTGCAAAGATACAGCAAAGGCACAGGACTTCGGCACCCATGAAATGACATGGGTTTTCGAGAGATGTTATCGCTGCGGCAGATCCACCCATGACCAGAGGGACTGCTGGTTCAAGGAAAAAGCATGCAGGCGATGCGGAAAGATGGGACACATTCCATGTGTGTGCCGATCTGAAAATAAAAAATCCACTAACGGGAAAAGAATCAATAAGGAAAAGCACAGAAAGGTACAAATGATGACGGACAGTAGCTCTGAAGACCAGAAGAGCGATAGCGACTCCGGGAACAAGAGACTAAGCTCTCTCAAATTACATAATGTAATTGCCAAAGAACATTACCAGACCATTTGGGTTACCCTCACAATAGCAGGGTCCCCAGTTAAAATGGAGCTAGATACAGGATCAGCTCTGACCGTCATAAATCGACGGGATTACGAGCAGCTGTTTCCGCATATACCTTTAAAAGACACATCCATTATCTTGAAAACATATACGGGGCAGAAAGTATACCCCAAAGGAAAAATAAGGGTGCCCGTTGTATACAACGGCAAGGAAATACAGAAGCTGTATTTATACGTTCTACAAGATGGTCGTCCACCGCTGTTGGGACGTGAATGGATCAGGAAAATACGTTTAGACTGGCACTCCATTCAGGCACTGACGGTGACCAGTAAGGAAAAAAATGATGATGACGTCATACCTGGACGATTAAAAGACATCTTGGCCAACGCCAAGGAAGTGTTTCAAGAGAAACTAGGAACCTTGAAAGGCATCACCGCCTCAATAAAAGTGGAAGATGCAGCAATTCCCAAGTTTTTTAAGGCAAGACCGGTGCCATACGCAATTCGTCCAGCAGTCGAGGCAGAGCTATTATCTAAAATAGATTGGAGCGAGTGGGCAACACCCATCGTCCCAGTCATGAAGAAAGCATTGAAGGGTGATGGATCTGAAGAACAGAGAAAAATTCGCATCTGTGGAGACTTCAAGGTGACTGTAAACCCGGTCCTTCACACGGTACAGTATCCTCTTCCGAGGATAGAAGATATTTTCGCCTCACTATCCGGAGGGAAACGTTTCACCAAAATTGACTTGGCACAGGCATACCTACAGATGGAGGTTGAAGAGGCATCTAAAAAATCTCACGATAAATACACACAAAGGTCTGTACAAGTACAATCGACTGGTTTTCGGAGTAGCATCCGCTCCAGCTATCTAGCAAAGAGCTATGGAGCAAGTCCTCCAAGGGATTCCGGGGACTCAATGCTACCTAGACGACATCCTTGTAACAGGAGAAAATGACAACGAGCACCTTGCCAATTTAGAGCAGGTGCTCAGTAGGCTGAGAGAATGGGGCCTACGAGCAAATCGCCCCAAGTGCGAATTTTTCCGAAATCAAATATCATATTGTGGCCACATAATAAATAAGGAAGGGTTGCATAAGTCACCTGAAAAAATTGAAGCAGTCATAAAAGCCCCAGCACCTGAAAATGTTTCACAATTAAGGTCGTTCCTGGGATTAATAAATTACTATCATAAATTTTTACCGAACTTATCAACTCTTCTACACCCTCTTAATGAACTGCTACAAACAGGAGTAATTTGGAAATGGAACGAAGACTGCAAAAATGCCTTCCATAAATGCAAAGACTTAATCACATCCAAAGAAGTTTTGGCTCATTACAACCCATCACTGCCAATCAGACTGGCGTGCGATGCATCCCCTTACGGCATAGGAGCAGTATTATCGCATAAATTCCCTGATGGCTCGGAACGGCCGATAGCTTTTGCGTCACGCTCATTGAACTCAGCTGAGCGTAACTATGCCCAAATCGACAGGGAAGCACTCAGCCTGGTATGAGGAGTAAAGAAATTCAACCATTACCTACACGGACAAAAATTTACCTTGTTGACTGACCATCAACCCCTCATCTCCATATTCAACCCTAAAAAAGGTGTTCCCATTATGACAGCACAAAGGCTACAGAGGTGGTCCCTTTTTCTAGGGGCACACCAATACAACATAGAATACAAAGGGTCAAAACAGCATGGGAATGCTGATGGTTTATCGCGCCTACCGTTGTAAACGATAGAAGAGGCACCTACAGTAGACCCAGTAGAGATATTCCACTCCACCATAGTGGAATGTCTACCAGTGACAAATTCTGCCATTGAAAGGGAGACAAGAAATGACCCGACTCTCTCACGGGTCTACGATTTAACAGTGAAGGGATGGCCAGCACATGGCGAACCACTGTTGCCAGCATTCTCGCAAAGAAGAGAACAGCTGTCAGTGTGCCGAGGAACCTTGATGTGTGGATCCAGAGTGGTGATTCCACCCAAACGCCAGGATAAAGTGCTAAAGGAGCTTCATGAAGGGCATCTGGGTGGAGTGAAAATGAAGAACCTAGCCAGGGCGATGTATGGTGGCCAGGTATCGATGGAGACATCGAAGAAATGACCAAGAGCTGCCTAGGATGGCAGAAGGTCCAAAACTCTCCACCACAAGCCCCTCTACATCCATGGGAGTGGCCCTCATCTCCCTGGCAAAGGGTACACATCGACTTTGCTGGTCCATTTATGGACTCAATGTTCTTAATCGCGGTTGATGCACACTCCAAGTGGCCGGAGGTAATAAAGATGTCCTCCACCACCACGGAAAAAACCATCACAGTATTAAGGACCATATTTGCCAGGAATGAGCTACTAGAACAGATCTGTTCTGATAATGGACCGTAATTTGTGTCCGAAGAATTCAGAAAGTTCTTAAAAAACAATGGGGTTAAGCACTACACGTCTGCCCCATACCATCCCGCCACCAATGGATTGGCTGAAAGGTTTGTCCAGACCTTCAAGAAGGCCATAAAGGCCATGGGTAATGAAGATATAAAACTTCAGCACAAGGTGGATAACTTCTTATTCGCATACAGGAATGCAACACATGTGGTTACCAACCAAACTCCCGCCATGATGTTCTTCAATAGAAACCTAAGATGCCGGCTGGATTTGGTCAAGCCCAACATCAGAAGGGACGTGGAGAACCGGCAGTTTCAAGGCATGAATGAAAGGCCAACTAGAACCTTCCAGATAGGTCAACTTTTGGCCTGGGACTACCGTACCGAGAAATGGCAGCCTGGAACTATCTGCACACGACTAGGACCACTGATGTATACCGTGGACATCGGAGAAAGCATAATAAGGTGCCATGCTGACCAAATCATAAAGTCATCCGAAAAGGGACAACCTACACCACCACTCTATACATCTAACGATGAAGTAGAGATACCCATATCTACCTCCGATCCGGTGATACTGGAACCCGATGAACCCGACACTGGCATTCAAGCCGAATCAGCCTTGCCAGAAGAACCTACTACACCACCAGAAACTACTACACCCCCGAGGCGTTATCCGAACCGAGTCAGGAAGCCTCCTGAGAGACTAACTTATAATTAATTAATTACAGCAATGTATATTATTTTGCATATAACATGTAATTAATAATTACTTAAAATATGATGTACTGGTTAGCTAAAAAGGGAGGAATTGTGGTGTATGTGCCTTTAAGAGCCCCAGGTGTGCGTAATGCCAGTAATTGCCACTTGGGCTATATAAGCCTGTGTATTGTGTATATCCTTTAGAAACCACCCCCCCCAGACTTTGCTTAGTAAATACCTATGAACCAACTCCTGTCTTCAGTGTCTTTATGAACACACGGACACTACAGTTACTTTGGCCATGGCGAAAGTGAGCGGCTTGTGGTCCACGAATGCGGTGAACGGCCGGCCTTCCAGGAGGAAACGGAAGTGCCGGATTGCCAGGAACAGGGCCAGGAGCTCTCTGTCGAACGTGCTGTAGGCCTGCTCGTTCTTGCACAGCTGTCGGGTGAAAAATGCCAGTGGCTGCCACGCGCCTTCGACCCACTGTTGCTGGACAGCGCCGATGGCGTAATCCGAGGCGTCCGTGGTGAGGGCAGTCATGGCGCCCGGGATGGGGTGGGCCAGTAGTGTGGCGTTGGCCAAGGCGCTTTTGGTCTGGTGGAAGGCTGTCGCCATCTCGCTGGACCAGGTGAGTTGCTCTTTGCCCGTTTTGCCCCTGGTGGCTTCGTAGAGGGGGTGCATGAGTGAGGCGGCCTTGGGCACGAAACGGTGATAGAAATTGACCATCCCCAAAAATTCCTGCAGTGCCTTGACCGAGGTGGGCTGGGGAAAGTCCGCCACCGCCTGCACCTTGGAAGGTAGGGGAATGGCTCCCCTTGACAAGATTCTGTGGCCGAGAAAGTCAATTTGGGCTGCTCCGAACTGGCATTTGGCCGGGTTGACGATTAGCCTGTGTTGGCTGAGGCGCTGGAAAAGAGAGCGCAAATGCGCGATGTGCTCAGCCTTGCTGGTGCTGGCCACGAGGATATCGTCCAGATAGACGAACAGGAAGCTCAGGTCCCGTAGGACAGAATCCATGAGCCGTTGGAAGGCCTGTGCGGCGTTCTTGAGCCCGAAGGGCATGCGCAGGAACTTGAACAGTCCGAAGGGGGTGATGACCGCCGTCTTCTGGACGTCTGCATGGTGGACAGGGACCTGATGGTAGCCGCGAATCAGGTCGACCTTGGAAAAGACGAACTTTCCTGCTAGGTGTGCCGAGAAGTCTTGGATGTGCGGAATGGGGTATCTATCAGGCGTGGTGGCGTCGTTGAGCTGTCTGTAGTCGCCGCAGGTGGCGCCAGCCACCGCCCGGCTTGGGCACAATGTGGAGGGGGGACGACCAGGGGCTGTTCGAGCGGCGGATGATGCCCAGTTTCTCCATCGTGGCGAATTCTTCCTTGGCCACCGCCATCTTGGCTGGGTCCAGGCGTCTGGCTCGGGCGAACACTGGTGGTCCCGTAGTGGCGATGTGGTGCTCGACACCATGCTTGGCTGCCGCGGCTGAGAAGGTCGGTTGTGTGAGCCTCGGGAAATCTGCGAGTAGGCGGGCGTAGTCGTCATCCGCTGGGGTAGAGCAGGACCCGACGAGGGCCAGGCTGTTGCTCTGCTGGCAGGCCAGTGAAGCGAAAGTTGCTGCATCAATCAGGCACCTGTCACAGACGTCGACCAGGAGTCCGTGGGCGCAAAGAAAATCGGCGCCCAGCAAGGGATGTGCCACCGAGGCCGTCACGAAATCTCACGTAAATCGCTGGCCGTTGAAAAAAACCTCGGCCCGTCGCTTTCCAAAAGTAGCGATGGCTGCGCCATTTGCCGCCACGAGGGGTGGGCCGCTGCAGCCTGCCTGGATGTCGAGCTGGGAGGCAGGAATTATGCTGCATTGGGCTCCGGTGTCGCAAAGGAATCTGCGCCCTGAAAGGGAGTCGGTTATGTACAGCAGTTTACCTGCGGTGCTGATGGCCATCGTGGTGGCGGGGGTGCGGTCGAGCAGGCCTAGACGGCAGCGCGGGGCTGGCGCGTTGGGCCGGGCGGCCATCTTGGTTTGATCGAAAGAGCAGGGTGCTCTGCAGCGTTGGGCCTTGTGACCGAAACGCGCGTGGTAGTAGCATAGTTCTGTGGCCTGGCGTGGCGGTGCGCGCTCGGTGGTGTCGGGGAGCCTCGCGGCTGCACAGCCGAGTTGGGCGACTGTGAAGACTTTATCCGCGGCGGCTGCCAGTTGTACGCAGTCCGTGATCGGGGACCCCGCGAGGGCAGTCTGTACCTGCTGAGGAAGCAGGCTGAGGAAAAGGGCCCGAAACAAGAAGCACTGCGGTTCAGAGCCCAGGAGCGCAAGCATCCGGCTCATCAACTGGGTCGGGGTAGAGTCGCCGAGGCCTGGTAGTGAAAGAAGCCTACGGGCCCTCTCCTCCCCGGACAGGCCGTAAGCCTGCAGCAAATGGCCCTTAATGGTTGAGTACTTGCCGGTCTGTGGTGGGTTCCCCAGCAGGTCGAGAACTTCGGCGGTGGTGGAGCTTGCTAGTGCTGAGACTACGTGGAGGTACCTTTCTTCATCGTCTTGAACCCTGCGAAGGGTGAATTGGGCCTCCGTGTGCGCGAACCAAGCTGGTGCTTGGTGTTCCCAGAAGGTGGGGAGCTTCAAGGATGCGGCGCCGGCCGACATCGGGCTGCTGCTGGTTGCCGTCGGGTCGTTGCTGACCTCTGTAGGGCTACGTGAGTCGGGGGCTTCGGCCGCCGACATTCGGGGTCACCAATGTGGGAGACTACAGTCTCCCGCGTAAAGAAATAGGCAACACAGCGAGCTACAAGAAATAGGTCTTTACTCCAACTCTCACAATACAGTACTGAATTCGTAAAGCCCGCGAGCCTGTGATGACTCACGGATTGGTCACCTGCTGGAACCTGATTGGTTTTCCTTCCCTCAGCAGCAGGCAAGTCTGAACATTCCTTATTCCTCTCAGCTTGCAACTGTTTTGCGGGGGGAGGGGAATACAGCAGTTAAAAGGGGATTATACAGGTTTATCTACATACACACAGTGTTTCCCCAATACATCACTGACTCTCTGGACATCAATGACTCTCCCCGGACATCACTGACTCTCTCCAGACATCACAGACTCTCTCAGGACATCACTGACTCTCTCAGGACATCACTGACTCTCTCCGGACATAACAGACTCTCTCTGGACATCACTGACTCTCAGGACATCACTGATTCTCTCTGAACATCACAGACTCTCTCAAGACATCACAGACTCTCTCTGGACATCACAGACTCTCTCCAGACATCACTGACTGTCTCTGGACATCACTGACTCTCTCTGGACATAACTGACTCTCTCAGGACATCACTGACTCTCTCCGGACATCACTGACTCTCTCTCTCTGGACATCACTGACTCTCTCCTGACATCACTGACTCTCTCAGGACATCACTGATCCTCTCTGGACATCACTGACTCTCTCCGGACATCACTGACTCTCTCTGGACATCACTGACTCTCTCAGGACATGACTGACACTCTCTGGACATCACTGACACTCTCTGAGGCCATCACTGACTCTCTCAGGACATCACTGACTTTCTCAGGACATGACTGACACTCTCTGGACATCACTGACACTCTCTGAGGACATCACTGACTCTCTCTGGACATCACTGACACTCTCTGAGGACATCACTGACTCTCTCTGGACATCACTGACACTCTCTGAGGACATCACTGACTCTCTCAGGACATCACTGACTTTCTCAGGACATGACTGACACTCTCTGGACATCACTGACACTCTCTGAGGACATCACTGACTCTCTCAGGACATCACTGACACTGCCTCTTTCTCAGGAGATTTTGCATGTTAATAGTTTTGTGCCTTTCGTATTTTATTCCTAAACTTACTCACCTTTTATTAGATTATTTCCCGCAAGACATTCTGCGGCTTTCGAGAAATGCCTCTTTTCAAACGTTCCACTTCAGAAAATTATGTATCTGCTCCTCCTCAGTTTCCCAGTTTGATAACATCACCGTGTAACTAAGAGGATTCATTCAAGCTGTAACGAATTCAAAAAGTGCTCGATTTCGCCCTTACTTCTCTCGAATGTTTCCTAGCAACCCGGCACTACTTGCACTGTGAGGCTTAACTTTAGAGAAATATAGACTGGCTTTAAATGAAAACTTCGCTGTGTTCACATTATGTTGCTGTGCAAAAGTGCTGATGGAAGCATTTGTCTCCCCTGCAACGTGGATATGAATCCCTCAAACTACATTTATAAGATAAGGGCATATAGCCGCCCCTTGAACCTATAAGGGCACATGACACCCCTTTAATCTTCATGCGACCCCTATTCGGATCTCCACTTACGAGTTACAACAAAAGTGAGATTTTGGTATTCACAATGTTTAATCAAACTTACTGCAAACATTTTAAGTAGATGTCCACTTCAACTTTCAGCTGATTTTTGCAATTGCGAAAAAAATGGAGAAAATCGAATTAGTGTTTTCAGGGGGACATCCAGGCACTCGCGGGCTGTGACAAGCGCCCGAACACCGGGTCTCTACTAACACATGCCAGGGAAAACGTGTCTGCAATTGTGGTCTCTTCAGAAACACAAGTCTCATCGAACCCAACCACAGCAAAGGGGTGTGGTAGGCTGCACTCTGTTACTGTCCGGCTACACATCGTGCATGTAAAAGCACCACTCCGTGAAAATAGGACAGCAGTGACGGTCAATTCTATTATAAACAAAGGAAGCAGGTTTAGTGGGTGCGAACTGTTAAAACTATGTTGACAAGTAGTGTAAATCACAATGGTCATGTAGTTTGTAAATACAACTTGTGCGGGCTGAGTTATTTCTTTTTCATGTGTACTTTCATAAGGGAAACTTTAACTCTTTCGCTCCGATAAAGACAAATTGAATTATATTTTAGTTGATAATTTGTGGTTATGTTTTTGATCTATCTTGCTGTAACCTGTGGCGTTTCTTTAGCCCCTTGCTCCTAGAAGGTTATCTGTGTTTGTGTGGTGTGTTCCTAGTGTATTATTATGATATATATATGTTATGTTGTTTTGCGTGTGTGTGTAATCTGTTTTACACGCGTGCCCTGTTTTTGTGTTGTACAGAGCTG
Source organism: Somniosus microcephalus (assembly GCF_052327205.1). NCBI lineage: Eukaryota > Metazoa > Chordata > Chondrichthyes > Squaliformes > Somniosidae > Somniosus > Somniosus microcephalus. The sequence continues at coordinate 244,758,912 of NC_140990.1, read as the reverse complement.
TTAATCTCTTGTCAGATTTATGATGAAAAAGAGCGAGGCAGTTTGCAAACCAATTTAAGTATGTGCTTATTTTACTGAGATGCATGAAAACAGGTTACATTTTTAAACCAAAATAACAAAATCTCACTCTAAGTGAAGGAGACTGGAGGGGGGGGGGGGGATCTCCCAGCAGTGGTTGTTGGTGTACAGTTCGTGTGCTGTCTGTTGTGTGTGTTTGTGAATGTATCACGTGTAAATGACATGGTGTGTTGCATTTGTGTACCATTTCTGGATTGTGTGCTGTGTGCTGTGCTATTTCAGTTTGTGTACTGCCTCTGTATGTTGCGTGTGGTGTGTATTTCTATTTGCAACCTTGGTGTCGTATTTGACCCTGAGGTGAGCTTCCGACCACATATCTGCGCCATCACTAAGACCGCCTACTTCCACCTCCATAACGTCGCTCGACTCTGGCCCTGCCTCAGCTCATCTGCTGCTGAAACCCTCATCCATGCCTTTGTTACCTCTGGACTCGACTATTCCAATGCACTCCGGGCCGGCCTCCCATCTTCCACCCTCCAAAAACTTAAGGTCATTCAAAATTCGGCTACCCGTGTCCTAACTCGCACTAAGTCCCGTTCACCTATCACCCCTGTGCTCACGGACCTATATTGGCTCCCGGTTAAGCAACGCCTCGATTTTAAAATTCTGATCCTTGTTTTCAAATCCCTCCATGGCTTCGCCCCATTCCTATCTCTGTTATTTCCTCCAGCCCCACAACCCTCCAAGATGTCTGCGCTCCTCCAATTCTGGCCTTTTGCACATTCTCGATTTTAATCGCTCCACCATAGGTGGCCGTGCCTTCAGCTGCCAAGGCCCTAAGTTCTAAAATTCCCTCCCTAAACCTCTCTGCCTCTCTTTCCTCCTTTAAGATGCTCCTTAAAACCTACCTCTTTGAATAAGCTTTTGGTCACCTGCCCATATATTTCCTTATGTGGCTCGCTGACAAATTTTGTTTGAAAACACTCCTGTGAAACACCTTAGGGCATTTTACTGTGTTAAAGGCGCTATATAAATGCAAGTTATCTGAATGGCAATAGATTGGGAGAAGGGGAAGTGCAACGAGACCTGGGTGTCCTTGTGCACCAGTCGCTGAAGGTAAGCATGCAGGTGCAGCAGGCGGTTAAGAAGGCAAATGGTATGTTGGCCTTCGTAGCGAGAGGGTTTGAGTACAAGAACAAGGATGTCCTGCTACAGTTGTACAGGGCCTTGGTGAGACCACATCTTCAGTATTGTGTGCAGTTTTGGTCGCCTTATCTGAGGAAGGATGTTCTTGCCATGGAAGGAGTTCAGCGAAGATTCACCAGACTGATACCTGGGATGGCAGGAATGACGTATGAGGAGAGATTGGGTCGATTGGGCTTGTACTCGCTGGAGTTTAGAAGAATGAGAGGGGATCTCATTGAAACTTATAAAATTCTGACAGGACTGGACAGACTAGATGCAGAAAGGATGTTCCCGATGGTCGGGGAGTCCAGAACCAGGGGTCACAGTCTAAGGATAAGGGGTAAGCCATTTAGGACAGAAATGAGGAGGAATTTCTTCACCCAGAGAGTGGTGAACCTGTGGAATTCTCTACCACCGAAGGCAATAGAGGCCAATTCATTCAATATATTCAAGAAGGAATTGGATATATTTCTTAAGGCTAAAGGGATCAAGGGGTATGGGGAGAAAGCAGGGACTGGGTACTGAATTTGGATGATCAGCCATGATCGCATTGAATGGCGGAACAGGTTCGAGGGGCCGAATGGCCTACTCCTGCTCCTATCTTCTATGTTTGTATGTTTCTAAGTTGTTGTTGTTTTGTCTGGTGTATACAGTTCCTATGTTGTATGTTCTGTCTGTCTGGTGTGTACTGTTCCTGTGTTGTATGTTTTGTCTGTCTGGTGTGTACTGTTCTTGTGTTGTATGTTTTGTCTGTCTGGTGTGTACTGTACCTATGTTGTATGTTTTGTCTGGTGTGTACTGTTTCTTTGTTGTTACTGCATGTGTGCTGTGATGTTTGTGTTGTGTTCCTAATGTGTGTTTTGTGTGATAGATATGCTATGTGTGATATATATACCTCTGTGGCGTACCGATCACAGAAAGGACACAATCCGCTTTTCGGTCCGTAGACTATAAATCAGGCGTCATGCCTTTAAGAAGGATCACACCTTTAAGAAACTCGATCTGCAACATAGTTAAGCCCAGAGCGGGGGAGGGTCAGTCGAAGCTGTGGACTGATGAAAGGCAGTTTGACTTGGTGTAGTCTCTGACGCCATTTTTGTGTTCAACATGCAGTCTCAACAATTAAACCTTTTCTGTTGAACCTCTCCGAGTTCAGTATTTTTTGCTAGGAGTACGTAGACTCCTACATTGGTGACCCCGACGCTCAGGACGACTCCTAAGCGTAACCATGGCTGACACAAACGCAGTTCCTGTGAAGCTGCCGGAGTTCTGGGAGAACCTAGCCACCGCCTGGTTCCTTCAAGCCGAATCGCAATTCCGACTCCGCGGCATCACCGCCGACGCAACGATGTACGACTACCTCCTCGCCTCCCTGGGCAGCTCCACAATCATGAAAGTCTGGACAACACTACAAAACCCTTCGGAGGAAGGCAAGTACGCACATCTCAAGGCCGCGCTCCTTAAAAAATTCACAGCCTCCCAATTCGTGCGCAACTGCCACCTCCTCGACCTCCCGGGCCTCGGTGACTCCATGCCGTCAGACTTGCTCTCACACATGCTTGCTCTGACCGACGAGAAACCGCCCGGCTCCCTCTTCCGCACGCTCTTCATCCGCCAACTACCCCCCAGCATCCGCCTGGCGATCGTGGCATCCAGCCTCACGGACCTCGAGGCCCTGGCCGACGAAGCCGATAAGCTCCTGTCCACCGGCTCCAACCACGCCATCACCCCCGACCTGGCCTCCGCAGCGTCGGCGTGCACTCCACCCTCTATCGCGCGGCCACACAGCTCGGCCACGAGGCCCCCCAGGCCCCCACGTCCCCCAAGCCCTCCGACCCAGGGCTACTGCTACTTTCATACCTGGTTCGGCGCACGGGCACGCCGCTGCAGCCATCCTTGCACGTTTCCAACCACCCCCACACTGGCCTACACGATGGCCGTGGGGCAAGCAGGCACACTGCTGTACGTTATGGACAGCGCCTCCGGACACCGTTTCCTATGCGACACAGGCGCGCAGCGCAGCATCATCCCCGCATCCGCCCTCGAGATCCAGCGAGGCGGCCGCGGCCCTGCGCTGGCTGCCGCCAACGGCACTGACATCCGGACGTACGGCACCCGCACCGTCACCATCAACCTCGCAGGCCGCTGCTACCACTGGGAGTTTATCACCGCCAAGGTGCTCTCCCCGCTCCTCGGTGTGGATTTCCTGTGCGCCCACGGCCTGTTGGTCGACATGCCTCGGCACCGCCTCGTGGACATGAACACCATGTCACCTATCCCGGGTGCCATGGCCCCCCCCAACCCGCCGAAATGGCGTGGCAGTGCTGCGCCCGCTCAACAGACGACTACTCAGCACTCCTGGCTGAGTTCCCAGCCCTCACCAACCCGACCTTCTCCGCAAAAGTTGCTAAGCATGGGGTAGAACACTTCATCCCCACCACAGGCCCACCGGTGTATGCCCACGCCCGCAGGCTGGACCCGGCCAAGCTGGAGATCGCGCGGGCCGAGTTCGCCACAATGGAACAGCTCGGCATCATCCGCCGCTCCAACAGCTCCTGGGCCTCCCCACTCCACATCGTCACCAAACCCGACGGGGGATGGCGCCCCTGCGGGGACTACCGGCGCCTAAACGATGCCACCACGCCGGATCGGTACCCCATACCGCACATTCAAGACTTCTTGGCTAGACTGGCCGGCCGCTCAGTCTTCTCCAAAGTCGACCTGGTGCGCGGTTACCATCAGGTGCCAGTCCACCCCACGGACGTTCCCAACACGGCCATAATCACCCCTTTTGGGCTATTCGAGTTCCTCCGAATGCCCTTCAGCCTCAAAAACGCGGCCTAGGCCTTCCAGCGGCTCATGGACTCGGTCCTCCGGGACCTGAAGTTCCTCTTTGTCTACCTGGATGACATCCTGGTAGCTAGTTCCTCCAAGCAGGAACACATCGAGCACCTCCGTACCCTGTTCCAGTGGCTCAGTGAGCACGGGCTCATCATCAGCCCAGCCAAGTGCCAATTCGGCCTCAGCAGGATCGACTTCCTCGGCCACCACATCACGCAGGATGGAGCCATTCCCCTGCCCGCCAAGGTGCAAGCCGTCCAGCAGTTCCCCCGGCCTACCACCATCAAAGGCCTCCAGGAGTTCTTGGGGATGATCAACTTTTACAACCGCTTCATTCCCGGAGCGTCCTCCCTCATGCGGCCCCTATACGAAGCCCTCCGGGGTAAGAAAGACAGAATGGCGATCGAGTGGTCGGCGGACATGTTGACCGCTTTCGACTCGACCAAAAAGGCACTCGCCGATGCCACCATGCTCGCTCACCCACAGCCCAACACCAGGGTGGCCCTCACCACGGACGCCTCCGACCACGCGGTCGGCACCGTGTACGAACAGTGGGTCGACGGGACCTGGCAACTGCTGGCCTTTTTCAGCCGCCAACTGCGCCCCCCGGAGGCCAAATACAGCGCATTTGATCACGAGCTCCTCGCACTGTACCTGGCAGTCCGCCATTTCAGATTTCTTCTGGAGGGCCGCCCCTTCACCGCGTTTGTCGACCACAAACCCCTGACATTCGCAATGGCAAAATCTGCGGACCCGTGGTCAGCCAGGCAACAACACCAGCTCGCCGCGGTGTCCGAATTCACCACGGACATCCGGCACATCTCCGGTCGAGACAACGTGGTGGCCGACTGCCTATCCCACCCCGCCATCCACGGCGCCCACCTGGCAGTGGACTATGCTCAACTGGCAGCGGAGCAATGCACCAACCCCGATCTGCTCTCCGCGCCCACAACCCTCCCAGGCTGCGACTGACCGACGTCGCCTGGGGCCCGTCCGCCATCACAGTCAAATGCGACACCTCCTTGGCGCAACCCCGCCCCGTAGTCCCGGCGTCCTGGCGAAAACGGGTGTTCGACATCGTCTACGGCCTCTCACACCCCGGCACCCGTGCGTCCATTAGACTGGTGGCCAACCGATTTGTCTGGCGCGGCCTGCGCAAAGATGTGCGCATCTGGTCCAGATCCTGCATAGCTTGCTAGCGTGCCAAAATCCACCAGCACGTCAAGTCCCACTCGAGGAGTTCACCGTGCCAGAAATAAGGTTTGACCACGTCCACATCGACCTCGTCGGCCCCCTGCCGCCATCACAAGGTCACACGCACCTGCTGACAATCGTGGACCGTACCACCCACTGGCCCGAGGCCATTCCACTGACGTCCACCACCACCGCCGACATCGCGAGAGCGTTCATCGGTACCTGGGTCGCTCGGTTTGGCATCCCCTCCGACATGACGTTGGATAGAGGCCCGCAGTTCACCTCTGATCTGTGGGCCGCCATCGCCCGAAACCTTGGAGTGGCCGTTCACCGCACCACAGCTTACCACCCTGTAATCAAATCTGTTTGTCTTGATCCTGTATTCGTTTAGCACTCATGTATATTACCCTCCCCCACTGTGTATAGTTTCACTTCCTCTTTCCCGACTAACCTGGGAGGTTCCAGGTCTTGGCTCTTGGCTCCGCCCCTGACTTCTCTTACATAAAGATCCCAGGATCTGTATGACTCATTCCTGTGAACCAGTCGGCGTGTTGAGATGTTAGCTCTGATCTTAGTGATTAAAAGCCAACTTGTTTAAGTCTATAACTTCTAGTTTTGTGGTTATTGAAGGCCCATCAATTTTAATCACTAAAGAATACTAGGATGGATCGACTCCTAAAACCAGAGCATCTGGACTTGGATCCACATTCTGCTGAAGCATCAAATCAATTTGGACACTGGCTCAAATGTTTCGAACTCTTCGCGGGGGCCTCATCTGCTAGCGAGGTAGATAAACTGAGTCTACTGACTACTCGCGTAAGTCATCGGATTTATTCGTTCATCCGGGACGCCACCTCTTACACGGAGGCCATCACTATCCTGAAGGCCCAATACCAGAGGCCGGTAAACGAAGTGTACACCAGACATCTGCTGGCTACACGCAGGCAGCAACCAGAGGAATCAATGGACGATTTCTTACAGGGCCTAAAGGACCTGGTCCGGGACTGTAACTGCAAGGCCGTGACGGCCAATGCGTACTCTGACGAATTGGTCCGCGATTCCTTCATCATGGGCCTCAAATCGAATTATATCCGGCAGAGACTGCTGGAGAAGGAGGTCCTGGACTTAAAAAAGGCAGTGGCCACTGCACGATCGCTGGACGTGGCCCAGAGAAACTCTGACTCTTATTCTTCCGGCCATGCGGCCCTCACCGCCTCGTGCGCACCGAGGGGGCCGCCATCTTGGAATCAGCCATCTTCCCCATCCAGGTCTCAGACCAGCTCTACGCCACTGGAGTCCCCACACAGAAGTTCACCCAGGAGTCCTACTACAGCGGCAATGTCTCGAGGCCCGAAATGCTACTTCTGCGGCCAGGCCAAGCACCCCAGACAACGATGCCCAGCGAAGGACGCTACATGCTTCAAATGTAAGAAAAAGGGGCATTTTAGCAAAGTCTGCGGGGGGAATCCGATTTCCAACTCCATCACCGCATCATGCGTGCCATGCGGGCCGCCATCTTGGGATCCGCCATCTTTTCCCGACTCAACGGCCGCCCAGGGCCCAACAGTGGCTTCGATCACAGTGGATCAATCCAGGCCACACCCGTTGACAAAATCCATGATGGACATACAGGTAAACAGGAATTTAACGAAATGTTTAATTGACTCTGGGAGTACCGAGAGTTTTATCCACCCTAGCCTGGTACGGCGGCACTCATTAACGGTAACCCCTACACGGAGCAGAATTGCTATGGCTGCTAAGCCCCACATTTCGGACATTTTGGGCTACTGTGTGGTAACACTGACTGTAAAAGGCACGGACTACAAGGATTTTAAACTCCTCGTGATGCCAGAACTCTGTGTTAATGTAATCTTGGGCCTGGACTTCCAGTGCCACCACGAAAGTGTCACGCTAGCATATGGCGGGTCCCAGCCGCCACTCACAGTCTGTGGCCTATCAACCTTAAAAATCAGCCCGCCCTCTTTATTCGCTAATCTCGCTCCGAACTGTAGGCCCATAGCGACCAAAAGTAGACGGTACAGTCTGGAAGACAGACACTTTATCAAGGCGGAAGTGGACGGACTCCTGCGGGAAGGCATTATTGAATGCAGTACCAGCCCGTGGCGTGCCCAAGTAGTCATAGTTAAAAATAGCGAAAAGAAACGGATGGTAATTGACTACAGCCAGACTGTTAATATTTATACCCAGCTGGACGCCTACCCTTTACCCCGCATATCAGAAATGGTCAACCAGATTGCGCAATACCGAGTCTTCTCGACTATCGACCTCAAATCCGCGTATCACCAGCTCCCCATTAGAACGGAGGACTGCCCATACACCGCCTTCGAGGCGAACGGGCGCCTCTACCATTTTCTCAGAGTGCCCTTCGGGGTAACAAATGGGGTCTCGGTCTTCCAACGTGAGATGGACTGCATGGTTGACGAGAATAAACTACAAGCTACCTACCCCTATCTGGACAATGTCACTATCTGCGGGCACAACCAGCAAGACCACGATCTAAATCTTGCGAGATTTTTAAAAACTGCCCTAAAGCTGAATCTAACCTACAATGAAGACAAATGTGTCTTCAACACAACCCGTCTCTGTATCCTCAGCTGTGTGGTGGAAGATGGGGTAATTGGACCGGACCCTGACCGATTACGCCCCCTAAAGGAACTGCCCCTGCCACACAATCCCAAAGCTTTAAAAAGGTGCCTGGGATTTTTTTCGTATTATGCCCAATGGGTGCCCAATTATTCTGATAAGGCCCGACCCCTCATTAAATCGACATCCTTCCCACTATCAGCTGAAGCTCGGGAGGCTTTCACCAGTATTAAACAGGACATTGAAAGGGCTGCAGTGTGTGCAATGGACGAATGCATTCCCTTTCAAGTCGAAAGCGATGTGTCAGACTTTGCCTTAGCTGCGACCCTCAATCAGGCTGGGAGACCTGTGGCCTTCTTCTCCCGAACCCTTCAGGGACCTGAAATCAGGCACTCTTCTGTCGAGAAGGAGGCACAGGCTATAGTGGAGGCAGTGCGGCACTGGAGACACTACCTAGCCGGCAAACGTTTCACCCTGCTCACCGACCAGCGGTCGGTGGCTTTCATGTTTAATAACAAACAAAGGGGGAAAATCAAGAATGACAAAATACTCAGGTGGAGGATCGAACTATCCACGTTCGACTATAATATTATGTACAGGCTGGGAGCCCTTAATGAACCCCCAGACGCCCTATCGCGGGGAATGTGTGCCAGCATTCATACGGACAAATTACAGGGTCTCCACAATGACCTCTGTCACCCAGGGGTCACCCGACTATACCATTTTATAAAGTCCCGCAATCTGCCCCACTCCATCGAGGAGGTCAGGGCAATGACCAGAGCCTGCCGCATCTGTGCGGAATGCAAGCCTCGTTTCTACAGGCCTGACCGTGCACACCTTATCAAAGCCACACAGCCATTCGAGCGCCTAAGTCTGGACTTCAAGGGACCCCTTCCCTCTGCCGACCGTAACGTATACTTCCTCAATATCATTGATGAATATTCCCGCTTCCCCTTTGCCATTCCCTGCCCAGACATGACCAGTGCCACGGTCATCAAGTGTCTCTGTAATCTATTCTGCATGTTTGGCATGCCGAACTACATACACAGCGATAGGGGGACGTCATTCATGAGTGACAAGCTGCCCCAGTTCTTGCTCTCGAAGGGGATAGCCACTAGCAGAACCACTAGCTACAACCCCCGGGGTAATGGGCAAGTGGAAGGGAGAATGCTACTGTTTGGAAGGCTGTCATGTTAGCCTTAAAGTCAAAAGGCCTTCCGACCTCCCGCTGGCAGGAAGTCCTCCCAGACGTGCTCCACTCCATAAAGTCTCTGTTATGTACTGCCACTAACGCTACCCCTCATGAAAAGATGTTCGTTTTCCCCCGGAAATCCACCTCGGGCATATCTCTACCCGCGTGGCTGACGTCTCTGGGGACAGTACTATTGCGGAAGCACGTGAGAGGCCATAAAACGGACCCCCTTGTGGAAAAGGTACAGCTCCTCCATGCAAACCCTCAGTATGCCTATATCAAATACTCTGACGGGCGAGAGGACACTGTTTCCATAAAAGACCTCGCTCCCTCGGGGAGCGGAGAGAACGATGGGAGACTACCCGATGAAGACCTACACTACAAAGAGACAGGACGCCCAGAGGTATCAATACCCAACTTTAACCTGGAGGACACTGCAGATAACCTGGAAGACACTGCGGAGGCCCGGACAGCGGAGGAACCAGAATCCACTCCCCTAGAGGCACCCCAACCGGCTTTGCGCCGATCACTGAGAACTGCAAAACCTCCTGACAGACTCACTTATACCAACTTTTAAGAAACATCACCCCGATGGACTAAATCTATAGAAGGGGTGAATGTAATGAAATCTGTTTGTCTTGATCCTGTATTCGTTTTGCACTCATGTATATTACCCTCCCCCACTGTGTACAGTTTCACTTCCTCTTTCCCGACTAACCTGGGAGGTTCCAGGTCTTGGCTCTTGGCTCCGCCCCTGACTTCTCTTACATAAAGATCCCAGGATCTGTATGACTCATTCCTGTGAACCAGTCGGCGTGTTCAGATGTTAGCTCTGATCTTAGTGATTAAAAGCCAACTTTTTTAAGTCTATAACTTCTAGTTTTGTGGTTATTGAAGGCCCATCACACCCCCAAGCCAACTGACTGTGCGAGCGATTCCACAGGTCCATGAAGGCATCCCTCCACGCCAGCCTCGAGGATGAGGCTTGGATCGACCGCCTCCCATGGGTGCTACTTGGCCTACGCTCCGCGGTCAAGGAAGACCTGCAAGCCTCGGCAGCAGAACTCGTGTACGGCCAGCCGCTGTGCGTACCCGGAGAGTTCCTGCCCACCGCCATGTCCCCCTGGTCGGCTGACCAGCAACGCCGCGCTTTCGCCAACCGAGCACAACAGTTCGCTCCGGTACCCACCGGCCGGCACGGCGAACCAGCAACCCGCGTACCACCTAGCCTGCACATGGCCAAATTTGTTTGCATGCACCATGACGCCCACCGAGGACCTCTACGGCCCCCATACGATGGACCCTACAAGGTACTCCAGATGGGGAACAATTTCTTCCTCCTCGAAGTGGGCGGCAGAACTGACAAGGTGTCAGTCGACCGGCTCAAGCTGGCGCACCTAGAGCCTGACGAACCCGTTCAAGTGGGCCAACCCTCACCGCGGGGCAGACTGCCTAAGAGCCCGACGCGTCCAACCACCCTGCTCCCGACACCAACCGCCAAGAGCCGTTCCGGCCGTGCCATCAAGCCACCACGCCAGTTCGTACACTCCCTACTAGCGGATTCTGGGGGGAGCTGTGTGGCGTACCGATCACAGAAAGGACACAATCCGCTTTTCGGTCCGTAGACTATAAATCAGGCGTCATGCCTTTAAGAAAGATCACACCTTTAAGAAACTCGATCTGCAACATAGTTAAGCCCAGAGCGGGGGAGGGTCAGTCGAAGCTGTGGACTGATGAAGGGCAGTCGGACTTGGTGTAGTCTCTGATGCCATTTTTGTGTTCAACATGCAGTCTCAACAATTAAACCTTTTCTGTTGAACCTCTCCGAGTTCAGTATTTTTTGCTAGGAGTACGTAGACTCCTACACCTCTGCTTTGTCTGTACTTTTCCTGTGTCAAATGTTTTGTCTATTTGATGTAGAGTGTTTCTATGTTGAATATTCTATCTCTGTGGTGTGTACTTTTCTACATTGTGTCTGTAATATGCTTGTCTCTATTGTGTGTTCACTACTGTGTGATAACTGTGCTGTATAGTTTGTGGAGAATTTTTGTGTGCGGTTTCTGTGTTACGTTTCTAATGCACTATTTGTGTTTGTGTGATTGCATGTGATATGTGTGTTGTGTATGTGTGATAGGTGTATGAAAGTCTGTGCTCTTTATGTGTAAATGTTCTGTGTTATTTATATGCCTGGGTAAAATGTTTGCATAACTGTGTAAAGTGTTTTGTATGTGTATTGTCTGTGTTTATTTGGGTCTGTGATGTGCTTTGTTTGTGTTATTTATGTCAGCGTAAAGTGTGTCAAAATTCTAGTATTTACGTATAAATCTTTACCTTAATCCTTTGCAACCGTTTATTTTAAGTTAACCCTTTCGGGGACCAGTGGGGCATTTCTGCACAATATATATTTGTTTAGGATTTATTTACACTACAAGTTTAGCCTCAGCGGAAAGCGGGTTTCAACTCGTAATTCGGTTAAATCTGTATCGTGTAATTGCAGAGTTAAGGTCTTACGCGACTCCTGAGTGCAAGAGAATGAGACACTCTCCTCTCTGCTTGGTTCCGGTGTCAGGTTGTGCCCTGATTCCAGATTTAGCCTGCTTTTAGGGTTCATTTACACTACAAGTTCAACATGGGTGCAAAGGGATTGCCACTTCACATTAAGTTGGCTGTGTAAATCCAGATTCAGGGGCTAACCTGACTCCAGAGAGAGGTGGAGTGTGACTGCGTGAAGGGAGCAGTTCCACAGTACTTCAGTTGGACCCTGCATGTGGTGGTAATTCCGCGTGCTGTCAAGCGTAGTTTACAAAGTAGTCAGGGGATCCACAAAGTGGAGGGAGGCTATCTCCTCTCGGGAGTTTCACTCCTATTCACTGTAGTATCAGGTCAGGTCCTGACTCTGGATTCAGAATGCACTTACAGTATGGTCTCAGCACCAATGCTAACGTTATGTGTGAATTCACCTTTAAATCTTTAGAGAGCAGGGATTCTCCCCTCTTTGCTCTCTAACCATTTACATCTCTAACTTTTACAGACAGCATCTTTCTCCCAAACGGAGCAGTTAAAGTTCTAGCCAGTCAGACATCCAGCAGTGTGTACAGGGTTCCGCCTGACCAAACCAAACTGCAGGTCTCAGACTGTGCTGTAAATTGACCCTTTGGCACCTGGACCACGCGTATAGAGTAAACACACCCTGAAATTCGTTACAGACTTTGTGTATTTCCTTCCCCTGGTGTTTTCACGCTTCCAATGTGTTTATAATTTCAGAATGTATATAGCTATTATTCTTGCTGATAAGCTTTCTCAGATTTTTTTCGCGTTTTTTATCTGAATAGGTTACTTATGTATTGATCTCTGTGTGAATTTTAGACCTTCAGATAGAATCTTTACGGCAATGCTTGGGGATCCTTTTTGTTTAGGTCAAAAGGTATTAGAGTACACCTCCCCGCCCGCTGCGATGACAGAAGCGGATTTATATAGTCAAATGTTATATAGCTTTAGTACAGATCAAGAGAACAACGTCTAGAAATCGCTCAGGGATAAATATCGCAGTCTCATCCGCAGTCGGCACCCTCGCCTGCAGGAAGGTCTGTTGGTCTCAGCTGGCACAGACCCATCTGCTGAGACGGGGCGGGAAAGGGGAACTCGTTTTTCGCTGCGATATTTTTAGAACAGTGAATGAACCAATAGTGGTGATCTAACAGTTTTCTAGCTGCATTGGGTTGTTGGGAAAGGCACATTTCTAGCTTTGTATTTCACGGATTTTGACATCCTGGTTGGACAGTGGATATTTAATGTTTTTTTGTGTGACAACATTCAATCCAGCAGCAAAAGGATAGCTCGTCTTTGTTACCTTTCGAACCAGTTTTTGGATTAGTGATTGAACTAGGACAGAAAACATTTTGCAAGATGCCATCCAGTTATAAATTACTCAAATGGACACACGTATGCTGAAAATATTCTTATTTTAAGAGGACAGGAAAGTAGTAAAATCAGATTCATTACACGAGCTCAGTGTAAGGCCAATGTTAGGTAAAACCACTCCTCCGCACCTCATCCTGGATTTGCTCCCTGGTGCCGCCCTACAATTCTTCATGATATCGCAAGAGATGGCCTTTCCCAAATGCGGTTGGACTGAGGCCTTGATCACTAACGGTGCAATGTATTTGGGCTGTACATTTAATGTTTTGATAAACACACAGTGAACATTTTCTTTCTTAAAAAAGCAAAATACCGCGGATGCTGGAAATCTGAAATAAAAACAGAAAATGCTGGAAATACTCAGCAGGCCAGGTAGCATCTGTGGAGAGAGAAACAGAGTTTACGTTTCAGGTCGATGACCTTTCATGATTATCTTTCTTAAGTGTTTTCGATGTTTCTTTTTATTTAAAGGAGGAATAACTTTGATCGCGACTGTAAATGATATTATATACACCAAGTTACCGGTGAAATATATGCATATTCTAATTATCGAGGTTTTACCAGATTCTTTTAAATTTCGGATTACTTCAAACTTACCCTATAAAATCCAATTTCAAAGTTCCTATTTACTTTGGGCTCGACTCAGACTTTAACTGGGATTCTGGTGATACCACTTCGTGTTCTGTTGTGTGCTTATGATTCAGATTGGTGGCAATTGGCCTTCCTCCAACCAAAGATTTTACAAGTGAGTTCACGGTGTTTGCCGTATAACGGGCAGATTCCGAGTACTTCCCTGGAAATATATGCTGTTCTTCTCGACCTACCTGGACTCTAGTTCAGAATGTCACAGCCTCAACCAGAGCCTCCATTCATTCCCCACACACCGATTGAATTTTTGAGAATACTGTACTTTCTCAGTTTTCAGATGAAAATAACTACTCATTTTATCACCTTTGACTGAATTTACTTTAGGTATTCCAACAAATGCAGATTTGAGGCTGAACGTTGCGTTCAACTGGCAGAATTCATCAAGCGTTTCATTTAACGTGTAGTCCGGAATAATAATAGAGTCAATATCACAAACACCATCAGCATTTCCCATTGATGTGTTCCTTGTACAAGAAAGTAGTTTTCATCGCTGCGTAGAAATGCAGCCCCAATTATCAAACGCTGGCGTTTATAAAGAACGTTTCAGGGATTGCTGATCGTCCCAGAATCCAACTGTGTGAGATCAGCGCCAGGGCCACTGGCCGCTAAACAACAGGCCAATTACTGCAACATCTTTCTGCTGTTTTGGGGTGTCACTCTGCGTGGCGTGATGGTAATGCATCTCTTTATTATAAATATATAGGTGCCTTTACACTGCAGTCATCGCTCCGAAGCCCGTCTGAGTTCGGATTGCAGCCAACCTGAACCTTGTTTACATTCCTGGGCTCTTTCTGACTGGTATTTTAACTGACCCGTTTTGGAGCGAGCGATATGCTCGGGATGTACATGTCTGTTAGGGATTTACATGTTTAGAGGGTAGGAAGGGAAAATCCCCATTCTCTAAACATTAAAGTCTAAATATTCTGTACTGGGAGTGTAGTTGGGCAGAATTTCCACCCGCTGCTCTGAACTGGTGGTGACCCTGTCCCAAATTCTGGGGATGGGCGTCATTTAAATAATTGGAGCGGACACAGGCGCCTGCATTGGTGCAACAGATGTGCCGTGCCCTGGTGCCGTCTCAGAAAGCTTGACTTGCCGTTGACCGACTCTGGGGTCCGCTGTAGGCCCAGTACGGAATTCACGCCTGCTCTCAGCAGAGGTATGCACCGCTGGGTCAGTCATAGGAGCATCTGGGGGGATTCCCGGGATAGCTGGGTACACACCCAAGTGATTCCAGAACATAGGGGAAGTATCGCTGGGACTGGGATTTCTTGTCCAGTTAAAAATGGGTGGAAATCTGGTGACTTTGGGTCCTGCCCATGTTCTCACTCATGGGAGAATTCCACCAGAATTGCACGATCTGAGCAAATTCTACTCTTTAATAAGGGCCTCTGCCTCCTGATTTACACTTGCTGTTTAGGTTAGTGTTCATAGAACAACAACATCTTGTATTCATATAGCGCCTTTAACGTAGTAAAACGTCCCAAGGCGCTGCACAGGAGTATTCTTATCTCCCCTCTGGATCTTTTGCCAATGATGTTGAATCTATGACCTCTAGTTGTTGGCTCACTTGCCAGAGTTAATCGTTTTTCTCTATCTACTCTATCAAAACCTCTCATCATCTTGAAAACCTCTATTAGATCACCTCTTAACCTTCTCTGTTCCAAGAAGAACAGTCCTAACTCTCCTCATAACTGAAGTTCCTCATCCCTGGTAACATACTCTGTACCTTTTCTAAGGCGTTTACATCTTTCCTGAAATGTGGTGCTTAGAATTGCCCACAATACTCTCGCTGAGGCCTAACCAGTGATTTATAAAGTTCGAACATGATCTCATTGCTTTTATATTCTACTCCTCTATTTATAAACCCAAGTAACCCATGTGCTTTTTTAACCACCTTATCAACTTGCCCTGCCACCTTTAAGGATTTGTGTATATGGATACCAAGGTCTCTCTGCTCATCTGTACTTTTCAAAATCGTGCCAATTATAGTAAACTGCCTTTCCATATTAGTCCTGCCAAAGTGCATCACTTCACACTTCTCCACATTGAACTGAGGAAAGGGCATGGACCTGAAGTGTTAAGTCTACTTTCCTCTCTCTGCAGATGCTGCCTGTCCTGCTGAGTGTTTCCAGCATTTCCTATTTTTATTTCAGGTTTCCAGCATCTGTATTTTGCTTTTTGTTTTATCACTCTACACCAACTGAGACATTTATCCCGTTGTTCATCTTTAATGTTAAACCATTTCTTGAAGATGTCAGCAGACAAAATGTTAACAGTTTTCTCACCTCGGTAGGCAATGGGATAATAGTCGGTAACACTTGTATTTTCTTTCCTACATTTCAACACAAAAATGACAACACTGGGAATTACATGTCAATCTGATGAATGCTGCATAAATTAACATTTCAATTATGCTCCACCCACCCACCCCCACATCAAAGAAAATAATTGGTCTGCTAATTCTTGATCAAATGCCTGCCATGGTTCATGCCGATCGAATGTGGTTGGTTCACTATTTTGTATTTAGTGAAGGAACTGCTTCCATTTTAAATCCTAGCTACTTAAATAAATCTAAAAACAAAGACAAAAGTTTCTATTTTTGTCACATTACACCCCCTGCAGGTTGAGATTCCTCATTAGTGCCACTAATACATCGCTGGAGAGTTAAAACAGTATCCTACCTTTGAAGGATTAGCTTGTCCGTATTTTCTGAACATCCTGAAGCCCCCATTTCTCAAAAAAAAAAATTTCCAGCAAGATATCTAGTAAGTTGGCTAAAAAATAGTTTCAGTTTCCGACTCATTGGTTCATTCTTATCAAAATGATGCGAATAAATGTGGAAAGCTAGACCTACTGCTTTGGGTGCCACTGTTAGTGAAACAGATTTGTTTGTGATTACAATTCCTGAGCTATTTAAACAGTTATAACAGCAATACCATGAAATAAGACAAAATATTTCAATGAATTCACATCATCCTTAATACAAACATGTGTGCGTAATTCATGCACATTAACCATCACAGAACCTCTCGTCTGTCACCATTCTAAGAAGAAGCATTTGAACAGACTCCCATGGCTCCCTCACAGGCAGCACTACAACCAGCTGAAGAGGGGAATCAAAATTTGTCAAAACATCCTGTTACATATAACTAGACCTGAAAGTTATACTGTACATAAACCCACCTGTAACAAGTTAAACATTTCAAATTGCTGTCTCTGTGTATATACATTTGTACATACATACTATATATACAGAGAGTGAAGGAGACAAAGAGAGAGAGAGCAGTTTGCTTCTGTAAGAAATATTTGGAATAAATGTGTGATTAAATCAAATTCATGACACCATAGAAAACCGTTACAAGGAAAGGGAGTATGTTACAGGATTTGTCAGGCAGTAAGAAACGCCAGATGAAACATAGGAGGTTTGTAAAAAATTCTGAAATCCAGACAAGATTTATGAACCGTTTGCTATGACAGTGTAATGTCAACCACAATGTAACCTAGGACCTGGCAAAGTCTCTGAAACCACGTTCCAGCAAATTGTTATAGCACTA
Organism: Somniosus microcephalus; assembly: GCF_052327205.1. Taxonomy (NCBI): domain Eukaryota; kingdom Metazoa; phylum Chordata; class Chondrichthyes; order Squaliformes; family Somniosidae; genus Somniosus; species Somniosus microcephalus. The sequence goes on along the minus strand of NC_140990.1, from coordinate 244,741,755 downwards.
ACATGATGATGTGTGAACGTAATATTTATGGAAGTCAGGAATCTGGAAACAGTATATGTGAAGTGTCGAAAATGAAAAATCATGATTTCAAAGAAAGCATACATCACATAAAAATGTTGTGTATGAACTTTCTAGAAAGCATGCTGGCAATGTTCAAGTACCATGGCCTCATATACATTCCTATCAGATGTTAACTGATAAGATCTTTACAGCTGGTTTTATTTTTGACCATATTAAGAGATTCCATGCTTTATTAATGTATATTTAATACAATAATTAGTAATTTCATTTTTATACAGACTAAATAGCACTTCATATATTATAACCATCACATGTGATATAATTGCTTCTATCTTTTTGCTTCTCTCATAAAAGTTTATTTTGTTAAGTTCTACAGTTAAAGTGAAAAAGCATCACCATTCCTTATTAAATATATTGAATTCCAATTGAAATGTAAGCTTTAGATTGGAGTATAGAAATGAGAATCAAAAATATATAATCTTTTGTTAATCTTTGCCAGGTCACAACATTTAATGCAGTTTTGTGTACAATTAGTCAAATGAATGACAATTGATCAGGAGGAATGAGTCACCATCTTTAGGGCCACTTTAAGCCATACATTGCAAATTAAAAGCTATAGGAACTGTTTTCTGGATCATGTATTTCTGTCTTTTTTTAAAGTCTAGTCTTTGTCATTTGACAAGCTGCTGTTTTGATCATACTTTCAGATGGAAACTAGTATATACTGAGTTAGATAATGTGTAGAAGTAGCAGCAGCTGGGGTTCACCTGGACACGGCCTGGAATTCAGCCCATGTCATCTTGTTGAAATTAAACAGAGATTTCTTTGGGCTTCCAGAGCAGGTGGAAATTGAGCTAAGTGTTGCACTGAATGGCATGTGTATTATTATAAAGCCATTAGCACTGCACACTCTCCATGGCTGGAACTATGGCAGGTGGGCTTAGAAATGAAGATTTAATTGATAGGCTCCTGACACTGCAAATGAAAGTGGGAATATGGAATGTGAAGATGGTATGTAAAGATACTGTGCATTTTTGAAGGAGCACAGACGTTGCTCTGGGGCTATGAGTGGAAAGCAGTTAGTATTTCTGTTTCGCAGTGTGAATATTTTGAATTTTTTTACCAACGTATATAAAATGCAGCAAAATTATCATATTGCCTGGTTTCTTCCTGAAACTATTTTTTGGCTAAATTTTGTATCAATCAAGGTGAATTTGGCCAGTGGTGGGGAAGGAGGCACCTTTTCCATTTTTGCCAACCAGTGTCAACACAAGAGTTCCAGGTTAGGTATAGCATGAACAGGTAAAGAGTAAAGCTCCCTCTTCTCTGCCTCAACAATATACTGGAGTGTCCACCACAGAACACCTCCTACAACACTACTGTCAATTTCTACATCCTACGTCTCCAATCTTCGTGCCCTGTCTGAGTGAGTTTGTTAAATTCTAAAAAAATTATTGGTAGTTTTTGCTGTGGGTCCTTGCCCATTAAGATCTGGGCTGTCACTGTGGAAATACATTTCATATACAAGCCTTACAACCAGTAGAGACAGAAGGCTTTCGTCTGACTAGCCTGAATTTGACCTCAGGACCCAAAGGGGAAGTACAGTATGCTGACCCACTGGACCATCCAGTCCCTGGAAACATCTATGATTTACTGGACATAATGATTAGGATTTTCTGGTGGAGACCATGTGACTTGCTTGTTAATTACAAATACTGTATTGAAAAGTATATAGGTTTAGATATTAAAAGAATACAGAACTTTTTAACTTCTGAATTAAGCATGAATTTGTTACCCTTTATAGAAGAAGCCACTAAAGTGAATAAATGTAATAATATGTACAAGAAAGATGTTTCAACGAGGTGAGAAGCTGATTCTAAAATTAACCTATATTTTATACATGCAATTCTCTGAACTGCAGAATTGGATTAAAAATGGAAAATAGAATTAAATTCCTGCCTGTGTGTAACTATGTTGAACAATAACTAGGTGTTATGAGTAGGTTTCCTGCATTAAACCAATGAGTAATGAGTCTGATCACAGTCTCAAAATCTAATAGCTGTGATAACTAAGCAAGGTTCTTGTGGTTCATTCAGGGTAACATGCTGAAGCAGTGACTCCTGTTCACGGACCTGGCCGCAGAGACTTTACAGCAACTATTTGCTCTAGGTAGAAATTCCTCAGCTGCGAATACCTCCCAAATTGTCTGCCTCCAGAAAACTTACAACTGCAAGCAGAAAAAAATGTGTACTACTGACTCCTTAGACTACAGTGAAAATACTTTCTCCCTGGTTGGCTGGAGGTGCTGATTCTTGCTGGGGTATGGTTTCATGGGCACAAGCAGTCCTTCGATACCTCACTCTAGTGACTGTTCCTCATGTGCGAGCATAGACAGTAAGTGTTGACAGGCTATTAGAGCAATTAAAGGAGTCTAATCCTGTTTTCACCTGACATCCCCACATATACGCTTTCCAGCAGGGATCACTGGATAACAATCAGGAGTGGTAACCTGGGCTGTTTTATCCCCCTTCTTAGCCCAGGGGTGCCAAAATCAGTTATAAAGTCCCCCATTGCTAGAGTTGCTTCTTTGGTAAATTTGTCTCACTGGAAACTGGACTGTATCTGCAGTACTCAAGCTAGAGTTCTGTTGGAGGCTCATCAAGAGATCAAGGAGAATGATTGCTTTGATGTTTGCTGCAGGCCTTTGGTGGCGATCACTATCAGTCTGCATGATGATGAATATAAGTAATGTTCTGCAATAGCATGTGTCTGTGTGTATATGCAATATGTGAAGTGTGCACATGCATGAGAAAGGCTATAAATGTAGTTTGGTAGCCTTGAGTCAATTTTATGATGTGGCTTTCAACCCAGTAAAAAGTACAACGTTGTGTTTGTGTTGAAATTTAAACAAAACCTTAATTTAAAGATGTTTTGTGGAGGGAATGGGTACTAGTATGCAAAAGGTGGAGTCATTCTCTGGATAGATTTGTTCATTGTTAACATGTGCCAGTCTGAAGATTATATTTTAGTTTAAGATTATATTTAGCAATTTTTGTGCTTGCAAATTACAATTACAAAACTAAAGTCTCATAGCATTTAACTTTGAATTTATATATAATTTTGTTTCTTAGAGGTTCTCGGCACAAATGTCACTAGTTCCCTTAAAGGAAACCCCAGACTCTGAAGCATTTCTATTTATGCACAGAGAACTTCTCCAGTATCGAGCTCCCAGGACCAATTCCTATTTTATTCTTTCATCTACACCATAAAAACAAGGATTTCAAGATAAACGTTTGCTTTAACTGCTTTGGAAATATTGGCCCCGATATTTACGGGGAGGTGGGTAGGGAGCAGAGGAGGCCGAAAACGGCCGATGAACCCGGCAAGGCCGAGGATGCTGAGGTCCTGCCGAACTTAGCGGCAGGACCTCATTATCATATTTTGGATGTGTTTCCTACCAGGCAGCCGACCAAATTGACAGCCTGGCCAGCGGCCGGGAGGGGAAATCAGTGGCAGGAGGCCACAACCAGGGACCCTTGGGGAGAGTCCCCAGCAATCGGGAGAGGGGAAGGTCGGCGATCGCGACTTGGGGGGGGGAGAGAGGATATCGCAGCTGCCGGTGGTGGGTGGGGGGGGGGGGGGCGGCGATCTCCTGCTTGTTAGGGGGGGTGGGGGGAGAGGGGTTAATACCGAAGCCATTATTTTATCTTCACATTCTGATTTCACTGCTTTTAAAATATATACAAAACTTCAGCACTTGAGGATATATTGGTTAGATTTAATTAAATAAGGCATTGTGGTTAAACAGGAATACATCTTGTGGTATTGGTCATCCTACACTGCAGGGAGAGGAAAAAAAAGAATTTTAAACACACAGAACCTTTAGCTATCCGTATCATGCCATCATCTGGTGATAAAACGGTAATGATTTCTGCTCAATAAGTGAAATGGACATTTACAGGGTCTTTGGAATTAATAAAATGGATTGGTTAAGGAACTAGATATTGGAAGGTATTCCTTATATTAAATAGTTGTTTTGTGTCTGGAGTATACATTCAAGACTTGATATAATAAATTACTATAAGGCAATTTTACATTCTATAGGATCTTTGTTTAAGAATCAGTCCACACAATGTACTATACAGTATGATACCTATTGGGTTAATAAAGAAGCTGTTGCCTATTTCCATTTGCTGGTGATGACTGTATACACCACATTCCTGACTTCACTGTTTTTCAGTGAAGGGACCTATTGTACTTGCAGTCGTTCATATTTAAGTTGTCTAATGTTGGTTCAAAAGTTCATACAATTCCCTTATGGGATTCTAATTTTCGTCTGATTCCCTACAGCAACGCGGCATCAAGCAACCCTTTAATGCATCACGAGAGGCTGATAAATAAAAGCACGCAATGACAGAATGCAGGGTTACCTTCCCTCGCAAACTCCAAAAGGCCTCATTTTCTTTCTTGTTAAATGTGATAATAAGATATAGTTGATAATATAAGGTTATATAGTTGTCCGAGGCTGGTGACAATGGGAAAAATGGATTATTCCGGAAACTGATGAAGCTCTGGCACAATTAGATTGTGAAGCAGTGCTCTGAGGTTTGGTCGGTGCTTGGCCTGTTCTGATTGATGACAAAATCATAACTTCATCATATTAACTGCATAGTTCACTGGCAGGTTACAGTAGTCTGATTCTGTCTTGTATTGAATTGTGACAGAATAAGCAACTTAACCCTTTCTGTGGCACTACACTGCTCTCATTGTGCTACATTTACAGTTGCATTGGGAGTTTCTTTTTCTTCAATATTTGAAAGACAATTAGACGTAATGTATGAGGTGGTTTGAGAGCTGGACTGGTTTCCTGTGCATATGTGGCAAAGTACAGCTGGAATCACCCTGGTACAGAATATGCAAATACTCACTGAGAAATGGCACCAAAGCTCTTCATAAAAGATTAGTGCTTAAACTTTAATACAAATGATACCACCATCATTAGTAGTAAATGCCCCATATATTTATTTTTTTATTAAACAGTTATTGTCTTGAGCTCCAGGAAGCGAGGTCTGTGCCCAGCACGCCCTCTGGCTGGGTTTCCAATCTAAATTGAACGTGTGCTTGCCATTCAAATGATTTTATTTATTGGGGGATGTCATGTTTATTCTTGAACTTTTGTCCTTCCTGGTGCTCCCTGGTTATGTCATTTGCAGCAAAGAGAGCAGGTAGGTGATCTATTTTTCTGGACTGCTGCCAATGTCACTGTGAAGCAGATGACAGGAGGCACACAAGTGGCTCAGGATACAGGAATAGCATTTCTTATGGTTTTACTCCCTTGCCATAGGGAGGTGGATGGTGTCTTGTTACAGCTTTATTCTGCTACCCATGCACAGCAAACCAGTGATGTGGGTGAAACTGGGAATTTAGCAGGGTGGAGGAACTGAACCTTTGCCAGTAGCACTGTAACACTGGGCCATTTTATGTCTGTAATTTTCTACTGGATGGTATTACAAAGAAGATGAGAAATGAATGAACTGTCATTAGAACTTAATTCATGGGGTTCTTGGAATCAGCTATAAAAACTGTAACTTAAAATTTTTTAAAATTATTATTATGGTGCTGGAATTTTCCCTCAGTACTCAAAACGATAAGGGATAACAGAATAATGTGTCAGAGCCAGAGTGACCCTAAATGCTCTTGCTGTAGTCACTATTAAATATAAAATCTTTTGCTATTAACACATGATGCAGGTTATTGAAATATGTTCTTGGCTGGATGACCTGGACCCACAATGAATCCAGTAAAAATACTTGGGATGATTCCATTAAATGCTTGCCATATCAGAATTTAAAATCTAAATTGCAACATTAAGAAAAACTACCCTTTAATATAAAAACAGGCAGTTCTTTTTATTCTTGTATTCAGATGTTTGAAGTTTGAGACTGGAGTATTCCTTTAAGGGCCTATATCCTGAAAGTAAGTTACTCTTTAGCATATTCCTTTGAAGTCACTTGTGTTAAGTGAATAAACTGATCTGGTTATAAACTCCTATTAAGGGAATAGTTTTGCCCATGTTCCTCATTTTGTGAGGGTTAGAGCCCTGACACTCTCAGCAGTCTGCTTCCTGTCCTAATGACAGGGAGGAGTGTTTTCACATTCTAACAAAACACAGTCAATAAATGAAATGGTTCATACTTTATTGTAGCTACATGCAAGTTGTAAATCTGTCTATATTTCACTGTGATAGAGCATGTTTCACAAGGTTGCCTACAGGTGTTAGTATTACAGGAGCACATAGTTAGATAACTAGATATAGATAATAAATTTTCAATGTTGAAGTTTGACACCAGGTTTGACTTATCTTAGAAAGCAAACTATGACACCAAAAGATATTTGTTGTTATTTTTGAGGGACAAGACAAACAGATATTTGTCTGTGATGATTTATGTTATTGATTGAGGTGACACTCATCTTTTGCATAATTATAATAAATAATTACATTAAAGCACCCATATACTCCTTATGATATTTGGCAACAGGCTGTATCAGAAATAGGAAAAGTATTTACCTTCTTTAAGATCCACAATTAGTGTTGTTCCAAAGCATTGCAATTTCCACATGATGCAGGTGAATGTCAGAGATACTGTATTTTTAATTTCTTTTCTACAAAGAAAATATTGCATTGATGTCTGATAAGGCTATCTGCTGTTAGCCATGTTTGCCTTCCTGTGCCAGTTGTTTGGAATCTGCTTGTGTCTGACAGTCTAAGCTGTGATTTATATTCCCCTGACTTCCTCTTGCGCCTGTTAGAGCTGCAGGAAGGCTGCAAAGTGATAAGTGGAGTACTGCAAAAAAAATCTGGAGCAGACATCAAATATTCATATCTACCCTGGCCTGAAGCATGTCTGTGGTGTTTCCTTAATTCAATAAAGTTGCATCTGTGACTGAAGTACAATTAAAAAAAAACTGTATGTTCTCGGAGATTACACACACACCACACATACACACACATACGCACATAACAGCATGGCTTTAAACAAGTAAGGAATTTAGGGTATAAACAAAATTACCTACATACAATGCACATAATAAGATAGCACCATATTTCACTGGATAATTTGTTTTGTATAAATAATCTTGAGTTATTTTTAAATAATCCAGTTAGAATGTAAAAAGGAACAAATGATTTTTCCCCTCCTTTTGATTTTCTTTTCCTATTCTCTTGAATGTTTTGAGGGAGTACGGTTCTACAGGCACTAACCACCCTCCAATGCCTCACACAAGTGACCTTTCTTCACGTGTGAATCTAGACACCAAAGGGGTGACTTTACGAGTCTGTGCGATTAACAGGCGAGGCTCCCTATCAACAGCCTCTCAAGTGTCTGCTGACTGGTCGAACGTTTCACCTCTTTTGCTGCATTTGCTGGGTAGAAGCATTCAGCCAATGAGTGTCATCATTTAATATGAATTAGACCTGTTATTCACTGCGTTTAATGGAATAAATTTAAATTTTAGATTTTCTTGTGCTTCCTGTTCATGTCATTAATACACTAAACTACTGGATAAGAATATTCCAATTGATGGTAAGAATTCCCTGTGATCTGTGGCAAGAAGTTAGCATTTCAAGAGATTCGATAGTGCTATCACAGAAGGAGCAAGCCTACAGTGTATACAATGTCTTTTTATTGTTCATTAAAATGAGTAATTGATATTCTTGATATTATGTATTAGTGTCTATGAAGTGCAATTATTTGATGATTTTACTTTAAAGATTACTTTCGCAATCATTAAGTTTTATTTAGTAAAATGTAGCTCATTATTAGAAAGAAAGGACTTGCGTTTATAGGAACATAGGAACAGGAGTCGGTCATTCAACTCCTCGAGCCTCTTCGGCCATTCAATTAGATCATGGCTGATCTGTATCTCAACTCCATCTACCTGCCATGGCTCCGTAACCTCAATACCCTTGCCTAACAATAATCTAACAAACTCAGTTTTGAAATTTTGAATTGACCAAGCCCTTTATTTTAGGGGGAGGGGGGAGAGTTCCAGATTTCCACTACCCTTTGTGTGAAGAAGTGCTTCCTGACATCATTCCTGAATGGCCTAGCTCTAATTTTAAGGTTATACCCCCTTGTCCTTGATTCCCCCACCAGAGGGAATAGTTTCTCTCCTATACTCAAAGGAAAACAAGCCTTGCCTATGCAACCTGTCCTCATAATTTAACCCTTATAACCCCAGTATCATTCTGGTGAATCTGCACTGCACCCCTTCCAAGGCTAATATATCCTTCCTCAGGTGCAATACCCAGAACTGAATGCTTATAATGAATTACATTGCCCAGTTACTGCTGTTATGTAGCTAAACACAACAGTTGTTTTGTGCACAGTAAGGTTCCACAAAAAGCAATGAGATGAATCATTAGTTAATCTGTTTTGGTGGAGGGAGGAAAGTTGACCAAGACACCAGGCAAACTGCTTGCTCCTCTTCAAATAATGCTATGAGATATTTATCATCCATTTGCAACACTGGAACAGAGCCTCAGTATATTGTCTCATCCAAATTATAGCACCTCCAGCAATGCTGCACCCTCGCAATATTGCACGGAAGTATCAGCCTATATTGCATGGGGCTTAGAACCCACAATCTTCTGACCCAGAGGCAAGAGTGCTACCAACTGACAATTTTAATTAAATAATATAATTATTTGAATCAACTGTTATGGGGTTCTTTGCATGTTAGCACATCTTACACATTGTAAGAATGCAAATATTTAGCAAATCTGATATTTCTGCTAAATCTAACCCCACATGAACTGTATTGTGTAAATCTGTCAATATGTCTCTACATTTATAATGACTGAGAATTGTGCCAACAAGGTTATACCACGGGCAGTGAACAAATTGTAGAGTTTTCGAGGTGGAATGTACATGTATTTCTACACATCCATGTTTGTGTGTATGTGTATGTGTGCTGGCATGCACATTTGTTTAGACCTTCTCCCCTTCCATTCAGATGATTCTGAATCCAGCTTTAATAGGGAAAATATTTCCTCCTGACAATTACAGCAGACCCCTAGCACACAATATGTGAACTGGTTGTTAAGTTAGCTGCTGCTTTCACAATATAAATCTTTGAAAATGTGAGGACAAATGCAATACAAAATCATAATTATTATTTTACCTAATAAAACTTCTTATTTGTCTCATTAACCGAGCTGAGAAAGTTTGCTTTTCTTATGGTAGAAAAATCAAAGCATTTTTCAGCTAAAACAGTGTGACCGACCAAGGCTAAATCATTTCCTGGGTAAATACAAGGTTCTCCATTGTTGAGGCTGATTGTTCACAGGTTAGTTATTGCTGCTTTGTATGCAGAAAAAGAAAGGTTCAGAATAAGAGGCCTTTGTCGGTTGCTTTGTAGCAATAGCATGTGAAGTGCCAGGAAGAAAACAACCAAAGAGCTCTTGAGCCACTTGCCCCTTTTTAACTGATAACAAGGAGAACATTGCTATTGTATTTTGTCATTATTCTCTTCTACTCTCCTGGATTCCTTTCTACTTCTTTCACCTATACTTTGGGCATTTATAGCCTGCATCTAGTCCCAGATGTCAACAAGGATATTATCCAAGCCAATGTTACCAGGATGTTTGCTTTCTTTTGAAGTCCCAATTTAAAGTCTGTACTGTAATGGCAGGTTTTGTTCAGAGAACCATTTTCATCCACTTTCAAAGAAGCCAATACATTTCCTGGAGCCCAACTTTCTGCTCTACAACCTTACTGGTGATGAATTAACATTTGGATCATTAGGGATGCTGACTTTATTTGCATTTGTTTATGAGAGATATTCAGCTAAGTGCTTCTGAGCAAGTGCGACTATAAAATGTACTGAGGAGTTAATGCCAGAAAAGCCGAGTTTGTCTTTTCTGTGGAAACAAGCTTTGATTAGGTTTAACCTAGTATTTATGTTTTGTTTGGCCTGCTCTGCCTACATGATGGGAATTTAAGGCCTGAGCCTGTGTTTTAATAAGTGCCCATCACACTGACATGCCACAGATTTGTGTGTTGTTTGGGTGGGTGCACATAGGCAGTTCAGTTAATAAATCAGAGCAGTGCCACAAGAATGTCTGCTGTCTACAAAATCTTTTTTAAGGAAAAAAGGATTGCATCAAATGATCACAGGAAAACCCCAAAGTAGCCTTGTAGTTAATATTTCAGAATCCATCTATTTATTGGACAGACCAAGGAGGTTGTCAGGCTTTTCCAATTTGGAAACAAATTGTGCCTAAGGAGTGTGATAAGGATGCAAGCTGAGCTGCTACAGGTCAAACTATTAAATAATAATATTATAGTCTGGTTTAAAGCAGCACTTCTAACTCTGATCACTGTAGCACAAAGCAGCTCAAATTACACCTCTGTTCCATCTTGTTAATACCATTTCAGTGTTCTCTGACATTATTTGGTTTTGAAGCCAGCAGCACAAAAGTAACCATCCTTCCTTGCATGAATAATTTGATTTTCATTTGTGACCAGCATGGTGGCTGACCTTTGCTCTTCAGAATGATCTTTTCGTCTCCTAGAAAGTTCACGGAAGGGTCAGTCAGTTGCATTGACTTCCTCTTTGGAATGTGTGACTGTGTGTTTGTGTGTGCACCAGATCTGTGTAGGGGAGAGCTTCTACCATACCTGAGGCATTTTTCTTTTAGAATAAATCAAAATTAGTGTGGCCAATGCAGGCTGTGTGGTGGGAAGATGTACATATTTCACAGTAATGAGGATTCATCAGGACTGCAAATCAAATCACGTTATGGAATATGATTGGAGTAGATCTAATTAGAAAATGTTCCTATTCTTTGGCATTACGTCAGGATTAGAATACCATTCTGAAATATTCTGAGTAGCTAAAATATATTGTGTGACCTAACAAAATTCCACATATTTTTCCTACCAAATATTAAAGCTTTAAGTTCTATTTTGAAGCTTAAGGCTTTATTAATTCTACATTTTAGTAGAAACTGGTTACACTTTTATTGTCAAGAAAGATATATAGCGCTTTCATATACTGTAATTGTTTGATTTTTCTTTCATTTATTTCTTTTCCAAATGTCAGTATGGAGTGTTATAATATAGGTTATTACTCTAGAAAACACTGTTGACATTATTTAGTCACATACAGCGGCAGCCACATCAGTCTTGATACTGTGCTGAAATGATGCAGAGAGGAATGAATTTTTCATTTATTTTCTTCCAGAACTTGGGTTCATGCCGAGGTCATAGCATCTCTGAATACCATAACCAGAAGGTATTGACTGCACAGAGCAGGTAAACAAATGGGAATATGAACACACTTTAAAACTGGAATAATAACAGAGCTGCCTAGTGAGAAAGGTGACAAAATGATTGTAAGGATAGTGTGTGTGGATAAAAATGAGGGGAATCAACACTTTGGGTTGTCTGTCACGTAAGCAGACTGGGGGATGTTTGCCATCAGCTGGTAGGCATGTATTCTTGAAAAGGGATTTCTGGCCTGACATTAGTCATATATCATTGGAGCTGTGCCCTTTGATTACACAGAGGCCTTGCAGAGTCATTAATAACTGGTATCGGGCTTTTTGTCTGGCAAATGACATCTGGCCACTAAGTGACTCAACACCTAGCTAGCTCTTTTTGGTGATGTACCAAAGGTAAATTAAGGCAGGAACCTGTTTGTTTTACATTCCTGTGCTGTTTGTTGCAATAAAAGAAATATCTTTATGCAAAGGGATCATTCATTAGAAACAGGGGTCTTGTTTAAACGGATGCAGAAACTATTGAAACTTTCCCGGCCCTTTAGACTTGATTTTTATTTACATGAACTAAGATCATATTCTGTTTCTGTGCTGTAGTGGTATGGAAGTATTGGATAAATATTATATTTAAATGTCCATGAATAACAATATTGCATCACTAATGAATAGTATGTAACATTGTAAGTTTATATTATTTTTCTTATAATACATAATAGACAGCGAGGCCCCAAAATTCCTGGGTTGTGGGAAGGCCAGAAATTTGGACGGGTCCCAGTGTACACTGGGATTCTGCTCCAGATGCACCCCAGTATAAATTCAGTTGAGTTTCTGGGCGCGCTGAAGAAGCCTCCACCCTCCCAGTGGCAGCCACATGAAAACCATAGAGTCCGGGCAGGATGACATTACCCATCTTATATTCAATGACTTCTAACTTCCCATCCACCCTTGAGAACGTGGCTGCTGTTTAAAAAATAGTTTGCCAGGACCTACTTATCCAGGCGTAAGTGCTTGGTTGAAGGGGCAATGATGAACTGACATTGCTTGTGGAGACCTTTGGTCATATCTTGGGACTCACTGCAGGTATTGGAAAACATGTCACTGTTATACTCAGGTAACATTCCCCTACATTCTGTATTGCCCTTAAAGAGCATTTTCTTTCAAGAAAATTACTGAGTTAGTATCTGAAGGCTGCATAATAAGCTTCCCAATGGATTACATAGGATATACCACACAGAAACAGGCCATTTGGCCCAACCAGTCCATGCCGGTGTTTATGCTCCACTCGAGCCTCCTCCCGTCTTTCCTCATCTAACTCTATCAGCATAACCCTCTATTCCCTTCTCCCTCATATGCTTATTTAGCCTCCCCTTAAATGCATCTATACTATTCGCTTCAACCACTCCCTGTGGTAGTGAGTTCCACATTCTCACCACTCTCTGGGTAAAGAAGTTTCTTCTGAATTCCCTATTTGATTTCTTGGTGACTATCTTGTATTGATGGCCTCTAGTTTTGCTCTTCCCCACAAATGGAAACATTCTCTCTGTGTCTACTCTATCAAAACCTTTCATGATTTTAAAGACCTCTATTAGGTCACCCCTCAGCCTTCTCTTTTCAAGAGAAAAGAGACCCAGCCTGTCCATCTTTTCCTGATAGGTATAACATCGCATTTCTGGTATCATCCTTGTAAATCTTCTCTGCACCCTCTCCAGTGCCTCTGTATCCTTTTTATAATATGGTGATCAGAATTATGCACAGTACTCCAAGTGTGGTCTAAACAAGGTTCGATACAAGTTTAGCATAACTTCTTTACTTTTCAATTCTATCCCTCTAGAAATAACTCCTAGGGCTGGGTTTGCTTTTTTATGGTCTTATTAACCTGTGTCGCTACTTTTAGTGATTTGTGTATTTGTACTCCAAGTTCCTTTTGCTCTTCTACCCCATTTAGATTCTTATTTTCCAAATAATAAGTGACCTCCTTATTTTTCTTACCAAAATGTAATACCTCACATTTATCTGTGTTGAAATTCATTTGCCAATTATATGCCCATTCTGCAAGTTTATCCCGCTTTACACAATCTTTAGGAAGTATAATAATAATAATAATAATAATCAACTTTATTGTCATTGTTAGTGCACAGGTGCAGTACAACGAAATGTGGGCTTGCGGCTCCCGAGAGTGTACATTTAGATTAAGACATTTAAACATTCAACATACATTTGGCTTGTAATACATTAACATAAACATAACCATAATAAAGTGCATTGGCAGATGTGCAGGCTTTAGAGTTTATTTGTGGAGTTCAGTAGGATGACAGCCCTGGGAAAGAAGCTGTTCCTAAATCTGGTCGTACGGGTGCGAATGCATCTGTAGCGTCTCCCAGATGGCATGAGGGTGAACAGACTGTGGCTGGGGTGGGTAGGGTCTTTGATGATGGACCGTGACCTCCGTAAACAGCGTTTCTGGTATATGTGCTCTATGGTTGGTAGCCGGGTGCCGGTAATGCGTTGGGCAGTTTTGACTACCCGCTGCAGGGCTTTCCGGTCATAGTAGCTACAGCTGCCATACCATACTGTGATACAGTTCGTCAGGATGCTCTCTATTGTGCAGCGGTAAAAGTTAGAGAGGATCAGGGGTGACAGGTTACATCCCTTCAGCCTCCTTAGGAAATATAGGCGCTGCTGGGCCTTCTTCATCAGAGACGAGGTATTGAGGGACCAGGAGAGGTCTTCCGTGATGTGGACTCCGAGGAACTTAAAGCTGTCCACCCTTTCCACCACAGCCCCATTGATGTGGATGGGGGTGTGACTTCCGCCTTTAGACTTCCTGAAGTCCACAATGATTTCTTTGGTTTTCTTGATGTTAAGGGCCAGGTTGTTATCGGCGCACCACTTCACGAGATGCTGGACCTCCTCCCTGTAGGCTGACTCATCATTGTTGGTGATCTGGCCTACTACCGTGGTATCATCCGCAAACTTGATGATGGTGTTGGAACCATGAACAGCCACACAGTCGTGGGTGAAGAGGGAGTAGAGGAGGGGGCTCAGCACACATCCTTGTGGGGCCCCCGTGTTCAGGGTCGGGGGGGGGAGGTGTGGTTACCTAATTTGACAGACTGGGGTCTGTTTGTTAGGAAGTCCAGGGTCCAGTTGCAGAGGGAAGTGTTCAGGCCAAGAGTGTGGAGTTTGGTGGCCAGCTTGTTGGGGACGATAGTGTTGAATGCTGAGCTATAGTCTATGAACAGCATTCTGATGTAGGTCTGATGTAAGCAGCAGGTGGGTGTAAGGGAAGCTCGATTAATCGGAGAGCACCAGAGCACAGCCAGAACACCCCAGCACTACCTATCCAGCAGGATGTATAGATCCAGGGGCACTTTCCAGGATCTTTCCCAGGAGTTCTGCCTCAACAGGCTGTGCCACAGTTTTGAAGCTTTGGAGGAGCTCTGTTCACTGTTCCAGTCTAACCTGCAACAAAGGTCCACAGCATGGGCAGCTCGACCGTAGCAGAGAGAGTGATCACAGCTCTCAACATTTATGCCAAAGATTCATTCCAAGAAGCCACAAGAAACTTTTGCCAGATCAGCCAATTTGCTATGCACTTCTCTATAAGGCCCACTTTGCCAGGGTATCTCAATTTATACAATTCAATAGTGCTCACAGTCAGATGACTGAAAGAGCCCTCAAGAATTGCTGGATTTGCCAGGGTTGTGGGAGCTATTGATTGCGTCCATGTGGCACTGCCTGCCCAAGTGTAAACCACCATATTTTCTATCTTATTAAGCTACATTGTGGGTCTCTTATGAGGAAAGTGGCAGCTGGTGAAGAAATTGAAGAATACATAGAAACATTAAATAAGAAAAGGTACATGTTCTCCCAAACCCACTGAAGGCACAGAGGTCTAGAAATTCATTGGTATCACACCCGTTTTACAGGCGCAAAATGGGTGCCTAAGCATCCAATATGGCAGACGGGTGGGTGGCATGTGCATGCACATTCTGCGGCAGAAGTGTGCCACACATCATATTGGTAAAGGCTCCAGTATAGGCGTCCAGGGCTTGCGCCTGAAACAGGCATTAGACCCTTTGCATATGCAAATAGGGGACTTGATGTTTGTTTTAGGACTACTTCTTGAAATTGGGCTGCCCTGGATCTATACATCCTGCTGGATGGGTAGTGCCAGCATGGTCACAGAGTCATACAGTCATAGAGTTATACAGCACAGAAAGAGGCCATTTGGCCCATCGTGCCTGCGCCGGCCATCAAGCCCTATTTATTCTAATCCCATTTTCCAGCACTTGGTCCATAGCCTTGTATCTTATGGCATTTCAAGTGCTCACCTAAATGCTTCTTGAATGTTGTGAGGGTTCCTGCCTCTACCACCCTTTCAGGAAGTGAGTTCCAGATTCCAACCACCCTCTGGGTGAAAAAGTTTTTCCTCAAATCCCCTCTAAACCTTCTGCCCCTTACCTTGAAACTATGCCCCCTGGTTATTGACCCCTCTACTAAGGGGAAAAGTTCCTTTCTATATACCCTATCTATGCCCCTCATAATTTTGTACATCTCAATCAGGACCCCCTCAGCCTTCTCTGCTCGAAGGAAAACAACCCCAGCCTGTCCAGTCTCTCTTCATAGCTGAAACGCTCCAGCCCAGGTAACATCCTGGTGAATCTCCTCTGCACCCTCTCCAATGCAATCACATCCTTCCTATAGTGTGGCGACCAGAACTGCACACAGCATTCCAGCTGTGGCCTAACTAGCATTTTGTACAGCTCCATCATAACCTCCCTGCTCTTATATTCTATGCCTCGGCTAATGAAGGCAAGTACCCTATATGCCTTCTTAACCAACTTACCTGCCTGTCCTGCTGCCTTCAGGGATTTATGCACATGTACACCAAGGTCCCACTGATCCTCTGTCCTTCCTAGGGTCCTACCATTCATTGTGTATTCCCTTGCCTTGTTAATCCTCCCAAAATGCATCACCTCGCACTTTTCAGGGTTAAATTCCATTTGCCACTGTTCTGCCCATCTGACCAACCCGTCTATATCGTCCTGTAGCCTGAGGCTTCCCTCCTCGCTATTTACCACTCCACCAATTTTTGTGTCATCTGCGAACTTTCTGATCATACCTCCTACATTCATATCTAAATCATTAATGTACACTACAAACAACAAGGGACCCAGCACTGATCCCTGCGGTACACCACTGGACACAGGCTGCCAGTCACAAAAACAATCTTCGACCATCACCCTCTGCCTCCTGCCACTAAGCCAATTTTGGATCCAATGTGTCAAATTGCCCTGGATACCATGGGCTCTTACCTTCTTGACCAGTCTCCCATGTGAGTCTTTGTCAAAAGCCTTACTGAAGTCCATGTAGACTACATCAACTGCACTACCCTCATCCACACACCTAGTCACCCCCTCGAAAAATTCAATCAAACTGGTTAGACATGATCTCCCCCTGACAAAGCCATGCTGACTATCCTTGATTAATCCTTGCCTCTCCAAGTGGAGACTAATTCTGTCCCTCAGAATTTTTTCCAATAATTTCCCTACCACTGATGTTAGGCTCACTGGCCTGTAATTCCCTGGTTTATCCCTTCTTGAATAAAAGTAGCTGTCCTCCAGTCCTCTGGCACCTCCCCAGAGGTTCTGAAAATTTGTGTCAGTGTCCCTGCAATCTTCTCCCTTGCCTCACACAGCAGCCTGGGATACATCACGTCTGGGCCTGGGCATTTATCCACTTTTAAGCCAGCTAAAACTGCTAGTACCTCCTCCCTCTCAATGCTAATTTGTTCCAGTATATCACAAACCCCTGCCTGATTTCTATACCTACATCATCCTTCTATAGTGAACACAGATGCAAAATATTCATTTAAAACCTCACCTACATCTTCCGGCTCCACACATAGATTGCCACTTTGGTCCCTAGTGAGCCCTACTCCTTCCCTGGTTATCCTCTTGCCCTTAATATAGCTAATGTAACCCCACTATTTCAAAAAGGTGGTAGAGAGAAAACAGGGAATTATAGACATCAGTAGTGGGGAAAATACTAGAGTCCATTATAAAAGATGTAATAGCAGAGCACTTGGAAAACAGTGACAGGATCGGACAAAGTCAACATGAATTTACAAAAGGTAAATCATGCTTGACTAATCTACTGGAATTTTTTGAGGATGTAACTGGTAGAATAGATAAGGGAGAACCAGTGGATGTGGTGTATTTGGACTTTCAGAAGGCTTTCAATAAGGTCCCGCATAAGAGATTAGTGTGCAAAGTTAAAGTGCATGGAATTGGGGGTAAGGTACTGACTTGGATAGAGAACTGGTTGGCAGACAGAAAGCAAAGAGTTGGAATAAGCAGGTCTTTTTCCGAGTGGCAGGCAGTGACTAGTGGGGTACTACAGGGATCGGTGCTAGGACCCCAGCTATTCACAATATATATTAATGTTCTAGACGAGGGAACTAGATGTAATATCTCCAAGTTTGCAGACAACACAAAGCTGGGTGGGCATGTGTGCTGTGAGGAGGATGCCGAGAAACTCCAGTATGATTTGGACAGGTTGGGTGATTGGGCAGATGCATGGCAGATGCAGTATAATGTGGATAAATGGAAGGTTATCCACTTGGTGGCAAAAACAGGAAGGCAGATTATTATCTGAATGGCAATAGATTGGGAGAAGGGGAAGTGCAACGAGACCTGGGTGTCCTTGTGCACCAGTCGCTGAAGGTAAGCATGCAGGTGCAGCAAGCGGTTAAGAAGGCAAATGGTATGTTGGCCTTCATAGCGAGAGGATTCGCGTACAGGAAGCAAGGATGTCTTGCTGCAGTTGTACAGGGCCTTGGTGAGACCACATCTTGAGTATTGTGTGCAGTTTTGGTCGCCTTATCCGAGGAAGGATGTTCTTGCCATGGAGGGAGTGCAGCGAAGATTCACCTGGGATGGCAGGAATGATGTATGAGGAGAGATTCGGTCTATTGGGCTTATATTCGCTGGAGTTTAGAAGAATGAGAGGGGATCTCATTGAAATTTATAAAATTCTAATAGGACTAGACAGACTAGATGCAGGAAGGATGTTCGTGATGGCGGGGGAGTCCAGAACCAGGGGCCAAAGACTAAAGATAAGGGGTAAGCCATTTAGGACAGAGATGAGGAGGAATTTCTTCACCCAGAGAGTGGTGAACCTGTGGAAATCTCTACCACAAAAGGCAGTTGAAGCCAATTCATTAAATATATTCAGGAAGGAGTTAGATATATTTCTTAAGGTTAAAGGGATCAAGGGATATGGGGAGGAAGCAGGGACAGGGTACTGAATTTGGATGATCAGCCATGATCTCATTAAATGGCGGAGCAGGCTCGAGGGGCCGAATGGCCTACTCCTGCTCCTATCTTCTATGTCTATAAAACACCTTGGGATTTTCCTTTATTTTGCCTGCCAGTGTTTTTTCATGCCCCCTCTTTGCTCTCCTAATTTCTTTTTTAAGTACCCCTCTACACTTTCTATACTCCTCTAGTGCTTTCACTGTTTTTAGTCCTTTGTATCTGCCAAAAGCCTCCCTTTTTTTCCTAATCCATTGTTATGTCTTTTAGCGCTTGTAGTGCTTTGTAAAGACGCCTCTGGACTCGGTAGTTTGTAATTATAAACTACTGTTTTATTTGAGTTGTAATGGCTGCCTGCCGCATGGTGCGGGGTGATATTTCCAAGTGCCCTGTGCGGCGCCTGCGCACTACTTTCCCAGCATCGTAGTGCTGCTACATTTGATTTAAGTGTTAGTACACTTGCACAATGTAGTCCCAACATAACTATGTAACATCCCTTTTTCCCAACAAAACTAATTACATCAATTTTTCTATTTTACAATGTTTCCAGTTGAATAACGTTAACAAAATACAGAACATGAGCTTTCTTTGCTCAATTTATATACAGATATTTGTCCATGTTGTTTTACTGTTCTGTGCGAATTATAATTGTCTTTATAATTATTCGCGATACCGCTCAGGTGGTTGTATGTTACTCCTCCATCTTGTGGACTTGGCTGTAACTATTCCTTTTTGCGGTGTTTTGGTGTGTTCACTTCTTGTTGCCGGTGCTGTCATGTTTGGCTCTGGAGAGTGCATGTTTAAGAATATAAGAAATAGGAGCAGGAGTAGGCCAATCGGCCCCTCGAGCCTGCTCCACCATTCAATAAAATCATGGCTGATCTGATCCTAACCTCAAATCTTCTATCACTGTGCATCCACCTGAACCCATGTGATCTCCCGGGAGAGGCGAAAAACCAGATAAAGACCCAATGGCCAATTTGGGAGAAAAAAATCTGGGAAATTCCTCTCCGACCCATCTAGGTGATCGAAATTCTTCCAGGAGATCACTCTGTCCCTATATTTTCTACAGTACTTACCTTCTGTAAAGGCAATCCCCAGCCAGGAACAGGAATAAAACCATCTCCTGAAATCTAACACAGAATTAGAACACAGTAGGAGCAGAACCAGGCTACACGGCCTCTGGGCCCACTCCACTACCCACAGGGCCATGACCATTCCGAACCTAGACTCGTCCAATTTCCTGCCCGCTCCCCGTAACCCTTAATTCCCTTTACTTCTAGGAAACTATCTATTTCTGTTTTAAATTTATTTAATGATGTAGCTTCCACAGCTTTCTGGGGCAGCAAATTCCACAAACCTACCACCCTCTGAGTGAAGAAGTTTCTCCTCATCTCAGTTTTGAAAGAGCAGCCCCTTATTTTAAGATTATGCCCCCTAGTTCTAGTTTCACCCATCATTGGGAACATCCTCACCGCATCCACCCGATCAAGCCCCTTCACAATCTTATATGTTTCAATAAGATTGCCTCTCATTCTTCTGAACTCCAATGAGTAGAGTCCCAATCTACTCAACCTCTCCTCATATGACCACCCCCTCATCCCCGGGATTAACCGAGTGAACCTTCTTTGTACTGACTTGAGAGCAAGTATGTCTTTTCTTAAGTATGGACACCAAAACTGTATGCAGTATTCCAGGTGCGGTCTCACCAATACCTTGTACAACTGCAGCAATACCTCCCTGTTTTTATATTCCATCCCCCTAGCAATAAAAGCCAACATTCCATTGGCCTTCTTGATCACTTGCTGCACCTGCATACTAACTTTTTGAGTTTCGTGCACCAGGACCCCCAGATCCCTTTGTACTACAGTACTTTCCAGTTTCTTGCCATTAAGATAATAACTTGCTCTATGATTTTTCCTGCTAAAGTGCATAACCTCACACTTTCCAGTATTGTATTCCATCTGCCAAATCTCTGCCCACTTACTTAGCCTGTCTATGTCCCTTTGCAGGTTTTTTATGTCCTCCTCACTCACTACTTTCCGTCCCATCTTTGTATCATCTGCAAACTTTGATATGTTACACTCGGTCCCCTCCTCCAAACCGTTAATATAGATTGTAAAGAGTTGGGGACCCAGCACTGACCCCTGCGGAACACCACTAGTTACTGGTTGCCAATCTGAGAACGAACCATTTATCCCAACTCTCTGCTTTCTGTTAGAGAGCCAATCCTCCACCCACGCCAGAATATTACCCCCAATCCCGTGATTTTTTATCTTGAGCAATAATCTTTTGTGTGGCACCTTGTCAAATGCCTTTTGGAAGTCTAAATACACTACGTCCACTGGTTCCCCTTTATCCACCCTGTATGTTACTTCCTC
Source organism: Somniosus microcephalus (assembly GCF_052327205.1). Lineage (NCBI taxonomy): Eukaryota > Metazoa > Chordata > Chondrichthyes > Squaliformes > Somniosidae > Somniosus > Somniosus microcephalus. The sequence goes on along the minus strand of NC_140990.1, from coordinate 244,720,750 downwards.
AAAAAACTCCAGCAAATTTGTCAAACATGACTTCCCCTTCATGAAACCATGCTGAGTTTGTCCTATTAAATTATGTTTATCCAAATGTCCCGTTACTGTCTCCTTAATAATGGACCCTAACATTTTACCAACCACAGATGTTAGGCTAACAGGTCTATAGTTTCCAGCCTTCTGCCTACTACCCTTTTTAAATAAGGGTGTTACATTAGCAGTTTTCCAATCTGCCGGGACCTTTGCTGAGTCCAGTGAGTTTTGGAAAATTATTACCAATGCATCCACAATCCCTACCGCTACTTCCCTCAAGACCCTAGGATGCAAGCCATCAGGTCCAGGGGATTTATCTGCCTTGAGTCCCATTATTTTACCAAGTACCACTTCCTTAGTGATTTTAATCATATTTAGTTCCTCCCCCCCTAGAGCCCCCTGTTTGTCCAGTGTTGGGATATTCTTAGTGTCCTCTACTGTAAAGACTGATACAAAATAATTGTTCAGTGTTTTTGCCATCTCCATGTTTCCCACCATTAATTTCCCAGTCTCATCCTCTAAGGGACCAACATTTACTTTAGCCACCCTTTTTCTTTTTATATAACTATTGTGGTAAACCACTGTTTGTATTCCACTGTGTACATGCCTGGACATGCCTCGGCTGACTCCTCCCACAAGTCCTAGTATAAAGGTGACTGCTCCCCAGCCCTTTGTATTTCTGGACCGGTCGACCACTCGAGGCAGACCTTCATTCTTTTGTTAATAAAAGCCTTTAGTTACTCTCTTAACTCTCAGTCTTTTATGAGTAATTGATAGCGCATCAATTTTATTAACAAAATTTTTATAATGGAGAAGATCCTCATACCAGCATGCCTGGACTTAGATCATCGGGAGGCGGACTCATCCACCAAGTTTACTCACTGGCTTAAGTGTTTCGAAAAATTCCTGACCGCCTCCGCAGCAATCAAATCGGACGAGGACAAACTGGATGTCCTGACCTCCAAAGTGAACCACCGAGTGTACTCGGTCATCCAAGACGCGACCTCGTACGCGGACGCTATCAAGCTCCTCAAGGACCAGTACACGCGCCCAGTGAACGAAGTGTACGCCAGGCACCTTCTGGGGAGTCGTAAACAACAACCTGGGGAATCGACCGTGGAATACCTTCAGGCACTGTCTGTGCTTGGCCGGGCCTGTGGTTGTAAGGATGTAAAGGCCGCCGTGTACACAGAGGAACTTATCCGGGACGCTTTTGTAGCGGGCCACAGATCCAATTACACCCGACAGCGACTGTTGGAGCAGAGTGACCTCGACTTCAACAAGGCCTCTGAACTCGCACTATCATTGGATGCAGCCTACCGGGGCATGGATGCCTACTCCTCTGCACCGTGGACGCCGCGGGGAATGACAGCCTGGGACACGGTAGGACCGCCTCATAGCGCCGTGCCACCCCAGCCACACCCCAGCAACGGCCCAACTACCGCAGCAGTGTCCCAAGGCCAGACAGCAGTGCCCCAAGGCCAGAAATGCTACTTCTGTGGCCAGGCAAAACACCCCAGAGCGCGCTGCCCGGCAAAAAACGCGATCTGCTCGGGCTGTGGGAAGAAGGGACACTACGCTAACGTCTGCAGGGCCAAAGCCACCCCGAACCCCAGCAGCGCCGCGTGTGGGCCATGCGGGCCGCCATCTTGGGCCTCCCCGGCCATGTGCGAACCACCGGTACAGCAGCCATTTTGAACGCCTCCAGCCACATGGGGATCATGGACGCCGCCATCTTGGACGACAGCCGGAACGCAGCAGGCCCCCAACACCGCCTCATCTGATACCCGCAGCGACACACCGACCCCTACGCTGGCATCCGTTACACTGGACCAAGCGAGACCGCACCAGCTGGCCAGTTCCACAATGGACATTAAGGTAAATGGCCACGATACAATCTGCCTTTTTGACTCTGGGAGCACGGAGAGCTTCATCCACCCCGACACGGTGCGGCGTTGCTCTCTCCCAGTCCTGCCTGCGCACCAGCGGATTTCTATGGCCTCCGAGTCCCAGTCGGCGGACATCGGCGGCTACTGCGTAGTGACACTCGTAGTAGACGGGACCGTGTATGATCATTTTAAACTTCTGGTCCTGCCCGACCTCTGCGCTGCCGTCCTGCTGGGGTTAGATTTTCAGTGCCACCTTAAAAGTGTTACGATGGCGTACGGTGGACCCCTACCCCCACTCACAGTCCGCAGCCAGCAGCTCCCAAATTGCCCACCGCGCACCAGGTGCAACCTCTCCACACTCAGAGTCACCCCCCCCCACTGTTTGCTAACCTCACCCCCGACTGTAAGCCCATCGCCACAAAGAGCAGGCGATACAGTGCCGGGGACAGGGTTTTCATTAAAACCGAAGTGGAGCGGCTCCTGAAGGAAGGGATTATTGAGGGCAGCACCAGCCCCTGGCGAGCCCAGGTTGTGGTCGTTAAGACCGGCGAGAAGCAGCGCCTGGTCATCGACTACAGCCAGACAATAAATCGCTACACCCTGCTGGACGCCTACCCACTCCCCCGCATAGCTGATATGGTCAACCAAATCGCGCAGTACCGCGTCTTCTCGACCATTGACCTGAAATCAGCATACCACCAGCTCCCTATCCGCCCTGAGGACCGCCAGTATACTGCCTTTGAGGCAAACGGCCGCCTCTACCAATTCCTTAGGGTTCCCTTTGGCGTCACCAACGGGGTCTCCGTCTTCCAAAGGGAGATGGACCGGATGGTAGATCAAAATGCGTTGCAGGCCACTTTCCCATATCTGGACAATGTGACCATCTGCGGCCGTGACTTGCAGGACCACGACGCAAACCTCGAAAAATTCCTCCGCACCGCCCAACTCCTGAACCTGACATATAACAAGGAGAAGTGCATATTCCGCACAAACCGCCTCGCCATCCTTGGCTGTGTTGTGGAGCACGGAGTCATCGGCCCCGACCCCGACCGGATGCGTCCCCTTATGGAACTCCCACTGCCCCACTGCCTCAAGGCCCTGAAGAGGTGCCTAGGGTTTTTCTCCTATTATGCCCAGTGGGTCCCCTACTATGCGGACAAGGCCCATCCGCTGATCAAGTTGACCTCTTTTCCCTTGACGGCAGAGGCCCGCTTAGCCTTCCACCGTATCAAGGAAGACATTGCCAAAGCCACCATGCACGCAGTGGACGAATCCATCCCCTTCCAGGTGGAAAGCGACGCGTCCGACTTTGCCCTGGCCGCTACCCTCAATCAGGCGGGGAGACCCGTGGCCTTCTTTTCACGAACCCTCCAAGGCCCGGAGACCAGACATTCCGCTGTTGAGAAGGAGGCCCAGGCGATTGTGGAGGCTGTGCGTCATTGGAGGCACTGCCTGGCCGGAAAATGATTTACCCTGCTCACTGACCAACGTTCAGTTGCTTTCATGTTTAACAACAAGCAGAGGGGCAAAATCAAAAATGACAAGATCTTGAGGTGGAGAATTGAACTTTCCACCTACAATTACGAGATCTTGTACCGGCCCGGGAAGCTCAATGAACCCCCGGATGCGCTATCGCGTGGCACCTGCGCCAGCGCGCAGATCGATAGACTGCGGGCCCTCCACAATGACCTCTGCCACCCGGGGGTCACCAGGTTCTTCCACTTCATCAAGGCCCGCAACCTGCCTTACTCTATTGAGGAGGTCAGGACCATGACCAGGAACTGCCAAGTCTGCGCTGAGTGCAAACCGCACTTTTATAGACCAGACAGGGCCCACCTGATAAAAGCCACTCGCCCCTTCGAGCGCCTGAGCGTTGATTTTAAAGGGCCTCTCCCCTCCTCCGACCGCAATGTGCACTTCCTCAATATTATTGATGAGTACTCCCGTTTCCCGTTCGCCATCCCCTGCCCGGACATGACCAGTGCCACGGTCATTAAATGTCTGAACGACCTCTTCACCCTGTTCGGTTTCCCCAGCTATATCCATAGCGACCGGGGCTCATCGTTTATGAACGACGAACTCCGTCAGTACCTGCTAACTAGGGGTATTGCCACAAGCAGGACCACCAGTTACAACCCCCGGGGGAACGGACAGGTGGAAAGAGAAAATGCGACAGTTTGGAAGGCCGCCCTGCTAGCCTTAAAGTCTAGGGGCCTTCCAACCTCCCGCTGGCAGGATGTGCTCCCCGATGCGCTCCACTCTATTCGGTCACTGCTCTGCACTGCCACTAACGCCACCCCTCATGAGAAAATGTTTGTCTTCCCAAGGAAGTCCACATCGGGGACATCGCTACCGCCATGGCTGACGTCCCCAGGGCCGGTCCTACTGAGAAGGCACGTGAGGACCCATAAAATGGACCCCCTGGTCGAGAGGGTCGACCTCCTCCACGCCAACCCCCAGTATGCTTACATTGCATACCCGGACGGGCGGGAGGACACAGTCTCCATAAGAGACCTTGCACCCTCGGGGGCCGCAGTAACCCACTACTCACTACCACCCCCCCCCACGATCCGATATCCAGCCCCAGCAGACGGCAGGCCTGGGCCCCGCGACCCGCTCGACATCTATGAGGACGACACGCCTGTGCCACAGCCCACGCAGGACTCGACGCCGGAAGCTCCACTACCCCTGCCGTCGCCACGCCGATCACAGCGCCAGACAAGACCTCCGGAGAGACTCCAATACACTAACTTTTAATACACTTCACCCCGCCGGACTCAATTTTAAACAAGGGGTGAATGTGGTAAACCACTGTTTGTATTCCACTGTGTACATGCCTGGACATGCCTCGGCTGACTCCTCCCACAAGTCCTAGTATAAAGGTGACTGCTCCCCAGCCCTTTGTATTTCTGGACCGGTCGACCACTCGAGGCAGACCTTCATTCTTTTGTTAATAAAAGCCTTTAGTTACTCTCTTAACTCTCGGTCTTTTATGAGTAATTGATAGCGCATCAACTATAGAAACTTTTACTGTCTGTTTTTATATTTTTTGCTAATTTACTTTCATAATCGACCTTCCCTTTCTTAATCAATCTTTTCGTTATTTCTTGCTGTCTTTTAAAGACTTCCCAATCTTCCATCCTCCCACTAGATTTGGCTACCTTATATGCCCTTGTTTTTAGTCGGATACTATCCTTAATTACTTTACTTAGCCACGGATGGCTATCTTTTCTCTTACACCCTTTTTTCCTCAGTGGAATATATATTTTTTGGAAGTTGTAAAATAACTCCTTAAATGTACACCACTGATCATGTACCGTCTTACCCTTTAATCTATTTTCCCAGTCCACTCTAATCAATTCCGCTCTCATACCTTCATAGTCTCCTTTATTCAAGCTCAGCACGCTTGTTTGAGATCCAACCTTCTCACCCTTTACTTGAATATGGAACTCAACCATGTTATGGTCACTCATTCCAAGGGGATCCTTTACTAGGACATTTTTAATTAATCCTGTCTCATTACACAGGACCAAATCTAAGGTTGCTTGCCCCCTGGTCGGTTCAGTTACATACTGCTCAAGAAACCCATCCTAATACACTCAATGAACTCATCCTCAAGGCTGCTCTGCCCAATTTGATTCGTCCAGTTAATATGATAATTAAAATCCCCCATAATTATAGCTGTTCCCTTATTACAAGCCTCAACTATTTCCTGATTAATACTCCGTCCAACAGAGTTGCAACTGTTCGGAGGCCTATAGACTACACCCACTAGTGTTTTTTTCCCCTTATTACTCCTTATCTCCACCCAAACTGTTTCACTATCCTGCTCCTTTGACCCAATATCATTTCTCTGTATTATAGTGATTCCTTCCTTTATTAACATAGCCACCCCACCTCCTCTCCCTTCCTGCCTGTCCTTCCTGATTGTTAAATAACCTGGTATGTTTAATTCCCAGTCATGGTCACCCTGCAGCCATGTTTCTGTAATGGCCACAAGATCATACCCATATGTCGTTATTTGTGCCGTTAACTCATTCATTTTGTTACGAATGCTACGTGCATTCAGATAAAGAACTTTCAAATATGTTTTGTAACACTTAGTTCCTGTTTTTTCCCTTTTTAGTACTTTACTTTTTGCTCCATACCTTCTGTCCCTTCCTGACACATTCTGTTTTTTAATTCCCCCACTGCTACCTAAGTCTATGACCTTCTCTGTTGTCATTTCTATTATTTGCTCTCTAGAAACCTCCCCCCCACTAATTAGTTTAAAGCCCTCTCTACAGCCCTAGTTATATGATTCGCCAGGACTCTAGTCCCAGCACTGGCCAAGTGGAGTCCGTCCCAACGGAACAGCTCCCTCCTGTCCCAGTATCGGTGCCAGTGTCCCAAGAAGCAAAACCCATTTCTCCCACACCAGTCTTTGAGCCACGCATTTAACTCTTTAATTTTATTTATCCTAGCCATATTCGCTCGTGGCTCAGGTAATAACCCAGAGATTATTACCCTTGAGGTTCTGTTTTTTAATTTAATGTTTGCAGTTGTTGTATTTGAGGTGTTTGTTTCTGGCATTATATTGTTTTCCGTGTCTGGTACCATAACTGCTGTTAATTTTGTCCGCTGTTTGACAGCTTTAGGTGAGGGTCTGATATGGATCCTGTTTCGCCTGTATTGGTTTCCAGGTTCTGTCTCTACCAAGTAAGATCTTGGAGTATCAGCTTTTCCAATAACCTTGGCTGGACTCCATTTTCTCAACAGCGGATCTTGTATATGCACTGATTGCCCATTTAGCAGCTCCGGTAGTGGTTTTGCATGCTTGTTATAGTGTGTGCTGCCCGTAGCTTGTGTTTCCATCAGCTTCTGCCGAACGTCCTCTAGGTCCTGGGGAGGATATATCTTTGCTGGTAGAGTTGTTTTGTATTTTCTACTGTTTAGTAGTTCTGCTGGTGATTTCGAGTCTGCTCTCAAAGGTGTCGATCTGATTGCCAAAAGGGCGAGGTCTTGGTCTTCTCCCATCTCCTTGCTTTTAATGAAAGCTCTTTTGACTGTTTGGATCTGTCTTTCAATAAATCCATGTCCCCTTGGATAATGTGGGGATGAGGTAATTATTTTAAATCCGTATTTTCCAGCCAGTGCTCTGAATTCGCTGGAGGTGAATTGTGTCCCATTGTCACAGATGACCTTCTCTGGGATGCCCTGTTCTGCGAATAAGTTTTCGCAATTTTTGTGATTGTGGCTCTCATGTCGTTTATCCTTCTGACAAAGGGAAATTTTGAGTAGTAGTCTGCTACTATGATGTACCACTCCTGGTTGCACAGGAACAGATCTGTTCCGCCGTGTGCCATGGTCTCGGGGGTACTTCCATTTGAATCATCTCCTCCTTCTGCTGTGTGTTTCGGTATTTCTGGCATATGCAGCATGTGGAGACCATTTGTTCTATGCTTTTGTACATGCCTATCCAGTACACAGCTGATCTGGCTCTTAGTTTACATTTCTCCATCCCCATATGGCTTTGGTGTATTAAGCGGAGAAGTTCCGTTTGCATCGTTTTTGGCATTATGATTCTTGAGCCAGCAAGGAGAACACCGTGCTCCACCGAGATGTCGTCTCTGATTGTCCAGTGCTGTCGGATTTGGTTTTGGACCTGCTGGATCTTCTCCGGCCACCCCTGTATTACCTGTTGCATGAGTCGTAGCAACTCCTCTTCTTTACCAGTCTCCTCTTGAATTTGGCTAAGCTTTGTGGGAGTAACATTTACGAGGTGGTGTATTTTTACTGTCAGGCTCTTCATCTCGTGTTTTTTGTGTGGTGACAATCGAGACAATGCATCTGCCAGTGCCATTTCTTTTCCTGGCCGGTATTTTAATTCGAAGTTGTAACTTTGGAGTCTTAACAGTAACTTTTGCAGTCTTGCTGGGGCCTTACTTAGGTTTTTCTTGTAAATTTGTTCGAGTGGATGATGGTCACTCTCTACCTCGAATTTTCTTCCGTATAAGTAGGTGTGGAACTTTTCACATCCATATACTACTGCCAATAGCTCTCTTTCGATGTTTGCGTATCTTGTCTCTGTTGATGTCAATGCCTTCGATGCGAAAGCTATTGGTTTTCCTTCCTGCACGAGGGCTGCCCCTAGCCCCCTGGTAGAGGCAGCTACCTGTAGGGTGACAGGTTTTTTTCTATCGTAATAAGTCAGGCTGGTTTCTTTACATAATAATTCCTTTAGGTGTTTGAAGTTCCTCTCATGGGATTCTGACCATTGGTATTCGGGGTCTTTTAGTAATTCTCTGAGGTTCGCTGTGTAGCCTGACATGTTCGGGATGAAAGAGCTCATATACTGGACCAAGCCGCGGTAGCTTCTCAGCTCCTTCTTGTCGTTTGGAGGTTTCATCTCTGCTATCGCCTCGACCTTTTCAGGATTAGGCTTGACACCCTCCGGTATGTAGATCACGCCAAAAAACTTGCATTTCGTACTTTTAACGATGCACTTCTCGGTGTTCAGCTTGATGCCAGCTGTTCTGGTGCACTCCATGGCCTCGTGCAAGTGCACGTCGTGGTCTCTTTCATTTGTTCCGTAAACTTGGATGTCATCAGCGATTCCAATGGCTCCTTCACAGCCTTTGTATGTTTCATCAATCTTTTGTTGGAAGATGTCTTGGCTGACTTTCAACCCGAATGGCAGCTGCAGGAATTTATAACGCCCCAATGGTGTATTAAAAGTCGTCAGGTTAGTTGATTCTTCGTCCAGTTTTACATTCCAGTAGCCGTTTCTGGCATCCAGTTTGGAGAAGACTTTGGCTCCTGCCAGTGCTGGTGTGATTTCTTCTAATGTTGGTGTGGGGTAGTGGTCCCACTTTATTGCCTGGTTTAAGTCTTTGGGGTCCAGACAGATTCTGAGCCGCCCGTTCGGCTTTTCCCGTACCACAATCGAGTTTACCCAGTCTGTGGGTTCAGTGACCTTTGCGATTATTTCTTTCTCTTCCATTTCTTTTAGTTCGGTGTATAGTTTTTCTTTTAGCTCAATGGGTATTTTTCTTGGAGCGTGGATGACGGGTTTTACCTCTGGATCTATTGTTATATGGTACTTGAACTCCCCGAAGCATCCTACAGTGTCATCAAAACACTCTGGATACATGTCCATCAAATGTTTCATGTCCATGATTTGTGGACGATTTTCCAGTGGGGTGTTGCTGTCGACTTTCAGTGATATTTTTGTTAGTTCGTGGTTTACTGAGATTAACCCCAGCTTCTCGCAGCTGTTTAATCCCAGGATCGCCGGTCCCTCGGAGTCGGTCACATAGAACATGCAGTTGATGTTTCTGCTTTTGTGTGTTCCTTTTATATAGGTTGTTCCGAGTTGTCTGATCTCACTCCCCCCATACGCTGTCAGCGTGACGTTGTTTGCTTTTAAACATCCTCTTTTCGGGTATCTATCTTCGCCCAAGTTTTCGGGGAAGATCCTCTGGTATAGCCTCAGTGGAAGGATGTTGCTCTGAGCTCCTGTGTCCAACTTTACTTTTAGATTGACGGTTGTGGGGTGTCCTTCGATCCTCTTTTTAATCTGGATGATAGTGTGCCATTCTTTCTTTGGGGTGCTTTCCGCTCTGGACGTTTCATGTAAGAGAACCTTTATGGTTTCAATGTTCAGAGCTTTGTCGTACCTGCAGTCTTCGTCATCTTGCTCACCCATGGTATGGATTTTGTTTTTCTTTTGTTGGTTCTGCTGTCCACCTCTGCTTTTGGTGTGTAGCCCCTCTCTTTCAGCTCTGCACATCTTTTGCCAGTGGTTTGCTTTACCACATGTGTTGCAGCTTGTTCCATACGCTGGGCATTTTCTTCTGTCTGTGTAGTCGTGTTGTCTTCCGCATTTTCTACACGTATTCCTCCCGCTGTCATATACTTGTTTTTGTGTGCTATGCTTTTCGCGCACTGCATCTACTCTGTGATCCGGTTCGGGAGTTGTCCGCACGTCAGCCGTATGAGTATTCAGCGTTTTCATCTGTTGTTTTGTGGCTTTGTGAGCCCTCGCTGTATCTATGGCTTCTGATATTCTGAGCTTTTCTTTTCCTATTAGTTCTTTTTGCACTTCTGTATGTGCTGATCCCCATATTAGTTGGTCTACCAGCCTTTCTTCTAGTTCCGTAAACTTGCATTTGCTGGCTTCGTTTTTTAATCTCGTCAGGAAATTGTCAGCCGTTTCACCAGGTTCCTGTCTTAAGCTTTGGAATTTATACATGTGTATGCGGTGGTTTGATTTAGGCTCGAGATGGTTGCTGAACTTTTCATAAATCTCCGTAGGGTTCGTTTTATCCTCTTCGGATAAACTCCAGCTGTTATAGAGATCTAATCCTTTTTCGCCCGCCCACAGTAGAATGTAGCTGACTTTTTCCTCATCGGAGGAGCCTTTCAGGAAACTCGCATTTTTGCTTTAATTTCCAGAAAGCTTCCACGATATCGTCAGCTTCCCAGTTCATGATGGGGAGCATATTCGCGGTCAGTGCATTGGACGCCGCCATTTTAGCTGCCCGTACGATTCGCAGTTAAAACGCTGCAGAGTTTACTTTTAAATTTCTTTCTTCAATCTGATATCGTTTTTATTTGCATAAGTTTTACTCACTTATACCGCTGCCACCATGTTATGTCTTCTAGCGCTTGTAGTGCTTTGTAAAGACGCCTCTGGACTCGGTAGTTTGTAATTATAAACTACTGTTTTATTTGAGTTGTAATGGCCGCCTGCCGCATGGTGCGGGGTGATATTTCCAAGTGCCCTGTGCGGCGCCTGCGCACTACTTTCCCAGCATCGTAGTGCTGCTACACTTGATTTGAGTGTTAGTACACTTGTACAATGTAGTCCCAACATAACTATGTAACATCCATTCTTGTATATCCCTTGACATCCAGGGTTTCCTGGACTTGTTGGTCTCACCCTTGACCTTTACGGGAACATGTTGGCGCTGTACCCTCCCTATTTCCTTTCTCTATGGCTCCCACTGCTCTAATGTGGATTTTCTTACAAGTAGCTGATCCCAGTCCACTTTGGCCAGATCCTGCCTTATCATATTAAAATCGGCCTTCCCCCAATTTAGAACCTTTATTTCCGGTCCATCTTTGTCCTTTTCCCGGATTCCGGTCCTTAAAGGGACTGCCGCCCCCAAAAAGATAAGTTTTGTAAAAAAAATACAACAACAACATCTACAGCAACATGTATCTATATAGCGCCTTTAACATTGTAAGTATTTTAAGACAAAAAAATTGACACCGAGCCACAAGGATAAATTAGGGCAGGTGACCAAAAGCTTGGTCAAAGAGGTAGGTTTTAAGGAGCATCTTAAAGGAGGAAAGCGAGGTAGCGAGGCGGAGAGATATAAGCAGGGAATTCCAGAGCTTAGGGCCTAGGCAACAGAAGGCACGGCCACCAAATGTTACCTGAATGTGGAGCCGAGAGGAGCAGGAATGTTCCTTCGGTTTTACAGCAGTCCCAATTGTAGTGTATGTGCCTTTAAGTCAGAACTACTTTTACAGCTCCTGTATACTGTAGTACCGGCAGTGACCACACCTCTATATAAGCTTTGCGCATGCCTCTGTACCCCCAGTCTTGAGACTACCCTCCTCCACTAAATACCTGTTTATTGTTAATGTACAGCATCCGTGTGATTATTTAATAACAGCATATCCACTGAACCACGGATCCAACAGTGGCGACGAGTGTCGATTCGAATCTACCTGCAACATAAAGAAAATAGTCGAGGCCAGGAACACGGGCGTCGACCACGAGCAAACGCCCATCAGTCAGGCAGAGATTGAACTTCGCAGGGGAGGCTGTGGAGAGCCGGGCTTGGTTCCCCAGCCACGACGAGCAGCAAGAGACCGACGACAGGTCCAGCGCAGACCCTTCCCGAGCAGCGGCGGCTAGAGCCAACCGATGGCGGAGAGAAAGCCGAGCACCGTCAACGGGGTAAGACAGAGGGTGAAGAGCGCAGGGCGCAGCCGGGGGTTGAACACCGAGCGGCGTCGAAAAAAAGAAAACAAACCGGAGAGAGGGTAGAGAAACAGCCGGGTTCTAGACTGAGCGGCGTCGAAAAATATAAAAAGAAGAACGCGCAGAGCACAGCCAGGGCTCACGGGCTGAACAGGGTCTGCGGGGCGAAGAAAGGGGAGCGCGGGAGACGCCATTGAGCTGCGGAGAAGAAGAAAGAGCGCGGGAGACGCCATTTTTAGAAGCCGCAGCGGAGAAGAAGGGCGAGCGCGGGAAGGAAGGAAAGCGTGGGAGACGCCATTTTGTGCCAGCGGAGAAGAAGGGGAAGCGCGGGAGGCGCCATTTTTGACAGTTAACTCACACCCAAGGATGCCGAAGAGTGGCAGTATCTCTACGTTCGACAATGAAGTCGAAGATTGGGCGACATATGTGGAACGTATTGAGGTGTACTGCAGGGTGAATGAAGTGCCAGATGCTAATAAAGCACTGGTTCTGTTAACTTCCATGGGTGCAAAAACTTATGGGTTACTGCAAAATTTAATAACCCCAGAGAAGCCGGTAAAAAAGAATTTTGAAAGCATAGTAGAAATCCTAGAGGACCACTTAAACCCCACACCGCTGCTGATAGCAGAACGATTTAAGTTCCATAAAAGGAACCAACACAAAGATGAAAGCAATGCTGAGTACCTAACGGAACTGCGCAAGCTATCAAAACACTGCCAGTTTGGAGCGGGACTAGCAGATACGTTAAGGGACAAGTTTGTGTGTGGGCTACAAAGTGAAGGAACCCAGAAACGGCTTCTATCAGAAAAGGACCTTACGCTGGACAAAGCTTTCAGAAGGGCAGTATCACACGAAGCAGCCGCAAGGGGCGCTGCAGAGATACAACGGAGACCGCAAGAATATGGCACCAATGAAATGTCCTATGGAACAGGGAAGTGCTATCGCTGCGGCAGAACAACACATGACCAGAAAGATTGTTGGTTCAAGGACCAAGTGTGCAGACAGTGTGGGAAAGCAGGACGCATAGCAAGAGTCTGCAGGTCTGGGAAGAAAACCAACAGTAAGAAATCTCCACAGGAGAAGTACAAAAAGGTACACCAGGTGATGGACAGTGGTTCAGACGAACAGAAAAGTGACACAGACTCCAGAATCAAGGAGCTGGGTTGTCTGAAACTACATAAGGTAACAGAAATGGAGGATCACCAGACTATCTGGGTTACACTCAAGATAGACGGAGTCCAAGTGAAAATGGAATTGGACACAGAGTCAGCGCTAACAGTCATAAATCAAAGAGACTACAAGCGGCTATTTTCACACATACCCTTGAAAGCTACAGAGATTGTCTTGAAGACGTATACAGGGCAAAAAGTCTACCCCAAAGGAAAAATAAGGGTGAAAGTGACATATAAAGGCCAGGAAATACCTAAAATGGATATATATGTATTGCCAGATGGAGGACCACCACTGCTAGGACGTGAATGGATCAGGAAGATACAATTAGATTGGCATTCCATACAGGCACTGAAGGTTGAGGCCAAAAAGGATGACGACGTCACACCTGGACGACTGTCAAAAATGCTAACTGACGCAAAAGAAGTGTTCCAGTAGGGACTAGGAACACTAAAAGGAATAACAGCAACGATTAAAATAGAGGAAAATGCAAGCCCAAAGTTTCTGAAGGCCAGACCAGTGCCTTATGCGATCAGACCAGCTGTTGAAGCAGAGCTGGAAGGGTTGGAACGTTCAGGAGTACTGTCCAAAGTGGACTGGAGCGAGTGGGCTACACCCATCGTTCCTGTAATGAAGAGGTCGTTGAGTAATACGCCTGGGGAACCAAAGAAGGTCCGCATCTGTGGGGATTTTAAGGTGACAGTGAACCCAGTCCTTCACACGGTACAATATCCGCTTCCACGAATTGAGGATATTTTCGCCTCGCTATCTGGAGGTAAACGCTTCACCAAAATTGATCTAGCCCAGGCGTACTTGCAAATGGAGGTAGAAGATGCTTCAAAACAATACCTTACGATCAACACTCATAAAGGTCTCTATCAATACAACCGGCTGGTGTTTGGAGTAGCCTCAGCTCCGGCTATCTGGCAAAGGGCGATGGATCAGGTCCTGCAAGGGATTCCAGGGACCCAGTGTTATTTGGACGACATCTTGGTCACGGGAGAAAATGACGGTGATCACCTCGCCAATTTGGAGAAGGTGCTCACCAGATTAAAGGAGTATGGGCTACGAGCTAATCGCCACAAGTGCGAGTTTTTCCAGAAACAGATCTCGTATTGTGGCCACGTCATCGATGAAGAGGGGTTACATAAGTCCCCTGACAAGATTGAGGCAGTAGTCAAGGCTCCAGCACCGGAAAATGGGTCACAACTGAGGTCGTTCCTCGGGCTGGTAAACTACTACCACAAGTTCTTACCAAATTTGTCTACGGTATTACACCCACTGAACACACTGCAAACAGGGGTACCATGGAAGTGGGATGACGAACGTAGATGAGCTTTCCAGAAGTGTAAAGAATTGATCACATCAAAAGAGGTGTTGGCCCATTTCAACCCAGCACTACCAATTCGTTTGGCATGTATGGTATTGGAGCGGTGCTGTCGCACAAATTCCCTGACAGGTTGGAGAGGCCAGTAGCCTTTGCGTCTCGGTCACTAACCTCAGCTGAGCGCAACTACGCCCAGATTGACAGGGAGGCCCTCAGCCTAGTATGGGGAGTAAAAAAATTCAACCACTATCTGCATGGGCGGAAGTTCACCTTGCTGACTGACCACCAACCACTTGTCTCCATCTTTAATCCTAAGAAGGGGGTTCCAGTGATGGCTGCACAGCGGTTACAAAGATGGTCCCTGTTTCTAGGGGCGAATCAATATGAAATAGAATATAAAGGCACGAAACAGCATGGGAACGCTGATGGGCTATCGCGCCTGCCACTGCCTACGGTGGAGGAAGCACCAGCAGTGGACCCTATCGAGATATTTTATTCATCAATAATTGAACGATTGCCAGTAATGAACGCGGATATAGAGAAGGAGACCCGCAATGATCCGACGCTGTCTCGGGTATATGAATTGATGGTGAGGGGATGGCCAACTCATGGCAACTCACTGTTGCCAGCATTCTCATCCAGAAGAGAACAGCTGTTAGTATGCCAGGGGACAGTGATGTGTGGATCCAGAGTGGTGATTCCACCCAAGTTAAGGGAGAGAGTGCTAAATGAGCTACATGAAGGTCATCTGGGGGGAGTGAAAATGAAAAGCCTTGCTAGGGCTTATGTGTGGTGGCCGGGAATCGATCAACAAATTGAAGACCTAACTAAGAGTTGCTTAGGATGCCAGAAGGTCCAAAATGCACCACCACATGCCCCTCTACACCCATGGGAGTGGCCCTCCTCTCCATGGCAACGGGTGCATATTGATTTCGCTGGTCCATTCATGGACTCAATGTTCTTAACAGCAGTGGATGCTCATTCAAAGTGGCCTGAGGTGATAAAAATGTCTTCAACCACTACAGAGAAAACGATTGCAGTCCTACGGACCATATTTGCCAGAAATGGTTTGCCAGAGCAGATTTGCTCTGATAATGGACCACAGTTTGTGTCCGACGAGTTCCAAAAATTTATGAGAAGGAATGGGGTAAGGCATTACACATCCGCCCCGTATCATCCAGCCACAAATGGGTTGGCTGAGAGGTTCGTACAAACCTTTAAGAAGGCGATAAAGGCCATGTGCGACGATGAAATTCCACTACAGCATAAGATGGACAATTTCTTATTAGCCTACCAAAACGCGACACATGCAGTTACCAACCAGACCCCGGCCATGATGTTCTTTAACCGAAGGTTGAGATCTCGTCTGGACTTGCTCAGACCAAATGTGCGAAGAAATGTTGAGGACAAACAATTCCAGCACATCAATGAGAAGCCGACAAGGAGCTTCAATGTAGGGCAACCAGTCTTGGCCCGTGACTATCGAACAGAGAAATGGCAACCCGGAATGATATGTACAAGGCAGGGACCATTAACGTACACAGTGGATGTCGGGGAGAACATTGTGAGACGCCACGTCGATCAGATCTTAGCGTCACAGGAACGCGTCAACCCCATGTCTCGAGTACCTGGGGATGAACCCGACATACCAGTAGCATCTACCTCAGACCCAGTAGCAGTGGAACCCGAAGAACTACCTGATGAAAAGGGGTCAGAATCGCCTCTGCACCAAGAACAAGAACCTCCGGAAAGGCGCTATCCTGAAAGGGTCAGGAAGCCGCCCCAAAGACTGAATCTATAAATGGACTTTTGTTGTTTAATGTACATGTTGAAATGTTAATTGTTATTTGAATATTAGGGGTGCTACTAATCTAAAAGGGGAGGAATTGTAGTGTATGTGCCTTTAAGTCAGAACTACTTTTACAGCTCCTGTATACTGTAGTACCGGCAGTGACCACATCTGTATATAAGCTTTGCGCATGCCTCTGTACCCCCAGTCTTGAGACTACCCTCCTCCAGTAAAGACCTGTTTATTGTTAATGTACAGCATCCGTGTGATTATTTAATAACAGCATATCCACTGAACCACGGATCCAACACCAATGACCATTGCTGGTCCCGCTCAGCCCCCTATCAATTGCCTCCTCCCCTCCCAGCACCTCTCTGAGGGCTGCTGCCAGCTTCACAGTTGTCCAAAATTGACGCTTGTTTCACTGGCAAGTTGTCTGGTGATGTGCAGCAGCCGTCCCCAGCTCGCCGGTCTAATTTAAATGAGTTCTGAGGTACAATTTTGATCGGGCCTCAGGCCTACCTGTTCCTGCGCAGGATGTGTACCGTGTGGCGGGTTTGCATCGACAGGCCAGTGCTATCCAATTTCTTCCCCCACAGACTCCTGCCTTTCCAGCCCCAAGTGCTAGGCCAGAGTGGAAGCTAATTCTTAACATTACATCCTCTTCATGTGCTGTTAAGTGACAGATGTTGGCACATCTTCCTTCAGTAGCCTGATGTTCCCTGGCATTGTGTGCTGTCTTCTTCTGCAGGAGGAATGCATAGTGTTAATTGGCCGCTGCAGTCTACAGATCCTGCAGTCACAATCTGTCAGAAATCGTGGAATGGATGGTTGTAAGGGTAGCTGTCAGGGAGCAAGGGCCTAGGTTGTGCAACTTTAGTGTGCTAGCATGCATTATAGGATGTGAGAGAATTGACATAAGTGCTGCCAAATGACTTTGCTTCTGGGACAAAGAACATGGGGCCATGTGGTAATCAAAAGGGCAATGCTGACTATTGTGCCAGGGAATACCCATTTGTGATTCAGATAGCTGACCTGTTATTCATTTGAAAACATTCTTACCTTTTCTGACCAAGACTATTCTGACACTGCAAGAGGGTCTTCGGGGTTATGGCGGTCCCGCTCACAGCCAGAGCCACCTCCTTCCACGTGGCCCATGCTGCTACAGGTGATGGTTTCTTCCCCGGTACTCCATTTAACTATCACTTAATTTCTCTAATTTGTGACAACAGCACTTCCACGTCAGCCTCAGAGAAGTGAAATGCTCGTCTCTTCCCTTCTGTTGCACCAGCCATTTCCATCCCTCTTCCAAGAGCATGCTCAGCCCTTTACCTGCATGCAAGCCTTTACATATGGACCTTCCACCCATACGCCACCCCTTTCTGTACCTGGCCTCTTGCTGGCAGGATAATTGCCCCTCTTCTGCCAGGACTATTTAAATTAGCTGACCCGAGGATTTCTGATGGGGTCCGCTTCCTCCGATTTTGGTGAACATAAGACCCGATCCACTGCATCGGGGACCCAGGAATTTCCAGGTCAGAATTTATTGATAATGAACTGCAGATTGTTTTTCCATAAAGCTGCAATAATAATGTTGCAATTGTTCATTTTCTACTGCAAACATCATCACAGATCAAGGATGTGGCCAAAACATTGCTAGTTGCCATCTGAACTAACAGTTAGTATAACGACAAGATTAACCAAATCTAAGCCAGTAAATATTATACATAACAATAGATATCAGTAAGGCAGGATCTAATCTCAGGGTTTGGATGACAGTTATGAACTGCTCGAGCTTTGTTCTTGTAGTTTATGTCGTCTATTAGGTTATTGACTTTCTATCATTCCCAGGCATCCATTATTCTATCTATAATATATATTTCATACCAATGTGTAAGATTGTAAATGGTTGCAATAATGAAACTTGTAGTATCACAATGCCAGTGTCATGTGAGGCCAAGCATTTACAGATTTAGGGGCTGAGTTTCCGTGGTCACTCTGCTGGACTTTTGACATAACTCTGATGGAAGTCCGGCAGAAAAACTCAGAAAAAGGTTGGAACCAGATACACCAGGCCTTGATCTCTGTTGGGGGATCCCACCCTGCCTTGTATAGGACACCTGCCATGTCAGTGGGTGTGGGACTGGGAATTCCCTATGCTGGGAATTCCTCTTTCCCCAACCTGTAAGGAAGCCAGTGCCAGATTGAAGGTCGATTCGTGTCCAGAAGTGAGGTAGTGGGCCCCAACAAGGGTTTGGGGGGGTGGTGTTCAAGTAAAAGGCGGAAAATACAATTTAGTTTTGTTCCCCCTTACACGTGGGACTAGAATGAGGGATGGATGACGGGGAGGGGTTTAGGCACTTCCCCCAAGAGCTGGCGGGTGCCCAAGTTTCTGGCAGCATGGGTCACATGGGTTTCTGAGGTGCGCCATTAGTGGCCTGGGCAGCCACTGACCTGATACAAATGTCCCACTGACCCAGTAAACTCTGGTTGGGTTAGTGCTGGGGGGCTCCTGTGGACATAATCCCAGCATAACTTTCAACCCCTGAAACTCATAAGAAGCTTTAATATCCTTTCATCTACATCAAGCTGCCTCCATCTCATGGCCAAACCTAAATTGTGAGGAAAAAATAATCTTTGAGCGGAGATGGATGCAGGTTCATATCCTGCTCCACTCGGTTCCTGGTAGGACTCATAGTGAGTGGGAAGATACCAAGCTAAGGTGGGGAGTATTTCAGTTTGGAGGGGGAGGGGAGAATTGGAGACAAGAGTCATCACTGGGCAGTCTCTGGTGCCGCCTTGTGGCTGGCTTACAGAGGGTTTTGGCAACAACGTGGGAGCAGCTCACGTTGCCCCCATTGGCTGCAGGTGTCAGATCAGGTGGACAAAAGGGGATAAAAATATAAAAAGGAAGACATTTATTGAAATGCCCCATAAACTAAAGCAAAATAATAATCTTCATGGGCATTGAGTAGTGCCCTGGATTTCATCTCTCAGTCTTGGCTTTGAATTCAGTCTAGACTGAGAGAATGAAAGTCTTTTTTCTCTGATGGCTTCATGGATGTTTGGGTACTTGCAACCCAATTCCTATAAGGTGTAAATCCACAGCACCAATCTTCCATACTTCAGTCCAAGTTGACAATAAAATGGTAATCTGATGTAGGGAGGCTAAAAGGATATATGTGAAATAGAAACATTTACATTGAAGTAGAAGACGATTTTCTGTGTTACCGGGTTCAAACATGTTATTGGAGCAGATTGAAGGGAGATTTGCTTTGTATCTGACCAACATAATACCAAGTCTGGGATTGCTGAATTCGGATACCGGGTGCCAAAAGTAGAAAGTTTTTCCTCCGTCACCTTTACGATCACAAAAATACACCATCAAAGTAAATAAAACTACTCTACAGTGAATGACTATGTCTGGCATTTGTTAAAGGATTTAATTAGGTTTCCAAACTTACATTATGTTTGGAATGGCAAAATATTAGTTGTTTTTTGCTTCTCAGTATATTGAAATTACATTGTGTTTGTGCGATAATAAGGCATGTACCATTTTAGCCAAAAATGCTAGTTTGCACTTGTAACTAACTGGTGGTATGTACTTTTGTGTCTTGGGAACGGTAGCATAGTGGTTATGTTACTAGACTACTAATCTGGCAGACGTGAGTTCAAATCCTACCATGGCAATTTGTGGAATTTAAATTCAGTTAATCCAATACAAATCTGGAATAAAAAACTAGTATCAGTAATGGTAACCATGGATTGTTGTAAAAACCCACTTGAGTCACTATTGTCCTTTAGTGGAAGGAAATCTGCCGTCATTACCTGGTCTGGCCTATATGTGACTTCAGACCCACAGCAATGTGGTTGACTCAGTTGTAATATCAATAATAAGAATAAAACTGAACGGACCATCCAGCTTTGGATACAACAATGGCACACCCAGCCCAGTCAACCCTGCAAAGTCCTCCTCACTAATATCGGGGAAATTGTGCCAAAATTGGGAGAGCTGTCCCACAGACTAGTCAAGCAACAGTCATACTAACAGAATCATACCTTTCAGCCAACGTCCCGCACTCCTCCATGTCCCGTCCCTCCCGTCCCACTGGCAGGACAGACCCACCAGAGGTGGCGGCACCGTGGTATACAGTCGGGAGGGAGTCCTCAACATTGCCTCTGGACCCCATGAAATCTCATGGCATCAGGTTAAACATGGGCAAGATTATCTCCCTCAGCTGATGAATCAGTACTTCTCCATGTTGAACACCACTTGGAAGAAGCACTGAGGGTAGAATGTGGTGAGAGAACCAACACGAGGGAAAAACCTACTTGACCTCGTCCTCACCAATCTACCTGACAGTATTGGTAGCAGTGACCACCGCACAGTCTTTGCGGAGACAAAGTCCTGTTTTCACACTGAGGACATCCTCCATCGTGTTGTGTGGAATAGATTTAGATCAGATCTAGTAGCTCAAAACTGGGCATCCCTGAGGCGCTGTGGGCCATCAGCAGCAGCAGAATTGTATTCCACCACAATCTGTAACATCATGGCCCGGCATATCCCTCACTCTACCATTACCATCAAGCCAGGTGACCAACAAGGAGTGTAGAAGAGCATGCCAGGAGCAGCACCAGGCATACCTAAAAATAAAGTGCCAACCTGGGGAAGCTGCAACACAGGACTACATGCATGCTAAACAACGGAAGCAGCATGCTATAGACAGAACTAAGCAATCCCACAACCAACGGATCAGAGCAAAGCTCTGCAGTCCTGCCATATCATGTCATGAATGGTGGTGGACCATTCAACAACTGACCGGAGGAGGAGGCCTCATGAACATCCCCATCCTCAATGATGGCGGAGCCCAGCACGTGAGTGCAAAAGGCAAGGCTGAAGCGTTTGCAACCATCTTCAGCCAGAAGTGCCAATTGGCTGATCCATCTCGGCCTCCTCCTGAGGTCCTCACCATCAAAGAAGCCAGTCTTCAGCCAATTCGATTTACTCCATGTGATATCAAGAAATGGCTGAGCGCACTGGATACAGCAAAAGCTATGGGCTCCTACAATATCCCGGATGTCATGCTGAAGACTTGTGCTCCAGAACTAGCCCTTCCTCTAGCCAAGCTGTTCCAGTACAGCTACAACACTGGTATCTATCTGACAATGTGGAAAACTGCCCAGGTATGTCCTGTCCACAAAAAACAGGACAAATCCAATCCGGCCAATTACCGCCCCATCAGTCTACTCTCAATCATCAGCAAAGTGATGGAAGGTGTTGTCAACAATGCTATCAAGCGGCACCTACTCACCGATGCTTAGTTTGGGTTCCACCAGGACCACTTGGCACCATACCTCATTACAGCCTTGGTCTAAACAGGGACAAAAGAGCTGAATTCCAGAGGTGAAGTGAGAGTGCTGCCCAAGACAGCATTTGACTGAGTGTGGCATCAAGGAGCCCTAGTAAAACTGAAGTCAATGGGAGTCAGGGGAAAGACGCTCCACTGGCTGGAGTCATATCTAGCACAAAGGAAGATGGTTGTGGTTGTTGGAGGCCAATCATCTCAGCCCCAGGACATCGCTGCAGGAGTTCCTCAGGGCAGTGTCCTAGGTCCAACCATCTTCAGCTGCTTCATCAATGACCTTCCCTCCATCATAAGGTCAGAAGTGGGGATGTTCGCTGATCATTGCACAGTGTTCAGTTCCATTTGCAACTCCTCAAATAATAAAACAGTCTATGCCTGCATGCAGCAAGACCTGGATGACATTCAGGCTTTGGCTAATAAGTGGCAAGAAACATTTGTGCCACACAAGTGCCAGGCAATGACTATCTCCAGCAAGAGAGTTTCTAACCACCGCCCCTTGAACGGCATTACCATCGCTGAATCCCCCAAATCAACATCCTGGGGGTTACCATTGACCAGAACCTTAACTGGACCAGCCACATAAATAATGTGGCTTCAAGAGCAGGTCAGAGGCTGGGTATTCTGTGATGAGTGTCTCATCTCCTGACTCCCCAAAGCCTTTCCCCCAACTACAACGCACAAGTCAGGAGTGTGATGGAATATTCTCCACTTGCCTGGATGAGTGCAACTCTAACAACACTCAAGAAGCTTGACACCATCCAGGACAAAGCAGCCCACTTGATTGGCACCCCATCCACCACCATAAACATTCACTCTCTCCACCACTGGCGCACCGTGGCTGCAGTGTGTTCCATCTACAAGATGCACTGCAGCAACTCACCAAGGCTTCTTCGACAGCACCTCCCAAAACCACGACCTCAACCACCTAGAAGGACAAGGGCAACAGGCGCATGGGAACACCGCCACCTCCAAGTTCCCCTCCAAATCACACACCATCCTGACTTGAGAATATATCGCTGTTCCTTCATCGTCGCTGGGTCAAAATCCTGGAACTCCCTCCCTAACAGCACTGTGGGAGTACCTTCACCACACGGACTACAGCGGTTCAAGAAGGTGGCTCACCACCACCTTCTCAGGGGCAATTAGGGATGGGCAATAAATGCTGGCCTTGCCAGTGACGCCCACATCCCAGGAACAAAAAAGAAGACATCAGTGTATAAGCATGTCATTAAAGAATGCCTCTACATAGTACAAACCAATGGAATGGTTGCTATGATTTTTCTCCCATAGTAAACAATTTTAAGATGAGGAATTTAATGCAGTTGCGCATCCTGTAATGTGTGTACTTATGTAAGTTCAAAATCATACTAGTGTCAGTTGGTGCACTGATTTAAAGAAACTGTGTGTTTATTAGCAATGAGAAGAATTCAGATATCAATCAATCAATTTTTTGTCATCTTTACAAACTGCCTGACTGCGGAGATCATTAATCGTATGGTGATAAGGCAGGCTGTGCTCTCTCATGTACCTGGTACTCACCTTCTCTTGCTGTCTTTAACCTTACAGTGGGTTATGCCTATGTGAAATGTCTCTGTGGTCTGAAATGTTAATATGTCGACAGCTGTGGTGAAAAGGTATATAAAGCAGAAGATAATATGCTTTGGAATTGTAAACTTACATAAAAAGGAGCCTAGTCATCACTAACGCTTTTAAATGATAATAATTAATTTCAACATCCTTTTGCTTCTTTTCTCTGATAATTTGGGTTACTTTAAAAAAAAATTTTTTTCACATAATGTGTGTATCAAAAATGGTTTTGTACATTCACAAAACAATAGTAAAACAGTTCCTTAACAATGTCTTGGCAGTGACAATGGTTGTTTAACATTCTTAGTTGTAATGATTCTTAGTTGAAGCACTTTAGATTAATAGCTATATTCACTATTTTGATTGAAAATTCATTTAAAAAACCTTTTTCTTCTAAACCATTTTGAGGCCGAAGGATTTTTAAATATATGAAAACTTGGATGTTACATAAACAATGAACTTTAGAGTGTTTTATGAATTAATTTGTGTTTGTTTATAGACATTTATGTTTATTAAAGACCATGTAAGTTGGTAAACTCACGAATAGTGCACTAAAGGAAAAATGATCTGTTTCTATGCTCCTGACAAATGCTGGGAATGCATATACAGAAAATGTGTATCTCTACCCCATGATTTGTTTATCCATTCATTTTAAGAACATAAAAATGTATACATGAATGCTTTAAAAAAAGAACACAAAGACATGAGCTGGTTGATTGTAGGGATAGGGATAGTGGTGGTGGGGTACCCGAGGGTGTAAAGGGAATTCAGATGGGCTAGAGGTAAAGGCTGACGGGCAGGGATTTCCAACAAGGTTGCTGGCCCTTACTGCCGCCCCCCCCCCCTCCCCCCCCCCCGCCTCCAATACCGGCAGATAAGAACATAAGAACATAAGAATTAGGAGCAGGAGTAGGCCATATGGCTCCTCAAGCCTGCTCCGCCATTCAATAAGATCATGGCTGATCTTCAAACTCAACTCCACTTTCCTGCCCGATCCCCATATCCCTTGATTCCCCTAGAGTCAAAAAATCTATCCAGCTCAACCTTAAATATATTCAACGACTGTGCATCCACAGCCCTTTGGGGCAGAGAATTCCAAAGATTCACAACCCTCTGAGTGAAGAAGTTCCTCCTCGTCTCAGTCTTAAAAGGCCGATCCCTTATCCTGAGATTATGCCCCTAGTTCTGGACTCTCTAGCCATGGGAAACAATGTCTCAGCATCTATCCTGTCAATCCCCCTCAGAATCTTATGTTTCAATGAGATCTCCTCTCATTCTTCTAAATTCTAAAGAGTTTAGGCCCAATCTACTCAATCTCTCCTAAACTTTTTGCATTTGTTTACCTTTATACCTTTAGGTTTCCTAAACTTTCTAATGAAAATGGTGCCTCTTTAAATTATAGTATGCGGAGACCTCCAGAGGTCCTTGGGCCAGCTTGTGAATTGCACAAATGACTGAATACTGTCTTTGACAATGACTTCAGGAGTCTGGACATTCAACACCCTACTATCTTTAGGTTAATGTAATGAAATGGAAGGCCTCATTCAAGAGGTAGGGTCTCCTAAAGTTTATCTTCATCTTCCGAAAACCTATTGTGGTCTCCATTGATATTTCCAGAAGGAACCGAATCTTAAAAAATTAGGTTCATGGTTCCAGACTGGTTCTGTGTGGCTTCCCCCCAGAAGTGTATTTGCTGAAGAATTTGTGGAAGGAGCTGAATCAGGTGTGTTCTTTTATTCAAGCATTTGTGGCCTCCAAGACAGAGTAGTCAAGCTGATGAGATGGTGGCCAAAGCAACCTAAAAGGAGAAATATCACCATGAGAAAGTTCCAGTGCTGCATGTTGGCATGTGACTAAAGGTTCAATGCTGGTCATGGTGGGACGGTTCCAACAATGATGGATGACAGCAAATATGATTCAACAGGAAATATTGGAGAAAGAAGCTACTAGAATGTTGATCCAACACAGTTGGCCCTAGTTAAACCAAAAGGTATCTAACTGATCCTAGAATGGGCGAAGGTTGTTGGATTCCAGATAAAGGTCTGGAATGTGTGCAGTTTCTCTGATCCCAAAGGGCTCCATTTCCCCAGGGTTGACCTAGCTGTTTGAGGACTGAGTCTGACTCCACTGATGTACCTATCAATTCCCAAGCTCATTAATGTGGGCCTGCAGGATAAGCTTACAGCAGTAGAGGCAGTCTCAAGCATCCCAAATGAGACAGTGCAATGTTGTGCTTTCACAAGAGACATGGAATACATTTGAAGTGTCTGTTTAAACCAGAAAAGACCCAGGAATACTTAACCTATCATTGTTTCAATGCTTTGGTTTCATAAAAGAAAAAGAAATGCAACAAGAACCTCAATCTAATACAGGAGACCTCAAGAGTTTTAGCTGAAAGTTGTCTGATGGGGAAAAGATTTGAGGGCACCCATGAGGGGCTTTCCTTTGATAAGACTTGGTGAGGGTCACATGTGTAGCATTCCAGCATCATAATGTCAGTAGTATTAAAATGGCTTAAAAGGATGGTGCTCTAATGATTCTCTCTGTTGGTTACTTAGACTTAGCAGTATGTGAAGGATTCTGTAACAAAGAAGAATTTAAATATTAAAATATAGCAGCTGCCTGTGTCAATTGACAGTGCAGAAGTGCTGAAAGCAGCTCACTTCATATAGTGGAACAAATCCAGTGGGATGTTATTGAGAATCAGACACAAGTCTTGCTTCAGCATTAGCTGATCACAGTAGCACTTGAAATACTGGAATTTTCCAAAGCCATTTTTCTCTCAGTGCTGTTAACTATTCTGAATTATTACTTTGAATTATATCATATACAGCTAATAAACTTCATAGCAATGATAAGTGAATTAATAGAAGTTATGCAAGTTTTATTGCGACAGTTGTGAATTATAGCCTAGACACTTCAACTGAAGGAAGATTGTAGCCTTAAACAGATTGATTCATTAGCTGAATCCATTACAGTACGGTGTCTCTTTTTTAATAACATTTCATCTTCTTGTTCCAAATCTGGCCAATTCTGTTTTCTACTTCTATCTTACTCTAATTCCTTAACTAGATCAGTTTGTTTTCCTACCCTTACTCTCTTTTTCCTATTCTTACATCTTACAAGGAGCACTCTGTTTTCCTGCTTTTATTCCTCACTTCTCTAAGTCAACATGGTAACAAAGCACAATTCCATGCATCGTGGTGCAAAAACCTCATTTCATTCGGCACCACTAAGCGCAGAATCATATTTCCAAATTAATATTAATAACTTCATTTACATTAATTTCCGGAGCACTTTAGCGTGAGTGTGCAGGAATTACGACTGAACGCCAGAGAGGAAATGTTCTTAAATGGTGGCCCAAATTTAAAGGGCATTTCCTCTTTTGCTCCAGGACTAGAGATAAAACTGTTTGGATAAAATGACACTCAAGCGATTGGAAAGCCAAGTTCTTTCATATTGTATGCAAGTGAAATTTATTTTTGTAGCTTTTATTAGCAATTTTCTCCACTCTTCTCCTAAAGCAATGATTCACAGGGTGCAGTTCTATGCATGCCAGTAGCTCTCGAATATCTTGCCAAGTGAACATTTTTCATATATGAGCCCAGGATGTGAGTAGGATATTTGTTCTCAGAGGGAATCACAGACAAACCTATTCCTGTCCTTATCTGGCATCCACACGCATATACTTTCCAGGCAGGGTTATTGGATAACAATCAGGAACAGGAACCTTGGTGGATTTTTCCCCTCCTACCCCCAAAGTTATTCAGGCCAAAAATATCCCCACCCCAACCCCACCACCACCCACCCCCATCCCCCACTGCTATCATGGCTAAAGAACTGCTAACTCAGCATGGACCAGAGATTAAACTTGGAACCTTCTTGTTCTGTATGACTCAGTCACTAGCTGAACAGTGCATTTATTAGGGAGCTTTCTGTAGCTATTTTTGAGAATGACAAAGTAGTACCACCACTATCCATTGAGCATAAATTAGGCGGGGTGTAAATCAGATGCTCGATTCGAATCCGCCCCTTCCCATCAGGCAGGTTATTTTAAAACGGGGCTAAAGACACTGAACAATGTTTTATGTGTTGGTGTTTGACAAAGAAATGTAAGTGTTTAAAAGTCCTGGAGCATGGGGTGGATTATTCATTAACATTTGGCATCCCGATTTCAATAAACATTGTTAGGAACCTTGATAGACCTTGCCAGAATTCAATAAATTAGACTGTATCTCTGATTTATACTTAAAAACAATGATTTAATCTAGCAGAGGTCCAATCCTGCTACTGTGCCTTTCTCCTGATTACCTGGAGTGAAGACACAATAACAAACCCATCATTCCCTCATGGACGCCACACTCAGTTCCATACCACTAGTTCTGTTGCATGACTCAGATGTCTCCTTGTAGATCCAAGTTTCTTTTTCTTTGTCTTACCAATTTCTTACCTGCTCTTTGCAGATTGTGTTAATCCCTTGCTGAGCTATGGTTACATTGGTGCTGGCATTCCTCTGTTCAAAGTGGCCATTCTTCATATGTGAGCCTGGGAATCACATGTCAACAGGCTATTCGACTGCAGAAGTCATCACAATCAATCCCAATTCTACCCTTGCCCCTGATGTCCACACATGTATTTTCATCAGAAGTCAATTTTCATTCAGCTAGCAATCAGAAACAGAAACTCCAGAGATTGAGGCCAGTTATAGTGCCTTCACTGTCATGGCTGAAATCACCCAACTCAGCACAGGATCGGGATCAAACCTGGATGGGACATTACTGGTTTGTGTGGCTCAGAGATGGTAGGGTAAATTTTTGTGTCTTCACCAGCTGGGCAGTAATCTGGTGGAACGGATTATCTACATGTTGTAGAACCTGCCAATTGAAATCAATGGAATGAAAATCGGGCAGGTTGCACAATGGGTGGGAAATCTACTCCACCACATTACTGCCCAGGTGGTGAAGATGAAAATTTGCCCCTGTGACTTTTATCTCTGAGCACCAGACAGAGTGCTTACTAATTCAGAACTTCTACGCTTAACTACTCACTGATAAACTCTTTGAGACACAGGGGAGCTGAATGCTATTTCTAACTTCTAATGTCCGTGAGCTGAATAGAAATTTCACTTTGTGCCTGACTCACTGGACTAAAGTGTACCTTTTAAAATACATTTTGTTTCAAACCAAAATGTTTGCAAGTGATCATCAGCCCTAGTGATAGAATGTTGGAATCCTCATTCAGAGGGTCAGAGCTCAAACTCCGCTATGAATTGTTGCTCAAATCAAGCTACTTTTGCAGGAAAGGTTTGTCAGTTGTTATTCAGGGTCTTAGGTGGGTGGTTTATGGTAGTGGAGAGATGATCACAGGGATATGCAACACCTACTGCCCAATACAAAGTGGCACTGGAAGTATCTATGACCCACATTCATCCTGCTCTCCTGACAGAAGGAACCAATAAGAAGAAAAAAGAAAGAGCTTGTGTTTATATAGCGTCTTACACAGCCCAGCAAATTCAATGTATGCCAGACATCTCCTAAGATCCCGCTCGCAACAGCCAGGAGAGTCTGTAGATGAATTTTTACGGGCGCTACAAACACTCGGCAGGGACTGTGGGCTAGATTTTCAGGATAGGCAGTTTTGGGGCGCTAACCTTAGCGCCCGCCCGAAGTTAGCGCCCCGTTGCCGGAAATTCAGTGGCTTCGCCCTAAGAGGTTGGTGGAGCGCTAAAAGAGGCGTTCCACTACTATCTTTAGGCGCTAAGCCGGCGGTCCAGAGGGATAGCGCCCAGGCGGGGCGCAGCGCGGGTGCGGTCATTTTTGGACTGACAGCGGACCCCGTGGCGCCGACCAGCTCTTAAAGGGGGAAGGGACGAATTGGTCTGCTGCCACGCCCTGCACACTGCAGCCTTGCAAAGAGGCCTCAACACTGCTGCTCAGCCCCAGGGAGTCATGGCAACGCCAGAGAAGGCCCGTCAGCGTGCCCTGCGCTTCTCAGAGGGTGATCTGGACATAATGGTCACAGCTCTGGAGGTGAGGCGCAAGATCTTGTTCCCAGAGAGTGGGAGGAATCCAACCCACCACGACTACACCAAAGCCTGGAAGCAGATCGCCCAGAGGGTGATGTTCACCGGCGATGCCCCCAGGACCCACAAACAATGTCGTAAAAAATACAACGACCTGACCAGGATTGTCAGGGTGAGTACCCTTTCCAGTCTCCTCCTCATTCTTGCATGTACACCTGACATGATGGGCAAAGGGAGCTGAAAGTCCTATTGGCCAGCCCTCAGCCAGCAGCATTGGGACAGTCATGAGCATCAATTGGCCATTCGGCACTCTACACTCTGGCCAAGCTATTCCACCATGGGAGGCTGTGCACACTACATCAGGGCTTCACTGTCCAAGCTATTCCACCATGGGAGGCAGTGCACACTACATCAGGGCTTCACTCTGGCCAAGCTATTCCACCATGGGAGGCAGTGCACACTACATCAGGGCTACACTGCGCACTTACAGCCCGTCCTTTCTCTTGCAGGCTAAAGTAGCCTTTAATCGCCAGGCCTGTGCCAGGGGTGGCCGCGCCAAGCTGCAGAAGCTCACTCGGCTGGAGGAGTGTGTGTGTGTGCTCATGGGAGCCCGTGTGCTCGTCCCCACAGCGTGCGGAGTAGCCGACCCTCCACTGCCCGGCAATGGTAAGGACCTCGCCTTTTGGCCCTCTCGCGTCGCACTGGCCCATCCGAGCTACCTCCTTTGCCACTGTCCCACCAATGCGCTGAATGCCACCAGTCCTAACTCCCTCGCTGACGCCGTCTCCTCACTCTGAAGCTACTCTTGTGCATTCCTGCTTTCAGCTGGTGACGACCAGGACCCTGAAGCTGCCAGTGACAGCACCTCCGAGCAGGAGTAGGAGGAGGAGCAAGCCGGACCATCGGGGGAACAGTCACGTCCCGCAGGAGAGGAGGAAATGCTTGACACCTCCTCACTGGACGAGTGCCTGGAGGAACTGTCGCAGGGCAATGCAGCTTCTGGGACCAGTGGCGTCCAGCCACCCAGGAGCCGTGCGCGTGGCCCGCAGCCTTCCCCCCAAAGGGGGCAAGGATCAGAGGGGAGTGCTGCTGATTGGCACACTCGCCGCCACCAACGTGGCAAGGGTCCTCTAGTTCGGCCCCCTCCTCCCCAGCGGGAGAGTCGCGACTCCAGTCCAGACACCTTCACCTCGGAGGAGGTGCGGAAGCTGGATAAGATGGCCGAGGATTCGGACCGGCGCCACACGGAGCTCATGAGCGTGGTGGGGCGCATGCCTGAGGCCATCGAGTCGCTGGCGACCAGTGTGCGCGAGTTCGGGGCAGCAACTGCCGCGAGTGGCCGCATGCTGACTGAGGCCGTCAAGACCCTGGCGGATGTGATGCGGGCGCACACCAGGACAACAGGGGCACTCACTGCTGCCACACGCGCTGTCTCAGGCAGGCATCGCCAGGGCAGCCGCCGCGCTGGACCATCCCAGCAAGCCGCCCCTCGGCTGATTGTTGCGGATCCTGCAGTGCGGGCCCGGCCGAGTGCCACCGCGCCACAGCACCAGCCAGCGCATCCCAGACGCCAGCTGGCCCACATTGCGCCATCCGTCGCCGCCATTCCCCCACTGGGGCGTCAAGGGCAAGCGGCTGCAGCTGATGGTGGCCAGGCTCAGGTGCGCCACTCAGCAGACGGCCCCTCGAGGCCCAAACGCCGTGTAGGCTGCCCCCCAGCGGCATCTGGCGGAAGGGCATCTGAGCCTCAGTCACCTTCCCCCAGCCTCGCAGCAGCCACTGGGCAGAGCTTGCGAAGGAGCAGCAGGCCGGGCAGGGGAGGCAAAAGGCTGGGCAAGGTCTCGCCCTCGCGGGCCACTCAGTAGAGGGTGTGGCCAGCTTTCCTTTTATATGGCGGTGGCCATCTTTATTTTGCCCATGGTTGTGTTGTTAGAGGGCTTATTTTTTGCGTTAGGCCGACGTTGAGGCCCGGTTTGAAGAAATGTGGAGTGACTCCTCCCCAGTTTGTGGGAGTGAGTCGTTTGTTGGGCTTTTTGTGGGGCCCGTTTATTGTTTTTGGGGATTCATGTGGGAAGGGCTTTTCATTTTTGTGTAATAAATAATTATCTTTATTCATGCAGTCTCCATGGTTGTTCTTCTTAGTGTTTGTTGGCTTCACCGGCTGAGGGCTTGCGGAGCGGCTGCATTCATCTTCCCTCATGGCCCCTGGCCATTCCCTGACAGGGGGCTTAGAAGTACCGTGTAATAAGGTGGCGTCGTGCGGCCCTTGGCCCTGGTCGCTCCCTCCTGGGAACGTACTCCTGCTCCTCCTCCTCCTCCTCCTCATGCTCCTCCTGCTCCTCCTCCTGAGGTGCTGGTCCAACGTCAGGTGGCAGTGCCTGAGTCCTGCGGATAGCCAGGTTGTGTAGCATGCAGCAAACCACCACAAATTGGGAGAGCCGGTCCGGCGAATACTGGAGAGCTCCTCCGGAGCGATCAAGGCAGCGGAACCGCTGCTTGAGGACCCCAATAGTTTGCTCGATGATGTTGCGGGTGGTTTGATGGCTCTCGTTGTAGGCCTCTTCAGCAGCGGTCCTGGGCGCGCGGAGCGGGGTCATGAGCCAGGTGCACAAAGGATAGCCTTTGTCCCCGAGTAGCCATCCTCTTGGGGGAGGCTGTGCCTGGAACATGTCATGCACAGTACTCTGCCGCAGGATAAAGGCATCGTGGCTGCTGCTTGGGAAGCTGGCATTGACTGCCATGATGCGCTGCTTGTGGTCACACACCAGCTGCACATTCAGAGAATGGTAGCCCTTCCTGTTGCGATACTGCTCGCCATGCTCCAGAGGGGCCCGCAAAGCCACATGCGTACAGTCAATGGCGCCCTGCACCAAGGGGAATTCCCCGAGTCTGGAAAATCCCAATGCGCGCTGATGCTGGCTCTCCAGGGCCATGGGGAAGGAGATGAATTGGCTTCTCCTTCTGAACAGTGCTTCGGTCACCTGGCGGATGCAGCGATGCGCGCCGTACTGGGAGATGTTTGCTATGTCCCCAGCAGCGTCTTGGAAGGAGCCGGTGGCATAGAAGTTCAATGCCACCGTCACCTTCACTTCCACCGACAGAGACGTCCTGCACCTGAGCTTTGGCCGCAGATCTCGGCGAAGCAGGTGGCAGATCTCTGCAATCACCTCCTTTCGGAATCGGAGCCTTTTAACACATCGCGCGGCACTCATGTTTAGGTAGGAGCGCTGCTGGCGGTATAGCCTGACTGGGTAAGGCCTACGTGGCCGACGCCTGTAGCCCCCTCTGCCTCTAGCCAGGGCTGCCCCTCTCACAATGCGTCTGCGAGCCCTACGGACATGGAGCTGCAGCTCCGCGTTGGCACCCCATGCAACCCCCATCAAATCCTGGCAAACACTCAAATTTTCAAAAGGCCACTTGCAGCGCTCTGGCCTGAGTCCAAAAATACCTGAGCTCTTGCTGCTTGAAACCAGTTAGCTATCCTCCTTGTTGTGTCTCCAGAAATGCGTTGCACAAGAGTGTTTTCTGAAAAAAGGCTGGCCTTTATACTGGAGAGCACGTCCCCTTTAATTTGCGCCCCCCGGGGCCCGCGCTGGTTGTGTTGCGTTCCTTTTTCCAAACGCTCCGGCCGCCAGCCGCACAATGGGGCGGTCCGACTGAAGTTTGGAATCGGGGCGGCCAAAGGGCGTTGCACGAGGATGTGACGTCATTTTCTGCGCGCGCATCCGGCCGGGCGCTAAACTTTGCGCCGGCGCTAACGGGCAACTTAATTTGGGGCGGGGCGCAAACTGCGCTGCGCACGGGTGCTACACGCATAGCGCCCGAAAATCACTTCTCTTAAGGCGCTAACTGCTGGCGCTAGCAACTGAAAATCTAACCCTGTGACTTTAAAGCTGTAACGGCTGCAGAAAATGCTGAAGGAAATATCCGCGATGCCTTCGTGAAAGGCCTTCGGTCCGACTACTCACGGCAAAGACTGCTCGAATCAAAGGACCTCGAATTGAAAACAGCTGCAGCCCTCGCTCGCTCCCTGGAAGTGGCCCATCGGGACCTCGAGGCGTACTCCAGGTACAGTGCTGCGTGACCCTGGGACTCGGGCCCGACTCCGGCCGCAATACCCCTCGCACCGCCGCCCCTGGGACCTACTACGGCGTCGGTGTCCCGGAATCGATCGGGACCGCCACCCCCGGGACCTGTTGCGGCAGCGGACCTCCGCGATCGGGCCGCCAGCTGCTTCTTCTGTGGCCAACAAAGTATTTTTGAAGTGTGGTCACTGTAGGGAAAGAAAGCAGCGAAAGGGAGAAAATAGAATTAAAATATCATTCCTCCAAAGGAATTTATTGTGTTGCAAGGTAATGTGACCAGCAATCTTAAAACATTCAAACAAAGAGGTTAATACCCAATGTTTAGAAAGAAAAATGTGCTCATTTACCAATCTCATCAGCTGAGTCGCTATGGATGCCAGGACAGTCGTATATATTGCTGTGACCTTGTTCTCAGTGCTGAAGCTCCAACAATGAAAAGTAACTCTGTTAAAATATTTCACTTTCATTGTTCTTTATTAACTCAGAGTCCCTTGAACCAGCACACACTGCCAAATGCTGTTTTTGTGCTGTTGTTGCCAACTAATGCTAATGCTAATATGACCCATCAAAAGACACACCCCAGCGTAGGATCAACCTCACAGGAACTCAAATTTGTGGCTTCTCCTGTTGTCATGGCATTCGAGGTGTATGATGCCTTTGTACCATGAGCTGATCTGCCAAGGTCCTAACAAATTAACCTCTGGCATTGGGAAAGTCATGAATAAACCTTTCCACTAGATATTAGTTTATTTTTGTTAACTCTATTCACTGAGCCACTGCTAAAGTTGCTTTTGAATTGCATTTAGTGGGGCAAATGGATCCTAGTCACAATGCCACAACAGGCATTTTCCAATTTTCCTTGAGACATTTACGCGCTTCCTAAACAGATTTTTATTTTTATTCCATTTTAACGGGAGCACAAAGACTTTGGAAAGGGTGCAAAAAAAGTTCAAGTTCCATGCAGACACGCTGGATAGAACCTTACCGATTGCACTGTCCCTTTTGGCCTGCATCAGCAGATCCACATCCTTAGTTTTAAAAGAAAGAAAGCAATACGTATGATTTTACAAATGGACACAGAAAGACCATTAACCTGGATATGTTCTTCTTCTGACCATTCCTCCCATACCCTGAATTTTAGACATTCATACTTTTTATGATGTTATTCTTGGAATCAAACATTCACTTCATACTATGTGGCAGAACGGAGATATTTTCAGACCTAGCTCTGGAGAAAATGAAAGGTTCACTCCTGCAGTCCACTCTAGCGATTGCGTCCTTGTTACTGTGGTGGCAGTAATACAAGGAAGTCTAACAACTGCACTATGTAGGGGTGGTGGTCGAGTAAAACTAGCAAAAGTCATGGCTGTACTGGTGTCTGATTTCCCTTCCAGAAGATGATGATGCAGGAAGCCTGTGTGGATAAAGCTGGATGTAAGCTGCCATTAACACATCACAATGGCCAAAGGCATTTACTTTTTAAAAGATTATGGACCGACTACCATAGCCAGCATGGCAAGAGTATTGGGAGAAGTCAGAATGTTTAGGATTAAAAATAAACACATGCAATTTAAAGCCATTTGGGTGTTTTTCTTTTGCTCTCTAACTGACTTCCTATTTCCTTCTGCCACTGACTCCACCAAGACTGCCAGAAGAGACCAAAGGCTCCACTTCCGCACAGCATGTCACTGGCTTACAATTGCCAGTGTTGTCCAGCAGTGGGCATTGAAAGTACAGTATTGCTCTTCAGCAATTACTGAATCTTTGCATTGACCCTGAACTAGGGATTGTGCAAGTGCCATTTTGAATAGATATTCATCCCTCAGCCTAAAACCTGCAAATGCTGGGAATCTGAAACAAAAAGAGAAAATACTGGAAATACACAGCAGGCCTGTTAGCAACTAAAATGGGAAAAGACGGGTTAATGTTTTGGATATTCCAAGGAAGGGTCTTACCACGGAAACGTTAACCTGTCCGTCCTATTTACAAATGCTGGCAGAACTCAGCTGTATTTTTCATCATTTTCTGATTTTGTTTCAGCCTCCAGAATTTGCTTTTAAAATAATATAGCAATTGTTCCCCATGTCTTCAGTCTACTTGCAAGATTTTGATTGAAAGCTACCCTAAATGCTCTATTATAAGAGTTGACCAGTAGAGAATGCAGGTGGCTAAATTGCTTCAGGCTACTTCCTTCCTTTCAGTTTCATGACCCTGCCTTAGACCTCAGTTCAGCTCAGTGAGTCTACCTATTCGCCTGTTGGAATCTTACCCTGACACTGGCAAAAACATGAAAATATCACACAGAATGTAGAAAGCAGTTAAACCAGAGCTTTGAAATAAAGTTAATATCTTATTAATGGAGCTGTAAAAAGCAGAAGTTACTAACCTGTCAGCTCATTGACATAATCAGTGTTCTGTATAGTAGAGCTCATTTGTCAGCTATTAACTTTTGACTGGATTATTTAGGCATTAAAGAATATTTATAAGAACATTAAAACAGGCATAAATATTAAATAAATATTAACAGATATTCTCTACTGCATGAACAAGATCTGCACCTCTAATTTTATATAAAATGAGATTGGAAGAACGTTTTTGTTAGTTTTCTCCAGTCCCCTCCTGAAGGCACTAACTCTTACCGGGGTTCTATTACATGGGCCGGATGCCCTCTGCTATCTTGATCAAGTGGCCACTCCTGTGTCAGTGAGTGCTGGCAAGCTTTACTACTATGGAGGGGCATCATAATGGAACTTGCCTTCAACATCTATACACCTACTTTCCAATGGGGGTTGTGATAAAGCAAGGGAACTCTGGCTGATATTTTCCCCTCGGTAGAGGTCTGAGGCCAATTGTAGCCTCCACCTCCTCCATCGACTGTCACTCCAAGTGAGATCATTATAGACCAGGAATCAAATATAGAATCTTGAGGCCAGCAAGATATGGTTGCAAACTGGGTGGTGTATTTACAAACAGAGTCATCAGAGTTGGTGGGGGGGGGGGGGGGGAGGTGCGGCAGGGGGTGGTAAATATATTTATTGTAGCTGATTAACCTATCATTAATAAATCTGCTATTTCACCATTTTTTCATGCCATGACCTAAACTGGAAGTTGGGTAGAGAGAGAAGCTGCGAATATGGTGTCAGCAGTACACTGGATCTGATGGTGTTGCTCATACTGCTAAAGTTAAAATTAATGGGCTTGATGATGCAAGGAGCTCTGTGACTTTTGTTTAAAATTGTTATGAATGCAATAGTTGCTGTGTGCTTAAGAGCAACACAGCTGAATAATGGTTAAGATTTACTTCCAGTTTGTCATCAAATGTGATTTATCATCTGTGAATCCATTCATACAGGAATACTTGTAACAGGGTGACAGTTACAAACAGCTATATACAGCAATGTCTTGAAACTTGGACTTCTCTTAGCCCCAGAAATTGGCTAATTTGCAACAGGGATTTTGTGAAACAAGGTCTGTGACAATGAATGGAATGCAGTGGTCTTTGAAGTTTTGGATCTGCAATGAGGATCTGGAGCTGTGAATGTTCCAGGCAAAGAGGTCTGTTCTTGTCTGAGGTGAAGTCTTGTCTGGCCTTGCCTCTGCAACAGTAGTTGTCCCTTCTCTCTAAAAAAATACAGAATGTGTTATTCTCAACAAAAAAATTATCAGTTTGATTTTCATGATAAAGAAAGATAAAACCAAACAAGCAAAGAAAGAAATAATTAATTTGCATTTATATAGCGCCTTTCACAACCTCAGGACGTCCCAAAGCACTTCACAGCCAATGAAATACTTTTGAAGTGTAGGCACTGATGTAATGTAGGACTGAGAACTGACTAAGTTAATAGTAGAAAGTAGCAGCAGCTCACCTGTGAAAAGTCTGATTGCTGAAACATCCTCAATGCCAAGGAAAAACAAATACCCCTGTATAACCATTGAAAGCTGAGGATGGGCAAAGCCAACCAGAAATGTTCCAGATTTCTTTGTGCCTTTAGGGCACAAGTTCTCTGAAAGTGGTTGCAAACCGCGCATATTCATTCACAGGACTTTGATGCAGATTTTTTTTTGCTTTTCTACAAGGAAGTGCCATTTGAAAGATAAAGGTGATGCGAGCATGCCAGTGGTGCTTTTGTGAAAATAGTGTAACTTCTGCACTGCCAAAAATGATCAAAAAAATAAGCATAAGAACCACGTCAGAGAACTCATGTTCTAAAGGCGCAAGGAAATCCTCAAAATTTCCCTTATCTGCATTGAAAATGACCATTTCAAACACTCCACGTGAGACATCTCCCAGCTTTCTGCATTGGAAATCATCCAGTTCTTAATATGACCCTAGAACACCTTGTGCAGCTGAGGATTGAATATAATTTTTTGAAACTCAGATCTTCATAAATATTGCTCTTTTACCTGCTATAAAATGTCTAGGTTTGCCCTATAGAATTGTCTGTTATATTCATTAGGCACTCTTTACCCTTAAAGGTTAAATTAATATAATTTATGACTGTGCTCGACATGGCTGTGACTGCATCTTTATGTGGTATTCTGTAGAAAGCCTTTAAATTAAAGTTGCCATAACTTTTGGAGATGGTTGAATATTCCCACACTACCATACCTGAGGTGGGAGCTGGGGGAGGGTGGGGAGGGGGGAGAGAATCACTGCAGGAATCGGAGCTTTACATCAACTCACTAATGAGGGGCAAAGACCTGATACTCAATCTCAATTCTGAAGGCCTTTCACTCGAATAAGAAAATCTCAGTATTTAATGCACCAGTGATGCAGTATTCTGTTTATTACATGGGGAATTCTGTTTCCATTTTAAACACCTTCTCGAGCGAATGCGCCTTGCAGTTCAGGCCATTAGGTAATAATTCACTGCAGTCAGCACTTTAAATCGCAGAGCAGTGAGTTATCACCTGGCCAGGCAGTGAAATATTTATCTCTTTCATTTTAACTGATTTACGTCAGAATTCTGGGATGACTAACGTTGTTCATCGTTACTATAAAGGATGGCCCTATGCAGAATCTCTGCATTGTCACATGAAGTATGCTGCCTATTTTAAAGGATGTTGAAAATTGAAATTGACACAGTGTAAATGTGCGTTCCAGGAAGAGCTGGGATTTGTTTTTAACTCCTCAGATTACTTCTGCAATCCACTGTTGTTCTTTGATGACTTTATACAATAATCTCTATAATCTACCTGATCTTTCCAGAACACAACTACAATACTCCATTTCACACCTATGGTTTAAAGTGGCTCCCCACCCCCACCCCAATATATTTCTCCACAATTGGTTATCTGTCTGATCTCTATTAATGTGAGTGGTTGGGGTGGTGGGGGAGGGGGAAGAGACAGAAGGGCTTTTCTCCATGTGGCCTTTAATAAATCTGGGGAGTAACTGGTGGTGGGCTGGGAACCAGAACAGTTGAGGACATAGAATTTTCAGCATGTCAATCCAATTGATTTCCAGTTAGTGGCAGAATTTTGCCAGAGAATTTTTTGGGACTGACTTTCCAGTCCATGTTTTCCATATACAGGTAGAACATCCCGAATCCGGCAACCTCGGAACCGAGGCCGAGCCGGTTTTCGGGTTTTACCGGACTTCGAAAGGTGTTTCTGATGTCCGAAGTCCAGAAACGCCTAAGATAACAACAGAAAATGCTAGAAAAACTCAGCAGGCCAGGCAACATCCGTGGAGAGAGAAATAGAGTCAACATTTCAGGTCGAAACCCTTCGTCAACGCCCAAGTCCAGGCTGCGATATTTCCGGACTTCGGACATCAGAAACACATGCCAAGTCTGGAAATGCCTGGGCCCAGGTTGCACTTTTGGTAAACCTCCCTCAGGGTGTCCGGATTCCGGAACATCCCCGGAACTCCGGATTTGGGATGCTCAACTTGTACTGCTTACTGCCAGATCTAAGATTTTTTCCCCACTCTAACTATAGGCTTCCATTAGGTGCAGAGTTCCAAGTTAACCTTAACTGAGCAGGTTTAAAAAACTAACATTGTTAGAAGAAAACAACAAATTGAAATCTAATATTAAGCTTATACCAAATTTTACAATGTAATTTCTCCTTTTTAAATTCTCCATCTACTGCAAACGAATGGCTTTGATACTTAAGTGCTAGAATTTCATGATGTAAATCCTATTAATACGTCACTATGAAAGGCCAGAATGTAAAATGTTCATATGATGCAATGGATTAGACACTGACCTTTCACCTCGGGGACCTGAATTCAGATCCAGTCCAGAGTGAAAGGATGAAAGTCTCTTCTCTCTACTAGCTGTAAGGGTCCTATGTGAAATACGTTGAGCAGTCTCAATCCAGAGGTCGCACTTGTTCATTGGTGTAGGAAGTGGAAAAATATCAGCACTAGTAATATCTCTCACCTTGACAAGTACAAAGTTTGCACAATTTTTTTTTAATGTCCCCGTAGGAATTTATATATGTGAATGGAACAGTATGTATTACCTGCTACAGGAGGTATTATTTGACTAAGGTAAGACCCACAGTGTAACAGAGGCCACATGCTTCCAGAAACTACCGATTGTGCTACTAAACTGACTTACGTTACTTCTAAAAATAAGAAAGACTTGCATTTATATAGCGCCTTTCATGACCTGAGGATGTCCCAAAGAGCTTAATAGCCAATTAGCTACTTTACCGAAGTGCAGTCACTTTTGTTACAGCAAATGTGACAGCAAATTTGTGCACAGCATGGTCCCACAAACAACAATGGAATAAATGACCAGATCATCTGTTTTGGTGATGATGGTTGGGGGATAAATATTGGCCTGGACACCAGGGCACCCTTAAATAAAGGGAATTACGAGGGTATGAGACGGGAATTGGGTAAGATTGATTGGGTGGTGTTTCTGGGGGGATTGACAGTGGATAGACAATGGCAAGCATTCAAAGATAGAATGGAAGAATTCCAGAACATGTTTATACCGGTTTGGCATAAAAATAAACCTAAAAAGGTGACTCAACCGTGGATAACGAGGGAAATTAGGGACAGCATAAAATCAAAAAAAAGGGCATATCAACTGGCAAAAAAAAGCACCAGACCGGAAGATTGGGGGCAGTACAGGATACAGCAAAAGAGGACAAAGGGATTAATCAGGAAGGGGAAAATAGAATACGAAAGTAAACTTGCAGCAAACATAAAGACAGACTGCAAAAGCTTTTATCGGTATATCAGGAGGAAAAGACTGGTAAAATCCCAAGTCGGTCCCTTGCAGTCCGATTCGGGAGAATATATAATGGAGAATAAGGAAATGGCAGACCAATTAAACTCATACTTTGGTTCTGTATTCACAAAGGAGGACACAAATAACCTCCCAGGAATATCGGCAAACATAGGGACTAATGAGAGGGAGGAGCTGACAGAAATTAGTATCTCTAGGGATATGGTGTTGGGTAAGTTGAGGGGACTGAAGGCCGACAAATCCCCGGGGCCTGATAAACTACATCCTAGGGTACTTAAGGAGGTGGCCCTGGAGATAGCAGATGCTCTAAGGATCATCTTCCGGAACTCCATTGACTCAGGAACAGTACCCGTGGATTGGAGGGTAGCTAATGTTACCCCAATATTTAAAAAGGGGGGTAGAGAGAAAGCAGGGAATTATAGACCAGTAAGCCTTACATCGGTTGTGGGCAAAATGCTAGAGTCCATTATTAAGGATAAAATAGCGGAGCACTTGACAAATGGGGAAAGGATCGGACAGAGTCAACATGGATTTACAAAGGGTAAATCGTGTTTGACTAATCTGCTGGAATTTTTTGAGGAAGTAACTGGTAAAATAGATGGGGGAGAGCCAGTGGATGTGGTGTACCTTGACTTCCAGAAAGCCTTCGATAAGGTTCCACACAAAAGATTATCATGCAAAATTAAGGCTCATGGGATTGGGGGCAAAGTATTAACGTGGATAGAGAACTGGCTGGCGGATAGAAAACAGAGAGTTGGAATAAACGGCTCGTTTTCGGAGTGGCAGGCAGTGACCAGCGGGGTGCCGCAAGGATCTGTCCTGGGACCCCAGCTGTTCACAATATATATAAATGATCTGGATCAGGGAATTGGATGCAATATTTCCAAATTCGCTGACGACACTAAACTAGGAGGAGGGGTGGGCTCTGATGAGGATGTCAGGAGGCTACAGTGCGATTTGGACAGGTTGGGGGAATGGGCGGATACGTGGCAGATGCACTATAATGTGGATAAATGCGAGGTTATCCACTTTGGGGGTAAAAACAGGAGGGTAGATTATTATCTAAATGGCAATAGATTGGGAGATGGGGAAGTGCAGAGGGACCTGGGTGTTCTTGTGCACCAGTCACTGAAGGAGAGCATGCAGGTGCAACAGGCGATTAAGAAGGCAAATGGTATGTTGGCCTTCATATCAAGGGGGTTTGAGTATAGGAATAGGGATACCTTACTACAGCTGTACAAGGTGCTGGTGAGACCGCATCTGGAGTATTGTGTACAGTTTTGGTCGCCCCATCTGCGGAAGGATGTTCTTGCCATGGAAAGAGTGCAACGGCGATTCACCAGGCTGATACCTGGAATGGCGGGAATGACCTACGAAGAGAGATTAAATAGTTTGGGCTTGTACTCACTGGAGTTTAGAAGATTGAGAGGGGATCTCATCGAAACATATAAAATTATGGCAGGCCTGGACAGGCTGAATTCAGAGAGAATGTTTCCAATGGCCGGGGAGCACAGAACCAGGGGCCACAGTCTAAAAATAGCGGGCAAATCATTTGAAACAGAGATGAGGAAGAATTTCTTCACTCAAAGAGTGGTGAGCCTGTGGAATTCCCTGCCACAGAGGGCTGTGAAGGCTAATTCAATAAATATTTTCAAGAGAGAATTGGATATATTTCTGAAGGCTAAGGGGATTAAGGGTTACGGAGAAAAGGCGGGGACGGGGTACTGAACTGGTAAGATCAGCTATGATCTCAGACGAAGATCAGCCATGATCTCATTGAATGGCGGAGCAGGCTCGAAGGGCCGAATGGCCTACTCCTGTTCCTATCTCTATGTTTCTATGTTTCTCCCCTTCTCTTGTATTGAAATAGGGCCATGGGATCTTTTATGTCCACCTGAGAGGACAGATGGGGCTTCAATTTATATCCCATCCAGAATACAGCACCTCCGACAGTGCAGCTCTGGAATGTCAGCCTAGATTTTGTACTACTGCGTTGACTGGAGTGGGTATTCGATCATTATTACAACCTTCTGACTCCAAGGCAAGAGTGCTACCAACTGAGCCACAACTGACAATCTATAAAACACATGAAAGAAATACCACCTTGGTGAAGCTTGGATGGCATACGATAAAGAAGTGATGGAATCATTTTATTCCAAATAGCACAGAAAACATTTACAGTAAGGAAAAACAAGCTGATTAAATTTAAATGAAGTTGCATTTGCCACATAAATTTTAACTGTAAAAATATGAGCTATCGGTGATAAATATATTGTATTGAATAACAGGTTAAAGTACTAAATCGCTCCTTTATAAATCAGTACCTCAACGTTTGTAAAATTTTCACAGTATGTTTAGCTGTAAAGTCTTTTTCTGGTAACACAAACTTAATTCTGAAAGAGGAACATCTCTGAAATTATGTATCATTTCTGTATTTACAATGAATAGAATTGACCATCTGTGAAGTTTTGGTTGGAATTCTCAGTGCAGGTATACTCCACTAGGTCATGCTCAGGATGGAGTGGCACATCTGGCACAGTACCACTGTATGGTGCTGTCATTCCTTTCAAGACAGATGTCAGCTGACTCTATGGCGATCGACTGTTAATGTGCTGGTGTGGAAAGGTGGAAGAATATTGTGTGCAGCACATCAACCAGAGAACCAAACTGCTGTGCCAATTGTGCAAAGCTTTTTGCAATATGCTAGTCCCTAAGTATGTGGCTGTAATAATGTTGCGCAGTTTCCACATGGTTATCTAGCTCCAGACATATAGGGCTAAGTACTTGCTCCTGTATGCCCTGCTTTGTAGTGGGAGAGGTGAAGGAACGGGACATATGTGCTCTGGTTAATGTTCCTTCTATCCTATCATGACTGTAAGGAGGATATTTTTATATGAGTGATGGTCCCAGCCACTGAACAGTACATTCATGGATCTGTTTCCCATGTGCTATTTACCACCATTCTTTGGCTGTGATCATCTTCCTCAGCTTCTACAGCTTCTACAAGGTGAGGTTTTTTTTCTTCTGACACTTCCTTCTCCTCTGAGATCACGGTAGCTTCTGGTTGTGTTGACCTTCAGATTGCACATGTTGAAGAATCCTCTGTGTAGAGGTGAGTAAAGGATTTTGCTGAATTGATATTTTTCGTCCCCTCCCCCACAGTTTTCTCCCTTGCTTTCCTGAAGGTACTGGCGTATGTTGTGGTTTGGTTTTATAGGTCATGGTTGCCTTCTGTTACCTCACCCAAGTGGCCATTCTTCATATGTGAGCCCATACAGTGAGTGTCAGCAGACTGTTCCTATCATGGGGAAGCATCACATTCATTTTAACTTTTCAGGAATGATAGCAGCTAAGACTGTTATATATGAAATAAAATAGATACATTTATTAACATTCAATAGAATCAGTGAAGTTGGAGAAAATGTCAGCTTATAGAGGTTGGATATTATGACCAGATTTTTCAGCTTGTTAAGATTTTTTCCTGGGGCAAATTACTGGCATCTGGCGTTGTATTGTTTTCCTGTTATTTGCAGCTTATTTTGTTTTAGGGCATGGTGAATCCACTAGTGGCAACCAGCAGTATGTGCAACTTTAGACCCGCTGGCAACTCTTCTGTAATAACTGGCCAACCCACTCAATGACCCTGTGGTGCAGGAGATCCCGTCTAGAATTCACTATGACTGTTGCAGAAGAAAGTTTAGATTCTTGTTGTGTGTCTTTTTTCAATGTTATTTTCCACATTTTACCATCTGTGCAGCGTGGAAACAATATTGCTTCTATGGGTCTTACTGCTTCGTTCCTCTGGTTAAGGCAGTACATTAAATAAATACAGCTGATTGCCAGTCAACTGTCCACAAGAGAATTTAGATATTTGGTAGAAATGGCTTTTTATCCTCTAAAAGTTTCCAAAATTTGTTAAAGCTGCCTTTCTACCCAATACCTGGTCAAAAGTTCTCC
The DNA here is from genome assembly GCF_052327205.1 of Somniosus microcephalus. Classification (NCBI taxonomy): domain Eukaryota; kingdom Metazoa; phylum Chordata; class Chondrichthyes; order Squaliformes; family Somniosidae; genus Somniosus; species Somniosus microcephalus. Next base: position 244,676,350 of record NC_140990.1, on the reverse strand, counting down.
CACCCACCTGCCCATGTTTACCACATTTCCTCTCTCACACAGCATTGGGAGACACAATTCTTCCACCTAGTGGTCAGGCTGAGAACTGGCAAAATATCTAAGTAAATTGATGCCCACAAGATGAAGAGGAAATCAGACACTAAACTCATTGACCTAAAAGATTGAATTCAACCAGAATGCATCTCTCTCAACTGAATTTCGTCTGCTGTAGAGTGTCTCTGGAAAAAAAGACACACATCGTTTGGAGTCAAATTATAAATGGGCAGGAGTCCAATTGTGCTGGAACTAAAAAATTCTAGTTGGCTTCTAACTTACAAGTGGCAGTAAAAATGTGATAGTTTTGTCCACAGCAACAACAAAATCAAGTTAGCCCACTTATAGGGAGGTTGTTTAATTTTTTCCACCAATTTCCTCCTTTTTCTGTGCTGGAGGCATTGCCTGATTCTGGGGAACAGTTGTACAGAACTCTGGGAAACAGTTCTATAGGCTCTCTACCCTCCACTACTTTGCTCAAGGGCCAGTTATTTCTGTGTGATCAGGCTATTCTATCACAGCGGGCTTCATAATTGAGCCTGATCCTGTTCTCATCCGATGTCCAGTAAGGGACGCTGGAGAACCATCAGGAATGGGAACCCTGGCTAATTTTCCCCTCTCTAGGCCCGGGGTACTGTAGCGACTTGCTGCTACATGGCCGAGATCACTAACTCAGCAAATCTGGGAAACCCTTAGACCTTTCAGCTCATTGTCACTGATGACGGCTTTCGCCTTGCAGCCTAAAGGGTGCTTCCTGTTTCAGAGTTTATGAAAAAAAAGCTTCTATTGTGCTGCGTACCTCAGGGACATTATTGTACAGTCAACTCTGCTGAAGGTGAATGACTGATTTGTGAAAATCTGAATGTTCTTGCATTCATCATCACAATCACTCCTGTTAAATAAACACTGTTTGCTGCTTATTGTGTTAACTGAATAATTGTCCACATTACATCCTTTAACATGTTCACGTTGCAATTATGTAGTTAGCTTTTGTATTTAATGAGTTTGACCAATCTGCTAAATTATGGAAAGTGAAATGTTGCAGTTTATATTTCAAACACACTTCTGTTACAGTTAATGCCTGTGAGAACTTGTGACAGGCCTGTGTATGACAGTTAGCTGCTAGAGCACTTCCATCATCCTGCTCACCACCACTATGGTCTAGGTCACTCCACACAATGGAAACCATGGTCGAAGTCACTGAGACAACCTTCCTGTACCGTTCATTTGATCACTGTCAGGTTTCCTTCAGCTTATGATGAGTGCATCTCTAACAACGTTTTAATCATTTGAACTCAGCATAACTTAATACAACAGTTTTGCTGATTCTGGGCAAATAAGATGCAGGCACTGACCTGCTATGAGTCAGTTTCTCAGTTAACTCAAATTGGGTGACCCACCCTTTTTATTCAGCGGTCTCTGTTAGTAGTGGAAGACTCACTGGCCATGGCATTTACTTCATTATTTGCAGTTCAGACTTGGCACAGGATAGAGGAAGATTTTATATCCCTGGAATGTTCTCCATGCCAACCATGCATATAATGACAGGGTGTCGCCGCGTTGGCATCCTTGCAGTCCGCCACCCTTACCCAGGATCAAAGCTCTGCTACAGACTAAACAGGACAGAGCCTCAGGTTCTTAAATGAACTGACCCAAGTAAAATGCCTACACTGCTCTGGTGTGAGTGGGAATTGATGCAGGTCACAGCTCGGCTGATAGCATTGCTTGGTCGAGATTCCTAGACTTGTAGCACTACCTAGTGGACAAAAGGCTAAACACCTTTTTTTTGCTGATGAGGAGAAAATAACGGGTCATTTTTCCACGTTGGCCTGTGGTGAGCCTGGCAATAAAACAAGCAATGATAGCTGGATTTCCTCTGCCTTAACTGAATGCTTCTCCTTCTTCCCAAATAAACCCTGCCGTATAATATTCCACAGATATGCTGCTTGTATAATTTTATTACACCCACATGCTTGGTGTCACTTTACTGCCTAATCCATGCTAAGTTGGTTTTATCGTAGGTTGGAGAGCTTGTTATTTTCAGTATTTGGTGGGACAGTAAATTTTGTGGGTTTGAGTTCTTTCATTTTATTTGACTTTTTTAACACTTCGTAAAATTTAACTAGTGTGCTTCATGTTTACAAGGCCACAGAAGTACTGGCAGCTTGTCAGAGGGCTTTTTTTTATGATATACTCAGTGAAATATTACTAGGCCTCAGATAATCATGCCAAGAACTTTATGGAAAGCCAAGCAATTATCCAGCACCATTTCCCTGCTGATAAGTTAGAGGATGGATAGGACCAGTCCAATGGTACTTTCCCCCAGAGTGAAAAAGGGAAGTGTGGGGAATTTGTGTTATTTAAACGACAAGAGTTTCCATATTATTCCGGGCATTTCTTTGTGTGTTTGCAGTTATCAAATATTTTGGTCTGAAACCAACTGTTAGGCCTGAACTAGACCAGAAAAAATGGAAAAGTGAACTTGTACAAACAAATAATGTAGATGTTATACTCGATAAATGTTATCAATCAGAAAACATTATCTGCTCACTTCACTTTATTGCTCTTTCTTCTCCTTGGCATCCAGTTTTGTTATGTTTTCTGCCATTTCTGTTCAGCTTATTGGAAACAAAAGCTCATTTGTGACTCCTTGAGACACAAGTGGACAGTTTGGAATCAGCTCAGTTGCTGTCTGTGGTGTTTCTGCACACTAAATAGACCATAGAATTGAATGAGTCTCTCCATATGTAAACAGACTGCTTTTGAAGGTTACGATTATGCCATGAAGTTGGTGATAGGCAGTGCCACACTCTGACGTGCCTTTCATGTCTCGACCCAGAATTTGATTTTTATACAACCTTTACAGCCGTCCAGACTCAATATCAAGTTCAACAATTTCAGATCATAACCTTGGCCCCCATTACATTTTTACTTATATTTTTTATACACACACCTTTGTTTTGGCCTTTTCCACCCCCCCCTTTCTTTTTTTTTCTCTCCCACATGGCAGTTGTCTCCCATTCTGCCAGTGCATTTCACACCTAATCTAGAGCCATCTTTTGTCTCCACTAGTCCTATCACCATCTCGTCTCGTTTTGAATACCTCTTAATGTCTCTTCACTTCTCTTTTGTTCTCTCCCAGCCTGGCCTCTTAATCTATTTCATTTCCTGTGCTTTTTTTAGTCTTGACCAAGGGTTCACCCGAAACGTTGACTCTATTTTCTCTCCACGGATGTTGCTTGGCCTGCTGAGATTTTCCAGCATTTTCTGTTGTTATTTCGGATTTCCAGCACCTGCAGTATTTTGCTATCGTCATTTGTTTTTTTTGTTCCCAATCAAAAATGGGCCCCTGATTTCAAGTAAAATGCTGGATTGCTGACAGAAACGGACATCATAAGAACATAAGAATTAGAAGCAGGAGTAGGCCATTCGGCCCTTCGAGCCTGTTCCGCCATTCAATAAGATCATGGTTGATCTTCTACCTCAACTCCACCTTCCAGCCCTATCCCCATATCCCTTGATTCCAAAACTCTGTCGATTTCAGTCTTGAATATACTCAATGACTGAAATCAACAGCCCTCTGGCTAGAGAATTACAAAGATTCACAACCCTCTGAGTGAAGTAATTTCTCGCTATGTTTAAGTCGGTTGCATTGACTCACTCTGATCAGGTCTGACATTTCCTCTCCCCAATGTTGACACCTCTTGACCTTTCCAAAATCCTGGCAGAAAACTTGTTGGCCCTTTCAGAGTACCAAAGTAATAAGTAAGGCAGAAAATGACCAATATCAAGACACTACTTGTGCTATTCCCACCAGCCACAAAGATTTTCAAAGTGTCATGCATGCTATGCATTCTATACTTTGTAACCTTAATACTTACCCCAAATAATGTACATGGCCTGTAAGTGCTAAAACAGTGGGGAGAGACAATAGACCATTAGGAATTTAGTTATATTTCCCCATGGTGTCAGCTGTGGCTCAGTGGGTAGCACACTCACCTCTGAGTTCAAGAATGGTTGTGGGCTCAAGTCCAGGGACTTGAAGCATAAAAATCTAGGCTGACACTCCAGTGCAGTGCTGAGGGAGTGCTGCACTGTCAGAGTTACCGTCTTTCGGATAAGACGTTAAACTGAGGCCCCATCTGCTCTCTCAAGTGAACGTAAAAGATCCCCTGGCACTATTTCGAGGAAGAGCAGGAGAGTTATCCCTGGAATCTTGGTCAATATTTATCCCTCAATCAACATAACAAACCAAACAGATTATCTGGTCATTATCACGTTGCTGTTTGTTGGAGCTTGCTTGTACGCAAATTGGCTGCCGCATTTCCTACATTACAACAGTGACTACACTTCAAAAGTACTTCATTAGCTGTAAAGCACCTAGGGCTAGATTTTCAGTTGCTTGCGCCAGCAGTTAGCGCCTTAAGAGAAGTGATTTTCGGGCGCTATTCGTGTAGCGCCCGGGCGCAGCGCAGTTTGCGCCCCGCCCCAAATTAAGTTGCCCGTTAGCGCCGGCGCAAAGTTTAGCGGCCGCCCGGATGCGCGCGCAGAAAATGACGTCACATCCTCGTGCAACGCCCTTTGGCCGCCCCGAATCCAAACTTCAGTCGGACCGCCCCATTCTGCGGCTGGCGTCCAGAGCGTTTGTAAAATGGAACGCAACACACCCTGGGGAGCGCAAATTAAAGGGCACTCCTCCTGCACTATAAACGGCAGTCTGCATGTGTTGTGTGGAAGGATCCAGTGTGTTGCGGTGAACTACTCCTCCTCCTCCTCCTCCTCCTCCTCCTCCTCAAAAAACACATGCACCCTTCCCCTTTAAGAGCTCACTGGCACCAGAGTGTCTGCCGTGCGCTGCGCCCGAGCTCGGGCGCTGCAGTAGCGCCTAAAGATAGTAGTGGAACGCCTCTTTTAGCGCTCCACCAACCTCTTAGGGCGAAGCCACTGAATTTCCGGCAACGGGGCGCTACTTTGGGGCGGGCGCTAACTTCGGGCGGGCGCTAAGGTTAGCGCCCCAAAACTGTCTATACTGAAAATCTAGCCCCTAGAGTTTAGAAGAATGAGAGGGGATCTCATTGAAACGTATAAAATTCTGACAGGGCTGACAGACTGGATGCAGGGAGGATGTTTCCCCTGGCTGGGGGGTCTAGAATGGGGGGTCACAGTCTCAGGATACAAGGTAGGACATTTAGGACTGAGATGAGGAGAAATTTCTTCACTCAGAGGGTGGTGATCCTGTGGAATTCTCTACCACAGAAGGCTGTGGAGGCCAAGTCACTGAATATATTTAAGAAGGAGATAGATAGATTTCTAGACACAAAAGGCATCAAGGGGTATGGGGAAAGCGCGGGAATATGGTATTGAGATAGAGGATCAGCCATGATTATATTGAATGGTGGAACAAGCTCGAAGGGCTGAATGGCCTACTCCTGCTCCTATTTTTCAATGGCCCGTATTTTCCGATCGCAGGCCTCCCGCGGGCGGAGGCCTGCGATCTGGAAAAATCTACGCCCTTACCTGAGGGCTCCCGGGACGCACACGCTTCCATTCCTGGGCCTCTCCAAACTGCCGGTGTGCAGGGCCCACGTATCCCAGAGGCGCAGGTAGTTCGCAGCATCCCTGGGATCACGTGGGCCATGGGAGCCAATCACAGAAGGGAACCTCCCTTCATACACTTGACAGGAAGACCTGTCAAATATATGAATGGAGAGCACCCCAAAAACATAGTAAAACTTTAAATAAATTAAGTTAAAAACGAAAATCACATTTTTGAAATGACTTGAACTTACAATAAATTAAGTATTTTAAACAAAAATTAAATTTTTTGAAAAAACGAATTAAAGTTTTTTACGGCCTAAAAATGAACTTACCTTTTTTAAAGTATTTTTAAATGATAAATCAGTGAAAAATAATTTTTTTAATTACTTTTTTCAACTCTTATCCTGGTAAAAGCAGGCCTTATGCCTGCTTTTACCAGGCATAAGAATTGTAAGGGTTTTCTGCGGGTGGACGGTCTCCAAAAAGCGGAACTATTTGCCCGCAGAGGCCCTTCTCCAGGGCAGCCTGAGGATCTGTCAAGACCATTCTTGCCAGATCAGAAATGCCAGTTTTCAGCGCATGCACTGTGCATGCCTGAAACCGTCATTTCCGATGTCCCTATGGGTGGGTACACAGCGCATACCCACCCGTAGGGATCGGAATATCTGAGCCTATGTTTCTATGCTTCTATGAGACGTCTGGTGGTCATGAAAGGCACTATATAAATCCAAGTCTTTCTTTCTTTCTTTCTTTCTTTCTTTCATGCTACCCCAGGCTAATACTGATCTAGGATGTACTGACCCAGGTTAAACTGACCAGCAATGGTGTGCAGTTTTATCATTTTCAAGGAGATTATACATTCCTTCAGCTACAATACAGCAAACAGCAATGCTGGTACAGCGGCCAAAACTCAAAAAATACAGTAGGAAAGTTCACCCATTGATGGCACCCCCAGAACACTTTCAAAACTGGGCCCAAAGAATTTGAAAAACACTTTGTCAATGCTGGATGTTTTCCTTGTGTGATTTGTTATGTTTTTCTTTGTCTGTGTATAATTTACTCTGACTGGACGTAGGACCTTTTGCTCTGTTGTCTAGGTCTGTGGTACTTACTGAGTTAACTCTGGATGGGTGACAAGGCAGACATCTGGCTGTCAGCTACAATTACATCTCTGCACATGAAATTGTTTATAAATACTTTGGTTTCCCTTTGAACGCAGAACTGTGACAAATAGCAGTTTCGGGTCATTAATGTAAGGGGTTGAGTCAATTTAGGGATTAAACAGGATTAAAAGAGATTTATGAGAGGCATTGTATCCATTTTACTGAGAGGGAGTCTCTTTTCCAGCACTATCTCAGTGATGCTGTTTCCTTTTATGGCCGACACAACCAGGCTTTGAATGCAATAAGGCCCATTTCTGGAACTCCTAATCAGATTGCCAAAAGGAATTTACAACTGTCCAAAATGATAACAGTGCTATTGTTTTTGCTATATCTTAAAAGTATGTATTGCTAATAGGAAGTTCTGGATGATAATTCAGAAATTCAGAGTTGTTAATATTAGGGAAAATGTTAGGAGTGAGATTTATGATCAAAAAGATTGTAGATCTGTTTAACTATGTGGAGCTGTGTTTATTGTTAAGAGTGAAATACAATAAATAGGGCACATTTTTAAAGCTAAAATGAGTGACTCTCACTCTAAATAAGTGAGGTGTCACAGGTCTGAATGATTCCTTTACACAGTCATACTTGAATCAAGGTGCCAAAGATAGTACGAGAAATATGAATCCGTTGAATTTGTTCAAGAAAAACATTTTGACTTTCAAATTTTACAGTGAGGGGTTCTTTTTAAAAAATAAGATTTATTCACATTTCTGGCACCATCTTTGAAGTTCCACACTGTCTGCTTTTGGAGATAGGAATTGCTGGTTTACAATATACTAACTCCTGGTAATTGTATGCGCCTTCAAACTCCAAGTTAAAAAAACCTACAATTTACCAGACAAGTTTCAAACAGCCACCTCACATAACCCGCAGCACTGACAACGTAAGAGCAGATCTTGCATTATGACCCCATTGGAACCTAGCACAATGTTTCTGGATCAAACCATAAAGAGTACTAGTTGTCAGTCCATGAAGCGTATGTGGTTAATAATGTACTGCTGTAGATTTATTATAAGATGTGTAATGATCATTTTATACATGTTACATTTGAAGTTCTTTGGTTAAATTTATATTGATGCAAGCTTGCAAAGGCTTTAAATCTCATTTATTGGACAATTAGCACTGGTAGTGTACAAAATAATGACTAGTGCAGAGATTTTAATGTAAACTACGGGTTGTATGTAGTGATTAAAGGAGTTAGATCCTAGCTCAGCCTCCAACTGGCAGTGCTGTTTTTCTGCCAGATCTGTCAGCATTAAGCTATAGAAAAGAAATGTGTGTCTAGCGGCTCTTGAGAACTCTGACGTTTCAGTCATGCATCATTTTAGTAGGTACTGTACTGAGCAATTAAACTGCATTTATTGTGGGCTCTTCCGTAAAATAGTTACCTTCCTCTGACAGGTCAAGCAGCTCACTTTTCCTTTGGTTTGGTTTTGCTCACTCCTTTATTCTGTTTCTTTAGCGGTAAAAGGAATAAGGCCTCCTGCCCCTTGCATCTGCTGTGTTTTGGCGAATGTATTTAAAGCAGCTTAAGATGGATGAATAACCCTTATGAGAATATATATATTATGGTTAGACCTAAGCAAGTGCTTTGATCAGCTGTGAGCCCTATTAAAATATACACCAGGGACATGAATTCACTGCACTTTAGATGCTGTCACTGTTCTTAGTGAGAGACACTAATATAAACTCAGAAGTAGCATAGGCAGTGGTGGAAAGCAAACATTAAGCATTTTAATAAAAATAATAAATGTAAATATCTTTAATCTAAAACTAACAATGAACTCCAAGGAGATTCTTTATCCTGGTCACATCAATTAATGACCTCTTCCCTCAGCCAAACAGATTTTTTTGTGCTCAAACACACAATAAACATGGACATTGTTTGGTATTACCCAATTCAAGTTTGTCTGGTCAAAGAGGTGACCTATTAGTGGTTCTTTAAATGCCCTCTATTTCACAGTGGATCTGCTGGTGTTTCCTAATATTTACAGGCAAAATGACATTGACAGTGCTCTTTTCACAGTCAATGGGAATCAGAGGAAAAACTCACCACTGGCTGGATTCATACCTAGTACAAAGGAAGATGGTTGTTGGCAGTCAATCTGCTCAGCCCTAGGACATCACTGCAGGAGTTCCTCAGGGCAGTGTACTCGGCCCAACCATCTTCAGCTGCTTCATCAACGACCTTCCCTTGATCATAAGGTCAGAAGTGGGGATGTTCGCTGATCATTGCACAGTGTTCAGTTCCATTCGCAACTCCTCAGCTAATAAAGCAGTTCATGCCTGCATGCAGCAAGACCTGGATGACATTCAGGCTTGGGCTGATAAGTGCCAAGTAACATTTGTGCCACACAAGTGCCAAGCAATGACTATCTCCAACAAGCGAGAGTTTAACCACTGCCACTTGATATTCAATGGCATTACCATTGCCGAATCTTCTACCATCAATATCCTGGGGGTTACCATTGACCAGAAACTTAACTGAACCAGCCACATAAATGCTGTGGCAACAAGAGCAGGTCAGAGGCTGGGTATTCTGTGGCGAGTGTCTCATCTCCTGACTCCCCAAAGCCTTTCCACCATCTGCAAGACACAAGGCAGGAGTGTGATGGAATACTCTCCACTTCCCTGGATGAATGCAGCTCCAACAACACTCAAGAAGCTCGACACCATCCAGGACAAAGCAGCCCGTTTGATTGACACCCCATCCACCACTGGTGCACCATGGCTGCAGTGAGTACCATCTACAAGATGCACTGCAGCAACTCACCAAGGCTTCTTCAGCAGCATCTCCCAAACCCGCGACCTCTTCCACCTAGAAGGACAAGGGCAACAGGCACATGGGAACACCATCACCTGCAAGTTCTCCTCTAAGTCGCACACCAACCTGACTTGGAAATATATCGCCGTTCCTCCATCGTTGCTGGGTCAAAATCCAGGAACTCCCTCCCTAACAGCACTGTGGGAGTGCCTTCACCTCAAGGACTGCAGTGGTTCAAGAAGGTGGCTCACCACCACCTTCTCGGGAACAATTAGGGATGGGCAATAAACGCTAGCCTTGCAGCGACGCCCACATCCCAGGAATGAAAAAATAAAGTTGACACTTTTCTGCTTTTGCATGGTATCATTAATTCCTTGATTGACAATGGTGTTTTAGAACACTGTTAATATCAGCCAGTGAGAGCAGGGGTGGGATTCATAGAAACATAGAAGATAGGAGCAGGAGTAGCCCATTTGGCCCCTCGAGCCTGCTCCGCCATTCAATGCGATCATGGCTGATCATCCAAATTCAGTACCCAGTCCCTGCTTTCTCCCCATACCCCTTGATCCCTTTAGCCTTAAGAAATATATCCAACTCCTTCTTGAATATATTTAATGAATTGGCCTCTACTGCCTTCTGTGGTAGAGAATTCCACAAGTTCACCACTCTCTGGGTGAAGAAATTCCTCTTCATTTCTGTCCTAAATGGCCTACCCCTTATCCTTAGACTGTGACCCCTGGTTCTGGACCCCCCGACCATCGGGAACATCCTTCCTGCATCTAGTCTGTCCAGGCCTGTCAGAATTTTATAAGTTTCAACGAGATCCCCTCTCATTCTTCTAAACTCCAGCGAGTATAAGCCCAATCGACCCAATCTCTCCTCATATGTCATTCCTGCCATCCCAGGTGTCAGCCTGGTGAATCTTCGCTGAACTCCTTCCATGGCAAGAACATCCTTCCTCAGATAAGGCGACCAGAACTGCACACAATACTCAAGATGTGGTCTCACCAAGGCCCTGTACAACTGAAGCAAGACATCCTTGTTCCTGTACTCAAACCCTCTCGCTACGAAGGCCAACATACCATTTGCCTTCTTAACTGCCTGCTGCACCTGCATGCTTACCTTCAGTGACTGGTGCAGCAGGACACCCAGGTCTCGTTGCACTTCCCCTTCTCCCAATCTATTGCCATTCAGATAATAATCTGCCTTCCTGTTTTTGCCACCAAAGTGGATAACCTCACATTTATCCACGTTATATTGCATCTGCCATGCTTCTGCCCAATCACCCAACCTGTCCAAATCATCCTGGAGTTTCTCGGCATCTTCCTCACAGCACACACGCCCACCCAGCTTTGTGTCAGCTGCAAATTTGGAGATATTACATCTAGTTCCCTTGTCTAGATCATTAATATATATTGTGAATAGCTGGGGTCCTAGCACCGATCCCTGCGGTACCCCACTAGTCACTGCCTGCCACTCGGAAAAAGACCCGTTTATTCCAACTCTTTGCTTCCTGTCTGCCAACCAGTTCTCTATCCAAGTCAATACCTTGCCCCCAATCCCATGTGCCTTAACTTTACACGCTAATCTCTTATGCGGGACCTTATCGAAAGCCTTCTGAAAGTCCAAATACACCACATCCACTGGTTCTCCCTTATCTATTTTACCAGTTACATCCTCAAAAAATTCCAGTAGATTAGTCAAGCACAATTTACCTTTTGTAAATCCATGTTGACTTTGTCCGATCCTGTCACTGTTTTCCAAGTGCTCTGCTATTACATCTTTTATAATTGACTCTAGCATTTTCCCCACTACCGATGTCATTCCCCGTTTTCTCTCTACCACCTTTTTTGAATAGTGGGGTAACATTAGCTACCCTCCAATCCATGGGAACTGTTCCAGAGTCTATCGAATGTTGGAAGATGATCAGCAATGCATCTACTATTTCTAGGGCCACTTCCTTAAGTACCCTAGGATGTAGATTATCAGGCCCTGGGGATTTATCGGCCTTCAATCCCATCAATTTCCCTAACACCATTTCCCTACAAGTACTGATTTCTTTCAGTTCCTCCCTTTCATCAGACCCTATGTTCCCCGACATCTCTGGGAGGTTATTTGTGTCCTCCTTTGTGAAGACAGAACCAAAATATGTACACCACTGCTGGGCTGACTAACATTTTCGGGACTCAATTATTTTTACCTCTTCAGCTGTTGAACACATTTTTGCTAAAATTCATTGAGATTGTGTGTGAGAGGTTGCTAATCAACAATGACCAAAGCATCAAACCAAAAGAGGTAAATTGCCCTGTGAGTACCAATACATCACACAAGTCTCTAGAAAAGGTTTAGAGCAAAAATGACCAACATTAAGGTCTGAAGTGAGCAATTCCAATGATCCCAGAATTTAACACTGATCACATACAACAGATCTACTCTAAAGTAACCAGCGCATTTCAGAAGCAAAGCAGCTCGGTGGTTGAAAATGCAACCAGTCTATAAGTAGTCATAAGTAGGTGTTCACTCAATTATAGGAGAACCTTGTATTCTATGCTTTATTCTTTCTTTTTTATTATTAGGTAGGTTCCAGTAGGGTCTTATGGTTTGGGAAATTAGTTCTATTGGATTCCATAGCACAAAGTGCACATCCTTTGTTTCTCTGATACCAGTTTCAAAGAGATTCTTACAGGGCATGTGACGCAGATGATCGGCATTAGCAGCCATTTCAGGAACTGTTCAGTTAATTGCAATCAATATATAATTATCGTTAAATTAATCAGTTCAATCAAAAAGTCAATACATCTTTCCAGCTTATTTTGTTCCTTTGTCCTGTCTGCATTGTTGTGTACAAGGAAGCTGTGTGCTGAATAATATTGCTAGATTTGGGAAGTAGTCCTGAAGTACTCAGCCTGGTTGTGAAGCTTTCAGATGTGTTTGACCTTTACATAACATAATCTAACTGTCCTGCATCAGCTACACTACGGAAAACAGATGCAAATGACATTTGAAGAAATAGTTTTACTAATTAAAATGAATTGTCTATGGATGTAATTGAATTATTGTTTGTTCCAACTTTTACACAGCATTGTGAATTTCTGATTTTGCTAATATTAAAGCTATAATTCCCTAAAATGCTAATTCTATTTACATTAATAAAATGAGTCAATGTATTACAAAGAAATAATACATTCAAATATTCATATATCAGTGTGCACTGGTTATTACTGAAATAGGAAAATAAAAGTATTAATAAAATCGTATTTCTAATTGTTATTAAGTAGAATGATAGTGCAGGCATTGAATATTTTATGAATGTTTTTTCAATGAGCCAGAGCATTTCTCATTTTCTTTTCTGATTCTTCTCTTAGGACTTTAGTCAGTGGGTGCCCCACTACAATAGGCCCCAGAATGGTCATAGTCTCCATGACAATCTGGAGCTCAATTAGGTAGTCATGTAGCACTATACAAATGCGGGTAGTGGATTATGCAGGTCCTTTGGTACACTCTCCAATGACTCCTTAACGCTGATACTGAAATCTCAAACTCTACATTTATAGGAAGGCTTTGAGAGAACATAAGAACATAAGAAATAGGAGCAGGAGTAGGCCATTTGGTCCGTTGAGCCTGCTCCGCCATTCAATAAGATCATGGCTGATCTTCTACCTCATCTCCACTTTCCAGCACTATCCCCATATCCCTTAATTCCCTTAATATTCAAAAACTATCGATCTCTGGTCAGAATCCATGAGCTCAAAATCTGAAGCAGCCCTGGAGCTGGCTCTCCAGCAGCAGTTTCACTCAATCCTGCTCAGTTGTGCTCTGTGATTCACCAAGTGCTTCCTCCTTCAACTAAATAAATTATCCCCTGGACTGGACTGTGCTATTGCTTGCCATTATTCTAGGGTGTGTGAGGTGTCATGGAGAGGGCCAATGTATGCTTCATTGGGCTTCTTAGGTGCACCAACGGAATAAAAAGAAAAACATATTTTACAGTACGACGAAAAAGCCAACCACTTCAAACACAGCTTACATGGCAAGCTGTTGTGTGTTATGTACGTATTTGTATCAGGGAATGGATGAATGGATAAGGGAACAACCAATTAAAAACAAAGGATGGCACTAAACCTGAGCTTGAGGGAGGCCTCCAACCTTACCCACTCCTGCTCCCTCTGTTGCCACCAAATCCCAGAATTTGGAGAACCCTTCCATGGTAGGGAATCAATGGGCACCAGTAGCGAGCTCAAGCTTTAGTGTTTTATATGAGCACACAAACATGCAACAGGCAAGTAGTTTGTATTGGCAGTCCTAGCTTGCAAGATTCATGTGCAGCATTAGAAATGTATTTTTCTACCAGCAACAAAGTGTGCCCTGCAGCAACAAGGGTATTTGCCAATCAGATGAATGGTTGCCCAAGTGCTGTGAATGTTGCCTCTCTGATGTTGCACCAAGTTGAGAGTAAACTGCCGTTGGCATTCATTGCAAGCCAATATATCAAAAGCAGACAAAGTGTGAATACATTTACCAGGGCAAACTTCCTGAGTTCCAAAAATTCCCTTTTCATCTGTTGCCGCCAACTACAAGTGGGTGAGACACCAGTCACACACTTCGCAACCACCACCATATGGCGCATATTCTGTTTTATTGGAGGCTGCTTCTGAGCTTTAAAAGAATCATTTGTTTTTGGAGGAGTCCATGGAGCGAAACCTCCAAAGTGGCGTTCACAAAAGAGGCAGCCCCGCTCCTCATCTTACTGGCTGCCCTGCTCAATTTGTAGTGTGAACATTTTGTGCAGAACAACTTTAATAAGTGATTAAAAGCCCCTTGCTGGATATCCCACCCATTGACCCATTTCCTGCACAACAGACAATCTGTGCAAGAAACATTGACATAATATTCAAGTTAACCGATTTTATGACATGACACAAAGTGAGCTTTCTCCACCACTGGCGCACAGTGCTCTACGATTTAGATAAGGATGATAAGCTCATGTGGGACCCCCAAATTCAGGTGGCATGACACCTGAGGCGTTATGTCCATCATTACCTCAACACTCCTACTTATCATGTCAGGTAAGACCTGTCTTTGCTGTCTCTACTCCATTTGAGAAGTTGTGATTAAGCTATGTCATTTGTTTCAGGCTGAACTGTAGATAACTTCTACACAGGGACAACTGTTCCCATAATTGTGGAGGTTACCATAGCATTCAGCTTCTATGCTACCAGATCTGCCAGCCAGTCAGTCCTCAGTCAATAAATGTATAGAAAAGTGAGCAACACTTTCATCCCATTCCCTGTGGAAAGAAGGCATCAGCTGGACTAGGCACAGAACTTTTACTGGGTAACAGAGTTCCCAAGATCCAGAGCATAGTAGATGCCAAAGGCAAAATACTGTGGATGCTGGAAATCTGAAATATAAACAGAAAATGCTGAAAATACTCAGCAAGCCAGGCAGCATTTATCAACCTTGGTGCCAACCTTGTACTCAGTGTGCAAGTGTAATCCAATGTATAATGCGTGTAGGTTCTGGTGGCAGTGCTGGTTCAGAGCACACCATTCAATGTTTATAGGTCACAGTGCAAGCTATTCATGTGCTCTACAAAAAGTAAGGCCTACAGCTCTACTGCAATAAAAGAGAGCGTTAAAAAGGGGAAAGATTGTTTATCCTTTAATGGTACTCAGCACCCCAATAAAAGCTGCTGCTTGCCAGATTTCACCCTCTCCAACCAATTGTGGTGGTGGCCAGGCTCCCTGTGCCTGTTTTCTGGTACAGGGAGACTATTACTGAGGTGGAAGGAGCAGTCTCACAAAATTTTGCAAGGCCAGTCTTCCCCACTGCTGGCACACTCTCATTGTGAATCCTATGTCATGGGTGGGAACAGCCCTGGTTTTACTGCTTTCACAAAACTAAGGCTATTGTGTATGCACAAACACCACGAAGTATTTCTCTTCCAGCTTTTTATTACCAATAACCCCTGCTAACTAGAATTCTTTCAAATTTTCAAATTATTTACAAACTGTTTTATAAGGGGGTATAGATAATGACATTCACCCTTTAATAAAAGTAATTTCTTTGACTAAAACCACAAATGTCCATTTCTATATTCATGGAGTTATTAGAGGAAATTTCTGGAAAATGACCTTTTTCACATCAAAATGTATAGTATTACGTAAGTATGACTTCCTTGTACATTTGGCACTGTACCTAATTTACAACAACATCCTGTCTGAATTGTATTACAGTGCCTTATATACCTGTTTTTTCCAAGTCAATCTCATGTTTTACCAAGCAAGGTAATCCTCAGTACTGAATTTCCATGTTTTAATGAACAATACCTAAAATAGTCGAGATGAGATAATAGGATTTTGAATTAACTTTGAAAATAAGCTTTGTTCCATCTTAGGGAAAGATACAAAATGTTACTCAGCGTGTTAAACAATCCACGTTAGCTTAATTATTATCAGCATTAGAATTCCTTTTAAAAAAAATAAAAATTAGAAAATAAAATGGCTAGTTTGAAGTTAATTTTTTGCATGGTAAAACAAATAGTAAATCAGTTTCCATTTCATCAGTTAAAGATATAAATTTATATTCATCTCACAGACTAGAAAGCTGCCCAATAGATATAGAGTTTTTGAATGTTACGTGATCATGCTATTATGTCAAAGCAGACAAGGTAAAAATGTAAACCAGTTGATACCATTGCTCTCTAGTCTTAATTGCTTCAAATGACCCATAACATTTTAGTACAGTAGTATATCTAACAATAAAGTCTGCCTTGTGCTGCATGCAATAACTCTGCATTAATGACAGAGATTAAAGTGACACTTTGAAATGATATCATAAATTGCTAACGTCACAATCCTGTGCAATGACAACACATCAGTGAGTAATCGATCGTAAAAGCCGGTGTATCAGTCACACCACCTCAACTTTTACACCAGGCAACCAGCTGGAAACATTGTGATTGTATGGCAGTGTATGTTGTACCCTCAGCTTTTCACCAGGGTGCAACATATACTGCGGGAACAGATTTTACAGAACTTCTTGACAGGGCTGACAGTTACCTGGGATCCCATTAGACAGTAAGAGTACTCACAGCCAATTTCAACCTAAGTCAGATCTGTGTCTCTATTTTCTCTCTCGTTGGAGGTGGATAAAATACATAGCTGATGGAGCTGCAATTTTAGGGAATGTTACTTTTATGCAATCATCTTAAAGCACAATGTGTAATTCATAAAGTCAACTTTTCTTATTGATACAGCAGATTTTTAAGAAGATTATAAACTTCACACTCATTTAGGTTTTACATGGGCAAATAAGATATAGATGACTTGATCAACAATAAACAGAAATATAGGGGGATGTAGGCTCCAATTACATCAGTTATCTCTGGGCTTCCCCATCCCAATTGTGAGGCCCTCCTGAAATCCCCTCCCCACAACTTGCCCCAGTGCTGAATTTCGTTGTTCCTACCACCCGGCATTGCGCTCTAGCCTGCCGACCAACTGCCGTTTCCCACTGATTTTGGGTGGGAAACTGACCGGGGTCATGCAGATGAGGTCCGGGTGTTAAAATCGCCTGGGCCTCATGCTTCTGAAGTCAGTTTGCTGCATGCCTCAGCCCCCTTCCATGTGATTCCCACCCTGAATTACAGTGTTTTGTTCATGTGGCATTTTTGGAGCAGGAACCTGATGACCTGGCGGCACATGTTCAATCAGCTGGTATTGTTGAATCGGTGTGATAAGTTTAAGGGACATTACAGAAATTATACACTGCCTGTATAAATAAAGTTCACTGCAGCATTTTCTGGTTCACTTCATAAGGAGCACGTGTGGGATCTCCTAAGTACCTATGTCATGTTGTAAGTCTCAGGTTATTGCTGCTCTAATCAGGAAACCAGGTAATTTTCCATAGATAGTCCAACAGAAGGTCAAACAGTAGCTCTAGCAAATAGTGGTCATCCAGAATGACCTGAAGTCAATGGATTGCTTGCATGTGGCTCTCAGACCATTTCTATCTAATGTAGATGTCTTATGAAAGAGGAAATTCTGTGGATACCGTAGCCATCAGTAGAGGTTCCATGATGTAGTACTGTGGCTTCTCATTTCAGTACTGCCTGTATGGGTTCCTTAAGTTAAACATACATTTCACTACATCAGTAAGATGTGCCGTTCCCAGGTGCACAGAGTTCCCCAATAGTAAAATCATTTCCGCAGCTCCAATAGGCCAAAGTTGCAACATCTTCATTCTCTATTCATGAATGCATTTGTGAAACAGTTTAGACTGTACAATTTCTACAAACGAAGATCTCCCCAGACAAGGTTGTATTAACAGGGTAACTCATTTCAATGGGATAGGGAACAAACCAGAGCCAATTCAGTTAGTGATGAAAATAGGGCTTTTGAGTTGATACAAGTGACATTGTAACTTCACTGACATTTTTAATAGTATGCTTACCTGCATCATATAAATGCCATTTGGTTAATGCTGGGTGTGAGCAGTGCTGAAATGTATAGAATGAGACTGTTCTGATCCTTTTTGTTAACAGCGGTCATTAATAAGCATTCAATAATAGTTCCTCATTTACAGTGCTCACTGCTGGAGCTGGATTGTGGTTGGCTCCCTCCACTGTCAAACACAGATCACTGCAACAGTGTGTAAAGTGCATCATTCCTTGTGATGAGCCTAGACATTACTGTTGGTAATATATTAGCAGGGGAAAGCTGAACATGTTTGTATAAATTTCCACAGTCTGCTGCTTTCAAACAGTTGTTAACCTATTTATTTTAATTGGGTCAATGCCTCTGCCAAAATAGGAGAGAGCAATGTCACACATTCAGCATTGCTCCACTCATATCACCAACAGCAGTTTCTAACTTACGGTTTTCACAGCTTATCTTCGGGGTTCCTATGTTATAAAACCATCCAGAGGACTGTGAGGACATTTAGAAGGGGGCAGGATATGTGATGAGTGTACACAACTAACACAATTATATGCTGTGTGTCTCACTGCTGCACTGCTCTAACAGCACAGCTGTCAGTTCACATCCCTGAGCATCACCAGCATTTAAAAAAGATAAAACGGCTAGGACAAAGCATATGGCACAAGTAGTAAAAGATACCTGATAGTATGCAAGTGAAATAGACTTGCTTACAATCTGTAGTTAGGTGAACTGTGCTGTTTAGAATGAACTTTTCAGCACCACAGTACGAGGTCAAGGGTTAAAACAGTGGAAGATAAATTAGACCATTCAAGATAGCAAGTTTCACAAATTGAAATTTGTTCCAGTTAAACAATAAACAATAACATTCAAGCTAGGGGTGTCTGTTTCAGGCTCCCATTTTAGGATGATTTAGATATCATGTAATTAGTGTCTTATTTTGTATTTTACATTCCTGCCTGAAGTTCTGCTTGCTCTGATTTTATGGTGAAATTTTCACACTTCAGTACTCCATTAGAACAGAGGAATTCCACACACGTCTGTCTCAAGCGCTTTGTTTTAATACTTTCAGGACTATCAGGCCGTTCTTTCCCAAAAGAAAAACAGAAGAGATTTACAGTTTCTTGGGCCAATTGAAGGTTGCAGTGCACAGAGAGTGTGAAGGGTGATCCCTCTGCCCTGTAGCTGTGGTTGGTGCATGGCATGGAGAGAATCAAGAAGGAGAAAAAAAGAAAATACCTTAAAAAAGAGGGAGCCTCACCTGGAAATAAGATTGCTGTGTACTTCACTCAAGGGGGCCCATGAGAAGAATATATACCCAGTTTAAGTGCATGGTATTGTATGGACTAATATACTATCATACATTGCCCTTGAAGCTTTCTTCATTCAGTGGATAATAATAAGATTCATTGTGGGTAAAATTGATAGCACAAACCGCCCTGATAGTCAATCTTGGAAATGGAAAAGTAAATCGGGTGCAGTATAAAATGGGGTCCCTATTCGCTATCAGCGTGCTTTATGCTACTGGTGGTGACCAATTTCACCCCCATTTTCTTTATTTTCAAATTCCTTTTACTTTTTACATTTTTTAACATGTATATTTTATTAAGCCGCAGTGCACTTTATCACACGGTACTCACATAGTTGTAGGGGGCCAAAAATTTGTGGCCCTTCCAGCACACTTGCGCTGAAAGTTCACCAATTTCCGCAGGGCCTTGCTTGGGGGAAACCTCCATTTACCCCAGACAAGGTCACCCATGTTAGAGGGGTCGTAGCAGGGATGATTTTCCTTGTTTCTGTCTGGCAGATCAGCACCAGCTAGTACGCCCACTGAAAATAGGCTTATTGGCCATTAGAGGGGTGCAAGTGGGACCCTCCTGACAGTCCAGGCCTCGGTCATGGCCTGGACCCTCAAAGAAATGTTTTTGTTCTCTGATTTTTCTTAGCCCCCTTATAACGAGGACCAAGGGCTATTATGTCCGTGTATAATTGAGACACGGACTGCAGGAGTTGATTATAACAAGTCTTTACTGAATGGAGACAACCTGGAAACTGAAACTACAGAAGCCTGCTAGGGCTTTTTATACAGGGGTGGTCACTGCCGGTACTGCAGTCTGAGACCAGTTATTCCCTTAAAGGTACATACACAACAATTCCTCCCCTTTTAGATAAACAGTACATAACATTCATTTAACAACTAAATAATAACTAATTACAATTACAATTACGGTTGCTAGATACATTGGTTGAAGTTAAGCAATTATAAGTTCAGTCTTTGAGGAGGCTTCCTGATTCTGTCTGGATAACGCCTCTTTGGGATATCAGGTTCTTCTGGCAAGGTTGCGTCGGGATCAATGTCGTTGTTTGGTTCGTCTGCTTCCAATATCACCGATTCTGCGGTAGATGCAATTGGTACTTCGGTTTCATCACCAGGTGTATCAGATCGTGGTGTGGAGTTGACGTTTTCCAGTGACTCTAGAATCTGGTCAGCATGGCGTCTTACAATGCTCTCTCCAACGTCCACGGTATACATTAGAGGTCCTTGCCGTGTACAGATCGTTCCTGGCTGCCATTTCTCTGTGCGGTAGTCCCGGGCCAAAACTGGTTGACCTATCTTAAAACTCCTGGTCGGCCTTTCATTCATATTCTGAAACTGCCTGTTCTCCACATCTCTTCGGACGTTTGGCTTAACCAAATCCAAGCGGCATCGTAGTCTTCGATTGAAGAACATCATGGCTGGAGTTTGGTTGGTAACCGCATGTGTCGCATTCCGGTAGGCAAACAAGAAGTTATCCACCTTGTGTTGTAGGGGTATATCTTCGTTACACATTGCCTTGATAGCCTTCTTGAATGTTTGAACAAACCTCTCGGCCAATCCATTAGTGGCTGGATGATATGGGGCGGATGTGTAATGCTTAACACCATTCTTCTTTAAGAACCTCCGGAACTCTTCAGACACAAACTGTGGTCCATTGTCAGAGCAAATCGGTTCAGGCAGCCCATTCCTGGCGAATATGGTTCGTAAGACTGTGATCATTTTTTCTGTGGTGGTTGAGGACATTTTTATTACCTCTGGCCACTTTGAATGTGCATCCACCGCAATTAAAAACATCGAGTCCATAAAGGGACCAGCAAAATCAATGTGCACCCTTTGCCATGGAGATGAGGGCCACTCCCATGGATGTAGTTGAGCTTGTGGTGGGGCGTTTTGGACCTTCTGGCATCCTGTACAGCTCTTGGTCATCTCTTCGATTTCTCTATCGATTCCCGGCCACCACACAAACGCTCTGGCTAAGTTCTTCATTTTTACCCCTCCCAGATGACCCTCATGAAGCTCATTGAGCACTCTATCCTTCAATTTGGGTGGAATTACTACTCTGGATCCACACATCAAGGTTTCTCTGCACACTGACAGCTGTTCTCTTCTCGGCGAGAATGCTGGCAGCAGTGGTTCGCCATGTGCTGGCCATCCCTTCACCGTTAAATCATAGACCCAGGAGAGTGTCGGGTCATTTCGTGTTTCCTTTTCTATGTTTGCATTCGTCACAGGGAGACATTCGACTATAGTCGAGTGGAATAACTCCACTGGATCCACTGCCAGTTCTTCTTCCACCGTCGGCAACGGTAGGCGCGACAATCCATCAGCATTCCCATGCTGTTTAGTTCCTTTGTACTCGATGTCATATTGGTGTGCCCCTAGGAAAAGGGACCACCTCTGTAGCCGTTGTGCCGTCATTATCGGTACGCCCTTCTGAGGGTTGAAAATGGAGACGAGAGGTTGATGATCAGTTAGTAGAGTAAATTTCTGACCGTGCAGGTAGTGATTGAACTTCTTCACCCCCCACACCAGGCTGAGGGCCTCTCTGTCAATCTGGGCGTAGTTACGCTCAACTGAAGTTAAAGAGCGTGACGCAAAAGCTATCGGCCTCTCTGAACCATCAAGGAATTTATGTGACAGTACCGCCCCAACACCGTAGGGAGACGCATCACACGCCAGTCTTATCGGTAGTGATGGGTTGTAGTGAGCCAATACTTCTCTTGAAGTGATTAGGTCCTTACTCTTCTGAAAGGCCCGCTTACATTCATCGCTCCATTTCCATGCTACTCCTGTTCGTAGTAGGGTATTCAGTGGATGCAGAATTGTGGACAAATTCGGCAAAAACTTATGGTAGTAATTCAGCAATCCGAGGAATGACCTCAGTTGTGACACATTTTCAGGCGCTGGAGCCTTAACTACCGCTTCAATTTTGTCAGGGGACTTATGCAACCCCTCTTCATCAATCACGTGGCCACAATACGATATCTGTTTCTTAAAAAACTCGCACTTAGGGCGATTGGCTCGTAGCCCATGTTCACGTAGTCTAGTGAGCACCTGCTCTAGGTTGGCAAGTTGTTCACTGTCATCTTCACCTGTCACTAGGATGTCGTCCAAGTAACACTGAGTCCCCGGAATCCCTTGCAGGACTTGTTCCATCGCTCTTTGCCATATCGCCGGAGCTGGTGCTACTCCGAATACCAGTCGATTATACTGGTAAAGACCTTTCTGAGTGTTTATTGTGAGATACTTCCTAGAGGATTCTTCAACCTCCATCTGCAAATATGCTTGTGCTAGGTCAATTTTTGTAAAACGCTTCCCTCCAGATAGTGAGGCGAAGATATCTTCTATCCTTGGAAGAGGATATTGTACTGTGTGAAGGACTGGGTTCACCGTCACCTTGAAGTCCCCACAGATGCGAACCTTCCTTGGCTCCTCAGACTTATTGTTTAACGTTTTCTTCATGACAGGAACGATGGGTGTCGCCCACTCGCTCCAGTCTACCTTAGATAACACGCCTGCCTTCTCCAGATTCTCCAGCTCTGCCTCGACGGCTGGGCAAATTGCATATGGTACCGGTCTTGCTTTGAAAAACTTGGGAATTGCATTCTCCTCTATTTTTATCGAGGCGGTTACGCCTTTAAGAGTGCCCAGTTCTTGTTGAAATACCTCATTGGTGTCAGCTAAGATTGTTGACAATCGTCCAGGAGTGACATCGTCATCCTTTTTACCAGCCACCGTCAGTGCCTGAATGGAGTGCCAGTCTAAACTTATCTTTCTGATCCATTCACGTCCCAATAACAGTGGTCCACCATCTTGCAGAATGTAGAGATACAATTTCCGGATTTTCTTGCCGTTGTATTCGACAGGCACCCTTATTTTTCCTCTGGGGTATACTTTTTGCCCCGTATACGTCCTCAAGACAATGGATGTCTCTCTCAAGGGTATGTGTGAGAATAGCCGCTCGTAGTCTCGTCGATTCATGACGGTTAGAGCTGATCCTGTATCCAATTCCATTTTGACTTGGGACCCTGCTATCGTGAGGGTGACCCAAATGGTTCGGTGATCCTCTTTTGCGATTATGTTGTGAAGTTTGAGACAGCTTAGTCTCTTGTTCCCGGATTCACTATCGCTCATCTATTCTTTGGAACTACTGTCCGTCATCTTTTGTACTTTCCTGTACGGTTCCTTAGTAGCCTTTTTGTTGTCGTTGGTCTTCTTCCCAGACCTGCAAACTCGTGCAATGTGTCCCATCTTTCCGCATTGCCTGCATATTTTGTCCTTGGACCAGCAGTCCTTCTGGTCATGGTTTGTTCTGCCGCAGCGATAACATTTTGCAAATCCCCGTGTCATTTCGTGGGTGCCGTATTCCTGTGGCTTTTGTTGTATTTCCGCAGCTCCCCTTGCTGCTGCTTCGTACGATACTGCCACGCTGAAAGCCTTATCTAGCGTCAGCTCTTTCTCTGAGAGTAACCTCTTCTGGGTTCCTTCACTCAGGAGTCCACAGACAAATTTGTCCCGTAAGGTATCTGCCAGTCCTGCTCCAAACTGGCAGTGCTTTGATAGCTTGCGTAGTTCCGTAAGGTAATCAGCATTGCTCTCATTTTTATGCTGATTTCTCCTGTGGAATTTAAATCTTTCTGCTATCAGCAGCGGTGTAGGATTTAGGTGTTCCTGTAGGATAGCAACAATTTCGTTAAAACTCTTCGCCTTCGGTTTGGCTGGAGTAATCAGGTCCCGCAATAGGCCGTACGTTCTTGCGCCCATTAAATTTAGCAATACCGATGCCTTTTTCTCATCGGCTATTTCGTTTGCCTCGCAATATACCTCGACTCTTTCCACATACGTGGTCCAGTCTTCTATTGCATTATCGAAGGCAGTGATATCGCCAGTCTTTGGCATCTTGAAAATCTAAGATGGCGCCTCCTGCGCTTTGCCTTCGTCCCCGATGGATCAAAATGGCGCCTCCCGCTCTTTTCCTTCTTCCCCGCCGAGTTAAGATGGCGCCTCCCGCGCTTTCCCGCCACTGCCGCTGCTGCCAACGCTGTTCTCCGCGGTATTTTTATTTTTCTATCGCGCTTCAATATTTGCTCCGTTAATTGAAGAACCGTTCCCGTCGTGGAGCGGACCCTCTGGGACACTTCCCTCCCTCTTCTTAGGTCCGAACGCTGCCCGGCTGCGAAGCACCGGCCGCGCCCTGTGTGCTCCACCCTCTCTCTCTCTCTTTGCTTCCCGACTCGCTGCCCGGCCCCGTTGCAGAGCCACCCGATCGAGCTCTAGCCCGCCGCAGCCCAGGAAGGATCAGTGCACTACCTGCCACCAGCCCGATTGGCTGGGAAACCACAGACTGGAGACCAAGCCTGGCTCTCGACAGTCTCTCCTGCACTTTTCAATTCGATGATTTGGAGGGCGGTTGCCCACGGTCGACACCCGTTTCTCGAGTTTCTTTGGATTTTTTTTTTCTTTCTTCTGGCTTCGACCTTCAATAATGTCGTCTGAGGTGCTGCCGAGTTGCAGGTAAGTTCGTTTCTTACTCGTCGCCAGTATTATGTCTGTGTATAATTGAGACACGGACTGCAGGAGTTGATTATAACAAGTCTTTACTGAATGGAGACAACCTGGAAACTGAAACTACAGAAGCCTGCTAGGGCCTTTTATACAGGGGTGGTCACTGCCGGTACTGCTGTCTGAGACCAGTTATTCCCTTAAAGGTACATACACAACAAGGGCCACATTGTGGCATCTTTCCTGGGGTGGTTGGTGTCCCTGGCATCCACCTCAGAGCGTGCAGCCTCTGCTGCATTTTGTGTCCTCCCCAGTCAGGCAGGTACTTGAGATACGCCCTTAGTGGCATTGGAGCTTGCCAGAATGATTTAGATGGGGGAATGTCCCTCTAACTCCACACAGTCTGCAGGGCCAGCTCTGAAGTTTCCAGATGGGTCGTTTCTTATGCTGAGGCCAGTTTTTTGGGCCCATACATTGGTACTTAGGAGACAACAACAACAGAAACTTATGTTTATATAGTGCCTTTAACATAATAAAACATCCCAAGGCGCTTAAAGACATTGATACTTACAGAGGTAACATTGATAAAATAGAGGAAGACATTGGGACTTTCAGAGGGAGGATTTGGTACTTCGAGGGATACATTGGTACTTGTAGAGGAGACATTAGCAAATTCAGATAGTTGGTATGTTGTGTGCATGCTGGGAATAGGGCTCTGCTGGGGATCAGGATAATTTGATAGAGATTTGCTAGCTATGGGGTATCAATGGACTTACAGGGGACCTTGTTAAGCTGAGCCATTGCCTTTGTGGAGCAGTAGGAGGCATTGTGGCTTCACTCTGACTTCCTTGGGGCAAATCTGGGTCTTTATGGAATACGCTTAGGTTATGTGGGCTTCCAGGAATGAGCTCCAGACTGTCTGCTATTTCTTAAGTTCCAGGCGGAGTCCATACATCGCTATCTCTGGCTGGCATATATTCCACAGATGTTTCACCCACATGTGTTTTGTGCAGAGGATTGTGCTCTGCCATATTGGAGGAATACATCATCCTACAGCTAGCAGTGAGATTTGCACTAGCATGTATATGACAGGGGGAATTACTATATGGTGAGTTAGCCTAGCAGCATTGGTTCAGATCTGCAGATTGTGCAACCTGTCACACTTTCTGTGGCTTTCTGAATTGCTGCCCAGAAAAGTTGAAAGAGAGGACAGGACCAGGACTGTGGCCACAGACACTCCAGCATTCATCCCCTTGTGAGGGGGAGGAGGGGGGGGAATTTGTGGACCAGGTGTGGGCTGTGGTAAGCTCGATGTATATTAAGCTGGCCTCAAGAAAGGGGGTAAGGACAATTCTAGTAACTATAGGCCGGTTAGTTTAACATCAGTGGTGGGTAAAGTTTTAGAAACAATAATCAAAGTAAAAATTAATGGGCACATGGAGAGATTTAAACTAATTAAAGAGAGCCGGCACAGATTTGTAAAAGGCAGATCGTGTTTGACTAATCTAATTGAATTTTTTGATGAAGTAACAGGGAAGATCGATGAAGGAAATGCGATGGATGTTGTCTACATGGATTTTAGGAAGGCGTTTGACAAAGTACCACATAGAAGGCTGGTTAACAAAATTGAGGCTCACGGAATAGGTGGGTCAGTGGCAGCTTGGATAAGGAATTGGCTTAAGGACAGAAAACAGCGAGTTGTGGTAAATGCCTGTTTTTCAGACTGGAGGATGGTAGACAGTAGTGTTCCCCAAGGTCAGTGCTGGGGCCACTGCTTTTTTTGATATATATAAATGACCTGGATATTGGAATACAAAGTAGAATTTCTAAATTTGCCGATGACACCAAACTTGGGGGTGTGGCAAACAGTGATGATGATACCAATCGACTGCAACAGGACATAGAAAGGCTAGCAGAATGGGCAGACAAGTGGCAGATGGAATTTAATACAGAGAAGTGTGAGGTGATGCATTTTGGCAGAAGGAACAGGAAGAGGCAATATACACTTAATGGCACAGTTTTAAAGAGTGTGCAGTGAGAGAGGGACCTGGGAGTTAATATGCAAAGGTCTCTGAAGGTGGCAGGACATATTGAGAGTGGTTAGCAAAGCAGATGGGATCTTGGGTTTCATAAATAGAGGTATTGAGTACAAAAATAGAGAAGTTATGCTGAATCTTTATGAAGCGCATTCAGTTCTGGTCACCACACTTTAGGAAGGATGTAAAGGCTCTTAACATAGAAACATAGAAACATAGAAGATAGGAGCAGGAGTAGGCCATTCGGCCCCTCGAGCCTGCTCCGCCATTCAATGAGATCATGGCTGATCATCCAAATTCAGTACCCTGTTCCTGCCTTCTCCCCATATCCCTTGATCCCTTTAACCTTAAGAAATATATCCAACTCCTTCTTGAATGTATTTAATGAATTGGCCTCTACTGCCTTCTTTGGCAGAGAATTCCACAGGTTCACCACTCTCTGGGTGAAGAAATTCCTCCTCATCTCTGTCCTAAATGGCTTACCCCTTATCCTTAGACTGTGAACCCTGGTTCTGGACTCCCCGACCATCGGGAACATCCTTCCAGCATCTAGTCTGTCTAGTCCTGTTAGAATTTTATAAGTTTCGATGAGATCCCCTCTCATTCTTCTAAACTCCAGCGAGTACAAGCCCAATCAACCCAATCTCTCCTCATACGTCATTCCTGCCATCCCAGGTATCAGTCTGGTGAATCTTCGCTGCACTCCTTCCATGGCAAGAACATCCTTCCTCAGATAAGGCGACCAAAACTGCACACAATACTCAAGATGTAGTCTCACCAAGGCCCTGTACAACTGCAGCAAGACATCCTTGTTCCTGTACTCAAACCCTCTCGCTACGAAGGCCAACATACCATTTGCCTTCTTAACCGCCTGCTGCACCTGCATGCTTACTTTCAGCGACTGGTGCACAAGGACGCCCAGGTCTCATTGTACTTCCCCTTCTCCCAATCTATTGCCATTTAGATAATAATCTGCTTTCCTGTTTTTGACACCAAAGTGGATAACCTCGCATTTATCCACGTTATATTGCATCTGCCATGCTTCTGCCCAATCACCCAACCTGTCCAAATCATATTGGAGTTTCTCGGCATCCTCCTCACAGCACACACGCCCACCCAGCTTTGTGTCGTCTGCAAACTTGGAGATATTACATCTAGTTCCCTCGTCCAGATCATTAATATATATTGTGAATAGCTGGGGTCCTAGCACCTATCCCTGCGGTACCCCACTAGTCACTGCCTGCCACTCGGAAAAAGAGCCGTTTATTCCAACTCTTTGCTTTCTGTCTGCCAACCAGTTCTCTATCCAAGTCAACACCTTGCCCCCAATCCCATGTGCCTTAATTTTACACGCTAATCTCTTATGTGGGACCTTATCGAAAGCCTTGGAAGGGTGCAAAGGAGATTTACTAGAATGGTTCTGGGGATGGGGAATCTTAGCTACAAGTACAGGTTGGAGAAGCTGGATTTGTTTTCATTAGAGCAAAGGAGGTTGAGGGGTGATCTTATAGAGGTGTACAAGATTATGACGGGTTTGGATAGGCTAGATGGGGAAAGGCTGCTCCCACTAGTTGATGGTACAAGGACTAGGGGACACAGATTTAAGGTTTTTGGCAAGAGATACAGGGGGGGATGTGAGGAAAAACTTTTTACGCAGCGAGTGGTGAGGACCTGGAATTCGCTGCCGACGGAAGTGGTGGATGCGGACACACTCAATGGGGTAGATTTTCCTGGAGCCGTCAGGCGGGGTTTCAGGCGTGTGGGAAATCCTGAAATCGGGGGTCCCGACACCATCCCGCCCAAAACCCGCCTCCACGTAAGTTTCACAGGAGGCGGGTACCCGCCCCGCACTGGGACCCGCCGACCCGAGGCGGGAAGGGATTAGTGCCAATTTTGAGCATAATCCCTATTTTGAGGGGTGTCGTGTGGGATTCCCGATGGTTCGAAACCATGCCAGGTTAGAGCAGTCGGGCCGTCGGGTTCAAGGACTTGGAGGGGTTGTGATGTCGGTGTTCAGGTGAGTGATGGGTGCATAAGTGCAAAGGTAAGTGTGTTTGGTGTGTTTAAAGTGTGTAAAGAAGTTTAAATTACCTGTACTTACCTTAACAGCCTTTCTTCCTCTAGGTCTCGGGAGTCCATCACTCAGCTGGCACTGAAAGCAAAATGGCTGCGAACTGTCAAAAGTGACAGCCTTCAGCTTTCATTGCCGGTGACAGTTCTAACTGAGTCTGTGTAGAAGGACTCAGGTTAGAAGTCAGACTGTCAGTGTTTGACAGCTTCAAACAGCTGTGAAACACTGATATTTCATCTGTCAAGAACTCTTGACAGATGAAATTTCAGTCTGTGACGTCACCTGCTGCCGGGTGGCCCTTAATTGGCCTGCTGAGCCCGCTGGGCGGGCTCAACAAGGTCAATCAAGGGAAAATTGCATGGATTGGCCGGACGTCGATGTAGGCAGGACTAAAGCCCGAAAGTTGTAGTCCCGCCTCCTTCCCGACAGCTTCAGGAAAATCTACCCCAATGTTTTCAAGGGGAGATTGGATATGCACTTGAGGGAAATAAACTTGCAGGGATATGTGGATAGAGCAGGGACTGACTCGATTGCTCTGCAGAGAGCCGGCACGGACTTGATAGGCCGAATGGCCTCCTTCTGTGCCGTTATGACTCTATGACTCATGTATTCTGGCACAGGTGGTGGTCGTGAGGATTTACTCCCATTCTCCCTCTGCAACCTGGTGGCCTAAGTCTTATTCTCAGGGCTTCTTGAAGCCTCTTTGAGTTGTCTTTAACTTGAAAGTGGAAATGTACATACATAGAAACACATAGAAGTTACAACATGGATACAGGACATCCAACACAACCAGTCTATGTCAGCATTTACCCTCCATGCGAGCAAATAGTCCTAATCACATTTACCCACCCACATCCATTTTACTTCATCCAACTATCTGACCTTAAAATTAGATATAGCCTCTCCCTCAACCACTAAGCCTGGAAGTGAATTTTACAGCTTCACACCTCTCTGTGTGAAGAAGCGTTTCCTGCCTTCTGTTCTAAATCTCTTTCATTTAATCTTGTATCTATGACCTGTCGTTCTTGACCCCTCAATTACTGGAAAGAGTCTGTTTCGATCTAGCCTGACTGAAACTGCCTTGAGAACTTTCAACAAGACATGTGTCAGTTTAAGGAGTAAGCCTTGTAGAACTTGGCTGGGCAGCGATCATGTCTGGGGCTTTTCCTGATTGGAGGCTTCATATTGCTGGTTGAGGCTCTTTAGCTGAGATTGCAGAGTCCAGTGTTCAGTTCTCTTCCTGGGTGGGTTGGGAGAGAAAGAGGTTGCAAAAGGGTGTTCTGCTCCCTCTGGGCTGACCTGAGATTTTGAAATGTCTGATAAAGCATAAAGGTCTGCAAATGCCTTGTTGATTTTAGTAGGCTCTAAGGTTAGTTTACTCAACTTTCCTAACGGATGTGATTGTTCTATTCTGCACTTGTTGTTGCAGTGTGGATGTTGGGAGTTTCCTCAGCTTGTCCCACTGCTCGTATTATTTAGAGTGCCAGATGATTTCCCTGCTGCTGTTGACAATAGGATGTTGAGTTCACCTCTGGCCTGTAGCAAGGCTCGCTCCTTGCTCTTCAATTAGTGTCTTTTGTGCTGGGTTTCTAGCACCACTATTCTTTACTCCCAGATGTTTTGGCGTTGTAATAGACTACGCATCTTGACAGAGGAGAAGGCAAAGACATGGCTCCCGAAGATTACCTTGGTAGTTTCCAGAGGAGCTTAGAAGAAGTATTGGATCCCTGTTCTCATCTATACCATGGGCAAGCTTCATCCTCAAGGAGGCCATGAACTCTTGGTCACCAAAGAGTGCTGGATGTAGCTGCCAATATTGGGGGGATAGTAGATTAGCAAGGATGAGCTGGAGGGTGACTGGTGCATGGTCAGAGATGGTTGTAGCTTGATATGGCAACTTTTGATTTGAGGTAGGTATGCCTACTTCAAGAAAATGTGGTTGATTGCATAGTACATTTTGTATGGGGTTAAATAAAAGGGGAATACCTTCGCTGTGGGATACTTAACTCACCATTCATCTACCAGGTCTAGGTCATTACATCGCTCTTGGATTGACGGTTTGAACTAGGTGTCCCACGTCTGCTGACAGCCTGTCCAGCTGGCGGTGGAAGGCACAATTGAAGTCTCCTACCATAATGGCTTCCAGTGAGAGGCAAGTGAGAGGAATGTTGAGGTGGAGGAGCCCATGTTTGGGGCATATACAATTATCATTGGAATGAACTCCCCCTGCTGTTCGATCATTCATCAAGATTGACCAGCTGTTGTCTCCAGGGGATGGAGATATCCAGGATGAAGGGGAGATTCTTGATAATTAGTAGGACCACTCCTTTGCTCTTGCGTGAGTAGGAGGCTGCCAATGTTTAGCCCATCCAGTTTGTCGTGATTCTTGAAATGCTTTGAAGGGATGAGGTAGGTCTCCTGCAGAAATGCTATGTCTGCCTGCTCTTCTTGAGTCACTTTTGTTTCCATTTATTTTAATTGATTGGTGCAAACCCTTGACATCCAGCGAGATAATCTTTAAGTTCAACCACAATATGGGTTTTGTAGCTGTGTTGTGCGTGCAGGGAACTGGCTGTATTATTCACAGATAGAGGGGGTAGCCCCATCGTTTGTATGAGTGCATTCCTTTGCGGAGGCCTCAGGTACGGGGTTGCTACCTTCCTCCACATATTATTGTAGTCCCCCATCCTATGGGTGTGCTTTCCCTGGAGCCTGTTGCCTGATCTGCAGATGTGCAACACCATGTATACGTTTTCCTAGTACTGTGTTTAAGATAATTTCCTCTACCCCTCCCCACCCCACCCCACCCCCCTCCCCCAATACTCCCATTACCATTATTCTTCAAGATTACAATCTGTGTCCCTGTTGAAGGCAAAGCAAAGTGTTGGAGTTAGTCTTCAGCTGGTCCTCTTCCTGTTCTTGTGAAAATAGATGGCTGACTGGGGAGGCTTTGGACAGCTTCATTAAAAAAGAAAGACTTGCATTTATATAGTGTCTTTCACAACCTCAGGATGTCCCCAATCGCTTTACAGCCAATGAAGTACTTTTGGAGTGTAGCCACTGTTGCAATACAGGAAACGCAGCAGCCAATTTGCACACAGCAAGATCCCACAAACAGCAAGGTGATAATAACCAGATAATCTTTTTTTATAGATGTTGGTTGAAGGATAAATATTGCCCAGAACACAGTGATTTTTTTTGTTTTGTTTGTACAATCTTGTTGGGTTATTATTTTGTTTAGTTCAGTATAGGTTCAACATTAAGGTGAATTGCCTGTTGCATGAAATGATTATTGTCTGTGATCCCGTCAAAATTAAGTGACAAAAGAACTTTGAAAGAAATTATATTTATGAACCTACATCCCTACTGGGAAGAACATCCCTGCTCTTTTCAAAATCGTGCCATGGGATCTTTTACGTCTTCCTGAGAGGGCAGACGGGGCCTCAGTTCAAAATTTCATCCAAAAGGCGGCACCTCTGACATTGCAGCACTCCCTCAGTACTGCACTGAAGTGTCAGCCTAGATTAGATGCTCCAGTCTCTGGGGTGGGACTTGAACCCACCACAGTTTGACGCAGAGGTAAGAGTGCTATCAGTGAGCCATGACTGACACGCAGCTGAGGTTCATGTGGTCAGGTTGGGTCTGGGAGGAGGTGGGGAAGGGGATTGGTGTGCTCTGGGATGCTGCATGGGATTTGGGGGCAGTTATTTGCTTTCATGTGGTTTTCTTTAGTGGCATCTTATGGTGGAAGCCGTGTCCTGTGCATTTTACATGTTTTCTCAGCTCAGTTGGGGGTGGGGAGTAGGGTTAGGTATGGGAGAATTTGAAGTAGAAATTGGCGCAAGGGTCTGGAACACTCACTTCAAGCAGTTGCCCAGATCATGCAATCACCAGAAATTCAGGAGTAATTTTCATTGAAGTCTTTGCCAATTCATTATGAAATAGCTGTGAATCTGGATGGAATCGGATTCAGATCTATTTGAAAACATCAATATCTTTCAAATTTAGACAATTTTCTCCTTCAATTTTTGTATCATGTCTGCCCAACTTTCTTCCTTCATCCAAACTTCTTGAAAGATATGGGCCTAGATATTGTCCCATTTACTGTCACGAGTTTTCACTGTGATCCGGTCGAAAAATGGAGACTGCCACTCTAGCACCCTTCTCTGGCACGGGACTTGGCGGCTGCCATTTTGGTGAGGGCCTTAGTGCTGCCTGGCCCTGGAAATGTAAATTAAGAGAGGGTGACGTCAGTCAGCATGCAACACCGACTTAACGTCACCTCAGCGAACGTGGGCCTTAGCGCAGAGTTCTAAGCTCGCCATGAAAGCCCAGTATTCAGCAGACTGACAGAGACGCTGTCAGCACCTCTTAAAGGGACATGCACACCTTTCAAGTAAGTTTGCATTTAAGCTTTTGAACTGGATTTTTTTATTTTATTGAAGTAGCCCCAATTCCCCTTTCAACATTTGTCCTACACTTTACCTTCCCTCTGTTGCTGACCATCACAGTGTCCTCTGGCCACAATACTGAAATAAAGGCCACCACAAAACAAACTTTCCAATCCAACTTTATACATCTATCCATCCAATATGACATCAAGAAATCAACTCATCACCCTTATGCATTCCCTTAGTGACTGTCTTGTGTGTGCCTTTGCCTATCCTATTGATGTCAAGCAGTGTTACCCCAGTGGCTGCAGCATGGCTGGTGGAAGGCTGCTGACTTTCAGTGTGGGACACTGCAGATGGCCTTGCTGGTCGACCTAGAGGAGCTGTTGGCTGGGAGTGTGAAATTGAGTGATGGTGTTTCTTCTTCTTCTTCTTCATCACTCTTCTCTCCCTCTTCTTGGTCAATCACTGGCTGGGCAGGCTGCATTTCTTATGTGTGTGTGAAATGAGAAAGGCACAAGGGTAGAGGTGTGGTGAGGGGAGGGTGGGAAAGCAAGAGGTGCATGCGAGAAGGAGGATAACGTATGAGGATACCAACATCTTGTATCCTTTCTGCCCCACCGCTGGCCAAGGGCTCAGCCATGCCCCTGCCAAGAATGGCCTGCACTGTCTCCTCCAAGGGGATGAGGTGAAGCTAGGAATGGGAGGTGTCCCTCGTGATTGGTACAGATTGTTGGCAGGCAGGTGATTGGGGCGGGGGGCGAGTCATGCATTGACAAGTGTGTTAGGCTAGTGATTCAGTTGGTAGGAGAAGATGCATTCACTGACCTTGACCACTGGTCTGAGGTCATGAAGCTTCTTTGGGCACTGGAGCCAGGTGGTGGGGGCGACACTGCTAGCAGTGACAGCTTCGGTGATCTGGTCCCACATTGTTCTTTCTGGAGGGCCTCCTGGCCCCTGTGGGTAGAGGACCTCTCTTGCGGTGTTGGCCCCCTGCAGAAAACTAGAGTGCTGCGTGTGAGACCCTGGGTGTCCCTTTCCCGGCTTGCTGAGCCATTTGTGTTAGTGCTGAAGCAGTGTCTCCTTCCAGTGAGTTACCCAGACTCAATCACAAAAACCCTTATTGTGATCTGACTGAAACTTAAAAACTTACTCAGACTCAATCACAAAAGCCCCCTCTATGATTTGACTGAAACATACAATCACCACTCCCGCTCAGCTGTCTCCTGTTGATTGTAGGCCCGAATCTTTCTGTTCCAGCAAGATCTTGCAAATCCATTGGCAGGATAGGCGCACCAATGTCAGTGTTCTCGCTCAGGCCAACATCCCCAGCATCGAAGCTTTGACCACGCTTGATCAGCTCCGATGGATGGGCCACATTATCCGCATGCCCGATACAAGACTCTCAAAACAAGAGCTCTACTCGGAGCTCTGACACAGCAAGAGATCCTCAGGTGGGCAAAGGAAACGCTTCAAGGACACCCTTAAAGCCTCCTTGAAAAAGTGCAACATCCCCACTGATACCTGGGAATCCCTGGCCCAAGACTGCACAAAGTGGAGGAGAAGCAGCCGGGAAGGCGGCGAACACCTCGAGTCTCTTCGCCGGGAGCAAGCGGAAGCCAAGCGCAAACAGCGGAAGGAGCGCACGTCAACCCAAGCACCCCACTCACCCGCCCCTTCAACCACCGTCTGCCCCACCTGTGACAGAGACTGTAGGTCCCACATTAGACTCATCAGTCACCCGAGAAATAATTTTTATTGTGGAAGCAAGTCATCCTCGGTTCCGAGGGACTGCCTAAGAAGAAGAAGTGCTGAAGCACTTTTCCCATTTTTTTTGTTGCGGAAGGAAGTTCAGCTTTAAAAGCTGAAAACTCCCATTTGGGAATTCTTTTTCATTTTAATTTTTTTTCCGAAGGCAGTTGAGCTGTAAGGGCTAAAAACTGCCATTTTACATCATTTTTATTTTTTAATTTCAAAAGACATTGCCCTTTTAAGAAAATAACAATGCATTGCCCTTTAAGAATCCCACAATCCTTTGTGAAATCATAGCCTCGCTTTCAGAGGCTGTTCTAGTAGCAACGCCGCTTGGGCTCGCCACATTGGAGCCTCCTGCTGTGACCAACGTCACAGGACAGCATTCCACAATGAGTAAAGTGCTGGGCTGATGAAAATTAGTCCCCAGACTCCAGCGCCAATTTTTCGGTTCAGCCAGCGCCACCATTTTCGGCGGCCGTTAACCCCTGGCCGTGGTGGCACCAGGAGCTTTTGTGGCAGCCACGAATTTCTAGGCCACAATTTGAGACGAGGTGTAGCCCACTGGTACCTTGATTCGAGGCCATTCTTCATATCTGATCCTGAACAATGAATGTTGACAGGCTAATTGATTGTAGGGGCCATTACAACTTGGTCTGACTCTGTCATCATCAGACATAAACAGGTATACAATTTCCAACAAGGTTTCCTGCAATGAAAAGCAGAAACCTGGATTACTTTTTTCCTTCTTGATCTGTCTCAGACTGAACCAGACTGTTCGTAACCTCAGTATCCTATTTGACCCCAAGCTGTGCTTCTGGCCACATAACCTCCCCATCACAAAGACATCCTACTTCCACCTCCATAACATCACCCACCTTCACCCCTACTTAATCTCAACTGCCACTGAAACCGTCATCCATGTCTGTGTCACCTCCAGACCCTACTATTCCATTACTTTCCTGGCTGGCCCCCCATCTTCCACCATCCATACACTTCAGCTCATCTAAAGTATTGCTGCCTCTATACTATCCTCTGCCAAGTCTCGCTTGCCAATCATCCCTGTCCTTGCTGACCTGCGTCGGTTCCCAGTCCCCAAGTGCTTCAAATTTAAATCTGTCATGTTGAAAGTCCTTCATGGCCTTGCCCCTCCTTACCTCTGTAACTTCCCCCAGTGCTACAACCTCCACACAAATTCTCCATTGCTCTGACTCTGGCCTCGTGTGCATTTCCCCTCCGTGCACCCCTCCATTGGTGGATTTTCCTTCAGCTGTGCAGGCCCCATGCTCTAGGATTTCTTTCCTAAACCCCTTCACCTCTATCTCTCACTGTCCCTTTAAGACCTCTTTAAAACCCACCTCCTTGATCAAACTTTTGGTCCCCCCTCCTAACATGACCTTGTTGGGCTTGACGTCCATTTTTTTTATTCCGCCTCTGTGAAGTGCCTTGGGACGTTTTTCTACATTATATAAATTAAATTTGTTGTTGTTGATAGCTCAAAGTAAACTATAACAATCAAACTACAGAACAACTAGCTCAGCACCAATTGGTTATCAAAGTTGGGAATGTATGGTTTAGTGCGCTATCTATTAGATCATTAAGGGAGCCCGCTAGAATATTTGGCAGCCCAAATTATCTGAACCTCAGCAATTATTATCTCTTCTTCTTACCTGTACGTCATAAAGCAAGATTAGTCTTCACATAATAAAGACACAAGAATTGTTGCTTATTCGTGTCTTCTTGAGATCAAACTTTCATTCAATCTAGTAAAAGGCAAACTTACATCAAGAAGTTCTTCACACAACGGATAACACAGGGAATGGATGTCTAAGTAAAGCAAAGATCCTGGAATCATTTATGGATGCTGTGATTGGGGGTGTGGGGTGGGGGGCTGGGAACTGTAAGTTCTCTCGGGATGGATGAGCTAAGATGGGTCAAATGACCTTCCTCATCGTATTTTCCTTTTGATCTTACTGACAGAATGTCTGTTGCAGTATCCACGTGCCACTCTCCAATCCGTGTTCCTCATTATAACAAAGAGACTCCTACAGTAAAAATTAGTAGCCAGCCTACATTTTTAACACCTGAAAATGAGTAACTGATATGTTAGTAGCCTGGGCTACCAAACTGCTTTAAATTTATGTTCCTGTTTCACAAAATGACACTGTAAGATGACTACAGTTTATAAAGAAGAATGATGAGGCTTTGTTAATAATACTGTATTAAAAACTCTATCTACGAGAACAAAAAATGGAATACCATATTGTCTCTTTATACTTTGTGAGCTTTTCTGCTACTGCTAAATGCAGGTTGATGTGTTAGAAAGTTGGATTTGTAAAGTACTGCATTTTTTTATTGCAGTAACAAATTGAGCAACGCCAATAAAACAGTAACTTTACCCTGTTATTTTCTTTTTATCTACATTTCTCATAAATGCCACATAAAATTTTCATTATACACCAATTCCATTATTACAATGCAATAGAAATTTTGTACTGTCCTGAAAAGCTATGAAATAAACTAGGAATGAAAGGGTTACATGTGAAGAAAGGAGATAAATCACCACCAGTAATGTTGTCCTTTTGAAAAACCACATATTAGACGAAATGGGATCTAATGTATATATCAGCAAACAGTTATAGATACATTTTGCTTTGAAAGTCTCATCTGTCTTTCTCGTTAAACAGCATTTGACACTCAAGAATGATGGCTGTAAGCGAGCAGTGTATGCCAAAGCAATAAGACTTGATGAACGCCTCAGCTGTAAAGAATGTGACATATTTTACAACATTATTGGACCTGTTTGCAGCAGCATGGCTGAGGCAGGAACGATTGCAGGACAGGATACTCAGAGTCGATGAACTGCCTAAAGCATTAGCTTGTGTACTGGGGGGCTGGGTAGGGGTGACACTATCCAGAGGTGGATGGGTGGGGCCGTTCCTCTTCTACCTACTGGATTGTATTTCAATAGTCATCAAGTTCAGATAAAACACAACACATTTTATGGAAGATGAACTGAAATCCATGACTCTTCAAGGATAAATTCGAATATAATGAAAACAGAAAATGCTGGAAACACTCAGCAAGTCAGGCAGCATCTGTGGAGAGAGAAACAGAGTTGACGCTTCAGGTCAATGACCTTCTGTCAGAACCTATCTTTCTCTCTGCTGAGTGTTTCCAGCATTTTCTGGATTTATTTCAGATTTCTAGCATGTGCATTTTAATAAATTCGATTGTTTTTAGTCAGCAAACAAAAGGTAGGAAAAGCAGAGGTTTTAAATATGATGGGGGAAAGTAGTACTTCAGTAATAAGGAAAGGCAAGAAATTGAAATGGTTTGGGGAAATACAGAGTATATTTCTGAAATGAGTATTTTAAAAACAATATTTCTTTCTTGTTATTGGTTTACTGGGGCTTAACCTTACCAATTCCCCTGTCCCGCTCACCCAACCCACCACTGCCCTCTTGGACTCTGCCAGTATATCAACAATCATCATCTCTTTATGCATTTCTTTCCAGAATGTCCATTCACTCATGAACAAGGCCTTTGCCACCAACAGCCTTATTGTAGCTTTGGCTCACAGTTGGCAACACCTTTCCCTTAAATGAAGCCTCCCTACTTGGCTATACCTTTCACCACCTGCCTTGTCCAAATAGCTCAAATAGGTGGCAGTGTGGCCTTCACAACCAAATCAAACCTGGCTCTCTCCCCCTACTCCTTTGGTACTTTCTCCTCCTTTGAGCACTTTATCGTGTTCCACCCCTCTTGCCTCTCCTCTAAAATCCTCATGCCCTGCCAACCTCCCAAACTCCACCCTCAGTTTCTCAACGGGATACCCTCCCTCCATTCCTTCCTCAACCTCTGCACTTATCCTCAGGTGATTTCAATCTCCATCTCAGTTCCCGTCACCCTCGCTACTCTGATTTCACTTACCTCCTGTTCTCCCTAAACCTCTCCCACCCGTATTCACTGCCATCCCTTTGGCCTTGCCTCCTGTGGCCTCTCTACTCCCATGGTCTTGGTCATTGACAAGGTCATCATCGACCACTTCCTCATATCCCTCACTACTCACATCTCCCAACCCACTTCATTCCGCATCTGCCGCTGGAAAATACTCTCCTGAAGTTATTTACAACTGCATTTTAAATGTCCTAAATGCCTAGCCTTTGCCCCTCCATTCGTCCCTATACTTTTGCAACCATCGATCTACTCAACCACTCCCTCACCTCCACCTTTGCTGCACTTGGCTTCAGTAAAATGTTTACTCTTTTCCATCCAAGGGGCACAGACTTGAGTGTATCTGATGAATAACTGGTTTTGCCATTCATCTGGCTGGACATCAAGCGCTACTGGGCCTCCCTCTCCTCTGCCAAAGCTGCCCACTACTTCAGAATCATCCTGGAGAGCAAAGATAACCCACAGTTTCTTTCTACCATGACCAACTGTCTCCTTAAACCCTTCTCCTTTGCCTCCTTCCATCCATACATCCAAAATCAGGAGTTCATGGACTTCATTGTCACCAAGATTGAGATCATTTACTCGGCTCTCTTTGCTACTTTCAAGCCCTTTCCATTGCTCACCAATCCAAACAACGGCCCAGGCTCCTCCCCGCACAAGCCTTGAACCCACGTCTCTCTCTAGTTTCTCTCTTATCTCCACTCTTGCCCTCTCCAAGCTCATCTTGTGCATGAGACCCATCTCTTGCTCCCTTGTCCCAATTCTCACTAAACTGCTGACCACCAACTTCCCTCCCTGGCCGACTTGTTGGCTGACATTGCAAATGGTTCCCTATCCTCAGGTACTGCCTCCCTCCCTTTCAAAACCGCTGTCATCACATCCCCCCTCACAAGATCCACCCCAGACCCCTCTGTCCTTGCAAACTAACAAGACCAAAACTATCAAGAACAAAACCATCTTCTTCAGCCCCTGCCACAAACTCCATACCCTTGCCACTGATTCCATCTCTCTTCCTGGCCCTTGCCTCAGATTTTCACAACTAGGCATCCTATTTAAACCTGAGCTGAGCTTCCTACCACATAATGTCTCCATCATAAAGGTCACCTACTTCCATCTCTGTAATATTGTCTGACTCCACCCATACCTCAGCCCGTCTGCTGCCCATATCCATTCCCACACCAAGTCTCACTCACCCATCACTCCTGTCTTCACTGACCTCCATTGGCTCCTGGTCCCCCAATGCCCCAAACAGCTCAGGTTAAGAATCTCATCTTTTTGTTTAAATATCTTCTTGGCCTCATCCCTGCCTATCTTTGTAACCCCCTACCACTTTTCAACCGAGTCAAATGCTCTGTTCTTTTGACTCTGGCCTCTTGTGCAATTCCCAACACCCCCTTTCATTTGTCGCATCATTGGCGACCGTGCTTTCACCTGTCTAGGTCCCATGCTCTGGGATTCTTCCCCTAAACCCCTCCCCTTCTTTACCTCCCTCTCCTCCGTTAAACCCCTCCTTAAGACCCACCTCTTTGACCAATCTTTTGGTCACCCCTCCGATTAACCCCTTCTCTGGCTTGGCGTCCATTTTTGTTTGATTACATCCTGTGAATCTGTTTGGGACATTTTTCCGTTCTAAAGGTGCTATATAAATGCAAGTTGTTGTTTATGTTTTGAATGTAATGTATGGCACTATGTTATAAACAAAGAATAATTCCAATCAGATAAAAGGAAATACATTTACCTAGAAAATAAAAATATTCAAGGGTAAGAATGAGAGAGGCCACTTTAATCCATGTTGCTTACTCTATCATTGTTCTGCCAGGAAGTTATCCCCCTCCTGCCTCAGTGTCAAGTATATCTTCCTCTACCTATTGAGTTAGGGATCTGTCCCTTTTTGGAATGCTTTAACTGATTAAAGAACACCTAACTTTGATAAAATGACTCCTTAATTACATATAGCTCATGATTTCTTTAACATATAATTACATGTCCTGATTCTCATTTTGCTATTGCTTGTAACAATTTAATTAAACTTTGTTTAATTGACACAAGCTACTTTCATAAACTGTTGGATAATGACCTAAATCTTACCAGCACCCAAAAATTGAACATATTGCTGTTTTCAGTTTCAGACAGGGTATACTGGTCTAAAATCAGACGGCAATCAATTCTGCCAAATTGCCATCAGGCCTGCGGTGGAAATTGAAAGCTCTCATCCTAAGCAAGTGGAAATGTCATTAGTATATTCAAAAGGGTGTTGTTTCATTATGCAACCAATGACATGTTGAATACGACACCCCCAAATGCCCAGGAAACATACGTGAAAGGTGGGAAGCCAGTTAAAAGGCCTGCGGTCATTTAGGTAAGTGCTGTTTCGGCTATTTCTGGGCCCTTCTTGTTCAATTTTTCCTCATTTCCTGCTGACACTTAGACTTTCATGAGTCTTTGTGCCAGTTGTTGTTAATTAATTATTTATTGTGCCCAACATCCCCTCCTGGCACCAATGGGAATCCTCTGAACTGATGTGTTGAGAAGAAAAAGAGCAATTATGGAGGGGTTCAAGAAGGTCAGACTTCCAAAGGGATGTTGCATGCCCTCCTGCACCCACCCGCATCAGCAGACAGGTGAAATTACCTCTGACGAAGCTGCGACAGCAAATCCCAAAGGGGTCACTAACATATGCAAATGCCTGACTAGCTATTATGCTGGATGGTCTTTTAAAAGCACCCCAGTCACAAAATGTCATGCTTTACATAGCATTACCTAAAGTAAGGCATGCCAGTTGATCATCGCCCAGTGTTGTCGGATTGGTTGCAGCCAGCAAGACGCTACCAATGATTTCTGCAGGGCTTGGCATTCCTACCTGCCAGTGACTGTCCAGACCTATCTTCTCAGGGGTTGGGTCAGATGTAGAGCTCTGTCATCAGTTGTAAGGACACCTGTAGCTCCCATGGAGCAGAAGGCTGGCTAATGGAGAGACAATGATGGTGCTGAAACTTGGCTATACTTTTTGCAGGCGTGCGGCAGTGCTGACCTATGGGGATAGTAGTGTGGAGTGGCCCAGAGGGGAACCATCCTCACAAACATTTCAAAAGGCTTCGCCTTGATCGCAGCATTCATCAAATAGGGTTCGGCGCTGGGCTGCTTCTCCACTTGTCTGCAGACTCATCCCTGTACCTAGGGGTCTCTTTCCCTTAATTGTTACCTAACATTCTTAATCTCCTACCCCTTTAGCCTTGGCAAAAGCTGCTGATGGATTAAAATACTTTTTAATGTTCTCCAAAGAGGTGCTGAATTTTTGCCCCCATTGTGACACTCTCCTTTCATTGTCCACTTCCTTTTAAATTTCACTAACAATCATATTTCCTCTCCTATGTACTAATGGCTTCCCTACACTCATCTGCTTTTTGCATTTGCGAGAAACTGTGACCATTCAACATAAAATTATGGTAAAGAGCCAGCTGTTCGCAGCTACTACCCGGCATCAGTTTCTCAATATCATGTCACTGAAAACACTTCAACAAAGAACCCCATTTATCAAAGTAATCTTGTTTCATGTAGTCATCACTCCTTTCTATCATGACTACTTTGCTAAATACTTCTACTTTCTCCTTAGCTTTAGTATCAAATACTTTCTTCCTGTGTGTTCTCTGTGACCAATGATCTAAAATCCAGCACCATCTTTGTTGCCCTTCTCCAAATACTTGTTATTTCTACAGTGTTTTGTAAGTGGGAA
Source organism: Somniosus microcephalus (assembly GCF_052327205.1). Classification (NCBI taxonomy): domain Eukaryota; kingdom Metazoa; phylum Chordata; class Chondrichthyes; order Squaliformes; family Somniosidae; genus Somniosus; species Somniosus microcephalus. The sequence continues at coordinate 244,633,654 of NC_140990.1, read as the reverse complement.
GTCACTGAAGCAGAAGCCATAACTGACTGCACAGCTATTTGAGCAGCCGGAGCTAGAAATACATTTGAAAGATATGCGTCTGAACTTTGCTAACCTTATAGTGGGTCTGTGTCCGATTCCTGATGAAGTTGTGGGGAGTGGGAGTTATGCTTGTGTTGCCTGGCATATCTGTGTCCCTTGCAGGCTCGACGTATAATTAATCTGCATCTCTGGCTATCTCCCCACTTACAACTGCATCATATGCTTACACTTCAAAGCTCAGAGGATTCAACTTGACCCTCTGACCCTGAAGTGTAAATTTATCTGAATTAAAACAAATTTGGAAAGAGCCCAGTAAAACCAGAATATATCCAGATTGGACCTATTAAAATCAAGTTAGATTTGGAAATAATTTTGGACTTGTCCCTATGGAGCAGTTCAAAACCATTGTTAAAAGATAAAAAGATTAGAAAGTATGGGATGATGAAGGCCATTCACCTCATCAACCCATTCCTGGTACTCGAAGATAACTATGTAAAACTGCAATCTTTTCTTCCTCACATCCCCATTATTCAACCCTAACCTGCTGCCTTCCACATACAATTACCCCTGGCCCAATAGTAAAGAATCATCATCATGTCCTATAAAGTATTTAAACGTATCAGTCCAAACCTATCCCTATTATTTCCAGTTCCATCCCCAACCAGGTGTTTATTCAGTTCATAGAGAGAGAAAAAAGAAAAACTGCTGGAAATTTGAAATAAACCCCCAAAATAATGAACATGCATAGTAAGTAGCAAGGTAAGGTCATGTTTGAGGTGTTGGTGGGTGTAGTTCTTGTATAGGGTCTACATCAAAACATTAACCTGCCTTTATTTTTACAGGTACCAATGTGTTCTTCTGTTTTTACCAGAACCTTTTTGAAGGTGTTAACAAGAACACCTGAAGGAGTTAATAAGAACAATTTGTTGCAGTTCTCTGAATTAGAACAAAATCTTAATCTTAGGAAAGCAGTAAAGTGGTCAGGAATCTTTTGACATGTCTAAATATAATGTTTAGATTGAGTCATAGATGGATATTTGAATTGGTCAGACATCATTTTCCAATAGGGTCTGAGTTGGAATGTGTTAATCAGCAAACTTGTTCTATGTAATTGAACATTGGGCTTGTCAAACGAAGAATGTTGTGCTGTTTCCAACTGTTACATCTCTAAATATTTATGCATTACATTTGTATAAAGCTTTGAAAATTATTGCTTTGGTTAGATTTTAATTATAGATTGAAATATGTCAAAGAAAGTCATGAAAGTTGTTAGGTATGGTGTTTGGTTTCAAGTTGCCTACTGTCCAACTATTTTAGCATTCGAGATATATCTTACACTGAAGTACCATTTGAATAAGAAAATATGAAGAATGGTCTTAAACATTTCTGATAAATTCTGCCTTTTGAATTGTAGACAGGTGTTTTTGTTTAGTCTGAAATATTAGTAGCTTAACAGAAAAGTATTTCACAGCACAGTAAATTGTTTACATATTCTGTCAGAACATTAATACCATTGCTGTTTGTTAATAATTGGCACCAGAGTAGTTGTGACAACTACATGAACTGCATGTTTAAATATTCCAGCTTTCCAGAGTGAAAATGGACTCTTATAAACAAATTGTCAGTACCCTGTATATCAAAAACACAGGTCATGCCATTCATTTATATGGCAATACACTCCTATTAGGAACAAATGGATTAAATTCACTTTTTTAGCTGCATTTCACCCAGTGATTTAAAAGTAAAACCTCTGCCTTCATCTCACTATTAATTACTCCTTTTGAGTACTGCAAGAGTGTTTTGTACCAAAATAAGAAACAATATATGATAGTTACTACTGTAAGCAGAAAAGAACATAATTTAACAAATGTCTTACAGTTCCACCTTGGTGATAATTGTTGTACTCATCAAAGTGAGGGGTGTCAGTTCTGAGGAACAGGACACTCTATAATACTTTATGGCATAAACAGCAAATCTAATGTTTTGTCACTAAGAACATGTCAGTTTTGTAAGTTGCAAAGGATGTTCGGTATTCAAATGGTTAATGACTGATGAGTCATTGTTGATGACCAAACAACAGAAGTCTCAGAAAGTGTCATTGCTTATTCACAAAAAATGAGACGTCACCTTATGTAGGTAATGAGCCTTCAGTCTGTCAGCTAGCTAGCAACATTTACTTTAGATTTTTAAAATTTATTTCACCATGTTTTAAAAGCAATCTGAAGCTTTTGACAGGTTGGTAATAACAAAAGTTTTGTTTGGGTCAGAGATACGACAGTAAAGAAAACCAGAGGAGAAAAGACTAGAATTCTTTCATTAATGTTTTAAACAGTCAGTAGGGTGGGTTTGACTGTATCAGAATAATAAAAACATAAGAATTAGGAGCAGGAGTAGGCCATACGGCCCATCGAGCCTGCTCTGCCATTCAATAAGATCATGGCTGAACTTCAACCTCAACTCCACTTTCCAACCCGATCCCCATATCCCTTGATTCCCCTGTAGTCCAAAAATCTATTTATCTCAGTCTTGAATATACTCAACGATTCAGCATCCACAGCCCTCTGGGGTAGAGAATTCCAAAGTTTCACAACCCTCTGAGTAAAGAAATGTATCCTCATCTCAGTCCTAAATGGCCGACCCCTTATCCTGAGACCATGAACCCTTAGTTCTAGATTCTCCAGCCAAGGGAAACAGCCTCTCAGCATCTACCCTGTCAAGCCCTCTAAGAAGTTGCCAAAGAAGATTACCAGACCATTTGGGTTACCCTCACGATAGCGGGGTCCCCAGTTAAAATGGAGCTAGATACAGGATCAGCTCTGACCGTCATAAGTCGACGGGATTACGAGCGGCTATTTCCGCATATACCTTTGAAAGACACATCCATTATCTTGAAAACATATACGGGGCAGAAAGTATACCCCAGAGGGAAAATAAGGGTGCCTGTTGTATACAACGGCAAGGAAATACAGAAGTTGTATTTATACGTTCTGCAAGATGGTGGTCCACCGCTGTTGGGACATGAATGGATCAGGAAGATACGTTTAGACTGGCACTCCATTCAGGCACTGACGGTGACCAGTAAGATAAAAAATGATGATGACGTCATACCTGAACGATTAAAAGACATCTTGGCCAACGCCAAAGAAGTGTTTCAACAGGAACTAGGAACCTTGAAAGGCGTCACCGCCTCAATAAAAGTGGAAGATGCGGCAATTCCCAAGTTTTTTAAGGCAAGGCCGGTGCCATACACAATTCGTCCAGCAGTCGAGGCAGAGCTGGAGAATTTGGAAAAGGCAGACGTGTTATTCAAGATAGATTGGAGCGAGTGGGCAACACCCATCGTCCCGGTCATGAAGAAAACGTTGAATAATGATAAAGCTGAAGAACAGAGAAAAATTTGCATCTGTGGGGACTTCAAGGTGACTGTAAACCCGGTCCTTCACACGGTACAGTATCCTCATCCGAGGATAGAAGATGTTTTCGCCTCACTATCCGGAGGGAAACGTTTCACCAAAATTGACTTGGCACAGGCATATCTACAGATGGAGGTTGAGGAGGCCTCTAAAAAGTATCTCACAATAAACACACACAAAGGCCTGTACCAGTACAATCGACTGGTTTTTGGAGTAGCATCAGCTCCAGCTATCTGGCAAAGAGCTATGGAGCAAGTCCTCCAAGGGATTCCGGGGACTCAATGCTACCTAGACGACATCCTTGTAACAGGAGAAAATGACAACGAGCACCTTGCCAATTTGGAGCAGGTGCTCACTAGGCTGAGAGAACGGGGCCTATGAGCAAATCACCCCAAGTGCGAATTTTTCCAGAAACAAAATTAACGAAGAAGGGTTGCATAAGTCACCTGAAAAAATTGAAGCGGTCATAAAAGCCCCAGCACCTGAAAATGTCTCTCAATTAAGGTCGTTCCTGGGATTGATAAATTACTATCATAAATTTTTACCGAACTTGTCAACTGTTCTGCACCCTCTTAACAAACTGCTACAAACGGGAGTAAATTGGAAATGGAGCGAAGACTGTAAACGTGCCTTCCATAAATGCAAAGGCTTGATCACGTCCAAGGAAGTTTTGGCTCATTACAACCCATCACTGCCAATCAGACTGGCGTGCGATGCATCCCCTTACGGCGTAGGAGCGGTATTATCGCATAGATTCCCTGATGGCTCGGAGTGGCCTATAGCTTTTGCGTCACGCTCATTGAACTCAGCTGAGCGTAACTATGCCCAGATCGACAGGGAAGCACTCAGCCTGGTATGGGGAGTGAAGAAATTCAACCATTACCTACACGGACAAAAATTTACCTTGTTGACTGACCATCAACCCCTCGTCTCCATATTCAACCCTAAAAAGGGCGTTCCCATTATGACAGCGCAAAGGCTACAGAGGTGGTCCCTTTTCCTAGGGGCACACCAATATGACATAGAATACAAAGGATCAAAACAGCATGGAAATGCTGACGGTTTATCGCGTCTACCGTTGCCAACGGTAGAAGAGGCACCTACAGTGGACCCAGTGGAGATGTTCCACTCAACCATAGTGGAATGCCTACCAGTAACAAATTCTACCATTGAAAAGGAAACGAGAAATGACCCGACTCTCTCTCTCTCGAGTCTACGATTTAACGGTGAAGGGATGGCCAGCACATGGCAAACCACTGTTGCCAGCATTCTCGCAAAGAGGAGAACAGCTGTCAGTGTGCCGAGGAACCTTGATGTGTGGATCCAGAGTGGTGATTCCACCCAAACTCCAGGATAAAGTGCTAAAGGAGCTTCACGAGGGGCATCTGGGTGGAGTGAAAATGAAGAACCTAGCCAGAGCGTTTGTGTGGTGGCGAGGTATCGATGGAGACATCGAAGAAATGACCAAGGGCTGTCTAGGATGCCAGAAGGTCCAAAACGCCCCACCACAAGCCCCTCTACATCCATGGGAGTGGCCCTCATCTCCATGGCAAAGGGTACACATCGACTTTGCTGGTCCATTTATGGACTCAATGTTCTTAATCGCGGTTGATGCACACTCCAAGTGGCCGGAGGTAATAAAGATGTCCTCCACCACCACGGAAAAAACCATCACAGTATTAAGGACCATATTTGCCAGGAATGGGCTGCCTGAACAGATCTGTTCTGATAATGGACCGCAATTTGTGTCCGAAGAATTCAGGAAGTTCTTAAAAAACAATGGGGTTAAGCACTACACGTCTGCCCCATACCATCCCGCCACCAATGGATTGGCTGAAAGGTTTGTCCAGACCTTCAAGAAGGCCATAAAGGCCATGGGTAATGAAGACATAAATCTACAGCATAAGGTAGATGCATTCCTGTATGCAAACAAGAAGTTAACACATGTGGTTACAAACCAAACTCCCGCCATGATGTTTTTCAATAGAAGACTAAGATGCCGGCTGGATTTGATCAAGCCAAACATCAGAAGGGACGTAGAGAACCGGCAATTTCAAGGCATGAATGAAAGGCCAACTAGAACCTTCCAGATAGGTCAACAAGTTTTGGCCCGGGACTACCGTACCGAGAAATGGCAGCCTGGAACTATTTGCACACGACTAGGACCGCTGATGTATACCGTGGACATTGGAGAAAGCATAAGGCGCCATGCTGACCAGATCATAGAGTCATCCGAAAAGGGACAACCTACACCACAACTCTATACGCCTAATGATGAAGCAGAGATACCCATAGTATCTACCTCCGATCCGGTGATACTGGAACCAGATGAACCCGACACTGGCATTCAAGCCGAATCGACCTTGCCAAAAGAACCTACTACATCACCGAAAACTACTACACCACCGAGGCGTTATCCGGACCGAGTCAGGAAGCCTCCAGAGAGACTGACTTATAATTGATTAACTGCAGCAAATGTGTAGATTATTGTTCTTGTAAACATGTTAATTAATGATTACTTAAAATGTTATGTACTGGTTGTCTAAAAGGGGAGGAATTGTGGTGTATGTTCCTTTAAGAGCCCCTGTGTACTGTAATGCGGATAGTGGCCACTCGGGCTATATAAGCCTGTATAGTGTCTTGTATCTTTTAGTTCACCTCCAGACTTTGTTCAGTAAACACCTGTTAAACCAACTCCGGCATTCCGTGTCTCCATTAACACACGGATACAACAACTTTGCTGATGATTGAGAGTAGACTGATGGGGCGGTAATTGGCCGGGTTGGATTTGTCCTGCTTTTTGTGGACAGGACATACCTGGGAAGTTTTCCACATTGTTGGATAGAAGCCAGTGTTGTAGCTGTTCTGGAGCAGCTTGGCTAGAGGCGCGGCTAGTTCTGGAGCACAAGTCTTCAGCACGGCAGCCGGGATGTTGTCGGGGCCCATAGCCTTTGCTGTATCCAGTGCGCTCAGTCGTTTCTTGATATCACGTGGAGTGAATCGAATTGGCTGAAGACTGCCTTCTGTGATGGTGGCGACCTCGGAAGTAGGCCGATATGGATCATCAAATCAAATCAAATCAACTTTTATTGTCATTGTTAGTGCACAAGTGCAGTACAACGAAATGTAGGCTTGCGGCTCCCGAGAGTGTACAATTTGGATTAGGACACTTAAACATTTCAACATACATTTGTACATATATATTAGCATAAATATGACCATAATAAAGTGCATCGGCAGATGTGCAGGCTTTAGTGTTTATTTGTGGAGTTCAGTAGGATGACAGCCCTGGGAAAGAAGCTGTTCCTAAATCTGGTCGTACGGGTGCGAATGCATCTGTAGCGTCTTCCAGATGGTAGGAGGGCGAACAGACTGTGGCTGGGGTGGGTAGGGTCTTTGGCACTCAGCACTTCTGGCTGAAGATGGTTGCAAACGCTTCAGCCTTGTCTTTTGCACTCACATGCTAGGCTCCACCATCATTGAGGATGGGGATATTCATGGAGCCTCCCCCTCCCATTAGTTGTTTAATGGTCCACCATCATTCACAACTGGATGTGGCAGGACTGCAGAGCTTTGTTCTGATCTGTTGATTGTGGGATCGCTTAGCCCTGTCTATAGCATGCTGCTTCTGCTTTTTAGCATGCATGTAGTCCTGTGTTGCAGCTTCCCCAGGTTGGCACCTCATTTTTAGGTACGCCTGGTGCTGCTCCCGCCATGCTCTTCTACACTACTTATTGAACCAGGGTTGGTCCCCTGGCTTGGTGGTAATGGTAGAGTGAGGGATATGCCGGGCCATGAGGTTACAGATTGTGGTGGGATACAATTCTGCTGCTGCTGATGGCCCACAGCGCCTCATGGATGCCCAGTTTTGAGCTGCTAGATCTGTACTGAATCTATCCCATTTAGCACAGTGTCCTATGATGGAGGGTGTCCTCAGTGTGAAGATGTGACTTAATCTCGACAGTGACTGTGCGGTGGTCACTGCCACCAATGCTGTCATGGACAGATACATCTGTGACAGGTAGATTGGTGAGGATGAGGTCAAGTAGGTTTTTCCCTCGTGTTGGTTCTCTCAGCACCTGTCGCAGGTCCAGACTGGCAGTTATGTCCTTCAGGACTCGGCCAGCTCGGTCAGTAGTGATGCTACTGAGCCACTCTTGGTGATGGACATTGAAGTCCCCCACCCAGAGTACATTCTGTGCCCTTGCTATTCTCAGTGCTTCTTCCAAGTGGTGTTCAACATGGAGAAGTATTGATTCATCAGCTGAGGAAGGGCGGTAGGTGGTAATCAGCAGGAGGTTTCCTTGCCCATGCTTGACCTGAAGCCATCAGACTTCATGGGGTCCAGAGTCAATGTTGAGGACTCCCAGTGCCACTCCTTCCCAACTGTATACCACTGTGCCGCTACCCCTGGTGGGTCTGTCCTTCCGGTGGGACAGGACATACCCAGGGATTGTGATGGATGAGTTTGGGATTCTCAGCAGGGGCATGGCTAAGCCCGTGGCCAATGGCAGGGCTGAAAGAATACAAGATGCTGGTATCCTCATATGTTTCCGGTCGCCTGTCACTTTAATTCTCTGCTCCACTCCCACTCTGACCTCTCCATCCTCGGCCTCTTACACTGTTCCAATAAAGCTCAACATAAGCTCGAGGAACAGCACCTCATCTTTCGATTAGGCACTTTACAGCCTTCTGGGCTCAACATCGAGTTCAACATTTTCAGCCCATAACCTCTGCCCCTATCTTTTTTTTCCTTTTTTTTTCTCTCTTTCACATGACAGCTGCCAATCATTCTGCCATTGCCATTTACACTTCATCTGGAAGCATCTTATGTTTCTTAACTTGTCCCATTACCATCTCCTTTTGCCTTGCACCATCATCCCTTTTGTCTCTTAATCTCTCCTGCCTTCCATCCGATCACAGACCTTCCCTTTTGTTCTTTCCTCCCCTCCCCCTGTTCCCTGCCCCTGCACTTGCTAAAAAACCTGTTCCATCTCCAACTTTCTCCAGTTCTGACGAAGGATCATCGACCTGAAACGTTAACCCTGTTTCTCTCTCCACAGATGCTGCCTGACCTGCTGAGTATTTCCAGCATTTTCACTTTTTATTTTGTTCACTTCTGCTCTATTTCCTGTCCCTTAGCCAATTCCGTATCCATGCTGCCACTGTTTCTTTTATTCCATGGGCTTCAACTTTGCTGGAAAACCTATTATGTGGCACTTTGTCGAACGCCTTTTGGAAATCCATGTACACTACGTCAACTGCATTACCCTCATCAACCCACTCTGTTACCTCATCAAAAAACTCGATCACGTTAGTTAAACACGATTTGCCTTTAACAAATTTGTGCTGGCTTTCCTTATTTAATCCACACCTATCCAAGTGACTGTTAATTTTGTCCCTGGTCACTGTTTCTAAAAGCTTTTCCACTACCAAGGTTAAACTGACTGGCCTGTAGTTGCTGGATTTATGGTGTAACATTTGCAATTCTCTAGTCCTCTGGCACCACCCCCGTATCTATGGAGGATTGGCATATTATGGCCAATAACTCCACGATTTCCACCCTCAATTCCCTCAGCATCCTAGAATGCATCCCATCCGCTCCTGGTGACTTATCTACTTTAAGTACAGCCAGCCTTTCTAATACCGTTTCTTTATCAATTTTTATAGTATCAAGTGACTCCACTACCTCCTTCTTCACTATGTCTATGACAGCATCCTCTTCCTTGGTGAAGACAGATGCAACGTACTCATTTAGTACCTCAGGCATACTCTCTGCCTCCATGCATAGGTCTCCTTTTTGGTCCTGAATCAGCCCCACCCCTCCTCTTACTACCCGTTTACTATTTATATGCCTATAGAAGGCTTTTGGATTGCCTTTTATGTGGCTGCCATTTTATTTTCATACTCTCTCTTTGCCCCTCTTATTTTCTTTTTCACTTCTCGTCTGACTTTTCTGTATATAGCCTGATTCTCAGATGTATTTGTAACCTGACATCTGTCATACACGCTCTTTTTCTGCTTCATCATATTGGCTATCTGTTTCGTCATCCAGAGAGCTCTGACTTTAGTTGCCCTATCTTTCCCCCTTGTGGGAATGTACCTCAACTGTACCCGAACTATTTCCTCTTTAAAGGCAGCCCATTGTTCTACTACAGTTTTGCCTGCCAATCTTTGATTCCAATTTACCCGGGCCAAATCCGTTCTCTTCTCCTCTTACCACCCTTTTACTATTTATATGCCTATAGAAGACTTTTGGACTACACATCGACATACTTACACAGAGCCAATAGAAATCAAAAAGCAAGTTACCTGAAAGTTGGTGATGATCCCTTTAAATAGCGCTGGTGGGGGGTTCTTCCTGCTGCTGAATGCATGGTCAGCTGTGCGAGGTTACCAGAGGGTGTTAGCTCCAGCGATGATGACGAAAATGGCAGCGCTGGCGTTAAATCAGCGTCGCACGCTGATTGACATCACCATCTGCCTACTTACCATACTTCTAATGCACGCTCCTAATGGTTGCCCTACCACCCTCACCAAGATGGCATCTGGCGCGGCTTGCACCAGAAGTGTGCACGCACAGCTCGGATACCATTTTGGTCCCAATTCGGCACCCATAGCACCCAAACAACGGGTGCTACGCAACCGAATTTCTAGGCTCCTTACTCTCATTCTCCAACCCCTTTGCAATAAAGGCTAACATACCATTTGCCTTCCTAATTGCTTGCTGTCCCTGCATGTTAACCTTCTGTGATTCATGTACAGGGACCCCCAAATCCCTCTGAATACTAACATTTACTAGTCTCTCACCTTTAAAAAAATATGCTGCTTTTCTATTCCTTCTATCAAAGTGGATCATTTTACACTTCTCCACATTATACTCTATCTGTCACCTTCTTGCACAATCACTTAACTGATCTATATCCCTTTGCAGCCTCTTTGATTCCTCCTCACAGCTTACTTTCAACAATGAATTACAATAGCGGTGGAGCAAGAGGAAATTTTCTGAAAAGCATATTGAAGTGCTGTCTGCATTGGCATGGTCACATGCAATGGACGATGCAGATACTCAATCAAGCAGTGGATATACATCACTGAGAAGAGAAAGGGTTCGAGAAGACAGAAGTTTATGTTGAAACCTTAAAAAAAATCAGGATAAGCAAGAAGATGCAATAGAGAAATGGTAGGCCAGAGCCAGATGACAAAGGCAATTGCATGGCTGAGTCTCAGCTGGTATGAAGAAAAGATAGTCATAATGGTTGTTCAAATTACTTCAAAAATGTGCAGATTATTCTCCTTAAAATAAGTATTTCAAGAGCAAATTCCTGAAATGGTTCGGCTACTGGATCAGTTTGAAAGTGAAGGACGAATGTAATTTTAATTAACAGCATTAAAAGAAAGAAAGACTTGCATTTATATAGCACATTTCATGACCTCAAGGCATCCGAAACCGCTTTACAGGCAATTAAGTACCTTTCTTGAAGTTTAGCCACTTTTATAATATAGGGAACGTGACAGTCAATTTGCCTACTGTAACAATGACCAGATAATCTGTTTTAGTGATGTTGATTAAGGGATAAATATTGGAGAACTCCCCTGAGCTTCTTCAAAATTGTGCCATGGAATCTTTTATGTCCACCTGAGAGGGCAGACGGAGCCTCAGTTTAATGTCTCATCCGAAAGACAGAATCTCTGACAGTGCAGCAATTCCTCAATAATGCACTGGAGTGTCAGCCTAAATGTTGTGCTCAAGTCTCTGGAGTAGGACTTGAACCCACAACCTTCTGAATTAACAGGCGAGAGTGCTACCAACTGAGCCACATTAGTTCATTGTTGGGCAATCCTGCTTGAATGTTAGTGAAATTACTTGCAATCAATCTGCTATCTAGCTTTGTGCTAAAGTAAAAAAGCAGACGTGACATTGGCATGCTAAATAATGACCAATGAAATTATGATGTCTGTGCATTCTCAGTTCACCTTCCAAACAGGTACTGGAAGTATTTAGTTATCCAGAAAGATGGGGCACGATTTTAATGTGCAGGAGTGCATGGGTTTGGATGTGGTTGGGGGCTTAAAACCGGTGAAATTGACAGCGCATTGGGAAGCCAGCTCCAACCCGCCGACTTCTGAGTTTCACTGCAGTGCATTAGGCTGCGTGTGAGCAACCCCTCGGGAGAGGCGGGTTGCCACTTAACATATGTTAATCGCTCAATTAGAGCGATATTGACATCGATTTTTCAGTTTAACTTTGGGTCCACGGGTTTCCCGAGCTTGCTAGAACTCACCAGTGGAAGCAAAGTGAGCACATAGCGGCAACTGAGGACACTGAAGCAATCTCAGGGAAATATGCTAATAAATACTCAGTACTCCCAGCTGCTTTCTTACGTGCTTGTGGGAAAGGGTTTGCTCACAGTACCTTGTGCTGAGAGGCTACTTTGGAGGTTTGGAGGTCTGATTTGCACATTGGAGCTCTGATCTATCAGATCAGGATGAGTGCTGCTTATGCGGCCTTAGATTGGACCACAGATGAGGACCAAAAAGACCAGCAATAGCACCACCAACAGTGACAGCATCAGCCTGCTGGTCACAGACCTGTAGCTTCACAGGAGAGAGGGGATCAGCAGAGAGGTGCAACTCGCAGGAGGCCATATCCGACACACAGGGTCTACAGGCAGAGGAGAAGCTTCCTCAATATGTCTGAACACCAGTGACTCAGGAGGCTCAGGGTGTCAGGTCAGGTGGTGGCAGACATTTGCAGCCTGCTGGAACAAGACCTGCTGCCAGCTGGACCTGGTGGCCCTGCTTTACCCCCAACTTTTTTGAATCTTGATCCTTCCAGGGCTCTACTGGATAATTTGCAGAATCTGCCAATCGGCAGCACACAACTGCATAAGACTGATGGATTGTTTGTCAGGGCCGCCAATTATATCAACTTTGCCTGTGATGACGCCAGTCAGAATGAGCGGGTGCTTGGACTTGCGGCTCTGGGTGGCTTCCCACGGGTGCAGAGCGTCATCGACTGCACACACATGGTAATTAAGATACCCATAGATTACCCAAAAGTGTTCGTGAACTGCAAGGGCTTCCATGGCACCAATGTGCAGCTGGTGTGCAACCACGAAAAGATCTTTATGCAGGTGTGCGCAAGATTCCCGGGGAGCTTCCATGATGCTTTTGTCCTGCAGCAGTCCGCTCTCCCAAACGTCTTCGCACCTGGAAGCAGAGTTAACGGCTGGCTGCTTGGAGACAAGGGATATCCACTTAAAACGTGACTGATGACACCGTAAGCACATTGCATCACAACACGTATGCATCATAACACAAATCTTCGCATCTGGTGTTCTGCGAGAGGTGGGAAGAGAATGGGGTAGGGGTAGTAGGGATCACTGCCATGACTCAAATGACACCACTTGTGTTATGATGTATGTGTATGCCATAACACAATGTGTTGCTATCACTCCTTATCTCTGTGGTACCTGGCATTCCTCTGGGTGTTGGTACAAATGGGATTTTATCTGTGCTGTTTAAATAATTCCAGGAAATTGTGTCAGCTTTCAGCACTCCTGGGAATGTGGACTGAATATTAATACCTAAAGGTACAGCAGGGAACCACAGTGTTTCACAGATATCCCTATATTCATTGCTTGAAGAAATGGTAGTGGATTTGTACCAGAACAAATTGCTGTAGAAGTGCATCACTGTTAGCTAAATGAAAGGAATTCCCTTTGCTGCTTATTTTGAGAAATCCTTTACTGGCATAGAATTAATCTGTGCAATATATGAAAAGTGATTGTTATACTACATGAAAGGGAAATGGCAACACAGTGCACGCCTCTTAGTGTAGAAACTTGGACAGTGAGAGGAGAATTTTCACCCCATAAAATGGGTGGGTTTGGTCAGGTGGGATGGTAAAATGTTAAAAATCTCAAACCTAACCCCAACCCGTATTGAACCTGCCCACTTCTGGTTTTAACAGAGGTGGGATGGGATGGGGGGTGAGGTGGGGGGTGGGGGGGGGGGCGCGGTTGGGCAACTAACCTGCTCCCAGGAGGTGGGTTGGTCATTTAAATATTATAAAGAGGATGCGAGCCACATTTTAAAGTCAAGCCTGGCCAGCCGGCTTTCCCGGGCCTTGGGAAACCTGGCAGCTAAAGAAAGGCGAGGACTGTTGAATCCAGCAGGTAAGTGCCTTTCCACTTGCCTGCTAGATCTAGCTTACCTTTTCCATGCACACCGCCCCCCTCCCCTCGCAATCGGATCCCCCATGAGCCACGATCTATCCCCTCCCCCCAGGTCTGTCCGACCTACCGCCCCCGACCCTTCGGATCTAGCCCGCCCCCCCACTCCCCCCCGATGCCTCCAATCTCCCCTCTGGCCTTCGATCTCACCCCCACCAGCCTTTACGATCTTTCTCGCCCTCCTCTCTGCATCCCGGTTGCGGCCTGGTGTTGAAGGCCTATCTGCCCGACAGCCAGCCAGCCTCTTAATCTGGGTGGCTGCGGCCGGGAAACAGAGACAAAAAAAGTTAATCAGGTCCTGCCATTAAATTCAGCAGGCCCTGAGGGAAAACTGTTCTTCCGGGTTTCCTGACCACAAAACAGCCTCCTCGCTCCCTCCCCACCTCCCCATAAATATCGGGGCCTGAATGTCAGCAGGCTTATGAGAGATATCGCTGCCATGCTGAACCTGACATTCACTCAGCAGGTGTCATGGTCTAGTGATCAGGAGCAGGAATCCTCACTAGTTCCCTTCCCAGCAATGGGCACTGAGGCCGTTGCACCACCATCCCAGCTGATACTGGGGATCAAACCTTGGATCTTCCTGGGCACTGCACTTACCAAATTAGCCATCTGAGAGGAGAAACTGTTTAATATTCAAACAGAAGCAGAAAAAAATGTTTGTCCTACCCCTACAGACTTGTCATCACTGAGTAACTACTTCTGTAAAGAAAATGCCACCAGTTCCTTGTTTTGTAAAAAGGCCACTAGAATTTATTTAAAGTTGTCAACACCTGTTTGAGTGTCGGTCCATAAAAGCTGACCCTACCATATTTTACCAGCGCTCAGAGTGCAGGTTTGGAGGTGGGTACGCTGTCAAAATCACCAAGATTGACAGCGGGTCGGTATCCCGCTGTATACCCGCCTCCTTGTCAGTTTCCCAAGTGTCGGGCCTGTCATCCCTGAACACCAAGCAGCGGGTCAGCCAATTTAGATACATAAAAGCTTATTAAAAGGTAGTTAAGCACCATTTTCCCTTGTACTTACCATTTTACCAGGTTCCCAGTATCACATCAGTTAAGTATGTCGTGTTCTCAATGACTCCCCATTGCTGTGAATAGGTGACAGCTGCAAAAGTGGTATAAAACCTACCATTTCACAGCTGTACACTTCTCAATCTCAGAAGCTGGAGCCTTCATGATTTGGAACCCACTTTTGAGCTGTATGCAATTTGGAAATATTTGGAGTACAGTCTCTATCCACTGTCACCTCCTTGGAGCAACCTCCCTCACCATTGACAGATCGTTTCTGTCATCTCAACTTCAGCTGCCATCTATTCCAGCAACATCGGTGCCCTTGAAAAAATCTCACCTTGGTCCTCAGAAACCCACCACGTTCAGCCCCAATACTGACATCACCAGGCACACCAACACCACCAACAACAATACCAACCTTCTCCGCAATCACCTGTTGCTGCACAGGACACAGGGCATCAGCACCTGACAACATTGCTGCCCGGGAGATTAGCAATGGCCTCACCATGGTCTGATTTACTTCACTTGATGCTGTACACGCACATGATGCACCAGGTTGGCACCACCCCACAGCAGCACCATAAAGCATCCCTACAAAGTCCAAGCCATTCCTTTCACACCTGAATCTGAAAGAAACGCAGAAAAGGTCATGAATTCTAGCTCCATATTGCTGCACGTTTAAAACGCCACAAGCAACGAGATTCTAGGTGTATTAGTATGCGGTTAAATAGTTTTACTGCCTTAAGTGTCAGTACAAAGACTTCATAAAGCTACCATTGGGGGTAATGTTCCCTTTAATTTTTTTTTGGGGTGCGTGGCTCCTTTAAGGGACTGCACGGCCCCTTTAAAATATCATGCGTGCACGGCTTTTCCTATTTAAAAGCCGCTGAGCCAGCGGCGCAGGAGCTGCAGAGCACTGCGCAGCTCAAGGGGATCATTAATTGGGGGACTACATAGCGTTATAAAAGGGAATCCACAGTGAGTGGGGCAGCTGAAAGCAACAAAGTTTTTAAAAAAGAACTCGGGTTTTACACAAAATATATAGTGCTGGTTACGCCACAACTGGAGTATTGCATCCAGTTCTGGTCATCACACTTTAGGAAGGATGTGAAGCTCCTTGAGAGGGTGCAGAGGAGATTTGCCAGAATGGTTCCGGGGATGGGGGATCTTAGCTACAAGGACAGGTTGGAGAAGCTGGATTTGTTTTCATTAGAGCAAAGGAGGTTGAGGGGTGATTTGATAGAGGTGTACAAAATTATGACGGGTTTGGATAGGCTAGATGAGGAAAGGCTGTTCCCACTAGTTGATGGTACAAGGACTAGGGGACACAGATTTAAGGTTTCGGGCAAGAGATACAGGGAGGATGTGAGGAAAATCTTTTTCACGCAGCGAGTGGTGAGGACCTGGAACTCCCTGCCGACGGAAGTGGTGGAAGCGGAGAAGATCAATGTTTTCAAGGGGAGACTGGATAGGCACTTGTGGGAAATGAACTTGCAGGGCTACGGGGATAGAGCGGGGGAATGGGACTGACTGGATTGCTCTACAGAGAGCCGGCACGGACTCAATGGGCCGAATGGCCCCCTTCTGTGCCTCTATGACTCTATGTTCATTACCATTGCAGGAGATACTCTTATGACTCACCATTCACTGCAACTCACTGAGCCACTTCCAAAGGTGCACACAAATCTGTCCAAGAATGCAAAGTGTTGAAAATATAGATTATACTGTATGACAACACATTACCAGAAACTTCACATGAACATTGGCTGCCCTTGTGTGTTGTTAGGTGGTATACTTGTAGTAGGATGATAGTGAGTGTGAGGGGTGGCTAGTGAGATGGAGAAGTGATAATGTAGATAGAGGGGGATGAGTGGAGGTGCAAAGTAAGTTGGTGTGAGTAAAGGTGTGCAGGAGTAGGATAAGGAAGACAGAGTGATGGGGATGTGATGAGTGGCACAGCAGGATGAGGTTGAGTGTGGCTTGGCATTAACGTTTTGTGATCTACTGAGATCATTGAAAGGTTTGTGCCACTGCAGCCTTGTCCTCCTGATGACATCCCTGCTTGTGCCCTCCTGTGCAATGTGCAACCAGGCTGTTTTCGTCTCCTGGGATGGTCTCTTCCGCCCATTGGAAAGGAAGAGAACCTCCCTGTGTGCTGTGACTCCCTCCATAAGCATATGAAGGGAGTCATAGGAGAGCCTGGGTGCAGCTGTGCACCTTTGTGCAGCGCTCATCAGTGTTTGCAGCACCTCAATGCTGTAGAACACTGACAGCACAACTGTCAAAATGATTGTGGACATGATGACGTTTCATTAAATGACATAATCAGACCCGCTTCCTTTTAATTGGTTGGGAACTTCACAAGGGCGAGCTTAACAAGCCCAATCAATGGAAAATTCTTCTCACAGAGCGCGATGGAGTTGGGAGCGGGGTCACAACCCACCACCTACCTCAGCTGCACTAAGCCTGCTTTGGTAGGCAAAATCACAGCCTACAGTTTTACATTCCTTACAAAGCTCCAGTAATTATTAATTAATCTAGACTGGATTTTCTTCAGTGCTCCAAGCCGTGACCATCAAGATTTTCATTTAAAAATAAAACATTGATATAACTTAACCACACACACAATACTTCCTATCTTGTAAAGTATTCTAAATTGCACTTAAAGGGTTGGGATTATTTCCCCCAAAACATATCAACCCTATCCGTGCTAAAAGAAAACACATGCTATAAAATAAGACTAGCTGAAAGGAACAGAACTTTCAATTGACGATGAGACTAGATAGTGAATTAATAAATTTGTTATCCATTCCTTCAGACCAACGCGTTCATCTTGCTCCTAACTTTCAGAGTTCCCCTTAAAAGGAAATTCGATCTCCAAACGATGCAGTTCAGCTGTCTCACTGCCAGACTTGGAAGGCAGTCATGAAAACTAAATTATCTAGCAATTTAGCAAAGAGAAATGAACAAACACAAAAAGGATGATAACCCTCCTCCCCCTAGACATCTAACCAAATACAACTGCCAACCAACCACTTAGACAACTGGATGAGGTGAAATTTAACATCATACATTATGGTATCAGGTTAACCCCAGGCCATGGATGTCTCTTTAGTTTTGTAAGTTTGACTTTGTTCATTCCAAGCAAAAGAATTTAGAGCACTAACATTCAGCTGTCGCAAAACAAAGTTACAGTCAGGAAAAAAAAATCACTGAGCTCCGTTAAAACAGTCAGAATGAAGTCAGATTCACAGTCAGAAGGGAAAGCACAGGAAATTAAAGTTACTTTTCTTTTTTTGTGATAACAGCGCTTTACCCTATAGCGTATAGCTATAATTATTTGAGAACTGCAACAGTATTATTGTACCATTTGATGAAATGTAAAATATTCAATTTTCCACACTGTTAAGAAGTTCATTATATTTATAGTGGTGTTTTGTAGTATCAGAAAATATAATTTTAGAATATCACAAAGAATGATGAGACATAATTTTATGTGGAAACCAAAAGAAGCAGTTTGCGGGCCTCAAATGCTTAAACTGGAATATGTGTAAGGCTGGAACACTGTGGAGGTTTCCTGCAGTACTTTCCCCCCAGCAAAGATTATAACAGCTGCAGGGAGGGCGATAGTCAAACATCTTTGCTATTGGAAAATTCCACCAGTGTTACTTATATGAAAAATTGGTGCATTTAAATGAGTACCTTTCCTTTCAGACTGCGCTTCCTGTTTCCTTGCTAACGATCTCCTCTGTGCGGGATAAGTGCTTGTCTGTCTGTGTCGATGATATAAAACAGATTTAAGTTCAGTGATTTATTAAAACTGTTCATTAAGTTAAGGGCCATTCCTGCGTGATGAAACCATCAATGTGAACTGTGGTATATTCTAATAACATGTTAAGGGCTTGGAGCAAAAAGGAAAAAAAGTAGAAATAATAGTTTTGTTTTTACTTACTTTTTGTGCCAAATCTCAATTTATTAATATTAAAATGCTGCACTAGTGGTACAAAAATGAAAGTGGGTACTGGAAACTTAACTATTGTGGAATCCTGGCACTGAGTGATGGAAAAAAAACTAGCAAAGATTAATAACAAATGGCACTTTCTCTTGGAATGTTTCTAATGTAGGCCAAATATTGTTTGAGTTGTGCTGCACAAATGTACTGGATTATAGGTGGAATTATACCAATGGATAAAGTAAATTAAATTACCTGTTGTTGGAAATTGTTTATAAAATTTGCTTCAATTCATATTTAACAATGTCAGTAATACACCTACTATAAAGCACATTTCTATTCCACTCTTCTATATGCAGCTAATTACGGTCAGACACTTTTTATCCATGTCTGGTTATATGCAATATTGTTGTCTTGTCTGGCTGTTACATATAATAGGGCTCCATTGCAATTGTTCTAGGGATCACTAAATTAAATATTAACACATTCGTTTAAGCGCAATGCATTCCTCACCTATATATTCATGGACATGAGTGGTTAAAATTGCAGTTGCATGCTCTTTGATATTATATTCATCAGTAATCACAAGGCACAAAACATTTTGCAAATTCTGCTATGAAATTCAGTTTCTCTAGAGCTGTGAAAATTCCTATTGTAAGATACATAGAATTGAAAAAGTACTGATAGGTTGTTGTATGTGTCTGGACATCATTACGAGAAGTTATTTTTAAAGGAAGCTAAATTCCTCTCTGTCTTTCTTTTTTCCCAGACTAGTATGTGGTTAAGTAAATAGCAGCTCAGCATCGCATGTGTGGAATAAAGGGTTTGGGAACCTTGGTGTGCCAGAAGGAAATGGGAGCCGAATTCCTCTGGAATGAACAGGGAGGAAATTACAAACTGGCAGCCTGCTTGACCACATAATATAAAGGTTCTTCCTAAGCATGTAGTAGTGCCAGATCTCAGTAGGTGAGGATGATGAAATAATAAAGTGCTTCCCATGTGTGCTTTTCATTAGGCGTGTTTTGTTTTCTTTCGCCGTGCTGTGGAAACATAACAGCAGTGCTCACTTCTGTTGCGCCAGATTGAGTTAATCTTTGGGGACCAACAGCTGCATAAATAATTGAAAACTAGCAATCACAATAATTACTAGAAGCCTGTACCTTGATAATGGAAATAATCTGCCGGACCTACTTTCATTCCTAGATAGGCAGCTATCCATAATGAGCTGTCTTTCAAGGCTCAGATAAAAGGCACGGAGTTGAGATTTATTGATGTGTTTCAAGAACTCCATTTCCTTTTGGTTTTTGCCAATCCCTACACATTCCATTTAGACTGGTGTGCAGTCTACCTCCACCTGTCATCAATGTTTTCTAATTATGATCTTGAACTTAATACGTCCATCACAATATAACTATCAAGCCTGTATTTACCAAATAGGCTTTTGAGCGGTAAATGGTATTTGTGTGATTTCTGGTTCATGGTTATGAATGTGGAAATATCACTGTTTAATACGTTATGGATTATGAACTACCAACCACAAGTTAACACATACATAATTAAGAGAGGAGGAAAAACTCTAATCTTCTTTATTATGTTGGACATTCTAAAGAAGGGTGTTAAAATATAACATAAATAATGCTTCTTTATGAGTAGCACTTTTGAATAAATTAATATTAAAATCTTGAAATTACTTTATACTGTGAAAGGGGACAAATGCCCTCACATTGTTATATAAGCAAGGCAGAGATTCAGAAGCTGTGCTGCAGCATTTTCTTATTACAAATAGAATGAGCTATCTCATGTAACACATGGTAAATGTTTTATAATCACAGCCAATTATCAGAGCAAAAGATTAGTATACTCAGGTTCTTTAGCAATTTGGTGTAATAAATTAATTTTAAAAATGTTGTTTTATACAGGGAGTAAATCTTTTTCATTCAGTGGAAATTCAGTGTGAGTACATTAGCTGGACAGCTGGCCTGTTTGGGAAAGAATTGTGGAGTATGATCTGAGCTTTTCATTAGTGGGAATGTTCCATTGCATACATTGGTGTAATAGAAGTAGCATTTCCTGTCTAGCAAGAGGGTCAATAGTTCTATCTGCTGACTCTTGATGAACATTAAGTAATGTCCCAACTGACTTGGTAATTATATTCTCTACATAATGGTCACATTTATATATTCACTACAGTTTTCTGACTGTGTTCATTCAGTAAAATGTTGGATGTTGAGTTTATTCAGCAATTTAACTTATGGTCCTGAGGCATGTTCGAGATTAGATAGCCACTGTACACCAAGCTCACACTGTAAAATATTTGTGCCAACTTCATCTGTCTGTCAGATAGAGCTAGTCTCATGTTGGCCCGTCACCCTGTAAGTAACGTCAATCAGGATGGATACCTTCGACGACAGGCAGTAAGGCTTTCAGATTGGCTAAGAGCCGTCTTTAAAACCACAGTAGAGTTTATTTGTGTCACATACCTCTCTTTTTTATGTCAGAGCTGCTGCTGAGAAGGCAAGAAAACCCTAGGCAGCAGCAAACCAAAACAATGAAAACATTAATCTGTCAGTTAATGGCAGTAATGAATTCAAGGCTGCATGTTCATTGAGGTTTTAGCATGCTGGTATCTGTTAATGTAATGCTTTGCCTCATGCCAGAAGAAACACTGGTGTCCTAGAATCTACATTAAAGATACACCTTCTATTGCCAAATTAGTTCGCATCTGTGTATGCAGCTTGTCATAACTATGAAATTTTATGGCCCAATTTCCCACAGTATGGATTTGTGCCAATTGGATTGAGGATATCTGAAGTGAGCCAAATTTTGATATTTTGGATGAATTCACATAAATGTGAAACTCAGCCATATCCAATTTGCGTTTCTTCAAAGTTTTTTGTTCAAGTGGTAACATTTTCACATTTTTTAGGGAGGAGGATAAGGCTGTTTTAATGTACCACTCTGCATTTATTTGAACATTTTGTGGATTTTGAAATCTCAAAAGTTTGTTACTTTTGTGACTTTCTCTATTTGGTTTACTTTTCACCCCAATTTTCCTTCTTTTTCTATCACATGGTAAATAGAATTAAATAGATAGAATTACATAGAATTTACAGCACAGAAACAGGCTATTTGGTCCAGCAGGTCTATGCTGGTGTTTATGCTCCACACGAGCAGAAAACATTAGTGGAAGTCTGAGTGCAGCTTTACATCAAATTCTTGTAATCTTCTGAATGTAGCATCTAAATGTTCTTGAAAGGTGCTCTAGTTAAATAATTTATTTTATGAATATATACTAAGTATTTATTCAGACTGTGATTCCCCCCATGCAACTCAACATGATATACTGGAAGATCCCTGAGGCACAAACCAACCTGAAATCATCTATCTTTTGGGTATAGTGTGCACCTTCACTAAGTGTCACACTTACCTCCTTTAACATTTCCCTGTCATGTTATTCTATCACACTTAACCTATTTATCATGTATTTAACTTTGGGACCACCATAGCACCATTCATCACAGAGCTACGAAAATTGGGCCTCTCACCCAGTCTTGTCTCCTTTTGTCCTCTCCTTACTGCCACCTCTCATTGCTGCTGCATCTCAAGTACCAATGCCTTTCCACCTTCTCTCCACCTGCTACCAACTCCAACTGCTGCCACCTCCACCCTCTTGTTTCCTTCTTTCCCCGCTCCCCCTACCTGTTTCAGTCCCTTTCACGCTCTCTGGATTTTCTGAATGCTGATTGAAATGGTCGCTCAGTCTCTCGGGCGCTGCTCAGGTGCTCCAACTGCATTATGGGAAGGCCCCCTAATTTTTGCATAATATTTGGGGTCTTAATGAACCTTGTGCACAGTCTCCCAGAGTGAAACATGTTGGCCAACTGTATCGGCAAACACAGAGGACATCAGGTGCTTTGTAAGATTCGGTCCTCTGTGCCTGATAATATGAAACTTCTGCACCCGAAGCACAACTGCAAATATTGACATACTCATGGAATTCAAAGCTGTACGTACCACTAACACTCCCACATTACTGTGTAATCAAAATTCTGGCCTGGAGTTTCCGCTTTGGACGCAATCGGCGATCTGGGTGCAAATTGCACTCAAAATTGCGCTAGTTTTGAGAAGTTTTTTTTAAGTTTGTGCTCAAACTCATTTGTATATCGCCGAATGTAAAGTCTGCCATGGACCAGCGTATTCGGGCAGCGTTTTAGAACATAATTTTTTTAAATGTTGCTTTAAAAAATATTCCTTGATATATTTAAGAGTGGTAATTTGGTGCAGTTTGATTAATACAGCTGAAAATGGGTTTATCACAAAAAATAACCCTTTTTAATCAGTGTCTAGTCCACAACCTGTGAGTAACTTAATTTTAAGTAAATGAAAGTGACTTAAAAAACGATACAGAACCATTTGCTCGTTATATTGGTGCACAGTAGTCAGTTTTTAGTAAATAAAACAAAATTATATTCAAAAGCTTTTAAAACGTGCCTAAAAAAGAACCAGCTTAATTTTAAGAGCCTTCTCGAAGGCCCGCAAACGGGCGCAATTAGCAGAAACTCGCCATGGTGAGTAATTCGATCTGGGGGGCGTGACTAGTGTTGTGGGCGGGGCCGGCTTCTAACACGATGTTTTTTAATGTAAAAAGTCACACAACACCAGGTTATAGTCCAACAGCTTTTGGACTATAACCTGGTGTTGTGTGACTTTTTACATTTGTCCACCCCAGTCCAACTCCGGCATCTCCACACCATGGCTACTGATGTTTTTTAAACCAGTGCAAAAGATCGTGGAAATTCGATTTGCACTGGATGTAATTTGCACTTGAAATTCCGCAATCTTTTGCACTGGTTTGGCCAATTTCAGGCAAATTCCACTGAAAATAAAAAAGCGCAACCTAATGGAAATTCCAGGCCACAGTTTCACCTTTTTTAATCATCATAAGTCAGTGGCCCTGATAATATAATGCACATTACCTGAAGTAAAATAACATCTTCTCCAACTCACTGAGCAATGCTATGGGAGATCTGCTACTTTAATTAAATTCACAAATATCTATTGATGATAAAAAAGTAGCTTCTTCTATTCAACCATCCTTGTGATATTTCTGAATGATGCTATAATCCAAAATATTGTTTCATTGACTATGGCAGAAACATTCCCATTAAGAATTAGATGAAAACTATTCTTGGATCACATGTCACTGGCTTTTTTAAACTGGTCAATAAGAGGATTAAGCTGCCACAATGATGGGGCTCTGCCTTTGTCTCATTATGTATTGTTTATCTAAATGACCTGCTGCTCTTCCCAATTTTTATGACTTTAAGCATATATATTCTGTGAATAAACAGTATGAATATTAGTCTGGAGTTAATTTGCTTTAGGTATATCTAAATATATAACTGAGATAAATTGTAATTATATAGACATCATGAAACATATATTTTTTCTAAAGCACTTTTTATCTATTAGCCGCAATACAAATCCTTTCTCTGCGTGCCTGTACATCAAAACTTAATCAAGATTATTGTTCTAACAAAGAATCTTACAACGTTATAAAGCTGTCTTTGGGATCTATATAAAGGGCATGATTGGGAAGGGAGGGGTTGTGTTATGAAAAATGTACTTAATATGGATTTTCTATTAGTGAAGGAGCCATAAAAATGTGTTGTATGGGAGGTCATATTTATACCAGAAAGTAATCATAAAGAGGATCTGCCATATTCGTTTCTGTTGCTTTAAGGTGACAAAGCCTTGATTATTTTAATTAAAATGTTTAAATTACCTGACTTTTGGAAAATATACCATTATATATTTGTGGTGTATTTGCCTGTTAATGCTTTTTTTTAAGAGAATCCTTTCTACTGTTAAGAAGCGAGGGTGCTTGGAGATACGCACGAAGCATGAAAATGAATGTTATGCATCAATTGAACCCTATCATTATATCTACATTATATCGCTATCCCTGAGATTACAGAATGATTGTACTGTAGAGCCAGGAGTGCAGACCTATTGAACTACAGGTAAAGTAAATCAGCACTATGCTACAGCAGTGACAAATTAATTCCATTTTATGTTATCAGGGGAGCAGTGTACTTTCCTCAACCCTGGCTTCTTCCTTAATGTTTGTCAAATCATTCTATGATATTCTCTATAAGTGAGGAGCCCACCAAAACAATCCTGTTCAACAAAGTATTTGGTAGTAGCAGAGTTTAAAACACGAACAGTCCACAATGCTATGAACAATAATATCTCCTCCCTCTACCAGTCAAAGACAACCTTTTCTAGCCCTATGTTCCAGCTTGCACCCTTTGCCCTTTTGAATCTTGCCTTCTATGCAACTCCTGTTTCCCACACTCCCCATTGGTGTTCGAGCCTCAGTCATCAGGCTCCAGTCCTCTCGAACTTCTTACCCAAAGCTCTTTGCCTTGCCTCATTTCTCCTCACTTTCAGAAACGTTTTCAAAACCTATCTCTACAACTATGCCGTTGTCCTTCAACTAATTCCCCTCTCAAACTGCTCCTTAGTATCAGGTTCATCTCTGAAAAATGTAATGAGATGTTTTGCTATGTTAAAGATGCAAATTGATGTTGTTGGCCCCAATATTGCTCTCCCTAGTGCCTGAGAACATCATTTCCCAGACTCTACAGTGAGGAATAAGGGGGCAGAGATTAATTGGATCAGGTCACTGCCCCCTTTACATTGCCCTGGGATTTCTGAAGCTTCCACAAATGGTGGACCTGGGCCTACACCTGCAATAGTCAGGAGAGATGCAGGACTTGAAACCGTCCTGCTTCAGTTTGCTCTTCCTGCGACCTGGGAACAACCCAATTTCAGTGGCACTCCAAGAAGCTGGCAGTTGGATTTGCGCCTGGGACCACTTCAGATCGGAGGATCTGAGTGGGCCAGGCAGCAAAGTGAAGAAGAACCAACAGGTAAGTGGCCTTCCTTTTCTTGCAGGACCCATCATATTTTTCCTATTTTCCAATGGCAGCCAGAAGAACTTGAGGCTGACTGTCCCGTGGCTGCAAGCCTGCAGTTGAACTTATTTTTTCACCAATTCTCAGTGCAAAGCCACTGGGGGTGCAACCGAGGTATATTAATGACCAGCCCACCAAATATGGGTGTACCTTGGCCTGGAAAGGCAGGGCACACTTCCACTATACTCCACCTCTCCAGTGTCCAGGCAAAGGGAATAGTAATATCAGGGGAAACACACCACTAAATTAGAGCAAAAAAAATATAGAAAGATCTTGAACGCAATCCATTTCCATACGTATCATATAAACAAATGATACCTATCTTGAAGTCATAATTTTAGATGCATTTTTCAAATATAAATTTTACTGACACATTTTGGCATTGTCGAGGGACTGAAAGGTAAATTAAGTAGATTCAATTACTGTTCTTTTGTTTCGACAAATATAACTTACATTCATAATGCCTTTAACGTAGAATAAAGTCCCAAGGCACTTCACAGAGGCATAAACAAAACTAAAATTGATGCTGACCCAAAGAAGGGGTACCCAAAAGCTTGGTCAGATGGTTATGGAGTAGAGGGAGGTGAAGAGGCTGAGGGTTTAGCGAGGGAATTCCAGAGCGTGGGGCCGAGACAGCTGAAGGCACGGCCGCCAATAATAGGGTGAAAGGACCAGGAATGCACAAGAGGTCAGAGTCTGAAGAAAGGAGATTTTGGGGGAGGGTTATAGAGCTGGAGGTGGTTACAGTGATAGGGAAGCATAAGGCCATGAAGACATTCAAAAACGAGGATGATAATTTTAAAGTTGAGCCATTGGGAGATCAGAACCCAACGTAGATCAGCGAGAACAGGTGCGATGGTGCGAATAGGATGCAGGCAGCAAAGTTTTGGACCAGCTGACATTTACGGAGAACAGTGGAATAGTTGAGTCTAGAGGTGACAAACGCATGGATAATGGTTTTAGAAGCAGATGTGCTGAAGTTGGGGTGGAGGTGGGTAATGTTGCAGAGGTGGAAGTAGGCTATATTTCTAATGGAGAAAATATGGGATCAGAAGCTCAGCAAGGGGTTAAGTAGGATGCCGAGAGTATAAACATTCCGGTTCAGCCTGAGATACTGGCCAGGGAGGATGGCAAGGGTATAGAATTTGTAGCAGGGCCAAAGTCGTTGGCTTCGGTTTTCCCAATGTTTAACTGGAGGAAATTGTGGATCACCTAAGGCTGGATGTTGGACAAACAGTCAGGCAACAGAAAGGCTGTGGAAGGGTCAAGAGAAATTATGGAAAGGTAGATTTGGAAGTTGGCCCCATGTCTGTGGATGATGTCGCCAAGGATTAGCATGTAGATGAGGGGTCAAAGGTAGATCCTTGGGAGATTTTTTTTTGATTCGTTCGTGGGATGTGGGCATCACTGGCAAGGCCAGCATTTATTGCCCATCCCTAATTGCCCTTGAGAAGGTGGTGGTGAGCCGCCTTCTTGAAGCGTCGCAGTCCGTGTGGTGAAGATATTCCCACCGTGCTGTTAGGGAGGGAGTTCCAGGATTTTGACCCAGCGACAATGAAGGAATGGCGATATATTTCCAAGTCAGGATGGTGTGTTACTTAGAGAGGAACTTGGAGGTGATGGTGTTCCCACGCACCTGCTGCTCAAGGATGGCCAAGACTGGGAACTCAACATCTAGGGGCATTCGATATTCAGGAAAGATAGGCAAAAAGGAAAGGGAGGTGGGGTAGCATTACTGGTTAAAGAAGGGATTAATACAATTGTAATGAAGGATATTAGCTCTGATGATGTGGAATCTGTATGGGTAGAATTGAGAAATACTAAGGGGAAAATAACATTAGTGGGAGTGGTATATAGACCTCCCAACAGTAAGGCGGAGGTTGGGGATGGCATGAAAAGGGAAATTAAAGAAGCATGCAATAAGGGCACAGGTGACTTTAATCTACATATAGATTGGGCCAACCAAATTAGTAACAATACTGTGGAGGAGGAATTCCTGGAGTGTTTACGGGATGGTTTCCTGGACCAATATGTCGAGGAACCAACCAGAGATCAGGCCATCTTAGACTGGGTATTATGTAATGAGAAAGGATTAATTAGCAATCTTGTTGTATGAGGCCCCTTGGGTCAGAGCGATCATAATATGATCGAATTCTTCGATGGAGACCAGCATCGGACCTAGGAGTGAGCAGCGAGGTCAGGAGGAGGAGCTATAACCCGGCATAAAAACCAGCGGCAGCGACCAGAGGCATACCAAATCAACAGCAGAGGAGAGAGGTAAAAAATAATCCAAGAGTGACGTCACCAGGAAGCAGGTAAGTGATTGGTTGGATTGGTTGGTGAGTATTTCTTCTTTTTATTACAAGCTTAAATTCGGCGGTTTTTTTCTAGGGTCTGTGCTGTAAGGGAGACAGTTGGTTAACCATTAAACTGGTGTAATTTAGAGGGATTGATTTAATCTAAATCCAATTAATTAAATAAAAAATTTATAATTAATTACATAGAATGGAGCAGATGATGTGTTACTGTTGCGAGATGTGGGAGCCGGTAGACCCCATTGAGGCTAACGGTGATTACATCTGTGACAAGTGTCTGCTGCTACAGGATCTCCAGCTCCGTGTTGATGAGCTGGAGTCTGAGCTTCAGATACTGCGACACATCAGGGAGGGGGAGAAGTACCTGGACTCTGTGTTTCAGGAGGTGGTCACACCTATGAAGTTAATTAATTCAGATGTAGCCCATGGTCAGGGACAGGACGGTGTGACCACGAGTGAGGCAGGTACGGGGATCCAGAAGGTAGTGTTGGAGGAGCCGCAGCCCTTGCTCTTGTCCAACAGGTTCGAGCTTCTTACTCCCTGTGGAGATGGAAGCAGGGGCTGCAGGGAGGATGAGCAACCTGGCCACAGCACTGTGGAGAGGGGGGCCATTCAAGAGGGGGGAGTAAATAGAAATGTTGTAGTGGTAGGGGATAGTATTATTAGGGGGATAGATAGAGTTCTCTGCAGCCAAGAGCGAGAGTCCCGTAGGCTGTGTTGCCTACCCGGTGCCAGGGTTAAGGACATCTCCTCTGGGCTGGACAGAAACTTGGAGTGGGAGGGGGAGGATCCAGTTGTCGTGGTCCATGTTGGTACCAACGACATAGATAGGACAAGGAAGGAGGTTCTGCTGAGGGAGTTTGAGCAGCTAGGGGCCAAATTAAAAAGCAGAACCACAAGGGTAATAATCTCTGGATTATTACCTGAGCCACGAGCGAATTTGGCTAGGACAAATAAAATAAGAGAGTTAAATGCGTGGCTCAAAGACTGGTGTGGGAGAAATGGGTTTTGCTTCCTGGGACACTGGCACCAGTACTGGGACAGGAGGGAGCTGTTCCGTTGGGACGGGCTTCACTTGGCCAGTGCTGGGACTAGAGTCCTGGCGGATCATATAACTAGGGCTGTAGAGAGGGCTTTAAACTAACTAGTGGGGGGGGAGGTTCCTAGAGAGCAAATAATAAAAATGACAACAGAGAAGGTCAAAGACTTAGGTAGCAGTGGGGAAATTAAAAACCAGAGCGTGTCAGGAAGGGGTAGAAGGTGTGGAGTAAAAGGTAAAGTAATAAAAAGGGCAATAGCAGGAACTAAGTGTCACAAAACATATTTGAAAGTTCTCTATCTGAATGCACGTAGCATTCGTAACAAAATAGACGAGTTAAAGGCACAAATAGCTACATATGGGTATGATCTTGTGGCCATTACAGAAACATGGCTGCAGGGTGACAATGCCTGGGAATTAAACATACCAGGTTATTTAACAATCAGGAAGGACAGGCAGGAAGGAAGGGGAGGTGGGGTGGCTATGTTAATAAAGGAAGGAATCACTGTAATACAGAGAAATGATATTGGGTCAAAGGATCAGGATAATGAAACAGTTTGGGTGGAGATAAGGAATAATAAGGGGAAAAAAACACTAGTGGGTGTAGTATATAGGCCTCCGAACAGTCGCAACTCGGTTGGACGGAGTATCAATCAGGAAATAGTTGAGGCTTGTAATAAGGGAACATCTATAATTATGGGGGATTTTAACTATCATATAAATTGGACGAATCAAATTGGGCAGGGCTGCCTTGAGGATGAGTTCATTGAGTGTATTAGGGATGGGTTTCTTGAGCAGTATGTAACTGAACCAATCGGGGGAAAACAACCTTAGATCTGGTCCTGTGTAACGAGACAGGATTAATTAAAAATGTCCTAGTAAAGGATCCCCTTGGAATGAGTGACCATAACATGGTTGAATTCCATATTCAGTTAGAGGGTGAGGAGGCTGTATCTCAAACAAGCGTGCTAAGCTTGAATAAAGGAGACTATGAAGGTATGAGAGCGGAATTGAGTAAAGTGGATTGGGAAAATAGGTTAAAGGATAAGACGATACATGATCAGTGGTGTACATTTAAGGAGTTATTTTACAAATTCCAAAAAAGTATATTCCACTGAGAAAAAAAGGGTGTAAAAGAAAAGACAGCCATCCGTGGCTAAGTAAAGAAATTAAGGATAGTATTCGACTAAAAACAAGGGCATATAAGGTAGCCAAATCTAGTGGGAGGATAGAGGATTGGGAAAACTTTAAAAGACAGCAAAAAATAACAAAAAGATTGATTAAGAAAGGGAAGATAGATTATGAAAGTAAATTAGCAAAAAATATAAAGACAGATAGTAAGAGTTTTTATAGTTATATAAAAAGAAAAAGGGTGGCTAAAGTAAATGTTGGTCCCTTAGAGGATGAGACCGGGAAATTAATGGTGGGAAATATGGAGATGGCAAAAACACTGAATGAATATTTTGTATCAGTCTTTACAGTAGAGGACACCAAGAATATCCCAACACTTGACAAGCAGGGGGCTATAGGGGGGGAGGAGCTAAATACGATTAAAATCACTAAGGAAGTAGTACTTGGTAAAATAATGGGACTCAAGGCAGATAAATCACCTGGACCTGATGGCTTACATCCCAGGGTTTTGAGGGAAGTGGCGGTAGGGATTGTGGATGCATTGGTAATAATCTTCCAAAACTCCCTGGACTCAGCAAAGGTCCCGGCAGACTGGAAAACTGCTAATGTAACACCCTTATTTAAAAAGGGCAGTAGACAGAAGGCTGGAAACTATAGACCGGTTAGCCTAACATCTGTGGTAGGTAAAATTTTGGAGTCCATTATTAAGGAGACAGTAACAGGACATTTGGATAATCATAATTTAATAAGACAAAGTCAGCATGGTTTTATGAAGGGGAAGTCATGTTTGACAAATTTGCTGGAGTTCTTTGAGGAAGTAACATATAGGGTGGATAAAGGTGAACCAGTGGACGTAGTGTATTTAGACTTCCAAAAGGCATTTGACAAGGTGCCACACAAAAGATTATTGCTTAAGATAAAAAATCACGGGATTGGGGGTAATATTCTGGCATGGATAGAGGATTGGCTATCTAACAGAAGGCAGAGAGTTGGGATAAATGGTTCATATTCAGACTGGCAATCAGTAACCAGTGGTGTTCCGCAGGGGTCAGTGCTGGGTCCCCAACTCTTTACAATCTATATTAACGATTTGGAGGAGGGGACCGAGTGTAACACATCAAAGTTTGCAGATGATACTAAGATGGGAGGGAAAGTAGTGAGTGAGGAGGACATAAAAAACCTGCAAGGGGACATAGACAGGCTAAGTAAGTGGGCAGAGATTTGGCAGATGGAATACAATACTGGAAAGTGTGAGGTTATGCACTTTGGCAGGAAAAATCGTAGAGCAAGTTATTATCTTAATGGCAAGAAACTTGAAAGTACTGAAGTACAAAGGGATCTGGGGGTCCTGGTACACGAAACTCAAAAGGTTAGTATGCAGGTGCAGCAAGTGATTAAGAAGGCCAATGGAATGTTGGCTTTCATTGCTAGGGGGATAGAATATAAAAATAGGGAGGTATTGCTTCAGTTGTACAAGGTATTGGTGAGACCGCACCTGGAATACTGCATACAGTTTTGGTGTCCATACTTAAGAAAGGACATACTTGCTCTCGAGTCAGTACAAAGAAGGTTCACTCGATTAATCCCGGGGATGAGGGGATGGACATATGAGGAGAGGTTGAGTAGATTGGGACTCTACTCATTGGAGTTCAGAAGAATGAGAGGCGATCTTATTGAAACATATAAGATTATGAAGGGGTTGGATCGGGTGGATGCAGGGAGGATGTTCCAGATGATGGGTGAAACTAGAACTAGGGGGCATAGTCTTAGAATAAGGGGCTGCTCTTTCAAAACTGAGATGAGGAGGAACTACTTCACTCAGAGGGTGGTAGGTCCATGGAATATGCTGCCCCAAAAAGCTGTCGAAGCTACATCATTACATAAATTTAAAACAGAAATAGACAGTTTCCTAGTAGAAAAGGGAATTAAGGGTTACGGGGAGCGGGCAGGAATTTGGACATGAGTCTAGGTTCGGATAGGTCATGGCCCTGTGGGTAGCGGAGCGGGCCCAGGGGCCGTGTAGCCTGATCCTGCTCCTGTTTTCGTGTGTCTAATGCTGTTAGATTCAGGAGATAGTCCTGTCATAGTGGATTAGCGGTTAGGATCAGATCAGCCATGATCTTATTGAATGGCGGAGCAGGCTCGAGGGGCCAATTGGCCTACTCCTGCTCCTATTTCTTATGTTCTTATGTTCTTATTAAGATGGAGAATGAAGTAGTTGACTCAGAGACTAGGGTCCTCAATTTAAATAAAGGAAGCTACGATGGTCTGAGGAGCGAGTTGGGTAGGATTGATTGGGGAATGGCACACAAAGGGTTGACGGTGGATAGGCAATGGCAAGCATTCAAAGACCGAATGGATGAGCTACAGAATTTGTTCATCCCAGTTTGGCATAAAAATAAAACAAAAAAGGTGACTCAACCGTGGCTAACAAGGGAAATTAGGGATAGCATAAGATCCAAGGAGAGGACATATAAATTGGCCAGAAAAAGCAATAATCCTGAGGATTGGGAGCAGTTTAGGATTCAACAAAGGAGGACAAAGGGATTAATTAAGAAAGGGAAAATAGAATATGAGAGTAAGCTTGCAAGGAACATAAAAACTGACTGTAAAAGCTTTTATAGGTATGTGAAGAGAAAAAGATTGGTGAAGTCAAGCATAGGTCCCTTGCAGTCAGAATCAGGGGAATTTATAATGGGAAACAAAGAAATGGCAGACCAACTAAATTCATACTTTGGTTCTGTCTTCACAAAGGAGGACACAAATAACCTCCCAGAGATGCCGGGGAACATAGGGCCTGATGAAAGGGTGGAACTGAAATAAATCAGTATTTGTAGGGAAATGGTGTTAGGAAAATTGATGGGACTGAAGGCCGATAAATCCCCAGGGCCTGATAATCTACATCCCAGGGTACTTAAGGAAGTGGCCCTAGAAATAGTAGATGCATTGCTGGTCATCTTCCAGAACTCAATAGACTCTGGAACAGTACCCATGGATTGGAGGGTAGCTAATGTTACCCCACTATTCAAAAAAGGTGGTAGAGAAAAAGCGGGGAATTATAGACCGGTAAGCCTGACATCGGTAGTGGGGAAAATGCTAGAATCTATTATAAAAGATGTAATAGCAGAGCACTTGGTAAGCAGTGACAGGATCGGACAAAGTCAACATGGATTTACAAAAGGTAAATCATGCTTGACTAATCTACTGGAATTTTTTGAGGATGTAACTGGTAAAATAGATAAGGGAGAACCAGTGGATGTGGTGTATTTGGACTTTCAGAAGGCTTTCGATAAGGTCCCACATAAGAGATTAGCGTGCAAAATTAAGGCACATGGGATTGGGGGCAAGGTATTGACTTGGATAGAGAACTGGTTGGCGGACAGAAGGCAGAGAGTTGGAACAAACGGGTCGTTTTCCGAGTGGCAGGCGGTGACTAGTGGGGTACTGCAAGGATCGGTCCTAGGACCCCAGCTGTTCACAATATATATTAATGATCTGGACGAGGGAATTGGATGTAATATCTCCAAATTTGCAGACGACACAAAGCTGGGTGGGAGGGTAAGCTGTGAGGAGGATGTCGAGAAACTCCAGTACGATTTGGACAGATTGGGTGATTGGGCAGAAACATGGCAAATGCACTATAATGTGGATAAATGTGAGGTTATCCACTTTGGTGGCAAAAACAGGAAGGCAGATTATTATTTGAATGGCAATAGATTGGGAGAAGGGGAAGTGCAAAGAGACCTGGGTGTTCTTGTGCACCAGCCGCTGAAGGTAAGCATGCAGGTGCAGCAGGCGGTTAAGAAGGCAAATGGTATGTTGGCCTTCGTAGCAAGAGGGTTCGAGTACAGGAACAAGGATGTCTTGCTACAGCTGTACAGGGCCTTGGTGAGACCGCACCTTGAGTATTGTGTGCAGTTTTGGTCACCTTACCTGAGGAAGGACATTCTTGCCATGGAAGGAGTACAGCGAAGATTCACCAGGCTGATACCTGGGATGGCAGGAATGACGTATGAGGAGAGATTGTGTCGATTGGGCTTATACTCACTGGAGTTTAGAAGATTGAGAGGGGATCTCATCGAAACCTATAAAATTCTGTCAGGCCTGGACAGATTAGATGCAGGAAGGATGTTTCTGATGGCCGGGGAGTTCAGAACCAGGGGTCATAGTCTAAGGATAAGGGGCAAGCCATTTAGGACTGAAATGAGGAGGAATTTCTTCACCCAGAGAGTGGTGAACCTGTGGAATTCTCTGCCACAGAGGGCGGTGGAGGCCAGTTCATTAAATATATTCAAAAAGGAGTTGGATATATTTCTTAAGGCTAAAGGGATCAAGGGATATGGGGAGAAGGCAGGGACAGGGTACTGAATTTGGATGATCAGCCATGATCTCATTGAATGGCGGAGTAGGCTCGAAGGGCCGAATGGCCTACTCCTACTCCTATCTCCTATGCTTCTATGCTTCTAAGTGGTAGAGGCCGCAGGTTTGGGAGGTGCTGCCGAAGAAGCCTTGGCAAGTTGCTGCAGTGCATCTTGTTGATGGTACACACTGTAGCCACGGTACGCCAGTGGTGGAGGGAGTGAATGTTTAAGGTGGTGGATGGGGTGCTAACCAATCGGGCTGCTTTGTCCTGGATGGTGACAAGCTTCTTGAGTGTTGTTGGAGCTGCAGTCATCCAGGCAAGTGGAGAGTATTGTATCACACTCCTTACTTGTGCCTTGTAGATGGTGGAAAGGCTTTGGGGAGTCAGGAGGTGAGACACTCACCACAGAATGCCCTGCTCTTGTGGCCACAATATTTATGTGGCTGGTCCAGTTTCTGCTCAATGGTGAACCCCAGGATGTTGATGGTGGGGTATTCAGCGATGGTAATGCTGTTGAATGTCAAGGGGCGGTGTTTAGACTCTCTCTTGTTGGAGATAGTCATTGCCGGGCATTTGTGTGGTGCAAATGTAACTTGCCACTTATCAGCTCAAGGCTGACTCTCATCCAGGTCTTGCTGCATGCGGGCATGGACTGCTTCATTATCTGAGGAGCTGCTCCTGGCATGCTCTTCTGCACTCCTCATTGAACCAGGGTTGGTCCCCTGGCTTGATATTAATTGTAGAGTAAGGGATATGCCCGGCCATGAGGTTACAGATTGAGATGGAGTACAATTCTGCTGCTGTTAATGGCCCACAGCGCATCAGTTTTGAGCTGCTAGATCTGTTCTGAATCTATCCCATTTAGCACGATGGTAGTGCCACACAACACGATGGAGGGTGTCCTCAGTATGAAAACGGATCTTCGTCTCCACAAGGACTGTGCAGTGGTCACTGCTACCAATACTGTCATGGACAGATGCATCTGCAACAGGTAGATTGGTGAGGATGAGGTTAAGTAGGTTTTTCCCTCATGTTGGTTCTCTCCACCTGCTGCAGATCCAGTCTGGCAGCTATGTCCTTCAGGACTCGGCCAGCTCGGTCAGTAGTGGTGCTACCAAACCATTCTTGGTGATGGACATTGAAGTCCCCCACCCAGAGTATATTCTGTTCTCTTGCTACCCTCAGTGCTTCTTCCAAGTGGTGTTCAACATGGAGGAGTACTGATCCATCAGCTGAGGGAGGGCAGTAGGTGGTAATCAGCAGAATGTTTCCTTGCCCATGCTCGACCTAAAGTCATGAGACTTCATGGGGTCCAGAGTCAATATTGAGGATTCCCAGGGCCACTCCCTCCCGATTGTATACCACTGTGCCACCACCTCTGGTTGGTCTATCCCAGGGATGGTGATGGAGGAGTCTGGAACATTGGCTGAAAGGTATGATTCTGTGAGTATGACTATGTCAGGCTGTTGCTTGATTAGCCTGTGGGATAGCTCTCCCAATTTTGGCACAGGTCTCCAGATGTTAGTGAGGAGGACTTTGCAGGGATGACTGGGCTGGGTGTGCCGTTGTCGTGTCCAAAGCCAGTGCCGAGGTTGATGCCGGGTGGTCCGTCCAGTTTTAATCTTCTTATTGTTTTTCGTAGCGGTTTGTTACAATTGAGTGGCTTGCTAGGCCATTTCAGAGGGCAGTTAAGAGTCAACCACATTGTTATGGGTCTGGAGTCACATGTAGGCCAGACCCAGTAAGGATGGCAGATTTCCTTCCCTGAAGGACATTAGTGAACCAGATGGGTTTTTACAACAATCCAATAGTTTCATGGTCACCATTACTGATACGAGCTTTTTATTCCAGATTTATTTAATTAACTACCGGTT
The DNA here is from genome assembly GCF_052327205.1 of Somniosus microcephalus. Classification (NCBI taxonomy): domain Eukaryota; kingdom Metazoa; phylum Chordata; class Chondrichthyes; order Squaliformes; family Somniosidae; genus Somniosus; species Somniosus microcephalus. The sequence goes on along the minus strand of NC_140990.1, from coordinate 244,597,315 downwards.
TGGCATAAAAATAAACCTAAAAAGGTGACTCAACCGTGGATAACGAGGGAAATTAGGGACAGCATAAAATCAAAAAAAAGGGCATATCAACTGGCAAAAAAAAGCACCAGACCGGAAGATTGGGGGCAGTACAGGATACAGCAAAAGAGGACAAAGGGATTAATCAGGAAGGGGAAAATAGAATACGAAAGTAAACTTGCAGCAAACATAAAGACAGACTGCAAAAGCTTTTATCGGTATATCAGGAGGAAAAGACTGGTAAAATCCCAAGTCGGTCCCTTGCAGTCCGATTCGGGAGAATATATAATGGAGAATAAGGAAATGGCAGACCAATTAAACTCATACTTTGGTTCTGTATTCACAAAGGAGGACACAAATAACCTCCCAGGAATATCGGCAAACATAGGGACTAATGAGAGGGAGGAGCTGACAGAAATTAGTATCTCTAGGGATATGGTGTTGGGTAAGTTGAGGGGACTGAAGGCCGACAAATCCCCGGGGCCTGATAAACTACATCCTAGGGTACTTAAGGAGGTGGCCCTGGAGATAGCAGATGCTCTAAGGATCATCTTCCGGAACTCCATTGACTCGGGAACAGTACCCGTGGATTGGAGGGTAGCTAATGTTACCCCAATATTTAAAAAGGGGGGTAGAGAGAAAGCAGGGAATTATAGACCAGTAAGCCTTACATCGGTTGTGGGCAAAATGCTAGAGTCCATTATTAAGGATAAAATAGCGGAGCACTTGACAAATGGGGAAAGGATCGGACAGAGTCAACATGGATTTACAAAGGGTAAATCGTGTTTGACTAATCTGCTGGAATTTTTTGAGGAAGTAACTGGTAAAATAGATGGGGGAGAGCCAGTGGATGTGGTGTACCTTGACTTCCAGAAAGCCTTCGATAAGGTTCCACACAAAAGATTATCATGCAAAATTAAGGCTCATGGGATTGGGGGCAAAGTATTAACGTGGATAGAGAACTGGCTGGCGGATAGAAAACAGAGAGTTGGAATAAACGGCTCGTTTTCGGAGTGGCAGGCAGTGACCAGTGGGGTGCCGCAAGGATCTGTCCTGGGACCCCAGCTGTTCACAATATATATAAATGATCTGGATCAGGGAATTGGATGCAACATTTCCAAATTCGCTGACGACACTAAACTAGGAGGAGGGGTGGGCTCTGATGAGGATGTCAGGAGGCTACAGTGCGATTTGGACAGGTTGGGGGAATGGGCGGATACGTGGCAGATGCACTATAATGTGGATAAATGCGAGGTTATCCACTTTGGGGGTAAAAACAGGAGGGTAGATTATTATCTAAATGGCAATAGATTGGGAGATGGGGAAGTGCAGAGGGACCTGGGTGTTCTTGTGCACCAGTCACTGAAGGAGAGCATGCAGGTGCAACAGGCGATTAAGAAGGCAAATGGTATGTTGGCCTTCATATCAAGGGGGTTCGAGTATAGGAATAGGGATACCTTACTACAGCTGTACAAGGTGCTGGTGAGACCGCATCTGGAGTATTGTGTACAGTTTTGGTCGCCCCATCTGCGGAAGGATGTTCTTGCCATGGAAAGAGAGCAACGGCGATTCACCAGGCTGATACCTGGAATGGCGGGAATGACCTACGAAGAGAGATTAAATAGTTTGGGCTTGTACTCACTGGAGTTTAGAAGATTGAGAGGGGATCTCATCGAAACATATAAAATTATGGCAGGCCTGGACAGGCTGAATTCAGAGAGAATGTTTCCAATGGCCGGGGAGCACAGAACCAGGGGCCACAGTCTAAAAATAGCGGGCAAATCATTTAAAACAGAGATGAGGAAGAATTTCTTCACTCAAAGAGTGGTGAGCCTGTGGAATTCCCTGCCACAGAGGGCTGTGAAGGCTAATTCAATAAATATTTTCAAGAGAGAATTGGATATATTTCTGAAGGCTAAGGGGATTAAGGGTTACGGAGAAAAGGCGGGGACGGGGTACTGAACTGGTAAGATCAGCTATGATCTCAGACGAAGATCAGCCATGATCTCATTGAATGGCGGAGCAGGCTCGAAGGGCCGAATGGCCTACTCCTGTTCCTATCTCTATGTTTCTATGTTTCTAAATTCCCCAGCTGCGATTTGAATTCACGTCTACTGGATTATTAGTCCAGGCCTCTAGATTACCAGTCCAGTAACATAACCACTATGCTACCATTCCAGAGGTAATGGTGTGGGGGTGGGAAGAGAAACAATCGCTGGAGATGCTTGGCTCTGATTGGATAGGGAGGACAGGTACCAAACAAGGTCAGTCCCACTGAGCTGCACTATGGAGGAGAAGCTTTGAAGAAGGATGGTGTGTTTGACAATATCAAAGATGGCAGAGCAGTTGAGGAGGATGACGGGGACAAGAAGGGAAAATGCATCACAATCAAAGTAAAAGATGATGTCTGACTGGAAACCAGGCGGGTTCTATAAAGGGTGACCAAGCCGCTCTGTCAGATTACCACCCAGGTGGTAAAGACACACATCAACCCCAGTATGTCAAGATGGTCCCACTCATTTTGAGAATGGCAGGAGATACTTTCTGGGAAGCCACACGTTGCAAAAGGGGAAGTCGCCAGTTAAATTGACAGCTTTACTGAGCATTCCCAGCCGGGTTGCTAATTTCCTGTCCAGGCGGAAGTGGGAGATAAAAAGGGAAACACTTGTACAAGTCTGTTTGGTGTAGGATTTGGTAAGAAGTAAAGGTGAATTCTCCTGTTTAAGAGAGCATCAACTAGATCTAGAGCAAAACGGTCAGATTCAGTGATAAGGCGGACCAGAAAAAGAGATGGTTTTCTATTATTTTATTTCTAACAAGAGGTGATAGAGAATCAAGTAATAAAGATATGGTCCTACATCCCCACTTTTTTCCGTAATCCTGTAAGTGGCTCATCCTCAAGTACCTGTCCAACTCTGTTTTAAAATTATTTATGGAATCAGCTTCCACCACCATTTCAGGCAGAACTTTCTAGATCCTGACAACACTCTGGGGGAAAAATTGGGTTGCTTTGCACCTCCCGTTAGTGCCCTAAGAGGGCACTAATGGGGCGCAAAGCAACTAGCGCCCGGGCGCGGCGCCGCCCACGCTTCCCGCGAAATTCAGCAGGAGGTTTGCAACAGCGCTAAATGGTAGCGCGCCGCGGCACTGTGCCACCGGCGATGACGTCAGCACTGTGGGAGCACCCCCTGACTGACCACTGGACGTTATGCCTGACGGGGTCAGGGGGGCCTACCTGCGGCCGGGGCAGCGCAATTTAACAGCAAGGTGTGGGGCAGCCATTTTTGTTGCTGGCCGCCTGCCAGAACCTGCCTGCGCTCCCGCCCCTGGCCTCCTGAACGGCCATCCCCGCCCCCCGCCCCCCCTCCCGCGGAGTGCCGGCTGCGCTCCAAGAGCCCGGTACTTCTCTTGAGCCGGCACTCCCGATCCCCGGGAGCCCAGCTGGGCCCCAGGTCGTGCTGCGCAAGGCCACTCCCCTTTAAGAAGGGGAGGAAGGCCTGCAATACCGCGGCGCGGCGTGCCACCGCGCATGGCACTGTGGCACATAGCGCCGCGATATTGACTCGCAGCGCCCCAAGAGGGATGCAGGGCGCTTCCAGTAGTGCCCCGCTTCCCTCTTGGGGCGCAACCACTCAAGTTCCGGCATGGGGGTGCTCATTTTTACGGGGCACTAAAAGTAGCGCCCCAGCGACGTTATCTCCCCAAATGAGGCGCTACTCAATTTTTAGCCCTCTGAGTGAAAAATATTCTCCTCATCTGCCCTTTAGAGCTTTTTCCAATGATTTTGATTCCAGAACCTTTAGTTATTGACCCTCTCACCAGAGAGAATATTTTTTCCCTACTTACTGTATTGAAGCCTCTCATAATCTTGAAAACCTCTATTAGGTCACCTCTTAACCTTCTCTGTTCCAAGGAGAACTGTCCTAACTTTCCCAACCTCTCCTCATAACTGAAATCACTCATCCCTGGTAACATCCTGGTAAACCTTCTCTGTACCTTTTCTAAGGCCTTTACATCTTTCCTGAAATGTAGTGCTCAGAATTGTCACAATACTCCAGCTGAGGCTTAACCAGAGATTTATAAAGTTCTAGCATGATCTCTTTGCATTTATTCTATTCCTCTATTTATAATCCCAAGTAACCCATATGCTTTTTTGACACTTTATCAACTTGCCCTGCCACCTTTAAGGATTTGTGTATATAGACACCAAGGTCTCTCTGCTCATCTACACTTTTCAAAAACATGCCATTTATAGAAAACTGTCTTTCCATATTAGGCTTCTCAAAGTGCATCACTTCACATTTATCTGCATTCAGCTCCATTTGCCATGTTTCTGCCCATTTCACCATCCTGTCTATGTCAGCCTGAAGTCTATAACTATCCTCATCATGATCTATTACCTTGCCAAGTTTCGTATCTTCGGCAAACTTTATAATGCTGCTCCCTACAACTAAGTCAAGGTCGTTTATACAAATTGCAAAGAGTAATGGACCCAAAGATGACTCTTGGGGAACATCACTGCAAACCACCTCCCAGTCTGAGAAACATCCATCCACCACCACCCTTTGCTTCCTGTCACTGTGCCAATTTTCTATCCATAATGCCACTTTCCCCTTAATTCCATGGGCTTCTATCTTCTTAATAACTTTGTCGAATGCCTTCCGAAAGTTCATATATACAACATCTACTGCACTACCTTGATCAACCTTCTCTGTTACCTTGTCAAAGAATTGAATCAAGTGCATCAGACATGATTTACCTTTAACAAATCCATGCTGGCTCTCCTTGATTAACCCATGCCTTTCCAAATGAAAGTTTATTTTGTCCTCGTGAGAGCTGAAAGTAGCCTGCGTAAGAATATTGTGCATAGGAGTTAAATGGGCATCCTTTGCTTGGCCATAGTATCCACCCTGCATTGAGAATCACTCAAAGTGATAAAGTTTAAACCTACAGACTGCTGATACAAGACAGAAGTTAATCACATCCTGAGGTCCTGAGCATATAAGGATATGCTAATATTGAAGATTAGTCAGGGCAATGGAAACGCAGGAACGAGCAGATGGGGCAACATCACATATTGTGTGGAAGGCGTCCCATGTGAGGTGTTAATATCAGATTGCCAGAACAATGGAGAGGCAGAAACTGGTATATAGACTAGCAGCGAGATCACATTAACCATCTGGATGGGCTTAATTTCATCTCCTGTTCCTTTGAAATGCCAGGCAGGAAACAACAGGTTAAATTGATTAGTAGTCAAACAAACAGGATGGCCACTATCTGTTCAACAGAGGTGCTAACTACAGCTTTGATGGATCAGGAGTCAGGGCAAATGTGTCGCTAGAGTGATTGGGCTAAAAATTCGATTGTTTGGGTGCTGTGGGTGCCATTTTGGGTCAAAAATGGCGCCTGAGTTGCGCGTGTGCAATTCAGGTGCAGGCCGCACTGGATGCCATCTTGTTGAGGGCGTTAGTGTCGTCACTAGGAACGTGTGCCCGAAGTATGTAGAGTAGGCAGATCATGACATCAATCGATGTGCAATGATGATTTGACGCCAGCGCTGCCATTTTCATCCTCAACACTGGAAGTAACTCCCTGTGCTAACCTCACACAGTTGTGTAATGTATATACCTTTAAGGGGGGAACTATCTTTTACAGCTCATGTATACTGCAGTACTGGCAGTGACCACACCTGTATATAGCACTGAGTAGTAATCTGTACAGATCAGTTCCAGTGTGAGCCACGTTTAGTAAACACCTGTTGTACCATTCTCCTGCAGTCTGTGTCTTATTATACACGGACACAACATTGGCGACAAGGCAAGTTCGAACCTACCTACAGCTCTGCATCACCTCCCGGGGATTCGTTCCTGGAGATCAGTGGATTGGAGGTCAAGGCCAGAGACTCGGGCGTCGACCACGGGCAACCGCCCAGTCATCCAGCAGAGACTCGAGAATTGCGGGGGAGGCTGCCGAGAGCCAGGCTTGGCTTTCCAGTCGAGGTGGTCCAGCGAAACGGGCTGGCAACAGGTAGTGCGCAGACCCTTCCCGGACAGCGGCGGGCTAGAGCCCGACCGAGCGGCACAGCAAAGGGCCGAGCAGCGTCGATGGGGGAAAGAGAGAGAGGGCAGAGCGCACAGGGCGCAGCTGATGTTCAGGGGCCGAGCAGCATCGAAGAGAGGGAGAGAGAGATGCACAGAAACCCGCGAGGCGCCGCCATTGCCACGAGGACCGCCAAGAGCGGCGTTGGCAGCAGCGCAGGAGAAGCGCGTGAAACCTACAGGGCACCGCCATTGCCACGAGAACCGCCGGGAGTGGCATTGGCAGCAGCGGGGGAGGAAGGAAAGTGCGGGAGATGCCATTTTAAGCCATTGGGAGATGCCATTTTAAACCACACCCAAAATGCCGAAGAGTGGCAGTATCACCGCATTTGACAATGAAGTCGAAGATTGGACTACATATGTCGAACGAATAGAGGTATACTGCAAGGCAAATGAGGTGTCAGATGACAAGAAAGCGTCGGTATTGTTAAATTTAATGGGTGCAAAGACGTATGGTTTATTACGAAATCTAGTAACCCCAACGAAGCCAATGGAAAAGAGTTTTGAAGACATAGTAACGATACTACAGGAACATTTAAACCCCACACCGCTGCTGATAGCAGAAAGATTCAAGTTTCACAAACGGAACCGGCATAAGGATGAAAGCAATGCTGATTATTTAACAGAACTGTGCAAACTATTGAAACACTGCCAGTTGGAGCGGGACTGGCAGATACCTTAAGGGACAAGTTTGTGTGTGGGCTTCAAAGTGAAGGAACCCAGAAACGGCTTTTATCTGAAAAGGACCTTACGCTGGAAAAGGCTTTCAGCATTGCGGTATCATATGAAGCAGCAGCACAGGGCGCTGCAGAGATACAACAGAGACCGCAAGAATATGGCACAAACGAAATGTCATATGGAACAGAGAAGTGCTATCGCTGCGGCAGAACAACACACGACCAGAATGATTGCTGGTTCAAAGACAAAGTGTGCAGACAGTGTGGAAAAGTAGGACACATAGCACGAGTCTGCAGGTCGGGAAAGAAAACCAGCAATAAGAAACCTACCAAAGGAAAGTACAAGAAGGTACATAAGATGACGGAGAATAGTTCAGATGAACAAAAGAGTGATAACGACTCCGAAAGCAGGGAACTGAGTTGTCTGAAACTACATAATGTGATCACAATGGAGGATCACCGAACCATTTGGGTCACTCTCAAGATAGCAGGAGTCCAGGTAAAGATGGAATTGGACACAGGATCAGCCCTAACAGTCATAAACCGACGGGACTACAAGCGGCTATTCTCACACATACCCTTGAGAGACACAAAAATTATTTTGAAGACGTACACGGGGCAAAAAGTCTACCCCAACGGAAAAATAAGGGTGACCGTTATATATAACGGTAAGGAAACACCAAAACTAGACCTGTATGTATTGCGAGATGGAGGACCACCATTACTGGGATGTGAATGGATCCGGAAAATACAACTGGATTGGTATTCCATACAGGCACTGACTGTGGCTGACAAAAAGGATGACGACGTCACACCTGGGCGACTGTCAAAGATCCTAACTGATGCGAAAGAAGTGTTCCAGCAAGGACTCGGAACACTAAAAGGCATGACAGCGATGATTAAAATTGAAGAAAACGCAAGCCCAAAATTTTTTAAGGCCAGACCGCTACCTTATGCGATCCGCCCAGCCATCGAAGCAGAGCTGGAGAGTCTGGAACGTTCAGGTGTACTGTCCAAGGTAGACTGGAGCGAGTGGGCTACACCCATCATCCCTGTGATGAAAAAGTCGTTGAGCAGCACGCCTGGGGAACCGAGGAAGGTTCGCATCTGTGGGGACTTTAAGGTAACAGTGAACCCGGTCCTTCACACCGTAAAATATCCACTTCCGCGGATTGAAGATATTTTCGCCTCGCTATCTGGAGGGAAACGCTTCACTAAGATTGATCTGGCCCAGGGGTATCTGCAAATGGAGGTAGAAGAAGCATCAAACAAAAAACTCACAATCAACACCCATAAAGGTCTCTACCAATACAACCGGCTGGTATTCGGGGTAGCATCAGCTCCGGCTATTTGGCAGAGGGCAATGGAACAAGTCCTGCAAGGGATCCCAGGGACCCAGTGTTATTTGGACGACATCCTGGTCATGGGCGAAAATGACAGTGATCACCTTGCCAAACTGGAGCAGGTGCTCACTAGATTGCAGGAATATGGGCTCCGAGCTAACCGCCACAAATGCGAGTTTTTTAGAAAACAGATCTCGTATTGTGGCCACGTTATCGATAAAGAGGGGTTACATAAGTCCCCAGAGAAGATTGAGGCAGTAGTCAAGGCTCCAGCACCGGAAAATGTGTCACAACTGAGGTCGTTCCTCGGGCTGGTAAACTACTACCATAAGTTCTTGCCAAATTTGTCTACAATACTACACCCACTGAACACCCTACTGCAAACTGGGGTGCCATGGAAGTGGAGTGACGAATGTAGACGAGCTTTCCAGAAGAGCAAAACACTAATCACATCGAAAGAGGTATTGCCCCATCACAACCCAGCATTACCAATTCGGTTGGCATGTGATGCGTCACCCTACGGCATTGGAGCGGTGCTGTCGCACAAATTCTCGGACGGCTCAGAGAGGCCAATAGCCTTGGCGTCACGATCACTAACCTCAGCCGAGCGTAACTACGCCCAGATTGACAGGGATGCCCTTAGTCTAGTGTGGGGAGTGAAAAAGTTCAATCACTATCTGCACGGGCAGAAATTCACCTTGCTGACTGATCACCAGCCTCTTGTCTCCATTTTAAATCCGAAGAAGGGCGTTCCGGTGATGACTGCGCAACAACTACAAAGATGGTCACTTTTTCTAGGGGCGCACCACTATGAGATTGAATATAAGGGCACGAAACAGCATGGAAATGCTGATGGGCTATCACGCCTGCCACTGCCTACTGCGGAGGAAACACCAGCAGTGGATCCTGTCGAAATATTCCATTCGACTATAGTTGAATACCTACCGGTAACTAACGCTTGTATCGAAAAGGAAACCCGAAATGACCCGACACTGTCTCGAGTATATGATTTGACAGTGAAAGGATGGCCAGCACATGGCGACTCACTGTTGCCAGCATTCTCGACAAGGAGAGAACAGCTGTCAGTGTGTTGGGGGACCTTGATGTGTGGATCCCGAGTGGTAATTCCACCCAAGTTAAGGGATAGAGTGCTCAATGAGCTTCATGATGGTCATCTGGGAGGGGTAAAAATGAAAAGCCTAGCCAGGGCTTATGTGTGGTGGCCGGGAATTGATAAACAAATCGAGGACCTGCCCAAGAGCTGCTCAGGATGCCAGAAAGTCCAAAATGCACCACCACAGGCCCCTCTACACCCATGGGAGTGGCCCTCATCTCCATGGCAACGGGTGCATATTGATTTTGCTGGTCCATTCATGGACTCAATGTTTTTAATAGCCGTGGATGCGCACTCGAAATGGCCTGAGGTCATCAAAATGTCCTCCACCACCACGGAGAAAACTATTGCAGTCCTATGGACCATTTTTGCCAGGAATGGCTTGCCAGAAAAGATTTGCTCCGACAACGGACCACAGTTTGTGTCCGAAGAGTTCCGGAGGCTCTTGAAAAAGAATGGGGTAAGGCATTACACATCCACCCCGTATCATCCAGCCACAAATGGATTGGCTGAGAGGTTCGTACAAACCTTTAAGAAGGCAATAAAGGCTATGTACAATGACAACATTCCGCTGCAGCACAAGGTGGACAATTTCCTGTTCGCCTACCGGAATGCGACACATGCAGTCACCAACCAGGCCCCAGCCATGATGTTCTTTAACCGAAGGTTAAGATCTCGCCTGGATTTGCTCAGACCAAACGTACGAAGAGATGTTGAGAGTAAGCAATTCCAGCACATCCATGAGAAGCCAACAAGGAGCTTCAATGTAGGGCAACCAGTCTTGGCCCGCGACTACCGAACAGAAAAATGGCAGCCAGGAACGATATGCACACGGCAGGGCCCACTAATGTACACAGTGGACGTTGGGGAGAGCATCGTGAGACGCCATGCTGACCAGATCCTAGAGTCACAGGAACAAGTCAACCCCATGCCTCGCCCGTACGTACCTGGTGATGAACCCGACGTACAGGCCGCATCTACCCCAGAAACAGTAGCATCGGAAGCTGATGAACCAACCGACGACAGGGGGCCAGAATCGCCTCCGCACCAAGAGCAAGACACTCGGGAAAGGCGCTATCCAGAAAGGATCAGGAAGCCTCCCCAAAGACTGAATATATAAATAGACTATTTTCAGCTAATGTTGCATGTTAAAAGTGTTAATTGTAATTAGTTTGATATTTAATTGTTAAATGAGTGTTATGGTACTGTTAATCTAAAAGGGGAGGAATTGTAATGTATATACCTTTAAGGGGGGAACCATCTTTTACAGCTCATGTATACTGCAGTACCGGCAGTGACCACACCTGTATATAGCACTGAGTAGTAATCTGTACAGATCAGTTCCAGTGTGAGCCACGTTTAGTAAACACCTGTTGTACCGTTCTCCTGCAGTCTGTGTCTGATTATACACGGACACAACAAGTTGGACATGCGTTCAGCAGCTGCCAGGACCCCCTACTAGTGATATTTAAAGGAATCATCACCCACTCTCGGGTGAGTTGCTGATTAATTTCTACCAGCTCTGTGTAAGTTTGTGGAAGTGTTTGGATTTTTCTAGAGTTGTTTAAAGTTGGTGAGGTGACAGGGAGTGGTGATGCAAGTGGAGAAGGCCTTGCTTCTGTCTTCAAGGGTTCTGGTCAGATTACTTGATCCCAGTTATGGGTGCTCTAGTTGTCACCCCATTGGCCTGCAGGATGACAGGGAGATGGAGCAAAGGCAGTGAAGAAAAGGACAAGTTGCTTGCAGAGGGAGAAGGAGGAGGGGGAGAAGGGCTCTCAGCAGGAGGCCTTACCCACTAGGGCCTCCGAGAGTAATTCTCTTACCTCAGCCTGAGTCAGGAGCAGTGTGTGAGGTGTCTGTGCTTTATGAGGTAGGTGCTCACAGAACTTTGCCACCTCTTGCAACCAGACCTGGAGCCTGATACCAGGGCAAGGACTGCCAGTGGCTGTGAAAGTGACTGTGGCTTTGAATTTCTTCACATTGGAATCCTTCCAGGCTGGAGCAGGCGACATCTGTAACATCTCTCAGCTTGCCGTCCACTGCTGCTTAAGGGAAATGACAGATGCTCTTTATGCCAGGAGAGGGGACTACATTGTCTTCGGTATTGTTATTATATTATTATTATTATAGAGGGTTGTCCAGTGAGGAGAGATTGAGTAGATTGGGCCTTTCCTCTCTGGAGTTTAGAAGAATGAGAGGTGATCTCATTGAAACGTAAATAGGGCTAGAAATTCGGTACATTTGCGCCTCTCGTTAGCGCCCCCAGTGGGGGTTTAGTGGCGGCGGTAACCAGTAGCGCCCTGCTCTGCTGCGCAGGAGATCACTGTGCCCTGTTATCGCCCCACCTGCAAAATTGGCCCGCGCCCCCCTGAATCTGTGCCGGGTGATGACATGAACCAATTCAGGGGGCGGGAACGGAGTGGCAGGAGGCTTGCAAGGTGATAATAAAGGGGAGATGGCGTGTGGGGAATAAAAAATCGGCCTACTTATTTGTCGCGGCTCTTTGCCTCATTGAACACTGGGTCCATGCCGTCTCCTCTTGTGTGCCGGGCTGCTGGCATGGCACCCCGCTCCCCGGTGGTCCAGGTAGGGCCTGGCAGAGTTGTGGGCTTGGGCCCTCCCCTTTAATGAGGACAAGAGCCCTTCCATGCGGCAGCGCTACATGGCCCAGTGTGTAGAGCTGCAGAACGATATTCGGGGTTTGCACTCTAAGACGGAAGTGGAACACTTGAATTAGTGCTCCACCTCCCTCTTGAGGCGCTAAAGCTGAATTTAGCGATCGTCAGCATTATTTTCCACCGGGCGCTAACTTTAGCGCCCAGGCGATGTTAGCGCCCCAATGTGGTCGATTTGTCCCCCAAAAGATTTTGAGGGGCCTTGACAGGGTAGATGCTGAGAGGTTGTTTCCCGTGGCTGGAAAGCCTAGAACTAGGGGCATAGTCTCAGGAAAAGGGGCTGGCCTTTTAAGACTGAGATGAGGAGGAATTTCTTCACTCAGAGGGTTGTGAATCTTTGGAATTCTCTGCCCCAAAGTGCTGTGGATGCTCAGTTGTTGCATATATTCAAGGTTGAGATAGACAGATATTTGGGGGGGGAAATTCAGTTGGTTTGCGTCTCCTGTTAGTGCCTTAAGAGGGCGCTAATGGGGTGCAAAGCAACTAGCGCCCGTGCACGGCGATGTTTGCGCCGTTCACGATATTAACCAGACATTTTGCGGCAGCGCTAAACACTACCGCCACGATCTCCTGTGCCGGCAGATTGTGACGTCAGTCAAGCATACAACACCCTGGTAGCACCCCGGACCGGATATTGAATGGCGCCCCCTGCCTTACCGCCTGCCGCTAGCAACGACAGGTTGAGGGGAACGTTTTGCAGTCAGAAAGGGACTGGGGGAGCGCTATTTAAAGGCAACCGCTTCCTGCCATTTTTTGTTGGTGACATTTTTGCACCACGCATTCTGAGAGAGAGAGAGTGAGACTTCTGGAGAGATTCAATGCTGTGTGAAGGAGTTTTGGGTACTGAGCAGCACTTTGCAGGTTCATTTTGATTTGCCCTTCCTTGTATCGATTTAGAAGAGACTGTGGGGGCTGCACTCTGAGCTCTTTCCCTGGGCCTCTCCATTGTTCTTTCCAGCAGATTTGATGTACAGGTCTCTCCAGGCCGAGATTCAAGGCTGCAATGAGCAGGATGTGGATGCAGAGCAAAATCAACCCTTGTTGGGATCGACAGAAATCAACAGGCTGAGACTTTTCTTTAGGCAAAAACAAAATGTGTCTTACTTTAATCACATCTCCACGAGGTCTCAAGACCCAGCCCCGTGCAGGGGCTATGCAGGGGCTATGATGTCATCACGCAACCGACATCATGACGTCATTGTTATTATGTTCATAAATAAATAGACGTTTTTATCAAGAACAGCTAGCTTGTGCTAGTCATTTATTCAGCCATGTTGACTTGTATACAGTAGCCATGTTGACTCTCTCAACCAGTGCCTCGTGTTAAAACAAGACCACCCATATAGATGTAGCCCACTACTAAAACATACAGCTACACCTAGTGTACCATTCTAGAATGACATGTTACTGCATATCATTACATCCCCCTTCCTTTGAGGTTAAACAAAATCAATATCAATCAACTTTCAAGAAAAACGATAAAGATGATATCAGTAACACTTTTGTTAGTGCTCTATAAACCTTCGAATGAACTTTTTTTTTACATAACGACACAAACATTTTTTTTTTAAACATCTTCACAACAGTCAACACATCTTCAAAGTAAAATTATGAACTCTAAGCTTTTCATTCTTTTATTATAGTTTCCTTTGTACTCAAAGATTAAGTCTATCAGGCTTTTTTACTTCATGTGTGGATCTTCTCAGCACAGGTAAGACTGATGTGTTTGCATGAGAGCCTGTATGTGTGTTTGTGTTAGATTGTTCTGGTGGTGAGTGACAAGATTCAGTTGCGGCATTGTCATCGATTTGCTCTTGGATAGTTTCTTGTGTTTTCAGGAGGGAATGGTGGTTCTCCCTGAGAATCTGTCCTTCCTCAGTTCTAACAGTGTATGACCTTGGTCCTACTTCCTCAAGAACTGTAGCTTTCCTGTTCCATGCATTTGGATCCTCAATCCTGACAACATCATCCCTTGTCAATGGTTTCAGAGTTTTGGATGACTTGTCATAGTGTGATTTCTGTTTCAGCTTTAACAGTTGAAGTCTCTGTCTCAGTTCCTTACTCTGCTTTTCTTTTGCACAGCAGGGTAGCGTGGTGCGCAACTTGCGAGCCATTAGGAGTTCAGCAGGTGAAGAACCACAGTCTAAAGGGGAGGCTCGGTAGCTCAGCAGGGCGAGATAAGGATGAGACTTGCTTTCTGTTGCTTTCTTCAGTAGCTGTTTGAGAACTTGAACACCTTTCTCTGCCTTACCATTCGACTGAGCATACAGAGGACTGGCTGTGATGTGCTGAAAGTCATAATGTGCTGCAAACTGTTGCCACTCCTTACAGTTGAAGCACGGACCATTGTCGTTAACGGCAATCCTGGGAATCCCATGTCTGGCGAAGATGGATTTAATATGCATTATGACACTGCTTGCTGATGTGCTTGAGAGCAGCGCCATCTCAGGATAGTTAGAATAGTAGTCAATCACTAATAGATAGTCTTTACCATTCAAATGAAAAAGGTCCATACCAACCTTTTGCCATGGTGCTGTTGGTAAGTCAACTACTATCATTGGTTCCTTTGCTTGTTTGTTTTGGTGTTTCTGACATGTCTCACATTTGCCTATCATGTTCTCAATGTCCTTATTTATGCCAGGCCAATAAACAGTGTCTCTTGCTCTCCCTTTGCATTTTTCAATTCCGAGGTGTCCCTCATGAATCCTTTTGAGCATGTCTCAACGTAAAGCCTGTGGAATGACTATTCTGTTCTGTCTTAGTAATAGTCCACTTGCGACACTCAATTCTGACCTGATGTGATAGTACTTTGGACAGGAACCTTTTGGCCAACCATGATGAATGTTCTCGATTACTGTTTGTAACACTGTGGCCTAGAAATTCAGTTGCGTTCGCCAGCCGTTAGCGCCATAAGAGGAGTAGATCTCGAGCGCTAGGCACTTAGCGGCCGGGCGCAGAACGATCTGCGCCTACGCCCAACTTCAGTAGACATTTAGCGCCAGCGCAAAGTGTTTGCGCGCGCTCAGCTGCGCGTGCAACTTATGACGTCATTTCGTCGTGCAACGCCGTTTGTGCACCCCAAACCGGAACTTCAGTGGCGCCCGCCCAATGTGGGCGTGGCGCTGTTAAGAACTGTGAAGTGGAATGCAGCAGAGGCCCTGCGGGCCCCGGGGAGCGCTAATTAAAGGGCACTTAGACTGAACTATAAAGGGCAGCCATTTTGCTGCAATGACTTTAGTGCAACGGATTTCTGGACAGAGACCAAGGAAGAGACCTTACTGATTTGGGCCAACATAGGAGAGGTATTTTTGGCTTCTGGCCAGAGCTTGGAAATTTGACTCATTGTGATTTCACTGTTTGCAAGTATATTATGGGGGCTGCATGGGGTTCCAACCCTCAGTTCCAGCATTATGTGCGAAGGGCTCGCAGACGCTGTGTGAGAGGGGCAGCCATGCCTAGACGCAGAGGGGCCATCAGGCGTCGGCAACGTAGGCCTTACCCACTCGGGGAATACCGCCAGCAGCTGTCCTATCTCACCATGACTGCCGTGCAGTGTGTTAAGAGGCTGCGCTTCAGAAGGGAGGTGGTTGCAGAGATCTGCCAGCTGCTTCACAGAGATCTGCATCCACAGCTGATATGCAGGACGTCTCTGTCGGTGGAAGTGAAGGTCACGGTGGCTCTGAACTTTTATGCAAGCGGCTCCTTCCAAGCCGCTGCTGGGGACATAGCTAACATCTCCCAGTTCGCCGTGCATCGCTGCATCCGGCAGGTCACCGATGCCCTTTTCACAAGGAGACACCAATTCATCTCCTTCCCCATGACCCTAGAGAGGCAGGAGCAGCGTGCAGTCGGATTTGCGAGGATCGCCGACTTCCCCATGGTGCAGGGCGCCATTGACTGCACGCATGTGGCTTTGCGGGCACCTATCGACAATGCCGAGGATTACCGCAACCGGAAGGGCTACCATTCCCTCAATGTACAGCTGGTGTGTGACCACAGGCAGCGCATCCTAGCTGTCAATGCCCGCTTTCCAGGCAGCAGCCACGATGCATTTACCCTGCGCCAGACTACTGTGGCTGACATGTTCCAGGCACAGCCTCCCCCAAGAGGATGGCTTATCGGAGACAAAGGCTATCCTTTGTGTACATGGCTCATGACCCCGCTCCGCGCGCCCAGGACCCCTGCTGAGGAGGCATACAATGAAAGCCATCAAGCCACAAGGAACATCATAGAGCAAACGATTGGCGTCCTCAAGCAACGGTTCCGCTGCCTGGATCGCTCCGGCGGATCTCTGCAGTATTCGCCGGATAGAGTCTCCCAGTTCGTCGTCGTTTGCTGCATGCTGCACAACCTGGCTATCCGCAGGACTCAGGCACTGCCACCTCACATTGGACCACCACCTCAGGAGGACGAGCAGGAGGACCATGAGGAGGAGGAGGAGGAGGAGGAGGAGTACCAGCCCAGGAGGGAGCCACAAGGTCCAAGGGCCGTCCGTCGGCGGCTTATTGAACGACACTTAGGCCCCCTGTCAGGGAATGGCTTGTGGCAATGAAGGCACATGAATGCAGCCGCTCCGCAGGCCCTCAGCCGGTTAACGCAACAACCACTTCAAACATCACACATGGACAAGCTGAATAAAGAAAAAGCTTTATTGAACAAACTCAGGGCCCTTCCCACATGAAACTCAAAAACACACAACACCCCCAAAAAACAGTCAAAAACATATCTCACTCCCACAACCTGGGGAGGAATAACAAAACTTGTCCATCCAAATGGCCTTCATCCTCGGCCTTACCAAAAGAACCCCCCCCATAGACAGCACAACCACCCCCATATAAAAAAACATTTGCCAACACACTCTACTTTGTGTGCCGACAGGGCGAGTCCTTGTCCAGCCTTTTCCCGCTCCTGGACAACCTGCTGCTCCGCCTCAACCTGGGCCCTGTGGGTGTTGCAAGGCTAGGGGAAGGCTCCTGAGGGGCACATTGCGTGACGGCAGATGCCCTTGGGGGTCGGCCTAGATGAGCTCTGGCCCTCGAGGGGCCGGCTGCTGACTGCTGCAGCTGTGGCTGGGCAGCATCAGTCTCTCCAGCAGCTCGTCGCAGCTTTGCTGGGGGAGTGGCAGTGGCGGCTGCAGCAATGGGGGCAAGCTGGCTGATGGCAGGCGCTCGCTGGTCGCCAGAGACACTGGCACTCGGCCGGGCTTGCACTGCAGCAAGCGCAGCAATCTGGTGAAGGCCAGACCGCTGTGCTGCAGCAGCGCGGCGGGTGCCCTGGCGATGCATGCGTGACACAGCGAGTGTGGCAGCAGTGAGTGCCCGTACTGCCCTGGTCTGTGCCCGCATCAGACCAGCCAGTGACTGCACGGCACCACTGATCAACTGTCCACTCGCTGCCTGTGCTGCCCTGAAGTCGTCCCGACTCGCGTCCTGTGCTGCCCTGAATTCGGCCCGACTCGCGTCCTGTGATGCCCCGAATTCGGCCCAACTCGCATCCTGTGATGCCCCGAATTGTGCCCGACTCGCGTCCTGTGATGCCCCGAATTGTTCGAGACCCCTGGCCTGTGCTGCCGCGAGTTGTTCGAAACCCCTGGCCTGTGAGGCCCCGAAATCGGACACACTATGAGCCAGGGACTCAATGGCCTCAGGCAACCGTGCCACAACCCCCATGAACTCGGTGTGCCGCCGATCCGAGTCCGCGGACATTTGGTCAAGGAGGCGCACCTCCTGGGCGAGGACCGTCTCCGGACTGGAGGCCGGACTCTCTGGGGAGAAGGCCGCCGAGCTGGCCGACCCTTCCCGCGTGGCTGCACGCCACTGGGCCCAGCAACTACACTCCCCTGTAACACTTCCCCCCTCTGGGGAGAAGGCCGCCGAGCTGCCCGACCCTTCCCGCGTGGCTGGACGCCACTGGGCACAGGAGCTACACTCCCCTGCAACACTTCCCCCCTCTGGGGAGAAGGCAGCCGAGCTGGCCGACCCTTCCCGCTTGGCTGGACGCCACTGGGCACAGGAGCTACACTCCCCTGCAACACTTCCCCCCCTCTGGGGAGAAGGCAGCCGAGCTGGCCGACCCTTCCCGCTTGGCTGGACGCCACTGGGCACAGGAGCTACACTCCCCTGCAACACTTCCCCCTGGCTCTCCTCCAGGGAACACGTGTCCCCTCCATTGCCATCCCCTGGCGTGGATGAGGGTTCCCCCGATGTGCCGCCTTCCTCTTGCTCCTCCTCGTCCTCCTCTTCCGAGGGACTGACACTCGCAGCTTCAGGGACCTCCTCCTCACCAGCTGAAAGCAGGAAGGCACAAGAGTAGCTTTAGAGTGAGGACAGGGCATCAGCGAAGGAGGCATGAGTGGTGGCATTTTGCGCATTGGTCGGACAGTGGCAAAGGATGTAGATCTGAAGCGCAAGTGGAATGAGAGAGGTCCAAACAGTCATGTCCTTACCATTGGGGCCCAGCACAGGGTCGGCATCTCCAATTGCAACGGGGCCAATCACCCGGGCACCCATGACTCGACCCACGCGCTCCTCCAGGTCACTGAGCTGCTGGAACTGGGCACGGCCTCCCCCGGTGACAGTCCGGCTCTTCAGATTCTGGGCCAGCTTGGCCTGCAAGAGAAAGGACGGCCTCTAAGTACAGTGTGGTGCCCTGTTGTTGTGTGCACTGCCTCCCATGGTCGAATAGCTTGGCCAGTGTGGTGCCCTGTTGTTGTGTGCACTGCCTCCCATGGTCGAATAGCTTGGCCAGTGTGGTGCCCTGTTGTTGTATGCACTGCCTCCCATGGTCGAATAGCTTGGCCAGTGTGGTGCCCTGTTGCTGTATGCACTGCCTCCCATGGTCGAATAGCTTGGCCAGTGTGTCAAGTGCAGAAAGTGCAATTGATGTTCATGCCAGTGCCATAGCTGCTGGATGAGGGCTGGCCATTAGGGCTTTGAGGTCCCTTTGCCCATAATGTGAGGTGCACATGCAAGGATGAGGAGGACACTGGAAAGGGTACTCACCCTGACAATCCGAGTGAGGTCGTTAAACTTTTCCCGGCATTGGACACCAGTCCTGGGGACATCGCTGTTGGCTGTGACCCTCTGGGCCATTTCCCTCCAGGCTCTCCTGTACACCCTCTTGGGAGGCTTCTTGCCACTGTCCGGGAACAAGATATGGCTTCTCTTCTCCAAAGCCCTAACCAGCACCTTTAAATCATGGGCAGAGAAGCGCTGCGCTCGCTCACGAGCCCTCTGCATCCTTCCTGGCGCTATTTCTCTCCAGCAGCAGTGTTTAGGCCTAGCTGGAGAGCTGCAGTATCCAAGGCGTGGCAGCAGACCAAGTCGACCCTTCCCCCTTTAAGAGCTGGCCGGCGCCAGGGTGTCTGCTGTCAATCTAAACATGACCGCACATGCGCTGCGCCCGGCCTCGGCGGCATCAGTCTGCACCGCCGGCTTAGCGCCTAAAGATAGCCGTGCAACGCCAGTTTTAGCGCTCGAGCGAACTCCTTGGCCAAAGCTACTGAATATCGGCGAAGTGTCCTCCACTTTCCGGCGGGCACAAACTTTAGCGGCCGCCTGACTTTACCGCCCCAAAAGTGGCTATACTGAATTTCTAGGCCTGTATCTTTTACTGTTTCTTCTGCTATTTGCTTTGATTTTGTGTCTGACACGGGCAGCGCAGCAGTGATCATACTCACATGAACATCCACGTCTTCCTCAGTAGAGCTCACATGACTCATTGTGGGTGCTCGGGATAGTGCATCTGCTAACACTATGTGTTTGCCTGGTGTGTAGATCAGTTCAAAGTCATATCTTTGCAGCTTCATCATGAGTCGTTGAATCCTTGGAGACATCTCATTCAGGTTTTTTTTTACGATGGCAACCAGTGGGCAGTGGTCTGTCTCAACTGTGAAGGTGGGAAGTCCATATATGTAGCCATGGAACTTTTCTAGTCCAACTACCAAGCCTAGACATTCCTTTTCAACCTGGGCGTATCGACACTCAGAATCAGTCATAGACCTGGAGGCATAGGCAACAGGCTTCCAATCTTCACCCTCTGCTTGTAGCAAGACCGCGCCTAGGCCATCTTTTGATGCATCCGTTGACACTTTGATTCTCTTTGTTGGGTCAAAGAAGGTGAGTACAGGTGTGGTTGTCAGCACTGTTTTGAGGTTCATCCACTCTTGTTCATGTCTTTCTGTCCATGCAAACTCATTTGTTTTATATAGCAGGTCTCGCAGACAGGCTGTCTTGGCTGACAAGTTAGGAATGAACTTTCCAATTAAGTTTTTCATCCCCATGATGCGTAGCACTCCTTTTTTGTCAGTGGGTCGGGGCATGTTGAGTATGGCGTTTACTTTTTCCATATCTGGCTCTATTCCTTCACCAGATAGATTATCTCCTAGGAAAGTGACTTCCTGGACGCCAAACTGACACTTGGCTTTGTTGAGCTTCAGTCCATTCCGGCGTATGCTCTGTAGCACTTTAGTCAGTCTCTCATTGTGTTCTTTCAGTGTGGAGCCCCAGATGATGATGTCATCAACATAGACCCGAACTTCTTCCAGACCTTCAATTATGTGTTCCATTGCTCTATGAAAGATTTCAGATGCAGATATTATCCCGAAAGGCATTCTGAGGAAACAATACCTGCCAAATGGTGTGTTGAAGGTACAGTATTTGGTGCTCTCTTCATCCAGTTTTAGTTGCCAAAATCCTTGTGAGGCATCGAGCTTTGTGAAGTATCTGGCACCTGACATTTCACTGGTGATTTCTTCTCACTTGGGAATCTGGTAGTGTTCACGTTTTATGTTTGCATTTAAGTCCTTTGGATCCATGAATACTCTTAGATCATTGTTCTTTTTCTTTACACATACCATGGAGTTAACCCAGTCTGTTGGCTCTGCGACTTTCCTGATTACTCCGAGTGTGGTCATTCTGTCCAGTTCTTTCTTGAGCCGGTCACACAGGGGTGCTGGAACTCTCCGTGGAGCATGTACCACTGGCTGAGCATCCTCCTTTAGCTGGATCTTGTAAGTGAATGGTCGAACTCCAAATCCTTTGAACACATCCTGGAAATTACTCACTACAGAATCCACTGAGTCATCTGGTCTGCTTATGGCACAGTTTATATGGTAAACTCTCTTGACCAGTTCTACATCCTCACAAGCTTTGTCACCTAGTAGTGAATCAAGTCCTTCAGCCACAACAGAAAAAATGAGATGATGCACTTTGTCTTTGACTGTCACTTTAAGTGTGCATACACCTAAGCTATCTATTTTCTGTCCATTATAGTTCTTCAGTAGTACTGACTTTTTCTGTATTTTGGGCTTTTCTTTCATATTTTTAATGTCACTCATACTGATTAAGTTTGCTTTTGCCCCAGTGTCTAGTTTCAATGTAACTAATGCTCCATTTACTTGCAGTGGCATCATCCATTTGTCCTCTTTTACTGCATTAACTTTATGTTCAGCATTGTCCATTCCTGAGGGCTGCACATTTTCTGTATCCTTTTCTATATTGTCACATGACAGCATTCCTACAAAAAATGTCTCACTTAAATCAGTGTCCTCTTTTACTGCATTAACTTTATGTTCTTTCTTTGTTTTTACCTTTGAAAAGCATTGTTTGGCAAAGTGATTCTTTCCATTACATTTTGTGCACATTTTCCCAAACCCTGGGCATTGTCTTGACTGGTGCTGGTAACCACAGCATTTACAATTGAAAGTTCCATCCTCCGATTGCTTTGCATTCCTGTTCTGCCCACGTTTCTTCCCCTTGCAGGACACAGCACCGACAGCGGCACTGTCACTCACTACAGTCGCACCATTATTAATTTCACTGAAAGTCTTTTCATGCTGCTGAGCTAGCTCACTGGCGTGGCATATTTTCACAGCATCCTCCAATGTTAGTTCGGTTTTTCTCAACAGACGTTCCCTGACCTTTTTATCATGAATACCAAACACCACCTGGTCACGAATCATGGATGATTTCAGTTCAGAGAAATTACATGTCTGTGCTTTCAGTTTCAGATCGGTCACAAAGCTATCAAAGGTCTCATTTTGCTGCTGTGTCCGTGAACGGAACACGTAACTCTCATTGTTCTCCCAAAAAGAACGAGACCTATGTGTATCAAACTTCTTTAGCACGTTGTCCATTTTTTCTCTGTCCTCCTCTTGATCAAATACAAACGTATTAAATACCTCTATCGCCTGCGGGCCTGCAACTGTGAGCAGCAATGCTATTTTCCTTGCGTCTGGCTTCGTACCGAACCCGATGGCGGCAATGTAGAGTTCGAATTGTTGTTTGAAAGTCCACCAATTGCAGTCGACATTCCCCGTGAGTTTCAAACCCTCCGGTGGCTTCAAATTCTCCATGTTGCGTTTCACAATATTCAGCAGATATTACCACTCCTGGTACCATGTTATTATGTTCATAAATAAATGGACGTTTTTATCATGAACAGCTAGCTTGTGCTAGTCATTTATTCAGCCATGTTGACTTGTATACAGTAGCCATGTTGACTCTCTCAACCAGTGCCTCGTGTTAAAACAAGACCACCCAAAAAAATGTAGCCCACTACTAAAACATACAGCTACACCTAGTGTACCATTCTAGAATGACATGTTACTGCATATCATTACAGTCATCACGTTCCCGACGCTCTTAAAGGGACCCTGCACCAATAACCCAACCCAGCATGTACATACCACAGCATTGCTATACAAAGTGAATTGTGTTTAGGTACATATAACAGCATTGGGTACACATTGTGTTATTGTCCCTTTGTGGTCTCCGCCACATACGTCCCCCCAGAATTCACAAGTACTGGCAATGTCAGTCGTCGGGGGGGCCGGATCACTCGGTTGGAACGGCTCCTCGATTCTGGGGTGGAGACCTCGGGCGTTCGGTGGTGGGCGGAGGGCATGGAAACCGAAGGTCGGCCCCGTCTCGGTTGCTGTGCCAACTCAACGGGTTGGTCCAGATCCAGGTGGGCCGGCTTAAGACGGTTGACGGAAATGCAGTCCGGCTTACCGCCGACATCCACGATGAAGGTCTTGTCCCCGGTTTCCAGGACACGGAATGGACCATCGTAGGGTGGCTGCAGAGGTCCCCGGTGGGTGTCGTGGTGGACGAAAACGTACTCCGCTGCACGAAGGTCGAGCGGAACGTGCGACTGCGGGAGGCCGTGCTGCGACGTGGGCACCGGAGCGAAAACCTTGGCGTTGTCCAGAAGGTCGGACCGCTGACGGGCTGTGGACCAAGGCTCCGTTGCGTTGGGGACGAAATCCCCGGGAACCCGCAGTGGCTGTCCGTAAACGAGCTCGGCAGACGAGGATTGGAGGTCCTCCTTGGGAGCGGTCCTGAGTCCCAGCATAACCCACGGGAGTCTGTCGATCCAGCCGTCATCCCGGAGGCTGGCTCGGAGCGCGGCCTTCATGGAGCGATGAAACCGTTCGCACAGCCCAGCCTGAGGGTGGTAAGCTGTGGTGCGGTGGAGTTTCAACCCGAGGCCTCGGGCCACGGCGTTCCAGAGCTCTGACGTGAACTGGGGCCCCCGGTCGGAGGAAATGTCAAATGGGGCACCGAACCGGGCGACCCAAGTGCTGATGAATGCCCGAGCTACATCGGCGGCCGTCGTCGAAGACAGCGGGACGGCTTCCGGCCATCGGGTGGTTCTGTCGACCATTTTGAGGAGGTGGGTGAACCCGCGGGAGGGCGGCAGGGGCCCTACTAGGTCCACGTTAACATGGTCGAACCGCCTCTCGGGCACTGCGAAAGGCGATGTACTTTGGAGCATTGGCATACCACGCAAGTGCTGGCCCAGTCGCGCACGTCTTTCCTGAGCCCATGCCAGACGAACTTGGCCGCCACCAACTTCTGCGACGGCTTCCTGCCTGGGTGGGAAAGATTATGGATGGTGTCGAATACTTGCCGACTCCACCCTTCGGGCACGACGGGACGTGGCTGCCCAACGGAGATGTTGCACAGGAGTGTGGTGCCGGCAGCGTCGAATGCGACGTCTGCGAGTTGAAGGCCCGTGACCGCCGTCCTGTAGGCCTGGACGTCCGGGTCGGAGGCCTGGTCGGCCGCCATGCAGGTGTAGTCGACACCGAGGTGCACGGCACTGGCGACGGGGTTGTCTTTCCCAGCCACATGCTGGATGTCCGTCATAAATTTCAAAATGAAGGCCAAGTGGCGTTGCTGACGGGCCGACCACGGCTCAGAGGCTTTGGCCATGGTGAAAGTCAATGGCTTGTGGTCCACGAACGCCGTGAATGGGCGGGCCTCCAACAGGAAACGGAAGTGTCAGACGGCGAGGTAGAGGCCGAGGAGCTCGCGATCAAATGTGCTGTACTTCCGCTTGTTGGGGCGGAGCTGCTGGCTGAAGAAGGCGAGCGGCTGCTAGGCGCCGTTGACCCACTGTTCTTGGACGGCACCGACTGCGTAGTCTGAGGCATCGGTGGTGAGAGCAGTCAGCGCATCGGGCAACGGATGCGCCAGCATGGTCGCGTTAGCCAGGGCCCTCTTCGTGTCTGTGAAAGAATTGGCCATCTCCTCAGACCAGTTGACGGCGAGCTTGTCGGGCTTGCCTTTGAGGGCCTCGTAAAGGGGCCGCATAAGCTGGGCTGCTCGGGGGACAAAACGATGGTAAAAGTGCACCATGCCCAAAAACTCCTGTAGGGCCTTAACAGTGAGGGGCCACGGGAAGTCCATCACGGCCTCCACTTTCGATGGGAGTGGCACCATCCCGTCCTTCGTGATGTGCTGCCTGAGAAAGTCAATTGAGGACAGCCCAAACTGACACTTGGCCGGGTTGACGATTAGGCCATGTTGGCTGAGTCGTTCGAAAAGAGTCCGGAGGTGGGACACATGTTCCGTCCTGGAGGCGCTGGCGATGAGGATATCATCCAGGTATACGAACAGGAACGTCAGGTCCCGTAACACGGTGTCCATGAGGCGTTGAAAAGCCTGTGCGGCGTTTTTAGGCCAAATGGCATGCGGAGAAATTCGAATAGCCCGAACGGGGTGATCACCGCGGTTTTCGGGACATCCTGCGGCCAGACGGGGACCTGGTGATAACCCCGGACGAGGTCCACTTTCGAGAATACCACTTTCCCGGCCAGGCGGGTGGAAAAATCCTGGATGTGTGGAATCGGATAGCGGTCGGGGGTCGTCGCGTCGTTGAGGCGCTGGTAGTCGCCACACGGGCGCCACCCGCCACCTGGTTTCAGGGCGATGTGGAGGGGCAAAGCTCACGGACTGTTCGACCGGCAGATGATGCCAAGGCGCTCCATGGTGTCGAACTCGGCTTTGGCGATGGCGAGCTTCCCCGGGTCGAGGTCCCGAGCGCGGGCGTAGACGGGCGGACCGGTGGTCGAAATGTGGTGTTCTACCCCGTGTTTGGTGGCGGCGGACGAGAACGTGGGTCTTGTAAGGTCCGGGAACTGGGCAAGGAGGCGGGAAAACTCGTTGGAGGCCGAGAGTGCGCTAGACAACTGCGTCGTGCTGGACCCACTGAGGGAACACGGGAGCGAGCTGAAGGTTTCAGCGTTGATGAGACATCGGTTCTTGACGTCCACCAAAAGGCCATTGGCACAGAGGAAGTCAGCGCTGAGAAGGGGGGTGGACACTTTTGCTGTGACAAAGTCCCAGGTGAACCGTTGCCCGCCAAAACAAAGCGCCATGTTCCGTTTCCCGAAGGTGCGGATGGAACTGCCGTTGGCAGCTTCAAGGACGGGGCCGTGGTTCCCCCCTTGAATGTCTGTGAATGACGCGGGCAGGACGCTCACCTGGGCGCCCGTGTCGCAAAGGAAACAACGCCTGGAGTCGGAGTCTGTAACAAACAACAAGCTGCCTGAACGGCCGACAGCCATAGCAGCCGATGAGTGGTCTTTTGTTTGCTTCGACGCGGGAAAACTGCACGGGGGCCAGTACCTCCGGGCTTTGGGGCCGAACTGCGCATGGTAGAAGCAGAGGCTTGCGGGTTGCCGCCGTTGGGCTGTATCAGTGGGGGCAGGGCTCCGCGTGGCTGCGCAGTACTGTTGCCCGGCGGAGAAAAATTTGTTGGCCTCCTTGGCCAGGTCGCGGAAATCAGTAGTAGGAGAGTTGGCTAATGCCGACCGTACCTGACCTGGTAGCTGCTGGAGGAACAGTTCCTTGAAGAGGAAGCACGGCGTGTGTGTGCCCAGGGGGGCCAGCATGTGGTCCATCAGCTCCGAGGGCTTGGAGTCGCCAAGCCCGGGCAGAGAGAGAAGCCGACGTGTGCATTCGGCTTCGGTGAGTCTGAAAGTTCGTAGGAGGTGCGCCTTCAGTATGTCATATTTGTTGCGCTCCGGGGGGATTTTCGAGTAGGTTCATGACTCTGGCCACGGTGGAGCTGCCGAGAGCAGAGATGACATAGTAATACCTCGTGTCGTCCGCGGAGATGTCCCGGAGCGCAAATTGAGCCTCGGCCTGGGCCAACCAAGCAGCAGCCTGTTGTTCCCAAAACTCGGGTAATTTGATGGAAACGGCGTTCGTCGCCATTTCAGATGAGGCCTTTGGAATCGTCCGAAGGAGCAGCGGGGTCACCAATGTTGGGATCGACAGAAATCAACAGGCTGAGACTTTTCTTTAGGCAAAAACAAAACGTGTCTTACTTTAATCACATCTCCATGAGGTCTCAAGACCCAGCCCCATGCAGGGGCTATGCAGGGACTGTGACGTCATCACGCAACTGACATCATGACGTCATCACATTCCCGACGCTCTTAAAGAGACCCTGCACCAATAACCCAACCCAGCATGTACATACCACAGCATTGCTATACACAGTGAATTGTGTTTAGGTACATATAACAGCACTGGGTACGCATTGTGTTATTGTCCCTTTGTGGTCTCTGCCACACCCTCCCCTTTAAGATAAAAACAGAAAATGCTGGAGAAACTCAGCAGGTCAAGCAGCATCTGTGAAGAGAGAAACAGAGTTAACGTTTCAGGTCGATGACCATTCGTCAGAACTCCCCTTTAAGAACTGGCCGGCACCAGTGTATCTGTGCTCCATTGCTGACTGACATCACATGAGCTTCGCCAGCGCTCTGAGTTAGTGCCTCACTCCTCGGCCTTTGCGCCTTAAGACGGGTGTGAAGCACCTGATTTAGCGCTCCAATCACCTCCAGGGGCAATAAAAGCCAAGTTTGCCGTCGGAGGCGATAATTAGCGCCAGGTGCTAAACTTTGCGCACGGCCGATAATGGTGCCACAAACGGGGCGATACTGAATTTTTCCCCCTTGGACGCCAGAGGAATTAAGTGACATGGGGATAGGGCAGGAAAGTGGAGTTGACGTCATAGATCAGCAATGATCTTATTGAATGGTGGAGCAGGCTCGAGGGGCTGCATAGCCTACTTCTGCTCCTAATTCTTATGTTCTTATGTTCTTATCATAGAGCAGACTATTGGCATCCTTAAACAACGCTTCCGCTGCCTGACCACTCTGGAGAACCTCTGCATTACTCACCAGAACACGTCTCAAGATTCATTGTAGTCTGCTGCATGCTGCACAACCTTGCCATCATGAGGGCACAGCCCTTGTCACCAGGCATACGCTGACCAGTTGAGGAGAAGGAGGGAGAGGAGGAGGAATTGGAAGCGGAGGAAGAGGAGGAAGCGGAAAAGGAAGAAGTAGAAAAGGAGGAAGCCGAAGGAAGGATGCAACGCAGACAGCCCCTTTCTGTCTGTGATTGACTCATCTGACTGCGCTACGAGTGAATGCAACCCCAATTCCCCATTCAACAATAGTCCCACACCTTACCTTCCCTCTGTTACTGACCATCACAGCAGCCTCTTTGCTACAATGCTGAAATAAAAGGCACCAGAAAAAAAATTCCAATACAACTTTATCCATCAACCCATCCAATATAACCTAACAAAGCCAACTAATCACCCTTGTGCATTCTCTTAGTGTCTGTCTTCAATGTGTCTTTGCCTGCTCTTGTGCTCCTATGAAGTGCTACCCCAGTGGCTGCAGCATGGCTGGTGGAAGGCTGCTGACTTTCACTGGAGGAGACTGCCGATGACCTTGCAGGATGACCTCCGCGGACTGCACCATCTCGGCGTGGGCGGCAGCAGTCCGGGCTAGCTGGCTGACAGGCTACAGCAAGGGTACTGGCAGAGTGGCAGTGGTGGGAGGATGAATGCTGTCATCTTGAGAGAGGACAATAGGTTCGTCCTCCACAGAGCCACTGCCACTCTCTCAGGGCAGGGGCTCAGCATTCCTAGTTATCTGTTGGAGGACAGATTGCTGGACTGCTGTGATACCCTGCATGCCCCTTTCCACACTGGTAACCCCAACCACCAAGGCAGCAGTCTGAGCTTGCGCGGTAGCAAGCTGAGCCTGCATGAGATCAATCTGAGCTTGCATGACTTCAGTCTGAGCTTCCACTACAGCACTCAGACATTGGGTGGCTTGTGCTTGTGCTGCAATGGAAGCTGAGACATCGGCCATCTGACGCGGCATGGTTGGATCCACAAGTACACTAATGGATCTGCCCACCCCTTCCATGCTGGAAAGGATGGGCTCCAAGTTCTGCGCAAAGCCCTGTGCAAGGTTGGTGCCAGACGCCTCCATGCTCCTTGACATTGCACTCAGGCTTTCTGGCAGACCAGCCAATGCACCAAGCATTTTGTTGTGCATACCAATCAGCATTCTTCTGTAAGCTGCCTCATCGAAAGCATCATCTGAGTCCTCTGGAGCAGATGTCGTGTGTGACCTCGCCCTCCGGGGAGCTGGCACCTGCGCTACCCTTTCCCCCTGCCCTGGCTGCAGCCCACTCGTAACTGGTGGCTCACTGGAGTGATTATTTGCAAGCAGCGAGTGTCTCACCTCCTGACTCCCCAAAGTCTTTCCACCATCTACAAGGCACAAGTAAGGAGTGTGATGGAATACTCTCCACTTGCCTGGATGACTGCAGCTCCAACAACATTCAAGAAGCTCGACACCATCCAAGACAAAGCAGCCCGATTGATTGGCACCCCATCCACCACCTTAAACATTCATTCCCTCCACCACTGGTGTACCGTGGCTACAGTGTGTACCATCAACAAGATGCACTGCAGCAACTCACCAAGGCTTCTTTGGCAGCGCCTCCCAAACCCGCGGCCTCTACCACTTAGAAGGACAAGGGCAGCAGGCACATGGGAGCACCATCACCTCCAAGTTCCTCTCCAAGCCACACACCATCCTGACTTGGAAATTTATCGCCGAGAGTATTTTAATGAGATGCAGTGTGACGTTAATCGGCGTGCAATGCCGAGTTGATATTAGCTCATCCATTTTGGCGTTTTCTGCTCACATTGCTGCCCGCGCTAAATCGCGCCAGTATTTGCTGCCGCTAGAAGGTCTTTCAGCAGCGTTAAAGGACATGAGGAGTCTGGCAGGACTTATGAGGATGGACGCTGGAACCCTCAAACACCTTCTTTGCCAAGGTTTTTCTTAAACTTTCATTTTTGGCCCATTCGAGGCAGGGTGGCGGGTCGGGGAAAGGTGAATGCGGGGCGGCGGTGGGGGGGGGGCGGGGCATGGGGGGGGGTTGCATTTTCTGTCAGCTTTCCGGGAGGCCTACAGTGTTTGTGGGTCAGTAAATCAATGGGTGAACTCCATTGCAATGATGGAAAATGATCTGTGATAAAATCTCTTTCATTTGCATCCATGCCATAATAAACATACCATAAATCGACAAACATCTTGTGGCAGCAAATATATTTGGAACTCATACAGCAACTGTTTGGGTCGCTCCTTTCTTCCCCGCTCCCTTACACTGCGACCTTTGGCCTCCTTCTGAGAATAGCGCTGCAAAGAGTGCATTACACTAGCAAATAACTGCCATGCTGATGATAATGAGTATCAAAATACCGATACTGCCTGCTCACTCTCAGCCGGCGGCTGGTGGCCACAGCCGGTGGCCGTTACCCTTGGCTGCCAAGGTTACCGGTAGGTTTCTAGTGTTCCCCAATTTCTAGCCTAAAGTTGTATTTTACCAGCCAAGGACAACTATAATTACAATTGCAGAACACTAGATAACAGAGGATCTTCACAAAACTAATTACACTCCCACATTCTATAGGCTGCCTAACAAGACTGGATCAAATTACACATTGAAGGGTTGTCCACAGCAGGATGGGAGGGAAAGCAAGAGGTGCATGTTTATGCCATGTGCAGCTTGTAAATCAGAAGAGATTGTGGGATGATGGGGAAGTGGGATGTGAGAAGGAGGATAATGTTTGAGGATCTTATACTCTTTCAGCCCACCACTAGCCACGGGCTCAGCCATGCCCCTGCCAAGGATGGCCAGCACCGTCTCCTCCATGGGGGTGAGGTGATGCCAGCGAGCCTGTCCCCCGCCTGTCAGGTGCTACTAGCGCCGGTTATGCACCACCTTTTCCGGCAAGAGAAAGGGAAGTGTGTCAGTGATTGTGGTGCAATGTGTTTGGGTGATGTGCCTGTTATGGTTGAATAGCTGACAGTGTGTGCAAGCTATGTGATGTGGGTGTGAGGCTTGCAGCAGTGGTAAGTGAGGGTGAGATGGAGCATGTGATTGTGAGTTATAAGTCATGATTGATAGAAATTGCTGGTTGATGAGTGATGGCATGTGGTGAATTGAGCAGTGTGTGAGGCTAGTGGTGCAGTTTGCAGGATATGGCATTTGAAGATGAATTCACTGACCTTGACCACTCGTGTGAGGTCATTAAACTTCTTCCTGCACTGCATCCATGTCCTCGGGGCGAGACTGCTGGCATTCACAACAGTGGCTATCTGCTCCCACTGCACTTTGCTCAGTTGCCTGGAGGGCCTCCTGGCACGCTATGGAAAGAGGACATCTCTCCTCCTATTGACCTCCAGTGCTGCATCAGAGAACCTTGGCACACGCTCTCTTCCCCTGTTGTGCCATTATTAATTGATTTTTTTCCACCGTCTTCCTCAGCCAGTTCAACTGCAGATCTACTGCAGGCAGAATGCACCTCTCCATTAAGTGGTGCAGACTACCTTTAAGTAGTGCAGGCTAGCTTTAATTGGAGCTAGCCTCGCACAAACTTGGGGCCCCTGCTGACCATTCAGCCACTCAGCGACGCATTCAGCGTGGCTGCAATGCCATAATCATGGAAATGAGCAGGCAGCACGAAGTTTGTGTCCTGCCTGCAGTCCTTCGAACGAACATGGGTTGCTAGCACATCACAATCCCTGTGTCCGTTTTCGGGGGCAAACTAATTTCTAGGCCCACTTCTTTGCATTAGGTTATATTATTGAAATGTTGCTCGGGAACTTTCCCACCATTTGGAGTGCTGTTGTGACAATAATGATGTGCATCGTGCCATAGAGCTTTGTGATATCGTACATCTAGGTCACCTATTTGATGGATTTTGTCGGAGGCGATGCAGCCAAATCAAATGGTGAATTTGCTGCTCTATACTCTCTAATTTTCACGTTAACTCTGTGCTGCTAATTCAGCTCAGAAATCATATTAAACACAAGCTTAAAATGGACCAACCTGATACAGGTAGACTACCTTTTATCCGAACTTCCAAAAACCGAAACCCTCTAAAAACCGAAGGTTTTTTCGTTCAGCGTAAGTTGTGCGCACGACATGACCAGAGTGGCGCACGACTTACGCTGAGCAGAGGGTCAGCGTAAGTCGTGCGCACGACCCCGACCCCCGCCGACGACCCCCCGCGGACCCCCGCCGACCCCGACTCCCGCCGACCCCCCGCCGACCCCCCCGCGGACCCCCGCCGACCCCAACTCCCGCCGACCCGACCCCCGCCGACCCCCCCGCCGACCCCGACTCCCGCCGACCCTCCCGCCGACCCCGACTCTCGCCGACCCCCCCCGACCCCGATCCCCCCGACCCCCCACCGCCGACCCACCCCCGACAAATTTCCCAGTCTTATAAAATACCTTCCGAAATCCGAAATTTTCCGAAAACCGAAACACGGCTGGTCCCGAGGTTTTCGGATAAAGGATAGTCTACCTGTACTGTCTTCGAGAGGAACATCCTGACTGACGTCAGAGATTAAAAGGGACATTTTGTCTTTAAAGAACTAAATTCAAGAAAGTAAATGGGTTACTGTTGATAAATTTAATGTAGGAAATGAAATGAGAGATTGTTCCTTTAACTGGGTCCAGCAAGTGGTTTATGTGACAGAGAAAAGAGCAGCTACTGAAAGCAGAGATGTATGAAGTTAACTTGCATTTAATTCATGAAATAGCAAGGAGTGACAGTAAAAAATTGAGTTTATGTTTTATTATCTACTTTCATGCTTGGACAGAGGTGTGAATATTCTTTATAATTATCTTGTGATATTTGAAAGGAAAAGGATCTGTGTAACTTACTCATATAATATTACAATTACATGAAAATAATTGTGCTTGGAATTATTATAATGTTAGGTTACTTTATTTAATTGCACATTTTTCTTCAAATTTCTTAAGTTATTTCTTTGCGACTGAGAAAATTGAAAACAATGTAAAAAAAATAAAATTGCAAATAACTTTGTTAGCAGGAAGCAATCAGTCCTTTGGGTCAAAGAGAATCACTTCTCACTGTCAGTACATCTAATCACTTATGTAAGGTCAATAAAAATTAAAAACTAAAAATTAAATGTTCATTTTAAAGGTGCACCATCATCAGATGAGAAGCTGGCAACCATTCAAAGAATACGGTGAAAGTAACACAGGACTCCAATGCAGCAATGACAACCAATTTTACTATTTAATTATGGTGACAAATTAAACAATTGAAGAGTTACAACAGTTGGATGAATAAAGATAATTTTTTTTTGCTTTTTGTTGAAACACATTGGCCGGAATTTTCTTCGGGGCGGCGAGTTGGGGGCGAGAGGCCGGGTTTCCCGTAGGCTGTACCGACTGGCTGGCTGCGGGCGGGTAGGCCTCAGTTGCGAGGTGTTGGTCCGGGGCAGGGATCATGGGAGGGGAGTCGGCAATCGCCGGCGGGGTGGGGTCGGTAATTGTGACGGGGTTGGGAATTGGCGGGGGGGTGGGGGTAGGGAATCAGGAGGAGGTCAGGAATCGGCGGCGGGTTGTTGGCAATCGGGGGGGGGTGGGAGAAAGGATCGGCAGGGGGATTTGCAGGATTGGCAGGGATTGGAGAGACTTTGCAGGCAAGCAGGGATTGCGGGGGGGATCGGCGATCGCAGGGGATTGGGGGCTGCGGGGGCGATCGGGGATCATGGGGAGATTGGAGATCGTGGATCGTGGGGGATTGGGAACTAAGGGGGGGATCGGGAATCGTGGGGAGATTGGAGATCGCAGGTGATCGGGGATCGCAGGGGATTGAGGATCGTGGGGGGGATCGTGGGGGGGATTAGGGATCGTGCGGGGATCGTGGGGGATCGGGGATCATGGGGGGGATCGGGGATCGTGGGGGGGATCGGGGATCGTGCGGGGATCGGGGATCGCGGATCTCTGGAGGGATTGTGGATTGCGGGGGATCGCGGGGGGATTGGGGATCACG
This sequence comes from Somniosus microcephalus, assembly GCF_052327205.1. Lineage (NCBI taxonomy): Eukaryota > Metazoa > Chordata > Chondrichthyes > Squaliformes > Somniosidae > Somniosus > Somniosus microcephalus. Next base: position 244,563,902 of record NC_140990.1, on the reverse strand, counting down.
GGGGGGATTGGGGATCATGGGGGTGATTGGGGATTGTGGGGGGATTGGGAATCGCAGGAGGGATTGGGGATCGCGGATCGCGGGAGGGATTGTGGATCGCGGGGGTATTGGGGATCACGGGGGGGATTGGGGATCGTGGGGGGATTGGGGATCGCGGGGGGATTGGGAATCGCGGGAGGGATTGGGGATCGCGGGGGGATTGGGATCAAAATCAGAGGCGATAATTAGCGCCAGGTGCTAAACTTTGCGCACCGCCAATAATAGCGCCCCTAACGGGGCGATACTGAATTTCTCCCCCCTGGAGTTTCCACTGCATTTGCACCCAGAAACACCTGTAATCTAGGCGCAAATAATTTACGTGGCTTGAAAGAAGCCGAATTTTGAGTACAACAATAAAAAAGCCTAAGGGAGTGAAATTGGGCACCTTAGCGCCTCCTGTTAGTGCCTCCGGGGGACACTAACGGGGCGCTACCGGCTTTGTGACCGGGCGCGGCGATAATACGGACGCCCGCGAAATTGAAGTGGAGGTTTGCGGCGGCAGTAACCACTAGCGCCACGCTCTTCTGCGGCCGGCGATCATGACATCATTCAGGTGCGCAGCGCCCCAGCTCAGAAATTCACCCTCGCCCCCTATGTGAGCACCTGCCGTTAGTAACGACAGGTAGAGGAGGCGGTTTGCAGTCGGATGAGTGCTGGAGGAGTGCTATATAAAGGCGTCAACTTCTGGGTATTTTTTAGCCGGCAAAGAATGTTTGACAAAAGCAAACAGGCGTTTTGAGCGATTTGAATGTTCTCAACCTGAAGGATTATTCTGGCTGAGAAAAATGTATCACTTTCATTTGGATTACATTTGATAGTGCAACATTTCCATCATTTAATGGGGGAGCTGTACTGGCACTGGACCTCACCCTCCTGCATCACCGTCAGGCAGCAGAGGCAGAGAGAAAGATTGCAAAATGTGACCAGAGGGAGGAGGGCCAACAGAGCTCTCAACAGGAGGCCTTACCCTCCCAGGGTATTCCGGCAGCACTTCTCCTACATCAATCTCATTAAAAAGCAGTGTCTTAGAAGGCTCTGCTTCAACAAGGAGGTGGTCACAGAGCTCTGCCACCTCCTGCAGCCAGACCTCAAGCCTCAGATCAGGACTACCACATCTCTCTCAGTGGCAGTCAAGGTCACTTTCGCCTTGATATTTCTACGCTAACGGATCCTTCCAGTGTGCAACAGGAGACATATCTAACATACCACAGTTCGCCATCCATTGCTGCATCCGCGAGGTCACAGATGCTCTCTACAGAAAGAGAAGGGACTGCATTTCCTTCCCCATGACCAGAGAGAAGCCAGACGAGCATGCATGTGGCTTTTCCAGGATAGCGGGCTTCCCCATGGCGCAGGGCACCAGTGATTGCACCCACGTCGCTTTGCGGGCACCTCAAAACAATCCTGAGGTATTCCGTAACCGCAAAGGCTATCACTCACTTAATGTGCAGTTGATGTGCACACAACACATCATCACCGTCAATGCCCGCTATCCTGTCAGCAGCCACAATGCCTTCATCCTGCACCCGACCGGTGTGCCAGCTCTCTTCCAGCCACCACATCAAGCTAGTGGATGGCTGCTGGGAGACCAGACCTATCCGCTCTCCACCTGGCTCATGACTCCCCTCCGCAACCCCAGCACTCGTGCCCAACACTCATACAATGAGAGACATGCTGCCACCAGGAACATCATTGAGCAGACCATCGGAGTGCTCAAGCAATGGTTCCGCTGCCTCGACCGTTCGGGAGGAGCCCTCCAGTACTCGGCTGAGCGAGTGTCCCTTTTCGTCACCGTCTGCTGTATGCTCAAGAGGGTGCAGCCATTGTCACCAGGCATAGCCACACCACCTCAAGAGGAGGAGGATGAGGATGAGGGCGAGGATGAGGAGGGGGAGGAGGAGGAACAGGAGCACGAACATCAGCGACGGAGGAGGCTGCCACTCAACCGGCCTTGTGGAAGGGCGGTCTGTGACCGCCTCATCAGACTTCAGTTCCAATGAATTGGAGGCCACTTCCCGGCTGCTCAGCATGTCACCATCATTCCATCAATTTCTCATTCCATACTATACCCCAAAGCTGAAATGAGACACAGCCCCAAATTCTGCAACATTCCAATAATAAATTTATCCAAATTCACATATCACATATATACAGCAACAATATTAATTAATCACCCTTGTGCAAACCCTTACTTCCCCTCTTTACAGTGCCTTTTCTGCCATGATCAGCTATGATCTTATTGAATGGCAGAGCAGGCTCGAGGGGTCGTATGGCCTACTCCTGCTCTTATTTCTTATGTTCCTAATCTACTGCCCCTATGTAGTGTCTCCCCAGTGGCTGCAGCAGGGCTGGTGGAAGGCTGCTGAGTGTCGCTGTCAGAGTCTACAGGACGCCCTTGACCAGCTCTGGGCCTGGAAGGCCTGGCTGTACACTGCGCCACATCAGGATGGGTGGCGGCAGTCTGGCCTGGCTGGATGACAGGCAGTGACAAGTGCAATGGCAGAGTGGCAGTGCTGGGATCAGGAATGCTGTCATCCTGAGAGAGGACAGCAGGTTCCTGCTCCACTGACCCACTGCCACTTCCCCGGGGCAGCACCGCAGCATCCCTACCAATCCGCTGGAGCACAGAATTTGCTGGCCTGCTGTAATGCTGTGAGATCCCCGGTGGACTGTGGTGGACCCAGCAACGATGGCAGCAGTCAGAGCTTTCGTGGCATCAAGCTGAGACTGCAGGAGAGCAGTCTGACACTTGATGCCACCAACCATTGCCTGTATTACAGCATTAAGACGTTGCGTCGCTTCCGCCTGTGCTGCAATGGAAGCTGCCACATCGCCCATGACATGCGTCATGAAGTCAGGATCTGCACGGTCTCACTGGGAGTCCACCATACTCTGCAGAGTAGAAATGATGGGCTCCATGGTGTATCCAGAGGTCTGTGCAATGTTGGAGGCAGAGTCCTCCATGCTCCTTACCATTGCTGACAGGCTTTCGGGCACCCTTGCCATTGCACCTATCATCTCGGTGTGCATGGCCATCACGCGTCCATGAAGGGACCAGCAAAATCAATGTGCACCCTTTGCCATGGAGATGAGGGCCACTCCCATGGATGCAGAGGAGCTTGTGGTGGGGCGTTTTGGACCTTCTTGGACCTTCTGGCATCCTGCACAGCTCTTGGTCATCTCTTCGATTTCTCTATCGATTCCCAGCCACCACACAAACGCTCTGGCTAAGTTCTTCATTTTACCCCACCCTCATGAAGCTCATTGAGCACTCTATCCGTCAACTTAGGTGGAATTACTACTCTGGATCCACACATCAAGGTTCCTCTGCACACTGACAGCTGTTCTATTCTCGGCGAGAATGCTGGCAGCAGTGGTTCGCCATGTGCTGGCCATCCCTTCACCGTTAAATCATAGACCCGTGATAGTGTCGGGTCATTCCGTGTTTCCTTTTCTATGTATGCATTCGTCACAGGGAAACATTCGACTATGGTCGAGTGGAATAACTCCATTGGATCCACTGCAAGGTTTTCTCCTTCCACCGTTGGCAACGGTAGGCGTGACAATCCATCAGCATTTCCATGCTGTTTAGTTCCTTTGTACTCGATGTCATATTGGTGTGCCCCTAGGAAAAGGGACCACCTCTGCAGCCGTTGTGCTGTCATTATCGGTACGCCCTTCTGAGGGTTGAAAATGGAGACAAGAGGTTGATGATCGGTTAGTAGAGTAAATTTTTGACCGTGCAGGTAGTGATTGAACTTCTTCACCCCCCACACTAGGCTGAGGGCCTCTCTGTCAATCTGGGCGTAGTTACGCTCGGCAGAAGTTAACGAGCGTGACGCAAAAGCTATCGGCCTCTCTAAACCATCAAGGAATTTATGTGACAGTACCGCCCCAATGCCGTAGGGAGACGCATCACACGCCACTCTGATCGGCAGTGCTGGGTTGTAGTGAGCCAATACTTCCCTTGAAGTGATTAAGTCCTTACTCTTCTGAAAGGCCCGCTTACAATCATCGCTCCATTTCCATGCTACTCCCGTTCGTAGCAGGGTGTTCAGTGGGTGCAGAATTGTCGACAAATTCGGCAAAAACTTATGGTAGTAATTCACCAATCCGAGGAATTACCTCAGTTGCGACACATTTTCAGACGCTGGGGCCTTAACAACCACTTCAGTTTTGTCAGGGGACTTATGCAACCCCTCTTCATCAATCACGTGGCCACAATACGATATCTGTTTCTTAAAAAATTCGCACTTCGGGCGGTTGGCTCGCAGCCCATGTTCCCGTAGTCTAGTGAGCACCTGTTCTAGGTTGTTAAGGTGTTCACTGTCATCTTCACCTGTCACAAGGATGTCGTCCAAGTTACACTGAGTCCCCGGAATCCCTTGCAGGACTTGTTCCATCGCTCTTTGCCATATCGCCGGAGCCGATGCTACTCCGAATACCAATCGATGCTACTGGTAAAGACTTTTGTGAGTGCTTATCGTGAGATACTTCCTAGAGGACTCTTCAACCTCCCTCTGCAAATATGCTTGTGCTAGGTCAATTTTTGTAAAACGCTTCCCTCCAGACAGTGAGGCGAAGATGTCTTCTATCCTTGGAAGAGGATATTGTACCGTGTGAAGGACTGGGTTCACCGTCACCTTGAAATCCCCACAGATGCGAATCTTCCTTGGCTCCCCGGACTTATTGCTTAACGTTTTCTTCATGACAGGAACGATGGGTGTCGCCCACTCGCTCCAGTCGACCTTAGACAATACGCCTGCCTTCTCCAGATTCTCCAGCTCTGCCTCGACGGCTGGGTGAATTGCATATGGTACCGGTCTTGCTTTGAAAAACTTGGGAACTGCATTCTCTTCTATTTTTATCGAGGCGGTTACGCCTTTAAGCGTGCCCAGTTCTTGTTGAAATACCTCTTTGGCGTTAGCTAAGATTGTTGACAATCGTCCAGGAGTGTCGTCTTCATCTTTTTTACCGTCCACCGTCATTGCATGAATGGAGTGCCAATCTAAGTTTATCTTCCTGATCCATTCCCGTCCCAATAACGGTGGTCCACCATTTGGCAGTATGTAGAGATACAATTTCTGTATTTTCTTGCCGTTGTATTCGACAGGCACCCTTATTTTTCCTCTGGGGTATACTTTTTGCCCCGTATACGTCGTCAAGACGATGGATGTCTCTCAAGGGTATGTGTGAAAATAGCCGCTCGTAGTCTCGTCGATTCATGACGGTTAGCGCTGATCCTGTATCCAATTCCATTTTAACTTGGGACCCTGCTATCGTGAGGGTGACCCAAATGGTTCGGTGATCCTCTTTTGCGATTACATTGTGAAGTTTGAGACAGCTTAGTCTCCTGTTCCCGGATTCACTATCGCTCATCTGGTCTTCGGAACTACTGTCCGTCATCTTTTGTACTTTCTTGTTCGGTTCCTTAGTAGCCTTTTTGTTGTCGCTGGTCTTCTTCCCAGACCTGCAAACTCGTGCAATGTGTCCCATCTTCCCACATTGCCTGCATATTTTGTCTTTGGACCAGCAGTCCTTCTGGTCATGGTTAGTTCTGCCGCAGCGATAACATTTTGCAAATCCCCGTACCATTTCGTGGGTGCCGTATTCCTGTGGTTTTTGTTGAATTTCTGCAGCTCCCCTGGCTGCTGCTTCATACAATACTGCCACGCTGAAAGCCTTATCTAGCGTCAGCTCTTTCTCTGAGAGTAACTTCTTCTGTGTTCCTTCACTCAGAAGTCCACAGACAAATTTGTCCCGTAGGGTATCTGCCAGTCCTGCTCCAAACTGGCAGTGCTTTGATAGCTTGCGTAGTTCCGTAAGGTACTCAGCATTGCTCTCATCTTTATGCTGAGTTCTCCTGTGGAATTTAAATCTTTCTGCTATCAACAGCGGTGCAGGGTTTAGGTGTTCCTGTAGGACAGCAACAATTTCGTTAAAACTCTTCGCCTTCGGTTTGGCTGGAGTAATCAGGTCCCGCAATAGGCCGTACGTTCTAGCGCCCATTAAGTTTAGCAATATCGATGCCTTTTTCTCCTCCGCTATTTCGTTTGCCTCGAAATATACCTCGACTCTTTCCACATACATGGTCCAGTCCTCTATTGTATTATCAAAAGCAGTGATACAGCCAGTCTTCGGCATCTTGCAAATCTAAAATGGCACCTCCCGCGCTTTGCCTTCTTCCCCGATTTAGCAAAATGGCGCCTCCCGCGCTTTGCCTTCTTCCCCGCAGATTAAGATGGCGCCTCCCGCGCTTTGCCTTCTTCCCCGCTGTTGTTAGCGCTGCTTTCTGCGGTTCCCGTTGCAACCTGCAGCTCCTCGCGGTTTCTTGCGCGTTTAATATTTCCTTTTTTATTATTTTCCCGTCGTGGAACAACCCTGTGGGACTCTTGCCTCCTTCTTCGCGGGTCTATACGCAGCCCGGCTTCGTAGCACCGGCCACGCCCTGTGTGCTCCACCCTCTCTCTTCTTCCTGACAACGCTGCTCGGCCCCGTTGCAAACCACCCGCTCGAGTTCGTGACCGCCGCAGCCCAGGAAGGATCAGTGCACTACCTGCCACCAGCCCGATTAGCTGAAGCACCGTCGACAGGAACCAGGCCCCGCTTCCGACAGCTTCTCCAGCAATCTTCAACTCCGCAAACACAGGAGCGGATGCCCACGGTCGACGCCCGTTTCTACTGCCTCTTACTTTCTTTTCTTTCTGGCCTCGACCTCTGCTCACTTCGCTGTAGGAATGGATCCCAGGAGGTGGTGCAGACTGTAGGTAGGTTCGTATCTGCTCGTCGCCAGTATTATGTCCGTGAGTGATTGAGACACGGACAGCAGGAATTGAACAAAACAAGTCTTTACTGATGGAAGTCAATAGTGAAACTGAACCCAACAGAGGCTCACTAGCGCCTTTTTTACAGGGGTGGTCACTGCCGGTACTGCAGTCTGAGACCAGTTATTCTCTTAAAGGTACATACACAACATTGGCCTGCAAGAGAAACAAATGTGTGTGAGTCAGAGTCCAGCTACGTGTTTGGGAGATATGCCTGCTGTAGTTGAATAGCTGTGATTGTAGGCAAGGCGTGATGTGAGTTTGAGTAGGTGCAGATGCTTGCTGGGTGAGTGGTGGGGATGTGGTGGTTTGTGCAGTGTGTACAGACTGAGATTTAGATGCTGGTATGTGGGATCTGTTGAAGCATGTACTCACCTTGACCACCCAAGTGAGGTTGTTGAATTTCTTATGGCACTGTGTCAGGCTGCATACGACCACACTACTGGCCAAGACCTCCTGGGCCACTTCCCTCCACATTGCCCTGAATACCTGGGGCAATGGCCTCCTTCCAGTGTCTGGGAACAGAACTGCCCTCCTTCGCTCCACTCCCATGACCAATGCCTCCAATGCCTTGTCCGTGAAACAACGAGCTCCCTCCCTGGGAGTGGAATCAGCCATCATGATCAGGGGATTGAGTTACTTGCCGGTTGCCTTCACAGCCAGCAATGCTGATAATGAGGACCTGCACAATGATGCAGCCTCCCCTTTAAGAGCTGGAAGGGGCCAGTGTGAAGGATCATTCCCGATTGCATAGCACCTGAAGTTCATTATCACTCTGCTGGCAGCGTCCCTGTAGCACCCTGCTTAAGTCATTAGTGCTTGTTTTAGCGCTGCAGCTCTTTCCAGGAGCACTAACAGCCAATTCAGGGAAACCTCAGATTCATTAGCAACTGGCGCTAATTTTTCACGATTTCAAAATTTAGCGGCCCAAACTGGACGATACCGAATTTCTCCGCCTATGTCCATGAAACCCTCAGTCCAAACGAATTTCCGCCCATAAAACTCACTATGCCCCCAACTCTGAAATGTGAGTATCCTCCAATTGTGCTTGTTCGGGAGGAAGGAAGGTGGGATCTCTCAACATTACAACCAGATTTTCAGCTGCAGCAGAAAACAGTCATTTTTCACGTCTTTTGATTGAAATTCTTTGAGCGTTTAAAAAATTTTTTTATCACTGAGACCTACTCTGTATTTTCTGTTTCTTTCAAGCATTTTTATGGCATATGTACCCCAATTGTAAAATTCAGGTGCAAATGGGTGTCGTGCACACTCCACCTAGTTGTACCAGGCGTTGAACAGCCTAATCAGCGCTCCACAAAAGAACAGCTCAAACAAAGCCCGGGAAATGTTGAGATTTTAATTTTGTGGGCCCAGGAGGCCGGCCTGCAGCTGGCCCATTTGAGGCGCTCCCCAGGAGTGCATCCCCCATCTCGACCCGAATCTGCCAGCTGACTCTGTAGGAGCGGCCTCCTCTCTGACGAGTGAGGCACAGCGTGTCGCCCATTTGACACTTCCAGCTCACCAGCAGCATTTAAATGAGGCCCGAAGCCAAATTTTGGCCTGGGCATCACGGACCAGCAGGCAGAGCGCTCACTTCACCAACTTTGTGCCCATTTTGGGTGCAAGTCGAATTTCTCCCCCCTCCCCCCCACCGTAACTGTAGCCAGAAAGACATTAAAAACAATTAAAATGATAAAATATTTTACATATCCATTTTATTGTATAGGCCTGTGGTTAAAACTACTCTTATCCACGGATTTAGAATCTAAGGTAAAGATTATTAAACATAAATAATGCAAGGTCATTTAAACCTCTGTTATGTTTAACAAACATTTTGACTACTGAAGGGATGGTCAATATTGAAAGGACAAATAGTGAGGACTAAACTGATTTCATTATTCTGTTCGGAAATGAAGCGAAGATTTGCTGAGATAATCAGAGCGTTTTCAGTTTTGAAGGTTGAGTCTGTCATACCTTGTGGTGATTTAGTGTTGCAAAATTTGCATTGTTTCCCCAGACAGTGACACATTTTAAACAAGTAGAATGAATGACTGATAGTCTTTGGATATCCTGTGCCCTGTTATATTGTATTGTCACTATTTTATGGAACACATGCACAAAAACTTCCTCTTCAAGCAATTAATAGTCGATAGGAGCAGAGTTCACAGTTTCTTCATAGATTCATCATTTTTGATAGACTTGCGTTAAGATGAATTTAAATTTTGTATAAGACAGTGTAGTTTACAGTTTACAGAATTAATTTGAGCTTTTACTTTTGTGATCTTGGAAACTGCTTTGTTTTTACAATTCAGTCTCAGAATGTGATGAAAATAACTGCCATAGGATCTAATCTCAATGTTACTGCAAATTACACATCGCCGTAATTCACAAATTACTAGGTCAAAACTAGTTGTTAACCATCACATCAGGAGGAAGGGGAAAACGCATATATCTTGACCTGTTTGTTTCAGTGCTGGATGACTGAGGTTAGTTTTCAGTTTAAAATTGTATCTTTGTTGCCAATATAATTAGAAAATGGATGAGCTAAATTTATTGTTCTTTCCGTATTGATTTACAGTGCAGAATTGTACCTACAAGGAGAGGAATAATAAAGAAAATCTAAAATTCTTGCTGATTACAAATGAATCATTCACACAAGAATTAACAAAATGAAGTTGGAAAAAAAATTATAGAAATGGAAAATGCTGGCAGTTGCAAAGAGTTGTATTATCACTATTAACATGACCCAAGGACTCTGGAAGAATATAATGACCCCAGGTATGAAGGAGACCAGCAATTGAAATCTATTCATGATTGCAGAATGGTAAGTATATATATTTTCCCTCATTATAATTCTCCCTGAGGTACCATGACCTCTTTTATAACACGTCTTGCTTTACTAATGGACAAACTTTGTCAGACACTCCATCCAGAAAATATTTAACTCCCATAGACAGTTTTATAATGTACTTAATTGGCTATAGCCTGAGAATTCCTGTTGGCGTTAAGTGCTCACACTGGTGGGAATCATGCCTGCGAGGGAACAAAAATTGTGAGTTCCTGAACTTGCTCACTTCCCACCCACTGTGTGCAGTGTTTGAAATCAGTGCCCTGCTTCCATACTGGCGGTGCACATTCTCACACAGAATGTGTCAGACCTTCATTACCAATGTAAATCTTCAAATGAATACTGCATAATGAGGGCTCCTGCAATTTTTATGTTTTCATGCACTGCATGTGCAGTGTGCTAATCTGGCTCATTTCAAATGGGTTTTAAAGGCCAGCTCGGTTCTCACGTTTCAAATTGATCACGTAAAGCTGCAGGGTTCATTTCTATTTGCTGCTATACACTTGTAAGTTTTTGCTTCCCTCTTGCTTAATTTAGTGGAAGCGGACAAAGTTGAACATAAATGGGATACCGGGGGTCAGGCACCAAGGGTGGCCTGGCTGCATCTGCTAATTGTCCACAAACCACATCTACAGGCTAAGGTACAGCTATCTGGCAATGACTGAGGAGCATTACTCCCATGGACTCAGGTTCAGTAGGGAGACAGTTACAGAGCTGTGCCATTTGCTTCAAGGAGACATAGGGCCAATCTCCATCCCAGCTATGGCACACAAAACAGTCAAGGAAGAGGACCATAGGATGTACCTCTTCCAGACTGGTACTGAGAACATGAGCAGTATCAGCCATTTGCCATCTACAGGTGTATCAAATAGGTGACTGGTGCTTTATTCAGTAGAGTCAGCTCCTTCAGTTCCATTTCCACTGAATAGCAACAGCAGTATGACAGGGCTGCCTAATTCCACCACACTGCTGGGTTTCTCCAAGTACAAAGGATAACTCGTGATACCCATGTCACCTTCAGTGTGCCAGTGCAGCCTTCGGTCACCTGAGGAAGAGAGTGTTTGAAGACCAGGACCTCAAACCCGGCACTAAGCTCATGGTCTACAGGGCAGCAGTGATACCTGCTCTGCTGTATGCCTCAGAGACATGGACCATGTACAGCAGGCACCTCAAAGCACTGGAGAGGTACCACCAAGGCTGCCTCCGCAAGATCCTGCAAATCCATTGGCAGGATAGGCGCACCAACATCAGTGTTCTTGCTCAGGCCAACATCCCCAGCATCGAAGCTCTGACCACGCTCAATCAGCTCCGATGGACGAGTCACATTGTCCGCATGCCCGATACGAGACTCCCAAAACAAGCGCTCTACTCGGAGCTCCGGCACGGCAAGAGAGCCCCAGGTGGGCAGAGGAAACACTTCAAGGACACCCTCAAAGCCTCCTTGAAAAAGTGTAACATCCCCACCGACACCTGGGAATCCCTGGCCCAAGACCGCACAAAGTGGAGGAGAAGCATCTGGGAAGGCGCCGAACACCTCGAGTCTCTTCGCTGGGAGCAAGCGGAAGCCAAGCACAGGCAGCGCAAGGAGTGCACGTCAACCCAAGCACCCCACCCACCCACCCCTTCAACCACCGCCTGCCCCACCTGTGACAGAGACTGTAGGTCCCGCATTGGACTAATCAGTCACCTGCGAGCTCATTTTTAATGTGGAAGCAAGTCATCCTCGGTTCCGAGGGACTGCCTAAGAAGAAGAAGAAGAAGGCACAATGCAGCAACCTATGTGAACATGCCTCCGATCATCTTCTGCAATACTGTCCACTGCATGTCCTCAACTACCATCAACAGCCATTGGTTGCTATACTTTACAATCAGAAGAAACCCTTTGAACAAAGTTGAAATACAGTGCAACCAATTTATTCACCTACTTTGTGTCATGCATGAGTCGTGCGTGTTACATTGTTATAGTATCACATCATTAAATGGAACTACTTTGGTATGGAACTACTTTGGTATGGTGTAGTTATATTGCTATGTGGCACACTGTGCACGGGCAGTGCACAGTGCAGCAACGGACATCTTGTATCACTCCGCACCATGCGGCAGCACAGAAACAAGGCAAGAAACAGCTAGTAAAAGCAGTAACTAAAATGAGCTAAAAGTGTCTGTATTATTTATAGTATAAGAACACAAGGAGACACAACATGGTGGCAGCGGTATAAGTGAGTACAAAATTGTGCTATACGAACTACGAATAAGACGAAAAGTGATTTTATGAGCTGATTGTGAGTGCCGATGTCTGCGGTGATTTGAGAGTGAATCGTACGGGAAACTAAAATGACGACTGTGCAAATGCAACCCCTCATGAACTGGGAAACCGACGATATAGTAGAAGCATTCCGCAAGTTCAAACAGAAATGTGAGCTTACATTCAAAAGCTTCCTGAAGGGCGCTACCAATGAGGAAAAGGTTAGTTACATTCTGTTGTGGACAGGAGAAAAAGGCCTAGATTTCTATAATAGCTGGAGTTTGACTGAAGAGGAAAAGGAAAACCCTGAGACAATTTTTGATAAATTCAGCAACGATCTAGAGCCTAAATCTAATCACCGTATACACAGATACAAATTCCAGAGTCTAAGACAGGAACCCAGTGAAACAGCTGACAATTTCCTGACAAGGCTGAGAAATGAAGCCAGCAAGTGTAAATTTAAGGAAATGCAAGAAAGGCTTGTGGACCAGCTAATATGGGGGTCAGCGCATGTAGAGGTACAAAAAGCCCTGATAGGAAAAGAAAAGCTCGGAATAACAGAGGCTGTAGATACTGCGAGAGCTCATGAAGCCATGAAGCAGCAAATGAAAACGCTGATTTCTCAAACGGCTGACATGCGGACGGCTTCTGAGACGGACAACAGAGTGGATGCAGTGAGAGAAAAGTACAACACACAAAGACATGCACATGACAACAGGGGAAGCATGTGCAGAAATTGTGGAAGACCGCGCGATTACACAGACAAGAGGAAATGTCCAGCATATGGAACAAGCTGCAATGCATGTGGCAAACTAAACCACTGGGAAAAGAGGTGTAGAATGAGGAAAGAAGGAACATACATCAAAAACAAAGGCGGACAGCAGAACCAGAGAAAGAAACACAATATCCATGCCATGGATGAGCAGGATGATGATGATGATCACGACAATGCACTAAACATCGAAACCATAAAGATACAGCTTCACGAGATGTCCAGAGCGGAAAATACTCCGAGGAGAGAATTGCACACCATCATCCAAATCAAAAAAAAGGTCAAAGGTTGGCCCAAAACCATCAACTTAAAGTTGAAGCTGGACACAGGGGCTCAGAGCAACATTCTCCCATTGAGACTGTACCAGCAGATCTTTCCCGAAAACCTGAGAGAAGATGGCTACCCAAAAAATGGTTGTTTAAAGGCAAGTAATGTCACGCTGACAGCATATGGGGGGAGTGAAATTAAACAACTCGGAATAACCTTTGTCAAAGGGACACGTAAAAGAAAGAACATCAACTGCATGTTCTATGTCACCGACACTGAGGGGCCAGCGATCCTGGGATTAAACAGCTGCGAGAAGTTGAGATTGATCTCAGTGCATCACGAGCTGACGGAAACGCCACTGAAGATAGACAGCAACACCCCACTGGAGAACCGCCCACAAATCAAGAGTAAAAAAGACTTGATAGACATGTATCCGGAATGTTTCGATGATACAGTGGGATGTTTCGGAGATTTCCAATACCACATCACCATCGATCCAGAGGTAAAGCCCGTTATCCATGCACCACGAAAAGTACCCATCGAGCTGAAGACAAAGCTTGAAAGAGAGCTAAAGGAGATGGAAGAAAAGGGAGTGATCGTAAAGGTCACTGAACCCACAGACTGGGTAAACTCAATTGTGGTACGAGAAAAACCAAACGGGCATCTCAGAGTATGATTGGACCCCAAAGATCTAAACCAGGCGATAAAGAGGGACCACTATCCCACCCCAACACTAGAGGAGATTACGCCATCACTGGCAGGAGCCAAGGTTTTCTCAAAACTAGATGCCAGAAATGGATATTGGAACGTGAAGTTGGATGAGGAATCAACAACACTGACAACATTCAACACACCATTTGGGTGTTACAAATTCCTGCGGCTACCATTCGGGCTAAAGGGGTCAGTCAAGATATCTTTCAACAGAAAATAGACGAGACATACAGAGGCTGTGAAGGAGCTATAGGAATAGCTGATGATATTCAGATCTATGGAGCAGATGAAAGAGACCATGACATGCACCTACATGAGGCCATGGAGAGTACCAGGAAGGCTGGCATCAAGTTAAATGCAGATAAGTGCATAGTTAAAGTCAAGGAATGCCAATTCTTCGGTATGATTTATACACCAGAGGGAGTCAAGCCAAATCCAGAGAAGATTGCGGTGATTGCTGAAATGAAACCACCCAAAGACAAGAAAGAGCTGAGGAGTTACCTCGGCTTGGTCCAATACATGAGTTCTTTCATCCCACACATGTCGGAACATACAACAAATCTCAGAGAGCTATTGAAAGAAGACGCCGAATACCAGTGGTCTGAATCACACGAAAGGAATTTCAAACAACTTAAAGAACTGTTGTGCAAAGAAACAAGTCTGTCATATTATGACAGAAGAAAACCAGTCACTCTGCAAGTAGACGCTTCTACCAGAGGACTAGGGGCAGCTCTGGTGCAGGAAGGAAAGCCGATAGCTTTCGCATCAAAGGCCTTGACGTCAGCCGAGACGAGATACGCCAACATAGAAAGAGAACTACTAGCAGTAGTGTACGGATGCGAGAAATTCCATACATACCTATATGGCAGGCGATTTACAATAGAGAGTGACTATCGTCCACTAGAATAGATCTATAAGAAGAATCTGTGCAAAGCGCCCGCAAGACTGCAAAGACTACTTCTAAGGATCCAAAGCTATGACTTCACACTTAAATATAAGCCAGGAAAGGAAATGGTGCTAGCAGATGCGTTGTCTCGATTGTCACCATATGAGAAACACGAGGTGGAGGGCCTAACAGTAAAAATCCATCACCAAGTGAATGTTACCCCTACAAAGCTCAGTCAAATCAGAGATGAGACTAGCAAAGATGAGGAGTTGCAACTACTCACACAACAAGTAATACAGGGGTGGCCGGAGAGAATCCAGCAGGTACAGGCGGCAATTCGTCAATACTGGACGATTAAAGACGATATTGCAGAAGAAGACGGTATTCTCCTTGCTGAATCGAGGATCATCGTGCCAAAGACAATGCAGACACAACTTCTCCATCTCATACATGAAGGCCACATGGGAATGGAGAAATGCAAGCTGAGAGCCAGATCAGCTGTATACTGGATAGGCATGTACAAAAATATCGAACAGATGGTCTCTGCATGTGGTATATGCCAGAAATACAGAAATGCACAACAGAAAGAGGAGATAATACCTAGTGAAATACCGTCAAGACCATGGCACGCTGTTGGGGCAGATCTCTTCATGTGCAATCAAGAATGGTATCTCATAGTGGCAGATTACTATTCCAAGTTTCCTTTTGTGAAAAGGATGAAAGACTTGAGAGCCACAACTACCACCAGGATTGCAAAGAGCTTGTTTGCTGAACAAGGAATCCCGGAAAAGGTAATCTGTGACAATGGAACCCAGTTCACATCGAGTGAATTCAGAGCTCTGGCAGAAAAGTATGGGTTCAAAATAGTAACCTCATCCCCACATTTCCCAAGGGGACACGGGTTCATCGAAAGACAGATCCAGACTGTCAAGAGAACTCTCATCAAAAGTAGTGAGATGGGGGAAGACCAAGACCTTGCCCTCCTATCACTCAGATCAACACCACTGAAAGCAGACATGAAATCACCTGCGGAATTGCTGAATGGGAGGAAATTTAAGTCTACACTACCAGCAAAAATACATCCTCCCCAGGACCAGGAGGACTTCAGACAAAAGCTGGCAGAGGCACAAATTGCAGGAAGCAAACATTACGATAAACATGTAAAGACGCTACCAGAATTGCTGAATGGACAATCAGTGCATGTGCAAGACCCGGTGTTGAAAACCTGGAATCCAGCCAAGGTCATTGGAAAAGCTGATACTCCAAGATCCTACTTCGTAGAGACTGAACCTGGTATCCAATACAGATGGAATAGACTCCACATCAGACCTTCACCTGAACTGGATAAGCAACAGACAACATCAGCAACATCGACAACACCAGCTACCACAAGCAGTACAATGCCAGAAACAAGCGCTACAAATCAAACAACCACGAGCATGCACACTCCAACTCCAAAGGCGACAGCAACAACAACAACGAGAGCGGAACACACTAAAACACCGCAGAGAGGAATGGTCACCACCAAATCCACAAGATGGAGGGACAACATCCAACCACCTGAGCGATATCGCGAATAAAAAAAAAACTCACGATTCTTTGTAGTTGATAATAATAGTTTAGATATAATATTTGTTAATTTAAATTGTTAAATTTCATGTTTTAGTTTTTTGAGAAAGAGGGATGTTACATTGTTAATAGTATCACATCATTAAATGGAACTACTTTGGTATGGAACTACTTTGGTATGGTGTAGTTATATTGCTATGTGGCACACTGCATGGGCAGTGCACAGTGCAGCGTCGGACATCTTGTATCACTCCGCACCATGCGGCAGCACAGAAACAAGGCAAGAAACAGCTAGTAAAAGCAGTAACTAAAATGAGCTATAAGTGTCTATTATTTATAGTATAAGAACACAAGGAGACACAACAGTGCGAGTGTCTTCTTCCACTAGTCTTTCCTCAGTTCTGGTGTATTGTGTGCAAATTCTAACCCTAACTTGCTACCTCTTCCAAGTATTTCACCCAGTAGAAGGAATAATTGTGTTGACTGGCTACTGGATTTCAGTGAAAGTTGGGTGAGATTCAGGTTGCTCTGTATCTCCTTGTGCGTATTTCTGAAATGTCCATGCAACTGACTCAGTTGCTTACTTTGCTGCCATGCTGGCTGATCTAGTAGTCTACTTTCCAGCACATCTACTGCCACTCGCACGCGGGTGCTAGATGCAGTGTCACCGACAGACAGCATCCTCATGTATATCTACTCTAGCCATTCCCTGCTGCTGGACACGCCCACGAGTTAGAATCATAGAATCATAGAAATTTACGGCACACAGGAGACCATTCAGCCCATTGCATCTGTGCCGGCCAAAAAAGAGCTATCCAGCCTAATCCCACATTCCAGCTCTTGGTCAGTAGCCCTGTAGGTTATGGCACTTCAAGTGCATAGCCAAGATATCTCCCAATCTGCATGGGAGCTGGCCTGAGAGCAGCAAAGTGGTCTACGAAGCTGTCATAAATCTCATCATCGAGAAACTACCTATGAAATAACACTGGATGGCCAGCTGGTGGTGCCGTCCAAGGAGTATAAATACTCTGGCGTTGGCCCCAGCTTGTCAGGGACATTTTGTAAAGACAAGGAGCTAGTGGATACAACTAGACTTCCATGTTCTGAAACAAGTTGATTAAAGCCTTGCTTTATGCTCAAACCAAGTGCATAGTGAGTTTTATTACATCAGAAGCTATGCATTAAATCTATTTCCATCTGATCCCACAGGATATTGAAGTCAAATAAGAGAGTTTCTTGTACATTAGAACTCAACACCTCTACAGCAGCAATCTGAGAACTCACAAGAGCTACACTTACATAAGAACATAAGAACATAAGAACATAAGAAATAGGAGCAGGAGTAGGCCAATCAGCCCCTTGAGCCTGCTCCGCCATTCAATAAGATCATGGCTGATCTGATCCTAACCGCCAATCCACTATCATAGAACCATCTCCTGAATATAACAGAATTAGATACACGAAATAGTAGCAGGATCAGGCTACACGGCCCCTGGGCCCGCTCCGCTACCCACAGGGCCATGACCGATCCGAACCTAGTCTCATGTCCAAATTCCTGCCTGCTCCCCGTAACCCTTAATTCCCTTTACTTCTAGGAAACTGTCTATTTCTGTTTTAAATTTATGTAATGATGTAGCTTCTACAGCTTTTTGGGGCAGCATATTCCATGGACCTACCACCCTCTGAGTGAAGTAGTTCCTCCTCATCTCAGTTTTGAAAGAACAGCCCCTTATTCTAAGACTATGCCCCCTAGTTCTAGTTTCACCCATCATCGGGAACATCCTCCCCGCATCCACCCAATCCAACCCCTTCACAATCTTATATGTTTCAATAAGATCGCCTCTCATTCTTCTGAACTCCAATGAGTAGAGTCCCAATCTACTCAACCTCTCCTCATATGTCCATCCCCTCATCCCCGGGATTAACCGAGTGAACCTTCTTTGTACTGACTCAAGAGCAAGTATGTCTCTTCTTAAGTATGGACACCAAAACTGTACGCAGTATTCCAGGTGCGGTCTCACCAATACCTTGTACAACTGAAGCAATACCTCCCTATTTTTATATTCTATCCCCCTAGCAATGAAAGCCAACATTCCATTGGCCTTCTTAATCACTTGCTGCACCTGCATACTAACCTTTTGAGTTTTGTGCACCAGGACCCCCAGATCCCTTTGTACTTCAGTACTTTCCAGTTTCTTGCCATTAAGATAATAACTTGCTCTACGACTTTTCCTGCCAAAGTGCATAACCTCACACTTTCCAGTATTGTATTCCATCTGCCAAATCTCTGCCCACTTACTTAGCCTGTCTATGTCCCCTTGCAGGTTTTTTATGTCCTCCTCACTCACTACTTTCCCTTCCATCTTAGTATCATCTGCAAACTTTGATATGTTACACTCGGTCCCCTCCTCCAAATCGTTAATATAGATTGTAAAGAGTTGGGGACCCAGCACTGACCCCTGCGGAACACCACTAGTTAATGATTGCCAGTCTGAGAATGAACCATTTATCCCAACTCTCTGCATTCTGTTAGATAGCCAATCCTCTATCCATGCCAGAATATTACCCCCAATCCCGTGATTTTTTCTCTTAAGCAATAATCTTTTGTGTGGCACCTTGTCAAATGCCTTTTGGAAGTCTAAATACACTACGTCCACTGGTTCCCCTTTATCCACCCTATATGTTACTTCCTCAAAGAACTCCAGCAAATTTGTCAAACATGACTTCCCCTTCATAAAACCATGCTGACTTTGTCCTATTAAATTATGATTATCCAAATGTCCTGTTACTGTCTCCTTAATAATGGACTCCAAAATTTTACCTACCACAGATGTTAGGCTAACCGTTCTATAGTTTCCAGCCTTCTGTCTACTGCCCTTTTTAAATAAGGGTGTTACATTAGCAGTTTTCCAGTCTGTCGGGACCTTTGTCGAGTCCAGGGAGTTTTGGAAAATTATTACCAATGCATCCACAATCCCTACCGCCACTTCCCTCAAGACCCTAGGATGTAAGCCATCAGGTCCAGGTGATTTATCCGCCTGGCGTCCCATTATTTTACCGAGTACCACTTCCTTAGTGATTTTGATCGTGTTTAGCTCCTCCCCCCCTTTAGCCCCCTGTTTGTCCAGTGTTGGGATATTCTTCGTGTCTTCTACTGTAAAGACTGATACAAAATATTCATTCAGTGTTTTTGCCATCTCCATATTTCCCACCATTAATTTCCCATTAAAGACCACTTACTGGCCTTAGGCCTGTGCCACTGGGGGCCACATTGCAGAAGTCCTTGGAGTTGCCACGTGCTCTATGGTCAGCTGCATTTCAGATAAACCTTCTTGCATGCCACACCAGAAGCCGCTACTGGACTTCACCACATTCATACTCAGGCCTTGTAGAGTATATTGTACAAACTCAAGTGAGTCCTGCATGTACAGCTGTCTTCTTTTATATGCAAGCCCTGTGAGGCACTGAGCTTGCCCTCCAAACAGCAGGTTCCTGCTCTTCTTCTGTCAGCACTGCCTACTCTATGTTACCTGTGTACTGTGACTCACCTGGTGCTATTTCTCAAGCCATCACTACCTAAATCTTTCAGGGTATGCAGCTCTGCTGGTGCTTGTGGAAGTTGGTGAGTGTAATGCAGTGTACTGTGTGGTGTTAGCTTTCTTGGGACCACTGACAGTGCTGTCAGCCTGATCTTCCAGGCATATAAAAGCAGAAGGGGAATATATATTATAAGGCTGGCTCCCAAAGACACCTTCAATGAGCCTGTTTGCAATATACTGTATGTGATTTTTTTATTGTTGAGCATATGTCCATGACTGAGTAAGTAGGGAACAAGATATGACAAGAACCGAATGGTACAAGAACCCTACTCCCTTAGTGTTCTCATAACTAATAATGACTAGTATGGTCTTCTCTAAGACAGTCAGGGGCTTATAGTTCTTGGAGTGTCCTCCAGTTTAGGTCTGTTCCCTTTTATTATGTGCCAACTTGCTCTGCAGCCAGAGAAGGAGTGTAAATCTTTTGCAAGTTTTCAGTGACATATGTTCAACCTGCAGCCTACACTGTGTGTCAACAAATGTACATTCATCCTTCCAGTTAGGTAGTTACATTGTCTTAGAAGGATTTACTATGTAAAGTCCTTTTACGATTTCAATGGGACAACAGATTCAGATGTAAGTGGCAACTTATATTTGTGCCATGCTGCCCAATCACCGTGCATGGTAAGTACTCAAAGGGCTGTAAGATTGTATGAATACTTTGGATGGGCATCAGTAAAAGAGTAACAGCTTATGAAAAAACACTTTATGGCCTGTATACTTGGGCTATCTACTTGTTTCAGCCCTGGCTCAGTGGGCAGCACTCTCACCTCCTGAGTCAGTAGGTTTTGGGTTCAAGTCCCACTCCAGAGACTTAAGCACATCATTCAGGCTGATTCTCTCAATGCACTACTGAGGGAGTGCTGCACTGTCGGAGGTGCTGCCTTTTTGATTAAAAAGGTGCTATATAAATGCCAGTTCCATCCTTCCTCCCTCCTACTTAACATAGAAAGCTGTTCTGTTGCCTTACTTTGGCAGCTTTCTTGTACATTTGAGTGCAGGTCCTTTGTGTGTTGCTGACAGTATTCACCTTGCTAGCTATTTCTGTGCTGTGCCAGTCATTTCTGTGGATGACGCCCTTCAATGCCTTCCTTTCCTTCACTTCCTGTAGGATGAGCTCCAGTGTCAGCAAATCTAGGAGGTGCAGCTGAGAAGCCTCTAATGTGCAGGAATTTTGTAGCTCAAACACCTTCCCTTGCTATTGCAGGTGAAAATACTGCAGTTTAAATGGCTGCTGGAGCCCTTTAATTCAGCCTTAGCTGTTGCCCTTGTACAAATGCTCCATTAGGCAGCCCTGGAGCTCCTACAGAATAGACAAATTATGCAAATTGAGGGTAAACAACCATGCAAGTGCAGTCATGGAAACGACTCGCAATGCACCGTTTACCCCTGATTTTCATAAGGGAATTTTCAGGCTTATAAACTGCCAATAATTAATTACAATTGTAAATGTGTCTTTTTAAGTTGCTGAAAGTCAATTAATCTGGAAAATAATTCTAACAAACACTTTAATTTAAAGATTCAAATTTTGCGTCCTGCCTTGGATTGGAAATCAGCGCTGTTTCTATGTTATTCCACGTTATGGTTAATTTACT
Organism: Somniosus microcephalus; assembly: GCF_052327205.1. Taxonomy (NCBI): domain Eukaryota; kingdom Metazoa; phylum Chordata; class Chondrichthyes; order Squaliformes; family Somniosidae; genus Somniosus; species Somniosus microcephalus. The sequence goes on along the minus strand of NC_140990.1, from coordinate 244,542,550 downwards.
CAGTCAAAGAATCAAAGAATCAATACAGGGGTTAGCGGCAGCAGATATCTGGGAAGCTAAGAAAATGTAAAGCACTCGTTAGTGCATTTGTTGTGTACCTGTGACGTTAGTTTGCTCTTTGAGCCCCTAATTAAAAGTAGTATTTTACAATAGAATATTTTCATTACTCTTATTACTATTATACCAAAATAATTGGTACAGTAGTGTAGTGGTTGTGTTACAGGACTAGTAATTCAGAGGCCTAGACTAATAATCCAAAGAACGTGAGTTCAAATCCCATTATAACAGTTTGAGAATTTGAATTCTGGAAATCTAGGAAAAAGCTGGTATCAGTAAAAGTGATAGTGAAACTGTCAGATTGTTGTAAAAATCAAGTTGTTTCACTAATGTCCTTTCGGGAAGGAAACTTGCTGTCTTTGTCTGGTCTGGTCTATATGTGACCCCAGTCCCACAAGACTCTTAACTGTCCATTGAAGTGGCACAGCAAGCCATTCAGTTGATTAGGGCAACTAAGGATGGACATAAATGCTGGCCTTGCCAGCAAAACCCACATCACATGAATGAATTAAAAAAACATGGTGACCCTGATTTACCTGTTTTAGGCACTAACACATTGTGCATAGAGCCACCAGCATTATGGCTAAAGTGTTAGTTTTGCCATGTACAATAAAGAATGTATGATCTCTTGGGGGCAGCTCATTGTCCAGTACCTCATCTAAGTGACTGTTCTTCATCTGTAAACCTACACAGTGAGTGTGGGGGTATCAAAGCTGAGCCTGTTCCTGTTCTAATCCAACATCCACAGAAGTACATTTTCTAGCAGGGGTTACTGGATGATATTCAGGAGCAAGAACTCTGGCTGATTTCCCCCTTTTTAGTCCGTGGGTGTTGATGGCAATTGTAACATCTTTGCTGCCACCCAAACTGAGATCAACTAAACCAGCGGAGTCTAGGGATGAAATCAGATAGTGTCTGGTCAGTATTTCTCAGCTACATACTGAATTTACCAAATGAGTCATTGGAAGAGCTGTTGAAATGACTGTTTTTGCAAGTAAGTGACAGCAAATTTTGCCCATCACCATTACCACTTGGGTCTCCTCCGTACCTAGGAGAATAGCTGAATATCGCAAGGTAAAGAACCCTTTGGTTCTTGTGTAAGACAACTGTTATTTGATTAAGGAAAAATACAATAAAACCAATAACCTTTGTGGAGTCCTATCTCACCACAGATGGAATCCTTTCTTTGATAAAAATGTTTTTTATATATATTGTGGAATGTACTGATAAGTTTCTATTTTAGTTATATTACGACTTATTATTAGCTGTGTGAAGGGGACGTTTTGGAGTTGATTTGCCTTGTATGCCGACCCAAACCACCTTCTACCCCAGCTCTCTGGTCAGTCCCCTCTACCAATGTGGTAAGGGTAAAAGAGAAAGCATTAGCCCTTTGGCACAAAATGTATTTGGACTGGTATAATTAGCATTTATATGTTCATGCTAGAGAGTTGAATTGAGGCCAAAGTGTTATTTATGTTCAGTATTTTTTTTCTTTTAAAGCTTAGTAAAGCACAAAGCAGAGCAAACATATTTATGTCTTTAATGATTTCTACATTTCACACAACACAGGCAAGTGTGATTAAGCAGGTCTTGAATCTCAATCTATCCTGTACTATTAATTTTTATGAATATAAATAATACTAAATATGTAGCTGATGTATCCTGACATTTTAAAATATGTTCCTCTACACACACTAGACCAGGCGTGGAATGTTCAGTCTTATATCACTGTCGGAATGGTATTAGACCAGATGGTTGATTCATTGTAGAATCAAGAAGCAAGATAATTTATGCAGTTTTGTATATTGTGTTCTGTGAATTCAAAGAGTTCATGGTGTGCATACATGTAAAGCTGCTCCTTTCCAGCAGTCAAACATCAATAAGAAAAGGTTAGAGACTGACGATTTACAATTTAGTATTTACAGGGAGCCCCAAAGGATTCTACACTGCCTTTCTCTAAAAATTAAAAACACAATAATTTGCATTTAATTAACCCATCAAGGATTTTTCAAACATCTTTTCTTACTATTTGAAAAGGAAAGTCCTGCTTCTGATACTGGGCATTCCTTACTGAAGATTTTACCATTGCTAAGGGATTGTTCGGCTTTTTATTTTGTGTTCAGTGAAATTATGGTACTTAGCAGTCCATTACCTTGTATCTTTTAGACCAGTGCTGATATTATGGCACTGTTGTCTCCTTTTCTGGTTCTGTGCTAAGGTTGAGCTTGTCCTTTCATAGATAATTTCTTTTAAAAGTCTCACTAATATTTTTATTGAACACCATTAGCTTATAGAATATTGTTCAGATCTACTGAATTAATTAAAGTAGGAAGAATCCCCTGTAAACCAATAAATAGACTTGGGGCCCACAATTGGGCACTTTATTCAGGCCTAAATATAGGCTTGTGCCAGTGAAAGGCTTTAACATGTTCTAGCAAACAGAAACTGATGTTTTGGCTTCTGGAAGCTACACAAAGAATGGGGCTACTTTCAGTGTTAATGAATTAATTGAACAGTAAGGAGCAACATACATTAATAGTGCAATTTACCCCAATCTATTCAAAATCACTTTACAGTGCAAAATTGATTATATAATGCACAGTTTTATGATGAGTTGAAAATTACTATATTCATTTTCATTTTGTCTTTGATCAATTTTTTCCAGATGCCTCTGAAAATGCCCTGTGGCTGTTTTGTAAAAAGGCTCTTGTCTGAAGAGGAGAATTGTTCATATGCAGAAAGCATCATTGGCATAATGTGCAGTGGAAGTTTCAGTGCCGAGTGAAATGAATTCCCTAGATTGCAGCACACTGATCAATTTGATATGAACACTTGGAGACCCCAGGTTCTATCTGGAGGTACATTATCATTCAAGTGTGGTACAGAATGAATGCAAATCACTGATGTCAATCATAGGAATAGCAGAAACAAAATGTAGAGACCCTCCTTAGCTGTGCATTTGCTGTTTATGATTACATAGAGTAAAGTGTTCCAGACTATTACCGTATATTCCTTTGATGTGTTGAACTGATTTTGCCCAATTTGTTTCAAAGCCTATCTGCATTATACAAGAGCATATGTGAAGAATGGCACCTAAATGTAGTTGCAGTGCTACAGAATTGCAGTCACATTCAGAAAGCCTGAGTTCAAACCCCTGTCTGGAATGACAGAATCAGCAGCCTTCATAGACTGAGTTTCACCACTTGTCAACTGGAACTTAAAGTGTGACAGTGGAGTGCTCTCTTGCTCTCTGAGGGAAGGGAAAACTGACGGGACCAGTTCCACAAACCAGAAGTGCATCTGTTCTTGGAGCATCAGTGAGAGTGGCCAAAAAATGCACTCTGCAACCCAGATATCCTTCTGAAGGAAACATCTGGTGGTAAATGGTAGTAGTGGAGGCTACAGGGAGTGAAATGATGAGACATAGGTTGCAATGATTCCAGTATTAAGAAAAAGCACTGTTCCTTATTTAAAACAGCAAGGGGACTTAAGTATGACTTATAAACTGCTTAGATTGGTGGATACTGAATAATGTGTTACGCAGATCTGTTTAGAAGAATAATTAACAAATTTGCATTTGTAAACTAGAGAATAGGGATTGTTAATCTGCTGCTGAAGTGTATATTGTGTGTAAAAACTAAAAGTAGATAGAAAACCACAAGTGTTACATAACAGAGCAGGCTATGAATGGAGAAATGCCTTCCAAACAATATTAGCATTAAAACAGTGTAGATGCTTAGGTGAAGTAGAGCTGAGGGCTAAAAGACTTCACCAAGCATGCTGCCTCAAATGTTTTGAACAGAATTTTATATATAGTGTGTCCAGCATGTGTCCGTCACACTCCAGTTGTCATACTTTGTTACATAAGAACATAAGAAATAGGAGCAGGAATAGGCCACTTGGTCCCTCGAGCATGCTCCGCCATTCAATAAGATAATGGCTGATCTTGGGCTCAAAGCCACTTCCCCGCCCGCTCCCCATAACCCTTCACTCCCTTATCTTGAAAAATCTGTCTATCTCCACCTTAAATGTATTTAATGACCCAGTCTCCACATCACTCTGGGGCAGAGAATACCACTGATTTACGGCCCTCTGAGAGAAGAAATTCCTCCTCATCTCTGTTCTAAAAGGGCGACCCTTTATTCTAAAACTGTTCCCCTGCATCTAGATTTCCCCACGAGGGGAAACATCCTCTCTGCATCTACCTTGTCGTGCCCCCTCAGTATCTTATATGTTTCAATAAGATCACCTCTCATTGTTCTAAATTCCAATGAGTATAGGCCCAGCCTGCTCAACCTTTCCTCATAAATCAACCCTCGCATCTCTGGAATTAACCTAGTGAATCGTCTCTGATCTGCCTCCAATGCAAGTATATCCTTCCTTAAATAAGGAGACCAAAACTGTATGCAGTACTCAAGGTGTGGTCTCACCAATACCCTGTACAGTTGTAGCAGGACTTCCCTGCTTTTATACTCCAACCCCTTTGAAATAAAGGCCAACATTCCATTTGCCTTTTTGATTACTTGCTGTACCTGCATGCTAACTTTTTGTGTTTCATGCACAAGGACCCACAGGTCCCTCTGAACTGTTGCATTTTGTAATCTCTCTCCATTTAAATAATAATTTGCTTTTATATTTTTCCTGCCAAAGTGTATAACCTCGCACTTTCCCACATTATACACCATCTGCCAAATGTTTGCCTACTCACTTAGCCTGTCTATATCCCTTTGCAGGTTCTTTGAGTCCTCTGCACAACTTGCTTTCCCACCCATCTTTGTATCATCCACAAACTTGGCTACATTACACTCGGTCCCTTCATCCAAGTCATTAATGTAGATTGTAAATAGTTGAGGCCCCAGCACCCCACTAGTTACCGTTTGCCAACCTGAAAATGATCCATTTATCCCGACTCTCTGATTTCTGTTAGTTAGCCAATTCTCTATCCATGCTAATATATTACCCCCAATTCCATGAGCTCTTATCTTATGCAGTAACCTTTTATGTGGCACCTTATCAAATGCCTTCTGGAAATCCAAATACACCACATCCACTGGTTCACCTTTGTCCACGCTGCTTGTTACCTCCTCAAAGAACTCCAGCAAGTTTGTTAAACATGATTTCCCTTTCATAAAACCATGCTGACTCGTCTTGACTGCATTATGATTTTCCAAATGCCCTGCTACTGCTTCCTTAATGAAGGACTCCAGCATTTTCCCAATGACAGATGTTAGGCTAACTGGTCTATGTTTTCCTGCTTTCTGTCTCCCTCCTTTCTTAAATAGGGGTGTTACATTTGCTGTTTTCCAATCTGCTGGGACCTCTCCAGAGGTCAGGGAATTTTTGTATATTGCAACCAATTCATCCACTATCTCTGCAGCCACTTCTTTTAAGACCCTGGGATGCAGGCCATCTGGTCCAGGGGACATGTAATCTTTTAGTCCCATTATTTTACCAAGTACTATTTCCTTAGTGATAGTGATTGTCTTTAGTTCCCCCCTCCCTGTGGCCCATTGATTATCCATTTTTGTGATGTTGTTAGTATCTTCTACAAATGCAAAACAATCTTAAAAAGAGAGAAGGAGAGTCAAAATTGAACTGAAGCCAGAAAGTTACACTTTACAATCTGCAAAGTTCCCTGACCAAACAACAATTGCATTCTGGTTAACCTGAGATGGTGTTTATTTAACAACCACTTGACTTTGTAGCCCTAAACAACAACAACAACTTGTATTTACATTTATTTATGTCCCAAGATGCTGCACAGGACCACATGTCTAACTAACATGACTACCACAGAATGTTCCAGTTTGACAGTATTTGACTATTCAAAAGGCTTAATCATCTTAAAATCCTTTAAGCTCCTTTAAGTAAATACAACTTCAATTAATATTTTTATATAGCTCTTATGAATACTTCAGTGCTACCAAGTTTGTTTACAAGTTAGGAACATAACTCTACCCTAGCAGTAGAATAATACTTTGTCCATTATATGCTATCACACTTCTGTCCTTATAAAACAGCATATCATCCACATTACCAAGAGCAATGCCATAGGAGCTCCATTAATATATTGAGTGCTGTATGCCACAGAGCACAGTGGTATGTATTTAATTTGCACCCTGAAGCAATATAACAAACCCTTATCTTACATTCATGTGGCCAAAAAACACAGCACTCCTCAAAAGGTTAAATATATTTAAATATATAATTTTATACGTGTCTTCAATAATCTTTCTGAATTGCAATACTTCTCCCGGTAAATATTACTGATTAAACCATATTATGAACAATAGACTTAGAATAAAATTCCATGTCCTCGTAAATTAGGATTAATAAACCAAGTCTAGAACATGTCTTTTTCTATTAAAATCTAAGGTCCTCTGTTTTCAAGTTTAAATAAATATTAATTGTCTGAAATGTACCTAAATATGAAAGGGAAAGGTACGGAGGCTTTAACAGTGCTTCCCATGCAATCACCCTTCATTGTGAGCTATGTCTTTCTGCTACAGCTGTGTTCAGTCAAGTGAGACTTTAATTTGCTGCACAGTGCCACAGTATTAATAGACAATTATTTATAGCAAACGTGGTTCATTTATACTGTTTTATTAGCTGACATGGTGGAGAATTTAGATTCAAATGTTAATGTATTCATGACATGGCAGAATTTCATTTTATAACACATTTCAAAATTGTTACACCTTCCAGCACAAAAACAAACTTCTAAAATGTCAGAAAACAGAATGTGAGGATTATAGTGAGATTGTCTGAAAGTAGTTCATTTAATCACTCTATAGCAGCTTCCAAATTACAATGAAGCCTTAACTGAAATAGAAATGCCTCCTGAAACACTTTTGAGACCAGCAATTGAATATGTTAAAAACTGACATATTTCTCATGCAGTGTTTCTCCCAAAACCACCGCCTCAACCTACAGGTAAGTATTGTCGGTAATCTGAAACATATCTGTTGTACCTCTCAGCATTTACACAAGTATTTATTTACTGGACTTTTTTGAATAGTGTTTTAGATTAATTTTCTTGCAGGTGCTATGGCTACATAAAAAATCAAACAGAAACTGCATGATTTCACCTACTGCCCAACCTCCTTAAAAGATGCTCAATGAAGACTTATATTTACTTTATTTATAAAAAAAAACTTGAAATCATAACTCTATGAATAATAAATGAAACAGCAATTTTACAGAGGCTAATGGAGAATGGAAGTGATGTGGTGGCTAAAACAGGATAACCTATAAGTACTGTATCAGCACCATAATGAGGTCACACAAACTGCCATCCGTGTGGGCCTGCTGATGTAGGGTGAGGAACTCCTTAATTCTGTTTATATTTTCTGAAAAAAATTAATTAATAATCAAACTAGTATAATAGAAACAGCCACTGGTCAAGAGTGCTCCAACAGTAGGTTATGCAAGATAAAAGTTGTAACAGCTTTCTTATAAATTAGCAATAAATATTTTTCAGGAAGAAAAAATTTAATATAAAGAATGACAAATCATTCCATCAGGATCGTCCTATTCTCACAAAATCAAACAGCGATTGGAGTGACGTACAGAAGTACAACCTAACACTACCACTATCCCTAGAGTCAACCCCCATGACCATCCACAAGTTAAACTACACGGAAAGACTCACGTGCTATCACACTGTACCCTATTTGCTGCACCTTGTACACTATACACAATGAACATTATATTACATGTCAATACACTGTAACAATTTCAAGAAAAAATATATTAATAGTTATAATTATAATCAATGAGGGGCGCCACCTGAAATGTTAACCTATTTTTTCTTTTAGATGTTGACTTACCTGTTGTATACTTCCAACAATTTCTATTTTTATTAATGCTCATAATTTACTTTAATTAAACAGATATAAAATCTATGATTTAAATGGGTGTTATCTCAATGAACAGACACTTGCAAAATCATTTTCATTTGTTTATAAACCACACAATGACAGTAATGTTGTTCAAAATGTATCACCACATTACTTACATATGTTATATTAACAAAATGACACAAGTGGCACCTGGCTCTTTTTCTTGGTCATCATTTTTGTTTAGAAACCCATCACTGTTTAACCCCTCACTCTTAGATTTACACTGTCAGCTTAACATCAGTGTGAAGCAATTTCCACTTTATACCGATGATAAACTCATGGGGCTAGAAATTCATTATAGCCCAGGAATGGGTGGTATAATTAGAAAAGTTGGAGAATTAGCACCAGGCGCTAATGTTTTAGACTGCACACAAAATTCATGCTCAATGCTCAAAGAAATGATTGGTGTGCTAATTCAAGTTTTAAAGCTGAAGCTTATTGGCACGCACCATGGAGCCAATCATTTCCAGTCTGCAAAGGATGGTGGACTCCCAGAGAAACCATGGTGACCCAGACCTGATGCCGCGTGTGATGGGCAATCTGGCAGCTTCCATTGCAGCACAGGCAGAAGTGACGCAACATCTTAGTGCTGTAATGCAGTCTATGCTTGGTGGCTTCCAATCTTAGACTGCTGTCATGCAGTCTCTGCTTGATGCCACTCAAGCTCTGACTGCTGCCATCGTGGCTGGGTCTACCACTGTTGATCGGGGCTTTCACAATGTTGCAGCAGGCCAGCAATCTGTGCTGCAGCAGAAAGCTAGGGATGCTGAGGTGCTGCCCCGGGGGAGTGGCAGTGGGTCAGTGGAGCAGGAACCTGATATCCTCTTTCAGGATGGCCCTGCTGCCATCACTGCCACTCCGCCATTGCCCTTGTCACTGCCTGTCATCCAGCCAGCCCAGACTGCTGCCACCCATGCTGAGGTGGTGCAGTCTACAGCCGAGCCTTCCAGGCCCAGAACTGGTCGAGGACGTCCTGCAAGGCCAGCTGAAGTCTCCCGCACAGACACTCAGCAGCCTTCCACCAGTCCTGCTGCAGCTACTGGGCCAACACTATGTAGGAGCACTAGAGTAGGCAAAGGCACAGTAATGAGTGGCACTAAGGGATTGCACAAGGGTGAATAGTTAATATTTTTGTTGTAAATATGTGTTCACTGATTTTTGATACATTTATTAATTCAGTTTGGATTCCTTTGTGGTGTGTCTCATTTCAGCTTTGCGTTGTGATATGGCCTGTGACAGGGATGGAATGATGGGGATGTGGTGAGCAACAGGGATCTGGGGTTTAATTTATTCAAACCACAGTCTGATGAGGTATTCACAGACTGCCCTTCCAGAAGGCCGATTAAATGGCTGCCTCCTCCCTCACTCCTGTTCCTCCTCCTCCTCGTCCTCCTCATCTTCCTCTTTCTACTCATCCTCCTCCGCCTCCTCCTCCTCTCCCTCTTCCTCCTCCTGAGGTGGTCCCGCAATCCCTGGTGGTAAGGGCTGGGCTCTCATGATGGCCAAGTTGTGGAGCATGCAGCAGACCACCACAAAATGGGACACCCGCTCAGCTGAGTACTGGAGGGCTCCTCCCGAGCGGTCAAGACAGTGGAACCGTTGCTTCAGCAGGTCGATGGTCTGCTCGATGATGTTCCCGGTGGCAGCACGGCTCTCAGTATATGAGTGCTGGGCAGGAATGTTGGGGTTGCAGAGGGGAGTCATGAGCCAGGTGGAGAGTGGATAGCCCTTGTCTCCTACCAGCCAGCCGTGAGCTTGACGTGATGGCTGGAAGAGTGCTGGCACACCGGTTGACATGAATCAGTCATTCATGAAAGAAAGACTTATGAAATAATACTGAGTGGCTTATGGGTGGCGCTGTCCAGTGAGAGTAAAAATACTTGGGCACGGGCCCAGCTTGTGCAGGACATTCTTAACAGGAACTAGTGAAGGACACAACTAGACCTCCATGTTGTAAAACAGTTGATTAAAGCTTTGTTTAACGCTTAGACCAAGTGCCTAGTAGTTTTCTTACGCCAATTTAATCAACTGGAAACTATGCTCTCTGACGCGTTGCATTCCATCAGGTCTCTCCTTTCTACATCCACCAATGTTACTCTTCACGAACGATTCTTCGGGTTCCAGCGTCGCTCCACTCATGGGATGTCCCTACCATCATGGTTGGCAGCTCCTGGCCCCGTGCTGCTCCGAAGATTCGTCCGATCCTCCAAGAGTGATCCCCTCGTCGACGAAGTGGAACTAACGGATGTCAATCCTACATACACGTACGTGCAGTACCCTGATGGCCGGGAGTCTACAGTTTCACTTTGGGGTCTGGCTCCCTGCCCAACCGGTCCCACGGACCAAATCGACAGAGGGATCCGTAGTAACAATGCCAATACTCTGCGCTCCTCCGAGGATGATGCCCTACCCGGGATGTCAAGGGATCTGCCAGCTACTCCACCGGATCAACCCGAGGAACAGAGCGCTCCCCACGGGATGACCACCCGAAGCCAGGACGCCAGTCAATCACCGACTACTGAGCAGAATGAAGCCAGCTCTGCACCTGTGGGGGCCCACACCCGGAGTCACGATCTCCCCAGTCCCCCTCAAGTCGATCAAGGCGACACGGGCTCTGCAAGCCTGCCGGTATGAACCAAGCGACCCAGGGACCCTGATATGGTCCGAGGAGACGTGCCTTCCAGCCACAAATGGAGATCCAAACGACTGTGGCTATTCGTAGTCCGATTAATCTGATTGAAGGAAGTCACCAGACTACCAATCCTTAAGGCAGGAAGAATGACATGAATCAGTCATTCATGAAAGAAAGACTTATGAAATAATACTGAGCGACCTACGGGTGGCGCTTTCCAGGGAGAGTATAAATACTCGGGCATGGGCCCAGCTTGCGCAGGACATTCTTAACAGGATCTAGTGAAGGACACAACTAGACCTCAATGTTGTAAAACAGTTGATTAAAGCTTTGTTTTATGCTTAGACCAAGTGCCTAGTAGTTTTCTTACGTCACCAGTCTGGCGCAGGATGAAGGCAGTGTGGCTGCTGCCAGGATAGCGGGCATTGACATTGAGGATTAGCTGTCGCACACCAACTGCACATTAAGTGAGCGGTATCCTTTGTGGTTATGGAAGATCTCAGGATTGTTATATGGTGCCTGCAAAGCCACGTGGGTGCAGTCAATGGCACCCTGCAGCATGGGAAATCCTGCTATCCTGGCAAAGCCACATGCACACTCGTTCTACTACTCTCTGGTGATGGGGAAGGAAATGTAGTCCCTTGTCCTACTGCAGAGAGCCTCTGTGACCTCCCAGATGCAGCAATGGATGGCGAACAGCGAGATGTTAGAATGTCTCCTGTTGCAGACTGGAAGGATCCGCTGGCGAAGAAATTGAGGGCGACGGTAACCTTGACTGCCACTGAGCAAGTCGTGATTGCCCTGCTCTGAGGTTGGAGGTCTGGTTGCAGGAGGTAGCAGAGTTCTGTGACTACATCCTTGGTGAAGCAGAGCCTTCTAATAAACTGCTCCTCGCTTAATTGGAGGTAGGAGAAGTGCTCTCAGAATACCCTCGGAGGGTAAGGCCTCCTGCTGTGAGCCCTGATGGCCCTCCTCCACCGTCTGGTCACGTGTTCCAGTCTTTCTCACTGCCTCCGCTCCCTCCACCATAAATCCTGGAGAGCGAGGTCGACTGCCAGTACAGCACCCATTAATGTAACCAAGTGTTGCAATTTGATTTTTTTAAAGAATATATGTAGCTACTTTTTAGTTGCCACAACACTCCTGATACTAAATAATGTTGAAATGATGGAATGAGACTGTTGCACTATGTGAAACTGACAAGAAAGCACTGAAACTCCACTAACCTACAGCTGCAACTCCTTACTGATGATCCCTTTAAATAACACCCCTGGAGCCGGCTTCCTGTTGCTTCACGCCAGCTCTCCCTGTTGCTGCTTCCTCCAAGCACTAAGGTAGGTGAGTGGTATCCTTTGTGGTTACGGAAGATCTCAGGATTGTTATGTGGTGCCCACATAACAGATCAGGTGCTCAATGAGCTTTGCACATTCACTGACATCACGATCCATCTGGCGTTGAGGCTCCCGGTGATAACTATTAGCGGCAGCTCTGCGCGGGGCGGGTGGGGATTTGGCATGCGGCATTGGATTCGCCTCGCCCCATGCGATAATGCTCGCACACACCGTGAGCACCATCTGCTGGCGCTAATGGGAGGGGCTAAGGTATCCAGGCCTAGAAATTCAGTCGCGTTTGCGCCCACTTATTGGCTATAAAGTGGTTTGCGCCTGAAGTTTTTTATCGCCCGAAATTCAGATGGACCCTAACATCGGCATTAGCCGGTAGCGCCGCGCCGGCACCGATGACGTCATCGGTGTGCGCAGCGCCCCGGTTGCAATGCTATTCCGGCCCGATGGCCAAATTCAGTTGCGGCCGCCTCGCCCGTGGCAGCCGCAAACAGCGTTTGTGAAACGGGGTCTTGCAGCTCCGAAAGGCCGGCGCATAAAGGTGGAGCAGCGGCCGGCCGCTTTCCCGGTGGCCGCCTGCCCGCACCTCCCTCCCTGGACTCCTGCACCACCCCCCCGCGGCATTGATGTCTGAGTCCCGCGAGCCCGGCACTTCTCCGTGGTGCCGGGCTCATTTGCCGGGGGAATCCACCGGTGATCTGACGGCTGCAGGCAGCTCCTCCTTAAGAGAAGGAGGAGGCCTGCAGTACCCCAGCCTGCCGCACCGCATCGGGTGCCGCAGCGGGAGCTGGACGCCTGAAAGTGACATTCATCGCCCCTAGCGAGGCGGCCAAACCCTGCAATAGCGCCCGCCGCCGTCTTGGCCCGTCGCAACTGAATTTTAGGCGGGCGCTACGGGAATCCTGGCGGACGCAAAATTTCGGGCGCAAAAGACCTGGCGGGGCCATACCGAATTTCTAGGCCCCAATTTTTCCCCCACGGTGTTAAGCTGGAGTCAGGGTTCAACCTTCAGTTTGACACCGCATGCGGTATAAACTCAACGTGGTGTCAAACCTGGTTTACGAAGTGTTGAACCTCCTCACACTTTTTAACCTACCTTACCTTAATTTAAATGTTTAGATAGGAGGATTCTCCCCTTCTTGTTCCAAATATTTAAATTTGAATAGTTGGGAAAAAGTTCAACATGTGAATTTATCCAGCTACACACAAAGCTACCCCTTAAATGGTGCAGTCAGCACAGGCCAAGAAATGTAAACAGGGTTCTGCTTGACTGCAATCCAAATTACATCTATTTTCACATCTGGTAGCTGTAGAGCAAATGCACCTTAGGTTTCTCCAAACCAAACTGCTGAGAAATCTATACAAGTAGAGTTTCTGTTTGCCCATTGAGGAGTAGGGCACTGGTTTTCAGGGTTACCTGGAATGAAGTAGGAAGAATCCCAGCTCCCAGTCATGGATTTATCCCTCCAAGTTCCATTATTGAACCAAGCTGGCAAATGATCAAGAGCATCCTGAAGTATTGTGAACCTGCCAAGATTAGGCATCAGACTACTGAGTCTGCCACATAGAAAGTTGACTTGGTTCTGAGCTTACATTGTCAAGCATATCATTTGGAGCCGCCACAACTCCAAAGACTCTGGCCTACAAATTCAGTAGCGTGCGCCAGCCGTTAGCGCCTTAAGAGGAGTAGACTTCGAGTGCTAGGCACTTAGCGGCCGGGCGCAGCGCGATCTGCGCCTACGCCCAACTTCAGTAGACATTTAGCGCCGGCGCAAAGTGTTTGCGCGCGCTCAGCTGCGCGCGCAGCTTATGACGTCATTTCGTCGTGCAACGCCCTTTGTGCGCCCCAAACCGGAACTTCAGTCGCGCCCGCCCAATGTGGGCATGGCGGTGCTAAGAACTGTGAAGTGGAACGCAGCAGAGGCCCTGCGGGCCTCGGGGAGCGCTAATTAAAGGGCACTTAGACTGAACTATAAAGGCCAGCCATTTTGCTGCAATGACTTTTGTGCAACGGATTTCTGGACAGAGACCAAGGAAGAGACCTTACTGATTTGGCCCAACATAGGAGAGGTATTTTTGGCTTCTGGCCTGAGCTTGGAAATTTGCCTCATTGTGATTTCATTGTTTGCCAGTATATTATGGGGGCTGCATGGGGTGCCAACCCTCAGTTCCAGCATTATGTGCGAAGGGCTCGCAGACGCTGTGTGAGAGGGGCAGCCATGCCTAGACGCAGAGGGGGCATCAGGCGTCGACAACGTAGGCCTTACCCACTCAGGGAATACCGCCAGCAGGTGTCCTATCTCACCATGACTGCCGCGCAGTGTGTTAAGAGGCTGCGCTTCAGAAGGGAGGTGGTTGCAGAGATCTGCCAGCTGCTTCACAGAGATCTGCGTCCACAGCTGATGTGCAGGACGTCTCTGTCGGTGGAAGTGAAGGTCACGGTGGCTCTGAACTTTTATGCAAGCGGCTCCTTCCAAGCCGCTGCTGGGGACATAGCTAACATATCCCAGTTCGCCGTGCATCGCTGCATCCGGCAGGTCACCGATGCCCTTTTCACAAGGAGACACCAATTCATCTCCTTCCCCATGACCCTGGCGAGGCAGGAGCAGCATGCAGTTGGATTTGCGAGGATCGCGGACTTCCCCATGGTGCAGGGCGCCATTGACTGCACGCATGTGGCTTTGCGGGCACCTATCGACAATGCCGAGGATTACCGCAACCGGAAGGGCTACCATTCCCTCAATGTACAGCTGGTGTGTGACAACAGGCAGCGCATCCTAGCTGTCAATGCCCGCTTTCCAGGCAGCAGCCACGATGCATTTATCCTGCGCCAGACTACTGTGGCTGACATGTTCCAGGCACAGCCTCCCCCAAGAGGATGGCTTATCAGGGACAAAGGCTATCCTTTGTGTACATGGCTCATGACCCTGCTCCGCGCGCCCAGGACCCCTGCTGAGGAGGCATACAACGAAAGCCATCAAGCCACAAGGAACATCATAGAGCAAACGATTGGCGTCCTCAAGCAACGGTTCCGCTGCCTGGATCGCTCCGGCGGATCTCTGCAGTATTCGCCGGATAGAGTCTCCCAGTTTGTCGTCGTTTGCTGCATGCTGCACAACCTGGCTATCCGCAGGACTCAGGCACTGCCACCTCACGTTGGACCACCACCTGAGGAGGAGGAGCTGGAGGACCATGAGGAGGAGGAGGAGGAGGAGGAGGAGTACCAGCCCAGGAGGGAGCCACAAGGTCCAAGGGCCGTCCATCGGCGGCTTATTGAACGACACTTCTAGGCCCCCTGTCAGGGAATGGCTTGTGGCAATGAAGGGACATGAATGCAGCCGCTCCGCAAGCCCTCAGCCGGTTAACGCAACAACCACTTCAAACATCAAACATGGACAAGCTGAATAAAGAAAAAGCTTTATTGAACAAACTCAGGGCCCTTCCTACATGAAGCCCAAAAACAGACAACACCCCCAAAAAACAGTCAAACACATGACTCACTCCCACAACCTGGGGAGGAATAACAAAACTTGTCCATCCAAATGGCCTTCATCCTCGGCCTTACCAAAACAACCACCCCCATAGAAAACACAACCACCCCCATATAAAAAAACATTTGGCAACACCCTCTACTTTGTGTGCCGAGAGGGCGAGTCCTTGTCCAGCCTTTTCCGGCCCCTGGCTGACCTGCTGCTCCACCTCAACCTGGGCCCTGTGGGTGCTGCAAGGCTGGGGGAAGGCTCCTGAGGGGCACATGGCGTGACGGCAGATGCCCTTGGGGGTCGGCCTAGACGAGCTCTGGCCCTCGAGGGGCCGGCTGCTGACTGCTGCAGCTGTGGCTGGGCAGCATTAGTCTCTCCAGCAGCTTGTGGCAGCTTCACTGGGGGAGTGGCAGTGGCGGCTGCAGCAATGGGGGCAAGCTGGCTGATGCCAGGCGCTCGCTGCTCGCCTGAGACACTGGCACTCGGCTGGGCTGGCACTGCAGCAAGCGCAGCAATCTGCTGAAGGCCAGGCCGCTGTGCTGCTGCAGCGCGGCGGGTGCCCTGGCGATGCCTGGCTGACACAGCGAGTGTGGCAGCAGTGAGTGCCCGTACTGCCCTGGTCTGTGCCCGCATCAGACCAGCCAGTGACTGCACGGCACCACTGATCAACTGGCCACTCGCTGCCTGTGCTGCCCTGAAGTCGTCCCGACTCGCGCCCTGTGCTGCCCTGAATTCGGCCCGACTCGCGTCCTGTGCTGCCCCGAATTGCTCGAAACCCCTGTCCTGTGCTGCCCCGAGTTGCTCGAAACCCCTGGCCTGTGAGGCCCCGAAATTGGACACACTATGAGCCAGGGACTCGATGGCCTCAGGCAACCGTGCCACAACCCCCATGAACTCGGTGTGCCGGCGATCCGAGTCCGCGGACATTTGATCGAGGAGGCGCACCTCCTGGGCGAGGACTGTCTCCGGACTGGAGGCCGGACTCTCCCTCTGGGGAGAAGGCCGCCGAGCTGCCCGACCCTTCCCGCGTGGCTGGACGCCACTGGGCACAGGAACTACACTCCCCTGCAACACTTCCCCCCTCTGGGGAGAAGGCCGCCGAGCTGCCCGACCCTTCCCGCGTGGCTGGACGCCACTGGGCACAGGAGCTACACCCCCCTCCGACACTTCCCCCTGGCTCTCCTCCAGGGAAGACGTGTCCCCTCCTTTGCCATCCCCTGGCGCGGATGAGGGTTCCCCCAATGGGCCGCCTTCCTCTTGCTCCTCCTTGTCCTCCTCTTCCGAGGGACTGTCACTGGCAGCTTCAGGGACCTCCTCCTCACCAGCTGAAAGCAGGAAGGCACAGGGGTAGCTTTAGAGTGAGGACAGGGCGTCAGCGAGGGAGGCATGAGTGGTGGCATTCAGCGCATTGGTCGGACAGTGGCAAAGGATGTAGATCTGAAGCGCAAGGGGAACGAGAGAGGTCCAAAAGGTGATGTCCTTACCATTGGGGCCCAGCACAGGGTCGGCATCTCCACATGCAACGGGGCCAATCAGCTGGCCACCCATGAGTCGACCCACGCGCTCCTCCAGGTCACTGAGCTGCTGGGACTGGGGACGGCCTCCCCCGGTGTCAGTCCGGCTCCTCAGATTCTGGGCCAGCTTGGCCTGCAAGAGAAAGGATGGCCTCTAAGTACAGCGTGGTGCCCTGTTGTTGTGTGCACTGCCTCCCATGGTCGAATAGCTTGGCCAGTGTGGTGCCCTGTTGTTGTATGCACTGCCTCCCATGGTCGAATAGCTTGGCCAGTGTGGTGCCCTGTTGCTGTATGCACTGCCTCCCATGGTCAAATAGCTTGGCCAGTGTGGTGCCCTGTTGCTGTATGCACTGCCTCCCATGGTCGAATAGCTTGGCCAGTGTGGTGCCCTGTTGCTGTATGCACTGCCTCCCATGGTCGAATAGCTTGGCCAGTGTGTAAAGTGCAGAAAGTGCAATTGATGTTCATGCCAGTGCCATAGCTGCTGGATGAGGGCTGGCCATTAGGGCTTTGAGGTCCCTTTGCCCATAATGTGAGGTGCACATGCAAGGATGAGGAGGACACTGGAAAGGGTACTCACCCTGACAATCCGAGTGAGGTCGTTAAACTTTTTCCGGCATTGGACACCAGTCCTGGGGACATCGCAGGTGGCTGTGACCCTCTGGGCGACATCCCCCCAGGCTTTCCTGTACACCCTGGTGGCAGGCTTCTTGCCACTGTCCGGGAACAAGATATGGCGTCTCCTCTCCAAAGCCCTAACCAGCACCTTTAAATCATGGGCAGAGAAGCGCTGCGCTCGCTCACGGGCCCTCTGCATCCTTCCTGGCGCTATTTCTCTCCAGCAGCAGTGTTTAGGCCTAGCTGGAGGGCTGCAGTATCCAGGGCGTGGCAGCAGACCAAGTCGACCCTTCCCCCTTTAAGAGCTGGCCGGCGCCAGGGTGTCTGCTGTCAATCAAGAAATGACCGCACCTGCGCTGCGCCCGGCCTCGGCGGTATCACTCTGCACCGCCGGCTTAGCGCCTAAAGATAGCCGTGCATCGCCAGTTTTAGCGCTCGAGCAAACTCCTTGGCCAAAGCTACTGAATATCGGCGAAGTGGCCTCCACTTTGCGTCGGGCGCAAACTTTAGCGGCCGCCCGACTTTACCGCCCCAAAAGTGGCTATACTGAATTTCTAGGCCTCTATACTGTACTTACATGGCTTTTCCTCCTCCCCAACTAGGAAAACATTACCCCTTTAAGAATCAAGGCATTATATTCAATTTACATGTGATCCAAACAATGTTTTAATAGATAGAATTCTGTAAATGACCATTTGAGTGCTGTGTTTGTCTACTTTTTTGTTTTTAGTAATTGTTACAATGGCTTGGACCTTTACTGCCAGTTCAAACTCCTGGGAATTGGATTTTGTTATAGGATAATAATTAACTTATACTATTAAATACACTCCGTCAGTATGGATAATATAGGTTCGGATCAGTAGTGTAGGTTTTCTGAATTTGTGTTCCCTACGCAGAGCTTACTAAGAGTGCATATTGGGAATTTGGGTGTGGAAAGTCCTGTAGGGCCCACTGACTCTTGTGTCTGAATTCCCAACATGGGCTCTAAGTGCACAAGGGTCTGCACCAGGAGCACACATTCAAAAAATCTACTCTAATATTCCGTGTCGTAGACTTAGAACAAGCTTAGGCACTGGAAAAGAAAAAAAGCAAGATATTGCTGGATACGTTCAGTTATCAAATCAAATTGAAAATACACTTGTAAACTTAGCTTTGCTTCATATTTTAAAATTGTATTGAAATTTTTTGTCTGGTGTTCATTGCGAGCTCAACTGCAGTGCTTTAAAACAATTTAACATCACAAACAACTATCTGATTTTAAAAGAGGAGAACATACTCATAGCATGTATTATGTAGTCCCACCATTTATCTGTGATTTATTTATGAGCTACCATGGTGCTCATTGTAATTTATTCCCACTAATATTTCTTTTGGGTCCAACACAGACACATAAGATGAAGATTTCATCTCTCTCAAGGCAGCTAAAAGTTTGAAGATACCTGAGTATGGGATTGTCTCATTCCATTTCTAGGGTTTTAGGTTTTAGTCAAAAAAACTTAATTCCCACTTTTGTTTAAACATATTTACATTGAACTCAATACACCTCCCTAATGATGTTCTTTGATATTCTGAAGGAATATAATTACAGTATAGACTTATGTGGCCATTATTTCTATTTGCATTGGTAGTTGGAGGTTAGAGCAGACCTCATGTATAAATCCAACATCCATCGAAAGACCAACCTAATTCAGTTGGTGCTGACAAAGAGGTGCTGGTTTAGAGTCTGTTTGGTACTGAGGTGTAGCAGTATAAAGCTTTGAATGTCTACATTGATTTTATTGAGGCAGGACGGGGCAGAGGAAAAGGTGAAGCTGAACTGGTAGCAGAAGAGAAGAAATCGGCCCCTGTATTTCTTTGTTGTTCTAAATTTGCATCTGTAGAAATTGCAATTGCTAAACTTCATAAGGAAGTAAAGACGTAAAATAGTTGGTTGATTTTCCACGGAAACCCAGCGTAAGCTCGAGGAACAGCACCTCATCTTCCGATTAGGCACTTTACAGCCTTCCGGACTCAATATCGAGTTCAACAATTTCAGATCATAACCTCGGCCCCTATTACATTTTTAGATATATTTTTTATCCACACCTTTGTTTTGTGCCCTTCCCCCTTTTTTTCTCTCCCACATGGCAGCTGTCTCTCATTCTGCCAGCGCATTTCACACCTAATCTAGAGCCGTCTTTTGTCTCTCCACTAGTCCTATCACCACCTCGTCTCGTTTTGAATACCTCTTAATGTCTCTTCACTTCTCTTTTGTTCTTTCATCCCCATTTCCCAGCCCACATACTGGCCTTTTAATCTGTTTCATTTCCTGTGCCTTTTCAGTCCTGATGAAGGGTTTCAACCTGAAACGTTAACTCCATTTCTCTCTCCACGGATGTTACCTGGCCTGCTGAGTTTTTCCAGCATTTTCTGTTGTTATTATGGTTGATTTTCTACTTTTCTTGGCAGGTCTATAGCTGTTTCATTGCCCCTCATAGCTGCATCTAGTTCTTACCACCGGGGACATTTTCAACTTTGCCGCCTGGGCAGTAGCCTGGAGGAACATTGTAGAACCTGCCCAATTTTAGTTCCATTGGAATCAATGAAATAAAATGATGAAGAAATTGGACTCAATCTGATTGGACAGGTTATTAGAGGCAGAAAGGAAGGTAGGACTAGAGGCCATGCATATAAAATCCATAGGCAAAGAGTTAATGTCTATGGATGTAGTTTATATGGACTTCCAAAATGCATTCGATAAGATGCCACATAAGAGACTGTTAGCTAAAATTAAAGCACATGGAATTGACGGCAAATTATTGACCTGGTTAGGAGATTGGTTAGGCAGTAGAAGATAGAGAGTAGGGATAATGGGTATGTACTTGAATTGGAAGGAAGTGACTAGTCATGTCCCACAAAGACCTGTGCTGAGGCCTCAACTATTCACTATATTTATGAATTACTTCGATAACACAATAGAAAGCCATGTATCCAAGTTTGCCAATGACACAAAGGCGGATGGCATAGTAAGTAGTGTAGACCGGAGCATAAAATTACAAAGAAACGTTGATAGATTAAATGAGTGGGCAAAACTGTGGCAGGTGGATTTCAACACAGGTAGATGTGAGGTCATCCATTTTGGACCAAAAAAGGATAGATCCGATTATTTTTTAAATGGTGAAAAACTAGGAACAGTAGAGGCACAAAGTGATTTAGGTGTCCATGTACACAGATCACTAAAATGTTATAGTCTCATACAAAAAGTAATCTAGAAGGCTAACGGAATGTTAGCCTTTATAACTAGAGGGCTAGAACACAAAGGGGAGGGAGTTTTGCTACAGCTATACAAAGCCCTGGTTAGACCACATCTGGAGTACTGAGTACAATTCTGGGAACTGCACCTTAGAAATGATACATTGGCCTTGGAAGGAATGCAGCACAGATTCACCAGAATGTTACCAGGGCTCCGAGGGTTAGATTATGAGAGGTTACATAAACTAGGTTTGTATAAAAAGTTAAGGAGTGATTTGTTTGAAGGTGTTAGGATTTTGAAAGAAATTGATAGGGTAGTTAGAGAGAATTTTTTTCCACTTATGAGGGAAAAGAAAGAAAGACTTACATTTATCCGGTCGAGGACAAGGGGACATAACCTTAAAGTCAGAGCCAGGCCATTGAGGAGAGAGATTAGGAAGCACTTTTTCATGCAAAGGGTGGTAGAAGTGTGGAATTCTCTCCCAAAAAAAGCAGTAGATGCTAGCTCAATTAATAGTCTTAAATCTGAGAGCGATAGATTTTTGCCAGCCAAGGGTATTAAGGGATATGGAGCCAAGGCAGGTGGATAGAGTTAGGATACAGGCCAGCCATCATCTCAATAAATGTGGAACAGGCTCGAGGGGCTGAATGACCTATGACTGTTCCTATGTTTCTATTTCTGAGAGATATGATGGCCCGTATTTTCCGATCGTAGGCCCCCCGCAGGCGGAGGCCTGCGATCTGGAAAAATCTACGCCCTTACCTGAGGACTCCCGGGACGCACACGCTTCCGCTCCTGGGCCTCTCCAAACTCCAAATGCCCAGGGCCCACGTATCCCAGAGGCGCAGGTAGTTCACAGCATCCCTGGGATCATGTGGGCCATGGGGAGCCAATCAAAGAAGGGAATCTCCCTTCATACACTTGACAGGAAGACCTGTCAATTATATGAATGGAGATCACCCCAAAAACTTAGTAAAACTTTAAATAATTTTTTTAAATCACATTTTTAAAATGACTTGAAATTACAAAAAATAAGTCTTTTAAACAAAAAATTAATTTTTTTGAAAAAAATAATTAAAGTTTTTTATGGGGCTAAATATAAACTTACCTTTTTAAAAGTATTTTAAAATGATAAATCAGTGAAAACATTTTTAAAAAAAACTTTTTTCAACTCTTATCCTGGTAAAAGCAGGCCTTACGCCTACTTTTACCAGGCATAAGAATTGTAAGGGTTTTCTGCAGGCAGAGGGTCTCCAAAAAACGGAACTATCCGCCCGCAGAGGCCCTTCTCCAGGGCAGCCGGAGGATCTGTCAAGACCATTCTTGACAGATCGGAAATGCCGGTTTTCAGCACATGTGCTGTGCATGCCTGAAACTGGCATTTCCGATGTCCCTGCAGGTGGGTACACAGCCCATACCCACCCATAGGGATCGGAATATCTGGGCCGATAAGGCACTAAATATAAGTCTTTCTTTCTTGCTGCGCTTGGACAGGAATGTAACTATTCAAAAGGCAAGCAATAAGCTTGATTCTTCTGACAGAAGCGAAGCTCTTCTTACAAAGATAGCCTCTGCCAACAACCTGTAACACACAGAGTTAAAAATAGGTATAAGGCAAGTTCATGATGCCACCAGATACACAACCCAGGCAGCAACTGTCCTTGCTTGACAACTGCACTGTGCACGTGTTACTCAGGTTAGTGTAGAGAACAGCAGTGGAGGCACCTGGCCAAGAGTATGATTGAAGATACTTCAATAAAGCTGGGACCTGACAACCCGAGTGTTGGCTTGGTTACTGGGACTCAGTATAAACACACTGTTGATTTCACTTCAGAGATCAATGGGGAACCATAAATGTTGTTAAAAATTGATTGCTTTCCTTTTCATAGTAAACGGAATAACATATGTGCAGCTGGGTAGGAAACAGCACTGAACTTTAATCCCAGCAGCAATTTATGAATAACTTTGAATGTATTCCCATTTTTGATCATTTTTAAATGAACTTTACCCTGTTTTGTCACCACATTCAAATGTATCAAAACACAAACCTTATATCTGATATTTTGTTTATTTCTCAATTGACCGAAGTCCCCAAATTCAAAATTACATAAAATAGGCATTACAAAACAGAAATAGGCCATTTGGCCCAACCAGTCCATGTTGGTGTTTATCCTCCATGTGAGCAGTAGTCCTAATCCCATGTCCGCTCTCTGTTCTCATATCCCTCTCCACTGCCTCTTCCACCCGCATGCCTAACTTGTTTTGAGGAGCTTCTGGATTTCTTTATCACCAAGATATAGACCATCCGTTAAACTGTATCTGTTGCTTCAGCCCCTTCACCTTGCCCACTAAGCCAAACCTCCCACACCAGTCCTGAAACCCTGTCTATCTATAGTTTCTACCCTATTCCCTCTTGAAGCTCTTCAGTCCATGAGACCCACCTCCTGCTCGCTTCAATCTATTCCCACTAAATTCATGACCACTCAATGTCCCTTCTGGCCTGCGTAATAGCTGACATTATAAATGGAGCTGTCTCCCTCCCTTTCAAAACCACCGCCATCTCCTGAAAAGACCTACTGTCGACCCCTCTGTTCTCGCTAAACACCAACCTATCTTCAACCTCCATTTTTTCTCCAAGGGCCTTGAACATGTTGTCGCCTCCCAGGTCTGTGCTCATCTATCTCGTAACTCCATGATTGAATCCCTACATCAGGTTTCTGCCACTGACACAACACCAAAACAGCCGTAACCACAGTCATCAACAACATCCTCTGAGACTGTGACCATGATGCATTATCCCTCCTTGTCTTCTTTGCAATCTTTGACATGGCCAACCATACTCCTGCCTTCGCTGACCTACAAGGCCTTGGACAATGTGGACCACTTTCCATACCTTGGGAGCCTACTGTCAACAAGGGCAGACGTCGATGACGAAGTCCAACACCGCCTTCAGTGTGCCAGTGCAGCCTTCGGTCGCCCGAGGAAGAGAATGTTTGAAGACCAGGATCTCAAACCTGGCACTAAGCTCATGGTCTACAGAGCAGTAGTGATACCCACCCTGCTGTATGCCTCAGAGATATGGACCATGTACAGCAGGCACCTCAAAGCACTGGAGAGGTACCACCAACGCTGCCTCCGCAAGATTTTGCAAATCCATTGGCAGGATAGGCGCACCAACATTAGTGTTCTCGCTCAGGCCAACATCCCCAGCATCGAAGCTTTGACTGTGCTTGATCAGCTCTGATGGACGGGTCACATCGTCCGCATGCCCGATACGAGACTCCCAAAACAAGCGCTCTACTCGGAGCTCTGGCACGACAAGAGAGCCCCAGGTGGGCAGAGGAAATGCTTCAAGGACACCCTCAAAGCCTCCTTGAAAAAGTGTAACATCCCCACCGACACCTGGGAATCCCTGGCCCAAGACCGCACAAAGTGGAGGAGAAGCATCTAGGAAGGCGCTGAACACCTCGAGTCTCTTCACCAGAAGCAAGTGGAAGCCAAGCGCAAGCAGCGCAAGGAGCGCACGTCAACCCAAGCACCCCACCCACCGTCTGCCCCACCTGTGACAGAGACTGTAGGTCCCGCAATGGACTCATCAGTCACCTGCGAACTCATTTTTAATGTGGAAGCAAGTCATCCTCGGTTCCGAGGGACTGCCTAAGAAGAAGGAAGAAGACATTGCCCCCCAGTACCCCAATGCCTCAAATTTAAACTTCTAATTTTTATGTTTAAATCCTTCATGCCTTGCCACTCCCTATCTCTGTAATCTCTTCCAGTTCTACACGCCCCTCACACCAAACCTTTAACTCTAAGCACTTAGTGCAACACCATCTCCTTTGCCACAACATTGGTGGCCATATCTCCATAGCTTCACTCCTCCTAATCTCTGTTTCTTTGGCTCAGCATCCATTTTTACTTACCTGCAAATCGCCTTAGAATGGTTTTGTATGTTAAAAGCACTATATAAATGCAAGTTGTTGTTGTTGAATAGATTATTAGATATGCTGTTCTTCTGTTACTTGGGGAGAGTGCCAAACAGGGTCCCTTGCACCAACCTCATGAAG
This sequence comes from Somniosus microcephalus, assembly GCF_052327205.1. NCBI lineage: Eukaryota > Metazoa > Chordata > Chondrichthyes > Squaliformes > Somniosidae > Somniosus > Somniosus microcephalus. Next base: position 244,517,707 of record NC_140990.1, on the reverse strand, counting down.
AAGAAGAAGAATTTTCATCTATGTAGTGCCTTTCATGACCTCAGCATATCCCAAAGCTCTTTACAGCTCATGAAGTATTTTTTAAGTGTCGTCACTGCTGTAATGTAGGAAACACGGCAGCTAATTTGCACACAAATAGCAATTAGATAATGACTAGATAACCTGTTTCAATGATGTTGGTTGAGGGATAAATGTTAGCCAGGACACCAGGGAGAACTCCCTGCTCTCCTTTGAAATACTGCAGTGGGATCTTTTGGGGGAGAAATTCGGTATCGCCCCGTTTGGGGCGTAAGTATCAGCCGGGCGCGAAGTTTTGCGCCTGGCGCAAATTATCGCCACCTACTGGTAAATTGGCCTCCTTCGCCCCCAGGAGGTGCTTGGAGCGCCAAAGCAGGCGCTGCACGACTGTCTTAAGACGCTAAGCCGGAGAAGCGAGGCGCTACCTCCGAGGGCGGGCACAGCGCAGGTGCGGCCAGTTAGCAATTGCACACAGACACGCTGGCGCCGGTCAGCTCTTAAAGGGGAGGGTCGATCTTGAATTGCAGCCACACCCTGCGCATCGGAGCCCTGAATCTCGGCCTGGACAGACCTGTTGCCACATACTTAAGCCAAGGACCATGGAGAGGGCGAGGGAGCGAGCGCAGCGGTTCAGCGAGGGGGCCTTGGAGGTTCTGGTTGGCGCGGTGGAGCGCAGGCGATCGCTCCTGTACCCGGACAGTGGCAGGAGGCCGCTGCCCAGCAACTATCGAAAAGCTTGGAGGAAGGTGGCTCACAGAGTGACCTCCAGCAGCATAGTGCCTAGGACCCCTGTGCAATGCAGGAAGAAGTTCAACGACTTCACTCGGGTCGTCAGGGTGAGTGCCCTTTTCAGAATCCTCTTTATCCCTGCATCTCGACCACACTTTATGGCCAGAGGGTCCTGAAAGCCCCAATGCCCAGCACTCCTCCAACACCTATGGCCCTTTCAGGAAACTCACATGCACATTCAGCACTTTACACACTGTAAGGGCTATTCGACCATGAGAGGCATTGCAGCCAAGATCAGGGCGGCACACTGTAAGGGCTATTCCACCATGGGAGGCATTGCAGCCAAGACCAGGGCTGCACACTGTAAGGGCTATTCCACCATGGGAGGCATTGCAGCCAAGATCAGGGCTGCACACTGTAAGGGCTATTCCACCATGGGAGGCACTGCAGCCAAGATCAGGGCTACACACTGTACTCAGAGCCCGTCCTTTCTCTTGCAGGGCAAGCTGGCGCATAACAGGAGGCAGCAGCAATGGACCGGGGGAGGCCGGCCTCACCTTCAAGCCCTGACCGATCTGGAGCAGCGAGTCCAACGGATTATGGCAGGCTGGATGATTGGCCCTGTCGCCACTGGAGATGCTGACCCCGTTATGGACAGCAATGGTAAGGTCATCACCTTTTTGACCTCTCTCCTTCCACTTGTTCCTCACACCAGCATCCTTTGCCACTTTCGAGCCAAATCAGTACATTGCAGCACTCATGCCTCCCTCGCTGCCACCCTGTCCTCACGCTAAAGCCAATCTTGTACCTCCCTGCTTTCAGATGCTGATTCGCCAGGTGAGGAGGCGGGCCCTCAAGCTGCCACTGTGAGTGATTCTGAAGGTGACGCCGAGGAGGAAGCCGGACCATCAGTGCCACCCTCAACCGAGGCAGCCCATGGCCATAATGGGGACACGTCTTCCCTGGAGGGGAGCAGGGGGGAATGGTCTGAGGAGGGTGAAGCTCCGGGGCCCAGCGGGCTGCAGCAACGCGAGGGGGGTAGGGAAGCTCGGCGGCAAGGCTTCTCCCCGGAGGGAGAGTTTGGCCTCGACTCCTGTTACAGTGAGCGCAGAAGAGGTGCGGCTCCTCGCTGAAATGAGCACCCAGGCGGAGCACAGGCACACTGAGCTCATGGCTGCAGTGGCAAGGATGCCAGATTCCATTGAGTCACTGGCAAGGAGTGTCCAGGACTTCGGCGCAGCACAGGCAAGGAGTGTCCAGGACTTCGGCGCAGCACAGGCAAGGAGTGTCCAGGACTTCGGCGCAGCACAGGCAAGGAGTGTCCAGGACTTCGGTGCAGCACAGGCAAGGATTGTCCAGGACGTTGGCGCAGCACAGGCGGCTGCCACGCAATTGCTTAGTGCTGCAGTGCAGTCAGTGGCTGGTCTCATGCAGACGCAGATTGAGGCCACACGAGCACTGACTGCTACCACCCTCGCTGGATCAGGCAGGATTCACCGGGGCCCTCACCGCGCTGCAGCAGGCCAGCAATCTGTGCTTCAGCAGATTGCTCTGCATGCTGCAGTGCTGCCCCGTGGGAGTGCCAGTGTGTCGGCCGAACAGGGAGTTGCTGTCCTCTCTCAGGATGACAGCATTCCTGCTGCCAGCACTGTCACTTCTCCACTGCAGCTGCCACTGCCTGTAAGACAGACTGCTGCCGCCCATGCAGAGTTGGAGCAGTCAGCAGCCAGGCCCTCCAGGCCCAGAGCTGGTCCAGGCCGTCCCTCAAGGGCATCTGCAGTCTCAGTTTCTGACACTCAGCAGCCTTCCCCCAGCCTTGCTGCAGCCACTGGGGTCCCATTGCGGAGGAGCTGCAGGGTGGGAAGGGGCGAATCTCGCAAGCGAGGCAGATCACCCTCGAAGGGCAAAAAGTAGGAGGTGTGGCAAAATGTTGTTAATTGTTTTATTGAAGGCCAAGGATCATGGTCATATTTTTGTTACTGTTTTGTTCATTGTCTCCAGGTTGTGAGAGCCAGTTATGTGACTGACTGTTTTTTGGGGGGTTTCTCTCTATTACTTTGTCATGCGGGAAGGGCACACAGTTTGTTAAATAAAGAAGTGTCTTTATTCAGAATGTGCATGTTTGGTCTTTGAACTAATTGTTGCCTTGACTGGCTTAGGGGTTGCGGCATGGCCCCATTCATGTTCTTTGAATGGCAGAAGCCATTCCCTCAGAGAGGGCCTAGAAGCGACTTGCTATAAGCCACTGACGGATGGCCCTTGCATTTTGTGCCTCCCTCCCGTCTTGGTGCTGCTGCTCCTCCTCCTCCTCCTCCTCTGCTGGTGCTCCAATGTCTGGTGGCATTGGCTGAGTCCTGAGGATTGCCAGGTTATGCAGCATAAGAACATAAGAACATAAGAACATAAGAAGTAGGAGCAGGAGTAGGCCATACGGCCCCTCGGGCCTGCTCCGCCATTCAATAGGATCATGGCTGATCCGAATCCAGACTCACGTCCACTTCCCTGCCCTCTCCCCGTAACCCCTAATTCCCTTATCTGCTAGGAAACTGTCTATCTCCATTTTAAATTTATTTAATGTTGCAGCTTCCACAGCTCTCTGGGGTAGCAAATTCCATAGATTTACTACCCTCTGAGTGAAGAAGTTTCTCCTCATCTCAGTTTTGAAAGGGCAGCCCCTTATTCTTAGATTATGCCCCCTAGTTCTAGTCTCACCCATCAGTGGAAACATCCTCCCCGCATCCACCGATCAAGCCCCCTCACAATCTTATATGTTTCGATAAGATCGCCTCTCATTCTTCTGAACTCCAATGAGTAGAGTCCCAACCTACTCAACCTTTCCTCATACGTCAACCCCCTCATCTCCAGAATCAACCGAGTGAACCTTCTCTGAACCGCCTCGAGAGCAAGTATATCTTTTCTTAAATATGGAAACCAAAACTGCACGCAGTATTCCAGGTGTGGCCTCACCAATACCCTGTATAACTGCAGCAAGACTTCCCTGTTTTTATACTCCATCCCCCTTGCAATAAAAGCCAAGATTCCATTGGCCTTCCTGATCACCTGCTGCACCTGCATACTAACTTTTTGTGTTTCATGCACCAGGACGCCCAGATCCCTTTGTACTGTAGCACTTTGCAGTTTCTCTCCATTTAGATAATAACTTGCTCTTTGATTTTTTCTGCCAAAGTACATAACCTCACACTTTCCAACATTATATTGCATCTGCCAAATCTCTGCCCACTCACTTAGCCTGTCTATGTCCTTTTGCAGGTTTTTTATGTCCTCCTCACTCATTGCTTTCCCTCCCATCTTTGTATCGTCGGCAAACTTGGATATGTTGCACTCGGTCCCTTCCTCCAAATCGTTAATATAGATTGTAAAGAGTTGGGGTCCCAGCACTGACCCCTGCGGAACACCACTAGTTACTGATTGCCAGCCCGAGAATGAACCATTTATCCCAACTCTCTGTTTTCTGTTAGATAGCCAATCTTCCACCCATGCCAGTATATTACCCCCAATCCCGTGCATGCAGCACACAACAACGAAGTGGGAGACTCGCTCAGGTGAGTACTGAAGGGCTCCTCCGAAATGGTCCAGACAGTGGAACCGTTGCTTGAGCACGCCGATTGTGTGCTCAACGATGTTCCTGGTAGCTTGATGGCTCTCATTGTATCGTTCTTCAGCAGGGGTGCTGGGCGAACGGAGCGGGGTCATCAGCCAGGTGCACAGAGGTTAGCCCTTGTCCCCGAGAAGCCAGCCTCCTGGGTGAGCCGGGGCCTCAAAAAGGTCTGCCACAGAAGTCTGGCGCAGGATGAAGGCGTCGTGGCTGCTGCCTGAAAAGCGGGCATTGACAGCGAGTATCAGCTGTCTGTGGTCACAGACCAACTGGACGTTCAATGAATGGAATTTCTTTCGGTTGCGGAAATCCTCGGCATTCTCTTGCAGCGCCCGCAAAGCCACATGGGTGCAGTCAATGGCGCCCTGGACCATGGGGAAGCCCGCTATTCTTGCAAAGCCCATTGCGCGCTCTTGCTGCTTGTCCGGGTTCATGGGGAAGGAGATGTACTGTCGTCTCCTTTTAAAGAGGGCATTCATGACTTGACGGATGCAGCAATGCACCGTGAACTGGGAGATATTGGCAATGTCCCCAGTAGCGGATTGAAAGGAGCCGGTGGCATAGAAGTTAAGAGCCACTGTTACCTTCACTGCCACTGACAGAGACGTCCTGCTCCTCAGATAAGGCTGCAGATCTGGCTGAAGCAGGTGGCAGAGCTCAGTGACCACCTCCTTGCTGAATCGCAGCCTCTGAAAACACTGCTCCTCAGACATATTGATGTATGAGAACTGTTGGCGGAAAACCCTGGGAGCGTAAGGTCTCGTGTGCCGACGCCTGTTGGCCCTCCTCCGTCTGGCTATGATTGCCACTCTCTCTCTGCATCTCTGTGCCCTCTCAATGTAATGAAGAAGCCCGGCGTTCCCATCCATTGCAGCTCCCATAGTATGTGGCCACTCAAAGTTATGCCGGTGAAAAAGCAAAGCAACTACAAAGTTCTGGTCAGAAGCCAAAAGTACCTCAGCGAGCGCTGACTCAATGCAGAAATCTCTCTCCCTTTGTCTCTCTGCAAATCTCTCTCTCTCTCTCAGAAGGAGTGGTCCAAAAATGGCTACCACAAAGAAGCCAGGAAGAGCCCCCTTTAAGTAGCGCCCCCCCAGCCCCACAGCGACTGGGAACTGTTCCAGCCAACCTGTCGTTGGGAGCGGCAGGCAGGAAGGAGGGGGACGCCACTGAATTTCCAGTCTGGGGCGTCCCAAGGGCGTTGCACTCTGAAATGACATCAGGATCTGCGTGCGCAGCTGAGCAGGCATTGCGGTTTAGCGCTGCTGCTAAATGTCCGCTCAATTTCGCGAGAGGCGCCGGTATCGCCGCGCCCGGGCGCTAGCTGGCTTGCGCCCCACTTATCGCCCTCTTAAGGCGCTAACGGGTGGCGCAACCAAGTGAATTTCTCCCCCTTTATGTCCACCTGAGAGGGCAGACGGGGCCTCGGTTTAACGTCTCATCTGAAAGACGGCACCTCTGACATTGCAGCACTCCCTCAGCACTGCACTGGCGTGTCAGCCTAGGTTATGTGCACAAGTCTCTAGAGTGGCTGCAACTCTTTAAATGTTACCTGAAGCTCCCCATTAGCAAGGCCCAATATGGGTCTGGAGCTCATCATGAAAAATTCATTAAAACTGACCCTGGAATTCCCATGAGTTTGAACTGGCAGGAAAGTGGCAAACATGATGGTCATCACAATCTGGTCCCACTGCTTGCACACTGGGCCTAAACATATACCCTACTGATATTAACAATGATTACAAAACCAGGCCCATTAGATGTTTGGAAACTTCTGCTAATAAACAAAAACTAAAGGTAATTTTTAAGGGGAGTGGGAAAAAGACAACATTTAAGCCATCCATTTTGGAATATGTGTCTTAGCTGTAAATGGTAGCCTGGTACAGTGAAGAACAGTCTTTTCATCTGTTACAGTGTAGCAGGAATTATATATGATCCACGCGTTACTGTATTTAGGAGTACTTGCTGCTAATACTGGAGCCAAAGTAAATAAAAATTCAAATCAGCACAGTGGTCACTGCTCACTTTGATGGGAAGACTTGCTTAAAAATAAAGGAGAAACACTCCTAACTTTTCACAGACCAAAGTAAACAGAATTTACACACACAAGGAACATTAGAATTTTTGAGGGTGTAAGCTGAGTGACACATGTGGAAACCCATCACTTCATTAGCAGTCTCGAAAACTAAGTTATTGAGAAATCCATACAGGTGGAGTTCCTGTCTGCCAGTGACAGAGTACACAATCGCTCCCCATAGGGGCGCAATTCTCTGACCTAAGTCCAGAGAGGCTAATCAAAGGTTGGGAGAGCTAAAGCTTAAGGATCTCCAAGTGTGGACAAGGGTACTGGAGCTTAACAAGCTAAAACCACACAGTGGACCAACAGGAACCGTTGGTAAGCTTCCCTCTGCTTGTCTTATCAGGACCACTCTATCCATCAGAGCATTGTTGCCGGCTTATCAGAACCAAGTGGGAAGAATTTCTGTTCCCAATGACAGGTCTACTCCACTAGGTCTCACTAATGTTCCAAGCTGGCTGGTGAATCATCGATAATATCCTGGAGTGCTGGGAAACTGCCAAACCTCCACAGAGGATTGATTTGATTCGAATCTGCCATTACCAGGCATCAGCTTAGCTGTAAAGAGACCCAGCTCAACTTGCTTCCAAAGAGGACAGTTACTAGTTGGTCATTAGACAACCGACAAGTGTGGACTTGAACAGAGTTACTCGGAGCCCTCCCAAGTGTCATGGTGAGCAGAAAACCTCACCATAGAGTGTGGGGGTAGATTGCCACAATCCTCCTGACCACAGATTGGGCACACGCATCAGTACTGGGTTCCACCAGTTGAAGGTGTGGAGGTTCAGGAGCAGCAGCTTCATTCTCTGCAATCCAATTACGGTAGGCACTGAACTCTAGAATCATAGAATCATAGGCCTTCGGTTGCTTTGCGCCTCCCGTTACTGCCCGAAGAGGGCGCTAATGGGGCGCAAAGCAACTAACGCCCGGGCGAGGCGCCGCCAATGCCTCCCACGAAATTCAGCGGGAGCTTAGCGGCGGCAGTAATCGTTAGCGCCCCAAGGCACTGCGCCGCCGGCGATGACTTGATCGCTGTGCGCAGTGCCCCGCTCGCGCCCCGGCCGCGATCTTCAGTAGCACCCTATGACTTACTGCTGGAGGCTATGTCCGACGGGGTCAGGGGGGTCTACCTGCAGCCAGGGCGGTGCTAATTAAAGGGGAGGTGCCAGGCGGCCATTTTTGTTGCTGGCCGCCTGCCAACATCTGCCCCCGTTGCCGTCCCCGGCCTCCTCTGCAGCCCCCCTGCGCAGTGCCGGCTGCGCTCCGTGAGCCTGGCACTTCTCTTGAGTGCTGGGCTCTTTTGCTGGCTCTTCGATCCCTGGTGGCCCAGTTGGGCCCCGGGTCGCGCTGCAGAAGGCCCCTCCCCTTTAAGAAGGGGAGGAAGGCCTGCAGTACCGCGGTGCGACGTGCCGCAGCGCTGCCGCGATATTCACTCACAGCGCCCCAAGAGGGAGGCGGGGCGCTTCCAGTAACACCCCACTTCCCTCTTGGGGCACTACCAATGAATTTCGGCCACGGGGGCATTAATTTTTTCGGGGTGCTAAAAGTAGCGCCTTGGCGAAGGTAGTGCCCCAAAGGGGGCGCAACTCAATTTTCCCCCCATAGAATCATAGAATGGTTACAGCATGGAAGTAGGCCATTTGGCCCATCGAGCCCGTGCCAACTCTCAGCAAGTCCCACTCCCCTGCCCTTTCCCTGTAGCCTTGCAAATTTTTTTCCTTCAGGTAAGATTGAGTCTGCCTTCACTACCTTTTCAGGCAGTGCATTCCAGATCGTAACCACTCACTGCGTAAAAAAGTTTTTTTTTGCATTGCCTTTGGTTCTTTTGCCAATCACCTTAAATCTGTGTCCTCTGGTTCTTGACCCTTCTGCCAATGGGAACAGTTTCTCTCTATCTACTCTTTCCAGACCCCTCATGATTTTGAACACCTCTATCAAATCTCCTCTCAATCTTCTCTGCTCCAAGGAGAACAACCCCAGCTTCTCAAGTCTATCAACATAACTGAAGTCCCTCATTCCTGGAATCATTCTCGTAAATCCCAGGTTTGAACACAGTACTCCAGTTGGGGCCGAACCAGTGGTTTATACAGGTTCATCATAATTTCCACACTTTTGTACTCTATACCTCTATTTATGAAGCCCAGGATCCCATCAGCCTTTTTAACTGATTTCTCAACCTGCACTACCACCATCAATGATTTGTGCACACCTACCCCTAGGTCTCTCTGTTCATGGACCTCCTTCAGGATTGTACCATTTAGTTTATATGTCCTCTTCTCATTCTTTCCATCAAAATGTATCACTTGGCACTTTTCTGCATTAAATTTCATCTGCCACGTGTCCGCCCATTTCACCAGCCTGTCTATGTCTTCCTGAAGTCTATCGCTCTCTTCCTCACTGTTCACTATACTTCCAAGTTTTGTGTCATCTGCAAATTTTGAAATTGTGCCCTGTACACCCATGTCCAAGTCAATAATATATATCAAGAAAAGCAGTGGTCCAGGAACCGATCCCTGGGGAACACCACTGTATACCTTCCTCCAGTCCAAAAAACAACCGTTCACCACTACTCTCTGTTTCCTGTCACTTAGCCAATTCCGTATCCATGCTGCCACTTTCCCTTTTATTCCACGGGCTTCAACTTTGCTGGCAAGCCTATTATGTGGCACTTTGTCGAACACCTTTTGGAAATCCATGTACACTACATCAACTGCATTACCCTCATCAACCCTCTCTGTTACCTCATCAAAAAACTCGATCAAGTTGGTTAAAAACGATTTGCCTTTAAACAAATCCGTGCTGGCTTTCCTTAATTAATCCACACCTATCCAAGTGACTGTTAACTTTGTCCCTGATAACTGTTTCTAAAATCTTCCCCACTACCGAGGTCAAACTGACTGGCCTGTAGTTGCTGGGTTTATCTTTACGCCCTTTTTTGAACAATGGTGTAACATTTGCAATTCTCCAGTCCTCAGGCACCACCCCCATATCTATGGAGGATTGGAATATTATGGTCAGTACCTCCGCAATTTCCACCCTCAATTCCCTCAGCATCCTAGAATGCATCCCATCTGCTCCTGGTGATTTATCTACTTTAAATACAGCCAGCCTTTCTAATGCTTCTTCTTTATCAATTTTTATCCTATCAAGTGTCTCCACTACCTCCTCCTTCACTATGTCTATAGCAGCATCCTCTTCCTTGGTGAAGACAGATGCAAAGTACTTGTTTAGTACCTCAACCATATCCTCTGCCTCCATGCAAAGGTCTCCTTTTTGGTCCCTAATCAGCCCCACCCCTCCTCTTACTACCCTTTTGCTATTTATATGAGCTTGTGTTCTCATACCTCGCCTCCAGATAATACTTGGACGTGGGATCAGTGAGCTGCATTTTCTGCGCATCTATCTTTTAAAGAGAATGCTTTGATGACTGGTCCAAGGCCTTGACATTCTGTCCATCTGGATGATTGCCTCACATACTGAACCCTGTCAGTGCCATCAAGCAGAAACTTATTGCTACACTGACTACTGTATATGCAAATGCAGATACAAATTCTCTTCATTATGAATCATCATATCGATTTATTTGCATATAGCTACCTTCAAGCTATTAAGTTACTAAAGCTTTCTATTTTAGATCTGCTGGATTTCACTGCTCTGAATTCTGCAGATTTAAGCATTACATCATATATAGCCTGTCCATTTCATCCAATTTTTGAATAGCATATTGCATAGCGAAAAATCGCATAGACCTCCTCAGAAGACAAACACGGGACACAACCAACAGAGTACCCTTCCTCGTCCAGTACTTCCCCGGAGCGGAGAAACTACGCCATGTTCTTCGCAGCCTTCAACATGTCATCGGTGACGACGAACACCTCGCTAAGGCCATCCCCACGCCTCCACTACTCGCTTTCAAACAGCCGCCTAACCTCAAACAGACCATCGTTCGCAGCAAATTACCCAGCTTTCAGGAGAACAGCGACCACGACACCACACAACCCTGCCACAGCAACCTCTGCAAGACATGCCAGATCATCAACACAGATACCATCATCACACGTGAGGACACCACCCACCAGGTACATGGTACATACTCATGTGACTCGGCCAACGTTGTCTACCTCATACGTTGCAGGAAAGGATGCCCCGGAGCATGGTACATTGGCGAGACCATGCAGACACTGCGACAACGGATGAACGGACACCGCGCAACAATCACCAGGCAGGAGTGTTCCCTCCCAGTCGGGGAACACTTCAGCAGTCAAGGACATTCAGCCTCCAATCTTCGGGTAAGCATTCTCCAAGGTGGCCTTCGAGACACACGACAACGCAAAATCGTCGAGCAGAAACTGATAGCCAAGTTCCGCACCCATGAGGACGGCCTCAACAGAGATCTTGGGTTCATGTCACGCTACATGTAACCCCACCTGATGCAGGGTCATCCAGACTCGAGTCGACATTGGCTTGTTCTCTCTACACGGATGCGGCCGGACCTGCTGTGATTTCCAGCCAAAAAAAAAAAAAAATGTTTTTTGTCTGTTTTTTTGTTTTTCATACAGACCCCAGCATCTGCAATATTTGACCGCTTGTGACCCCACCTCATTGTTCTTTGATGTAATGTTTCCCTGACTGACCTGTTTGGACACCATTCACACCTTTGACTGCTGTGATTATCTCTCTGCCGAGGTGTGATTAATGGCAGTTGGAAAGGTTACCTGTAAACATCTGACATGATTCTCTGACTATATAAGCTGTGTCTTTATGCATTTCTCCACTTCACCTGAAGAAGGAGCAGCGCTCCGAAAGCTTGTGATTTCAAATAAAGCTGTTGGACTATAACCTGGTGTTGTGTGACTTTTTACATATTGAATAGGTTCAGTTTCAGCCTTGATATGTCACTGTGCCAAAGCCATTTTTGCAGCCATTAGTTGCAAGCTGTGTGTCTACCAGTGCACTGTTACCCACTCAGTCTGAGTTCTGGCTAAAGTAGTAGCTAATGTTTAATAACTTTTAAAGAACAACCAACAAGTGTTATCCCAAACTATAGCTTATCTCATTATCTAGATTTCACAGAATGATACTGAAGTACCAGTTAAATTAGATTTTGCAGTTTCCTTCATAAAACACTCCAGTAGAAATTAAGATTTCCTGTTAAACTGCAGCCTATTTTTCAAAGCTTTAGAAATGGTCAAATATTGAAATGTCCCACAAGTCTATTCAGCGATCACATAACTGTTACTGTTCTGCCTGTTTCTGGCAAGTAAGTAATGACATCACACCTTCTGGCAGCTTCCCAATAAAAATAACAGGGGCAAAAGGTGGGCCACAAAAAGGTTCGCCACCCAGAGACTACACGCCATACACTTGGCTTCAATAACACATTCATGCTGCAGCTTTCTAGATTGACAGCATGTTAAACAAGACAGACTTCTCAGTCATATCCATACATGAGACAACAGCTTGTCTTGTTTCCAGTCCTAATCTGCCAGGCTATGCATGGGGTATGATGAAGGTCACACTGTGAAGGATTGTTATTGCTTAACTGTTGGGAACTGGTCTTACAGTAAGCACACTGTCCAACTGGCCATTGTTCATTGTTGGGCCTGGACAGAGTGTTGGCAGGCTATTTGACTGTGGGCAGCTATCAAGGCCAAACTCGATCTTGTCCACACATTTATACTTTCCAGCAGGAGTTACTGGATAGCTGCCAAAAGTGGAACCCATGGCTAATCTTTCCCTCCCTAGACCAGAGATACTGAGGTTAATTATAGCATCCTACTCTTATGAATTTTCCCATTATGCCATTAGGGGCCTCTGTACTGGCAAAGTACAATTTTGACATTTTATTTGAATTATTCTCAATATTTCCTTTGCTGCCCAGGGGCGGCCTCTTGCCACTCCACATTCTGCTCCCGCCTGCTGGCCAGCTGCTGGTCCCACCAGTTTCGCATGTGGTAGCTGCATTGGGACACGCAGCAGGTCCCCCTGCAGGGGACGGTGAGGGAGGAGTCGGGGCTTCAGCTTGATGGAAGCTGAGATGTCTGCTCTTGAGGCGTTAGATGACAGAATGGAGAGTGTGCTGATTCATGCCTTCCAGTTTCTTACTGAGGCTTTGCAGGATCTGACAGTTGGCATCATTTCACCTATCAGGGTGTTGGCTGGAGCTGTAGATCAAGACCAAAGTGGAAGGATGTCTAGTGCAATCCGTGGCTGCTCGTGCCGCATCTCTGGGTGGCAGCCTGGGCTCCGGCCATCCAACAGCAAGCACGATGCCACCTGCACATGGCAGCTCTGGATCTCCATCCTGATTGAAGGCAGCAGCAGCCTTGGTCCAGGTGCACATGACCATGGGCACAGGTCCCATCAGCCGAGTACATTACCACCACACTCCACCTTTCTGGTCCCGAGTATACTGGGAGACTGCTCAGAGGTGTAGATGGCGGAGGGCTCGTCTAGTTGTCGGGGTCACGTGGGGTGCCTTGTGTGAGTAGGGGGAATTTAAATCATGTCTCTACTACCTCACCTTTCTCCTCCTTTGTTGTGAAGGGGAGAAGCTGCCCTGCCGGAACACTGTGACCACCACTGTCATGCCCTGCTTGTTGTTTTTGCTGCTAAGTCCAGATTTAATATTTCAAAGAGTTAAGGGGATGATTTTTGGCAGCACGCTCAGGCCCTAAATATCCTCCGAGGTGGCCAAGATGAGGTCTTGAGCTGAAACATCGGTTTAGCCTGCGTTTACCGCAAGACACCATCTTGGTAAAGGAGGTGAAGCTTGTGCTAGGAACAGCCGCCATGAGGCTCATTAAGGGGCTGATTGCCACTTAAATTGCCTGCTAGCGCTCATTAAAGAAGCTGCATGACATTTTGGTGACTAGTACATGTCCTAATGTCCTCTCCTAACAGCAACCAGCTGTTTGGGTGTAAACAAGGCGTTGATGTGGATTTCAAGCGCTACTTAAAGGAATATTCACTATTTCATGTTCACTTGCTGGGGGAGCTGTGAAGAGGACCTCTGAAACACATCGGGAGACTTTCTGGGACACTTTGTCAAGACTTCACCAACACTCTAGCAACATTTATTCTGCAAATTCTCTGAGGACTTCACCTAAAACGAGTAAGTGCTGTGCTACTCCACCTTATTGGATACCTTATAGGAGTCACCAGGAGAAAGGAAATGCTTGGTCATGGGTATCTCAATAGGGGTCCCCCCATGGTCTGGACGAAGAATGGGAGGAGGACATGAGGCCAGGCAGAGCAGCACCAGCTGCTACAGGAGAGAGGGACTGGAGGGCAAGGTGGTATCCTTCCCCCCCTGTGGGTACAGGACATCCCTTTTCCTCTGGGCCTCCTCCACCAGGACCTTCAGTGTCGCTCCCGAGAAGCTGTGCACCCTCTCCCTCAGTCCCTGAGCCATCCTGCAATGTGCCGGTGTGTGCCAGCCAGCGCACTCCACACCTACAGCGGAAGTAGATGCGTGGAGCCCACATATACTGCTCCATGAAAACTGCGTCTAATCAGCACTTAAGTGCTAAACCCGCAAGTGTCTGGTTTAGCAGCAGGCAAGTTCAAATTATGGTAATCAGCAATTAAGACCAAAATTGTGTGCTAAATCTAGGCTTTCAATCAGGCATGGCTTATTCACACAGCACACATTTAGCATCTGTTTTCACCCTTTGGCCAAAATAATCCCCTCGATGTTTATTTAATCTATTCAAAAGTTGTACAAAATTGCTAAAGTTTACATTGTTTGAACTCAGGTTTCCAACAGTTCATAACGTTTATTATTGTTGATGAAAGGTATATTCTTCTAAATAGTTGTTCAAATTTCTAATCAGATTTTAACATTTAAATAAAACACTTGTTATAATTTCAGTATGTTTCTCAGGGTCTATTTATGCAATTTTTAAAAAGATTCTAAGTATAGTTCAACTTTTTCAGTCAAAATTTGTATTTATTTGTACTTGCACTTAAAGTTATGAAACTTTTTTTAATAAAACATTCTTAAGAGAGCCATGTCTGACTCTTCTAATTGTGACCTCTGCATGGGTGCTCATTGTTTAAAGGCCTCCAGCACAAGCCCTGCCCTCTGGAAGTGATGCCTCCTGCAGATAAGCCATGTCTCTCAGCTCTGCCTCCCACAGCACAGGATCTTCTGCTTCTATTGGCTCCTTTCCAGGTATGTCAATTGTAGGAGGGCATCTTTTACCTGGTTTACGGTAATTTACCTTCCTTTACCTGGTTTACGGTAATTTACCTGGTCAAGCAGCCCTTTTTTCCACTGCACTGAGACCAATATCAAACAGCGGTTTCGAATCGCTAAACCCACCCTTCCAGTTCTGACTGGAGGGACTTATAATTAATGATATATTAAAATGGACAAAATGGTCTGGATGCGAGAAAATCAAACTTTATTAACTAAAGAAAACTACACCACACGATCAAAGTAAAATTGCTTAACAGGGGAAGGCAGACGGCAAAAACGAAGGATAAATGGCTACAATGTAAGTCTTACAATCTTAGAACATTTCCCTTAAATTACCACCCCTTTACTTCTCACTAGGTTGCCTTGTTGAGGAGTCAGAAACTTGCTCACCTGTGGTCAAAAGAGTAAGAGAGAGATATGCTTCTAAGAAGCTATCTTTATATCCTGGGAGCTCCTGCTGTTTTGGCGCTGAAAAGGTCTGTGTGTAAATTCGTGCCGAAAAGTTTGAATACACAAGAGAAAGGCCATGATTGGCTGATTCCCATTGTCTGGAATGGGTTTCAAATAAAGCTTGGGGTGGTTTGAATGTGTCTTCATTCTGGGGCCAAAATGTTCCCGCCCAAATCCAAGTTCATCTGGCTAAAACAAAAGGGATCCAACTGCCCTATTGTCTGGGTAATGGGTGATTCAAACCCATTAATTCTTAAACTGTTCCTTTTCTTAGTTTAAAAAGTCTCTTCCGTAGTTTAGGTGTGTCTCATGGTGTGTGATGGGTTTTGAATGGAGTTGGATTACTAGGTAAACAGAAGCCCTTTGTCCTGTGGTCACTGAAACCGCAGCCTAAGTGGATAATTCTTTGTGTCAACATTCTGCTGCAGTTTCTGTAAACAAACAGCTTGTAGATTACCTCTGAAGGGAAGGGAAACTCCCTTTTTGATTGACAGAATCTGACTGCCATTGCTTGATCCTCCCTTTTTCACAGACATACACGCCTTTGTCCTTGGCCATGCTTTCTGATGACCATTTTTATCCCTTTGCAATTTACACAGTTCAAAACTCAAGAGTACATTTTTTAAATAAAATGTGCTGTCTTAAAGTGTGCGAATTTTTCCACGAAGTTCCTCGATTCCAGTGTTGTCCACGTGCTGCCCAACTCAACGCAGCCCCCCTGCAATTCTGGGTATGTTTAAAACATTGTCCAACCCAGAGGCAATTTCCACGATGTAGATTAATATTTCCCGATCTTCGGGGACTGAGGGGATTTTTGCGAACCCCTACACAATGTCCAGACTTTCAGCCACGGAATAACTGTGCAGAACGCAGCACACAATGACTGCCCTTGCTACCCTCTCTGGGGAGTATTGGAGGTCACCCCCACACCTGTCCAAGTACCTGAAGTGACTCTTTAGCACCCTGATGGTTATCTGAACCACCTGCCTGGTGGACGCATGCACCTGATTGTACCTCTCCTCTGCTTCGGTCTATGCGATGCAAAAAGACGCCATCAGCCATGGCAGCAGGGGGTAAGCCTTGTCACTAACTATCCAGCCTTCCACTGGGCCCCCATCCCCGAGCATGCATGCAATGAATGAACACTTTGTGACCATATTCACATGCAAGATGAGCAGCCGGGAGTCACATACCAACTGAATGTTGAGGGGTGGAAGCCCTTTCCATTCATGTAGCTTTGCGGGTTCTGAAGGGAAACCTTCAGTGTCACGTGCATTCCGTTGATGGCACCCAGCAATTCAGTAGAAGCCTAATGCCCTCTGCCTTTTCAACCAGAAACATTCCCTATTTAATTACGTCATCAGCCCTACGGAACAGAACGTCAGTTACCTGCTGAATACAGGATCTCACTGCCCCTTGAGTAATCCTGCACATCTGCCATGGCTACCTGGAAGGATCCAGACCTGTAGACGTTGAGGGCCATGATGACCTTTATTTTCACAGTTAAGGCTCTGCTGCATGGGACTTTAAGTCATCGCGTAACGAATCGCAGAGTCAGCTGATGACCTCCTTTATGAAGTGATGCCATCGTACAGTCAGTTCCTCAGACTTCTCCTGGAACACAAGTTGAGGACTGTATATTGTCTGGGCTGGGTACCTGTGAGCGGGGTGCTGTCTCCGCTTGTGGTGCTTCACTCTTCGGGCGTCTTGTCTCTGGTTCTTTTCTTCCGGCTACTCTTCCTCTCCTATAATATAAAGCAGGGATAGAGCCAGCAAGAGATTTTTTAAATGTTATTTCCAAAATCGAATGTAAACTGGCTGTCTGCACTGACAAAGGATGATAATGCCTTCAATGCTTCCTGGATCAGCTGATCTGCGCTTGCTTCAGGTGCCTGTGCACCTGAAAATCTGATCGCCATTTGCAGAGACCCTCCGAACAAGTGCAATCGCAGGATACTTGCATTTGAAAGTTGAGCGCAGGGCCAGTTTTATGGGCGGTATTCGGGCAGAGGGATCAATAGACAGTCGTAAAACATCAAGGATTTTTGGGTGTATTGTAGTTACGCCTGTAACTCACTTACACCAGGGGCATGCCAGTAGCCCTCAAAGCTGCTACAGGGGGCATCAGCTCTATCTCCCAGTCTGCAGTTCACAGCTGTGTTAAGCAGGTGACTGACTTTGCCAGGGCCGAGTAGCACATCACCTTCTCCATTGACTTCAGCAGGCAACAGGACAGAGCTCGTGGCTTCCCTCGCATGCAGAGTGTGATTGACTGTAGGCATGTGGCCATCAGTGCACTGGAACACGAGCCAGCAACATCCGTCAGTAGAGAAGGATACCACTGTTATTGTGCAGCTCGTCGCTGGTTGCAGGAGCATCATACAGCTCTGTGCAAGGCGCCCAGGGAGTTACCACAATGCTTATACACTCAAGACAGTCTACCATCCCCCACTATTTTAACCTGTGAGGAATGGGACAGGATGGCTGCTGGGATACAAGGGATATCCTCTGCAGACCTGGCTGGTGACACCCCTATGCAATCTCACCACGCACGAGCAGCACGGATACAATCGAAATCAGAGCACAACCAAGATCCTTATTGAACACACGATAGGATTCCCCAGACACAGTGTCACGCATCATTGTGGTCTGCAGCATATTGCACAACACTGCATTACAGAGAGGTCTGCATCTGGAGGAGGTAGAGCAACAGCAGCAGTCGTCATCAGATGAGGAAGACTTGGAGGAAGGAAAGGAAGCAGCAGAGGAAAGAGGGCCACATCCGCGCCTTGTCGCAAGAGATGTGAGGGATCAGCTTGTATTTACAGCAATTCTGCAGAGTTTCACACACCCTGTCCTGAGAATTTACAAAGAGCCACTCTGCATAACAGTCCTTGACACTTTCAAACCATTCAGACACCGTTTATAGCAATTATACATGCTGACCATGCAGGCTCAATGGGAGTCATTTTGACTTTGGGCGATAGTGTAAAACGGGCGATATCGGATCAGCTACCCGTTGTACCTCTGCCCGATTTTCATTTCAATTGACTTCAATGGGAACGGAAATCAGGAGAGGTGTATAATTAGTGGCCAATCCGATATTGCCCATTTTACACTATCGCCAAAGGTCAAAATTACCCCCAGAAGCTTCTATTAAATCACACTGCTGACTAAAATGCCAAATGTGATAAAGGTGATTAATTTAATGCCAAACATAATAAATGCCTTCCATTCATTTCTCACCTAGTTGATCAGCCCATAATGCTTTAGCTTAAAGAAATCTATTACCCCTACAAGGTGCTCCTCTACTGGCCTCAGCAGAGCTGGTGAAAAGCTGCTGTACATGTCCAGACCCTTGAGATACTCGTGGCCAGTGACTTCTGGGTGCTTGAGCCTGTGAGGGCCTGGCCGCAGACTGCTGCAACTCGACTAGTGCCAGGACAGTCTAGCCCAGCTGATTTGCTTGAACCATAGTGGATTTTGGTTGAGGGTGGTGAATGTGCAAATGTGCTGACCATCTGAGAGAAGCCAACAGGTACTGCTCCCATCATGCCTCGGCCACTGCCTTGGGGCTGGGCCTCATCACTGCCACTGATCTACGGGAGAGCAGATTGCAGAAGATGACTGACCCCTTCAAAGTCCCTATCCATTTGATCCACAATTTTCTTCATTGTGGAGCTCAGCGTCTACATGGCAGCCTTTTTAAGCTACCACCAAAAGCTGCTAGCATGGACTCCTGCAGTGAAGGCCCTGCTGCAGCATCCCTGGAGGTTGCCAACTAGGGTAGATTGTTGAGTGGTAAGATGATAACACAGAAGCTGAATGCGGACTCCTCTGCATTCCCAGTCACAGTGGCAAAAATTCCTTGGCACGCCTTCCGGTACCTCAGACAGTTGTCTGCATCAGGCCAGCAGTTTCCTTCTTATAGCTGGGCCCTTGAAGTCCTCATTTTTGTCTCGCTCAGGAGAGCCACACTCACCAGCAAGGTCTCTCCTGTGCTGTTTCTGCCCCCAGTAGCTGCTGCCGTCCACTGGTGTTTGACCTTGTGCAGATCCCTCTAGTTCACTATTTAGCCCATGCAGAGTGCCAGAGTCTGAGCTGGTGCCTGGAAGGGGTGGAGCGTGTGAAGCTGCATCATCAGAGGGATTGTCCTCCTCCGATATCTGTTCTTCAGCAAGAGCCTCTTGGTGTTGGGAAATCCCTAGCTGAAAGAGAAAAGGGAGAAGAGAAGCTGTACATAATCAGGTCACAGTCTTGAAAATGCTAAGCATGTTGCATTTGTGCTGAGTTAAATGGAGGGATAAATGCAGCCATCCTGCTTGGGTTCGCTGTAGTGTATGTGCCTTTAAGGCAGAACTACTTTTACAGCTCCTGTATACTGTAGTACCGGCAGTGACCACACCGGTATATAAGCTTTGCGCATGCCTCTGTACCCCCAGTCTAGAGATTACCCTCCTCCAGTAAAGACCTGTTATTTGTTAATGTACAGCATCCGTGTGATTATTTAATAATAGCATATCCACTGAACCACGGATCCAACAGTGGCAACGAGTGTCGATTCGAATCTACCTGCAACATAAAAAAAAAAATAGTCGAGGCCAGGAACACGGGCGTCGACCACGAGCAACCGCCCAGCAGTCAGGCAGAGATCCAACTTCGCAGGGGAGGCTGTGGAGAGCCAGGCTTGGTTCCCCAGCCACAACGAGCAGTAAGAGACCAATGACAGGTCCAGCGCAGACCCTTCCCGAGCAGCGGTGGCTGGAGCCGACCGACGGCGGAGAGAGAGCCGAGCAGCGCCGACGGGGTAAGACAGAGGGTGAAGAGCGCAGGGCGCAGCCGGGGGTTGAACACCGAGCGGCGTCGAGGAAAATAAAACAAACCGGAGAGAGAAACATAGAAACATAGAAGATAGGAGCAGGAGTAGGCCATTCGGCCCTTCGAGCCTGCTCCGCCATTCAACGAGATCATGGCTGATCATCCAAACCCTAGCACCCGGTCCCTACACCGACAGCTATCCCACCCAAGCCCTATCCCCGTAACCCCGTAACCCCACGTATTTAATGCCCCCTAACACTAAGGGCCAATTTTTTATCATGGCCAATCAACCTAACCCGCACATCTTTAGACTGGGTAGGAAACAGCCGGGTTCTAGACTGAGCGGCGTCGAAAAATATAAAAAGAAGAACGCGCAGAGCACAGCCAGTGCTCACGGGCTGAACAGGGTCCGCGGGGCGAAGAAAGGGGAGATGCCATTGAGCCGCGGAGAAGAAGGAAGAGTGCGGGAGGCACCATTGAGCCGCGGAGAAGAAGGGAGAGCGCGGGAGATGCCATTGAGCCGTGGAGAAGAAGGAAGAGCGTGGGAGACGCCATTTTTAGAAGCCGCAGCGGAGAAGAAGGGCGAGCGCGGGAAGGAAGGAAAGCACAGGAGACACCATTTTGTGCCAGCGGAGAAGAAGGGGAAGCGCGGGAGGCGCCATTTGTGATAGTTAACGCACACCCAAGGATGCCAAAGAGTGGCAGTATCTCTACGTTCGACAATGAAGTCGAAGACTGGGCGACATATGTGGAACGTATTGAGGTGTACTGCAGGGCGAATGAAGTGCCAGATGCTAATAAAGCACTGGTTCTGTTAACTTCCATGGGTGCAAAAACTTATGGGTTACTGCGAAATCTAATAACCCCAGAGAAGCCGGTAAACAAGAATTTTGAAAGCATAGTAGAAATCCTACAGGACCACTTAAATCCCACACCGCTGCTGATAGCAGAACGATTTAAGTTCCATAAAAGGAACCAACACAAAGACGAAAGCAATGCTGAGTACCTAACGGAACTGCGCAAGCTATCGAAACACTGCCAGTTTGGAGCGGGACTAGCAGACACGTTAAGGGACAAGTTTGTGTGTGGGCTACAAAGTGAAGGAACCCAGAAACGGCTTCTATCAGAAAAGGACCTTACGCTGGACAAAGCTTTCAGTATGGCAGTATCACACGAAGCAGCCGCAAGGGGCGCTGCAGAGATACAACGGAGACCGCAAGAATATGGCACCAATGAAATGTCCTATGGAACAGGGAAGTGCTATTGCTGCGGCAGAACAACACATGACCAGAAGGATTGTTGGTTCAAGGACCAAGTGTGCAGACAGTGTGGGAAAGCAGGACACATAGCAAGAGTCTGCAGGTCTGGGAAGAAAACCAATAGTAAGAAATCTCCACAGGAGAAGTACAAAAAGGTACACCAGGTGATGGACAGTGGTTCAGATGAACAGAAAAGTGACACAGATTCCGGAAGCAAGGAGCTAGGGTTTGGATGATCAGCCATGATCTCGTTGAATGGCGGAGCAGGCTCGAAGGGCCGAATGGCCTACTCCTGCTCCTATCTTCTATGTTTCTATGTCTGAAACTACATAAGGTAACTGAAATGGAGGATCACCAGACTATCTGGGTTACACTCAAGATAGACGGAGTCCAAGTGGAAATGGAATTGGACACAGGGTCAGCTCTAACAGTCATAAATCAAAGAGACTACAAGCGGCTATTTTCACACACACCCGTGAAAGCTACAGAGATTGTCTTGAAGACGTATACGGGGCAAAAAGTCTACCCCAAAGGAAAAATAAGGGTGAAAGTGACATATAAAGGCCAGGAAATACCTAAAATGGATATATATGTATTGCCAAATGGAGGACCACCACTGCTAGGATGTGAATGGATCCGGAAGATACAATTAGATTGGCATTCCATACAGGCACTGAAGGTTGAGGCCAAAAAGGATGACGACGTCACACCTGGACGACTGTCAAAAATGCTAACTGATGCAAAAGAAGTGTTCCAGGAGGGACTAGGAACACTAAAAGGAATAACAGCAATGATTAAAATAGAGGAAAATGCAAGCCCAAAGTTTCTGAAGGCCAGACCAGTGCCTTGTGCGATCAGACCAGCTGTTGAAGCAGAGCTGGAAGGGTTGGAACGTTCAGGAGTACTGTCCAAAGTGGACTGGAGCGAGTGGGCTACACTCATCGTTCCTGTAATGAAGAGGTCGTTGAGTAATACGCCTGGGGAACCAAAGAAGGTCCGCATCTGTGGGGATTTTAAGGTGACAGTGAACCCAGTCCTTCACATGGTGCAATATCCGCTTCCACGAATTGAGGATATTTTCGCCTCGCTATCTGGAGGTAAACGCTTCACCAAAATTGATCTAGCCCAGGCGTACTTGCAAATGGAGGTAGAAGAAGCTTCGAAACATTACCTTACGATCAACACTCATAAAGGTCTCTATCAATACAACCGGCTGGTGTTTGCAGTAGCCTCGGCTCCGGCTATCTGGCAAAGGGCGATGGATCAGGTCCTGCAAGGGATTCCAGGGACCCAGTGTTATTTGGACAACATCTTGGTCACGGGCAAAAATGACGGTGATCACCTCGCCAACTTGGAGAAGGTGCTCACCAGATTAAAGGAGTATGGGCTACGAGCTAATCGCCACAAGTGCGAGTTTTTCCAGAAACAGATCTCGTATTGTGGCCACGTCATCGATGAAGAGGGGTTACATAAGTCCCCTGACAAGATTGAGGCAGTAGTCAAGGCTCCAGCACCGGAAAATGTGTCGCAACTGAGGTCGTTCCTCGGGCTGGTAAACTACTACCACAAGTTCTTACCAAATTTGTCTACGGTATTACACCCGCTGAACACCCTACTGCAAACAGGGGTACCATGGAAGTGGGATGACGAACATAGACGAGCTTTCCAGAAGTGTAAAGAATTGATCACATCAAAAGAGGTGTTGGCCCATTTCAACCCAGCACTACCAATTCGTTTGGCATGTGATGCATCACCCTACGGTATTGGAGCAGTGCTGTCGCACAAATTCCCAGACGGGTTGGAGAGGCCAGTAGCCTTTGTGTCTCAGTCACTAACCTCAGCCGAGCGCAACTATGCCCAGATTGACAGGGAGGCCCTCAGCCTAGTATGGGGAGTAAAAAAATTCAACCATTATCTGCATGGGCAGAAGTTCACCTTGCTGGCTGACCACCAACCACTTGTCTCCATCTTTAATCCTAAGAAGGGCATTCCAGTGATGACTGCACAGCGGTTACAAAGATGGTCCCTGTTTCTAGGGGCGAATCAATATGAAATAGAATATAAAGGCACGAAACAGCATGGGAACGCTGATGGGCTATCGCGCCTGCCACTGCCTACTGTGGAGGAAGCACCAGCAGTGGACCCTATCGAGATATTTTATTCGTCAATAATTGAACGATTGCCAGTAACAAACGCGGATATAGAGAAGGAGACCCGCAATGATCTGACGCTGTCACGGGTATATGAATTGACGGTGAGGGGATGGCCAACACATGGTGACTCACTGTTGCCAGCATTCTCATCCAGAAGAGAACAGCTGTCAGTGTGCCAGGGACAGTGATGTGTGGATCCAGAGTGGTGATTCCACCCAAGTTAAGGGAGAGAGTGCTAAATGAGCTACATGAAGGTCATCTGCGGGGAGTGAAAATGAAAAGCCTTGCTAGGGCTTATGTGTGGCAGCCGGGAATCGATCAACAAATCGAAGACCTAACTAAGAGCTGCTTAGGATGCCAGAAGGTCCAAAATGCACCACCACATGCCCCTCTACACCCATGGGAGTGGCCCTCCTCTCCATGGCAATGGGTGCATATTGATTTCGCTGGTCCATTCATGGACTCAATGTTCTTAATAGCAGTGGATGCTCATTCAAAGTGGCCTGAGGTGATAAAAATGTCTTCAACCACTATAGAGAAAACGATTGCAGTCCTACGGAACATATTTGCCAGAAACGGGTTGCCAGAGCCAATTTGCTCTGATAATGGACCACAGTTTGTGTCCGACGAGTTCCAAAAATTCATGAAAAGGAATGGGGTAAGGCATTACACATCCGCCCCGTATCATCCAGCCACAAATGGATTGGCTGTGAGGTTCGTACAAACCTTTAAGAAGGCGATAAAGGCCATGTGCGACGATGAAATTCCACTACAGCATAAGATGGACAATTTCTTATTAGCCTACCGAAACGTGACACATGCAGTTACCAACCAGACCCCGGCCATGATGTTCTTTAACCGAAGGTTGAGATCTCGTCTGGACTTGCTCAGACCAAATGTGCGAAGAAATGTTGAGGACAAACAATTCCAGCACATCAATGAGAAGCCGACAAGGAGCTTCAATGTAGGGCAACCAGTCTTGGCCCGTGACTATCGAATAGAGAAGTGGCAACCCGGAACAATATGTACAAGGCAGGGGCCATTAATGTACACAGTGGATGTCGAGGAGAACATTGTGAGATGCCACGTCGATCAGATCTTAGCGTCACAGGAACACGTCAACCCCATGTCTCGAGTACCTGGGGATGAACCCGACATACCGGTAGCATCTACTTCAGACCCAGTAGCAGTAGAACCCGATGAACTACCCGATGAAAAGGGGTCAGAATCGCCTCTGCACCAAGAACAAGAACCTCTGGAAAGGCGCTATCCCGAAAGGGTCAGGAAGCCGCCCCAAAGACTGAATCTATAAATGGACTTTTATTGTTTAATGGACATGTTGAAATGTTAATTGTTATTTGAATATTAGGGGTATTACTAATCTAAAAGGGGAGGAATTGTAGTGTATGTGCCTTTAAGGCAGAACTACTTTTACAGCTCCTGTATATTGTAGTACCGGCAGTGACCACACCGGTATATAAGCTTTGCGCATGCCTCTGTACCCCCAGTCTAGAGATTACCCTCCTCCAGTAAAGACCTGTTATTTGTTAATGTACAGCATCCGTGTGATTATTTAATAATAGCATATCCACTGAACCACGGATCCAACATTCGCTACCGGTCTGTCTTGGCCCAATGCTTCTGACACTGCCTGGACCAGTGATCTCCAGGGCTTCTTGCTCTGCCTGCATGAGGGTGATGATGTTGGGGACTCCTGCACCTGTCCTTTTCCTCTCCCTGGCATTATGTTTTGTCCTACAGAAAGAGAAGATGAGAGTTAGTGAGTGGGTTAAGAATGTGAGTGGAGAAGTGTGGGGCTTGTGCACATCGTGGATGTTTTGAGAGGTGCAGAAGAATGGGGAGGTAATGAATGTAAAGTGAAGTGTGTGTGATGTGAAGTGAGTGGAAACATTTTAGAACATAATTGGACTTTTTCTTGCATTAGAAATATTCCTTAATGTATTTAAGAGTGATGACCTGGTGCAGTTTTATTGCTACAGCTGAAATTGGATTTATTGCAAAAAAAAAGCATTTTTAATAAGAGTGTCTAGTCCACCACTGTGAGTAACCTGATTTTAAATAACTGAAAATGAATTAAGGAACTATACTGAACCATTTAATAGTTTCATTAGTGTACACTAGTCAGTTTCCTAGTAAATTTTTTTTTATATTTAAAATCTTTAAAAAAGTACCTACTAGAGCCCCTGTGCCTAAAAAAATTCAACTTAATTTGAACAGCCTCCTCGAAGGGCCACAAACAGGCACAATTGGCGGAAACTCGGCATAGTGATTAATTCGATCTGGGGGCGTGGGCAGTGACATGAATCAACTGAGCGACCTGCGGGTGGCGCTGTCCAGGGAGAGTATAAATACTCGGGCACGGGCCCAGCTTGCGCAGGACATTCTTAACAGGAACTAGTGAAGGACACAAATAGACCTCCATGTTGTAAAACAGTTGATTGAAGCTTTGTTTAACGCTTAGACCAAGTGCCTAGTAGTTTTCTTACGTCAGGCAGTATTGTGGTTTGGCTGATTTCAGGTCAGCGCAAACTAGTGGAAACTCTACTGCAAGCACGATATCAGCTCAGCCTCCCATTAAACACCTCTCCTGATTTTCATTAACATCAAAGTCAACAAAAATGACCGAAAGTCAAAACTACCCCAAAGAGCGAGCTAGCTGAGGTGAGGCGGAAAGAGGACTTGGCACAAAGGACAGTGAATCAACAGTGGAATGTTCTTAAAAAGGAGATTGCAATATACCTTTTTTTTCAAAAAGAGACTATTTCAAGTTTCAGAATGTGTGGATACATAAAGAAGTTAGAAACAAATTAAAATTGAAGAAGAGAGCATACGGGGCCTATAGGTATGATAAAAATAAGAGATAACATGAGAAAATAAGGAACAAGATTAAGAAAGGGATAAAGAAAGCAAGGTGGGATACATAACACGTACTTCACTTCAGTATTTACAACAGAGGAGGATATTGGGGAGCAGGTAAATCCTGAATTGGTTAAAAGTGAGATGAGAAATATTATAATGAACAGAAATATTAGAGAAGTTAGTTAAGTTAATAAAGAACTTGACAGGATATACCCAAGGATCCTGAAGGAAATGGGAGAAGAAATAGAGAAGGCCCTATATTTCAGGGTTCTATTGAGTGTGGATATGTGATGGAGGACTGGTGAATGGCCAATATAATACCCATTATCAAAAAGGGAAACAGTAATAACCTGAGCTCAGGATCAAACAGCACAGCAAGATGGTACACAATCAGGCCTAGCCTAAGTGAACAATTGGGGAGAGGGGTGCATCCTTGGGTAAGTGTACGGAGTTTCTGGCAGGACGGCTTTGGTCTCATCAGTGTTTAAAGTGCTGGCTGTGAGATTGTGAGCAACACTTCTGCAAATCTATTTGACCTACCATTTATACCTGCCATATGAAATTCAAGTAATCTGCACAGATTTTATTCTCCTTCAGCAATTTAAATCTAATTTCAACTAGTATTTCTTGTGTGTGTTTATATTGAAGCACAGAGCAAAAAATCATTCTGGCTCCATGACTCACTAAGTAAATGATGCTGTTTTAGAGAGATGGTCCCTTGAACTTAATACTTAATCTCCATTTAGGAATTTTCAGGATGGTTGTCATTCTGAAGAGAGCTGAGAGGCAACTCACATAAAACAGGAAAAAATGAAACACTAATACAAAAGCAAAATACTGCGGATGCTGGAAATCTGAAATAAAAACAGAAAATGCTGGAAATACTCAGCAGGTCAGGCAGCATCTGTGGAGAGAGAAACAGAGTTAACGTTTCAGGTCGATGACCCTTCGTCGGAACTGGAAAAAGCTGGAGATCGAACAGGTTTTTTAGCAAGTGCAGGGGCAGGGAAAGGGGGGAGGGGAGGAAAGAACAAAAGGGAAGGTCTGTGGTGGAAGGCAGGAGAGATTAAGAGACATTAAGAGATGGTGCAAGGCAAAAGGAGATGGTAATGGGACAAGTTAAGAAACAAAAGATGGCTCTAGATGAAGTGTAAAAAAAAAGAAGAAATGAAGCACACTGTGTTCATAATTGTCCTCTTAAAAAATTAAAACTAAACAAAAATTCCCAAGCAACATAAATAGGATATAGTTTTGGGTAGCTGTAGAATATGATTTGTATTTGCATCAATGAGACTGACTACACATTACTATTCTCAACTATTTGTGAGCCATCAAGACAGCTTTATTTATGGAATAAACATTTTGCTTCCTGCCCATCCAGGATACATCCTCTGTTTGCAGCATTAATATACTGTAAGGAAATGGACAAACTGCACCAATAAATGTCTAAAATATGCTCAGTGTTTCATCTCTTGTAATGAAGAGTATTGAATGAAAATGATTTGAACAGTACCTTCTGCAAAAGTTTCATACTGGTTCATCATTACTAGGAATTAACACAGGCTCCTTCAAGCAGGATATAAATCAATAGGATATCATTTTAGACGTGTTATTTTATTACAGTTCCTGTGGGGAACTGTCAGTCTACAAAGCATGCCAGTGAGAAAGTAATAGTTGATGTTTTGATCATACTGGAGGAATGTCAGGTCATGGCTATTAATTCTCAAAGAACAACAACAGACGACTGCTACTTTTATGAATTTTTTTGTGTAAATTCCTCTGCTCACCAAGGTGGAGGATGTTAGCACTGGAAAATGAAACATTTTTTCACTCAGACATTTGCTGTCAGTATCAAGTATTCCCAACTCCGGTACTTCCCAGTTAATAGATGCAGAGTAAAACTCTCTCTACTCCAATAATGAGGCACCGTCTAAATCTCCAAAGAATATGCCTACTGTACTAATGTGACATTTTTCCTATCCCTTGCCGATCTTCATAGTGAGATTGCCAATTTAATACCAATTAATGCCAACGTAGGGCCAATTTTGTGCTGTGGGATCATATTCAGTAAAAAACTGAGTTGAGAGGAAGGGGATAATTTTCCAAATGTGCATCACTGGCGTAGACCCTTGCCCACTAGCTGCGTATATTGGGAAACTGAGGACAGCGCATCCATAATGTCCCAGTTTCTGAAGCTGGTGGGTAAGGTGTTGCACTGGTAGCATGAACTTGATAAATTGGCCACAAAGTCTTTTACAAACTGACAGACTCTCACAGTTACTTTGATTTTACTTTCTTCACACCTTCTTCCCGCAAAGTCTCCATCTGTTTTCTCAGTTTCTCCACCTTTGTTGTATCTTCTAATTTGTTAACTTGGGCTTCTGAATTAGTTGTTTTCTTCTGCCAAGGTTTTCCCTCATCTATGATTGGCAAAAACCTTGATCTTCATTTTCCCCAATTCTCGTGCCTCACTCTAGGCCCTCCTCGCCCAAGAACTGTGTCCCTGTCCTCATCTTCTATTCCACAAACCTCCCCATCTGCCAGTTCATCCATCATTTCTGCCACCAGCAAAATGATCCCAACACAAAGCACATCTTCCCATCCTCTCTCCTGCTGTCTGTTTTCCAGAGTTTTGGCACCCTTGTTTACTCTTCTGTCATGCTACTTTTGGCTGCCTTTCTCCAGACATTTTTCACATGGAGCCACAGCAGATATAAAAACTTCCTATTTGCTTCTTCCCACACCATTGTCAAGAATCCCACATACGTTTTGCATACGGTCTTTCTATGGCTAATTAGCATCCTTCTTGTGTCCGCAAGCAGGACCCTGATTTCTACGTGGCTCACCAATTAAACTCTCTCTCATTCCCAGTCCAGTTTTTCTGCTTTTAGCTTCCTATATTGCTTCAACCAAGCTCAACGCAAATTACAAAAGCGGAATGCCATCTTCCTCCTGCGCAACTTTCTGCCCTCTGGCCTGAAATGTAACAACTTCAGACATTGTTTTCTGCCACATTTCCCTGCCAGTTTTCCCCCTTCACATTCCACTTTGTTTCTTCAATATTGACAGGATTTTAGTTACCTTCTGTCTTTCTAATGCCTTTTCACCACCTGACTGAGATGACCTTTGTAAGTACTACCTTTCCCAATATGTGTCAGCTGTGGTACAGTGGGTCGCACCCTCACCTCTGAGTCAGAAGGTTGTGGGTTCATGTCCCCCTCCAGAGGCTTGAGCATAAAAATCTAGGCTGACACTCCAGTGTAGTACTGAGGGAGTGCTGCACTGTCAGAGTCATAGAGTTATACAGCACAGAAAGAGGCCCATCGCGTCCGCGCCGGCCATCAAGCCCTATCTAATCTAATCCCATTTTCCAGCATTTGGTCCGTAGCCTTGTATGCTATGGCATTTCAAGTGCTCATCCAAATGCTTCTTGAATGTTGTGAGGGTTCCTGTAAAGTCTGTGGGTTGTATAGCGAAGTAATACACAGACTACAAGAGTAACTTAAACAGGACTTTATTTTCGAAGGTCAGGGCGAATCTGCCCAATAAATTCTGCCACAGCACTTATATACCGGTGTGGTCACCGTCGGTATTACAGTATACAGCAGCCAGGATAAAGTAGTGCCACACCTAAAATAGTTCTCTTAAAGGTGGACGGTTACATACAATAGTTCTCTTAAAGGTAGAACAGTTACATACACTACAATCCTCCCTTTTTAGCTTACATCATACTTATTCCCCATTAACATAACATCATAACATATCCAACTTCATGTTACAACAGTTCACAGAGGTAGTCTCTGCGGAAACAGTTCACAGATTCAGTCTCTGCGGGAAACAGTTCACAGATTCAGTCTCTGATCTTCTTGACTCGGTCCGGACCACGCCTCCGTGGTGTAGTCGGGTCACCTTGCTAGAGGGACTCACCCCATAGTCCTTCCCTAGACTTAACAGCTTTACTTCCATCACTTCTGAACCAGCATTGCTGACTTTTTTTAAAACAAACAAAAAACAGTCGGATTGCCTTGGGAAATTTTCCTACTTTCCAACTGATTTGGCTCCATTCGGGGGACCACGTGTGTGATCGGGTAGAGGTAATAATGGTTCAGATGGTTATCATCTTCTGCTTCGTCTTTTCCTTTTTTGCTTCTTGGAGACTCTCGGGGCTCCATTGTCAGCTGCCAGCTGTAACGCCACTATCTCCCTATGTTCCTTAGACTTTAAGTGATTCATCCTGATTTCGGCACTTTGGGAGTTCTCGGCACAAGCTGGGCAGACCAGGTCCTCGTAATATTCAGTGTCACTCAACAGATCATGGTAATATTCGGTGTCGTCCTGAGCTAGGCCAGCGAGAGGGTCTTCTATTTCCTCCTTACCCAGCTGGACGTTAGCCGACTTTTGTTCCAAATCCCGACATCTGTCCTGAAGAGACTTCATCATGCGTTCAGATTCATCCCGCTTTTTCTGGGCTTCCTGCAAGTCTTTTACTAATGACCTCATTTGTGATTTCAATACTTCAACTTCATTCAGAGATTGATTGATCGGACTATTCAATCCCTCTACTGAAGTAGCTGTTTCAGTATTCTGTTGTTCTACATTGCCGTGCGTCAGCGTACTTTTGGCATCCAAGGGCTGTTCTGCTGCAGACTTCTCAGTCTGGGTTGCCACCTCAGCTCTTCCAATGACTTTTGAGAGCTCCCTTCCCTTTGAAGATTGAGGCTCGTATTTAAGTTTTTCCCATTTTAGAGTTTTATCCCTCAGCATATGAATGAGTTGGCTGACTGTTAACTCTTCTGCCATCATCCCTTTTCCATTAACTACAGGGCTGTTTATAACCTTGCCCTGGAGGAGTTGGCTGACTGTTAACTCTTCTGTCCTCATCCCTTTTCCATTAGCTGCAGGGCTGTTTAGAACCTTGTCCTGGGGCTCCTTTGCTGCTTCTACTTCGCCATCATCCGCAGCCCCCACCATTCGAATTTCCACAAATGAATCGTCCGGTGATGCTGCACCCAACTTCAGTAGGAGCTCGGAAGTCATGTCGACCAACTCAGCTTTTTCTGCCTGCAACCTGCTAACCAGCGCCTTCAGTTGCGGCACATCTTGTTCCACCGGATTGGAGCACGCCCCTTCAGAAGCCGAATCAGCTTTGATTCGTTTGGCCTCCTCGTGCAGACGGTTTGTGTGCTCCTGCTCCCTTTTCTTCCCCAGCTGCTTCTGTTGTCTTTCCAGATTCTCCCATTCGGTATCATAGAACTTTTTCATTGCTTTCATCTCTTGCTCGAGACGGCAATTCAATTGTTCTAATTGCTGTCGTAATCTGAAATAAGTTTGCGTTCGAGCTCGATGTTCCTCAGTAATATATATATCTGTAACTTGAACAGACTCAGAATTCTCTGTCAAGCTATGTTGTTGTTGTTCAGAGGAATTCTGTTCTGAAGCTTTGTTCTCCTCTGGAGCATAAGCCTTTATGCCCACATTCGTTCTACCAACCTTAGTCAGCAAGTTCATTTCAGACTTGTCTTTCATGCTTGGGCTGGTCTTATCGTCATCCGTTTCAGAGTCTGAGCTGATTGTCTGCCCCGAGTCCTCACTCGTTATTGCTTTGAGGTAGTGCCATTCCATGTCTATTTTCTTGATCCACTCCCGTCCTAGAAGTGGTGGTCCTCCCTCAGGTAGTACGTATAAGTCCATTCCGGGGTGTTCTTTGCCCCTGTCTCTCACCTTGACTCTTATCTTTCCCATGGGGTATACTTTATGCCCCGTGTATGTCTGCAATATGAACTTGGTATCTCTCAAGGGTATATGTGAGAATAGCCGGTTGTAATCCCTTCGATTTATGACTGATAGGGCTGATCCAGTGTCCAATTCCATTCTCACTTGGACTCCGGCTATTTTTAGCATGACCCAGATAGTTTGTAGGTCAGCTTCCTTACTCACATTATGAATTCTCAGACTACCCAGTTCCTGGCCGCTTGGGTCTGAATCCGAATTCTGTTCATCTGAACTCTTCTCAACCACCTTGTGTACTTTGTTGTACTTTTCCTGTGATGGCTTTTTTTTTTTGGTTGTTGGTCTTCTTCCCTGACCGGCATACTTTGGCTATGTGACCCAGTTTGCCACATTTCCTACAGTCCTGGTTTTTAAACCAGCATTGGTTCTGGTCGTGTGTTGTCTTCCCACAACGATAACATTTCGTTGCACCCGAAGTAATTTGATCCACACTGAGGACCGCTGCCTTCAGCTGCATTTCCGCAGTTCCTTTCGCTGCGGCTTCGTGTGGTGCTGCAATAAGGACAGCCCTATCCAGTGTAAGGTCGCTTTTGCGTTCCTTCCTTCGACAACCCGCACACGAACTTGTCTCGCAATGCCTCTGTCAGATTTCCTCCAAACTGGCAGTATTTCGCTAGCCTACACAGTTCGACCAAGTATTCCGCGTTGCTTTCCTCTTTCCGTTGCGTTCTCGCATAAAATTTGAATTGTTCCGCCAACATCAGCGGTGTGGGGTTCAAGTGATCCTTCAGAACAGCAACAATATTATCGAAGGTTTGATCCGTCGGTTTAACTGGTGCTAGAAGATGCTTCAATAGCCCGTATGTCTTCGCCCCCATCGAGTTTAGCAAGGTTATAGCTTTATCATCATCCTCTATTTTATTGGCCTCACAATATACCTCAATGCGTTCTACATACGTGGCCCAATCTTCTACCTCGGAATCGAAATCGTTGATGTTACCACGCTTAGGCATCTTCACCTCCCTGATAAACAACAACGAAATATTTCTTTAACTCTTTTTTTTTCCAAGATGGCGGTTTCCCCGTGCTTATCTTCTTTCCCCGCCCCTTTCAAAATGGCGGTTCCCGCTTCTGTCTTTTTCTCCGCCTACTGGCGGCTTCCCGCGGTTTCCCGCGCTTATCTTTCCCCGCCCACTTTCAAGATGGCGGTTCCCGCTTTTCTTCCCCTGGCAGGAGGGGTAAGCTTTTCCCTCAGGCGACGGCCGCTGGCTTTCGGGGTTCGCAGCCTGCGCTTCGGCTTCAGCGCGTTCCCTTCTCTCGGCCGGGCAACCGGCTCTGGGTACAACCCGTTGACGGCGAACAGTTTCAGCCGCTGGGCTGGATCTCGCTCAGTCTTCCTCGGGCTCTGTCTCTCCCGCTCGCACGGCTCTTGCTCGCTCTCTCTCGGGCTCTGTCTCTCCCGTTCGCGCGGCTCTCGCTCGGGCTCTGTCTCTCCCGCTCGCGCGGCTCTCAATCGCGCCTCCCAGCCCTCTCGCAGTCCGGTGCTTCCCTCCCCGGCTGCGGCTGAGTTCTCCGCAATTTATTTATTTTATCTCTTCCCGCGCCTTACGATCCCGGTCGCAGCGCTTCGTGGCCTCGGTCACTGTCCGACCTTTTTCACCCAATCGCTCCTCCCAGCCTCTCGCAGTCCGGTGCTTCCTCCCCGGCTACGGCTGCGTTCTCCGCGGTTTATTTATTTTTATCTCTTCCCGCGCCTTACGATCCGGTCGCAGCGCTTCGTGGCCTCAGTCACTGTCTGGCCTTTTTCACCCCAATCGCGCCTCCCAGCTTCTCGCAGTCCGGTGCTTTCCTCCCCGGCTGTGGCTGAGTTCTCCGTGGCTTATTTATGTTTATATCTTCCCGCGCCTTACGATCCCGGTCGCAGCGCCTCATGGCCGTGGTATTTGTCCGGCCTTTTTCGCCGTCGCGGTCTAGTCGTCTCACGACGCTCCCCAGCCCGCTTGTACCGCGGCTTCTGCTCCACGCTGCCCCAGTCTCAGCGCCTCTGGGCCCGACTTCTGTCCGGCTCCTTTCCCCCTTGACCGTGGTCGAGTGCACCGCCCTTATCCTCCGTTTATTTGTTTCTATTTTCCCTTTACTCACAGTCACCGTGGCCGACTTGCTTCTCGTGTTGATCGGCTCACTCACCACCGTGGCAGAAGGGACAATCCGTGCCTGTTGCTGATGGAAGACTTCGTGTTTGAAATCTTCCTCCTTTCTTGGTCTGCAGACTCGAGTTTTCTCTCAGCAAAACGACGAGGGCGGGTGCCTCTTCTCGACGCTCGTTTACTTCTTCAGAAGTATTGTTGCCGCAGGGTAAGATCGAACTCGTCGCCACTGTAAAGTCTGTGGGTTGTATAGCGAAGTAATACACAGACTACAAGAGTAACTTAAACAGGACTTTACTATTCGAAGGTCAGGGCGAATCTGCCCAATAAATTCTGCCACAGCACTTATATACCGGTGTGGTCACCGTCGGTATTACAGTATACAGCAGCCAGGATAAAGTAGTGCCACACCTAGAATAGTTCTCTTAAAGGTGGACGGTTACATACAATAGTTCTCTTAAAGGTAGAACAGTTACATACACTACAGTTCCTGCCTCTACCACCCTTTCAGGCAGTGAGTTCCAGATTCCAACCACCCTCTGGGTGAAAAAGTTTTTCCTCAAATCCCCTCTAAACCTCCTGCCCCTTACCTTGAATCTATGCCCCCTTGTTATTGACCCCTCTACTAAGGGAAAAGTTCCTTTCTATCCACCCTATCTATGCCTCTCATAATTTTGTATACCTCAATCAGGTCCCCCCTCAGCCTTCTCTGCTCCAAGGAAAACAACCCCAGCCTGTCCAGTCTTTCTTCATAGCTGAAGCGCTCCAGCCCAGGGAACATCCTGGTAAATCTCCTCTGCACCCTCTCCAAAGCAATCACATCCTTCCTATAGTGTGGCGACCAGAACTGCACACAGTACTCCAGCTGTGGCCTTACCAGCGTTTTGTACAGCTCCATCATAACCTCCCTGCTCTTATATTCTATGCCTCGGCTAATGAAGGCAAGTATCCCATATGCCTTTTTAACCACCTAATCCGCCTGTTCTGCTGCCTTCAGGGATCTATGTACATGCACACCAAGGTCCCTCTGATCCTCTGTCTTTCCTAGGGTCTTACCATTCATTGTGTATTCCCTTGCCTTGTTAGTCCGTCCAAAATGCATCACCTCACACTTTTCAGGGTTAAATTCCATTTGCCACTGTTCCGCCCATCTGACCAACCCATCTATATCATCCTGTAGCCTGAGGCTTCCCGCCTCGCTATTTACCACCCCACCAATTTTCATGTCATCTGCGAACTTACTGATCATACCTTTTACATTCACATCCAAATCATTAATGTAGACCACAAACAGCAAGGGACCCAACACCGATCCCTGCGTAACCCCACTGGACACAGGCTTCCAGTCACAAAAACAACCTTCCACCATCACCCTCTGCCTTCTGCCACTAAGCCAGTTTTGGATCCAATGTGCCAAGGCACCCTGGATCCCATGGGCTCTTACCTTCCTGACCAGTCTCCTATGCGGGACTTTATCAAAAGCCTTACTGAAATCCATGTAAACCACATCCACTGCACTACCCTCATCCACACACCTAGTCACCCCCTCAAAAAATTCAATCAAATTGGTCAGACATGATCTTCCCTTGAAAAAGCCATGCTGGCTATCCCTAATTAATCCCTGCCTCTCCAAGTGGAGACCAATTCTGTCCCTCAGAATTTTTTCCAATAATTTCCCTACCACTGATGTTAGGCTCACTGGCCTGTAATTCCCTGGTTTATCCCTACTACCCTTCTTGAATAATGGTACTATGTTAGCTGTTCTCCAGTCCTCTGGCACATCCCCTGTGGCCAGAGAGGTTCTGAAAATTTGTGTCAGAGCCCCTGCAATCTCCTCCTTTGCCTGACATAGTAGCCTGGGATATATCTCGTCCGGGCCTGGGGATTTATCCACTTTTAAGCCTGCTAAAACCGCTAGTACCTCCTCCCTCTTGATGCTAATATGTTCAAGTATATCACCGTCCCCCTGCCCGATTTCTATGTCCACATCATCCTTCTCCATATTGAACACAGATGCAAAAAATTCATTTAAAACCCCACCTACATCCTTTGGCTCTACACACAGTTTGCCACTTTGGTCCCTAATGGGCCCTACTCTTTCCCTAGTTATCCTCTTGCCCTTAATATACTTATAAAACACCTTAGGATTTTCCTTTATTTTGCTCACCAGTGTTATTTCATGGCCCCTCCTCGCTCTCCTAATTTCT
Organism: Somniosus microcephalus; assembly: GCF_052327205.1. Classification (NCBI taxonomy): domain Eukaryota; kingdom Metazoa; phylum Chordata; class Chondrichthyes; order Squaliformes; family Somniosidae; genus Somniosus; species Somniosus microcephalus. Next base: position 244,481,420 of record NC_140990.1, on the reverse strand, counting down.
TTTTTAAGTATCCCCCTGCACTTTTTATACTCCTCTAGGGCTTCATCTGTCTTTAGTCCTTTGTATCTGCCAAAAGCCCCCCTTTTTTTCCTAATCCATTCTCATATATCCCTTGACATCCAAGGTTCCCTGGGCTTGTTGGCCTCACCCTTGACCTTTACGGGAACATGTTGCCATTGTACTCTCTCAATTTCCTTTCTGAAAGACTCCCATTGCTCCGATGTGGATTTTCCTTCAAGTAGCTGATCCCAGTCCACATTGGCCAGATCCTGCCTTATCATATTAAAATCGGCCTTCCCCCAACTTAGAACCTTTATTTCCAGTCCATCCTTGTCCTTTTCCATGACTACCTTAAATCTCACCGAATTATGGTCACTGTCACCAAAGTGCTCAACTACTAACACTTCTACCACTTGCTCGGCCACATTCCCTAGAATTAGGTCCAGTACCGCCCCCTCTCTTGTAGGACTTTCTACATGCTGGCTCAAAAAGCTCTCCTGGATGCACTTTAAGAATTCTGCACCCTCTAAGCCTTTCACACTCTGACTATCCCAGTTAATATTGGGGAAGTTGAAATCCCCCACTACAATTACCCTATTATTTGCACAATTCTCTGAGATTTGCCTACATATCTGTTCCTCTATCTCCCCCTGGCTGTTTGGGGGCTTATAGTACACTCCCAGCAAAGTGCTTGCCCCCTTTTTGTTTTTAAGTTCAACCCATATGGCCTCATTAGAGGAACCTGTTAATATATCATCCCTCCTTACAGTAGTAATTGTCTCCTTAATTGATATTGCGACACCCCCTCCTCTTTTACCCCCCCCTCTGTCTCGCCTGAAGATTCTATACCCCGGAATATTGAGCTGCCAGTCTTGCCCCTCCCTCAACCATGTCTCCGTGATAGCAACAATATCATACTTCCATGTGTTCATCAACAACTTCAGTTCATCCACCTTATTCGTAAGACTCCTTGCATTAAAATAAATGCCATTTAGACTTGCCCTACTCCCTTGTGCCGTTACATATTTGCTCTGCCTTCCAGTCTGACTTATTTTTTCCTCTATATTTGGCTGTACATCACCCCCTATTATAGCTCCACTCTGTATCCCATCCCCCTGCCAAGTTAGCTTAAACCCCCCCGAACAGTGCTAGCAAACCTCCCCGCAAGGATATTTGTCCCGTTCTGGTTCAGGTGCAACCCGTCCGACTTGTACAAGTCCCAGCTTCCCCAGAAGCAGGCCCAGTGATCCAGGAAACTAAAGCTCTCCCTCCTGCACCAACTCTTTAGCCACACATTCATCTGCTCCATCCTCCTATTCCTATACTCACTAGCACGTGGCACCGGGAGTAATCCAGAGATTACAACCTTTGAGGTCCTGCTCTTTAATCTTCCACCTAGCTCCCTAAATTCTTGCTGCAGGACCTCATCCCTCTTTCTACCCATGTCATTGGTCCCAATGTGAGCCACGACCTCTGACTGTTCACCCTCCCCCTTCAGAATGCCCTGCAGCCGTTCAGTGACATCCTTGACCCTGGCACCAGGGAGGCAACAAACCATCCTGGAGTCATGTCTACGGCCACAGAAACGCCTATCTGTTCCCCTTACGATAGAATCCCCTACCACTATTGCTCTCCCACTCTTTTTCCTCCCTTCATGAGCAGCAGAACCACCCCTGGTGCCAGGAAGTTGGCTGCTGCTGCCTTCCTCTGGTAAGTCATCCCCCTCAACAGTATCCAAATCGGTATACCTGTTTGAGAGGGGGATGTCCACAGGGGACCCCTGCACTACCTGCCTGCTTCTACTGCTCCACCTGATGGTCACCCATTTCCCTTCTGCCTGTGCAGCCCTTACCTGCGGTGTGACCAACTCACTAAACGTGCTACTCATGACCCTCTCAGCATCGTGAATGCTCCAAAACTCATCCATCCGCAGCTCCAGCGCCGCAATGCGGTCTACTAGTAGCTGCAGCTGGATACATTTCTGGCACACATGGTCATCAGGGACACAGGCAGCGTCCCTGAATTCCCACATAGAGCAAGAGGAGCATAACACGGGGCTGGGCTGTCCTGACATGACTTACCCATTAATTAATTTAAATTAATTCAATACCACCAATTAAAGATATACACTAGGGCGCTTGTATGGTTTACCAACAGTCCCCGCTACACCAGAAAGACCTTAGCAACTATAAACCAGAGTTAAAGTTTAAAAAATAGAGAAATACTCACCAACCAATCACTTACCTGCTCCCTGGTGACGTCACACTCTGATTACTTTTTACCTCTCTCCCCGCTGCTGAGTTGGTATGCCTCGCTGCTGCCGCCGCTTTTATGCTCCGCCTCAGTCGCTGCTCTCCCCCAGGTCCAGCCGCTGTGGTCGGGCCTCGCTGCTGCCGCCGCTTTTATGCTCCGCCTCGGTCGCTGCTCTCCCCCAGGTACAGCCGCTGTGGTCGAGCCTCGCTGCTGCCGCCACTTTTATGCTCTGCCTCGATCGCTGCTCTGCCCCAGGTCCAGCCGCTGTGGTCGGGTCTCGCTGCTGCCGCCGCTTTTATGCTCCGCCTCGGTCGCTGCTCTTCCCCAGGTCCAGCCGCTGTGGTCGGGCCTCGCTGCTGCCGTCGCTTTTATGCTCCGCCTCGGTCGCTGCTCTCCCCCAGGTCCAGCCGCTGTGGTCGGGTCTCGCTGCTGCCGCCACTTTTATGCTCCACCTCGGTCGCTGCTCTCCCCCAGGTCCAGCCGCTGTGGTCGGGCCTCGCTGCCGCCACCGCTTTTATACTCCGCCTCGGTCGCTGCTCTCCCCCAGGTCCAGCTGCTGTGGTTGGGCCTCGCTGCTGCCGCCGCTTTTATGCTCTGCCTCGATCGCTGCTCTGCCCCAGGTCCAGCCGCTGTGGTCGGGCCTCGCTGCTGCCGCCGATTTTGTGCTCCACCTCGGTCGCTGCTCTCCCCCAGGTCCAGCCGCTGTGGTCGGGCCTCGCTGCTGCCGCCGCTTTTATGCTCCGCCTCGGTCGCTGCTCTCCCCCAGGTCCAGGTGCTGTCTTTTGGATGATATGTTAAAGCAAGGCCCTGTCTGCTCTCTCAGGTGGATGTAATAGATCCCATGGCATTATTTTGAAAAATAGCAGGGGAGTTATCCCTGGTGTCCTGGCCAATATTTATCCCTCAATCAACAAACAGAAACAGAAACAGATTATCTGGCCATTTTCACATTGCTGTTTGTGGGAACTTCCTGTGTGCAAACTGGTTGCCGCATTTCCCACATTACAACAGTGACTACACTCCAAGAGTACTTCATCGGCTGTAAATTGCTTTGAGATGTCTGGTGGTCATGAAAAGCGCTATATAAATGCAAGTCTTTCTTTTCTTTTAACAAACTAAACCCATTATCTGCCTTTTTATATTAATTGCCTATCTGAATTTTGACCTTTACCTCTTGTTCTGTTTCATTGTTTTGGTCAGCCCTATAAAGGGACTCTGTTGTTTTCTTTACCCCAGTTCTGATTTTTTTTAAATTCGTTCATGATATGTGGGCATCGCTGGCAAGGCCTGCATTTGCCCTTGAGAAGGTGGTGGTGAGCTGCCTACTTGAACCGTTGCAGTCCGTGTGGTGAAGGCACTCCCACAGTGCTGTTAGGGAGGGAGTTCCAGGATTTGACCCAGCGACGATGAAGGAACGGCGATATACATCCAAGTTAGGATGGTGTGTGACTTGGAGGTGGTGATGTTCCCACGCGCCTACTGCCCTTGTCCTTCTAGGTGGTAGAGGTCGCGGGTTTGGGAGGTGCTGCCAAAGAAGCCTTGGCAAGTTCCTGCAGTGCATCTTGTAGATGGTACACACTACAGCCACGGTACGCTGGTGGTGGAGGGATTGAATGTTTAAGGTGGTGGATGGGGTGCCAATCAAGCGGGCTGCTTTGTCCTGGATGGTGTCGAGCTTCTTGAGTGTTGTTGGAGCTGCACTCATCTGGGCAAGTGGAGAGTATTCCATCACACTCTTTACCTGTGCCTTGTAGATGGTGGAAAGACTTTGGGGTGTCAGGAAGTGAGACACTCGCCACAGAATAGCCAGCCTCTGACCTGCTTTTGTTGCCACAGTATTTATGTGGTTGGTCCAGTTAAGTTTCTGGTCAATGGTGACCCCCAGGATATTGATGGTGGGGGACTCGACGATGATTATGTGGCTAGAGGGATGGTGCAAGGGGGAGGGATTCAAATTCCTGGGACATTGGAACCGGTTCTGGGGGAGATGGGACCAGTACAAACTGGATGGTTTGCACCTGGGCAGGACCGGGACCGATAGCCTAGGGAGAGTGTTTGCTAGTGCTGTTGGGGAGGGTTTATACTAAAATAGCAGGGGGTTGGGAACCTGTGCAGGGAGACAGAGGAAAGGGAAGCAAGGATAGAAGCAAAAGACAGGAAGGAGAAAAGCAAAAGTGGCAGCCGGAGAAATCAAGGGTGTAAATCAAACATGGCCACAGTAAATAATAATTCTAAATGGTCTAAGAGTGTTAAAAAAAAAGCCTGAAGGTTTTGTGTCTCAATACGAGGAGCATTCGTAATAAGGTGGATGAATTAGCTGCGCAAATAGATGTAAACAGATATGATATAATTGGGATTACAGAGACATGGCTCCAGGGTGACCAAGGCTGGGAATTCAACATCCAGGGGTATTCAATATTCAGGAAAGACAGGCAAAAAGGAAAAGGAGGTGGGGTAGCATTGCTGGTTAAAGAGGAGATTAACACAATAGTAAGGAAAGATATTAGCTCTGATGATGTGGAATCTGTATGGGTAGAGCTGAGAAATACCAAGGGGCAGAAAACATTAGTGGGAGTTGTATACAGGGCCCCAAACAGTAATGCTGAGGTTGGGGATGGCATTAAATGGGAAATTAGAGATGGGTGCAATAAGGGCACAGCAGTTATCATGGGTGACTTCAGCCTACATATAGATTGGGCTAACCAAATTAGTAACAATACTGTGGAGGAAGAATTCCTAGAGTGTATACGGGATGGTTTCCTGGACCAATATGTCGAGGGACCAACTAGAGATCAGGCCATCTTAGACTGGGTATTATGTAATGAGAAAGGATTAATTAGCAATCTTGTTGTGCGAGGCCCCTTGGGACAGTGCGATCATAATATGATAGAATTCTTCATTAAGATGGGGAGTGAAGTATTTGACTCAGAGACTAGGGTCCTGAATTTAAATAAAGGAAACTACGATGATATGAGGCGTAAGTTGGCTAGGATGGATTGGGGAACATTACTTAAAGGGTTGATGGTGGATAGGCAATGGCAAACATTTAAAGATCGCATGGATGAACTACGGAATTTGTTCATCCCAGTTTGGCATAAAAATAAAACAAAAAAGGTGACACAACCGTGGCTAACAAGGGAAATTAGGGATAGCATAAGATCCAAGGAGAGGACATATAAATTAGCCAGAAAAACCAGCAAACCTGAGGATTGGGAGCAGTTTAGGATTCAGCAAAGGAGAACAAAGGGATTAATTAAGAGGGGGAAAATAGAGTATGAGAGTAAGCTTGCAGGGAACATAAAAACTGACTGTAAAAGCTTCTATAGATATGTGAAGAGAAAAAGATTGGTGAAGTCAAGCGTAGGTCCCTTGCAGTCAGAATCAGGGGAATTTATAACAGGGAACAAAGAAATGGCAGACCAATTAAATACATACTTTGGTTCTGTCTTCACAAAGGACACAAATAACCTCCCAGAGGTGTCAGGGAACATAGGATCTAATGAGAGGGAGGAACTGAATGAAATCAGTATTTGTAGGGAAATGGTGTTAGGGAAATTGATGGGATTGAAGGCCGATAAATCCCCAGGGCCTGATAATTTACATCCTAGGGTACTTAAGGAAGTGGCCCTAGAAATAGTAGATGCATTGCTGGTCATCTTCCAAAATTCTATAGACTCTGGAACAGTTCCCATGGATTGGAGGGTAGCTAATGTAACCCCACTATTCAAAAAAGGTGGTAGAGAGAAAACGGGGAATTATAGACCGACAGGTAAGCCTGACATCAGTAGTGGGGAAAATGCAAGAGTTCATTATAAAAGATGTAATAGCAGAGCAGTTGGAAAACAGTGACAGGATTGGACAAAGTCAACATGGATTTACAAAAGGTAAATCATGCTTGACTAATCTACTGGAATTTTTTGAGGATGTAACTTGTAGAATAGATAAGGGAGAACCAGTGGATGTGGTGTATTTGGACTTTCAGAAGGCTTTCGATAAGGTCCCGCATAAGAGATTAGCATGCAAAGTTAAAGCACATGGGATTGGGGGTAAGGTACTGACTTGGATAGAGAACTGGTTGGCAGACAGGAAGCAAAGAGTTGGAATAAATGGGTCTTTTTCGAGTGGCAGGCAGTGACTAGTGGAGTACCACAGGGATCGTTGCTAGGACCCCAGTTATTCACAATATATATTAATGATCTAAACGAGGGAACTAGATGTAATATCTCCAAGTTTTCAGATGACACAAAGCTGGCTGGGCATGTGTGCTGTGAGGAGGGTGCTGAGAAACTCCAGTATGATTGGACAGGTAGGGTGATTGGGAAGATGCATGGCAGAGGCAGGATAATGTGAATAAATGCGAGGTTATCCACTTTGGTGGCAAAAACAGGAAGGCAGATTATTATCTGAATGGCAATAGATTGGGAAAAGGGGAAGTGCAACGAGATCTGGTTGTCCTTGTGCACCAGTCGCTGAAGGTAAGCATGCAGGTGCAGCAGGTGGTTAAGAAGGCAAATGGTATGTTGGCCTTCATAGCGAGAGGATTCGAGTACAGGAACAAGGATGCCTTGCTGCAGTTGTACAGGACCTTGGTGAGACCACACCCTGAGTATTGTGTGCAGTTTTGGTTGCCTTATCTGAGGAAGGATGTTCTTGCCATGGAGGGAGTGCAGCGAAGATTCACCAGACTGATACCTGGGATGGCAGGAATGACGTATGAAGAGAAATTGGGTCGATTGGGCTTGTATTCGCTAGAGTTTAGAAGAATGAGAGGGGATCTCATTGAAACTTATAAAATTCTAACAGGACTAGACAGACTAGATGCAGGAAGGATGTTCCCGATGGCGGGGGAGTCCAGAACCAGGGGTCACAGTCTAAGGATAAGGGGCAAGCCATTTAGGCCTGAGATGAGGAGGAATTTCTTCACCCAGAGAGTGGTGAACCTGTGGAATTCTCTACCACAAAAGGCAGTTGAGGCCAATTCATTAAATATATTCAAGAAGGAGTTAGATATATTTCTTAAGGCTAAAGGGATCAAGGGATATGGGGAGGAAGCAGAGACACGGTACTGAATTTGGATGATCAGCCATGATCTCATTAAATGGTGGAACAGGCTCAAGGGGCCGAATGGCCTACTCCTGCTCCTATCTTCTATGTTTCTATGTTTCTATGATGGTAATGCTGTTGAATGTCAAGGGGCTGTGGTTAGAAGCACGCTTGTTGGAGATAGTCTTTGCCTGGCACTTGTGTGGTGCGAATGTTACCTGCCACTTATCAGCCCAAGCATGAATGTCCTCCAGGTCTTGCTGCATGCGGGCATGGACTGCTTCATTATCTGAAGAGTTGCGAATGTTAATGAACACTGTTCCATCACTTTGCTGATGGTTGAAAGTAGACTGATGGGGTGGTAATTGGTCAGATTGGATTTGTCCTGCTTTTTGTGGACAGGACATGGGCAGTTTTCCACATTGTCGAATAGATGCCAGTGTCATAGCTATACTGGAACAGCTTGGCTACAGGCGCGACCAGTTCTGGAGCACAAGTTGGGGCCCATAGCCTTTACTGTAATCAGTGCGTTCAGCCATTTCTTGATATCACATGGAGTGAATCGAATTGGCTGAAGACTGGCTTCTGTGGTGGTGGGGGCCTCAGGAGTCGGCCAATATGGGTCATCCACTCGGCACTTCTGGCTGAAGATGGTTGCAAGGGCTTCAGCTTTGTCTTTTGCACTCACATGCTGGGCTCCACCATCATTGAAGATGGGGATATTCATGGAGCCTCCTCCTCCCGTTAGTTGTTTAATTGTCCACCACCATTCGCGACTGGATGTGGTAGAACTGCAGAGCTTTGATCTGATCCGTTGATTGTGGGATCGCTTAGCTCTGTCTATAGCATTCTGCTTCCGCTTTTTAGCATGCTTGTAGTCCTGTGTTGCAGCTTCCCCAGGTTGGCACCTCATTTTTAGGTACGCCTGGTGCTGCTCCTGCCATGCTCTTCTGCACTCCTTATTGAACAAGGGTAGGTCACCTGGCTTGATGGTAATGGTAGAGTGAGGGATATGCCAGGCCATAATTGTGGTGGAATACAATTCTGCTGCTGCTGATGGCCCACAATGCCTCATGGATGCCCAGTTTTGAGCTGCCAGATCTGTCCTCTATTGATCCCATTTAGCATGGCGGTAGTGCCACACAACACAATGGAGGGTTTCCTCAGTGTGAAGACCAGACTTCATCTCCACAATGACTGTGCGGTGGTCACTGCTACCAATGCTGTCATGGACAGATGCATCTGCGACAGGTAGGTTGGTGAGGACGGGGTCAAGTAGGTTTTTCCCTCGTATTGGTTCTCTTACCAGCTGTCGCAGGCCCAGACTGGCAGCTGTGTCCTTCAGGACTCGACCAGCTCGGTCAGTAGTGGTGCTACCGAGCCACTCTTGGTGACAGACATTGAAGACCCCCACCCAGAGTAAATTCTGTGCCCTTGCTACTCTCAGTGCTTCTTCCAAGTGGTGTTCAACATGGAGGAGTACTGATTTATCAGCTGAGGGAGGGCAGTAGGTGGTAATCAGCAGGAGGTTTCCTTGCCTATGCTTGACATGAAGCCATGAGACTTCAGGGGGTCCGGCGTCAATGTTGAGGACTCCCAGGCCACTTCTTCCCAACTGTACTGCCACCCCTGGCGGCACCAGGGATGGTGATGAAGGAGTTTGGGACATTGGCTGAAAGTTAAGATTCTGTAAGAGGCTGTTGCACAACTCCCCAGATGTTGGTGAGGAGGACTTTGCAGGGTCGACTGGGCTGGGTGTGCCAGTGTCGTGTCTGTAGCCAGTGCCGGTTTTATTCTTATTGTCTTTTGCAGCATTTTTTTACAACTGAGTGGCTTGCTAGGCCATTTCAGAGCGCAGTTAAGAGTCAACCACATTGCTGTGGGTCTGGAGTCACATATAGGCCAGACCAGGTAAGGATGGCAGATTTCCTTCCCTAAAGGACATTAGTGAACCAGTTGGGTTTTTATGACAATCCGATAGTTTCATGGTTACCATTACTGATACTAGCTTTTTTGATTATTCCAGATTTATTTAATTAACTGAATTAAAATTACCCAGCTGCCGTGGTGGGATTTGAACTCACGTCTCCAGATCATTAGTCCAGGCCTCTAGATTACTAGTCCAGTAACAAATGCTACCCTTCTGATTATGGATCTGCCTGAAACATTAACCTGTCTTTTCTCTTTTCAGTTGCTGGCTGATTTGGTTTGTATGAATTGAGATTGTCTAAACTCATTCCACATAACATGATTTCAGCTATCATTACTTTTATTACAGTTTATGGGAGTTGGTCATTTGCTTCTAAGGTATTGCAGGGAGTCAGGCTGTGGTTGGAACTGAAGTTGCATTGACGAGGGACCCAGCTCTGTCACACGGCCTTGGAACTAAATGAACAGCTTCTTTTCTCTGCTTCCTAATCTGGTTTATAAAATGGAGTTCCTTGAATTATGGAGTGAGAAAAACTACAGAAATAGTTGGAAAATGAGCATGACGGACTCAATCTTTCAACCATACATTAATTGACCCTTGGTGTTGTACTAAACTACATTTTATTGAGAAACACTGGTTATTCACTGATCATTCTGATTATTATATGGGATGAGATCCTGCCACTTTTCAGCTGACGCTTTCAAGAAATTGTATAAAATTATCTGAATTGCTTCACAGTGTCATCTCCTGTTTTATAAGTGAAATAATAGTGGACTGGAAACAGCTACTTGAAGGTAAATCAGTGTCAGAGCAGTGGGAGGCATTCAAGGAGGAGATAGTGAGGGTTCAGAGCAAATATGTTCCCACAAAGAAAAAGGGTGGGACTCCCAAATCTAGAGCCCACTGGATGTCAAGGGGCATACAGGATAGGATAAGGCAAAAAAGGGAAGCTTATGTCAGATAACCAGAGCTAAATACTGCAGAAAGCTGAGAGGGGTATAGAAAGTATAGGGGCGAAATTAAACATGAAATTAGGAAAGCAAAGAGAGGGCATGAAAAAATATTGGCAAGTAAAATCAAGGAAAACCTAAAGATGTTTTATAAATACACTAGCTGGAGTGCCCGGCGGTGCCGAGGCTTTTTCGAGGGCATGTTGTTGTTGGAAGAGAGAGAGAGAGCGACTGGGGGGGAGAGAGAGAGCGACTGGGGGGAAGAGAGAGAGCGACTGGGGGGAAGAGAGAGAGCAACTGGGGGGAAGAGAGGGCGGGGAGGGAGAGGGCGGGGAGGGAGAGGGTGGAGAGGGGGAGGGCGGGGAGGGGGGGAGGAGTGGGGGGGAGGGGAGGGGGGGAGGGGAGGGCGGGGGGGGAGGAGGGGGCGGAGGGCGGGGAGGGGGGAGGGGAGGGAGAGGAGGGGGGTGAGGAGGGGGGAGAGAGACAGAGGGAAGGAGAGAGAGAGAGGGCGAGTGGCCCGCGGCCGCAAATGGAGCCAAGCCCCGAGAACAGGCGTGAGCCGGCTTGAGGCTGAGAGACGGCCACGCCCGGTTGGCGGGGTAACCCTTCCCCCCCTTCCGAGCCCCCATCCTCCCGAGCACCGGCCGCGTCGCCCCGCCCCGCACTCCACTCCCGAGAGCCCCGCTCTCCGAGCCCCGCCCGCCCCGCACTCCCGAGAGCCCCGCCCCCCGAGAGCCCCGCTCTCCGAGCCCCGCCCACCCCGCAGTCCCGAGAGCCCCACTCTCCAAGCCCCACCCCGCCCCGCCCCGCACTCCCGAGAGCCCCGCCCCCCCACCCGAGCCGAGCGCCGAACAGAGAGAGACGCCGCGTCTCAGCTGCTCCTGCTGCGCGCGCACCCTGACCCTCGTGGCTGATGCCGTTGCCCCGGGTAACGTGACACGGCGGGGGGGGGGTGCGGTGAGGAGCTTAGAAGAAGCCGTAGGAGAATTACCTAGGACGGGCCTGGCTGGGCAAGAAACACCCAGGCTTTCAGGCCTAACAAAAACGGGGAAAGGTAGGAAAAAGAATCTTCAGGTTATAGAAAATATTTACAAATGAATGAAGTTTTTTTTAAAACAATTTAATAAATTCAATTTTATTTTGCTGTAAATGTATATTTGAAAAGAAAGACGCAGAAAGCAGGAAAAAGAATGGAAGCAAGATGGCGGCTACTCACCTCGGTTCAGAACGATAAGACCTCGAGGTCACTCTGTCGCTAATGAGCGGAATGTTGAAGGTTTTTCAGATACCGCGGGCGCGATTTTAGCCCGGCCGAAACGTAAATACGCTTAAGACCATTTTGGAAAGGTAAGCTTTCTTTTGACGTAACGAACGCGTAGGTACGCTCTGCAACTTTCGAGCGCATAGCCGAACAAGCACACGTGAGGACAGACAGAATGACAGACAGACAGATAGAAGGACAGACAGATCGACCGATTTATATATAAATACATAAAGAGCAAGAGGATAACTAAAGACAGAGTAGGGCCTATTAGAGACCAAAAAGGTAACCTGTTTGTGTTGAGGCGGAAGACATGGGTATGGCTCTTAATGAATACTTTGCGTCTGTCTTCACAAAAGAGAGGGACGATGCAGACATTGTAGTTAAGAAGGAGGAGTGTGAAATATTAGATGAGATAAACATAGTGAGAGGAAATATTAAGGGATTTAACATCTTTGAAAGTAGATAAATCGCCAGGCTCGGATGAAATGTATCCCATAGGTTTGCTTATATTATTTATTAATAATAAAACATGCTATATTAAATTTTTAGCATTAATTCAAATTAGTAGAATCATAAAATCATAGAAATTTATGGCACAGAAGGAGGCCATTCAACCCATCATGTCTGTGCTGGCCGAAAAATAGCTACCCAGCCTAATTCCACTTTCCAGCTCATGGTTGGTAGCCTTGTAGGTTACGGCACTTCAAGTGCAAATCCAAGTACTTTTTAAATGCAATGAGGGTTTCTGCCTCTACCACCCTTTCAGGCAGTGAGTTCCAGACCCTCAACACCCTCTGGTTGAAAAAAGTTCCCCTCAATTCCCCTCTAATCCTTCTACCAATTACTTTAAATCTATGCCCCCTGGTTATTGACCTCTCCGCTAAGGGAAATAGGTCCTTCATATCCATTCTATCTAGGCCCCTCATAATTTTATACACCTCAATTAAGTGTCCCTGCAGTCTCCTCTGTTCCAAAGAAAACAACCCCAGCCTATCCAATCTTTCCTCATAGCTAAGATTCTCTACTCCTGGCAACATCCTCGTAAATCTCCTCTGTACCCTCTCTAGTGCAATTACATCTTTCCTGTAATGTGGTGACCAGAACTGTATGCAGTACTCTAGCTGTGGCCTAACTAGTGTTTTATATAGTTCTAGCATAACCCCCCTGCTCTTATATCCTATGCCTTGGCTAATAAAGGAAAGTATCCCGTATGCCTTCTTAACTACCTTATCTACCTATCCTATGACCTTCAAGAATCTGGAGACATGCATTCCAAGGTTCCTCTGTTCCTCTACACTTCCCAGTATCCGGCCATTTATTGTGTATTCCCTTGCCTTGTTAGCCCTCCCTAAATGCATTACCTCGCACCTCTCCAGATTGAATTCCATTTGCCACTTTTCTGCCCACCTGACCATTGATATCTTCCTGCAGTCTACAGGTTTCTTCCACATGGCCATTTTTTGTATCATCTGCAAACTTCTTAATCATGCCCCCTACATTGAAGTCTAAATCATTGATATATACACAAAAAGTAAGGGACCTAGTACTGAGCCCTGCGGAACCCCACTGGAAACAGCCTTCCAGTCACAAAAACACCCGCCGACCATTACCCTTTGCTTTCTGCCACTGAGCCAATTTTGGATCCAACTTGCCACTTTCCCTTGGATCCTATGGGTTTTTACTTTTCTGACCAGTCTGCCATGTGGGACCTTATCAAAAGCCTTGCTAAAATCCATGTAGATACATCAAACATGCTACCCTCATCAACCCTCCTTGTTACCTCCTCAAAAAATTCAATCAAGTTAGTCAGACACGACCTTAACAAATCCATGCTTACTGTCCTTGATTAATCATTGCCTTTCTGAATGACGATTAATACTGTCCCTCAGAATCCTTTCCAATATTCTTTCCTCCTTTGTTTCTCTTAACCTCTCTAGACAATGCTAATGTTTAACATTCTAGATTTCATCATTATTAATTGGCTTTTCCACATATTTCACAGAAGGGTTTTGGGGTTATTTTCAAAAATAAAGCAGCTTTTCGCCTGTACAGGAAGCCTTGTGGATAAACTGGACACAAGCAAGGTTCCCCAACCATGAGGCTGAAACCATAAAGCATAGTTCCGATCAATAATAGATTTTGAGAACACATAAATTATAGTTCCCCAAATTGGAAAAAAAATGAGTTCCCTGCAGGACAGTCAAACTTCACACTGCGAGGTCAGGCACAGATTGGTTCAAGGAAGGCAGAACTGAAGATGCTTTTCAGGAAGATGAACACCCAGATACACAGTATCAAGGCACAAATTAATCCAATTTCATTTGCATCTTTTAAGTGATAATCTAAAAACAACAGAGGGCTTGATTTTCTGCAGACTCTAACTGCAGTCACAAAATACCCCTTGTGCAACAATGTCATTTTTAGACCTGTATCATCATTTTTGAAAGTAGAAAACATTCTAATTGTTGTAAGGGAAACACTTTCAGCAACCTTGATTGAGGCCCCATTTGTGAATGTCCACACAGCACATTCATACAGGGCACAGTGATGCAACAGCATTAATGTATATTATTTAGATTAATACCTACTTCTGAGACTCTTCCAAGGAGATAAAGGTACAAAAATAGATATGCTTACAGTCAGAGAATGGGACAATTGTAGAGTGGCTAAGAAATTTAATGTAACAAGAATACAGGACAAGCTGGCTCAGCTACCTTTCCTTGCCCCTTTGTTGACTGGCAATATAAATGGTTTCCTCTGTCGTCATGCTGAACTTCGAAACTGGTATCATCAGCCTGCTCCTCAAAAATCCCACCCTCACCCCTTCTATCCTCTCCAAGGTCCTTGAACATATTGTCATATCCCAATTCCTTGCTCAACTCTCCCACAACTCTCTATTTGAATCCCTTCAGTCTGTTTTCCACTCTGTCCACAGCACTGAGACCAACCTGGTTAAGGTCACAAATAATATTCACTGTGACTGCAACCATGGCACATTATCCTTCCTTGTCTTCTCCTTGGCATTTGACACAATCAATCAAGCCATCCTCCTATACCGCCCCTCCTCCATGGTCCATTTCCAGGGGACTGCCCTTGCATGGTTCCACTCTTGCCTATCCTGATGCAGCCAGTGCACCTCCAACAATAACTTGTCCTTATGCTCCAACCTATAATGTACCCCCAGGTCTATCTTTGCCCTCCCCTTTCCTCATTTACATGCTGTCCTCAAATGTCAGTTTTCATATGTATGCTGATGACACCTAGCTATACTTCTCCACCTCGTTCCTGACTCCATGTCTATATTTGTGCTGCCAGTCTGCCTGTCAGCCATCAAATCAAGGATGATGCAGAATTTTCTCTAATCGAACACTGGGAAGACTGAAGCCATTATATTCGACCCTGTCAAAAATCCTCCTTACTGATTCAACCTCCCTCCCCAACTATTCACTGAGGCTGCAGCATTAGGTACGCAATCATAATCATAATCAACTTTATTGTCATTGTTAGTGCACAAGTGCAGTACAACGAAATGTAGGCTTGCGGCTCCCGAGAGTGTACATTTAGATTAAGACATTTAAACATTCAACATACATTTGGCTTGTAATATATTAACATAAACATAACCATAATAAAGTGCATTGGCAGATGTGCAGGCTTTAGAGTTTATTTGTGGAGTTCAGTAGGATGACAGCCCTGGGAAAGAAGCTGTTCCTAAATCTGGTCGTACGGGTGCGAATGCATCTGTAGCATCTCCCAGATGGCAGGAGGGCGAACAGACTGTGGCTGGGGTGGGTAGGGTCTTTGATGATGGACCGTGACCTCCGTAGACAGCGTTTCTGGTATATGTGCTCTATGGTCGGTAGCCGGGTGCCGGTAATGCATTGGGCAGTTTTGACTACCCGCTGCAGGGCTTTCCGGTCATAGTAGCTACAGCTGCCATGCCATACTGTGATACAGTTCGTCAGGATGCTCTCTATTGTGCAGCGGTAAAAGTTAGAGAGGATCAGGGGTGACAGGTTACATCCCTTCAGCCTCCTTAGGAAATATAGGCGCTGCTGGGCCTTCTTCACCAGAGAGGAGGTATTGAGGGACCAGGAGAGGTCTTCTGTGATGTGGACTCCGAGGAACTTAAAGCTGTCCACCCTTTCCACCACAGCCCCATTGATGTGGATGGGGGTGTGACTTCCGCCTTTAGACTTCCTGAAATCCACAATGATTTCTTTGGTTTTCTTGATGTTAAGGGCCAGGTTGTTATCGGTGCACCACTTCACGAGATGCTGGACCTCCTCCCTGTAGGCTGACTCATCGTTGTTGGTGATCTGGCCTACTACCGTGGTATCATCCGCAAACTTGATGATGGTGTTGGAACCATGAACAGCCACACAGTCGTGGGTGAAGAGGGAGTAGAGGAGGGGGCTCAGCACACAACCTCGTTGTCCTGTTTAATGCAGAGCTGAGTTTCAAACCCCACCTCCAAGCTCCACCTGCCTCCACCCCTACCTCAGTCCACCATGGGAAAGTCCCTTATCTGATAATGGGTCACTTCTAAACATGATTTCTGAACTGTCCATCCCGATCTCCCAGGTTCCACTCTACACAAGCTCAACTCTCTAAAACTTTGTCACTCAAACCCTGTCCTGCACTAAATTCCACTTTCCCATCACTTCAATCCTTGCCAACCTTCAATAACGTCTATAACACAATTTCAAACGCCACACTACAAAACACTCTCTGACCTCCTGTGATAATCCTGACCTCCAAGAAAGTACAGTGATTAAAGTTCTATGTTCCTATAAGTGCGCTAGAAAAATGGGGAAAAGCTCTCACTTAGTGCACCTTATTTAAGTATAAATTAAATCCCTTAAAAAAAAATACCAACAGATCAAATATACTAATACTTCATTTGCAGCACTGTATATGTTGTGTATGTAATATGTGTGTTACTTTAAACCTATGGACAGGACTGCACTACTTGTAGGGCGTAGTGATACGCAGTACCACTCCTGGCCATAGGGGTATAAATAGTACTGTGGGTACTGATCTCCCCTCAGTTCCCGCCTGTGGGCATGAAGTAAAGACCTACGTATAGTCCCTACCTCCAACCAGTAAAGACTTGTTTTGTTGTTACTCATTAGTCTGTGTGTTAATTAACTAAACAACGCGCAGACTTAACACTGGCGATGAGTCAGATTCTTACCCTGCGGCAGTTATTCCACGGCGGCTTCGTCCACAGACAGGGCATCGAAGAGAGGTTTCAACCCTCACCAACCCACTGGAAGCGACAGGCATCGGGACCCTGAAGCCTCCATCAGCGACTGTGAACTGGAGTGCAGAAGACATCCTGACAGCTTCCAGCGACTGTGAACTGGAGGACAGAAGACATCCTGCAGTTTCCTTTTCAACCTCGGTGGTGGGGTAAGCCGGGCAGCGTCGGCTGCAAAGACAGGGCTGGGGAAGGTGGAGGAACAAGGGCGATCGCGATCAGGAGATAAGGGCCATTGATCGCAATCATAGATAAGGGCCGCACTCGGACTGCAAGGCGCAGCGTCGGCAGAAATTGAAGGCGCGAGAGCCGCGGTGAAAAGCGCGGGCCATCGATCGCGGCGGAGATAAGGGCCGCACTCGGGGCTGAAGGGAGACGGCGTCGGGGGACGGGTGAAGACCGCCAAGCGCGGGAAAACCGCCATTTTGTGGGCGGAGGACGACGGCAAGAGCGGGAAGCCGCCATCTTGGATAGCAGTAAAAAAAAAAAATCTGAGAAATTGCAAATCTGATAAAGTACTACAATGCCTAAACACGGGAATATTAGCAACTTTGATAGTGACATCGAAGATTGGGCCATATATGTTGAACGAGTTAAAAATTATTGTAAGGCCAATAAAATTCGTGACCAAGATAAAGCTCTAACATTATTAAATTTAATGGGTGCGAAGACATACGGGCAATTGAAACACCTGTTATCACCAGATGAACTGGCGGATAAGACGTTCGATGAGATTGTTACTGTCCTGAAAGATCATCTAAACCCCACGCCGCTGATGCTAGCGGAACGATTTAAATTTTACGACAGAAGGCAGCTACAGCATGAAAGCAATGCTGAATATTTGCTGGAATTGCGTAAATTAGCGAAATATTGCCAGTTTGGAACGGGACTGACAGATGCACTACGAGACAAATTTGTGTGTGGTTTATTTAAACAGGATACACAAAAGCGACTGCTCGAGGAGAATGAGCTGACGCTTGAGAAGGCGGTCACTATGGCAGCAGCACACGAAGCTGCAGCGAGAGGCACGGCAGTAATGCAGCTACGGTCACCGGAGCTCAGTGCACACAAATTGGGTGTGAGTTCTGTAAATGTTATCGTTGTGGAAAGACAACGCATGATCAGAACCAGTGTTGGTTTAAAAACCAAGAATGTAGAACTTGTGGTAGGCTTGGACACATAGCTAGAGTATGCAGGTCAGGGAAGAAGACCAGCAACAAGAAGTCACCGCAAGGAAAATACGCAAAAGTACACAAGGTGGCCGAACAGGAGTCCGATTCAGACGCTAGCAGTAATGAACTGGCTAGCTTAAGGGTACTCAACGTTGGTAAGGGTGCAGACCTCCAGACAATTTGGGTCACTCTTCAGATAGAAGGAGTCCAAGTAAAACTGGAATTGGACACTGGATCGGCATTGATGGTCATAAATAAGAAAGATTATGGAAGGTTATTCCAACATATTCCCCTACAGGATACGGAGCTCATATTGAAAACATACACGGGGCAAAGAGTGTACCCCATCGGGAAAATTGAGGTCACAGTGGTCCACAAGGGCGAAGAAAGTCAAATAATGGACTTATATGTGCTATCTGAAGGAGGTCCTCCACTACTAGGACGGGAGTGGACTAGGAAAATGAATATCGACTGGCATTTCCTACAAACAATAATGAGTGAGAACTCGGTGAACATAATCAACCCAGACTCTGGAACTGATGATGGTAAGACCAACCCGTGTACAAAAGACAAAGTTTCAGCACAGAATTCCACTGAGATAGAGAATTCTGAGTCTGTCCAGTCTACTGACATGCACATTTCTGAGGGACACCGGGCTCGAACTCAACTCCATTTCAAACTGCAACAGCAATTAGAACAAATGATTCGCCGTTTTGAGCAAGAGATGAATGCGACTAAAGAGTTCTTTGATATAGAGTGGGAACATCTGGAAAGACAACAGAAGCAGCTGCTGGAGCAAATGGAGCAGGAGCACACAAAACGTCTGATGTCAGAGGAGTTAACGGTCAGCCAACTCCTGTATATGCTGAAGGACAGGACTCTGAAATGGGAAAAACTTGAACACGAACTTCAATATTCAAACGAAAGGGGTTCGGAGCTCTCAAAGGTTATTGGAAGAGCTGAGGTGGCAACACAGACTGAGATGACTGCAACAGAGCAGCCCTTGGATGCCAAAAGTACGCTGACTCACGTCAACGTAGAACAACAGACCGCTGAAACAGCTGCTCCGGTAGAGGGATTGAATAGTCCGATCAATCAATCTCCAAAAGAAGTTGAAGTAGTAAAATCTCAAATGAGGTCATTAGTAAACGACTTGCTGAAAGCCCAGAAAAAGCTGGATGAAGAGGTACGCATGAAGAAGTCTCTTCAGGAAAGATGTCTGGACTTGGAACAAAAGCTGGCTAACGCCCAGCTGGGTATGGAGGAAATAGAAGACCCTCTCGCTGGCCTAGATCAGGACGACACCGAATATTACCATGACCTATTGAGTGACACTGAATATTATAGTGACCTGGTCTGCCCAGCTTGTGATGAAAACTCCCAAAGTGCAGAAATCAGGATGAATCACTTAAAGTCTAAGGAACATAGGGAGATGGTGGCGCTACAGCTGGCAGCTGACAGGGGAGCCCAGAGAGTCTCTAAGAAGCAGAAAAGGAAAAGACGAAGCAGAAGATGATAACCATCTGAACCATTATCACCCCTACCAGATCACACACGTGGTCCCTCCGAACGGAGCCAAATCAGTTCGGAAGTTCAAGCTGTTAAATCCATGGAAGGACTATTGAATGAGTCACTCCAGCAACGTGAACCGACTACACCACAGAGACTGAATCTGTGAACTATTTTCCGCAGAGATTGAATCTGTGAACTGTTTTCCGCAGAGACTGAATCTGTGATCTGTTTTGACATGAAGTTATCTATGTATCTATGTTATTCTGTTATGTAAACCTGAAGTTATATATGTTATTACGTTATGTTAAATGGGGAGATGACTGTAAAGCTAAGAAGGGAGGAATGTTGTGTATGTAATATGTGTGCTACTTTAAACCTATGGACAGGACTGCACTACTTGTAGGGCGTAGTGATACGCAGTACCACTCCTGGCCATAGGGGTATAAATAGTACTGTGGGTACTGATCTCCCCTCAGTTCCCGCCTGTGGGCATGAAGTAAAACCTACGTATAGTCCCTACCTCCAACCAGTAAAGACTTGTTTTGTTGTTACTCATTAGTCTGTGTGTTAATTAACTAAACAACGCGCAGACTTAACAGTATATTCAGGCTATAATGGGACACAACTTTAAAATACTATTATCAATGCTACCACTTGCGAACTGAAGAAGAATAACATTCTGGATTTACTGAACAGAGTAAATATGTTGCTGCCCATGAAGTTACTGTAGCACAATGTAAGCTCCTAATATTAAGTTCCTCATGGGAATGTCCTCATGAAGTAATGCAGAGTAGACTCTTCCTAAAAGGGATTTTACAATGAGCTCATTTTGAACGGAAGTTTTTTTCTCAACCTCCCTTTAAAGCAGTTGAAGCATGACTGCTGGAAATATGAAAATTGTTGACAGCAAATCAGAGTCTATATTTTACAAAGTAATGAGACTGTTCTGTGCAGGGGAAAAAAACAGTTCTGAAGTGCATTCCATTTCAGTAGAGTCATGTTTCACCAAAGGAAAGGTAAACAGTAAGAGACAGCGGAGTCTCAGATGACTGCATACCACTGGATACAAATACTTTCTAAATTATAGGCAATAAAGTGGGAACTATGTAAGCGAACCAGATGGTTTGTCTTGTAGTACCTGAAATAAGGAAGCCCTAAGGTGTATACAATGAAAGCAATTATAAAAATAGATGGGTCTGAAACCTGGAGGATGCACTGATATAATGCTGAGGAAACAAATCACTGACCACAGCTAGGGATCTGACTTCTTCACTTTCAGGCACCTTGAAAACACTGCATTCAGCTCCAGAATTCATCCAACATTGGAGCAGTAATACCACCCCTGATAGGGACTATCACTGCTGGGAGGGAGGGAAATAGAGTGCTAATTTAATCTTTAAAAGGCTGCAGCCAGTTTAAGGGGGACATCAGTTTTGGAGCAGCAGGAAGGACAAGCTCAGGAATGATTCAAGGAGCAGCAGGAAGGACAAGCTCAGGAATGATTCAAGGAGCAGCAGGGAGGACAAGCTCAGGAATGATTCAAGGAGCAGCAGGAAGGACAAGCTCAGGAATGATTCAAGGAGCAGCAGTCTTGGGTGTGGGTGTGGGGGTTCAGCAGCATAAAGGGCTCCCAAATTCTCGGATGCATTCATGGAGGGGTTGCTCGCTGAGATCAGGGCCAGAAGGGATCAACTATTGGGTACTGTGGGCAGGAAGGCTCATAAGAGGGTGGCTCAGGCTGTTTGGAAGAATGTAGCATGGGCAGTCAGTGTAACCTCCACTACCCCAAGATGCCACACAGTGCAGAAAGAGGTTCAATGATCTCTGAAGAGTGGCAAAGGTAAATTAAAACTCTTGTTGCCAAGCCACATCTTCTACTACTACCAGAGCTTTAACTCATTTCCTTGCCAATCATATACTTTCTCTGTCAGCACCTAGGTGTTAGGGAAACTCAGTTATGCAAAAGAAACCTGCAAATATTCAAACACCATCTTTACTCAAAATTACACTGTCAACTCATATCGTCAAACACAAGGGCTACTGCTAGGGGTCAATACACTTCATTTAAAGGATCAATACACTTCCACATCTCATCATCATGGATCCACGCATTAAGAACATAAGAAATAGTAGCAGGAGTAGGCCATTTGGTCCTTCGAGCCGTCTCCGCCATTCACTAAGATCATGGCTGATCTTCTACCTCAACTCCACCCTCCCGCACTATCCCCATTTCCCTTGATTCCCTTAATATCCAAAAATCTATCGATCTCTGTCTTGAATATACTCAACGACTGAGCCTCCACAGCCCTCTGAGGTGGAGAATTCCAAAGATTCACAACCCCTTGAGTGAAAAAATTGCTCTGCATCTCAGACCTAAATGGCCAACCCCTTATTCTGAGACTGTGACCCCCCTAATTCTAGACTCCCCAGCCAAGGGAAACATCCTCTCAGCATCTACCCTGTTAAGCCCCTTAAGAATTTTATATGTTTCAATGAGATCACCTCTCATTCTTCCAGATTCTAGGGAATATAGACCTAGTCTCCTCAATCTCTCCTCAGTCAACACGCCCTACATCCTTGAGAAGCCTGCCATATGTACAAAGACAACCGCATGCACAGTTACACTTGTTTCATCCGTGGAGAAGTGGATGTAATTGTGCGCCTTTGCAAAGAGGGCATTGGTAACCTGCATGATGCAAGTGTGTGTGGCTGACTGGGAGATGCCGCTGGTGTCTGCTGATGATCCCTGGAAGGATCCTGAAGCAAAGAAGTTGAGTGCGGTGGTGACTTTAACAGCCACTGGTAAGGAGTGGCCACCCGCTCCTCTGGGCTCCAGGTGTTGGTGCAGCATTGTGCAGATGTCAGGGACTACCTCGCGTGAAAGTCTCAGCCTCCTTTGGCACTGCTTCTCACTCATGTTGAGGATGCTCATCCTCGGCCTGTAAACCCTGTGTTGGGGGTATCTCCTGCGGTGAGGTGCAGTCCTGCGCTGACGGCTTCTGCCCTGAGGTGGGTGAGGAGGAGGTTGGCACTCCTATTGTTGGTCCTGCTGTTGTGCCTGATTCTGCTGCTGCCGCGGCTGTCCTTCCTCCGATTCTGAGGACCAGGATGAGGGTATAAATGGTTCCCATCCCACTGGTATATATCTCAGTTGAGGAAGAGAAGTTATAAGCGCTCAGTCAATGTGGCCAGAGGGTATTCCAAGGAGGTCACAGTGCATATGGATCTCAGCTTAAATACTCACAAGCTCAATAGACCTGCAAAATGTATAACCAAACCTCAAAGAACAAAGTTCTGTCATCTGAAACTCAGCCATGTTGCTCCTCCGCTTTTATGCTGCAGGAGCAGCTGTCAACAATTCAGCGAGTTGCTGAACCCGGCACAATCAGCTGGCATGTTTGTTGCCTTAACTGCCTTAACTGCCTCTCCTGCCATTTGGTGTCGGGTCTGATCAGGACTCGCAAACCTGACACTTTGCAAAGCTGCGTGGACGCGGAATGGTGGCAGGTTAGCAACCCGCCATCAATCATTTTGATTTTTACTCCTGACCCACCTTCAAACCTGCCCTCTGAGCGCTGGTGAATTCGTGGCCTTCTTTACTCTTATACTCCAATCCTTTTGTAATGGAGGCTAACATACCATTTGCTTTCCTAATTGCTTGCCGTACCTGCATGTTAACTTTCAGTGATTCATGTGCAAGGAAAGCCAGGGTCCTCTGAATACCAACACTTCCTAATGTCTCACCATTTAAAAATATTCTGCTTTTCCATTTTTCCTACCAAAGTGGATAACTTCATATTTCTCCACATTATATTCCATCTGCCATGTTCTTGCCCATTCATTTAACCTGTCTATATGGGGAAAGTGCCCATGCAACTCACATGCCTGTAACATTGTCTTCTCTCCCTCCAAAAGAATAGCTGTCCCATAACCAGTGCCAGAGGAACGCAACAGAGGGAGGTGCACCATAACTGAAAACCCTTATAAGTAGAAGGCACTGGAAATCATCGGCAGACAGACAGGAGAAGTAATGGGAGAGGATGAGGTTGGAGTCGAGGTGCTACGAGAAGGTTGATAAAGAGGGGAAATGCTCGTCATAGGTAGTGGGAGCTTTATGTGATTTCTTAAAGCCTTGCGGTGCCTTAGCACTTAACAACTATTTCTTCAAGTGGGAATGTCACTGTGTGCACAGCTAAACAAGATCTATGTTTCACATCATAGGTGGTGCCTCGCGGGAAGAGACCACCTAGGCAGTTCCAGATCAAAATCTAATGGCACGTCCTAACCCGCAACTGCAGCCACTTCAGCACCAACTCTGTCATGACATCTTACCTATGAAAGGACAGAGACACCCACTTGGGAGGAAATAGATAATGAGTCAGAAGGGTTGTCACTGGATGAGGCATTGAGCACTTGTGAGAATGAGAATCTGAGAATGGAAGAGGGGGAATGTGCTCTTTATCCACAGAGGGTGAAGAAACACCTGTTCTTAGCTGAGGAGTCTTGCGATCATAGGGGCACAGTCCTCAAAAAGATTAGAGAGTATGTGGGAGACAGTTTCCTACACCAGGAATTTCCTCGGCCCTGGCTTGGGTTCCTTTGGGTATACCAGGACAAAATGAGTGTATCAGCCTCCTGAAGCCCATCTGGGAGTCCAGGCCTGGATATTAGCCTGGACCCTGAAGAAAATCAAAACCTTTTTGCAGCAGACCAGCCCCCAGGAGGTTTTGTTCCAGTCCTACTCAGGTCCCCTCCCTCACCTCTTTTTCCGATACATTGATGACTGTATCGGTGCCATTTCCTGCTCTTGCCCTGAACTTGAAAATGTCATTCACTTTGCCTCCAATTTCCACCCTTCCTTCACCTTCACATGATCCATCTCTGACTCTTCCCTTCCCTTCCTCGACTTTTCCGTCTCCATCTCTGGGGATAGGTTATTGACCAATATTCACTACAAGCCCACTGACTCCCACAGCTACCTGGACTACACTTCCTCCCACCCTGCCTCCTGTAAGGACTCTATTCCATTCTCCCAGTTTCTCCGTCTCCGCCGCATCTGTTCCGACGATGCCACCTTCCACACCAGTGCTTCCGACATGTCTTCCTTTTTCCTCAACTGAGGATTCCCCTCTACCATGGTTGACACGGCCCTCGACCATGTCCGTTTTATCTCCCGCACTTCTGCCCTCACCCCTGCCCCTCCCTCCCGGAACCACAATAGGGTTCCCATTGTCCACACCTTTCACCCCACCAGCCTCCACATTCAACGGATCATCCTCCGCCATTTCCGCTACCTCCAAAATGATCCCACCACCAAACGCATCTTCCCCTCCCCTCCCCTTTCAGCATTCCGTAGGGACCGCTCCCTCCGAGACACCCTAGTCCACTCCTCTATCACCCCCAGCACCCCTTCGCCTGGCACCTTCCCGTGCAAGTGCAGGAGATGTAACACCTGCCCCTATACCTCCCCCCTCCCGCTGTCCAGGGCCCCAAACACCCCTTCCAGGTGAAACAGCGATTTACTTGTACTTCTTGCAATCTAGTATACTGTATTCGCTGCTCACGATGCAGTCTCCTCTACAATGGGGAGACCAAACGCAGATTGGGTGACTGCTTTGCGGAACACCTCCGTTCAGTCCATAAGGGTGACCCCAAGCTTCCGGTCGCCTGTCATTTTAATTCACTGCTCCATTCCCACTCGGACCTCACCGTCCTTGGCCTCTTGCATTGTTCCACGGAAGCTCAACATAAACTCGAGGAAGAGCACATCATCTTCCGATTAGGCACTTTGCAGCCTTCCGGACTCAATATCGAGTTCAACAATTTCAGATCATAACCTCGGCCCCTATTACATTTTTACTTATATTTTTTATCCACCCCTTTGTTTTGGTTTTTCCCTTCGCCCCACTTTCCTTTTTTTTCTCTCTCCCACATGGCAGCTGTCTCTCATTCTGCCAGAACATTTCACACCTAATCTGAGCCATCTTTTGTCTCCACTAGTCCTATCACCATCTCGTCTCGTTTTGAATGCCTCTTAATGTCTCTCCACTTCTTTTGTTCTGTCCCAGCCCTGCCTTTCGATCTATTTCATTTCCTTTCCAGTTTTGAAAAAGGGTTAGACCCGAAATGTCACTCTAATTTCTCTCCACGGATGTTGCCTGGCCTGCTGAGTTTTTCCAGCATTTTCTGTTGTTATTTTGGATTTCCAGCATCTGCAGTATTTTGCTATCCCCCAGGAGGTCCTGTTGGGCAGGTAATTGCAAGTGGCTGCCCGGAGCCCTAATATCCACTCCTGCCTGGTCTGGCAGCTTCCCAAGATGCGCCTATGGTGGCACCGGCACCCATCTGCTTAACTTAAATGGGGGAGCTCTCCCTGATCCTGGATACTATGATGGAGTCAGCAGCAAAGGCTTCCAGTGGGTGGATCCCAGAACTTACAACAGGCCTGCAGATTTTTGGGGCACATATATATACAAAGGTTTTGAGACCAATCCATCAACCTTTAGGCATTGCATTTTGCCACACATTCAAATTTGTGTTTCAAAATTTTTTTTTAAAAAGCAAAAGAATGCCTGTTGGATTCTCTGGGACTTGGGAAACCGCTGTGAATTTATAATCAATTGCCAGTCCACTGAGAAACTTCCCCAGCAAGAAGCCTCTAACTGACCTTAGGATAGGCCTAAAAGCAAAATTAGCCTCTAATTGACCTGAGGATGTGCCCAATTACAGTAATTAAATTTGATGCTGTTAAGGGATTACACCAGGTTGCACACATCTCCACTTGTAACAACAACAACAACTTGTATTTCTATAGCAACAGAATAATATATTGGCCTGGACCTTCTGATTTGGTGGAATTCTCAGTAGTATTTCTGGTCCCAGTGGATAGCCTACCATGGGGGGATGGGGAGAATTGCTGTCGCACTTGCTGCGGAATAGTGTTATCGGCAGTGCTGGTTGAAATGAAAAAAAAATTAGAGAAAAAAGTTGATTTTACTTCATTTGTTTTTAAATTTGCCAGTTTTCATAGTGCAGCCAATTGCTTTGACGCCGTTAAATTTTAAATCCCTTCCCGCATTGTTAGCAATGCTGTGTGCCAAGAGTGTAATGGTGTCCCAACACCTGGTGTTTATTGACAAAAAATATATTGGAGGGGGCATTTCTGTTATTAACATTATTTTGAATATACCTGCCCAAATATGGGCATGTGTATTCAACAGAAAGGCTCTCCTCCACATTTCCTACTCCCTCATCCACCCACCCAGAAGGTGCCCAAAACATTACTGAAAATTCTGATCATTGTACAGTATATGGTATAATGCTCTAGTCTTTATAAAAACAAACTCTGAGCGACACTATGAGAGATCTACTAGAGTAGATAAGAATTCTAGAGACACAGGCTGACGTAGTTAAATGAAACTTTGAAGTAAAATAGCTCATATAATTGATTATAAATATTAATACACACTGCATTCTTTCTTTTTCTCAAACTGAAGGGTTGTACAGAAGCTATCTGTTGAGACCAGTATTTGCATCAAATAAACTAGAGTGGCACTGGCCACATAAACTGTTCATTACAACTGAGTTTTGCATAAACCAGAAGCTCCCCCATCTACTTATACAAGAAGTTCGACTTACTTCAAGAGAGCTTGAATGCGTATTTTTGCCAAATTTGGGCAGACTTATCGATAAGAATTTAGTGAGAACCTAAACAGCTAAACGTTTGATGACGTTGGCCCAGTAATTCGGGTCCAAATACGTGAGTACGGTCTGGGTACTCACGCATCTGGCCGGATGAAATGCCGGCGTTCAGGAAACACCGTGCATGCGGAGAACGCCGGCATTTCCGGTCCTCTGAACGAAGGGGTTCAGAGGCACAGCGCGTGCGACTGCACAGGCAGCGCGTGCGCAGTGAACGTCGTCGATTTCATTCATGGATTCAGTGAGGGTAAGTCCTTACAAGTTACACTTGAAAAAAGCATGTGTAAAGTTGTTCCAAGGCTGCGGAGGAAGATATATTTTATCATGGAGCTTCTGAAAGGCAATATTTTTGTTTGGGAAAGTGAGGAAAGTTATTTTAAGAAATGCTGAGGTTAGTTTTAAAGTTTACATTTTTTTTTTTTAAATGGGTTTTCAGTACGGTAGGTAGAAGGAGCAATTGTGGCTGTGTGAATTGAATGTGAGAATGAGTGTTCTAAAATGAGTAATGTAACATTTCCAACACTTTTAAGAAAGAAACTTTTCATCAGTAATAAGTAATTATGTATGTATGTCCGCATATATTCCTTTACGTATATGTATGTATGTTTTATATTCCTTTACTTATGTGTATGAATGTATGTTTTTAATTATGATTTTCCAATAAGTTACTTTCTCTGAAAGTCATAATTAAATACATACATTCATACACATAAGTAAAGGAATATATACATACACGCAAAGGAATATATACAGACATACATACATAATTACTTAAAAGAATATATTACTGATGAAAAGTTTCTTTCTTAAAAATGTTGGAGTCATTTTCACATTTAATAAACACAGCAAATTCAATTCACATAGCCACAATTGATCCTTCTACCTACAGTACTGAAAACCCGTTTTAAAAAACAAAAATAAACTTTAAAACTTACCTCAGCATTTCTTAAAATACCTTTCCTCCCTTTCCCAAACAACCGCAGCCTCTGGAGCAACTGTACTCATGCTTTTTTCATGTGTAAGTTGTAAGGACTTGACCTCACTGAAAGCATGAATGAAAGCGGCGAATTTTACTGCGCACGCGCTGCCTGTACAGTCACACGCGTTCTGCCTCTGAACCCCTTCGTTCAGAGGACAGGAAATGCCGGTTTTCCCCGCATGCGCTGTGCATGCTGAAAACCGGCATTTCCTCCGGACAGACGCGTAAGTACCCCGACCGTACTCGCGCGTTTGGAAGGGAATTACTGGGCCAACATTTTACATGTCAATAAAATGAAAAATTTAACAATTGCATGATTTTCCCCCTCGCATCTGCGACTGAGGGTCCAAAGAGGTGCATTGCGCAACAGGTCATTGTCGTACGTATCCTCACACTGTTCCCTTTCGGGAACTGTATGAAGTGGTGGAAGGATTTCTGGCCACGTTAACACTCCTTCCGTGACCATAACCATCTTCATACCAGCCATTAGGGTGGTTAGTCCTATGGCGTGAGGGTTTTACGGGTTCCTACAACCCATCTGATGGGGGGGGGCCACCCACACCCGCGGACGCAAGTATCCCGCTGGATGTCCACCCAGAATTTATAGTTGGAGCTCCAACTCCACTTGCCGGGACTGTCTGGAGCAGGGTTCGAAACCCTACTCCTTCTGGCCCAGCGGCGGGGATGCTTACCGCTACGCAAAAGGCCCACTCCGCGCAAAAGGTGACACCCATACGTTTCCTGCGCCTTTTCCTGCCCCGTGACTGGAGCCCTATGCTGCCACTTGAAAGACCAAGCTATCATCTGTCCTTTTTGCGGCGCCTTTGACTTCTCATTACCAATGATGAGCAGGCGCTGCGCCTCCACCTCGTTGAGGAGATTGCTGAGGTCATCATCAGTTCAATTGTGAGTTCTTTTAATGCCGTGAATTGTGCTCATTCCAGCCATTTCACGTTGCTAATCGGATTGGGCCTTTGGCGTAGTGGTAGAATCCCCGCCGCTGGGCCAGACAGGGTAGGGTTTCGAACCCCGCTCCAGACAGTCCCGGCAAGTGGAGTCGGAGCTCCGGCTCTAAATTCTGGGTTGACATCCAGTGGGATATTTGCGTCCGTGGGTGTGGGTGGCCCCCCTCCTTGTATAGCTTGTGGGAGCCTGTAAAACCCTCCCGCCATAGGACTAACCACCCTAATGGCTGGTTCAAAGATGGTTACGGTCACGGAATGAGTGTTAATCACGGCCATAAATCCTTCCACCACTTCATACAGTTCCCCAAAGGGAACAGTGTGAAGACACGTAAGACGACGACATTGGTAAATAAATAAATGGAATAAAAAAAATTATTTTAGGGCTTTTAAAAGTCTTTAAATTGCTTTAATTCTGTTTAAAACTACTTCAGATTCTTCAAAATAACGTAAACGTTTTTAAAAGTTTATAAAAGTTACCAAAAGCTTCATAAAAATACCAAAAACCTATTTAAAATGCTGCTTTGCATGTAAAAATGCTTAGCAGCTTGTGAGAAACATTGGGGGCGTGTCCTATTAAACTGAGACCTCAAGGGCCGTGTCTCACTTGCACAGCGCGCTACAGGCTTCGCGCTGGCTGCACTCCTGGGCGGCGTGACGTCAGACGCTGCCCGGGATTCTTCTTTTTCAAACACGAATTCCAGGCGTCCCTGGAGGTGAAATGTCAGCGCGTCGGGTAAGTGCATATACGGGGCTTGCACGCGCGGCAAGCCACCAACCCGAATTACTGGGCCGTTGTATTTCCTTAGACTTTCTGCCAGTGTGTCACCGTAACTTAGTCGGGAGCGTGGCAGAAACCCTGTTTACACACAAACGAAGTATTTGCTGCACTGTCGACAAAGTTACAGCAGCTCAGTGGCAGAAAGTGCAAGAAAATCCAGGGTCATCGTATAAACTGGATGAAAACTAGGGAGGCAGAAACAAACAGTTTAAAATGAAATAAAATTCTCAAAAACAAAAATTGTAGCATAAATATATTAAAATAAATTTGGTAACGGATGCATTATCAGAAATTTAATTACTCCTGGGCTGACTTTCTTTGGGAAAAAATCTATCAGGGGTTTTGTGGAGACATAAACCAATTATAACCTACCCTATTAAACAAAACATGCATTGTGTTGATACTAATATCTAGTAGCTACATTCAATAAGTGATTGATAGTTTGTTTAAGCCTGCTCATCTGAAAAATGTGTTATTATTGGTTTATTTCCTTTATTTCAGGGTGTACTGTGCAAAACCAATAGTATCAGCTTGTTTTGTGAATTTGCAGAATTTTTACATATATAAGCTTTCTGAACAAAATAGCTGCAGCTAGTTCAGCTGGCAGCCTTTAAAGGACTCAAGACATTTACTTAATTCTAAATGTGTGGCCTTTTATTTTGTTTGTACGGCTGTATTGGAAACATACGCACATGCTGTCCAGAAATAACATGACATAAGAACATCAAAATTTATAAAATGAATAAAATAAGCCATGCTTTGCTACTGTGGAATGTGCAGTGCCTTATTGAAATTCCAGTCTTGATTCCTTAACGCTTCAGTTCTGGTGTCACTCACCCATATCCACCCAGTGTAAGGAGACAAACAGCCTCTTAAAGTAAGTTATTCTTGTGTGCGATATTTGCGCTATATATATCTCAACATGTTATCATGAGCTTATATTGTGCTCTGATTTTCAGAGCATATTTTTTATTACTTCAGAAACAGTAAATGTCAGAGTGCAGCAGTTGTGAACTACAACCCCTATCTGATGTCCACTAAACACTACTCATTTCCAGGATAACTAAATGAAAAAATAAAGTGGCCAATCTACCTGTGTTGTGTAATATTCTGCATAATGCATCCTGGGGTTAAATCCACTGCAGACTGAAGGGATGAAAGTGTCAAAACAGTTCTTCTGGAATAGCAAAATGAACGTGGATAGTACTGTGTTACCAGTGGATTTTTGTATTTTTTTTTTCATCTCCAATTTTCTTCCCTTTGCTCTTCTGATGCGAGGATACAGATGGACAAGTATGAACAGAGATAGTGGGCTCGAATTTCCAAGCCCCTTGGAGGCGGGTTTGGAGGCGGGAGTGGGGGGAAAATTGCAAAATTGCAACCCTTCCCGCCCCCAACCCGCCTCCATGCCCGTTTCCCAGGAGGCGGGTACCCGACCTGTGCTGGGAGCCGTCTCCCCGAGGCGGGAAGGGGATTAGTGCCAATTAACTGCCTGTTAACAGGTAGTTAACAGGCTGTTTTTGGCCTAATCCCTATTTTTAGCCCTGAAGTGTGGGCTGCCCGACAGCTCCAAACCACGCCAACTTAGTGAGGTGGACCGTCGGGCTGAAGGGCTTGGAGGGTTCGAGATGTCCGGTGTTCAGGTGAGTGATGGGTGCATGAGTGCAGAGGTAAGTGTGTTTGGCGTGTGTAAAGTGTTTAAATAAGTTTTACTTACCTTTACTTACTAATGCAGGCTTCCTTCCTTCAGGTCTCGGGAGTCCCTCATCTCACTGGCACAGAAAGCAGAATGGCCGCGAGCTGTCAGAAGTTGCAGCATTCTGCTTTCTGTTCTGGAGAGATTTCTAACTGAGTCTGTGGAGAAGGACTCAAGTTAGAAGTCAGATTGTCAGTGTTTGACAGCTTCACAGAGCTGTCAAACGCTGATATTTCATATGTCACAAGCTCTTGACAGATGAAATGTCAATCCCTGACATCACCTGTAACCGGGTGTCCCTTAATTGGCCTGCTAAGCCCGCTGAGTGGGCTCAACAAGGTCAATCAAGGGAAAATCGCGTGGGTTGGCCACAAATCGATGGAGGCGGGACTACAACCCAAAAAGTGGGAGTCCCGCCTCCATCACGTCCCCATTGACAAAATCCAGCCCAGTGAATCCCAATGAAATAATCATCCAAGAGAGTCATGACAACTCAAAGCTGAACTGATCCTCACATCACACCTTCACGTGTGCATTTGAAGTATGGGTTGAGGGTAGTGATCAGGAGCAGGAGCCCTGGCTGATTTTTCCCAACCCTAGTCAGGGCTTGCAGGCCAATTTTAGTGTTCGGCCATCCTGGTGCCTTGGCTGGAGGCTGAAATTCCACTTGGACACAGCAGTTGTGGTAGCACATCTACTCCGATGCAGTTCACATTTCTGACACAGAGAGGGGACCTCCTTGGTGTTCTGAAGTCCCCTCATTTACATATTGCTAGAGCCCTCCTTGCACAATTTGCATCACACTGGAAGCATGGAGGCCAGGGTGGGAGGGGAGGGGGGGAGGCGCTTTCATAAATCTGTTGTGGCAGCTTCTGAAAGCTTATTCTGTTTATTTTGCTGAATATTGGGCTGAGATGAGCTAGGAGTCTGATCATTCCCAGAGATCCCTGTTCATCCCGAGGAAGGTGATGACAAAGTTCATCCCATTTTTGGTATTGAGGGACTCCCTTCTCAACAAGCTGTGGTTAGGGCTGCCTGGAAAGAGGTGGTCAAGCAGGTGAATGTAACCTCTGCTAATAGGTTATCCTCCCGGATGAGATAGAAATTCAACACCTTGAAGAAATTTGCCATGGTACATGACTGCTGTCCTTATCAATGTACTGCAATCGCATGCCTGCACCACATGTACCGTGTGTCCCCTCAACCACTCACATACTCACCTGGGATGCTTCCTTATCCTTTGCTCTTTCTAGCACTAGCAAAGGTAACTCAAAGCCAGGCATGATGCATCTTTCAGCTTCCCTGTAAGCTTCTCACTGCTCACACTGACAGAGGATGGGGCCGTAACACGCTCCCCCAGGATTCATTTGTTTGCTGCATGTTCTTGAACTCTTGTTGAGGGAAACCCTGTCGTCAGTTGTCTGGTTCTGGCAGATCTCAGGAAACAGTCAGTGTTTCATCAATGTCTTCATGATTACAGGGAAAGGAAGGCCATATTGAAAGGGAGAGGCTGAAAACTGCAGAGGGTGTCACCATATCTGAAGTGATCGACATGCCCAGAAGAACTGACCTTGAACATAGTGGGCTATCACTCCATGGCCCCTGTTGGAAAGGGTCGTGAATATGGTGAACCTGAATTCACAAGCGGGTACCCATTCACCCATATTTCTCTTCCCTCTTCCTCTTCTCACACATTCTGCCAATAGACAATTTACCTGGCACCACTGCATCAAATCAACCACTACTGAAATTGTGCTGCAAGAAGTGTCTTGCAGATTCCAATATACTGTATGCTTCTTCCCATTGTGTTTCTACAGAGCCACCTGTGAGGTGCAGTCACAGAGGCAGAAGGCCATTCCAATTTGCACCATACTGTGTTCCTTATTTCACCTGCTGCAACCCTCAGCCACAGAAATATCCACCCCGGGGAAGATTTCGAGCTTGAGCAGGGAGCACACGATGAAAACACACACACAGGGGAGGAGCAAGTGCAGGTGGCAGCAGAGGAGCAGCAGGAAGAAGGCTGGAGAGCCTATTCCAGGCCATTGTCAGATGCTGAATTCTGGGACTGGAGCCATCTGGACCTGCCAATAAATAAAGGCTGCTTTCTGAGTATTATAGGTACCTTGAGTTCTTTGAGGTATGCAAAGAACCCTGCAGAGTTTGACGGCTAGAATGGAGGGGTTCGTTCTCTGTATCTGTGAATTGCAGTCCACGTTGGAGTCCATGGCATCACCAGGGGCAGCTGCAGGGCCCCCCACCCCCTTAACATAAGTCCTAAGTGCAGCTGAGCTCTCTCAGGATCACCACAACTGATGCTATAAAGATCATGGACTCTGAGTCCATTCTTATGAGATTTTCCAGGCTGGACAGGACCTTGAAGCATGACTTCCACAGCTCTGAAGTCTGTCCCCCACACAAGTAGTTGAACATGCTGAGAGAGTGCCTAACAGCAAGGGCATGGCAGGAAGAGGCAGGCATGAGGGAGATGTCTCTCAGGACAACTCATCATCTATACCACCCTGTTGGCCCAGTACTGGCGAGCCAGAAGGTGAACAGGCCCATGTCTCCACCACAGCAACACAAGTGGTGCCTGTAGTTACAGGAGCATCTTCCAACCCTGCTATAGGGATAATGAGCTGCCCCTGTCCCGGTCAGCCCTCAGGGGAAGCCAGCAGACTGCCTCCTCACTTCCTTCTCCCGCTAGGGAAAAAGAAAGAAAAGAAAGAATTTATATTTATATAGCGTCTTTCATGACCTCAGAACATCCCTAAACACTTTACAGCCAATAAAGCCGATTTGTCCCACAAACAGCAATAAAATAAATGACCAGATAGTCTGTTTTAATGATGTTGGTTGAGGATAAATATTGGACAGGAAGCACTTAAATGTTGTTAGATCTTTCTGCTTGATTGAGCATATGACTGAATGTGTATTCATTGTGGATGAGGTATAGTATGCGCTCATGAAGTTATATGGCCTTGGTGGGACAATTCTTGCATAACATGAAAGGAAATGCTTGACTGGTGAGATGCTGAAAATGAGCGCCACTCCCCATCCCTGCTCCAGGGATGGAACACTGCTGTGAGCAATTGTTTTGCGAGATTCGATTTCTGATCTTGCAAAAGGGAGAAGAATGTTAATATGAACTGGTGGGATGAGGTTAGCAGGAGAAGAGTGCCAATGTAAACTGGTGGGAGGATATTGGACAGAGCGACAGTTGTGATAGCTTTTGAAGAAGCTGAGAAGGTCTCAGCTGTTGAAACTGGATCAACCCAATTTTTAAAAATAACGTTTTTAGATTAAAAACGTAACGTTTTTAGATTAAACGTTTTTAGATTAAAAACGTATCAAATGCGAAGTAAAAATTCAAAATTTCGATGTAAATGTGTTTCCAGATCCCCACATAGAAATGTCTGCACTGGTATGTGTTGAAGAAGGGGTGTCAATTAGAAGAGTGTACAATTTTAAATTTGCTGCCCCTGTTCCTTCCTAGTCATGTGCAGCATTTATTCACTAAAGCATCAGAAGGTTTCATCTCAGCTGATCCCTGTTGATAACTTAGAAATCCTCTCACAATTCACCATTTGATATGTTGTCACACAAGGGCATAATTTTCCAAGTATGTGCCAATAGCAAGGAACCTCGCCCAGTGCCAACATATTGGAAAATTGCAGTGGCTGGATTTAGAAAAAAAAACACTAGGAGCAGGACTTAAAAAAGAATAGCGCAGGGCTTATAAAATAATCACCAGGAACAGGACTTTAAACCAAATGCCAGGAGCAGGGCTTAGAAAAAACAAACACCAGGAATGGGACTTAAAAAAACATCCAGAATGGGACTTCAAGAAAATCACCAGAAAGTAAGCAGGACTTAAAAGAGCACAATCACCAGGAATGGAATTTTTCTTAAAAAAGCAGGACTTTAAAAATAAACAAACACTGGGAATGGGATTCAAAAAAACATGTAAACACATGAGCAGTGCTTAAGAACAAATGGCAGGAACAGAACTTAAACAAACACGGGGAGTGGGAATTAGGAAATCACCGGAAGTGGAACCAAAAACAAACACGGGGAGTGGGAATTAGGAAAACACCGGAACTGGGACAAGAAACAGACACAAGGACCGGAATATTTACCTTAGAGTCGGGTTGGGTGTGTGTGGGCCGCATAGTGGGTCGGGAACACGATGTTCTGAGCAGCGCGTTCCTCAGAGCGACTTTAACTTAATGGCCCCAATTGAAAGACTCATGCGCGATTCCCGGCCCTATTAAATGGTGTGGGTCTGATGATGTCATCGATGACTCGTTTCCAGCACCGATGTTTAAAGCAGTCGGGTTTCCCGGCACGCTGTGGAGTTTTAACTTCACAGTGTGCGTGCGACATCAGGGGCGGGTTCCCGGCCCAGAAGTCAGCCTGATTGACAGGCTGGCTTCCATACGTGCGGGTAACTCGGAGAAGGAGGCCGCAGCAACAGGTAGGTGCTGGGCTCAGGATGGTGGGAGTGGGGGCGGACCAAGCCCGGGGTGGCGGGAGGGTGTTCCAGGCCCGGCGGGGTGGTCCAATCCCTGTCACCGGGGTGGGGAGTGTTCCAATCCTGGGGGGGTTTCGATCCCCAACCCTGGGGCTGAATCGCGATACTAGCGGAGGGTGGGGGGGGGGTGTTCCTGGCCCGGGGTGGTTTCCGATCCCGGGCTGGGATAGGCTGATGGTGAGGGAGCTTGGGGGGCCGTGAGGAAGTTCTCTTGCTCCTCCTGGCCCACAAGCATTGCTCTCCGAGGCTGAGGCCACCTCGTTGCAGCCACCGGGAATCCCGAGCCCCAGGATCCCCGGCTGCCTGCAGTAAAACCATGAAAGATGCTATATAAAGTAGAGGCTTCAGGCCTCATTTTAATATGTAAATTGCCATCCCGCTGTTATGTCTGACATTGGTGATAGGTACTCGATTGCCTTGGCCTGAGCACATAGAGTTTGATAGTGCTGTTATCATTGTATTGTGTATAGGTATTCGATTGCTTTTTGCCTGAGAGTGTGTGTGTGGATCAGCCATTAAAAAGCAACATGAACTGAGCTCTGCTTACGTCCTCTGGATTATCTTTGCAAACGCAACATTTGGTGACGAGGATGGCTGAAATCTCTCTTCCACCACCTCCTCCCTTCCTTGCACTACCAGGTGAGCCCCCGATCCCATGGGTTCGCTGGTTACAGTCCTTTGAAACCTACTTCATTGCTCTTGGACTAGAAACTGTGAGTACGGCTCGGAAAAAGACACTGTTATCCCATTGCTTGGGAGCGGAGGGCCAGCGTGTACTTGGGACATTATGCACAGCAGATTCAATTCAAATGTATGATGTGGCTGTGGCTCTGTTAAGCACACACTTCTCTGCCCCATAAAGTGCCCTCCTGCGGCGATTCATTTTTAGACAGCGTCACCAACTTCCCGGCGAGTCGGTGCATCAATACGTGGCTAATTTGAGGGGGTTAGCTAGCTCGTGCAAGTTCGGTGCGCTACAAGACGAGATGGTGCGTGATCAACTAATAGAGCACACCAACAATGTGAGAGTGCGTGAAAGACTGTTACTCGAGTCCGACGACCTGTCGTTGTCACAGGCAGTTAACATTGCCTTTCAAGTGGAGTCTGCAGCCGAATGTGCAGCGAAACTAGCACACACACCCAGTGACGGCACCCTTGGCCCCGACAGCCCTGACACTGTAATGCTCGTGCGACGGCAGCAACGCGCGCTACCGCGGCAACAGTGTGGAAACTGCGGATCTCGTTCACATGCTACCAGAGTGCAGAATTGCCCCACGTGCGGCCAAGCCTGTCGCAATTGTGGAAAACAAAATCACTTTGCCAAGGTCTGCCGCTCTGCCCCTGTTGCTACAGATGAACACTCTCAGTCCTCAAGCAGTTGGCCTATAATTCACAACGTGAGCTCTGGGCCAGTAGTGGCTTTCAAGTCATGCACAATTAACCTGAATGATGTGTGCATCCCTCTGTTATTGGATACCGGTGCCAGCATCTCACTGCTGAATGTGGACACATTCAAACGTTTTTTCAGCTCCCTGCCACTCTCTGCGCCCTCCACTGCCCTTTGCGGGTATGGTAGTTCGAAAATTGGTCCAGTGGGCTCAGTCAACCTCACTGTACGCTATGGAACAAAAGTTTTGCCAGATTTTTGTTTTCATGTGGCACGCCAAGGAGCTAACCTGATGGGACTGGATCTTTTCACTGACCTGGGTTTTTCTCTCTTGCACACCGGTGGGTCTGCGATTCTGCACATCGCCTCACCGTGGCGCCAAACATGGCCAGCACTCTTCGAGGGTCTGGGCTGCCTGACTGCCTTCACCCACCAGCCCATAGTTGACTCCACCATTACCCCTGTCATTCAGCCACTGCGCCGCATCCCGCTTGCTCTCCGTGATGGAATCACAGCTGAACTAAAGCAGCTACTGGAAGCTGGCATCATCGAACCAGTTGATGCCTCCCCATAGGTCTCCAACCTGGTGGTTGCAACGAAAAAATTAGGTGGTCTACGCATCTGTGTCGATCTTCGAGCAGTGAATAAGGCCGTAATCCCTGACAAATATCCACTGCCCACGTCAGAGGAACTCACAGCGCAGTTCTATGGTTCCATCCTGTTCTCGAAACTGGACCTTCGACAGGGCTATCTACAGGTTCCCCTCCACCCCAGCAGCAGGGACCTCACTGCTTTTGTGACACATGCTGGTGTCTTTCGGTACACCAGGATGCCATTTGGACTTAGCTCTGCACCCAGCTGCTTCCAAAAGGTGATGTCCTCTGTGCTCGCGGGCATTCCTGGGGTGGCCACCTACCTGGATGACATTGTCGTGCATGGGCCCTTGACCTCCACTCATGCCGAACGCCTTCACAGAGTTTTCACGGCTCTAGCAAAACACAAGCTCACACTGAATGGCGAAAAGTGTGTCTTTGCTGTTTCAGAGATCGAATTTGTGGGGTTTCGGTTGTCGGCTGACGGTATATCTCCACTCCAGTCAAACGTGGATGCCATTCACAGCATTCCAGAACCCAGCTCTGCAGCACAGGTTGCCTCCTTGGCATGACTGGGTACTAACTGAAGTTTTTGCACCAGTACTCAGCCACCACAGCCCCACTGCGCCAGCTCCTGTGAAAGGATGAGCCCTGGGTGTGGTCACAAGCCTGTACGGAAGCTGTTCGCCTCCTCAAATTGCAGCTCACGTCGCCTCCAGTGTTGGCTCACTTTGACGTCGCCAGCCCCACCCTCGTCACCTGCGACGCGTCCACTGCAGCTGTGGGGGCGGTGTTATCGCAGATACAGAATGGAGTGGAGAAACCAATCGCCTTTGCCTCCCGAGCCCTTAGCCCCACCGAACAGAAGTACTCAGTAGGCGAGCGTGAGGCGCTGGCGTGCGTCTGGGCATGTGAGCGGTGGCACCTGTCCACGTATGGCCGTGCCTTCACCCTGCGAACCGATCACCAGGCTCTCACTGACCTGCTGTCGACATCCGGCACGGGCCACAGACCACTGCGTCTACACCGCTGGTCTGACCGCCTCCGCCAATACAATTTCAGTCTCCAGTTCACACCAGGACGTGACAATGTTGTTGCAGATCTGCTCTCCCGCACTGTCTCTGCCCCAGCCCCACTCGTCGGGTCTGACCATGTGGAACAGGATATCGTCCAGATGCTGCACACGCCTCTCCAAACCACAGTCTCTCTCCAGGAGCTCAAAGAGGCCTCTGAACAGGATCCGGCCCTCTCCCAGCTGTGCACTTTCATCAGAGATGGCTGGCCTCGCAAGGTGCCTGAGGAACTGTCTGCCTACTCCAGAGTTAAAGAGGAGCTCTCCTGCTGGAATGACTCCTGTGTTGCACGTGGGCTCTGCACTGTGGTCCCAAGTGCCCTTCGTGCGCGTGTTTTATCCATGGCGCATGAGGGCCACTTGGGCATAGTGAAGCTCAAACAACGATGCCGACGCCTAGTGTGGTGGCCGGGTATCGACAGGGAAATCGAGGCCCTGGTCAAGGACTGTGCAGCCTGCCTTGTAAGTGGCAAGACTGGCCACCAAGCTCCTCCACCCCTGCAACCCCTTGCCTGGCCCTCTCAGCCCTGGGAGCACCTGCAGCTGGACGTCTGCGGGGAGATCCATGGTGTCCCCCACCATCAACGGTTCCTAGTGGTGGCCTATGACCTGCACTCAAAATGGCCAGAGGTCACTGCCATGGGCTCTGTCACCTCTCAGGTCATAATTGATATCCTTGAGTCCCGCTTCTCCCGCTGGGGGCATCCAAAGGCCATCACCACAGACAATGGCCCCCAAATGGCCTCTTCGGAACTCTCTTACCTTGAGAGCAAGGGCATCCATCACATACGCACAGCGTACTACCACCCCGAGTCAAATGGGGGGGGGTGGAGCGTTTTAACCAGACACTGAAAAATGGCCTCAGAGCACACCTATCCCAGGGGTATGCATTTGACAAGGCCCTCCTCCACACACTGCTGCACTACAGAGTCTCCCAGCATTCCACTACAGGGGTCTCACCCGCATCCCTCATGCTAGGCCATGAGCTCATGCTGCCCCTTGGCAGGCTCCGCCCCTTGCTAGCTCAGAGCCCTGCTCCACCGCTCAAGCCACAGTCGCTAGACAGCAGGAGAAGATGAAACTCCGCTTCGACCAGTCGAAGAGGGCCAAGGCGCCCAACATCTCAGTCTCCGATTGGGTCAGAGTCCGCAGGCCTCACCGCAACAATAAGATGGCGTCATTCTGGTCCTCCCCTCTCCAAATCAGCCGCCAACTTGGACCAGCCACTTTCTGCCTCACTGACGGCTCTTGGTGGCATGCCAGCCGCCTTCGGAAGGTGCCAGCACCCCCTGATGCAGGATTATATGGACCTAATCCCCAAGCCTTACCCCCAGAGTGGCAGGATGCACATGTGGCTCAGCCAGCCAACCCTCAAGCAGATATTGTGCCTCAGCCTGCTCCTCACCAGTCCCCACTTCGGCCTGCTCTTCACCAGTCCGCACCTTGGCCTGTTCGTACACGTTCTCACCCTGGCCACCTACAGGACTTTGTCACTACATTTCATGTTTGAAATTCTGTGAGGGGGAGGAAATGTTATGTCTGACATTGGTGATAGGTACTCGATTGCCTTGGCCTGAGCACATAGAGTTTGATAGTGCTGTTATCATTGTATTGTGTATAGGTATTCGATTGCTTTTTGCCTGAGAGTGTGCGTGTGTATCAGCCATTAAAAAGCAACATGAACTGAGCTCTGCTTACGTCCTCTGGATTATCTTTGCAAATGCAACACCCGCCTCCTAGCAGCGGGTTGGCAGCCTACTCCCCCCCCAATCCCTCCTAAGTGAAAGGTGGAAGTGGGCGGATTGGAGGCGGCTTGGGATCGCAATTCACATTTTTCAACTTTCAGTTCTAACGCCCCCAACCCACCCGCTCTTACCTCAGAAAATTCCAGCCAGGGAGTGGGAATTAGGAAAACACTGGAAGTGGACAAGAAACAGACACAAGAGCCGGAAGTTTTACCTTGGAGTTGGGTCGGGCGCGTGAATACCGCGTAGCGGGTCAGGAACGCGATGTTCTGAGCAGCGCGCGCCTCAGAGCGACTTTAACTTAATGGCCCCAATTGAAAGACTCATGCGTATTTCCCGGCCCTATTAAATGGTGTGGGTTTGATGACGTCATCGATGACTCATTTCTAGTACCCATATCTAAAACAGCCTTGCACTCAACTCATTTGAAGGTTGCTCGAGGAGGGTGGAACCTGACAAACAAAGGCTTGAGTACTGTTATTAAGTAGCAAGGATGGATAGCCAAAGGCGAAGGGCTGCACCACACTTTTCAGACTCATCACTGCATTCTCTGGTGGAGGCTGTCAGAGCACGCAGGAGGTCCTCTTCCCTGCTGATAGGCGAAGGAGACCTCCACAAGAGACCAAAAGAGCCTGGCTGCATATAGCTGAGGAGGTCAGCAGCAGGGATGTGGTGAGGAGGACCTGGATCCAGTGCAGGAAATTATTCAATGATCTCATATGGTCAGGAAAGGTGAGTGCAATGCCACACTCACCTTCCTCTTGATGTGCCTCTCATCACACCCCCATCACTCTGCCTTCCCAAGCCTACTCCTGCACACCATTCCTTACACCAACACACTTTGCACATCTACCCATCCCTCTCTCTCTATGTACATACTTATATCCCCATCTGAC
This sequence comes from Somniosus microcephalus, assembly GCF_052327205.1. Lineage (NCBI taxonomy): Eukaryota > Metazoa > Chordata > Chondrichthyes > Squaliformes > Somniosidae > Somniosus > Somniosus microcephalus. The sequence continues at coordinate 244,439,687 of NC_140990.1, read as the reverse complement.
TAACCACCCCTCACACTCACCCTCATCCTGATGCAATCATAGCAAGTAACACCACAGAAGGAGGCCATTTGATAATGTCACCCCACTCCCTCATAGTCACCCTCTACAGATGTAACCCATCCATTCCTTACACTCATTCTATCACTCTCACTCAAATTTCTCTTCTTTCCATCCTTGCAGGAGAAAGGAGCCCAGAACATGCCCTCCAGCCTTCACTCAACTAACAGCAGCAGAGGAGGGGGCTCTGGAGATCTCGGGAGTGGGAGAGACGCCAGCGGTGGGAGATGGAAAGAGAGGGATATCCCAGCAACCTGGTGACAGAATCACATCTCATAAATACACAAGGCATACAGCAATCACTCATATGGTGACCGATGTCAGCAGTCAATGAAATGCCATCATCTGTGTAATGGTAACATTACCCATTCTTATTATAACATTTCTAAATCATCTCTTTACTCTCCCACAGGTCCATCAAATGCCGCCACCTGTGTTGTACAGCGCGCAGCAGGTGATGATTCTGGAGACCCTGGTTAGTGCATACTGAAGGGCTCCTCTAGATCTGTCAAGGCATTTGAAGCACATCTTCAGCATGCCTATTGTTTGCTCGATGACACATGCTCCTCGGCCTCAGTGCTTGGCATCCTTAAGGGTGTCCTGAGGGAGGGTGGATTGGTGCAGCACGAAAGAGTCATGACAGCTGCCAGGGATTCTGGCGCACACATGCATGATGATCTTTTTATGGTTGCAGACGAGCTGCACATTGAGGGAGTGGAAGCCCTTCTGGTTCACAAACACTCCTGGGTGATGATGGGGTGCCTTGATGGCCACATGAGTGCAGTCGATGGCGCCCTGCACCTGTGGGACGCCAGCCAGAGCTGCAAAGCCGACTGCAGGCTCAGGAGCACTGGCTTCATCAGTGGCTAAGTTGATATAATTGGTTGACTTGTGAAACATGGCATCGGTCACCTGGGTGATGCATGTGTGAGCGGCCGACTGCAAGATCCCACAAATGTCAGCTGCAGTTCCCTGGAAGGAGCCTGAGGCGAAGCAGTGGAGAACGGTGGTGACTTTGACATCTATTGGTAAGGAGTGTCCACCAGGTCCTCTGGACAGATAGTCTTGTTCCAGCAAGCTACAAATGTCTGCGATGATGTGGCGCGATAGCCTGAGCCTCCTGAAGCACTGCTGCTCTGTCACATTGAGGAAGCTCATCCTCTGCCTGTATACCCTATATGCGGGGTATCGCCTCTGGCACGCTGCAGCCCTGTAGTCGTCCGCTCTCTCCTGTGGAGCATCAGGTCATTGAGGAGAAGGCTGTTGTTGTGATTGCTGCTGTTGCTGCTGGTTTGTCTGGTGTGGTTGGTCTGAGGACCAAGGTGAGACAGCATAAGCGGCACCCATGCTGATGTAGTAGATGGCAGGTAAAGTGGAGATCAGAGGGCCAATCCCTCAATGTTCTGATGCTGAGTAGCAATATGGTGAAAGTGGCTTCCGAGGTCTTGGAAATAACCTGCAAGCTGCAGACACCCAAATCTGTGGACAAAATGGAGAGAGCAAGAGCCTTTCCATGAGGCAAGTAATGAAGTGTAATGTTGAAGTATTTATGTGCTTTTCCCAGCTGTCAATGAATGAACTCGCCAACGGCTACTGAGCTTCCGTCTCCACTTCACAGGCAAGGTACCCGACCTCCATGAATCCCGTGCTCCTGCAGTTGAAGTCAAAAGCTGCCGTTAATATCACCCCTTAAGGGTCTCTCAACGAGCACTTAATGATTTCAATGAGGTCGCCCGCCTCTGTCGATCGGGTCCATGTCACGCCTTCAAAGCCGCTCGAGTTAAATGCACAAGGGGGCGGGATGACGGTGGGTTCCCGACATGCTTGCTATTTCGGGGATTTTTACTGCTGACCCACCCTCAAACTTGTACGCTCGGCAATGGGAAAATTCTGGCCAGGGAGTGGGAATTAGGAAAACAATAGAAGTGGGACAAAAAACAAACATGGGGCGGTCAATTTTAACTCAGGTGTGGGGAATTGTCGGGTTCCCCGAATTTAGTGTTTCCCACACGAATCTAAATGGGTCTGTGAGATTGATGCAATTTTAACTCAATTGGCCAATTGATTTCCAATGTGTGGGAACCCTTGGCAATTGAATATTTCCAGTCGGAAAGTCGCAGAATATGACATCATCATTGCTGCTGCTTTTAAGGTCCACAGCAAGCCTTACATCTTCTGCAGGCTTCCAAACTTTACCATTAAGATGGTGTGGCAGAACCATTGAATGACTCTGGCTAACTGTATATAATTCCCTTTAACGATGTTCTAACACCAGCCTAAACCTGTACCATTGTGTTAGGCATTACTGTGTTTTGTATATAGAGTTTGCATGTACGGGGCGTGGCCCCTTTAAGAGCGCGGGAAAAGGCGGGTAAACGCGATGACGTCACGGCGCAAACCACGGGGCTGCCCAGGCAGTCCTCGTGGCATCTCCGTTGAGTAAAGACCTGTTTAATTGTTCTCCTGTGTCGATCTCCGTTATTCATAAGAATTCATCAATTCCTACATTGGTGACTCCGTTTTTGTGAACGTTTTCACAAAAGAAGAGCACAGCATGGAAGCGAACGCCATTTTGCTAAAGCTACCACAGTTCTGGGAGCAGCAAGCGCCCTCGTGGTTTATTCAGGTCGAGGCCCAGTTCGCCCTGAGGAACACCGATGCGGATCAGACCAAGTACCTTTATGTGGTCTCCGCACTCGACAGCTCTACCGCCTCTCGGATCATCAGCCTCCTCGAAAACCCCCCAACGGAGCGCAAGTATGAAACCCTCAAAGCGCGGTTACTGCAGGTTTTCGGGCTCACAAAATCGGAGCGCGCCCGTCGATTACTTGCTATGCCCGGGCTCGGGGAGTCCAAGCCTTCAGAGTTGATGAGCCAAATGCTCACACTCCTGGGCTCAGAACGGGAATGTTTCCTATCCCGCGAGATTTTCCTCAGCCAACTGCCTGAACAGGTGCAAGCTGCCCTGGTCAGATCTGAAGTTGAAGACTGCGCAACACTCGCTGCGGAGGCTGACAAAATTTTCGCTGTAACTCGGCAGTACTGCGCCACCACGAGGCACCCATCCCCCGCAGACGCTGCCCCAGCTCGTCAGCCTGCTGGGCTGTGTTTCTACCACGCGCAGTTCGGCGCGAAGGCGAAGCATTGCTGCCCTCCCTGCAGTTTTCCCTAACAAACCAAACCACAACTGACACTGCGACCACTGAGGAACGAGTCTAACGGGCACCCCGCGGCCACGATGGTGATCGGCAATGCGGGAAAATTGCTGTTCATCACTGATACTCTCTCCGGTCGTTGTTTTCTGTGTGACACCGGAGCGCAGTGCAGCATTTTACCCGCGTCCGCTCTCGATGTGCAGACGGGGAATCATGGCCCCACCCTTGAAGTGGCCAATGGTGGAACAATTCGGACCTTTGGCAGGTGGAGGTGTGCTTTGTGGGGCAACGTTTTCACTGGGTGTTTGTTACGGCCAAAGTTTCCCAGCCCCTCCTCGGCGCAGATTTCCTGTGCGCCAACAGCCTCCTGGTCGATGTTAGGAACCGACGGCTGATCAACGTAGCAACTTTTAATTCTCTTCCATGTTACCGCAGTAACACTACGTCGCGCACCGTCTCCTGTGCGTTCCCGACTCCTGATGAGTTCGCTCGCCTGCTCGGTGAATTCCCCGACCTGACAAGACCCATGTTCTCCTCCACAGCCATGAAACATGGTGTGGAAAACCACATCACCACCAACGGCCCCGCGGTCTACGCGTGGGCCCGGCGCCTGGAACCTGGCAAGCTGGCGGTCGCAAAGGCGGAGTTCGCAACCATGGAACGGTTAGGGATTATTCGCCGGTCAAATAGTCCCTGGTTTTCACCCCTCCATATCGTCCCGAAGCCCGGCGGCGGATGGCAGCCATGCGGCGACTATCGACGTCTAAACGACGCCACCACTCCTGATCGGTAGCCGATCCCCCACTGTTGTGTATGTACCTTTAAGGGAATAACTGGTCTTAGACTGCAGTACCGGCAGTGACCACCCCTGTATAAAAGGCCCTAGCAGGCTTCTGTAGTTTCAGTTTCAAGCTGCCTCTTGTTCAGTAAAGTACCTGTTAAACTGTTCTCCCGAAGACCGTGTATTATTGAGGCACGGACTTTACAGTGGCGATGAGTAAGTTCGAACTCACCTGCAGTGTGGCATCATCTCACGGGGATCTCGCCTGAAAGGAAGGTCCTGGAAGGTCGTAGTCTGAGCAACGGGCGTCGACCGAGGGCAACCACCCAAAGAATCCATCGGTGTTTGGAGAATTGCGGGAGAGACTGTGGTTCCAGCGAATCGTGCTGGTAGCAGGTAGCGCACTGACCTTTCCAGACTGCGGTGGGCTCAAGTTCGATCGAGCGGCTCTACAAATCGGGCCGCGCAGCGTCGCCGGGAAAAGAAAACAAGAGAGAGAGGGTGGAGCGCACAGGGCGTGGTCGGTGCTCGAGAACAGGACAGCGGAGAGAAACTAAAGGGGGGGGAAGGAAAGCGAGATGCGCCGAAGCTGCGGGTCGCCGCCATTACCCCGTAGAACACTAGGAGCAGCGTGGCAGTAAGGGGAAGAAGCAAAAGCGCGGGAGGTGCCATTTTATTCCATTGGGGAAGAAGCATTATTAAGGAGACAGTAACAGGACATTTGGATAATCATAATTTAATAGGACAAAGTCAGCATGGTTTTATGAAGGGGAAGTCAAGTTTGACAAATTTGCTGGAGTTCTTTGAGGAAGTAACATATAGGGTGGATAAAGGGGAACCAGTGGACGTAGTGTATTTAGACTTCCAAAAGGCATTTGACAAGGTGCCACACAAAAGATTATTGCTTAAGATAAAAAATCACGGGATTGGGGGTAATATTCTGGCATGGATAGAGGATTGGCTATCTAACAGAAGGCAGAGAGTTGGGATAAATGGTTCATTCTCAGACTGGCAATCAGTAACTAGTGGTGTTCCGCAGGGGTCAGTGCTGGGTCCCCAACTCTTTACAATCTATATTAACGATTTGGAGGAGGGGACCGAGTGTAACATATCAAAGTTTGCAGATGATACTAAGATGGGAGGGAAAGTAGTGAGTGAGGAGGACATAAAAAACCTGCAAGGGGACATAGACAGGCTAAGTAAGTGGGCAGAGATTTGGCAGATGGAATACAATACTGGAAAGTGTGAGGTTATGCACTTTGGCAGGAAAAATCGTAGAGCAAGTTATTATCTTAATGGCAAGAAACTGGAAAGTACTGAAGTACAAAGGGATCTGGGGGTCCTGGTGCACGAAACTCAAAAGGTTAGTATGCAGGTGCAGCAAGTGATTAAGAAGGCCAATGGAATGTTGGCTTTCATTGCTAGGGGGATAGAATATAAAAACAGGGAGGTATTGCTTCAGTTGTACAAGGTATTGGTGAGACCGCACCTGGAATACTGCGTACAGTTTTGGTGTCCATACTTAAGAAAGGACATACTTGCTCTCGAGTCAGTACAAAGAAGGTTCACTCGGTTAATCCCGGGGATGAGGGGATTGACATATGAGGAGAGGTTGAGTAGATTGGGACTCTACTCATTGGAGTTCAGAAGAATGAGAGGCGATCTTATTGAAACATATAAGATTGTGAAGGGGTTGGATCGGGTGGATGCGGGGAGGATGTTCCCGATGATCGGTGAAACTAGAACTAGGGGGCATAGTCTTAGAATAAGGGGCTGCTCTTTCAAAACTGAGATGAGGAGGAACTACTTCACTCAGAGGGTGGTAGGTCCATGGAATATGCTGCCCCAAAAAGCTGTAGAAGCTACATCATTACATAAATTTAAAACAGAAATAGACAGTTTCCTAGAAGAAAAGGGAATTAAGGGTTATGGGGAGCGGGCAGGAATTTGGACATGAGTCTAGGTTCGGATCGGTCATGGCCCTGTGGCTAGTGGAGCGGGCCCAGGGGCCGTGTAGCCTGATCCTGCTCCTATTTCGTGTGTCTAATTCTGTTAGATTCAGGAGATGGTTATGTGATAGTGGATTGGCGGTTAGGATCAGATCAGCCATGATCTTATTGAATGGCGGAGCAGGCTCAAGGGGCCGATTGGCCTAATCCTGCTCCTATTTCTTATGTTCTTATGTTCTTATGTTCAAAAGCGCGGGAGGCGCCATTTTAAATCACCCAAGATGCCGAAAAGTGGCAGTATCACTGCTTTCGACAACGAGGTAGAAGACTGGACCATGTATGTGGAAAGAATTGAAGTGTACTGCAAGGCAAATGAGGTGGCTGATGGAAAGAGGGCGTCGGTATTATTAAATCTGATGGGTGCGAGTACGTACGGCCTATTGCGGAATTTAATTACCCCAGCTAAACCAATGGAGAAAAATTTTGAGGAGATTGTTCATATCTTACAGGAACATCTAAGCCCTACACCACTGTTGATAGCAGAAAGATTCAAGTTCCATAAAAGAAACCAGCACAAAGATGAGAGCAATGCTGACTATCTTACAGAACTACGCAAGTTATCGAAGCACTGCCAGTTCGGAGCAGGACTGGCAGACACCTTACGGGATAAGTTTGTCTGCGGGCTCCAGAGTGAAGGAACCCAGAAATGACTACTTTCAAAAAAGGACCTGACGCTAGAACAGGCTTTCAGCGTGGCAGTACCCTACGAAGCAGCAGCACGGGGAGCTGCGGAAATACAACAGAAACCACAAGAATACAGCGCTAACGAAATGGCGTATGGAGCCGAAAAGTGCTATCGCTGCGGCAGAACAACCCATGAGCAGAAGGACTGCTGGTTTAAAGACAAAATATGCAGGCAATGCGGGAAAAGGGGACATATAGCAAGAGTCTGCAGGTCGGGAAAGAAGACCAACACAACAAGAACTACTAAGGAACAGTACAGGAAAGTAAAGAAACTGACAGATAGTAGTTCAGAAGATCAGGAGAGTGATAAGGACTCCGGGAGCAGGTGACTAAGTTGTTTAAAGTTACACAACGTGATCGCAAAAGAAGATCACCGAACCATTTGGGTCACCCTCATGATAGCAGGGTCCCCAGTGAAGATGGAATTGGACACAGGATCAGCCCTAACTGTCATGAATCGACGAGACTATGAGCGGCTATTCTCACACATACCCTTAAAGGACACGTCCATTGTATTGAAGACATACACGGGGCAAAAGGTCTACCCCAGAGGAAAAATAAGGGTGCCAGTTGAATATAACGGAAAGGAAACACAGAAACTATACATGTATATACTACGAGATGGAGGACCACCATTATTGGGACGTGAAAGGATCTGAAGACTACAATTGGATTGGCATTCCATTCTGGCACTAACTGTGACTGACAAAAAAGATGATGACGTCGCACCTGGACGTCTGTCACAAATTCTATCTGACGCGGAAGAGGTGTTCCAACAAGGACTTGGGACTCTAAAAGGAGTAAAGGCAACCATAAAGATTGAGGATAATGCAACCCCAAAATTTTTCAAGGCCAGACCGGTGCCATACGCGATACGCCCAGCTGTGGAAGCTGAACTGGAGAGTCTGGAGCATTCGGGGGTGCTGTCTAAGGTGGACTGGAGCGAGTGGGCCACACCCATCGTTCCTGTAATGAAGAAAGCATTGAGCAGCACGCCTGGGGAGCCAAGGAAGGTTCGCATCTGTGGGGACTTCAAGGTGACTGGGAACCCAGTCCTGCACACAGTACAGTATCCGCTTCCGCGGATAGAAGATATTTTCGCCTCACTATCTGGAGGGAAACATTTTACAAAGATTGACCTGGCTCAAGCGTATCTACAAATGGAGGTGGAAGAAGCATCTAGGAAATACCTCACGATAAACACTCACAAAGGCCTTTTACCAGTACAATCGACTGGTATTTGGGGTAGCATCGGCCCCGGCTATGTGGCAGACGGCAATGGAACAAGTCCTGCAAGGGATCCCGGGGACCCAGTGTTATTTGGACGACCGGAGACTAAGATGTCGCTTGGATTTGCTCAGACCAAACATAAGACGAGATGTTGAGGATAAGCAGTTCCAGCACATAAATGAGAAGCCAACCAGGAGCTTCAAGATAGGGCAGCCAGTCTTGGCCCGCGACTACCGAACAGAAAAATGGCAGCCAGGCACGATATGCACACAGCAGGGACCACTAATGTACACAGGGGACGTTGGAGAGAGCATCGTGAGGCGCCATGCTGACCAGATTCTAGAGTCACAGGAACAAGCCAAACCTGTACAGCAGCGTCAACTGACCTACATATCCAAATTCACCACGGATATACAGCACGTGGCCGGTAAGGACAACCTGGTGGCAGACTGCCTCTCCCGCGCGACCATCAATACGGTTCATTTAGGCATCGACTACGCCCTCATGGCAGCGGACCAAGCCTCAGACCCGGAAGTCCAAGCTTACAGAACGGCCATCACTGGCCTCCAGTTGGCCGGCGTCAAGTTCATTTTGGCAGGTACCACGTTGTTGTGTGACGTCTCCGTACAGGATCCTCGCCCTGTCGTGCCGGTCATCTGGCGCTGCAAAGTGTTCGACGCCATACATGGGTTGTCACACCCAGGAATGAAGGCCTCTCAGAAACTGATGTCAGCGAAATTTGTATGGCATGGCATGCATAAAGATGCCCGCGACTGGGCCAACACCTGCGTGGTCTGCCAAAAGGCCAAGGTGCAGCACCACATCAAAGCTCCATTGGCCACCTTCACAGTTCCAGAGTGACATTTTGACCATGTCAACGTGGACCTGGTAGGACCACTCCCACCCTCTCATTGTTTTTCACACATCCTGACCATGGCTGACCGCACCACCAGATGGCCAGAGGTGGTTCCCCTGTCATCCACTACTTCAGTGGACGTGGCCAGGGCGTTCATTTCCTCCTGGGTCGCCCGTTTCGGAGTGCCCGCCGATATTTCGTCAGACAGGGGACCGCAGTTTTCCTCCGAACTCTGGAACGCAGTGGCCCAAGGACTCGGTGTCAAATTGCACCGCACCAGAGCCTACCACCCACAGGCGAATGGCCTCTGCGAACGCTTCCACCGGTCAATGAAAGCCGCCCTGAGGGCCAGCCTCCAGGACACTGGATGGGCAGACAAGCTACCGTGGGTTCTGTTGGGCCTTCGCACAGCCCCCAAAGAAGACCATCACTCTTCATCAGCGGAGCTTGTGTATGGTCAGCCGCTGCGAGTCCCGCGGGACTTCCTATCAACATCGATGGAGCCATGGTCCGCGTCTGCCCAGCTTGCTAGTCACCAAGAGGTGGCCAGATGTTTCGCACCGGTGCCCACTTCGCACCACGGGCTGCAGAGGTCACACGTTCCCACGGAGCTTCACAAGGCTGAATACGTTTTTATTCGCCATGACGCACATAGGGATCCACTCAAGGCCCCATATACCGGTCCCTTCCACGTGTTGGAAGCAGGGGACAAAACCTTCACGGTCGATGTCAGTGGTAAACAGGACCATATTTCGGTCGACCGCTTAAAGCCAGCACATTTAGACCTCTGAATGACTCTGGCTAACTGTATATAATTCCCTTTAACAATGTTCTAACACCAGCCTAAACCTGTACCATTGTGTTAGGCATTACTGTGTTTTGTATATAGAGTTTGCATGTACGGGGCGTGGCCCCTTTAAGAGCACGGGAAAACGCGGGTAAACGCGATGACATCACGTCGCAAACCACGGGGCTGCCCAGGCAGTCCTCGTGGCATCTCCGTTGAGTAACGACCTGTTTAATTGTTCTCCTGTGTCGATCTCCGTTATTCGTAGGAATTCGTCAATTCCTACAATGGTACGGGTGCCTGCAGGAGCAATGGCCAGCGGGAGGGCAAGAGCTGCCCCAAAATTTGATGAGGCTTCATTCCAGGCATTGCTGGATGGTGCTAGTGCCCACAGGGAGGTCCTCTTCCCTTCTTCAGGGAGGAAGAGGCCTCCCAGTCAGACCAAGGCTGTGTGGCTACAGGTGGCTGGGGAAGTCAACTCCTTGGGGCTCACACGACGGACCTGGATGCAGTGCAGGAAAAGATTCCATGACCTTCATCGCACTGGAAAAGTAAGTATGAAGTTTCTATCACCCTCAATCTGATCCCCATTGCCTTTCCTCACCAGCACTCAGCTTTAGCAATCTCTTCCTCCACATCCCACTTGGCACTCACATCCATGTACCCTTAGCCATTCCATCTCTCTCTATGCTCACATTCACCTAACTATTCGCCCATGCTGCCCTCACACTCCCTCTCACTCTGATGCTTTGAACACAACTGACAACACACAGGGAGGGCCCTTGGTATTGCCATCTCACTCCAGCTTTGTCTCCTTCTAAGTATCTATGTTATGCAATCTCTGCACTCACTCCTTCATGCTCACTCAAACTCCACTTGTCTCCCTCATTGCAGGAAACGAGAGCTCACAACAGGAGAGAGCGAGCCAGGACAGGAGGAGGGCCGCCCTCATTAGCCCAGCTCACCCCCTGGGAGGAAGCCGTCCTGGAGATTGTCGGGGCTGACAGAGATGCGGAAGTTGGGGAAGGACAGACAGGTGCATCCCCGCAAGCTGGTGACAGAATAGTTTTCCATCTCTCTCATTGGCATTGCATGAGTCGCTGATAATGATTCTGAAGCTACATCACATGAACTTATGATCATCTGCAAAATGCAACGTGCATGTAACCTTGGCATCACATCGCTAACCTTTTCCTTGACTCCCCCACAGGACCTTCGAGAGCTCCCGTCCCCAGTGTGCAGGAGGAAGAGCCTGAGATGTCAGACTCCTCAGAGGAATCTGCAACCTCTGAGGGCACAGCGTCAGCAGAAATAAGCGCACCCAGCACCAGCGCAGACACTCACACCTCGGTGACCCTTCGGGACATAGAGTAGAGATGTCACCTGGTGTATCACAGTTCACAAGGGAGCATCAGCAGATTGTGGAGACAGGGACAGTAGTGGAGAGTCCTTGTCGGAGGGCGCAGGACTCTGCCAGCTCGGCTCAGCTGCATGTCGATCCTCTGCCTCTGGGTCCATCCGTAAGATCAGAGGTGATGGAACTCCATGCACAGATGCAGGAGTCTCTGGCAGGTTTTGTCTTCAGGGTCGCTGCGAGTGTGGAGTGAATGGAGGAGTCCATAGCGAACATGAGCAGAGCCATTGTGGAGTCAGTGGCGCATGAACGCATCAACACGGAAAGGATGGCTACCTACGTGGAAATGATTGCTGCCTACATGGTAAGGCTGGCTACAGTAGAGGAGAGGATGGCTATGGTAGAGGAGAGGAGGGCTACAGTAGAGGAGAGGAGGGCTACAGCCATGGAGAAGGTTAGTCACCAGGGTATGGAAAACATGGTGAGTGTTCAGAATAGAGTGACATCTCTTGAGGAGCGATGGGCATCTATTGAACAGAGAAACCAGACCTTCATGGAAGTCCTTCTGAGTAGGACTGCCATTGCAGATACAGGTCCCCATGGCCCTCATGATGTGCAGCAAGGTGCTCTCAAGCCACTTGCAGGCACTGAGGGGGATCTGACCCATGAGAGGGAGGTTGGTGGCAGACCTCAAGGAAGTGGGGGCTCCTCTCCAGGCGATCACACTTCCATGCCACTGCAGAGCCCTCGGTCAGAGCCCCGCCGGAGTCCACACCCAACTGAGATAGACGTCTCAACTCCTGCACAGCCGCAGCAGCAGCAGACTGCTGACGAGCCCTCACAGGCTCGCCACCCCAGAGGACGCCCGCCAAAGGTGTCGAGACAGGAGCAGCAGGAAAGTGAGCAAGGGGCCTCCACATCTGCTGAAGCCACAGGGGAACCACTACGTAGGAGCACGCGTAAGAGGAAAATAAAGCACAAATAGTCACAAGGGTAGTCACTTGGGTGAAATGTTGTGTATTTTGTAAAAATGCCATCAGTTGTTTGTTTTGCATAAAAATTCTGATGGCAACTGCTGCAGTTCTGGTGTGTGTCATTTCGCGAATGGGGCTTTCACATTGAGGGCTTAGGATTACTTGCAGTTGTCAGGATGCTGGTCAAATAGCTCAGAATCTGCAGGGTTTGGTCATTGTCGATGCTCAGGTAAGAAGCTGTGAGGCAAAAGATTTTGATTTACTAGGCTAAGCAAATCTGGCCAGGATGAGTGCATTCCTTGCATCCTGGGCAGCAATGTTCTCACATAATGCTGCCGCTGGTTGATGGGCCTCTGCAGCATGCTCGTTTTCGCCCTCCTCCTCTTCCTCCTCCTCCTCCTCCTCATCATCATCATCATCTGAGGAGGGTATGTGAGGAGCCACTTGTTCCTCAGGAATCTGCAAGCCACGACGCTGTGCCATGTTGTGAAGTGCACAGCAAACCACGACGATTCTGAAGACCCTGGCTGCTGAGTACTGCAGGGCTCCACCTGATCTATCCAGGCATCTGAAGCACATCTTCAGCAAGCCGATGGTTTGCTCGATTATGGATCTGGTGGAAATGTGGCTGGAGTTGTAGTGCTCCTCAGCTTCATTGGCTGGCTCCTCAACGGCGTCATTAGCCAAGTCCTCAGGGGATAGCCCTTGTCTCCAAGTATCCATCCATGAAGTTGGTCTGGCGGCCTGAATAGTGGAGACACACTAGACTGGTGCAGTATGAAGGAGTCATGGCAACTGCCAGGGTACTTGGCACAAACATGCAAAATCTCCTTCTTGTGGTCACACACCAGCCGAACGTTAAGGAAGTGGAAGCCCTTGCGGTTGACAAAAATACCTGGATTGCGATGGGGTGCCCTAAGGGCCACGTGTGTGCAGTCAATGATGCCCTGCACCCTGGGAAAGTCTGCCAGATGAGCTAATCCAACCGCTCGCGCCGTCACATTTGCGCGATCCCTGGTGAAATGGATGTGATTGTGCACGAGGGCAAAGAGGGCATCGGTTACCTGCGTGATGCAAGTGTGTGTGGCCGACTGGGAGATGCCGCTGATGTCTGCTGATGACCCCTGGAATGAGCCTGAGGCGGTGGTGACTTTGATGGCCACTGGTAAGGAGTGTCCACCTGGTCCTCTGGGCAGCAGGTCTTGCTGTATCATTGCGCAGATGTCAGTCACTACCTGTCGCGAAAGTCGGAGCCGCCTTTGGCACTGCTGCTCAGTCATGTTGAGGTAGCTGACCCTGTGTCTGTAGACCCTGTTTGGGGGGTATCTCCTGCGCCGACGGGCTTCCATGCGTTGGTCCCTTCTGGCCTGTGCTGCCTCAGGTGGGTGAGCAGCAGCCTGTCGCTCCTGCTGCTGCTGTTGCTGGTGCTGCTGTTGTTCCTGGTTCTGCTGTTGCCGCGCCTGGTGCTGGAGGTCCTCTAATGCCAAGAAGGGAAGGGAAAAAAGGCCTCCCATGCTTCCGGTGGATGCCTCAGTTGAGGAAGCGCTGAGTGAGGGTGGCGAGAGGGGTTTCGCAGGAGGTCACACTGGAGAAGTGTGTGAGGCTCCAACCTTCCACAGGTGTGGTTAAGCCTGGGGTTGCGGTAGGGTGGGGGTGGTGGTGGTGGGGGGCGGGGGTGGGGGGTTGCGGTAGGGTGGAGGTGGTGGGGGGCGTGAGGCGGGGTGGAGGGGGGTTGAGGTAGGGTGGGGGTGGTGGTGGGACGAGGGGAGGGGTGTGGTGGAGGGGTGCGGTAGGGTGGGGTTGGTGGGGGGGTGCGATAGGGTGGGGGTGGGTAGGGTGGGGGTGGTGGGGGGGGCGGTAGGGTGGGGTTGGTGGGGGGGCGGGGGGAGGGGGCTGCGGTAGGGTGGTGGGGGGGCGGGGGTGAGGGGGTGCGGTAGGGTGGGGGTGGTGGGGGTGCGGGGGTGAGGGGGGTGCGGTAGGGTGGGGGGTGGCGGGGGTGCGGGGGGAGGGGGGTGCAGTAGGGTGGGGGTGGTGGGGGTGCGGGGGGAGGGGGGTGCGGTAGGGCGGTGGGGGTGCGGGGGGAGGGGGGTGCGGTAGGGTGGTGGGGGTGCGGGGGGAGGGGGCTGCGGTAGGGTGGTGGGGGGGCGGGGGTGAGGGGGTTGCGGTAGGGTGGGGGTGGTGGGGAGGAGGGGGTGCGGTAGGGTGGGGGTGGTGGGGGTGCGGGGGTGAGGGGGTGCGGTAGGGTGGGGGTGGTGGGGGTGCGGTAGGGTGGGGGTGGTGGGGGGCTGGGGGGGAGGGGGCTGCGGTAGGGTGGTGGGGGGGCGGGAGTGAGGGGGTTGCGGTAGGGTGGGGGTGGTGGGGGGGCAGGGGGAGGCGGTGCGGTAGGGTGGGGGTGGTGGGGGTGCGGGGGTGAGGGGGGTGCAGTAGGGTGGGGGTGGTGGGGGTGCGGGGGTGAGGGGGGTGCGGTAGGGTGGGGGTGGTGGGGGTGCGGGGGTGAGGGGGGTGCGGTAGGGTGGTGGGGGGGTGGGGTGAGGGAGGTGCGGTAGGGTGGGGGTGGTGGGGGGGTGGGGGGAGGGGGTGCGGTAGGGTGGGGGTGGTGGGGGTGTGGGGGTGAGGGGGGTGCGGTAGGGTGGGGGTGGTGGGGGTGCGGGGGTGAGGGGGGTGCGGTAGGGTGGGGGTGGTGGGGGGGCGGGGGGAGGGGGTGCGGTAGGGTGGGTGTGGTGGGGGTGCGGGGGGGAGGGGGGTGCGGTAAGGTGGTGGGGGGGTGGAGGTGAGGGGGGTGCGTTAGGGTGGTGGTGGTGGGGGTGCGGGGGGGAGGGGGGTGCGGTAGGGTGGGGGTGGTGGGGGTGCGGGGGGGAGGGGGGTGCGGTAGGGTGGTGGGGGGGTGGGGGTGAGGGGGGTGCGGTAGGGTGGGGGGGGCGGGGGAGGGGGTTGCGGTAGGGTGGGGGTGGTGGGGGTGCGGGGGTGAGGGGGGTGCGGTAGGGTGGGGGTGGTGGGGGGGCGGGGGGAGGGGGTGCGGTAGGGTGGGTGTGGTGGGGGTGCGGGGGGGAGGGGGGTGCGGTAAGGTGGTGGGGGGGTGGAGGTGAGGGGGGTGCGTTAGGGTGGGGGTGGTGGGGGTGCGGGGGGGAGGGGGGTGCGGTAGGGTGGTGGGGGGGTGGGGGTGAGGGGGGTGCGGTAGGGTGGGTTGGGGCGGGGGAGGGGGTTGCGGTAGGGTGGGGTTGGTGGGGGGGCGGGGGGAGGGGGTGCGGTAGGGTGGGGGTGGTGGGGGTGCGGGTGGGAGGGGGGTGCGGTAGGGTGGTGGGGGGGTGGGGTTGAGGGGGGTGCGGTAGGGTGGGGGTGGTGGGGGGGCGGGGGGGAGGGGGGTGCGGTAGGGTGGTGGGGGGGCGGGGGTGAGGGGGTTGCGGTAGGGTGGGGGTGGTGGGGGGGCGGGGGGAGGAGGTGCGGTAGGGTGGTGGGGGGGTGGGGGTGAGGGGTTTGCGGTAGGGTGGGAGTGGTGGGGGGGCGGGGGGAGGGGGTGCGGTAGGGTGGGGGGGGTGGGGGTGAGGGGGTTGCGGTAGGGTGGGGGTGGTGGGGGGGCGGGGGGAGGGGGTGCGGTAGGGTGGGGGGGCGGGGGGAGGGGGTTGCGGTAGGGTGGGGGTGGTGGGGGGGCGGGGGGAGGGGGGTGCGGTAGGGTGGTGGGGGGTTGCGGTAGGGTGGGGGTGGTGGGGGGGCGGCGGGAGGGGGTGCGGTAGGGTGGGGGGGCGGGGGGAGGGGGTTGCGGTAGGGTGGGGGTGGTGGGGTGGCGGGGGGAGGGGGTGCGGTAGGGTGGGGGTGGTGGGGGTGCGGGGGGGAGGGGGGTGCGGTAGGGTGGTGGGGGGGCGGGGGGACAGGGTGCGGTAGGGTGGTGGGGGGGTGGGGGTGAGGGGGGTGCGGTAGGGTGGGGGTGGTGGGGGGGTGGGGGGGAGGGGGGTGCGGTAGGGTGGTGGGGGGGTGGGGGTGCGGTTGGAAGCCAAATTGGATTCCTGCCAAACTATAGAACATCCGATCATATCTTCACCCTACAGACCCTAATTGACAAACACGTTCACCATAACAAAAGCAAAATCTACGCATGCTTTGTAGATTTCCAGAAAGCTTTCGACTCCATCTGGCATGACGGTTTATTCCTGAAACTTATCGAAAGCGGGGGTAGGAGGGAAAACATATGATGTAATTAAATCAATGTATACAAACAACAAATGTGCAGTTAAAATTGGAGACAAACAAACAAAATACTTCCCACAGGGGCGGGGGGTGACGCAGGGCTCGCCAATCTCACCGACACTCTTTACTATTTACATAAATGGATTGGCAAAACTACTTGAACAATCTACAGCACCCGGCCTCACCCTATATGAATCCCAGGTTAAATTCCTCCTCTATGCAGACGACCTGGTTCTGCTGTCACCAACTAAAGAGGGTCTACAACAGAACCTGGACCTGCTGGAGTCGTACTGCCAGACTTGGGCCCTGACAATAAATCCCCAAAAAACCAAAGTCCTTGTGTTCCCGCAAAGATCCAAACATCAGGGACCCAAAATAAATTTCACAGTAGGAACAACCAAAATTGAACAAACCACTAACTACACATACTTGGGCTTAAAAATCAGTTCTACGGGAAACTTCAAACTGCTGTGAATGAACTGAAAGAGAAAGCAAGAAGGGCTTTCTATGCCATCAAAAAATCAATCCAAATAGAAATCCCAATTAGCATTTGGCTCAAAATTTTCAAATCAGTAATTGAACCAATTGCACTCTATGGCAGTGAGGTATGGGGACCGCTAACTCAACAAGAATTCGCAAAATGGGACAAACACCCAATTGAGATCCTACATGCAGAATTCTGTAAAAGTATCCTCTGGACTCAAAGGAAAACAGTAAACAATGCATTCAGGGCGGAACTAGGCCAATATCCATTAATAATCACTATCCAAAAAAGAGCCACCAAATTTGGAATCACCTACAAATGAGCAACCCCCAATGCTATCACTACGACGCCCTGAAATGCCAAGAGCTGACCATAAAGAAGAATACCCTCAGTCAACTAGTCCTGGGACTCAGTGAAGTAACTACTAACAATACTAACAATAACCAGCCCCAGGACAGTGACAGGGTAACACAAAGAATTCGACCCAACACAATCGTCGCTAAGCAAAAGGAAAAATATCTGACATATTGGGCAGAAACAACAAAAACCCAAAGCAAACTCAATTGCTACTTGGCCCTAAACAGACAATACAACATAGCTGATTACCTGACCATGGTAAAGGATAACAAACTGAGAAGAACCTTGACAAGGTACAGACTTAGCGAACATAGCCTAGCGATCGAAAAAGGCAGACACAGGCAGACCAGGCTGCCAAGAGAAGACAGGATATGCTCTCACTGCAGTCAGGGAGTAGTGGAGACAGAGATGCACTTCCTCACAGCCTGTGGAAAATATCAGGACATCAGGGAGAATTTCTACCAAAAATTCTCAGAAATCTGAATGACAACCAAAAACTCCCATTCCTACTGGGAGAGGAGAGAAGCTGTGTAACTCTGGCGGCACACTATGTTACAGCTTGCCATGAACAGAGGGACAACCAGTAAACTAAGAAAAGAATATATATAAACAATGCGAATGTATATTTATACACTCAGGGATATACCTGTTTATACACTGTATGAATAGAACTGCGTTTATGTGCTCAACCATAAATGTATTTTGATGCTTTGGCAACATAAGATGTAACTTATCATGCCAATAAAGCGATTTGAATTGTGAATTGTGAATTGTGGGTGGTGGGGGGGCGGGGGGGAGGGGGGTGCGGTAGGGTGGTGGGGGGGCGGGGGTGAGGGGATTGCGGTAGGGTGGGGGTGGTGGGGGGGCGGGGGGAGGGGGTGCGGTAGGGTGGTGGGGGGGTGGGGGTGAGGGGGGTGCGGTAGGGTGGGGGTGGCGGTGGGGGCTGGGCAGAGCAGCTAACTGCCACCGACAAAATTCTAAACACTATTCCTGGCTTGTGGCCAACAAACTGCGACAATCGAAGAAATAATTTAAAACGCTCTTCCCAGCTCATGGCTAGAAACCTGTGAGGTGGCAGATTGACACCCAAAGATAAAACATTAACACTTAAGGCATTTAGCGGTCATGCCAGGAACTAGCAGGAGGTCCGCTGATGATCCAAAAGAGAATAAAAACATGAAAACCTGTTCCTAATGCTCAATGTCCACACGCTGGTGATAACAACACCACTACATGTGGGAGATGTGATAATCAGAGCTGGGAGAACCTAAAGTCACACGACGAAAACGAGCCAATCAAAGGTGAATATCTGAAATAGATTTAGAAATAGTGGGGGAGAAATTGGGTATAGCCCCGTTTGGGGCGTTAGAATTGGCGCTGCGCAAATTTTTTCGCCAGGTGCAACTTATCGCCACCTCGAGCGATATTGGGTTGCTGCGCTCCTAAAGGTGATTGCGGCGTTGATTCAGGCGCTGCACGGGAGTCTTAAGGCGCTAACCCGGCGGCGCTACTCAATATGTCGGTGGCCGGGCGCAGCGCAGGTGCCAGCTCTTAAAGGGGCGGGTCAATTAGGAGCAGCAGCCACACTCTGCGCCTTGTAGGCCTCAAAATCGGCGCTGTGCTTTCTGTGGCATTCCAAACTTTGAACATATGGAGAGGGTGAGGCAGAGAGCAGAGCGCTTTACCGATGGGGCATTGGATGCTTTGGTTGGCGAAGTGGAGCACCGGCGAGCTGTGCTGTACCCAGACAATGGCAGGAGGCCTCATCAGAACGAGTACCGCAGGGCTTGGAGGGAAGTTTGTCAAAGAGTCACCTCAACCAGCGTGGTGGCCAGGACTCCTGTGCAATGCAGGAAGAAGTTCAACGACCTCACTCGGGTCGTTAGGGTGAGTGCCTTTTTCGCCATCTTCTTCATCCCTCCATCTGCACCTGACATTATGGCCAGAGGGTGCGCGAAGCCCCAATGGCCATCTGTCAGCCAGCACCCATGGCCCTTTTTGGAAACACACACGCACATTCAGCTCAATGCATAATGGAAGGGCTAATCTACCATGGGGGGCATGTGATGTCAGCTCAATGCATAATGGAAGGGCTAATCTACCATGGGGGGCATGTGATGTCAGCTCAATGCATAATGGAAGGGCTAATCTACCATGGGGGGCATGTGATGTCAGCTCAATGCATAATGGAAGGGCTAATCTACCATGGGGGGCATGTGATGTCAGCTCAATGCATAATGGAAGGGCTAATCTACCATGGGGGGCATGTGATGTCAGCTCAATGCATAATGGAAGGGCTAATCTACCATGGGGGGCATGTGATGTCAGCTCAGGCCAGCATGTTTCATCACTTCCCGTCCTTTCTCCTGCAGGCCAAGCTGGCCAGGAACCGGAGGGAGCAGCTTCGCACCGGAGGAGGCCCTCCTCAGATGCAGACACTGACGGACCTGGAGGAACGAGTCCACCAGATTGTTGGAGGCCGGATGACTGGTCCTGTCACCACTGGAGCTGCCGACCCCATTGTGCACAGCGATGGTAAGGTCATCACCTTTTTGAACTCTCTCCTTCCACTTCTTCCCCCCACCAGCATGCTTTTTCACTCTGGACCCATGTCAGAGCATTGCAGCACTCATGCATCCCTTGCTGCCACCCTGTCCTTTTCGCTAAAGCCACTCTTCAACCTCCCTGCTTTCAGATGCTGCATCACCAGCTCGGGAGCCAGGCCCTCAAGCTGCCACTGCCACTGACTCCGGAGGCGACGAGCAGGAGGAAGCTGGTCCATCCCTGCCACCCTCAGGTGAGCCAGTCCCTCTGCAGACTGGGGAGACTACTTCCCTGGAGGGGAGCGGGGGGGAATGCACTGAGGAGGAAGCAGTTCCAGGAACCAGCGGGCTGCAGCAACGCAAGGGGGATAGGGAAGCTCGGGGGCCGTCTCCCCGGAGGGCGAGTCAGGCCGCGAGTACTGCTGCACAGAGCGCAGAAGAGGTGTGTTCCCTCGCAGAAATGAGCACCCAGGCTCGGCTCAGGCACACTGAGCTCATGGCTGCAGTGGCAAGGATGCCTGAATCCATCGAGACACTGGCAAGGAGTGTGCAAGACTTTGCGGCAGCGCAGGCAAGGAGTGCGCAGGACCTCGGGGCAGCACAGGCAAAGAGTGCGCAAGACTTCGGGGCAGCATAGGCAAAGAGTGCGCAGGACTTTGGGGCAGCACTGGAAAGGACTGTCCAGGACTTCGGGGCATCACTGGAAAGGACTGTCCACGGCTTCGGGGCAGCACTGGAAAGGACTGTCCAGGGCTTGACCGAAGCAGTGGAAAGGACTGTCCCGGCCTTCAGCGAAGCACTGGAAAGGACTGTCCAGGGCTTCACCGAAGCACTGGCACCTGCCACGCCAGTGCTGAGTGCTGCCACGCAGTCACTCGCTGGTCTCATGCAGACGCATATTGAGGCCACGCGACCAATGACTGCTGCCACCCTCGCTGGATCAGGCGGGATTACCTGGGGCCCTTGCAGAACCACAGCAGGGCCTCAATCTGTGGACCAGCCGATTGGTGCGCATGCTGCGGTGCAGCCTCATCAGAGTGCCAGTGTATCGTTCGACCAGGGAACTGCTGTCCGCTCTCAGGATGTCAGCATTCCTGATGCCACCGCTGGCACGTCTCCACTGCAGCTGCCACCACCTGCAGGACAGACTGCTTCCGCCCATTCACAGTTGGAGCAGTCAGCATCCGGGCCCTCCAAGGCCAGAGGTCGTCCAGGACGTCCCTCAGGGGCATCTGCGCTTTCCGACAGCCAGCAGGCCTCCCCCAGCCTTGATGCAGCCACTGGGGTCCCATTACGGAGGAGCTGCAGGGAGGGAAGGGGCCGATCTTGCAAGAGAAGTAGATCACCATCAAGGGGGAAAGAGTAGAAGGTGCAGCTTGTGGTAAACCACTGTTATACCTGTCTGTATGTGTATGTGTATTCCACTAGGTACAGGTCTGGACATGCCTCGGCTGACTCCTCCCACTATTCCAGGTATATAAGTGACTACCTCCCAGTCCCTTAGTATTCTGGACGGGTCGACCACTCGAGACTAGACCTTCATTCTTTAGCTAATAAAAGCCTGGTTGTTACTCGCTTAACCTCAGTCTTTTGAGTAATTGATGGCGCGTCACAGCTGAGACGTCTTTTTTGTAGAAATCAAGGCCGTGGATGCTGGTCTGAATGTTAGTAATGTTTTGGATAGTCTCCCAGGTGTGCGAGCCACTTAAGTGTTAGTGTGTTAGTTTTGCTTTCTGTGGCCATTGCTTTGTCATGTTGGAAGGAAGCACACTTTGCAAAATAAACAACTTTTTTTATTTACATTGGCCATGTCTGATATTTACATTCACTGCCCTTCATAGGCTTTGGGTTATCTGGACAGTTCCCTTCCTCCTCATCGAATGGCACCAAGCATTCCATCAGAGGGGCCTAGAAGCGGCTTGTTATCAGCCTCTGACAGACGGCCCTTCCAGTTTGTACCTCCCTCCCGTCTTGGTCCTCCTCCTCCTCCTCCTCCTCTTCCTCCTCCGCTGGTGTTTCAATGGCTGGTGGCATTGGCTGGGTGCGTAGGTTGGCGAGGTTATGCAGCATGCAACAGACTATGACGAAGTGGGAGAGTCACTCTGGTGAGTACTGCAAGGCGCCTCCGGAATGATCGAGACAGTGGAACCGCTGCTTCAGCACATCGATTGTGTGCTCCACAATGTTCCTCGTCGCCTGATGGCTCGCATTGAAGCGCTCTTCAGCAGGAGTGCTGGGCAAACGGAGCAGCATCATCAGCCATGGGCACAGAGGATAGCCCTTGTCACCGAGAAGCCAGCCTCCTGGGTGAGCCGGGGTCTCGAATAGGTCTGCAACTGAAGTCTGGCGCAGGATGAAGGCGTCGTGGCTGCTGCCAGGGAACTGCGCATTGACTGCGAGGATCAGCTGTCGGTGGTCACAGACTAGCTGAACATTCAAGGAATGGCACCCCTTGCGGTTGCGGAACTCCTCCGGATTCAAAACAGGCGCCCGCAAAGCCACGTGCGTGCGGTCAATGGTGCCCTGCACCATGGGGAAGTCCGCTATTGCTGCGAAGCCCTCTGCGTGCTCCCGCTGCTTCTCCAGTGTCATAGGGAAGGAGATGTACTGCCGCTTCCTTTTAAATAGGGCATCTGTTACTTGACGGATGCAGCAATGCACCGCAAACTGCGATATGTTAGCGATGTCCCCAGTTGCGGCCTGGAAGGAGCCGCTCGCATAGAAATTCAGGGCAACAGTCATCTTGACAGCCACCGACAAAGAGGTCCTGCACCTTATCTGAGGCTGCAGATCTGGCTGAAGCAGGTGGCACAGCTCAGTCACCACCTACTTTCTGAAGCGCAGCCTTCTAAGACACTGCTCCTCTGACATGTTCAAGTAACAGAACTGCTGTCGGAAAACCCTGGCAGCGTAAGGTCTGGTGTGGCGACATCTGTTGGCCCTCCTCCGTCTGGCCATTCCTGGCCCTCTCTCCCTGCGTCCCTGTGCCCTTTCCGGATGGTTCAGCAGCAGGACGTTCCCCTCCAATGCAGCCCCCATTGTAATAGCGCACAAGAAATTGTAAACGTTGTGAATGCTCACCAGCTGCAAGGTGATGGTCAGTAGGCTGAAGTTCCTCTGGCCAGCGCTGGCTCACTGGTGCAATGGCTCTCAGAGTGCAGCTCAGCAACTCTGTGAAAGTCTCGAGGAAGTTGTGCTCCCAAAATGGCTGCCGCTTTTATACCAGTGCAGTCCCCTTTAAAGAGCGCCCCCCTAGCCCGAGAGTGGCTGGGGAACATTCCAGGTAAGCAGTCCTTATTAGCGCCAGGCAGAACGGAGGGGCGCAACACTGAATTTCCGGTCCGGGGCGCCCTAAAGGCATTGCACACTGAAATGACGTCATGATCTGCCTGCGCCCACGCGGGCGCTAAGGTTTAGCGCCGGCGCAAAATGCCCACTCAATATGGGAGGAGGCGCTGGGTTCACTGCGCCCGGCTGAAAATTGGCTACCGCCCCACTTCTCGGCCTCTTTAGGCGCTAATTGGAGGCGCTGCCAACCGAATTTCTCCCCCAGTAAGTTTTAGCATGACAACCAGGCGTGATGCAAATAGTGTGTGACTGGAGTAAACAATTAAGCATTACTTCCTGGAAGTACAGGACATGCAAGCAACACAGAAGACTCTTAGTGGGCCGGAATTTGCGGTGGGTAATAATGGCAAACTTATAGCATTTGCCATTATTACCCTTCTGAAACTGATCGCATCTTCTGGATGTAGCGCATGCGTATCTAAACGCGGAAATCCTGAAGTTGTGGTCAGTCATTCACCACTTGGACACTGGCTGTGCTGTTCCCCAACCCCACCCCCATAGCCACCAATCAGTGTAATCAGTGAAATCAGTGAAACTGACAAAAACTTGGGCTTTTCTGTGGTAATATCGCTGTTTAATACCCCATTAAATGTTAAGCCTTGTTGGATTAGGTGTAACTGGGGTTTTAACAGCATATTGGCGGGTAAACAAATGGTATGGCCCTGAAAAACTAATTTTAATTTTGTGGAGTGCCAAATTTCTCCATGAAGATGAAAATTACAATTTTTAAGAAACTTTAAAAAAGATTTAAAGTTTATTCATAATATTTCAGGTTCTACCTTATCCCCATGTGAGAGCCCCAATCTTTGTTTTGCTCTCTGTAACATTTTTTAAAAGTTGGGATCAAAGCAGGTTCTCATGTCTGTGAGAATTCTGCATTGTAATTGGCTGCTTAGACAGCTTGTTACCGTCACAGCAGATCATGTTGGGGATTCCCCACTATACTGCACTGAAATTTCTTACACGTTGAAAAAGGCAAACTTCTCGCTACATATCGCTGTGGGACGCTTTCATTGGCACCAGCAGCGAATGCCTTTGCTTCGCCACTGACCGCAAATTACGTGGCATTACTCATGGTTAGTCGGAGGATATACTATCTTATAACAAAAGGAGTGTTTATATCATTTAGGTCATAAAATTAGGCCAACAAACCTACATGATTGAATAAGTCAAATTCTGTTTTTGTTATGTGGTATTCTGGGACTTTAGCTGCTGAGGTGGAGATCAAATTTCATGACTGTCCATTAATCAGTGAAAACCCTAATCAGTGGATTTTATCTATTATATATATAGGGCTAGATTTTCAGTATAGACAGTTTTGGGGCGCTAACCTTAGCGCCCGCCCGAAGTTAGCGCCCGCCACAAAGTAGCGCCCCGTTGCCGGAAATTCAGTGGCTTCGCCCTAAGAGGTTGGTGGAGCGCTAAAAGAGGCGTTCCACTACTATCTTTAGGCGCTAAGCCGGCGGTGCAGAGCGCAACACCCGAGCTCGGGCGCAGCGCACGGCAGACACTCTGGTGCCAGTGAGCTCTTAAAGGGGAAGGGTGCATGTGTTTATTGGCAAAGGCAGAGTCTGGGGGGGAAAAGACGACGGAGGAGGAGGTGGAGGAGGAGGAGGAGGAGGAGGAGGAGGAGGAGGAGGAGGAGGAGGAGGAGGAGGAGGAGGAGGAGGAGGAGGAGGAGGAGGAGGAGGAGGAGGAGGAGGAGGAGGAGGAGGAGGAGGAGGAGGAGGAGGAGGAGGAGGAGGAGGAGGAGGAGGAGGAGGAGGAGGAGGAGGAGGAGGAGGAGGAGGAGGAGGAGGAGGAGGAGGAGGAGGAGGAGGAGGAGGAGGAGGAGGAGGAGGAGGAGGAGGAGGAGGAGGAGGAGGAGGAGGAGGAGGAGGAGGAGGAGGAGGTGGTGGTGGTGGTGGTGGTGGTGGTGGTGTCCGGAAACATAAAACACACCATTCACAACACACTGGTTCAATTATAGTGCAGGAGGAGGGCCCTTTAATTTGCGCTCCCTAGGGTGTGTTGCGTTCCATTTTACAAACGCACTGGACGCCAGCCGCACAATGGGGCGGTCCGACTGAAGTTTGGATTCGGGGCGGCCAAAGGGCGTTGCACGAGGATGTGACGTCATTTTCTGCGCGCACATCCGGGCGGCCGCTAAACTTTGCGCCGGCGCTAACGGGCAACTTAATTTGGGGCGGGGCGCAAACTGCGCTGCGCCCAGGCGCAACACGCATAGCGCCCGAAAATCACTTCTCTTAAGGCGCTAACTGCTGGCGCAAGCTACTGAAAATCTAGCCCCTAAAATCTTACAAATACACATACTTTCTATCCACAAAATCTTACCTACTGTTGTCATGATTTTTTGTTATATTTTAATGTCAACATTTAACACTGAAACTGCCTATGTAATCATTTATAATGGAAATCCTGTACTTAAACAATTGCCTGTACTGATCCAGATGCAGGCTCTGGCATTTTCTAGCTTTTAAGAAACACAGGTGATGATATTATATGAGTTCCCTGTTTGGCTGAGAAGATCACAAAATTGTTTCTCATTATAAAGAACTCAGATTAGAATAAGGAAAGATAATCAGTCTTTCTCTCTGTCCCTCTCTCTCTCAGCTTGATACATTTCTGAACAAAAACTACAACAGGTATGTATATAATTTGTCACATTTGAAATGCATCTCTGTTCTCTCTCTCTCTCTCTCTTGCACTCACAACATGCACACTCAGGCAGCCTCTCTGCTTTGTAAAAAAAAAATCACTATGAACTTAACCTAAAAAAAGCTTTTGAAATATTAGGGAAAAAAGTAAAGGAAAATATATGGTCAGAAACTGATGAGAAACTCTGTATAAGTTGGGCTAACAATGCATTCTGATAAATTATGCACACTGCATATGCTCAGACTGCAGCTGATAGAGACAGCTCCTGGCAAAAATATCAACCCAGAATTTGCTGGATTGGGGCATCTCACAGCGTGCCCCATTAGTTAGACTTTTTTCCCCACCCTTCAGCTTGAAAATGTTTTTCCCTGTAACTTGTTTGCAGTGCGAGCTGATAAGGGCACAGCGAGGGCAACGGGGCATTTGAACGATGGGAACCAACAGTCTATCTTCTTAACCAATGAGATTTAAGGATTGAGAAAGGAACAGGAATGACTGAGAAGGAAATAGGGTGAATTAGAGTCAAATCAGGTACAGAAAGAGAGGAAAAGAAAGATTGCATTAAGAAGAGCAAGAGAAAGAAAAGAGACTGAAAGGAAAAGTAAGAAAAAAAATTAAATTTT
This sequence comes from Somniosus microcephalus, assembly GCF_052327205.1. NCBI lineage: Eukaryota > Metazoa > Chordata > Chondrichthyes > Squaliformes > Somniosidae > Somniosus > Somniosus microcephalus. The sequence goes on along the minus strand of NC_140990.1, from coordinate 244,413,605 downwards.
AAATTTTAAAAATCTCTAACAACAACTTACTACCTGTAGGAATGAGACTCCACAGTTTAAATTGTTCCCCTTCTTGGCTGGAGAGGTTGATTGGCATTGCAGGAACATAAATCTTATTAAAAAGCTACTTATGCTGTTAAGTAGCAGCCCTAACTTTCTACAATGAATTTAAGTGACAATTAATGTGAAAATGCAGCAACTTCATGAAACTCAGGTTGAGAGTGAGCTGCCGTTTTTGCGAGGCTAATGGTGGAGCGGCACAAATCAGCCAGCAATTTGTGATGATTCACAATTCACGGGTTATCTTTTCATCACCACAAGTTGCTGGACAATTTACACATTAATAACGGTGAGCGCCATTACACTCGTCGTTATTTTGACAGCAAACACTGGGCAATCATGTCCTAACCCAAGCTCTGGTAGGAGCTAAAAAGAGGAATACAGGTTTCAAAGAGGAATCTGAAAGATGATGTATGCCAGCCAAGTGCGCAAGCCAGCATCCACCTTATGTGCGTCTGGAACAAGCAGCATGCAGATATCGTGTGTTGGTAGCATTCTTTGTGTTTGTTGCTTGCCACGTGTAGTGGGCCACAGGGCACATGCATTGCCATGGCAACAATACACAGTGCTCTTCTAAAACATAGGTTTACTTATAAATTTGGAAAATACATGTAAAGTTGCCAGCATGCTGTACATACTTTCCCTGTAATGCTGACCCAAACTGAAAATGGAGGGTGGTCTTTAGTGCCAAAAAGGACCATTTTTCTTTGCAGGACCTCTACCAATAGCTTCATTAAAATCTTCTGCTGTGTTCACTTGCTACAATCATTTCTCTCCCTCCTCAAGAGCAGGGCAGTTTTAAGGCCTACCAACACTGGATGACCCCAGTGCCCTCTCAGCATGTCAGGCAATGTGTGCCAGGACCAGGAGCCCCATGTTTCTGCAAATGAACTGACCTCACGATGAAGCGTGAGGTCAGTTCATTGCATTACAGGTGCACATAATGCCCCAGGGGCCATGATTGAAGTATAAGGCCCGCTGTGTAGCTGGTGGAGTTTAATAGCTCACCACATATATTGGTTAAGCACACAACTGGATTGAACCAGTTCTCAGATACAAAGCTGTGTGTTTTGTGAAGCAGAAATAAAGAAGCCATTGGGTAGAAAAGTATCTGAATTCTAGTTACAATTTTAATGATAGAAAAGATCCAATAGGACACTCATCTTTTCTAATATTAGAAGCTTAAAGGAACCCGAGCAGATCACGTGATTTATTTTTAATTTTGAAAAAAATAGCCTTGCACTGCTTGCAGTCAATCTGTAATTTGTCTGAAAGAAAAGTGCTGTGAGACTACCTCCTTCAGATAGTCTGACACCTCAAGGCAAATACCAAATTAGTGGCAGTTCAGTTGCAATCTTCTGGCACATTTTGCTGTGATAGTGAAGATGTAACACAGCAACACACAAGTGATGGGTAACTGTGCTTAAATATACAAAAGGTACCGACCAGAATCAAGTTAAGAAGATATTTTAAAGGATTGTTTTCAACAGAGGTTTTAATGGGAAAGTGAGCAAGTATCTTCAGGAAGCTTAGTGTCTAAGAAAGCTTGAAAGAGCCAGACTGTGAGGGTAGTGAAAGCTCGTTATGAACCGTAAACTGACCATGCAGATTTGTCTGTGCAATTGCATGCCCTGTCTGGACTGGAAACATCTGATCCTTAGATCAAGAATGAATTAAGTTAGAATTACCATCTAGCAAACAAGAACTAAAGGCTGAAATTATGTTAAACTAAAATCAATGCTAATAACCTCAAATAGGACATAGCCTATATTTCATACATTCCAACTGCATATAAATAATTACATTTATACTATTAGCATTGATTTTTAAGACCCTGCATAATATTAATTTTATATGATATTAAGTAATTTCTGTGTACACAGAATACACACAAACATTCTGCCTTATTGTATAAACAGGACCACTAGTCCCACTGCTGCTAATCCATTTTCAAATATATATAAATTCCATTCACAGCCTCCCCTGCATTGCCTGTTTCATTTAAATGCTTCTTACTTTTTCTCAGACTGTTCTGCCATTAGTCGCTGCTTACTCCAGATAATATATCTTGGTTTCTGCTTTAGGTTGAACACACATGTATTATTGAACCAGGCATTTTGGCAGCTTAGCGTTGCTGTTAATCACTTTTAGTGTATTTGAAAGTTAGGGGTCACACTTTGAACACTATGGGCAGGATTTTCATTGAGCCATAGAGGCGGGCTTGGAGGCGTGTGGGGGGTTAAAATCGCAAAAACTGGCGGGCGGGACCCCCCCGGGCGGGACCCCCCCCCCCCCCCCCCCCACCACCTGGTTCCCGACTCCGAGCAATTTTAACTCAGTCGTGTCTGATGGTCCCGACTCCGTCCCACATCCAACAGGTGGGACTGGTCGTTAAGGCCCTTAACAACCACTAAATGGCCTCTATAATCCTATTTTGAAAGGCCCTTGCGAATTAAACCCTTTTCCCACATGAAACACGCCTGGTGGGAAACACGAATGTGAAACCTGGCGGGAGCACTATTGGATTGCTGACTATCAACTGCAGGTCAACCATTAAAGAGGAGATTTGATCAGCCATGATTTGCAGGTGGCAGGACCTAGTGGTCTCAGGTCTGGGGCAACTTTTAGAAGGCTTAACCACACCTGTGGAAGGTTGGAGACTCACCCATGTCCAGTGTGACCTCCTGGGAAACCCCTCTCCCCACCTTGACAAAGCACTTCTTCAACTGAGGCATGTCATGAATCTTATCATTCATGAAGAAATGACTCATGAAATAACACTGGGCGGCCAGCTGGTGGAGCCGTCTAAGGAGTATAAATACTTGGGCGTGGGCCCAGCTTGCCCAGGACGTTTTAGTAACCAGGAACTAGTGATGTAAACTAGAATCTCATGGTTGTGAAACAGTTGATTAAAGCCTTGTTTTATACTCAAACCAAGTGCTCAGTAGTCTTTTTACATCAAGGCATATTCCAGAAGCATGGCAAACATTTAATTCCTTTCCTCCTGGACATCAGATTCGGATGCTGACCAGCCGCGGCAGCAGCAGAACCATGAGCAACATCACCACCAACAGCAGGAGCATCAACAGGAGTGGCAAGCTGCTAGTCACCCACCTGAAGATGCACAGGCCAGAAGGCGCCAGCGCGCAACAACATTGCTGCCCGGGATGCAACGGACGCACTCATCCTGACCAGATTTGCTTAGCCTAGTCAAACAAACACTTTTGCTTCGCAGCTGGTGCTGGGTGCGCAGATTTCTGGTGACGCTGCGCCCTCAGAGGTTGTAGCTTCCTCTGAGGAGTCTGGCTGCTCAGCCTCTTCTTCCTGGCTAGGGGGGACGGATGCTTGTGATGGTGCTGTGGGGGAGTAAAGGAAAGAGTCAGAGATGTGATGCCAAGGCTACATGCACATAGCTTTTTGCAGATGCTCATAAGTCCATCTGTTAGAGCTTCACAATCATTATCAGCGACTCATGCAATGTCAAAGAGAGAGATGGGAAGCTTTTCTGTCACCAGCTTGCTGTGTTGCACCCATCTCTCTGTCCCCCACATGCGCATCATCCTCCAGTCCCACTATTTCGAGTGCCGCCTCCTCCCAGGAGGTCAGGTGGACTATAGAGGCTGTCCCTGCTCCTGTCCTCACTCGCTTTCTTTTGTTGTGAGCTCTCTTTTCCTGCAATGAGGGAGACAAGTGGTGGTTGAGTGAGAATGAAGGAGTGAGTGTAGAGATTGCATAGCACACATACTTAGAAGGAGACAAAGATGGAGTGAGATGGCAACACCAAGAGCCCTCCCTGTATGTTGTCAGTTGTTTTCATAGCATCAGAGTGATAGGGAGTGTGAGGGCTGCATAGTCGAATAGTTATGTAAGAAATCACACAACACCAGGTTATAGTCCAACAGCTTTATTTGAAATCACAAGCTTTCGGAGCGCTGCTCCTTCATCAGGTGAAGTGGAGAGATGCATAAAAACACAGCTTATATAGTCAGAGAATAATGTCAGATGTTTACAGGTAATCTTTCTAACTGCCATTTATCACACCTCAGCAGAGAGATAATCACAGCAATCAAAGGTGTAAATGGTGCCCAAACAGGTCAGTCAGGAAATCATTACATCAAAGAACAATGAGGTGGGGTCACAAGGGGTCAAATGTTGCAGATGCTGGTGTCTGTATGAAAAAAAAACAGACAAAAAACATTTTTTTTTGCTGGAAATCACAGCAGGTCCGGCCGCATCTGTGTGGAGAGAACAAGCCAATGACGGCTCGAGTCTGGATGACCCTACGTCAGGTGGGGTTACATGTAGCCTGACATGAACCCAAGATCTCGGTTGAGGCCGTCCTCATGGGTGCGGAACTTGGCTATCATAGCCAAGTTCCACACCCATGAGGACGGCCTCAACCGAGATCTTTGGTTCATGTCATGCTACATGTAACCCCACCTGACGTAGGGTCATCCAGACTCGAGCCGTCATTGGCTTGTTCTCTCCACACAGATGCGGCCGGACCTGCTGTGATTTCCAGCAACAAAAAAAAATGTTTTTTCTCTTTTTTTGTTTTTCATACAGACCCCAGCATCTGCAACATTTGACCCCTTGTGACCCCACCTCATTGTTCTTTGATGTAATGATTTCCTGACTGACCTGTTTGGGCACCATTTACACCTTTGATTGCTGTGATTATCTCTCTGCTGAGGTGTGATAAATGGCAGTTAGAAAGATTACCTGTAAACATCTGACATTATTCTCTGACTATATAAGCTGTGTTTTTATGCATCTCTCCACTTCACCTGATGAAGGAGCAGCGCTCCGAAAGCTTGTGATTTCAAATAAAGCTGTTGGACTATAACCTGGTGTTGTGTGATTTGTCCATTTGTCCACCCCAGTCCAACACCGGCATCTCCACACCATGAATAGTTATGTGAATGTGAGCATAGAGTGAGAGGGAATGGGTAAGGGTGCATGGATGTCAGTGTCAAGTGGGATGTGGAGGAAGAGATTGCTAAAGCTGAATGCTGGTGAGGAAAGGCAATGGGGATCAGATTGAGGGTGATGGGAAATTCATACTCACTTTTCCAGTGCGCTGAAGGTCATGAAATCTTTTCCGGCACTGAATCCAGGTTCGCCGTGTGACTCCCAAGGAGTTGTCCTCCTCAGCCACCTGCATCCACACTGCCTTAGTGTGCTTGGGAGGCCTCTTCCTCCCTGAGGAAGGGAAGAGCACCTCCCTGTTGGCCCTAGCCCCATCCACCAATGCCTGCAGGGCCACCTTGTCGAAACGAGGAGCTGATCTGGGCCTCCCGCTTGTCATCTTTCCTGCAGGTCCCTCTGACACCAAATGGAGAAAGCTTGGAAGCCTGCAGAAGAAGCAAGGCTTGCTGTGGACCTTAAATGCAGCAGCAATGATGACGTCATCGGAGGGGACTTTCAGTCATGAAAAACCCATTTGCAAAGGCTTCCCACATGTTGGACATCAATTGGCCACTTAAGTTAAAATTGCATCAATCTCCCAAATCCATTTAGATTCGTGTGGGAAACACGAAATTCAGATAACACGACACCATCCTGCACCTGAGTTAAAATCCTGCCCTATGTATTTCAGAGAAATTAAACAGCGCTGTTTAGAATTTATTTTGATCCAATGTTATTTTCAATGTTTGTGGTTCCTGATTTGGTGTGTGCCTTGCCTAAATGTGATTGAGCTGAACAAAAAAAATTGTAACAAATCCTACTTCTGCCACAGGATGCCAACAGCGAGAGTGGCAGGCAGTGACTAGTGGGGTACCACAGGGATCGGTATATATATTAATGATATAGACGAAGGAACTAGATGTGTAGGATTTGCAAAATCCAGAAAATACAGTCTAGATTGGTAAAACCCCTGAAATGGCCACATTGTGAGAACACAAGATGGAGTTGGCAGTTCTCATGGCTCAGATCAAAAGGACACACCAGCAGTATCTTACAGCAGCCTGAGTCATCACCGATTAGAAGATTCCAGAACTTACTGCTATTGATATGATAATATGGTTACAGCAGTAACGAACTCGTAAACAAAAGTATTTGCACCTGGAGGTGTGCTAATTGCTAGCAAAACGCAAACCCATCTCTGAAATCGCTGAGCACAGAAAAAAAAACATTATCTGTACCAAACTCAGAGGGACACAGGACAGATCCCATCAGTTTCATTTACAAGACATTAAAATAAAGTACTTGCCTTTGTCAAAGCAGCCTGCCCATTACCTTGACAAAAGAAAACCCCTGATTTGGCGCCGAGATAAGGGCAAGGAAGCAGTATAACTGTTGAGGGAAAATCGACAGCAAGACAGTTCATTCAGTGAGATTCAGACAGATCCATCACAGATTCACACAGACACGAGGTCAAGGACAAAGCGAGGAGGACCCACAAGATTGTGCAGGAGAGCAGATTCAGAAGTTCAGTCCAGATCCAAGACCATCAGGAGTTCGAAGACCGAGTGGAGAGGAGACGGTTCGAGGAGTTCGGAGGACTTTCAAGATTGTGCAGGAGAGCAGATTCAGAAGTTCAGTCCAGATCCAAGACCATCAGGAGTTCGAAGGCCAAGTGGAGAGGAGACGGTTCGAGGAGTTCGGAGGACTTTCAAGATTGTGCAGGAGAGCGGGTTCAGGAGCCGGTCCCATGAGGAAGATCAGAGATCCCGCACATCACAGGAGTACCAAGATTAAGGACGGTTTTAAAACTCTGGTGAGCATAAAGGCCCAACTCTACCTAACTGACATAGTTGAGGTATATTTTAGCAACGGGAGGGTTTGTAACATTAAGGCCTAGAAATTCATTGTAGCCACTTTTGGGGCGGTAAAGTGGGGCGGCCACTAAAGTTTGCGCCCGCCGCCAAATCGAGGTCACTTCTCCGATATTCATTAGCTTCGCCCTAAGAGTTCGCTCGAGCGCTAAAACTGGTGTTGGACGCCTCTGTTTGGGCGCTAAGCCGGAGGTGCTGATCGATAGCGCCGAGGCCGGGCGCAGCTCAGGTGCGGCCATCTCGTGATTGACAGCAGACACCCTGGCGCCGGCCAGCTCTTAAGGGGGAAGGGTCGACTGTGTCTGCTGCCACGCCCTGGATAGTGGAGCCCTGCAGCTAGGCCTGAACACTGCTGCTGGACCCAAATAGCGCCTGAAGCCATGGAGAAGGCCCGTGAACGTGCGCAGCGCTTCTCAGAGCAAGATCTGAGTGTGCTGGTTGGTGCTGTGGAGAAGACGCGCCATGTTTTGTACTCGCACAATGGCAAGAGGGCGCCGTTCCGCGTCTACAGGAGAGCCTGCAGGCATGTCGCCAGCAAGCTGTCAGCCAACAGCGAGGTCCCCAGGAGCGGTGTCCAATGCCGCAAAAAGTTTAATGACCTCACGCGGATTGTCAGGGTGAGTACCCTTTCCAGTGACCTCCTCATCCTTGCATGTGCACCTCACATTATGGGCAAAGGGACCTGAAAGTCCTAATGGCCAGCCCTCATCCAGCAGCGATGGGACAGGCATGAACATCAATTGCACAATCTGCACTTAACACACTGGCCAGGCTATTCCACTATGGGAGGCAGTGCACACAAGATCAGGGCGACACACTGGCCAGGCTATTCCACCATGGGAGGCAGTGCACACAAGATCAGGGCGACACACTGGCCAGGCTATTCCACCATGGGAGGCAGTGCACACAAGATCAGGGCGACACACTGGCCAGGCTATTCCACCATGGGAGGCAGTGCACACAAGATCAGGGCGACACACTGTACTTAGAGGCCATCCTTTCTCTTGCAGGCCAAGCTGGCAAATAATCGGAAGAGCCGGACTGCGACCGGGGGAGGCTGGCCCCAGATCCAGCCGCTCACCGAGCTTCAACATCGCGTGGACCGCATCATGGGTGCCCGGGTGATTGGCCCTCTTGCATGTGGAGATGCCGACCCTGTTCTGGCCACCAATGGTAAGGACATCCACGTTTGGACCTCTCTCGTCCCACTTGCGCATCAGATCTACATCCTTTGCCACTGTCTGACCAATGCGCTGAATGCCACCACTCATGCATCCCTTGCTGACGCCCTCTCCTCAGTCTAAAGCTACTCTTGTGCCTTCCTGCTTTCAGATGGTGAGGAGGAGGTCCCTGAACTTGCCAGTGACAGCCCCTCAGAAGAGGAGCAGGAGGAGGAGCAAGAGGAAGGTGGCCCATCAGGGGAACCCTCAGCCGCGGCCACCCAGGCCAATGTAGGGGACACGTCTTCCCTGGAGGGGAGTGTGGCGGAAGTTTCGAAGGGGAGGGGAGCTCCTGGGACCTGCGTGCTGCAGAAAGGCGGGAGGGGGGTGGAAGCTCGGCGGCCTTCTCCACAGAGGGGGGATGCGTCGGAGGGGAGTCCAATTGCTGGGCCCAGCGGCGAACAGCAACGCAGGAAGGGTCGCCCAGCTCAGCGGCCTTCTCCCCAGAGGGAGAGTCCGGCCCCCAGTCCGGAGATGGTCTTCGCCGAGGAGATGGAACGCCTCAAGGACTTGTCCGCGGACTCGGAGCGCCGGCACACGGAGCTCATGGCGGCAGTGGCACAGTTGCCTGAGGCCATCGAGTCCCTCTCTCGGAGTGTGGCCGAGTTCGGGCCCTCAGAGGCCATCAGTCGGGCGGAATTCGGGGCAGATCAGGCAGCGAGTCAGGCGGAATTCGGGGCAGCTCTGGCAGCGACTGGCCAGGTGATCAGTGGTGCCGTCCAGTCAATGGCTGCTCTGATGCGGTCAGTGAACAGGTCAACACGGGCACTCACTGCTGCCACACTCGCTGTGTCAGCTAGGCATCGCCAGGGCACCCGGCGCGCTGCAGCAGCACAGCGGTCTGTCCCTCGGCAGATTGGTGCGCATGCTGCAGTGCTGGCCCGGGCGAGTGCCAGTGTCTCAGGCGACCAGCGAGTGCCTGCCATCCGCCAGCTTGCCCGCATTCCTCCAGCCGCCACTGCCACTCCCCCAGTGGAGCTGGCAGGAGCTACTGCAGCGACTGATGCTGGCCAGCCACAGCTGTAGCATTCAACAGCCGACCGCTCGACGGCCAGACCTCGACTAGGCCGACCCCCAAGGGCATCTGCCATCACGACATGTGCCCCTCAGGCGCCTGCCCCCAGCCTTGCAGCAGCCAATGGCCTTACTTTGAGGAGGAGCAGCAGGGCGGGCAGGGGCCACACAAAGATGGCCAAGGCATCGCCCTAGCGGGCCAAATAGTCAAATGTGTGGCCAGTTGTGTTTGTTTTTTGAGGCCGAGATTTGCATGTTTGTTTTTTGAAGGCCGATGATGTGATGTTTGTTTTTTACGAAGGCCGAGAATGACGGCCATTTTAGTTGCACTATTTTGTTAATCCTCTCCAGGTTGTGGGAGCGAGTAATTTGTTTGAGTGTTTTTTGGGGGTTTCGTCTGTTTTTGGTTTTCATGTGGGAAGGGAGCTGAGTTTGAACAATAAAGCATTTTATTTATTAACATTGTCCATGTTTGATCTTTGAAGTGTTTGTTGCCTTAACCGGCTGAGGGCTTGCGGAGCGGCTGCAATCATGTTCTTTCATTGGCACATGCCATTCCCTGACAGGGGGCCTAGAAGTGACGTTCAATAAGCCGCCGACGGGCGGCCCTTGGACCTTGTGCCTCCCTCTTGGGCTGGTACTCCTCGTCCTCCTCCTCCTCATGCTCCTCCTGCTCCTCCTCCTGAGGTGGTGGTCCAACGTGAGGTGGCAGTGCCTGAGTCCTGCGGATAGCCAGGTTGTGCAGCATGCAGCAAACGACGACGAATTGGGAGACTCGGTCCTGCGAATACTGGAGGGCTCCCCCGGAGCGATCGAGACAGCGGAACCATTGCTTGAGGATGCCGATTGTTTGTTCTATGATGTTCCTAGTCGCTTGATGGCTCTCGTTGTATGCCTCTTCAGCAGGGGTCGTGGGCGCGCGGAGCGGGGTCATGAGCCAGGTACACAAAGGATAGCCTTTGTCCCCGATAAGCCATTCTCTTGGAGGAGGCTGTGCCTGGAACATGTCAGCCACAGTTGTCTGTCGCAGGATAAAGGCATCGTGGCTGCTGCCTGGAAAGCGGGCATTGACAGCTAGGATGCGCTGCCTGTGGTCACACACCAGCTGTACATTGAGGGAATGGTAGCCCTTCCAGTTGTGGTAATCCTTGGCATGCTCAAGAGGTGCCCGCAAAGCCACATGCGTGCAGTCAATGGCGCCCTGCACCATGGGGAAGCCCGCTATTCTTGCAAATCCCACTGCACGCTGCTGCTGCTTGTCCAGGGTCATGGGGAAGGAGATGAATTGATGTCTCCTTGTGAAAAGGGCTTCTGTCACCTGGCGGATGCAGCAATGCACGGCGAACTGGGAGATGTTAGCGATGTCCCCAGCAGCGGATTGGAAGGAGCCGGTGGCATAGAAGTTGAGAGCCACCGTCACCTTCACTGCCACCGACAGAGACGTCCTGCGCATCAGCTGTGGCTGCAGATCTCTGTGAAGCAGCTGGCAGATGTCTGCAACGACCTCCCTTCTGAATCGCAGCCTCCTAACACACATCGCGGCAGACATGGTCAGATAGGAGGACTGCTGGCGGTATACCCTGGGTGGGTAAGGCCTCAGTTGGCGACGCCTGTTGCCCCCTCTGCGTCTAGCCAGGGCTGCCACTCTCTCACGGCGTCTGTAAGCCCTTCTGGCATAAGGCTGAAAGTCAGCGTTGGCACCCAGTGCAGCCCCCATTATATGCTGGCAAACACTGAGCTCTCAATGGAGGCAAAGATAATTGCTAAGCTCTGGCCTGAGCCAAAAATACCTGTCCTAGTGTTGGTCCAAACCAGTAAGGTCTCCTCCTTGGTCTCTGTCCAAAAAACCGTGGCACAAGAGTGAATGCTGCAAAATGGCTGGCCTTTATAGTGCAGGGTAAGTGCCCTTTAATTAGTGCTCCCCGCGGCCCGGCTCGGCTGTGTACCGTTCCACTTCACAGTCGTTAGGGCCGCCCGGCGCACAATGGGCCGGCGCGAGTGAAGTTCCAGTTTGGGGCGCACAAAGGGCGTTGCACTATTAAATGACGTCATGATCTGCGCGCGCAGCAGGGCGCGCGCTAAGACTTTGCGCCGGCGCTAAATGTGTCCTGAAGTTGGGGAGAGGCGCAGATCGCGCTGCACCTGGGCGATAAGCGCCTAGCGCTCGAGATCTACTCCTCCTAAGGCGCTAACGGCTGGCGCGCCCAACTGAATTTCTAGGCCTAAGTGTTTTGTAATTCAGGAGCGTGATTTATCCCTCGATGTGTCCGTGCGCTTTTCCCACCCCCGTTTTAGTATACCGCTGATTAAGAATTGTTGTATGATTTAAGATAGTCAAAGTTATTCCTTGTGTGTTAAATTTTAGTTCCCATTGGGAGACGTGCTAATGGTTTTTGTCTAAATTGATTCTTGCATTCTCTGTGTTTATTCTCCTTGAAAATAAAGATATTTCTGATTTAAAACTCACCTTGTCTCACCTGATCCATTTGTCTTCCGAGTCACAAGTTGGGCCACACATCAAGGTTGTCTGGCAATAAGCCCAGTGTCTAGAACCGGTGAGGGGGGAGCGCTTCGGAACCCACGAGCAGTGCGAAATCAAAACCGATCTAGCACACCATAAGCTCGTTAAAACGACCCCTTACAGAAGTAATATCTCCAAGTTTGCAGACAACACAAAGCTGGGTGGGCGTGTGTGCTGTGAGGAGGATGCTGAGAAACTCCAGTATGATTTGGACAGGTTGGGTGATTGGGCAGATGCATGGCAGATGCAGTATAATGTGGATAAATGTGAGGTTATCCACTTTGGTGGCAAAAACAGGAAGACAGATTATTATCTGAACGGCAATAGATTGGGAAAAGGGGAAGTGCAATGAGACCTGGCTGTCCTTGTGCACCAGTTGCTGAAGTTAAGCATGCAGGTGCAGCAGGCGGTTAAGAAGGGAAATGGTATGTTGACCTTCATATCGAGAGGATTCAAGTACAGGAGCAAGGATGTCTTGCTGCAGTTGTACAGGGCCTTGGTGAGACCACACCTTGAGAATTGTGTGCAGTTTTGGTCGCCTTATCTGAGGAAGGATGTTCTTGCCACGGAGGGAGTGCAGCGAAGATTCACCAGGCTGATACCTGGGTTGGCAGGAATGAAGTATGAAGAGAGATTGGGTCAATTAGGCTTCGCTAGAGTTTAGAAGAATGAGAGGGGATCTCATTGAAACTTATAAAATTCTAACAGGACTAGACAGACTAGATGCACAAAGGATGTTCCCGATGGCGGGGAGTCCAGAACCAGGGGTCACAGTCTAAGGATAAGGGGTAAGCCATTTAGGACTGAGATGAGGAGAAATTTCTTCACCCAGAGAATGGTGAACCTGTGAAATTCTCTACCACAGAAGGCAGTTGAGGCCAACTTATTAAATATATTCAAGAAGGTGTTAGATATATTTCTTAAGGCTAAAGGGATCAAGAGATATGGGGAGAAAGCAGGGACAGGATACTGAATTTGGATGATCAGCCATGATCTCATTAAATGGCAGAACAGGCTCGAGGGGCCGAATGGCCTACTCCTGCTCCTATCTTCTATGTTTCTATGTTTCTATGAAATGGGATCGAAGTAGAATTTGTAGTTTCAATAAGAAAGTTCACAATTTGAATGATCCTGGATGTATGGAAAAATCATTTAGTACTGGGAATAAAATTCATAGTGGCAGTAGCACAAAACGGGCAATAGTGTATCGGCTGCCCTTTTTACACACTTTCCAATCTTCTTTTGCATTAACTTCAATGGAAAAGAAAATCGGATGGAGTGTAAAATGGGTGGTCGATACACTATCACCCGTTTTGTGCTACTGCCCAATATGAATTTCATCCTTACTTACTGGGCTTCAGTTACCTAAATTTAAGCATGTATAACAACTTAAACTTGTTGAAGCTCATCTTCTGTTGAAACCCTCATCCATGCCTTTGTTACTTCTAGCCTTGACTATTCCAACGCTCTCCTGACCGACCTCCCATCTTCCACCCTCCATAAATTTGAACTCATCCAAAACTCTGCAGCCCATGTCCTAAATCGCACCAAGTCCCGCTCACCCATCACCCATTGGTTCCTGGTCCGCCAACGCCTCGATTTAAAAATTCTCATCCTTGTTTTCAAATCTCTCCATGACCTTGCTCCTCCCTGTCTCTGTAACCTCCTCCAGCCACACAACCCCCCGAGATCTCTGCGCTCCTCCAATTCTGGCCTTTTACGCAGTCCTGATTTTAATCGCTCCACCATTGGCTGCCGTGCCTTCAGCTGCCTGGGCCCTAAGCTCTGGAATACCTTCTCTAAGCCTCTCTGCCTCTCGATGTCTCTACCTCCCTCTCCTCCTTTAAGACCCTACTTAAAATGTACCTTATCCATCCTACTATCTCCTTGCAAAAGCAAAATACTGTGGATGCTGGAAATCTGAAATGAAGACAGAAAATGCTGGAAATACTCAGCAGGTCAAGCAGCATCGTGAAGAGAGAAACAGAGTTAACGTTTCAGGTTGATGACCCTTTGTCAGAACTGGAAAAAGTTAGAGATGTAACAGATTTTAAACAAGTGCAGAGGCAGGGAAAAGGGGGGTGGAGGAAAGAACAAAAGGGAAGGTCTGTGATAGGGTGGAAGGCAGGAGAGATTAAATGACAAAAGGAATGTTAGTACAAAGCAAAAGGAGATGGCAATGGGACAAGTATAAAACAAAGGATAAGTCTGGAAGGGGTGTAAATGGGAATGGCAAAATCATCAACAGCTACATGTGAAAAAATAGGGCAGAGGTTCTGGCCTGAAATTGTTGAACTCGATGTTGAGTCCAGAAGACTGTAAAGTGCCTAATCGAAAGATGAGGTGCTGTTCCTCGAGCTTACGACGAGCTTCATTGGAAAAGTGTAAGAAGCCAAGGACAGAGAGGTCAGAGTGAGAGTGGAGGGGAGAATTAAAGTGACAGGTGACCGGAAGCTCAGGGTCACGCTTAGGGACTGAACGGAGGTGTTCCTCAAAGTGGTCACCCAATCTGCGTTTAATATCTCTTTGTGCGGCTTGGCATCAAATTTTGTTTGATAACTCTCCTGTGAAGTGCTTTGGGACCTTTACTACATTAAAGTTGCTGTTTGTTGTTGTTAAAGCTTGAAATATAAAGAGGTTAGAGGCACTAGTTTTTTGCGTGTTGAATTATGTTATTTTATGTCAACCTGCTCCCAACATATTTTAGTTGGCTTGCATAAGCTAAATGAAAACAATATGGTACAAATATGGAACAGAGCTAAAAATCAAAAACATTTATGACTTAGGACTTGATATTACTTGTGGCTAATCTTTTCAGTTTTTTATACTTAATAGCCAGTTTTCGCATCTTCAGGAATCTCAAATCATTCCACTATTTACTAAGGTTAAGGCATGATGGCCTGGAAATTCGTTGGCACAGCTCTCATTTTTCAGGCACAGAACAGGCGCCTATCATTGAATATGACAAGCGTGGTGTGTACACTCATTACGAGCTGGAAGTACACTGCCCACCATATTGGATTGGGTTGCTCTGTTTGCGCCCAGGTGCACGCCAGAACTATTTAAAGCAATCAATAAAATATTAAAATTAGGGTCCTATGCAAATTGTAAGACCTTTTCCTGATATTGGTCTGCCCCAGCACCGTGTGATAAACTCACCCAGCAACTCATGGCGCTAACAGTCAGGAAGGGCCCTTTAGCAATGCTATTTAAAGGGCTCATTCAGTACTTACAGGTTAGTTGCTGGTCATTAGAGGCTGCTGGTTAACTTCTGGGCATTTTTTGGTCTGTTTACTGACTGTGAAACTTAATTCTGACTGCTGAGAAGAAAATTTTTCTGGTACTGCACAGTTTTTGGCTGCCTTCTAAACAGTTGTACTGCAGTTATGGGTGGTCTGGTAGGGCTACCTTTAGGCCTGAATGAGGAGGGGGAGCAGTAAGGAAGACAGGAGAGCAAGAGCAGCTGGCAGAAGATGGAGGAGGAGGGTACTGTGCAGGAGGCCGTATCCACAGCAGGTCTTCAGGGACCACTTCTCCTACATGTAATTCTCGAAGGAGCAATGTCTCAAGTGCCTTTATAAAGGAGTTTCATAAAGGAGGCTGTCACCAAGCTATGTCATCTGCCGCCACAGCTCGAGCCTTGTAGTAGGGCATGGGCAGAACTGCCTGTGGCTGTCAAGGTCACGGTGGCCCTTAATATTTATGCCACAGGCTCCTTTCAACCTGCAGAAGTTGACATCAGTGACATATCCCAGTTTGCGGTCTACTGTTGTACCGAGGCTCTCTACACCAGGAGGAACGCATACATCTCCTTCCCTATTGACAGAGTGAAGCAGGAGGAGAGAGCACTAGGTTTCACACACATTGCAGGTTTCCCCAGGGTCCAAGGCCACATAGACTGTGACATGAATCAGTCATTCATGAAAGAAAGACTTATGAAATAATACTGAGCGGCCTACGGGTGGCGCTGTCCAGGGAGAGTATAAATACTCGGGCACGGGCCCAGCTTGCGCAGGACATTCTTAACAGGAACTAGTGAAGGACACAACTAGACCTCCATGTTGTAAAACAGTTGATTAAAGCTTTGTTTAACGCTTAGACCAAGTGCCTAGTAGTTTTCTTACGTCAGACTGCACTCACATTGCCTTGCGTGCTCCCCATCACCAGAATGGCATCTTTGTCAATGGAAAGAAATTCTACTCTCTCAATGTCCGCCTGGTTTGCGACCATAGGCAGCACATCATGCTGTGCCCAGTTTCTTGGCATCAGTCATGATTCATTCATCATGCGTCAAACCTCTGTGCCGCCTTTATCCCAACCAGGCCGCCAGGTTATAGACTGGGTGCTGGGTGACAGGGTGATCCTCTTCAAGCGAGGCTCATGACTCCTGGCAGGGACTCGGGCACAGAGCAGGCCTACGATGAGAGCCATGCTGCCACCAGGAATGTCAACCGAGCAGACGGCTCACTCAAAAAACGCTACTGCTGCCTGGACAGCTTGGGAGAAGCTTTGCAGCACATCCTTGAGCAGGTATCCAGATTTGTCGTCATCTGCTGCAAGCTCCATAACTTCACCATCATGAGGGACCTGCCCTTACCACCAGCTGGGCAGAAAGAAGTGCAGCAGGAGGAAGAGGAGCAGGTGGAGGAGGAGGAGGAAGAAAAGGAAGAGGAGGAAGAAGAGGAAGAGGAGGAAGAAGAGTATGACCAGCATCGCCCATGTGCCCCTAGCTGCCAGAGCTCTTAGAGACAACTCATCCAAGTGTGTTTCATGTGAATCACCCCCCCCCGCCAATACACCAACAGTCCCGCAATCATTATCACCACTGCCCATACTATCACCATCCCATTGCCGTCCTTCAGTCCAGCCCTATGGATCTTGCCCTCACTTCACTACAAGTAGAACCACCAACACCAAATCCCCACCAGAAAACAATTTATTCAACAACTCAATCCCATCTGTATCAAATATTTAACAGTAATAATTATCACTCTTGTGAAACCCCTTGTGTTGTGTCTTTATTTACTAATCCTAATGCTCCTACAAGGTGTATCCCCAGCTTGAAAGGTGGAAGGCTGCTGAGTTTCCATTGAGGACACTTCAGATGGTCTTCAAGCAGCTCTGGGCATGAAGGGCATCTTGGCGTGGGCTAGGGCAGTCTGTACCAGCTAGCTATATGGCACTAACAAGGGCAATGTCAGAGTGGGTGGTGGGGAGCACTCATGCTGTCATCCTGAGAGAGCCAAGGTCACTTACCTGGGACTGCGCCTCACCACTCCTATAGCTCTGTACGAGACCAGGATGCAGGAGTGACATGACGCTCTGGAAACCCCTGTCAACACTGGTCCCTAAAAACAAGATGGCAGCCATCTGAGCTTCCATGGCAGTAGTGTGAGCTGGTGAGTGAGTGTCTACATGTAGGGAAGAGACACCTATGGTAATGCCTGATTCTAAGAGCCTGTAACCTAGTCTGTTCTGTGTGCTCATCCTGCTCCTCTTCATAATATCAAAATAAAGTTATTTCCATTGAGAAATCCATGTTTAGAGTTCAAAGCAGTATTTTGAACAGAGCTGAGCAAATGTAGCAGTATAATTTCAGACTTAACTCCCAAAGTACTAAAATGATCGCTATGCAGACAAAGAAACAGCCACCTTCAGTAACAGCAAACAAAATGGCCTCCTCAGTGCGGTACCCACCTCAGGAATACCTTGCAGCAGCTCTTACTGCCACTAATATAGTGGCGATAATTATAGCTGATTTGCACAAAAATGGAGGGGAATGGGGTGGAGGAGCTAGCCACACCCCCTTGACTGTGATAAAATGGGCTTGTGGCAAGTCTTAAAGGGAACTGGCATTTTTTGGGGAGGAGAATTCAGGTACAATTTCTTTGTGGTAGATGCGAGGCAGAAGTTTTCCTCTGTTTACCGCCCCATATCTGCCCCAAAATGGGAGGTAATTCAGTGGAGAATCTAGGCCAGCATCTTAAGGTGATGGAGCGATTTGGAAGAATAATTGTTTTAAATGATTGATAAATCCTGTACATATAAATGTGGAAAATCATTAGTGATCGAGAAAATCATGGAGTTTTAACAAAACGGCGGCATTTCCCTAAGCTCATCACACTTGGTTGAAGCACAGAAAATGTGATACTTTGGTCGAGCTCTTCCAGGGAGCTCATGACCTAACAGCTGAAGAATTTTCTATAGATGCCAGTGGTGAATCTACTGTCAGTTCTAAAGATTTACTGGCATCAATAAACAAAAAGTTTACTTAAACAGCTTGAAGGCGAGGGGAGGGGTGGGGTGGGGGGTCAAAGCAGAGAATGTGTGAATGTGTGATGATTCATTATTGCAGGATATGCCAGGAGAGCTGAGAAATAGGACACCACATTATTGGTAGATCAGCTAAGGTAAAACAAAGAAGTTTTTATAGCTCTCAAGCTGTACCTTATGATGCTGTTTGCTCTCTTACCATAATGTGGTTCTGGGGTTTGTTAGGCACCTTATTAGGTCTGTCAGGTGCTAACCAGTATTTAAGGGATAGTGGTGATAAATTAGCAATCAATCTATTTTCCTATATTAGGAAATAGGTTGCAAAGAAGGACGCTAAATTAAATGTTACCTTTAGAGATCTATAAACTGCTGTTCCATGTGTGTATTATTTTTGTGCTGTGATTTCTTTCCCCATAGCCTGTGGTTGTTCTTTTCACTCCTATTATGTTCAACTTA
Source organism: Somniosus microcephalus (assembly GCF_052327205.1). Classification (NCBI taxonomy): domain Eukaryota; kingdom Metazoa; phylum Chordata; class Chondrichthyes; order Squaliformes; family Somniosidae; genus Somniosus; species Somniosus microcephalus. The sequence continues at coordinate 244,395,282 of NC_140990.1, read as the reverse complement.
AATCTGTGCACATCTACATGGACTAAGCATGTAAACTAAGGGTTGGTGGCATAAATGGTAGAAGTCAACACTATTCCAGTGCCAGCTAGGAAAACAGATTTGTGAAAACCTCTCAGGTTGAGTTTTAGTGTCTGTTTGGGCCTCTTAACTTGCTGTTTTACTTTTAACATAAAATAATTAAATATTTGTTGGGTCTGGAATTAATTAAAAGATCACTAGCATCAAAAAGTAATGTATGTTAGTTACAGCAAATTATTATTGTTGTAACCCTTGTTTTTCGTCTTCTAAAGTTACTTCTAAATCAGATTTGGAGCAACATAGATTTACAGTGTTTGGATTGTCTTGTTTGAATGCCATCTCCCCACATTCCCAGAGGTGGAATTACAGCCATTACTGCCTCCATAAGAAGCAAAACTTTGGATTGAGGTTTTCTGACCCCGACAGCCAATACATAACACGACAACTTTAAGTACCCGTCAGACTAAGAGCACTGACAGAAATTCATCAGGTCACTGAGAAGGTGTGAAAAATCATAAAAAGTAGTTAAATTCTGTAAAAATTAAAACAAAATGAAGATACTAGAAATGTGTTGATTGTCTGTAAAACAGTAAATATATTTCTGCAGGGTTTCAATTCTGTACTGGTTCTAATGGGAGTTGCCAGTTAACCTTCAACCATTAGGTTACCTAGATCAAGACAAAAGCTAATATTCCATTTATAAGGAAACAGATGGCCAACTGTCACAGCCCTTTGATGTGACTGAATGATGTAATATTTTCATAGTCTTTATTTCATAGTAGACCTTGCTAAATAAATTGGAAATGCAGTGTTTTAACTTAATTGGAGTGCTCCGTATTGTGCAGCAGTGCCTTCACAATGTTCCTTTTTAGTTAGCTTGTACTCATTTAGATCATTTAGCAAAATATGATCCAATTGCTGGCAGTTAGCCAACAAAAGTCAACTATTTCATTTCCTCAAAGGTTCTTACAAAGTTGGCGCCTGGTTTAAAAACCATTTGTGACATTGCAAGCCAAGTGCTTATAAGTTTTATTTGACGAGCAATAAGGAATTAGGAGATTTTGTCCCAAGAAGGTGGAATATGTAAAAAGGATTAAACTGAAAAAACTTTAGTGTGAAATTCCTCTTTTAGTGAAAAACAGGTGACTGTTTTTCTCTGTAATTATTGATTTTAACAAGATCATATTCTCAGAAATCATGCAGTTCAAAGGTGCATGCTTTTACAATTCCATTAGTGAGTCCATTATTATGCAGAAAACAAGGAATTTTCTTGTTTTTCATTAAAAGATGAATTTTGCACTTCTTGTGATCCAAAGCCCTTGGATACATGATAGTCGCTTCATAGCAGTTTCAAAGTTGTAAAGAAGTGACACAAAATAATAAATTTATTATTTTGACTTTTGTACATTTGTAGCATTCATGTCATTATGTATTCATTGGCAATACTTTGTTTCACAATGCTGTAGACAATAGAATTAGAATATTGCCACAGAACAACAGTAAAATAGTACAACAGTGCACGTGTAACAATATAACATTTGTAATAGTGTGCGGCAAAATTTAAATTATTGGTTTAATTTACTTAAAAGAGCAATATAGTTTGTATCTTTAATTTAATTAGTAGCAGTATTCCATTGAGGTGATAATTCTGGTTTCTTCCATTTTATAGTTTAACACAGACCTGTGGGTATAACGTGGGCATAAAAGGGTAAGAACAATTTTTTAATTTTTCTTCTGATGCGAGCTACGCTGGCATTTATTGTCCATCCCTAATTGTTCTGAGAATGTGGTTATGGGTCTTTCTTTGAATTATTTCAGTCCTTGGGATGAAAGTGCCATCACAATGGGGTTAGTTAGGAATTCCCAAATTTTGACTCATCGATAATGAAGGAACAGCGATAGGTTTTAAAGTCAATTAAAATGTTGTGAGAGTTGTAGGGGAAATTAGAGGTCTGGGGGAAAAATTGAGTCGCGCCCCCTTTGGGGCGCTAACTTCGCCGGGGCGTTACTTTTAGCACCATGAAAAAATTAGCACCCCTGCAGCCGAAATTCATCAATTGCGCCCCAAGAGGGAAGCGGGGCACTACTAGAAGCACCCCGCCTCCCTCTTGGGGTGCTGTGAGGGAATATTGCAGCGCTACATGCCGCAGTACTGCAGGCCTTCCTCCCCTTCTTAAAGGGGAGGGGCCTTGCGCAGCGTGACCCGGGGCCCAGCTGTGCCACCAGGGATTGGAGTGCCGGCAAAAGAGCCCGGCACTCAAGAGAAGTGTCCGGCTCACGTAGCGCAGCCGGAACTCCGCGGTGGGGCAGCAGAGGAGGCCGGCGACGGCAACAGGGGCAGGTGCTGGCAGGCGGCCAGCAACAAAAATGGCCACCCGGCACCTTGGCCTAGAAATTCAGTTGCGTTTGCGCCCACTTTTTGGCTATAGAGTGGGTTTGCGCCGTAAGTTTTTAACGCCCGAAATTGAGTTCGTCCCTAACATCGGCGTTAGCCGTTAGCGCTGCGCCAGCACCGATGGCGCCATCGGTGTGCGCAGCGCCCCGGTTCCAATGATAAACCGTCCCGATGGCCAAATTGAGTTGCGGCCGCCTCGCCCATCGCGGCCGCAAACAGCGTTTGCAAAACGGTGCGTTGCAGCTCCGAAAGGCCGGCGCATAAAGGTGGAGCGGCGGCCGGCCGCTTTTCCGGCGGCCGCCTGCCCGCAGCTCCCTCCCCGGACTCCTGCACCACCCCCCCGCGGCATTGGTGTGTGACTCCCGCGAGCCCGGCACTTCTCCGTGGTGCCGGGCTCATTTGCCGGGGGATTCCATCGGCGATCTCACGGCTGCAGGCAGCTCCTCCTTAAGAGAAGGAGGAGGCCTGCAGTACCCCAGCCTGCCGCACCGCATCGGTTGCCGCAGCGGCAGCTGGGCGCCGGAAACTGACAGTCTTCGCCCCAAACGAGGCGTCCAAACCCTGCAATAGCGCCCGCCGGCGTCTTGGGGTGGCGCTACTGAATTTCAGGCGGGCGCTAGGGGAATCCGGGCTTGCGCTAAATTTCGGGCGCTAAAGACCTGGCGCGGCGGAACCGAATTTTTAGCCCCTTGCCTTTAATTAGCGCTGCCCCGGCCGCAGGTAGGCCCCCCTGACCCCATTAGACATAGCATCCGGCAGTAAGTCAGGGGACGCTACTGAAGATCGCGGCCGGGGTGCGAGCAGGGCACTGCGCATGGCAATGACGTCATTGCCGGTGGCGCAGCGCCGCGGGGTGCTAATAATTACCGCCACCACTAACCTCCTGCTGAATTTCGCGGGAGACGTTGGCGGCACCGCATCCGGGCGCTGGTTGCTTTGCACCCCGGTAACGCCCTCTTAGGGCGCTAACGGGAGGTGCAAAGCAACCGAATTTTTCCCCCATGATGTTCCCATGATCTTGCTGCTCTTGTCCTACTAGCTGGTAATGGGGATTGGATGTGCTGTCGAAGTAACTTTGGTGAGTTGCTGCAGTGTATCCTGTAGATAGGACACACTGTAGCCACAGTGATGGAAGTGGTGGATATTAGGTCCAATGGCTTGTGCACTGATCAAGCAGACTGCTCTGTCCTCGATGTCAAGCTTTTTGAGTGTTTCTGCAGCTCCACCCAATCAGCTGAGTAGTGAGTATTCCATCACACTCCTGAGGTGACCCACCCATTGCAGAGTACCCAGCCTCTGCCCTGCTCTTGTAGCCACATTAATAATATGGCTGTCCCAATTATGCTTCTTAATGGTGACATTCAGGATTTTGATGATGGGGGCTCTCAATAATGGCGGTGCTGTTAAAGGTCACGGAAAGTTGGTTGGGCCTTTTTTTGCTGGAGATGGTCATTACCTGGCACTTATATGGTACAAATGTTAGTTGTCACTTATTAGCCTAAGCTTGGATGTTGTCCAGATACTGCTATTATCAGAGGAACTGGTGCTAATCCTGTCTGAATGATACTTTGCTAATAACTCTCAATATTCACAGATCCAAGTATCGACTGGGACAAGTTTAAGGACCATATTAGTGTGGAAAATTGTATTAATGTAAAATCTAATGGAGACAAATCAAAGAGGAGTGTCACTATGGGAGGACCAGAATTCTGAAAGCCAAAGGCACCTCAATACATTATCAGTCTTTGCTAAGGCTGAAGTGACAGACAAAACAGGAAGCTCCATGTGCAGACTTGAGGCTGCAGCTGACTGTCCTGTCACTGGCTGTGCCAAACAAATGATGCACGTTAGCAACAGGTGTCCTTATACTAGATAGCACAACTCTGTATCTGGTTCCCTGCTGATCCAAACTCCTGTGAAGACATTTCCCCACAGCCATTGTCAGCCTGCAGAATTAACCAATTAGGCTTTGCTGGCTGATCTTGGCAGAATTAACCAATCAGACTTTGCTGACTGCTAATCACCTTGGCATGCTTTGTTCCATGTGGTTTCATGTAAGGCATGACATGCTGTGATTGGGGTGCTTCTGAAGAACCATCCAGCATAACAATGAGTTACTCCTTCACACATATCTGTCATCAGACCTGTTGTCACAACCTACCTCTGATATGGAAATTCACTCTGGGAAAAGAACTCAGTAATGCTGCTGCAGATATAAAAAGTCAAAACAATTGGCAAAATAGTTCATGAAAATCTAAGTGCCAAGGGAAACAACACAAAGAAAATAAATGAAAAATGGGACAGATATAAGCTCAAAACTGCTGCAAAAATCTTCTTTTTGGCTTTTGAAATGTACTTAACTGTACCTCTCAGCATCTAGCAACCCTGGATGGCCAATTGTATTAGGTATTGATTTCACTTGCCATATGACTGATGTAAAGGGTGTAAAGGCACGGGAAGCATCAGAACAGCGCTCCCACGTCATTTAAATGCGATAATGAAGCTCCCACCGGTTTCAAGTGAGAGCTTCCTCCATCTGCCCCTGACAGCAATGCACATCATGTGTGTAAGGGCTGGAGACGTGAACTTTTTGATCTCTGCTTTTATTTCCTGTCCATAACAGGAAGTGACACACAAGAGTGATTACAGAAAAGAAAATTGGCCTCATGAAGTGGTCATATCATCCAGATTCTGCAACAATTTACTTGTGTTGTGAAAACTATTTTTTCTTTAGTTAATTGCATATTCATATGAAATATTTTTGAGATTGTCTGGGAAGCTCTACATCAAATAAATTAACATAAGTCACAGAAATCACAGAAATCACAGAAACCACACAGTGCAGATAGAGGCCATTTCGGCCCATCGAGCCTGCACCGACACATATCCCACCCGATCCCCGTAACCCCTACACCAACACATATCCCACCCTATCCCCGTAACCCCACATATTTAATCCCCCTAACACTAAGGGTCAATTTATCATAGCCAATCAACCTAACCCGCACATCTTTGGACGTGTTGATCTTTACACCTAAGGGAAGTGAAATTGATCTTCACCAGTAGCGAAGTAATTGGAAAAGCAAATCGGGCCTGGTGTAAAATCTGCTCAGAGCGTGTCTCACGCTTTTGGCGAAGACCGACTTCAGCCCCAGCGTTCAAAGCAGGAATTTGAAATAATATGAAAGTTCTTCTGAAATCTGATGCTGTTTATAGGAAGGGTTCAGAATCACTTCTGAATTTGAGAGGAAGACGGGTAATTTTCAATTTACCGCTGGAGTATAAAACCAGCATTGCCAGTTGGTGCCCATTATAGAAATTGTCCAATTTTCCTTTGCATTGAAATCAATGTCCACAATACCAGTTTTCCACCCGCACCTAAAGTGAAAATTAATTGTACTAAGACAAACTCATCAAGAAGATCTAGGCAGAGCAGGCTTGAGGGGCCGTTTGGCCTACTCCTGCTCCTAATTCTTATGTTCTAAGGTTTGTTCAGTAAAATAATTCTACTTTTATCAGAGATTTTGATAATCAATTCATTACCATTCTTACAAAGAATAATTCATTACAGGCTTTCTCAGTGTATGTATGTTTAAACATTGTATTTGTAGTATTTGCTGAATATTTTGCTTCACATTTTGCTTCACATTGTTAATCAAATTGCTAGTTTCTTTACTCTGTACTCCTTTGTTTGATGTCTTAATATCTGCCATTTTGCAGAGTTTGGTAGCATAATATAAGACGACATGAAATCTAGAAAGAAAACTACCATAAGTGGGGTAATTTTTAACCCTTCGTGTATGCAACTCTTTGAGGACAAAGTGTATAAAAAGTACAGCTTACAAGGTTAGCTGTTGTTGGACTGTTGGAAGAGAAGATGGTCTTAAAATCTGAAATTATAACACTGTAGAAAAGCAAAGCATTGCCAAGATGTGTGGGTGTCACTTTGCAATGATGTACTGTCAACACTGCAAGAGCTCAAAGTGCAAAACGTTTCAGCAATGGAACAGCTTGCTAACACTGAAAGCAATGTCATATTTGCCATCAACGAACACAAAGGTTTATAGAAAGGCTTCAGACCTTTTATAAACAAGCCTTCATTTTCTGTTTAAACTTGTTGCAAATGTGTGAATTTGCTTATTTCTCATACTCAAAGATCAAATTGGTTTGCTAACCTAGACTGCATATGTAAATAGCAGGAATTTCCTGAAAACTGAAAGAACTGGTTGTCCTTCTAGTGTGCATTTCTTGTTAGACTTAACTAACAACTTGGTTGTCTGAATTGTAGTTTGCCACAGACAAAACTGTATTTTTGTTCTGTATGTAATGTGATCTATATACTGTGCTTAACTGAATTTAAATAAAGTATTGCTTGTCTGGTCAGGAAACTATCCACAAGCAATCTCCTATGCTAATCAGAGAATGAGTCATTATTTGATTTGGCTTGGAAAAGGCAGCGATTGAAATTCCTCTAAGAATGGAGAGTTTCAATGCCTTATAGACTAAAAATTGCAGTTTATATTACAGTTCTTTCTAAAATTCTGGTCCATGATCAGATGAAAGCAACTCTGTGTTGCTCTCATCATGAGTGATATGTTCTGATGCATTGTGCAATGACAGAAGGTATCATGGCACAGGAGCAATGCTGGGGATGCTGGGCATGTTATGAGAGGAAGGAGTCCTATATTTGATTTTCTCTTTTCTTTGTAACTTACAGTTTGTTTCTTGCATGTTCACTGTTATTAGTATTACACCTGTGTAAGCTTGATGCTTGTTGTCTGCATGTACCAGTCTTTAAAGTCCTCTTCCAATTGGCCAATTTAGGGCCCTGACACCTCTAACTCCGAAAGTCACATTTATATTTACCCATTATTCACATTTTCTTACCTTAGCAGAGGAAACTAAACAGTTTCCAATCAATGTAGTTTAATGATGTGACAATTATACTGCACATTTTACACACCACATTTCAATTGTTATAATTTTGGAGATTTTACTTATTGTCTTCCCTCTCAAGGTTTTGTAAGTGGTTCCTATAAGGAAACATTTCTTCTACAATCTAGTAGCAATGCTTTCACTATACTCTGCCCTCACAATGGTGCATACCCAAATGGCTAACAACCAAACAATCTGAATAGACAACAGAGTGAGCAGAGCAGTATAAAAGCAGTTGGTGGCCGTGCCTTCAGCTGTCTAGGCCCTAAACTCCGGAATTCCCTCCCTAAACCTCTCTGCCTTTTCACCGCTCTCTCTCCTCCTTTAGACACTCCGTAAAATACCTCTTTGACTAAGCTGTTGGTTACCTGTTCTTGGCTCGGTGTCAATTTTATTGTCTGGTTACGCTCCTGTGAAGCACCTTGGGATGTTTTACTAAGTTAAAGGCGCAATATAAATGTAAGTTGGTGTAATCTGCTCCACACCAACTGAACATTAAATGTTAGACAGATGCAACAGAAACATGGATCTCTTTAGAAGTTGCTATTAAATTATCATTAGTAGATAGGTAATTGAACCCTGCTGATCTTATTGGATAAGGGAGCAAGCATTAATGTCTGGTAAAAGTCAGCATTCCTAGAAAAATTTACCTGGCACAGCTCACTAGTTCCATCACAGTCTATCTGCTAATGGTCATGGTGAACCCTGCAGCATGTTTTACACTGAAACAGGGCAACCTTGAAATGATTAAAGGTTTGGCTGCACTGTGTTCATTATAGCAAAGTGCTTAGAATGGGTATAGAATGCAGAACTGTCATTTATTTTACAAACAAAAATTTATTATGCACTGACCCTATCAATAATTCCTAAAGTATTCCATCATTACTCTTTGATGTATAAATATAACACTATTTATATAAGTTTAATCTAACACAAAGCTCTCCAAACACAGGCATATTCCTCTTGAAAATCAGCATCTATTCAATAACAAGCAATGCTAGAACATTAAGAACACAGTAACCTATGTTACTAGCATTGCTCTTACTGAAAGTATATGTATTCTCTTAAATAACCATTGCCTACTTATTAAAGTACTGGAGCATTGAAATACTTTTTGAAATTGTTTTATTCCATCCAATAGGTATCTTCTCAAACAAATCTGGCGAAGCTGCAACCTTTCACTTAATTTCCTCTAACTGGCATTTTAAAAATTACTGAATTAAAAATATACCTGACAATTTTCAAAAATGTTTTCATTAATAGGCTAGTTAAATCTATGATTTAGATCATTGAGGTTGCAGACAGAGGACATTTTGACTGTTTACTAAGTTCAGTTCTGTATGTTTTTTCTACTTGGATCTCAACAGAACATTCTGTAGCTGTTCTGCAGCCATGTTACATTCAAACTGAAGTCATTTCAGTGGTTACTCATTATTAGACATGTTCAGTTGCTTTCATCAAAACCATGTGGAATTACCTGCAGTGAGCTCTGAAACAGCTGTACATTTTAATTGATTTATTGAAATGAATTTGAAAGGAAGCAGATAAAAACAAGAGAATGGATGCTGATGCAAAAAAAATGGATGAAAGATGACCTTTGAAAGAGCTCTAGTGGAAATGTGAATATCATATGTCTGCATCATTTCTCAACCTCCCGTCACTTCAGCTTCAGTTGCAGATGTATGATGTAATGAATTGTGCGAGTCATTAAAAATTTTACTCATGTTCTTTATAAGAGCATCTTTGCTCTTTACGGCAAGATGCAAAATGTTTGTTTATTTATCTGTAAAGGAAAGAAGCATATAAAAATCTTTCCTTTATCCATATATCTGACTATTTTTCCATCTTGATTAGAATGTATCCTGCATCTCACTTTAAACATCAAGGCAATTAAATATGTGCAGAATATGAATGATGTGAGTTCTGATACATCTACAGATGTTGATTGTATGACGGGGATGTCACTCAACTCAAGAATTGATTGGGAGCGTGATGTGTCCCCAGTAAATGGGCTCCTCATTGACAGGGTGTATGTTGAATGATTGGAACCAGAAACCCAATGACACCTCTGATCTTCACAATAATTCAATGGCTCAAAAAACCCTGGTCACTGTTTTCAAACCTCCTGTGGTTCTGCAAGATCATTCGTGGACGCTCTTTATTTGCAGAGGGTGTGCTCATTTGCAGAATTGTTTTGCAGTGTGCAATACTTTCATAATGATGCAGTACCTTGTTGATATAACAAAAACAACAAAACTGACTTAATTCTCCTGTATTCTGCACTTCCAGATAATTACAGAACTTCACATTGTGGTAGATTGTCAATTTGCAGAAGAATGAATTGTGCCAAGTTAATTTTCTGTAAACCAACAGAAAATAACAAAATGCATTGAATTTTATTAAAATAATTTAATAATAAACAATACTTACATTTACTTATTAGCATCTAACACTGAAACATCTCAAAGCGCTTCACACAAAAAATTACTTTTTGAAGCAAAGTAACTGTTGTCATGTTGGAAATTCATACAAATGACAAGGCCTATGTGCGTGTTCTGGGAAACAGGACAGTGTACAAGAGATTAAATTCTGTACTGAATGGGGGAATACTTACAACAAAAATAAATGGTCCTGAAATTCCTTGGTTTGGGAGTGCGTAAGTTGCTAATTGCATCTTTGTGGGGTTAGGATTTCTGGCCGGCACAGATGTACAGTAGGATTCCACTCCAGAAGTTCCCAGGCATAAATTCGATTTAGTGTCAGGGCAGGCTAAGAAGAGTTCACCCTTTCAGTGCCGGCCACATGCAAATGACAGAGTTAGGATAGGATATCACTTGACATGATCTCTATCCTGAAGGAAGTGGAGCAGCAGAAGGTTGTAAGGGAAAGCAGATTAATCACCACCAGAGAAGATCCAGACCATCCTGTATTGATTTCTTTGTGGGTTCAATGATGAGACATTTATGAAAGAGAATGTCTTTTAATCTAAAGTCTGTTCAACTCTTTATACAACATTTACAGGAGACATCATGCTAGTGATGCATCTAGAATGAAACTGAAACTAAACTAAACTGCTTGTCTCTGTCACATGACCTCTGCTGGTCAGGCATAAGTAATCAATACATGCAAACATGCTGGTAAGGCATCAGAATCAAACAGGCAAATAACATCACTATTTGCTGATATCATTACATCTCCTTTTCTTAAAACAAAAGTATTTTACTTTTAACTAACAACATGTTTTCTTTGTATTAATCTGCATTTTAACTGTAACACTTAATGAACTTACATTATCATCATCATGATCAAAGTTTTTTAACCTTGCTTTGTGTGTTCACATGAAATATGTAACTACACTAGAACTTGAAGAAAGAATAAGATAACATTACTTCCTTCTATAACAATAGTCCTTAAATTTGCTCAATGAGTCTCTCAGGAGGCTTCATGTGTCTTGAGGATTTTCTGATTGATTGTCCTTGAATCTGAGTTGTTGCCTCAGATGATGGTTTCTCAGCTGTGTGATCAGGTTGTTCAACAGTATCAGTCTTCTGACTTGCTGTGGCTGGTCCCATGAGAAGATCCCGACGATTTCTTCTCAGAACAGCACCCTCATCTGTCTGAGTGGTGTATGATCTTGGTTGAACTTCACTCAGGACAGTTCCCTTCTGAGTCCATATGTTTGTTTTGTCTTTGAATCTTACTTGGTCACCAGTGTGGAGTTCAGGTAGGTTTTGTGTTCCTCTGTCATAGTAGTACTTTTGCTTTTCTTTCTGTTGTTCTTTGAACTTCCTCACTTTCTCCCCCTCTTTTGTTTTCAGGAGGTTCTCCGGGATGGGTAGGTTTGACCTTAGCCGACGTCCCATCAGGAGTTGGGCTGGTGACTTACCACACTCGAGCGGCGTTGTGCGGTATACAAGCATGCTTTGGTAGAAGTCAGTTCCACTGTCTTTTGCCTTGTACATCAGTCTTTTCACTGTCTGGACCGATTTTTCCACTAGTCCATTGGACTGTGGATAGTGAGGACTTGACGTTGTGTGGACAAAGTCCCACTCTTTGGCAAAGTGTCGGAAACTTGCATTGTAAAACTGAGGTCCATTGTCTGTGAAGACCTCGCTTGCCACGCCATGTCTGGAGAATATGGCTTTCATACATGTTATCACAGCATCTGCAGTGGTGGTGTGCAGTCTACAAACCTCTGGATACAGGGAGTAATAGTCTGTGACTACAAGATAGTCCTTCCCTTGACATACGAATAGGTCAGCGCCTACCTTCTGGTAAGGTCTGTCTGGCGCTGGGTGTGGCTTTAGTGGTTCTACCGGATTGCTTGCTCAATATTTCAGGCATATTGTGCAGTTTGACACCTCATTTGTCACATCTTGGTTGATTCGTGGCCAGTACATCACTTCTCGTGCTCTTTTCTTACACTTTTCGATTCCCAGATGTCCTCCATGGATCTTTTTTAACATCTCTTTTCTCAGACTCTTTGGGATAACTATTTTACTTCCTTTGTAGATGATGTCTTCGACCACTGATAGTTCTGCCCTGCAGTTCCAGTACTCTGCCATGTCAGGTGAGCAGTCTTGCTTCATGTTGGGCCATCCATCCAAGATGCTTTTCCTCAGTCGTCTCATTGTTTTATCTTTGTTTGTCTCATTCTTTATGAGCTCCATTTTTACATCTGCTATGGGCAGTGCACTTGTGATCATGTCCACGTAGGCGTTCACTTTTTCATCCATTGTGGTGTTTGCGGGCTCACTTGGGTCTACAGCTCTGGACAACGTGTCTGCTGTATACACCAGCTTACCCGGTGTGTACGCAACATTCAGTGTATAGCGTTGCAGCCTGATCATCATTCTTTGTATTCTAAGCGGACAGCTATTTAGTGGCTTTTGGAACAATGCAATCAAGGGCTTATGGTCAGTCTCTACACTGATTGCTTGTCCTGCCACAAACTGGTGAAATCTTTCACAGGCGTATGTGATGCTGAGCAGCTCCTTTTCTATTTGAGCATATCGCGTCTCCGCGTCTGTCATTGAGCGCGATGCATATGCAATAGGTTGCCAGTAGTCATATTTTTGCAGAAGAACGGCACCGAGCCCACTCTGTGATGCATCTGATGATATCTTGATGGGTCTCGCTGGGTCATAAAACCTCAGAACTGGTTCCTCTGTGAGCAGTTTCTTTAGATCGCTCCATGACTTCTCATGCTCATGATTCCATTCCCATTCTATGTTCTTTTCAGTTAGTCTTCTCAGTGGCGCCATCTTTTCTGAGATGTTGGATATGAATTTCCCCATGTAGTTGATCATTCCATTAAACCTCTGCATGTCCTTTTTGCATTGTGGCTTTGGCATATTCTCAATGGCGGACACCTTTCTGGGATCTGGTCTGATGCCCTCATTGCTAAGGATATCTCCCACGAATGTCAGTTCTGTCACCCCGAGCTGGCATTTCTCTCTATTCAGCTTCAGGTTTGTTTTCCTTGTTGCTTCCAGCACTTTTTTCAGTCTCTCGTCATGCTCAGTTCTTGTGGTTCCCCATCCTATGATGTCATCCATTGATGTATCAACTCCCTCCAGGTGCTCATAGATCGTATGGATAGTTTTGTGATACACTTCAGGAGCTGAGGCAATGCCAAATGGTAACCTTAGGAATCTGTATCTGCCAGACTGTTGAACGTGCACAGTCTTGAACTTGCCTCGGCCAGTTTCATCTGCCAAAATCCTGAAGATGCATCTAACTTGCTGAAATACTTTGCATTTGCAAACTGTGACATGATTTCCTCACGTGTAGGAAGCTTGAAGTGCTCTCTCTTTATTGCTCTGTTTAGATCTCTTGGATCCAGGCAAATTCTGAGCTTTCCATTCTTTTTGTCCACAACGACGAGGGAAGTCACCCACTCAGTTGGCTCATCTATCTTCTGAATCACGTTCAGACTTTCCATCCTGTCCAACTCTGCCTTCAGTTGCTTTTGAAGAGCAAACGGAACTTTTCTGCATGGATGTATGACCATTGGCATACTTTTATCTACTCTGATCGTGTGTTCTCCTGGAAGGCAGCCTAGACCCTTAAATAGGTCGTTGTACTCTTTCATGAGTTCATCATAGACTGTCTCTCCTTCGCTTTCCACAACGAGGACTCTCTTTACCAGGTTCAGTCTCTCACAGGCTTTTAAACCTAGTATGGCTTGCACATCCTTTGGCACCACGATTAATGCTAGCGTGTGCTCTCTGTCCTTGTGTGTCACTTTGACAATGCATCTTCCTTTCACTGGTATATTAGTACCTGAGTATCCTGTCACTTTCACTTTTATTCCATGTATCTTTGGTCTGGGTCTAATTTTCTTAAAATCAGTCTCTGATATCACATTAACTTGTGCTCCAGTATCCAATTTAAATGGAATGTGTATGTCATTCACTTTTAGTGTCAACATCCAGTCTCTTTTTTCTTTTTTCTTTTCAGACACAACATCTACATAGAACTCCTCTATCTCGCTTTCATCTACTGCATGGACCTTGCTTTGTTGCGCTTGGTTCTTACAGCAACGGGCATAATGGTTGTTTTTGTTGCAACTATTGCATGTTTTACCATATGCTGGACACTTTTTTGGTGGATGCTGTGTACCGCATCGACTACATGACTTTCGATTGCCCCTTTCATTTTTGTTCGCTGGCCACGCCTCTTTTTTCACATTGGCGCTCTTTTTGTTAAACGGTTTGTGTCCGTTCATTCTCACTGCATCCACGTTGCAGCTACTGTCACTGAACAGCTCCTTTGCCTGCGACTTCACAGTCTCTGTAGCCCTACACAGTGCTATGGCTTTTCCCAGGTCTAGATTTTGCTCTCTTAGCAGTCTTTCCCTTAGACCATTATCTGGAATACCACACACCAGTCTGTCTTTTATCAGCGAGTCTGTCAGTCCCCCAAATTCACATGTTTTGCTTCGGTTTCTCAGTTCAGTCACATACTGATCAATAGTCTCTCCCGTTTTCTGTACACATGTGAAAAATCTGTGCCTCTCAAACGTCACATTACGTTTAGGTATGCAGTAGACCTCAAACTGTTCCATTATTTTATCCAACTTCATTTTGTCTCCATCAGCAGCGAATGTGAAGTTATTATACACCTCCAGCGCTTCATCACCCACGACATGTAAGAACACTGACGCTTTCATTTTATCACTTTTCTCGTCAGCTCTGATTGCCGCTAAATACAACTCCAAACGTTGTTTGACCCTTCTCCAATTTTCAGCCACATTACCTGTCAACTGAAGCTTCGCCGGTGGGTATAAACCTACCATTTTTCACTTCGTTAGCTATTCTCCAATGGTAAGTAACGATGTTCTCTTTTGGTTTGCTAATATGTGGAGAGCTGATTTAACTTCAGATTTTTCCTCTTCATCTCTTTCAATCACTTCTGACACCATGCATTGATTTGTATGTGGGTTCAATGACGACACATTCATGAAAGAGAATGACTTTTTATCTAAAGTATGTTCAACTCAGTTAACAGCATTACAGGAGACACCGGCCTAGAAATTGAGTTTGCGCTGCGCCGGGGCTTAACGCCGGAAATTTAGCGCCGGTGCTAAGTCGCGCTGCGCGTGCCAAAAATTCAGTAGCGCCGCGCCCAAACGGGTGCCGGCGCTACTGAAGGCTGTTTGCGCCTGAAAACTGGCGCTACGCGCCGCATTGCGGCGCTATTCCGGCGCTGCGGCGCCCGGTGCGGCAGGCTCGGGAACTGCAGGCCTCCTCCTTCAGTTAAGGAGGAGCTGCCTGCACCCGCCCGCTGGCCGGTTAAATCGCCACAAAAATGAGCCCGGCACCTCGGGGAAGTGCCGGGCTCGCAGCCGAGAAGCATCTGTTCCGCGGGGGGGGTGGTGGGGGAGTCCGGGGAGGGAGGTGCGGGCAGGCGGCCGGCGGGAAAGCGGCCGGCCGCCGCTCCACCTTTATGCGCCGGCGCAAAGTCGTGTAAGACTCTGTTGCCAGAGTCTTAGTTGCGGCTGCCACGGGCGAGGCGGCCGCAACTGAATTTCGGCGCTGGGGCCCGTCACCACGGCAACCGGGACGCTGCGCACACCGATGACGTCATCGGTGCCGGCGCAGCGCTACCGGTGTAACGCCGATGTTGGGCCCTAGTCAATTTCAAAACCGGCTGTAAGTCCAGCGCAATGCCCTCTAGCGCCGCAAAATGGGCGCTAAGCCCACTCAATTTCTAGGCCACCATGTTAGAGATCCATCTAAAACGAAACCAGAACTAAACAGCTTGTCTCTCACATGCCCTCTGCTGGTCAGGCATAAATAATCAAACAGGCAAATACTCTGGTAAGGCATCATAATCAAACAGGCAAATACCATCACTATTTGCTGATATCATTACAGAACCAACCAGGGAACAGGCTATTTTAGATCTTGTTTTGTGTAATGAGACAGGGTTAATTAGTAATCTTACAGTAAAGGATCTTCTAGGGAAGAGTGATCATAATATGACAGAATTTCACATCGAGTTTGAAAGTGACATTCTTAAGTCCGACACTAGAGTTTTAAACTTAAAAAAGCCAATTACGTAGGTATGCGGAATGAGTTGGCTAAGGTAGATTGGGAAATTAGATTAAAAGGTATGACAGTAGATAAACAGTGGCAATCATTTAAAGAAATATTCTAAAATTCTCAACGAATATACATTCCATTGAGAAATAAAAACTCCATGGGAAAAGTGATCCATCCGTGGCTAATTAAAAAAGTTAAGGACAGCATTAGATTTAAAAAAGAGGCTTATAATGTTGCAAAGAATAGTAGTAAGCCTAAGGATTGGGAGAGCTTTAGAAACCAGCAAACGATGGCCAAAAAATTGATAAAAAGGGAGAAAATAGAATATGAGAGTAAATTAGCAAGAAATATAAAAACAGATTCTAAGAGCTTCTACAAGTATGTAAAATGGAAGAGAGTAGCAAAAGTAAGCATTTGTCCCTTAGAGGCTGAGACAGGAGAAACAAGGACATGGCAGAGACTTTAAACAAATATTTTGTATCTGTCTTCACAGTAGAAGATACAAAAAGCATACCAAAAATATTGGGGAACCAAGGGGCTAATGAAAGCGAGGAACTTAAAGTAATTAATATCAGTAGAGAAAAAGTACTTGAGAAAATAATGGGACTAAAATCCGACAAATTCCCTTGACCTGATGCCTACATCCTAGGGTTCTAAAAGATGTGGCTGCAGAGATAGTGGATACATTGGTTGTGATCTTCTAAAATTCCATAGATTCAGGAAAGGACCCAGCAGATTGGAAGGTAGCAAATGTAACCCCACTATTCAAGAAAGGAGGGAGAGGGAAAACCAGGAACTGCCAGTTAGCCTGACATCAGTCGTCGGGAAAATGCTGGAACCCATTGTTAAGGAAGTGGTAACAGGGGCCGTGATCTTGCCAACCGAGGCTGGACATAAGAACATAAGAAATAGGAGCAGGAGTAGGCCAATCGGCCCCTCGAGCCTGCTCCGCCATTCAATAAGATCATGGCTGATCTGATCCTAACCGCCAATCTACTATCACTGAACCATCTCCTGAATCTAACAGAATTAGACACACGAAATAGGAGCAGGATCAGGCTACATGGCCCCTGGGCCCGCTCCACTACCCACAGGGCCATGACCGATCCGAACCTAGACTCATGTCCAAATTCCTGCCCGTTCCCCATAACCCTTTATTCCCTTTACTTCTAGGAAACTGTCTATTTCTGTTTTAAATTTATGTAATGATGTAGCTTCTACAGCTTTTTGGGGCAGCAAATTCCATGGACCTACCACCCTCTGAGTGAAGTAGTTCCTCCTCATCTCAGTTTTGAAAGAGCAGTCCCTTATTCTAAGACTATGCCCCCTAGTTCTAGTTTCACCCATCATCGGGAACATCCTCCCCGCATCCACCCGATCCAACCCCTTCACAATCTTATATGTTTCAATAAGATCGCCTCTCATTCTTCTGAACTCCAATGAGTAGAGTCCCAATCTACTCAACCTCTCCTCATATGTCCATCCCCTCATCCCCGGGATTAACCGAGTGAACCTTCTTTGTACTGACTCGAGAGCAAGTATGTCTTTTCTTAAGTATGGACACCAAAACTGTATGCAGTATTCCAGGTGCGGTCTCACCAATGCCTTGTACAACTGAAGCAATACCTCCCTATTTTTATATTCTATCCCCCTAGCAATGAAAGCCAACATTCCATTGGCCTTCTTAATCACTTGCTGCACCTGCGTACTAACTTTTTGAGTTTCGTGCACCAGGACCCCTAGGTCCCTTTGTACTTCAGTACTTTCCAGTTTCTTGCCATTAAGATGTGGGCCCAGAACTTGGTGTCGGGGGCTTGCCGCGCGTGCAAGCCCCCGATGTGCACTTACCCGACGCGCCGACATCTGAAACCTGGCCCGCAGTGGATTTCCTGGAAGTGGCCCGGTTCTGATCTTGGCGCGCTGTGCTAACCTGACCCAGCGGCGTAGTTAGTGCGATGTGCCGGCTGGGATCAGGTGAGCACTGTTCAGCCAATCAGGGGAGGGGAAACTTCATTCATAAGTTTGATAGTAAAGACTGTCAAACTCATGAAAAGTACGGCACCCCAAAACACTACTTAAACTTTAAATAAAATTTTAAAAAGCATCCCAATAATTAAATTAACTATGAATAACTTTAAAAAACTATTTTAAACAATTAATCAAATTTTTGAAAAAAATAAATTTTTTAAAAATAGGGTCTAAAACTAAACTTACCTTACTGTAGATTCTTTAAAAATAATAAACCTGTGGAAAAAAAAATTCTAAATTGTACTAAAAGACCACTTACCTGTAAAACTAAGTACTTACGTGTGGTTTTTCAATGCGTAAAAACCGGAGCCCTTTACACACGCGCAAATCTGTAAAAATACAGGAAATCCAAGTCGCACGCGCTGCCCAATACCGCGCATGCGTTCAGCCTCTTAACCCCTTGGGTCAGAGGGCAGGAAATGCCGGTTTTCAGCGCATGCGCTGTGCATGCTGAAAACCGTCAATTCCTCCTGGCACACGCGTGAGTACCCTGTCCCTACTCACGCGTTGTGACAGGAATTACTGGGCCAATAACTTGCTCTACGATTTTTCCTGCCAAAGTGCATAACCTCACACTTTCCAGTATTGTATTCCATCTGCCAAATCTCTGCCCACTTACTTAGCCTGTCTATGTCCCCTTGCAGGTCCTATGCTGCCCGGGGTGGGAGAGGCTTTTGTCTGGCTACGAGCTTCTGACGCTTCTTTTGTCGGTATATTTAAAGGGCTCATGGCCCCACTTCATTTCATTTGCTCCATTTAAAGCGTGAATTACAGATATACTTTGTTCTGCTCCAAGAATGGTCTCAGAAAGGCAGAGGGCTGCTCTTCGCTTCAGTGATGTCTTCCTCCATATTCTTGTGGGGGGAGTCCAAGCACGCAGGGAGGTTCTCTTCCCTCCCAGTGGGCAGAAGAGATCTCCCCAGGCGACCAAGGCAGCCTGGCTGCAAATAGCTGAGGAGGTAACAGGCAGGTGTGTGGTGTTGAGGACCTGGGTTCAGTGCCGCAAGTGTTTTCATGATCTTCTACGATCTGGAAAAGTGAGTATAAAGCCACACTTACCTTTATGCTGCTGTGCCTGTTATCACTTTCCCATCACTCAGCATTCCCAACCCTACTCCTGCACATCGCAACTCGATGCATCATCCCTTGGACCTTCACCCATCCCTCTCTATCTATCTACATTATTGCATCCATATCTTACTATGCACCCCTCATCCTAATGTAATGACATCAACTAGCAACAGTAAAGGATGCGACTTGTTACAGCCACCCCACTGCATTATAGTCTCCCTATAAAGATCTAACACCCCATTCCTTACACTCTTTCCATCAGTCTCACTCAACCTTCTTTTCTTTCCCTCCTTGCAGGAGAAGAGAGCCGACAACAAGAGGGAGAGAACGGGAGGCGGCCCTCAATCATTGGCCATTCGGACTCTTGAAGAGGAAGCTGCCCTGGAGATCACTGGAGCGGTGGACCAGCCGGAAGTGGGGATGGAGAGAGGGGCTCAACCTGGTGCCAGAATCATTTCCCATACACCCACATGTCATTCTTCAGTCACTCATATGGGGGCTGCTGTCAACTGGAATTGATTGCTGTCAACAGGAATTGATTGCTTATAATGTGCATAATGGTATCTGTATGCAATGGACATATCCTATATCCAACTGATGTCTTTACTCTCCCACAGGTCCACCAAGAACCCACCCCCCCACCCCAATGTCCATGAGGAACTAGAGGAGCATACCTCATAGGAGGCTCCAGCCTCTGAGGGTGCAGTGTCACCTGAGACAAGGCAAACCAGCACCAGCACAGATACAATCGCCTCGGTGAGTCCATCGCGAGATAGAGTAGTATTGTCACCTGGTGTCTCACACATCACACGTGAGCAAGAGCAGATGGTGGAGACAGGGTCAGCAGTGGAGACACCTCATCGGATGGCGCAGGAATCTCCTAGCTCTGCTCAGCTGCATGCAGACGCTGAGCCTCGGGGGCCATGAAGGAAGAGGGTGATCCTGGAGCTGGAGCAACAAGTGCAGGAGGCTGTGACAGGTTTTGCAACCGGGGTGACTGTGAGTGTGCAGAGAATGGAGGAGTCCATCTCAAGCATGAGCACTCGCGACTGCTGGTTCCTCCATGGATAGGATGGCCACCTGCATGGAGGACCTAATGCGCCAGTTGCATGTGCACATGGTCTCCCTTCAAAATAGATGGGCATCTATGGAGGACAGAAACCAAAGGCTCATAGAGGTCCTTGTTCAGAGGAATGAAAGTATAAACATGGGTCCTCAAGGCCCCACTGATGTGCAGGAAGGTGCTCTCCACCTACTTGCTAGCAGAGAAGTGCGGGTGGCCCATGAGAGGGATGGTGGTGGGAGGGCACATGGAAGTGGGGGCTCCTCTCCAAGCGGCCACACTTCAATCCCCTTGCCTACCCCTCAGTCAGAGCCCCAGATGCCTCCCCGGACAGTGATGGCAGGGTTTGCCACTGCACAGTCACAGGAGGAGCAGACTATGGCGAAACCCTCACAGGCTCCAAAACCCAGAGGATGACCGCCAAAGGTGACTAAGCAGATGCAGCAGGGAAGTGAGCAGGCTGCCTCTACCTCTGCTGAAACCACAGGGGTTGCACCACATAGAAGCACTCAGAAAAGAAAGATGACACACAAAGAGAGTCACAAGGGTAGTCACTTGGGTGTTTCTTTCGATATTAATGACAAGTTTCTGTTCATTTTATTTTGAGGAATAAATCTTTAATTCATTCAAATATTGTTCCTTCGTAAATATGTGTTGACACTTGGAAGTGGCAGAGTGGGTGGTCAGGGATATTTTAATCTCCATCAACGGTGGTGAGATTGCTAAGGTAGGACTGGTCATTTTAGGAATGGTTAATGGCGTTGATGTGGGCTGATGCCAATGTGCCAACACATGTTGCAGCCACATGTCTGTGTAGCGTGAACTTAGCTAAATCTGGCCATGATGAGGTGATTCCTGGCCTCACGGGCAGCAATGTGTTCGTGTACTGGTGGTATTGGTACCGCTGGCTTCTCAAGGTCTTCCTCATTGCCGTCTTCAAACTCATCCTCGTCCTCCTCCGAAGAGGCTCTGTGCTCTGCGCGTTTTTCCTCATGCAGCGCTAAGCCTCGCTGCTGCACTATGTTGTGCAGGGCACTGCAGACCACAACGATTCTGGTGATCCTGGCTGGTGCATACTGCAGGGCTCCTCCAGATCTGTCCAGGCACCTGAAGCGCATTTTAAGCAACTCAATCGTCTGCTCTATGACACTTCTGGTGGAGCTCAGGCTTGGATTGTAATGTTCCTCAGCTTCGTTTGTTGTCCTCCTCAAAGGTGTATTGAGCCACGTCTTTAATGGATAGCCCTTGTCTATGAGAGTAAGCTTGCAGGGAACATAAAAACTGACTGTAAAAGCTTTTATAGATATGTGAAGAGAAAAAGATTGGTGAAGTCAAGCGTAGGTCCCTTGCAGTCAGAATCAGGGGAATTTATAACAGGGAACAAAGAAATGGCAGGCCAATTATATACTTACTTTGGTTCTGTCTTCACAAAGGAGGACACAAATAAGCTCCCAAAGATGTCGGGGAACATAGGGTCTAATAACAGGGAGGAACTGATAGAAATCAGGATTTGTAGGGAAATGGTGTTAGGGAAATTGATGGGATTGAGGGCCGATAAATTCCCAGGGCCTGATAATCTACATCCTAGGGTACTTAAGGAAGTGGCCCTAGAAATAGTAGATGCATTGCTGGTCATCTTCCAAAATTCGATAGACTCTGGAACAGTACCCATGGATTGGCGGGTAGCTAATGTTACCCCACTGTTCAAAAAGGGTGGTAGAGAGAAAACGGGGAATTATAGACCGGTAAGCCTGACATCGGTAGTGGGGAAAATGCTAGAGTCCATTATAAAGGATGTAATAGCAGAGCACTTGGAAAAAGTGACCGGATCGGACAAAGTCAACATGGATTTACAAAAGGCAAATCGTGCTTAACTAATCTACTGGAATTTATTGAGGATGTAACTGGTAAAATAGATAAGGGAGAACCAGTGGATGTGGTGTATTTGGATTTTCAAAAGGCTTTCGATAAGGTCCCGCATAAGAGATTAGCGTGTAAAGTTAAGGCACATGGGATTGGGGGCAAGGTATTGACTTGGATAGAGAACTGGTTGGCAGACAGAAAGCAAAGAGTTGGAATAAACAGCTCTTTTTCCGAGTGGCAGGCAGTGACTAGTGGGGTACCGCAGGGATCGGTCCTTGGACCCCAGCTATTCACAATATATATTAATGATCTGGATGAGGGAACTAGATGTAATATCTCCTAGTTTGCAGATGACACAAAGCTGGGTGGGCTTGTGTGCTGTGAGGAGGATACTGAGAAACTCCAGTATGATTTGGACAGGTTGGGTGATTGGGTAGAAGCATGGCAGATGCAATATAACGTGGATAAATGCGAGGTTATCCACTTTGGTGGCAAAAACAGGAAGGCAGATTATTATCTGAATGGCAATAGATTGGGAGAAGGAGAAGTGCAACGAGACCTGGACGTCCTTGTGCACCAGTCGCTGAAAGTAAGCATGCAGGTGCAGCAGGTGGTTAAGAAGTCAAATGGTATGTTGGCCTTTGTAGCGAGAGGGTTTGAGTACAGGAAAAGGATGTCTTGCTGCAGTTGTACAGGGCCTTGGTGAGACCACATCTTGAGTATTGTGTGCAGTTTTGGTCGCCTTATCTGAGGAAGGATGTTCTTGCCATGGAAGGAGTGCAGCGAAGATTCCCCAGGCTGATACCTGGGATGGCAGGAATGACGTATGAGGAGAGATTGGGTCGATTGGGCTTGTACTCGCTGGAGTTTAGAAGAATGAGAGGGGATCTCATCGAAACTTATAAAATTCTAACAGGACTAGACAGACTAGATGCTGGAAGGATGTTCCCAATGGTCAGAGAGTCCAGAACCAGGGGTCACAGTCTAAGGATGAGGGTAAGCCATTTAGGACAGAGATGAGGAGGAATTTCTTCACCCAGAGAGTGGTGAACCTGTGGAATTCTCTGGCAAAGAAGGCAGTAGAGGCCAATTCATTAAATATATTCAAGAAGGAGTTGGATATATTTCTTAAGGCTAAAGGGATCAAGGGATATGGAGAGAAGGCAGGAACAGGGTACTGAATTTGGATGATCAGCCATGATCTCATTGAATGGCAGAGCAGGCTTGAGGGGCCGAATGGCCTACTCCTGCTCCTATCTTCTATGTTTCTATGTTTTGTCTCCAAGCAGCCAGCCGGAAAGACTGTTTGGAGGTATGAAGAGCTGAGGAACAGTGGAGCGGCGCAGGATGTAGGAGTCATGGCAGTTCCCTGGGAACTTGGCACACACATGGAGAATGCTCTTCCTATGGTTGCAGACCAGCTGCACGTTGAGGGAGTGGAAGCCCTTGCGGTTGATAAACACTGCTGGCATATGATGGGGTGCCCTGATGGCCACACGCGTGTAGTCGATTATGCCTTGCACCCTTGGGAATTCAGCCAGAGCCCCAAAGCCAACCGCGCGCTCAGCAGCACTGGCTTCATCAGTTGCAAAGTTTATATAATTTGCTGACTTGTCAAATAGGGCATTGGTCACCTGCAGGGCATTCTGGAGGGGGAGCATGAACAGCCAGTTGTCGTGGTGCATATAGGTACCAACGATATAGGTAAAAATGGGGATGAGGTCCTAAAGGCTGAATATAGGGAGTTAGGAGGTAAATAAAACAAAAAAGGTGACTCAACCATGGCTAACAAGGGAAATTAGGGATAGCACAAGATCCAAGGAGAGGACATATAAATTAGCCAGAAAAACCAGCAAACCTGAGGATTGGGAACAGTTTAGGATTCAGCAAAGGAGGACAAAGGGATTAATTAAGAGGGGAAAAATAGAGTATGAGAGTAAGCTTGCAGGCAACATAAAAACTGACTGTAAAATCTTCTATAGATATGTGAAGAGAAAAAGATTGGTGAAGTCAAGCATAGGTCCCTTGCAGTCAGAATCAGGGGAATTTATAATGGGGAACAAAGAAATGGCAGACCAATTAAATACATACTTTGGCTCTGTCTTTACAAAGGAGGACACAAATAACCTCCCAGAGATGTCGGGGAACATAGGGTCTAATGAGAGCGAGGCACTGAATGAAATCAGTATTTGTAGGGAAATGGTGTTAGGGAAATTGATGGGATTGAAGGCTGATAAATCCCCAGGGCCTGATAATCTACATCCTAGGGCACTTAAGGAAGTGGCCCTAGAAATAGTAGATGCATTGCTGGTCATCTTCCAAAATTCTATAGACTCTGGAACAGTTCCCATGGATTGGAGGGTAGCTAATGTAACCTCACTATTCAAAAAAGGTGGTAGAGAGAAAATGGGGAATTATAGACCGGTAAGCCTGATATTGGTAGTGGGGGAAATGCTAGAGTCCATTATAAAAGATGTAATAGCAGAGCACTTGGAAAACAGTGACAGGATTGGACAAAGTCAACATGGATTTACAAAAGGTAAATCGTGATTGACTAATCTACTGACATTTTTTGAGGATGTAACTGGTAGAATAGATAAGGGAGCACCAGTGGATGTGGTGTATTTGGACTTTCAGAAGGCTTTCGATAAGGTCCCGCATAAGAGATTAGCATGCAAAGTTAAAGCACATGGGATTGGGGATAAGGTACTGATTTGGATAGAGAACTGGTTGGCAGACAGGAAGCAAAGAGTTGGAATAAACGTGTCTTTTTCCGAGTGGCAGGCAGTGGCTAGTGGGGTACCGCAGGGATCATTGCTAGGACCCCAGTTATTCACAATATGTATTAATGATCTAGACAAGGGAACTAGATGTAATGGCCTAGAAATTCAGTTGGCTGCGCCAGCCGTTAGCGCCTTAGGAGGAGTAGATCTCGAGCGCTGGGTGCTTAGCGCCCGGCCGCAGCGCGATCTGCGCCTCGCCCCAACTTCAGTAGACATTTAGCGCCGGCGCAAAGTCATTGCGCGTGCTTATCTGCGCGCGCAGATCATGACGTCATTTGGTCGTTCAACGCCCTTTGTGCGCCCGGAACCGGAACTTCACTCGCGCCGCCCCATTGTGCGCCTGGCGGCCCGAACGACTGTGAAGTGGAACAGTACACAGCCGAGGCGGGCCGCGGGGAGCGCAAATTAAAGGGGAGAAGGAGGAGGAGGAGACATAACAAACTGATGGAGAGAGGCCCTCCCCAAATACACTAGTTTCGGCCTTTCAAAAAAACAAATCCACCCTCCCCCTTTAAGAGCTCACCGGAGCCAGAGTGTCTGCCGGCAATCAGCAGCTCGCCGCACCTGCCCTGCGCCCAACTTCCGGTGTTAGCGCCCCAGGCTGCCGGCTTAGCGCCTAATGATAGTTGTGCATCGCCTGTTTTAGCGCAGCAGCAACCTCTTAGGGCGATGCAACTGAATATCGGCGAAGGGGGCTCGACTTTGCGCCAGGCGCAAACTTTAGCGGCCGCCCGACTTTACCGCCCCAAAAGTGGCTATACTGAATTTCTAGGCCAATATCTCCTAGTTTGCAGATGACACAAAGCTGGGTGGGCGTGTGTGCTGTGAGGAGGATGCAGAGAAACTCCAGTATGATTTGGACAGGTTGGGTGATTGGGCAGATGCATGGCAGGTGCAGTATAATGTGGATAAATGCGAGGTTATCCACTTTGGTGGCAAAAACAGGAAGGCAGATTATTATCTGAATGGCAATAGATTGGGAAAAGGGGAAGCGCAACAAGACCTGGGATGGCAGGAATGACATATGAAGAGAGATTGGATCGATTGGGCTTGTATTCGCTAGAGTTTAGAAGAATGAGAGGGGATCTCATTGAAACTTATAAAATTCTAACAGGACTAGACAGACTAGATGCAGGAAGGATGTTCCCGATGGCGGGGGAGTCCAGAACCAGGGGTCACAGTCTAAGGATAAGGGGTAAACCATTTAGGACTGAGATGAGGAGGAATTTCTTCACCCAGAGAGTGGTGAACCTGTGGAATTCTCTACCACAGAAGGCGGTTGAGGCCAATTCATTAAATATATTCAAGAAGGAGTTAGATATATTTCTTAAGGCTAAAGGGATCAAGGGATATGGGGAGAAAGCAGGGACAGGCAACTGAACTTGGATGATCAGCCATGATCTCATTAAATGGCAGAACAGGCTCGAGGGGCCGAATGGCCTACTCCTGCTCCTATCTTCTATGTTTCTATGCATAATGCATCTGCGTGCAGCCGACTGCGAGATGCCGCAAATGTCTGCTGCAGATGCCTGGAAGGAGCCTGAGCCGAAGAAGTTGAGGGCAAGGGTGACTTTCACAGCTACTGGTAAGGTGTGTCCACCCGCTCCTTTGGGATGCAGCTCTTGCTCCAGCAATCTGCAAATGTCCGCCATGTCCTGGCGCGATAGCCTAAGCCTCCATTGGCACTGCTGAGAGAGGTTGTTCCAATGAGGTGGAACTGGATAAAGAGTTGGCTCCAAATACTTGCAACCTGCACAAGGCTGTATTTGTCTTCCAAATGCAGTAACCAACAGTTTCTGAGCTCTGAAAGTGAGCAGCTGCAACATGGTATCCTTTATAGAACTTCTGCAGTTGTCAGGTAATCAGATAAAGCAATGCAGACTCAACTCACGATATGGTGAGCTGACGTATCCCCAGAGCAGTGGGCAATCCATGGGGGAGCACGTAAAATTGAAATGTAGCCTAAAAATAGCAGTTAATTGGATGCTAACAACCCCGTTAATGATTTGAATTGCCTCCCCCATCGCTTGGTGTCGGATCTGTTTTGTGCCGACTGACCCGATACCTGGGAGACTCGCGTGGAGGCAGGTTGACAGCAGATTCCCTACCCCCTGTCAATCTTTGCCATTTTGTCACCTGACCCACCTCCAAACCCGTCCTCTGAGCGCTGGCCAGGGTACTTAGAAAATCATAACATGATTAGGCAGAGTCAAAATGGTTTTATGAAAGGTAAATTGTGTTTGACCAATTTATTAGTTTTTTGAGGATGTAACTAGCAGGGGTAGATAAAGGAGAACCAGTGGATGTAGTATACTTGGATTTCCTAAAGGCATTTGATAAGGTGCCACATAAAATGTTGTTAAGTAAGGTAAGGGCACATGTGGTTGGGGGTAAGGTATTAGCATGTATAACAGATTGGTTAACAGACAGAAAACAGAGAGCAAGGATAAACGCGTCATTTTCAGATTGGCAGGCTGTAACTAGTGGGGTGTCGCAAGGATCAGTGCTTAGGCCTCAGTTATTTACAATCTATATCAATGACTTAGATGAAGGGACCAAGTGCAATGTATCCAAGTTTGCTGACGATACAAAGCTAGGTGGAAAAGTAAGATGTGAGGAGGACGCAAAGAGCCTGCAAAGGGATGTAGACAGGTTAAGTGAGTGGCCAATAAGGTGGCAGATGAAGTATAATATGGGAAAATGTGAGGTTATTCGCCTTGATAGGAAGAATAGAAAAGCAGAATATTTTTTATATGGTGAGAAACTATTAAATGTTCAGAGAGATTTGGGTATTACAAAAAACACAGAGAGTTAGCATGCAGGTACAACAAGCAATTAGGAAGGCAAATGGCATGTTGGCCTTTATTACTAGAGGTTTGGAGTACATAGAAACATAGAAGATAGGAGCAGGAGTAGGCCATTCAGCCCCTCGAGCCTGCTCCGCCATTCGATGAGATCATGACTGATCATCCAAACTCAGTACCCCGTACCTGCCTTCTCCCCATATCCCTTGATACCTTTAGCTCTAAGAAATATATCTAACTCCTTCTTGAATATATTTAAAGACTTGGCCTCAACCGCCTTCTGTGGTAGAGAATTCCACAGGTTCACCACTCTCTGGGTGAAGAAATTTCTCCTCATCTCTGTCCTAAATGGCTTACCCCTTATCCTTAGACTATGACCCCTGGTTCTGGACTCTCCGACCATCAGGAACATTCTACCTGCATCTAGTTTGTCCAGACCTGTCAGAATTTTATAAGTTTCGATGAGATCCCCTCTCATTCTTCTAAACTCCAGCAAGTATAAGCCCAATCGACCCAATCTCTCCTCATACGTCATTCCTGCCATCCCAGGGATCAGCCTTGTGAATTTTCGCTGAACTCCTTCCATGGCAAGAACATCCTTCCTCAGATAAGGTGACCAAAACTGCACACAGTACTCAAGGTGTGGTCTCACCAAGGCCCTGTACAACTGCAGCAGGACATCCTTGCTCCTGTACTCAAACCCTTTTGCTATGAAGGCCAACATACCATTTGCCTTCTTCACCGCCTGCTGCACCTGCATGCTTACCTTCAGCGACTGGTGCACAAGGAGTACAAGAGTAAGGAAGTCTTATTACAGTTGTACCGGGCTCTGGTGAGACCACACCTGGAGCACTGTGCACCGTTTTGGTGTTCTTATTTAAGGAAGGATATACTTGCCTTGGAGGCAGTGCAACAGAGGTTCACTAGATTGATCGCTGGGATGAGAGAGTTGTCCTATGAGGAGATGTTGAGTAGATTGGGCCTATACACTCTGGAGTTTAGAAGAATTAGAGATAATCTCTTTGAAACGTATAAGATTCTAAGGGGGATTGACAGGGTAGATGCTGAGAGATTGATTCCCCTGGCTGGAGAGTCTAGAACTAGTGGTTCATGGTCTCAGGATAAGGGGTTGGCCTTTTAAGACTGAGATGAGGAGGAATTTCTTCACTGAGAGGGTTATGAATCTTTGGAATTCTCTACCCCAAAATGGTCAGTCGTTGAGTATATTCAAGGCTAGGATAGATAGATTTTTGGACTCCAGAGGAATTAAGCGATGTGGGGATAGGGCAGGAAAGTGGAGTTGAGGTCAAAGATCAGCCATGGTCTTATTGAATGGCGGAGCAGGCTCGAGGGTATGTATGGCCTACTCCTGCTCCCAATTCTTATGTTCTTATGTTCTTATCAAAGATTTACCTCAGCTCACCAACGTCTCTATGGTCTAAATAAAATCCCTGCTCCTCACAACTAGCCATCACATCCTATTTAGGCTGGCACTTCTGTGCAGTACTGCACTTTTGGATGAGACGTTATACTGAGGCCCCATCTGCCCTCTCAGGTGGACTTAAAGATCCCATGGCAGTATTCAAAGAGGTGCAGAGGAGTTCTCCAAATGTCCTGGCCAAGAATGATCCCTGAACCAACACGTAAACATCGCTGCACAAAGTGTTTCCCAGCTGCAGAAATTGCTAGTCAAACTCTCCAGTATCCTCAGGTTCATAAACTCTGCATTTCCACCTGTCTCAGCTGATCCATGCAATAATTGCACCTTATAATTCTCCATCTAAGTTACCCTGAGTTCATTATGAGTGTAAAACTAGGAAACTTGGAGCTGCAGCGCCATTGCCTTCATTACCATATATTTAAATTTGGGCACTCCAAACTCGGTGGTGGATTGGGGAAGGATCAAAAAGCACAAGGGAGCTCAGGGAAGGGATTTAATGATGGAAAACTGGTGGAAACAGCTCTCATCCAATTTTCCTGCTGCAAAAATTTTCTTGCCCCAATTATGCACTGGAAATACCCTGAAAATGGCAAGGAAATTCACCCCCAAAATCTCCAATGCTTTCACCCATTTCCAAAAAAATTATGCTGTGGATCGAGCCATTTCACTTATGCTACCTTAAGCTCTAATTTATTGTATTAGATGAATCATAGTGTCATGGTTTAGGGTACTGTAGTATGTTATTACTGATTAATGCTATTTCTGTTTTGACATTTTAATAAACAAAAATCTTGCCTTTTCATATTAAACCCTGTACAATCCACAACCAGGGATCAGAACTGGGAGGCTGGCTGACTGCGAGCTGATTCTGGTAGATCTTACTTAGCATTCTAGTCATTTTAATCAATGCTGGCACATTACATGGAACAATCAAATGGAAGATTTGCTGAAAAGCCAGATTATCATCCAGCAGTCAGCCATGGCATAACAGATAACACTCTAAATCTCATCACTGGTCTGAGTTTTTGATTTCAACTTGAGGTTAAACAAAATATGCTGCTGAAGTGTCCACCATACATGCGAGAAAAGTGAATTATGCTGTGATTTTCACACAAAGACTACAACGTTGAATGCCACATTAATGAAGTCTCCGTCACAGATTTAATTGAACAAATTTAATCAACTGTACTCGTCTGTCAGTCTGGTAGAAATCTTTCTTAATGATAAAGCTAATTGTCAATGAAAAATCCATCAAGTCCGCTTATTTAATAACAACCAGCTCTCAGAGAGGGTTGAAAGTGTGAAGACAGCAAATGCCTTCAGCACAACAGAGGGTTTAAATGGCAACACCAGAGATTAAAGTCACATCTGGCTCAAGAGTATTTTGTATTGAGATGAAGTAAACTATCTATGTGCTTATCAACATCAGAATAATGTCACTGGGACATTTCCTGAGAATATCAAGAATGATCATTTAATTATCTGGTTTCAAGACAGAAAGCAGAGAGATGGGGTAAAGGGTAGCTATTCACAGTGGCAGAAGGTGGGTAGTGGTGTTCCACAAGGATCAGTGCTGGGACCACTGTTGTTCACAATTTATATTAATAATTTAGACTTTGGAATCAAAAACACAATTTCTAAATTTGTGGATGACACCAAATTGGAGGCGGGGGGGGTGGGGGTGCAGTGGGATAGTCAATACTGAGGAGGACTGCAACAAATTACAAGAAGACATTAATAAACTTGCAGAATGGGCATATAATTGGCAAATGAAATTCAACACAGATAAATGTGAGGTATTACATTTTGGTAGAAAGAATAGGGAGGTCACTTATTATTTGGAGGGTGCGAGTCTGGGTGGGGTAAAAGAGCAAAGAGATCTCGGAGTACAAATACACAAATCACTAAAAGTAGCAAGACAGGTTAACAAGGCCATAAAAAACGCAAACCAGGCACTAGGGTTTATTTCTAGAGTGATAGAATTGAAAAGTAGTGAAGTTATGCTAAACTTGTATTGAACCTTGGTTAGATCACACTCGGAGTACTGCATACAGTTCTGGTTGCCATATTATAAAAAGAATATAGAGGCACTGGAGAGGGTGCAGAGAAGATTTACAAGGATGATACCAGAAATGCGAGGTTATACCTATCAGGAAAGGATGACTAGGTTGGGTCTCTTTATGCTTAAAAAAAGAAGGCTGAGGGGTGACCTAATTGAGGTCTTTAAAATTATGAAAGGTTTTGATAGAGTGGATAGAGAGAGAGTGTTTCCACTTGCGGGGAAGAGCAAAACTAGAGGCCATCAATATAAGATAGTCACCAAAGCAAATCAGTTACACACAGATATGATGGTTTTGGCCCATCAGTCTTTGCAAAGGAACTGTTAACATTCATGGGTTTGAACCCACTGGAAACTGAAGGGAGTGATGGTGATGATGAATCTGCAGGGTGGCTTCCTAAAGATGCCTGGACCAAACTAGGAAATGAAATTGAAAAATATTTTAAAAGAGCTCAAGCCTTTCATTATATGCTGGGATCTTTCAAGAGTGAACCTTCAGTTCCACGACCGAGAACTGACAGACAGAAGAGGGTCCCTAAGGAAGAACGCAGAATAATACCTACACAACTGAAGAAAATGAAAGAATCTCACCAAGAAGCCACTGAAAAGGAAATAGAGAGGATCTTGGGATTATTGCAGGAGCACTTCAAATCTGACACTGAAACGCCGATCAATTTCTTTGACTTTGTAATTGATCCACATTGTTACTCACAGACTGTGGAGAACATATTCCATGTCTCCATCATTGTGAGGGATGGTTTTGCTGTCAAGACAAACTACTCATCATTGAGCCAGTAAAAGGTGTGGATAATGAAAGGCCACAACAACAAAAGCAACAGAGAGAGATCTGTAGATACCAAGTGTACTTCATCTTCTTATTAAATCTATTACAGGTGAGTAAGTCGCCGGGTTTTACTTACAACAGGTGAGTAAGAAGGTACTTTGTTGCTGTCAGATGGCAGTGACATGTTTCAGGAGAGGAAATGAGAAGCAAGTTTGAGCGAATTTTGAGCTGCACGTGAATCCGCTTTTTAAAATAAAAAGATCCTGCTGCAGATGGGCTTGTAAGATTAGGCTTTCAATCATTAGGTGAGGCAAGGAAGCATTTTAGCAGAGGGAAGAAGAATGATTGACACAAGTTTAACTTACTTTTATTAGCTACTTTTTAATAAATCCAATATTGCACCAGGGGTGGATTTATGGTTTTAGCCTTGTTGCTGATGAAAGTTAATAAAAACCTTAATAACATAAAAAGTGGGGAAAATTGGAGCTTACTTCTGAAAATCAGAATTCTAGCATCAGGTTTACATTTTTAGAAATATTGTGGCAACTCACTTTCTACAGGCCAACCCAATTTGCACATCAGTCTGCTGAAGAACTCAAGCCGCCTGGAGGCAACAGAGGTTGCCTCTTGTATTGGATGGTAGAGTGAGTGTAGCTAGCTGAAGGCACGGCTGTCAATGGTGGAGCGATTAAAATCAGGAATACGCAAGAGACCCGAATTGGAAGAGCGCAGAGATCTCCGAGGGTTGTAGGGCTGAAAGAGGTTATGTTCCAGAAAGAGTAACAGTCAAAAGCAGAGCGAGGCCGGCCTGCGAGTGATGTAACAGTGGGGCCACCGATCCACCTACTCCTGCTCCTATTTCTTATGTTCTTATGTCAGTAATCAGTTAGTGACGACCGAATGCACTTCCTGTCCTGGGGCAAAGGTCATGGAATGCGCTTCCTCTCTGGGAGAAAAGATCAGCGAGGGGTCGGGTCAGGAAAAAGTAGCAACTCAATATTTCTTACCAAATTTCATGATTTTTAAGAGTTTGTCTCCTGATTTGTGAGAAGGTGGGGTTGGCATTACTGAAATGGTGTCATTTGATTTATAGTGTGTGGTTCTATTAATGCAACCCAATATTCTGTTAAGTGTAGCTACAAGTGGTCATGAACCTTTAGTAATTTGTGCACAATAACACCAATATCTTTTTCTCTCCCAACCCCTTTCAGTATTGTTCCCTGCAAATGATACATGTATTCTATGTAGGCCCTACCAACATCCATGATACTACATTTATCTAAATTGAACAACGTTTGCTATTGTGTGGCCTACTCCCCTAGCACATCTAAATCTTTTTGGATTTGATTGCACTCCTCTACCATCTTAACCCTTGCACATATTTTGGTGTAATCTACAAGCTTACTTACCATACTCCCAACACCGCTGTCCAGGTCATTAATAAAGACTGTGAAGTGTAGCAGGCCTTAGACTGATCCCTGGGGGCCACCACCATGTCTCCAAGATGAACCACATCCGTTAACTACACCTCTTTGGCTGCAAGATTGGAGCCAATTCCTGATCCAGCATTTCAAATTTCTACTGATACCACAAGCTTCTATCTTGTGAAGTAACCTAGTGTGAGGTACCTTATCAAAGGCTTTCTGAAAGTCCAGGTAGATAATGCCTACCCTAGTGACTTACACAAAAATCTCTAGCAATTTTTTTTGCAAGCCGTGTTGTGAATTTCTAATGGCCCCTTCCCTTTCCAAGTGATCATAAAGGGCATATCTTACGATCCCTTCTAGCATCTTACCAATAATGGATGTCAGGCTGATAGACCTGTAGTTCCCTGGCTTTGATTTGTCCCCTATTTGAAAATAGAAACTACATGAGCTAGCTTCCAGTCTAAGGGAGCTATCCCTGACTCTATTAAGCTATTGAAGATACGGGCAAGGGGCTCACAGTGTACCTGTCACATCTCTTTAATCACCCTTGGATGGATATTATCCGAACCTGGACCCCTATCAATTTTGAGCTTTCTGTTGGACATCGTGGATAGCTAAAGGATTAACATTCAAAACTTCTTCGTATCTTGGAGCAATAGACTTTCCAATATAAACAGGTGAGAGGAATGCATAGCTTGTCTTCTGATATGTAAATTGTTGTGCAAAGAAATACATGACAATAATGATGTCAGACATGAGTGATTAAAGTGTAACTTTAGTGGCTAGGGTAATAAACATAGGTAGCGGTATCCATTAGCTATAGTATAGGAAGATAACAGTTGATAAAGCCGTTCTTCAAAGATGTTGGAAACAGTTAGGTCAGGAAGTCTTGTTTAAGGGAAGTAGCTTTGGATAAACAACTACAACAGTTTACAAGGATTTGGGAATAGATACATCATGAGGTCTTGTCTATGACATGTACCTTTGATGTCGACAAAATATGGTGTATAAAGGAGCTTGATTTTCAACAGTTCATTAGATGGCTCGAAATATACAGAAACCAAAAAGCTACTCTCTGATCTGGGTTGGGTTGAACCCGCAACCTAAGCATCAATAAAGTCTGTTCCATATACTACACTACGAAGTGTCTCGTGCTTACTCAAATCATGTTGTTGTGAACCATAAAAGAAAGGAGGTTGAATGCCAACACTTTCCTAATCTATCCGAGATGACATTGCTATAATATTAATAATGGTATTCAATACTGAGCACTCCTCATCTGGAATATAAGCATCACCTACAGGAGTATAGACACTCCTGTGGTACTACAGCCAGGAACACAGCACAATGATGTCCATGTTCACATGTGTTGCTACCTCTTGCCACACACCCTCATCCACTCTTCTGGCCAGCTGATAAACGTCTGTGGAAAATAGCAGCTTGCTTCTCTGGCGCACTTGCTCTAATAACATTTCGACAGCCCCATCTGTAAAACAGAATGCCCTGCTGTTCCAACAATTGCTAGTTGATGTCTCTGTCACTTGTCTGTAGCTTGGAAATGTTTACGTGAAGCCCTGCAGTAGTCCCCGCACAACTTACTGTCCACTAATAGGGAAGTCATGGCAAGCAATAATTACACCTGGTGTTTGACCATGTTATGCAAATAGGCTGAAACCGGAAATACAGGTGGGTACAGCACAGTTCTTGTTGAGTGCGTGCGTGTGTGCTATCTCCTAGGTCCCCCGTAGCTGGAAATAAATGAGAAATAAATTCAGTGGCATCAAGAAAAGTGCTAAAGTAATTGTAGGCACTTTTTACACATGCATGCTTTTCCCTAATACAAGGCATGAAGCCAATGTCTACACCCTCAGCTGCAAAGCATACACATTGTCCCCATTTCTCAACACTGCTTCATTCAACAGAAGCTGCATAGAACATCTGCAATAAGTGGCAATAATACCTTGCATATAGCATGTCACAGATCACCTTAAGAGAGTACGACCAGGAAAACCACCATGCAAGCTAACATGAAAAGGCCTGGCACAGGGACAGAGGTTCGCAGGACATGGGTGCTATTTGAGTTGCTCAAGTAATTTCTAACATCTTCGCAAATTTTCTCTGCTTACAAGCCAAGAATATCCACAACCGTGGGAAAGAATAAGAGCAGGCGGTGGGCCCGTCATGCTTTAACAGCTCAGCTCCTGTAAGTAGATGCCCATTGCTCTCTTTGGCTGCCAATCTGTAGATGGGATTTTCGAGCGAGTTTGGACGCACGGTGCCAAGTGGAGATGGCAGGGAAGATCAGAGGAGGGTAACGTCCTACAACATAAAAATGCTGTATGGGTAAGAGATTGATTTCCTAATGAGCCTGCCTTTTGATGCGACTTAATATTACAGAAACTCAGGTCTTTTCTACACCCTCTGAGTCCACTATGAGCAGCCTACAGCAGCTGGTGGAGAATATGCAGCAGTGAATCTCTGATATCACTGCAGTCATGCATGAATGATATTTGGAAATAGAAAGTGCTATAGCGTAAGTGGCATCTTCACAGCCACCTGTAGGGGATCCTCAAAGCACAAAGGAAGCAAGGGCTGAACAATTCTCTCTCACAAGTGCTGTGGCTGGTGCAATTGAAACCTTGGGTAGCCATTTATTCCATTGCTGCCAGGTTTAACAGACTGAGTAATTGCTTGGAAAGAGCAATGACAACTGGCTTAACCCTTACTAGACACAACCCAGACTGCTATTTCTAGCACACATGTGGGGGCTGCCGCCCCCAGACCAAACATTCATCCCATTTCTCCATTGGGGAATCAATAAAGATCTCCATGCCCCAGTCAGTGAAATTAACTTTCCAAATTTGCCAGCTCAACCATTTCACAAAATTTTGCCCACTGCAAAGTTTTTGTCATTTATATCGGTTTGGTGGCTTGCTTGATGCTTAAGAAGTGATAAAGGATCATTATTAAAGATGTGTTGTTATCGATTGGCTTTCTGTTGTTTTGCTGAGGAAATCATGCTACACAAGATCACCCGTAGAAAGATTGCTCGTATTTGCCATTTTGATCGTCTGTCACGAAAACCTATAAAAACGGGCATTTTGAAAGAAAAGAGGAAATTATGGCCCTTAGAGAGGTTCTTGTCAATTAAAATTTAGGCATCACACTACCAAAAATGACTCAGTACTTGCCTAAGTTGTATAGATGTGAATTAATTTCCACATCGCCAAAGATCATTATGATATAAGGCATGATTTTCATGTCCTTTATACTCTATATATGTGCATCAGTGCACAAGATATAATGGACCGGAAAATATGGGTAGAAACCTGTAAAATTAGAGCCAGGAATTTCCTCAGAGCTGCTCCCGCTCTGCCGCTGTAACCTCACCAGAAGTACAACAGATACTTGGTTCACACGCATAAACAGGGTTTCTGCTGCACCCTCGGAGAAGGTACAGCAGTGAAGCGGGAGCAGCTTTGAGGAAATTCCAAGCTTTGGTCTTTACTCTGCACATTTCCTGGAGCTGCCTGCAGGAAGCTTCGGCCTGAAATAGGTGGAAAATTCAGTTAAATATTGAAATGTGGGTGGTCAATAGAGTCAGACACCGAGCTGTGCTATCCTCTGCCAGGACACCTGCTTCTAACATGCAACACAGGGCTGGCACAGTTAGTACTGGTCAGCTGCTGTTTCAGGCCTGCCCTCACCTCCTTTCAGGCATGCTGACCTATGAAAAAGATGCCATGGAATGACAAACAAGGCCGCTCATTCATCATGTAGGACAATTCCACTTCTGCACCCATCAAACGAAGGTCAGGGTTGCTGAGTCACTTCCTGAAGGCTCATCCTCCACTGTGGGTTTCCTACCCTTTAATTGTTAACTAGTTGCTCAGTGCCCTCTCCCCCTTTAACCTTGGCAAGTGTTGTTAATGGGTTAAGATGTATCTGAAGCTTTTCCAAAGGCTGTAAAAATGTTTGTCCCCTTTCTGCGACTTCCCTTTAACTGGCTGTGCCCTAGATATTCTGGATATTTTTGATTTATTCATTGCTGAAGCACATTTTTATACAGAGTAAAGCATTCTTGGAATAGAACAGGTCCACAATACATTTAAGGGAAGATATTGCAATGCTGGCATAATCTCACCAGGCCAGATCACTGTGGCCCACTATGAGCTGTTCTTGATTTCGCGAGGTCAGCTCATTAGTGTCATTTTAATACTTCCCTGAAAGATTGAACCAGCTGCAAGAAGCTTGCTATCTTAGGGGAATGGACATGTAATTGTAATATCTGGCAAAGCAGTAGCTCTTAAAGAACTGATAGTCACACTTGAAA
The DNA here is from genome assembly GCF_052327205.1 of Somniosus microcephalus. Classification (NCBI taxonomy): domain Eukaryota; kingdom Metazoa; phylum Chordata; class Chondrichthyes; order Squaliformes; family Somniosidae; genus Somniosus; species Somniosus microcephalus. The sequence continues at coordinate 244,357,729 of NC_140990.1, read as the reverse complement.
CAGAGCTGCATTAAATAACTCCATTCACTGGGCCACCTACATTTTTATTGAACAAAATTCCTTTCTGTTCATGAATAGTGTGTGGATGATGGTGGGAACTCAGATGACCACCCATGTGCCATGTATGATGTCCTTTAACTTTAGAAAAATCTACCACCTGGTAAAAGCGTTGTGCCCGCTCGTATTGCTGCCACCTTTCCATGGGGAAAGTGATGAAAGAGTTTCTCCAGTCAAGCAAGGCTTCTGTCGCCTGCTTGATGCAGAATGATTTATTTGGTATTTATTGCCAGTCATGACTTGGAATAATCCAGTGGTGTAGAAATTCAAGACTGTTGTCATCTTCATAGCTACTGCAGAGCAATTCCTGTAGTCAATGTCTGAACCTCTGGCTCAAAGAGAAGGGATAGCTCAGTTACTGCCTCCCTTGTGAAACTTATAGGCAGCAAAGGCAGTTCTCCGCTGATATACTGTACTGAGCTGAATCTTCCTCCCATTAGCAGGTTAATGGGGAACAAGAATACCACACCCACCCATGTATATCCGCTGCTAGCCCATTGCAATTTCCTCCTGGGTCCCTCATTTGCTATGCAGGGCAGGTTTGGAGCAATATCGCTGTTCTTGATAAGTTATCTCCACTTAGAGAGAGAGAGAGAGAGAGAAATACAGCTGTGCAGCTTTAAAAGGCTACTGCCAGTTAAAGGACAGCATCACTTTTTTGCAAGATTGTTTGAAACAGCAGCAGCCTCAGTGATGCCAACTACTGGAAGGGCCCTCAGATGCTCTGGCACATCCATAGAGATCATTTTGGCATAAATGAGGGCCCAAAGACCAAGACTGTTGGACATTGAGGGCAGAAAGCCACATAAGAGAATGGTTCAGTCTGTCTGGCAGGAACGCTGCCAATCCGTAGAACCGGATAGCTCACTCTCTTTTGTCTGGTTCCATTGGAAGGGATATGAATTCCGCAGCTCTTCTGAATTGAGATCAATGACCTTCTTGATGTAATGTTGAGCAGCTGCCTGACCAATATGGCAAAAGTCACCAGATGCTGCCTGGAAGGATCTAGTTGCAAAGAATTTCAAGGCCTTTGTGACCTTGGCTGGCATGGACAATGTTGTTATCTTGCTAGAAGTGAGCTGCAGGTCTTCGGGAGCAGGAGACATACCTCCCCTGTAGCCTTGGGGTAAGAACAGCCTATCAAGAAACTGATATTGTAAAAGTCTAAGTAAAATCTTCTTAAGCTATAGACTCCGGTGAATGGGTATCTGCATGCAGGGAAATGCCTTCTGTGATGCTTTACACTAAGTGCCTGCAATCAAGCTTTTTCCATATCCTCAGCCTGCTCCTCATCATAGCATAAGAACAGAGGGATTTCCAGATGCAAAACACTACTTAGAGCTGAGTGAAATTGGCAGCAAAAGTCTAGACTGAACTTCCAAAGCATAACAAGATCAATATGCAGGCAAAGTAACACCAACCATCAGTACCAGCACACAAAATGACCTCCTAAATGTGGTATTCATCCCGGGGATACCTTACCACAGCTTCTACTGCCGCGTATATCTGTGATGTGAGGATTTATAAGATAATTTATAACTAGGGGGCATAGATTTAAAGTAATTGGTAGAAGGATTAGATTTTTTCACCCAGAGGGTGGTGGGGGTCTGGAACTCACTACCTGAAAGGGTGGTAGAAGCGGAAACTCTAATCACATTTAAAAAGTACTGGGATTTGCACTTGAAGCCGTAACCTACAAGTCTACAGACCAAAAGCTGGAAAGTGGGATTAGGCTGGATAGTTCTTTTTCTTAAAACACTAGTGAAAGCACAGAAGATAAGTACACCAGCACATGGTACTGAGGAGCCACACAGAGACCAGGACATCTAAGCTTCAATCCCTGGTATGTACTGAAGCAGCTGATCACAGCTGGGACAAGCAATGGGATGCTGCAATTGCCTGGGCTAGGAAAAGAAAATCTGTTAGGGCTTTCTCTCCTGATCATTGTCCAGTGGCCCTTGTTGGAACAAGCATGAATAGGGATGACAGCATCTGACTCCGCTATGATGGCCCCCATGATCAAATAGCCTGTAAATGCACACGATCTGAGCACAATATAAAGAATAACCACGTGGATGAAGTGCCATAGCACTGCTGGTGCCCATGGAACTAAACTCCTGCAAAAGTAACCAGCCGCTGGAGAGGAAAGACAAAATGTTAGGTTTCATATGTACGCTGATGATACACAGCTCTATCTCATCACTGTCTCACTCAATCCCTTCACTGCCTCTTGTGTTGTCACATTGCTTGTCTGACATCCAGCCTTGGGTGAGCCAAAATTTCCTCCAATTAAACATTGGGAAGACGGAAGCCATTGTCTTTGGCCCCTACCAAAAACTTTATTCCAGAGCCTCCGATTCCATTCCCCTCCCTGGTCACAGTCTCACAATGAACCAGACTGTTCACAATCTCAGCATCCTATTTGACCTTGAGCTGAGTTTCTGACCCCATATCCTCTCCATCACCCCCTACTTCCACTTCAGTAATATTGCTCGAATCTGTCCCTGCCTCAGCCCATCTGTTGCCACAACCCTATGGAATACAATCCTTTTGTTACTTCCAGACTTTGCTATTCCAACGCTCTTCTGGACAGCCTCCCATCTTCCACCCTCCATAAACTTGAGCTCATCCAAAACTCTGCTGCCCGAATCCTAACTTGCACCAAGTCCTATTCAGCCATCCATCACCCCTGTGCTCGCTGGCCTACATTGGCTCCCAGTCCACCAATGCCTGGGTTTTAAAATTCTTATCCTAGTGTTCAAATCCCTCCATGCCCTCACCCCTCCCTATTGCTATAAGCTCCTTCAGTCCTACAACTCTCCGAGAACTCTGCATTCCTCCAACTCTGGCCTCTTATGCATCCCCCACATCCTGCAGCCCAGAACTGGTGGCCATGCCTTCAGTCATCTAGGAGCTAAGCTCTGGAATTCCCTCCCCATACCTCTTCACCTTTCCACCTCCTTAAAGCGCTCCTTAAAACCTATCTCTTTGACCAAGCATTCGATCACCTGTCCTAATGTCTCCTTCTTTGGTTCAATGTCAATTTTTTCTGATTATGCTCCTGCGAAGTGCCTTAAGAAGTGTTATTACGTTAAAGGCACTATATAAATGCAAGTTTTTGTTGAAAGGAAAATAATTAAAAGATTGTATAGAACAAAGAATGGTCATTTGGCTCATTGAGTGTCCTCCTTTCAACAGTTCAAGCACTATCATGAACTCTACTCAACTTATTTAATTTCGTGAGGGAGGTAACTAATCACAGATAAAACTTCCAAGAAGATGATGCTGCGTAAAATGTTATCCTGCTCCTTTAAACAAATCCATCAGAACTCCAGGATATCAACTTAATGTTGCAATTACCTGTTGTATTTCACAAATGACACTTCCATAGTTCCAGAAAGACAAGAATGTTGTATCCCATAGAGTATTTGATCATCCATGACTATACTTATTTACTGAGTCTTCAATCCTGTTTTAAACCAAACATTTGTCCAGCTTCTTTTGGAATGAGTTAATCATCAGTGTTTGCATCATGAAGCATGGACCTCTATTTTTGTTTTTGTTCCTCCCAGATTTCTCCCTCCCCCCACCAGCTTGTTGCAGCGGTATGGTTCCGTGTTACCCAAGTGACTATTCTTCATGTTGTACCTAATCAGTGAACATCAACCGGTGATCATTTGTGAAGCCATCACAGCCAAGTCTGATCCTCAAGTCACCCAACATCCATAGATGCAGGGGTTACTAAATAGCAGTCAGCGATGGAGCCCCATCTGATTTTTTCCCCGCCCTAGCTCAAGGCTGGTGAAGCCAATTGTAGCACATCAGTTGCTGCTCCAGCTGATACAGACCAACTTAGCAATGAAGCTGGGATCTTCTAATCTGGTTGGCCGAGTATTACACTGGATGGTGCCACTACCTGCTAGACTGTTTGAGAGAGCTCAAAATTCTATTTTAGTCTCCGAGTGCTAGTTGGCATTTTCTCTCTATTTTCACTAAAAGCTTCTCTGACTGAAAGGCTTTAGTGATGATGGGAACCTTTCAACCACACTTTTTAATAACATGGTTTCATTTAGAAACTATTAAATTAAGTTTTATTGACTCTGTTTCATATATGCAAATTCAGATTAATCCATCTTTTGTAGGTTTCAAGTTAAAATTAACACACTGTAAGAGAATGTATGCATTTGTAACCAGAAAATAAATGCTTTAGGTGCATCACACAGACAGCTCGGAAATTGTATTAAAATGTTAGCTGTTCTTTTCACACATTATTTACTGTGGAGCTTCTGACAAAAAAGCACCTTCCAGTAAATATGGGAAAGATAAGTCAATGTCCAATAAAGCCATAATGATGAAAGCTAAGCTAAAATACTTTAAGCTGAAAATTGATTTAAGTATCATTCTATCAGAAGAAGCAGTGAACTGACTGCATCATGGATTAACACCCTTTCAAATTCTTACTGCTTTGCAGACTCTGCCAAGGAAACAACTGTGTTATTACTGGAAGAGTGGGCCAATTTGGCAAGAGAGTGACAAAGCCTTAAACGTAGTATGATTTCTTTGAAATGTGAAAAACATCTTAAGGAAACATGGAGCTCGAGTGCAGACAGAAGTATTATCTGATTTTCCAGGCAGGAATTATCAGTCGTCATAGAAGTTCCTCCCCAGGTCTGGAAATTCATGCGGTGCTTGGTTGTAGCAAGAATGGTTGTATCGGCTTTCCATTCATGTCTAGAACACCACACAAGGCCATTTTAGAAGGCACTTACCGCGAACTTTTGATTGGGAATCCATTATATACAATGAGGAATAAGCTAATCAGAATTTTTATATCAAGGTGTATTCCCATACAAGCCCAATGAGCTGCATCCCACATACTACAGCTTGAATTTTGCAAGGCTTTGCAAATTAGATATGCAAATCCCTGTACCTGTTCGCTATGTGCAGTGAAGAAAAATGATAGCAGCACCAGCTCCATTGTAATACAGCAATTATATTAATTAGGTCCCATACCGATTTCACATTGTTGGGACAAGTTCAGCCCCAACATTCATTCATTATTCCCCATGTAAAATGTATGGGAGACTTATCCACTGGCTTGAACTGCTGAAGTTGACTTCTTAAAGCTAGGTTTTTGTAGCAAAAACTCATACTAAAGTTGTTGTTTTTTTCAACAAATATCAGTATGAAACTGCGAAGAGCAAAATGCAACTAAGCATCAACTTGAAATCCTGGATTGATGAAAGGAAAAACATATGTTTGCTATGGAACATCCACAAGTCCTTAGGCCCAGCACAAGTACTGGGATCAGCCCACCGGGAACAGCCATCACTGACCCCGCCGGGGTATCAGGGGTCCCTCATCTGCATATTTACAGCAGGTGTCTGTGTCACTATGGGTGAACCTCGGGAGCCCGCTATAACAGAGAAGGGCGTGGGTAGTAGGTGTTTGGCTCAGTTGGTAGCACCCTTGTCTTTGAGTCACAAGGTTCAAGTCTCACTCCAGAGACTTCAGCACAATATTCTAGGCTGACACCCAGTGCAGTACTGAGGGAGTGCTGCACTATCAGAGATGCCGGCCTAGAAATTGGGTATAGCCCCGCTTGAGGCGTTAGAACTGGCGCTGCGCAAAGTTTATAGCCAGACGAAACTTATCGCTGCCTGGCGAGATATTGGGTTGCATCGCCCCCAAAGGGGATTGAGGCACTAACTCAGACGTTGGCGCAAAAGTTCAGGCGCTACCCAATATCGTCGCGGACGGGCGCAGCGCAGGTGATCTCAATTACCGGAAGCCACGAGACTTCCAGGTGCCGGCCGGCTCTTAAAGGGGTGGGTCAGTCAGCCTGAGCTGCTACACTCAACGCCCTGTAGGCCTCAGAATCGGCGCTCGCCCTTCTCTGGCGCAAGAAACTTGGTGAGGATGGAGAAGGTGAGACAGAGAGTAGAGCGCTTCAGCACTGAGGCCCTGGACCACTTGGTGTCTGCAGTTGAGCGCCGTCGAGATGTTCTGTATCCTGACAATGGCAAGAGGCCGAATCAAAAGGCTTACCGGCGATCTTGGAGGGAGGTTTCTCAGAGGGTCAACTCCAACAGCTTGGCGACCAGGACCCCTGTTCAGTGCAGGAAGAAATTCAACGACCTCACTCGGGTTGTTAGGGTGAGTGTTGGTTATGCAAACTTCTGATTCCCTCCATCTGCACCTAACTTCGAGGACCCTGTTGCCATGATGCCCCAATGGCCATCTGTCAGCAAGCACCCATGGCCCTTTCTGGGCACACACATGGACATTTCACTCAAGGCCACATGTAAGGGCCCTTGCACCATGGGGGGCATGAGATGATCTCTCAAGGCCACATGTAAGGGCCCTTGCACCATGGGGGGCATGAGATGATATCTCAAGGCATCATGTAAGGGCCCTTGCACCATGGGGGGCATGGGATGATCTCTCAAGGCCACATGTAAGGGCCCTTGCACCATGGGGGGCATGAGATGATCTCTCAAGGCATCATGTAAGGGCTCTTGCACCATGGGGGGCATGAGATGATCTCTCAAGGCATCATGTTTCAGAACTTCCCCTTCTTTCCCCTGCAGTCCAAGCTGGCGACGATGCGGAAGGAGCAGCGTCGAACCGGTGGCAGACCTCCACAAGTGGTCACTCTCACGGATCTCGAGGAGAGAGTGCACCAGATTCTTGGAGGACGTCTGTCTGGTCCTGTTACCACTGCAGCTGCCAACCCCATTCTCGACAGCGAGGGTAAGGCTCTCACCTTTTGCAACTGTCTCCTTCCACTTGGTCCCCCCGCCAGCATGCTTCCTCAGTGTGCTGCAATCTGCCATGCCTTTCCGCCAACCTGTCCTTTTGCTAAAGCCACTCTTCCACCTCCCTGCTTTCAGATGATGCATCACCAACTGGGGCTCCACGCCCTGAAGCTGCCAGTGCCAGTGCCTCCGGAGGTGAGGATCAGGAGGAAGCCGGACCATCCGCTCCAATCTCAGAGGAGCATACACATGTACAGACTGGGGATAGTAGTTCCCTGGAGGGGAGGGGGGGGGGGCTCTGATGATCAGGCAGTTGCCGGACCAAGCGGCATGCAGCAACGCAAGGGGGGTAGGCAAGTTCGGCCACCGTCTCCCCGGAGGGCAAGGCAGGTAGTGATGACTGCTGCACAGAGTGCAGAGGAGGTGCGTTGCCTGGCTGAAATGAGCACCCAGGCCCGGCTCAGGCACACTGAGCTGATGGCTGCAGTGGGGAGGATGCCTCAGTCAATAGATACACTGGCAAAGAGTGTGTTGGACTTCGGGGCAACAATGGACAGGACTCTCCAGGGCTTCGGGGCAACAATGGAGAGGTCTGTCGAGGGCTTTGGACCAACAATGGAGAGGACTGTCCAGGGCTTCGAGGCCGCTATGGAAAGGACTGTTCAGGGCTTCGGACAATCCCTGGAAAGGACTGTCCAGGGCTTGTCCGAGGCAGTGGAGCGGTCAGCACCGGCCTTGTCCGAAGCAATGGAAAGAACTGTCCAGGGCTTCTCCGAAGCACTGGCACCTGGCTCACAGGTCCTTACTGCTGCCACGCAGTCACTTGCCGGCCTCATCCACACCCAGATTGAGGCAACGCAAACTCTCACTGCAGCCACCCTATCTGCATCAGCTAGGATCACCCCGGGCCCTTCCAGTCCCATACAAGGCCAGGAATCAGTGGAGCATGCGATTGTGGCGGATGAGCCGAGCCGGTCCCCTCAGAGAACCAGTGTGTCATCCGACAATGGTGCAGGTGTCCTCTCTCGGCAGGTGACCATTCCACATGCCAACGCTGGCACGTCTGCAGTGCAGCTGCCACCACCTGCAGTGCACACTGCTTCCAGCCATGCTCAGATCAAGCATCCTGCGTCCGCACCCTCCAAGCCCAGAGGTCGGCCAGGCCGTCCCTCAGGGGCTTCTGCGCTTCCAGACAGTCAGCAGGCGTCCACCAGCCTTCACCCCGCCACTGGGGTTCAATTACATAGGTGCAGCAGGGAGGGAAAGGGCCGAGCGCGAAAGAGAAGTCGTTCTCCATCAAGGGGCCAGCAGTAGAGGGAGGTCCTGAGACGTTTCTTTGGCCAAACTCAAGGAGACCCTCACCTGTTGGAATTGTTGGAAATAGTTTGTTCAGTTTGGCGGCTTTGCCGAAGAGTTTACTGTTATTTTGTTTGTTATGGTTTCTGTTGACATGACGTTGTTTTGCTGTAATGAAAGACTTTTGTGACAATAAAGAGAAGTTTAAATGTGCTATGGTGTACGTGAATAATTGCAGTGATGCTGGCCTTCAGATGCTTTCAAACATCCAAAGTGCACAGCAGTTAAGACACTCATCATTCCGCCAGAGGGGCCTCGAGACGACTCCTCATGAGCCAGTGACGGATGGCCCTTCCACTGTCAGGAGCCCTTCCACTTTCCTCCTCCTGCTCCTCCTCCTCCTCGTCCGCATGCCCCTCCTCCTCCTCCTCCTCCGCCTGCTTCTCCAGGGTCAGAGGGAAGGTGATGAATTGACGCCTTCGCCTATAACCAGTAACTAGTGGTGTTCCGCAGGGGTCAGTGCTGGGTCCCCAACTCTTTACAATCTATATTAACGATTTGGAGGAGGGGACCGAGTGTAACATATCAAAGTTTGCAGATGATACAAAGATGGGAGGGAAAGTAGTGAGTGAGGAGGACATAAAAAACCTGCAAAGGGACATAGACAGGCTAAGTAAGTGGGCAGAGATTTGGCAGATGGAATACAATACTGGAAAGTGTGAGGTTATGCACTTTGGCAGGAAAAATCATAGAGCAAGTTATTATCTTAATGGCAAGAAACTGGAAAGTACTGTAGTACAAAGGGATCTGGGGTCCTGGTGCACGAAACTCAAAAAGTTAGTATGCAGGTGCAGCAAGTGATCAAGAAGGCCAATGGAATGTTGGCTTTCATTGCTAGGGGGATGGAATATAAAAACAGGGAGGTATTGCTGCAGTTGTACAAGGTATTGGTGAGACCGCACCTGGAATACTGCATACAGTTTTGGTGTCCATACTTAAGAAAAGACATACTTGTTCTCGAGTCAGTACAAAGAAGGTTCACTTGGTTAATCCCGGGGATGAGGGGGTGGTCATATGAGGAGAGGTTGAGTAGATTGGGACTCTACTCATTGGAGTTCAGAAGAATGAGAGGCGATCTTATTGAAACATATAAGATTGTGAAGGGGCTTGATCGGGTGGATGCGGTGAGGATGTTCCCAATGATGGGTGAAACCAGAACTAGGGGGCATAATCTTAAAATAAGGGGCTGCTCTTTCAAAACTGAGATGAGGAGAAACTTCTTCACTCAGAGGGTGGTAGGTTTGTGGAATTTGCTGCCCCAGAAAGCTGTGGAAGCTACATCATTAAATAAATTTAAAACAGAAATAGATAGTTTCCTAGAAGTAAAGGGAATTAAGGGTTACGGGGAGCGGGCAGGAAATTGGAAATGAGTCTAGGTTCGGAATGGTCATGGCCCTGTGGGTAGTGGAGCGGGCCCAGGGGCCGTGTAGCCTGGTTCTGTTCCTACTTCTTGTGTTCTAATTCTGTGTTAGATTTCAGGAGATGGTTTTATTCCTGTTCCTGGCTGGGGTGGAGATCGCCTTTACAGAAGGTAAGTACTGTAGAAAATATAGGGACAGAGTGATCTCCTGGAAGAATTTCGATCGCCTAGATGGGTCAGAGAGGAATTTCCCAGATTTTTTTCTCCCAAATTGGCCATTGGGTCTTTATCTGGTTTTTTGCCTCTCCCGGGAGATCACATGGGTTCGGGTGGATGCACAGTGATAGAAGATTTGAGGTTAGGATCAGATCAGCCATGATCTTATTGAATGGTGGAGCAGGCTCGAGGGGCCGATTGGCCTACTCCTGCTCCTATTTCTTATGTTCTTATGTTCTTATAAAGGGCAGCTGTAACTTGCCGGATGCAGCAGTGGACTGCAACCTGAGAGATATTCGCGATGTCCCCAATGGCTCACTGAAAGGATCCGTTGCCATAAAAATTGAGGCCAACAGTCAGTTTAGCGGCCACCAACAGAGAGGTCATGCACCGTTGACGCGGCTGCAGATCCTCAGTAAGCAGGTGGCACAGCTCAGTAACAACGTCCATCCCGATTCGGAGCCTTCGCATACACTGCTCCTCCGACATGTCAAGGTATGCCCCCTAAAGACCCTCGCAGCATACCCTCGGATTGGGCAACCTCCATTGCCCCTCCTCCTTCTGGCCAATCCCGGCCCTCTCTCCCGCCGTCTTTCTGCCCCTTCATAGTGTTCGGCCAGGAGCCCGTCACCCTCCAAAGCATCTCCCATTCCAATGCCAGTTGGTCAAAAGGCTGTTAGGTCTAGTGCTCCAACTGCTCCGGGCAGGTTTGAGGGTCCCAAGTACTCTAATGCTAAAATCCAAAAACTCTGCTCCACAGTAGCTCCCCAACTCTCTCCACCAACGATCGCAATGAACAGGCCAAGTGGCTGCAGCTTCTATACTAGAGCTGTCCCCTTTAAATAGCGCCCCCCGACTCCGAGAAGGGCCTGCTAACGCTCCTTCGAACTGTCACTAATAGCGCTAGGCGTTAAGGCTCTGGGCGCCACCCAATATCCGCTCAGGCACCCCTAAAAGGCGTTGCACCATGAAATGACGTCATTATGTGCTTGCGCTCGCGGGCGCGCGCAAACACTTAGCGCAGGCGTTAAATGTATAGTCAATATGGGAGTTGTCGCTATCTTCATTGCGCCCGCCCCAACATTAGGTAACGCCCCAATTCTCGGTTATTTTAGGCGCTAACCGCTGGCGCAAACAACCGAATTTCTAGGCCGCCGTCTTTTGGATGAGGCGTTAAACCGACGCCCTGTCTGCCCGCTCAGGTGGACGTTAGGCACTATTTTGAAGAAGAGCAGGGGAGTTATCCCCGGTGTCCTGGCCAATATTTATCCCTCAATCAACATTACTAAAACAGATTATCTGGTCATTATCACATTGCTGCTTGTGGGAGCTTGCTGTGTGCAAATTGGCAGGCTCATTTCCCACATTACAACAGTGACAACACTTCAAAAAAGTACTTCATTGTCTGGTCATGAAAGGCGATTTAAATGCAAGTCTTTCTTTCTTTTGTGTTAGTGTCTGTGCCAAAACCGCCAGCACCAAGAATATATTTTTGGGCACTTTGGTTGCCAGGTGAGACCCTGTTCGACTGGCCGGGAGACCTTTCACTCAGAGTACCGATTGCCCAGGCTGGAGTAAAGGAAACTCTTTACCCGAGTCCCTGCCCTGGTCTTCTGATACAGAGGACCATGTTTGGCAATGGATGGAGTTTCTGCCTAAATAAGACCTTGTAGAAAGGAGAAATGTGGGTCAGCATCCAGCATATTTGGGTTCCAGCCTAATTGACAGGCTTTCCGACAGTGGTAGTGAGCTGAAGGTCCTCAAATTTTTAGTGCCAATGTCTTTTTTATGCAAGTCAGCTTTTAGTAATCTGCTGCAAGTTGATCTTTAGTTGAAATTTGCTCTCTGCATTAGTATCTGTTGCTGGAGAGAGCACCATTTCCACATTAGACTTTTTTCCCCTGAGGCTTTCCTCAGGAATGTTGCTGCTGCAGCAAAGTGCTGACAATGGGAATTCCTTTGAGAGCTTCCCATAGCGCTCCATGATTTAGATAAGGAAGACATCTTCACTACAGAACACTAAATTAAAACCTTGCCTTCTGGCATACTATGCTTGCTATTAAGGCATTATTGGCATTTATCATGCCTATCTGCAAAGGACAAAGCATATGAACACTTCGGTCTAAACTAGCGGCCAGGTACCATGCCCACTGACAGAGAGGTCTGAGTGGGAGTGGGAAGGACAATTAAAGTGGCAAGTGACCGGAAGCTCAGGGTCGCACTTGCAGACTGAATGGAGGTATTTAGCCAACACGTTCATCCAATCTGTGTTTGGTCTGCCCAGTGTAGAGGAGACCACATGTTGGTGCAGCAAATAATGTATACCAGGTTGGAAGATGTACAAGTAAATCGCTGTCTCACCCAAAAGAAGTGTTTGGGGCCCTGGTTGGTGATATGGTAAGAGGTGAAAGGGCAGGTGTTACATCTCCAGTACTTGCATGGGTAGGTGCTGAGGGAAGGAAGCAGATGTTAGGGGTGATGGAGGAATGGACGATGATGTCAGCAAATGTTGATGTTGTAGAGCAGTCTGCTACAACATTTGCATAGCTACAAGACGTGGCAGTTAGCCAAGCTGCTTGGCTCCATAATCAATCTATTGAAAGCACTGGTCTGCAACCAGTCGCTGACAATCACACTTCTTTTAAGTCAACTGATAGCTAATCAAATGGGATTGAGAGAGCAGCTTTAGAGCCATTTCGTTTCAAAGTTTACCTGTTGAAATTTTATCCACAGATTCTGATTTTCATAATAATCATCAAATGCTATTAGAATGCTACTTTTAAAAATTAATTCATGGGATCTGGGCGTTGCTGGCAAGGCCAGCATTTATTGTCCATCCCTAATTGCCGTTGAGAAGTGGTGGTGAGCCACCTTCTTGAACCGCTGCAGTCCATGTGGTGAAGGTACTCCCACAGTGCTGTTAGGGAGGGAGTTCCAGGGTTTTGACCCAGCGATAATGAAGGATCGGCGATATACTTCCAACTCAGGATGGTGTGTGACGTGGAGGTCAACTTGGAGGTGGTGGTGTTCCCATGTGCCTGCTGCCTTTGTCCTTCTAGGTGGAAGAGGTCGAGGGTTTGGGAAGTTCTGCCAAAGAAGCCTTGGTGAGTTGCTGCAATGCATCTTGTAGATGGTACACACTGCAGCCACGGTACGTCGGTGGTGGAGGGAGTGTGTAGGATTCGCAAAATTGAACATTGTCCTATAAGGGTCTATTGGCAGAAAAGGCCTTAATTTTTAAAGACTGTTTTAAAAGAAGCCCAGAAAAAGGGGCACACAAAATGGCCGCCAGAACCCGTGACCAGCTTTTTGGGACATTTTAAAATGGTTCCTGCAGTCCACAGACAGCTTTTGTGAATTCAGCCCACAGTAAGTTCTGGAATGCAATTCCGGAGAATGTGAAACCAGACAGAACCCCATACATATAGATTGGATGCAGATCCAATCAGATCGGCCTGTAGATAAAGGCCATCAAAATGTTTACCCAGACAAAGGGAAGCAGCCTCAAGCTCAAAGGGGGACATCAAGACCCATTAAAGACAATACAAGGTCATTCCAGACCAGAGATGGCAGTTACCGGCCATCCCGAAAGTACTTTAAACACAATGACTACCCCTCTGTGCTACAAGCCCGCCAAAATTTAAACAAAGACTGACCTTGATATGGTGGGAGATAAGGGCCTCCATGAGAAGTATAACTGGAGACCTGGGGTAGCCATTAGGAGTTAGGAGTGCGGAAGAGCAAGAAGAGCATTGTAGAGATCATTTTCGAGAGATCGTTCGGGGGTCCGAAGAAGGTGCAGTTCGGTTAGGAGTTTGGGTTCGGTAGAGAGGCCTTTCAGACTCGGAAGAAGAAGATGATTCGGTAGACGATTGGGATCGGAGGCGTTTTGAAGACTTTTCTAACTGGGACTGGTGAGCATGTTTCTGGTCCCTCATAATCTAATCTAGCTAGGTTTAGGGGGTGGGCATTTTAGGGGATAATTAACAATGAGTTGTTGTCCCTCGCTGTTCTGTGTGTTTCCCTATTTCATGGTGAACCTTGTAAAGTATAATAGCAAAATACTGCAGATGTTGGAAATCCGAAATAACAACAGAAAATGCTGGAAAAACTCAGCAAGTCAGGCAACATCCGTGGAGAGAAATTTGAGTCAAATTTCTCTCCACGGATGTTGCCTGACTTGCTGAGTTTTTCCAGCATTTTCTGTTGTTATTTCTTGTAAAGTATAATATGCCTGTGGATATATTGGTTAGTGCTGTATTATGATTTGTTTTTCCCTCCCATGTACCTTATTGGCTTACATTCAATTTTTCTTTATGCAATAAAATTTCACTTCATTTAATTAAACTTGGTCTACAGAGTATTCTCTGCATGGTAGTTCCTGCCTCGAAGTCCAGTGTATAGAACCTAAGGGGTGAGTGGGTCAAACCACTCGGTAAATTACTGTGCAAAAGAGAGAGAGGTCTCACCAGAGAGAGAGACCTAGCAAGAGAAAACCCCTTACAGAAAATGGCAACCGCAGCAGGACACTGGCAGCAGGATTGCAATGTATTAGACCCAGGTTTAAATGGATGAAATGTTATGGATGAGAGGATAGCGGATTATGTTTTTGGTAAGGTAAATCTCACTAAGCAGTGGATTTCCGATCTCTTACTGGATGGGCGTCCGGTAGACGCAGCCGTCAGGTGGACAGAGAGTAAAGAACATAAAAGGTCAGTAGAGAAGGCAGTGTGGCTGATGTGCTACAAAAGACAAGTCCAGATTTTGAACAGAGTCGTTGCAGCGCAGGCAGACAAGATCAAAACCCAGGCATCAGAAATAGAGGAAAAGGCCATGGGTGGGGAAAAGCTGATCGCAGCACTTCACGCGCTGAATCAGGAATGCCAAACTGTAGCCAGCCGACATCAGGCTAAAGTAGAGTACCTGGAATGCCAGGTTACTGAGGCAAAGATTCATGAAGCGAGAGTACGGGAGAAAAGTGTCCACCTCGCACAACTGCTAAGAGCGCAGGAGGAGAAAGTAGTGGAGGTTAAGGCAGCTTACAGGCTGGCCATCGAGCAGGGGTTTGAAAGCGCAGACCATGGCCCCTGCCAGAAGGCTGTAGAAGACCTAAGAATGGCCCTGGCTAAGGCAAAAGGCATGCTGTGCCTAGTAAGCCCAAAGGCAGGTCACATAGATTTCCTAAAGGAATCCACAAGACTGATTCCATGTGAAGCAGTTGTGGCGCCAGCCACTGAACCCTCAGCACCGCCGAGCTATAGTGAGGTTTGGCCCAAAGAGGGGGTGGTAGAAGAGGAGAAAGCCGAGGTAGGACAGGAGGAAGAACAACCCCCGGTAGTGAAGCCGGAGCCGGCACCAATGTGTCCTGCTCGGCACCAGAGCTACGGTCCTGCCGCCGCAAATGACGATGACGGACCCCTCCAGAACCATCTCATACTGCCCCACAGTGCCCAACAAATCAGAGCGATGGTGAGCCACCTCCCAAAGCTCTCCGAGAAGGGAGATCCCTCAGTCCATTTCAGGGAGATAGAGCAGACAGCCGCCGTCAATGACTGCGATGGTCCAGAACAGGCTAAGATGTTGCTATTCTCCCTGGATAGCACAATTCTTCAGTGCCTCTCAGACGGGAGTAAGAGGGGGCAGAGAGGTTATGAGGAACTCCGGGACGAGGTCCTGGAGGTTATGAGGGTGGATGACGGCAACCCGTTCCTCCGTGTGGAAGGGACTATGCAGCTAACTGGAGAGCCCCCACGGGTTTTCGCAGAAAGGCTGTGGCCAGTGTATCGGCGCAGCTGCCCAGGCATGCCTGAACGGGCCGCAATGAACGATGTCCAGCGGGTTCATTGGCTCCGCTGCCTGGTTGCCAACAGCTTACCGCAGATACAGGCCCAAGCCAAATCTTGGTACCACAGAGAAGACAGTGCTCCGACAGCTCACCATTGCGTATAAGAATTGCAGGGGTCAGGAGGCACCTCCTTCTAAGGGAAAAGTGCATGAGGCAAAACCCGCAGCCCCAAGTAAAAAGGAGTGGCATCAGGAGGGGAAGCGCCCTCCCCAGGTCAAGCTCAATTGCTACAGGTGTGGGAAGGATGGACATTGGCACAGGGACTGTAAAAATCCGTGGAAGGATAATAAGGGAAAATCTCCCGCAGCCCAAGCCCAGACCGCCGCCCCAGCACGAGTCCAGGTCCAAGCCGCAGCCCCTGTCCCAGGAAAAGGAGCCGGTGCAGCTATAGATCCCGCTGCGATAGAATCAATTTTAGAGACAATGCGGTCTCTTATGATCTCACAGGGGAAGATAGCAGTCACCACCGGTCCCGTCGTTCCCGTGGCCCCGACCGCTTCACCCCAATGACTAGAGCCCGCGCAGCCCGTTTACCTGTGTTCGTTGCGATATGATTTATGGAGGCGACCCCTCGTGGTGATGGAGGTAGAGAAGGTAAAAGGGACCTATCTGTTGGATACGGGGGCATCGTGCACCGTGATCCACACAGCTGACCCTACCACCTCACCTCTGTCCACCGGGATTCCATATATTCTGTCGGGCTTCACGGGCAAAGAACAGGCTGGCGCATTCTCCACCCCCCTCTCCATTCATTTAGGACCACTCCGCACCACGTGGAAATGTATACTGATGAAGTGGGAGGTGGAGGGTGGAAAAGGGATCCTTGGGTCCGATTTCTTAGTAGAACACGGGATCCTTGTGGATCTTAGAAATCACTGTCTCTGGGGAGCGAGTACGGGTAAGAAAGGCGAGGTAGTCACCATCCCAATGAAGGAAGGGAAAGGGACCCTATGTACCATGAAGCCAAAAGAGGGCTACGACCAGTAAGCCAAAAGAGGGCTACGAACAGTAAGTTCTGGAATGCAATTCCGGAGAATGTGAAACCAGACAGAACCCCATACATATAGATTGGATGCAGATCCAATCAGATCGGCCTGTAGATAAAGGCCATCAAAATGTTTACCCAGACAAAGGGAAGCAGCCTCAAGCTCAAAGGGGGACATCAAGACCCATTAAAGACAATACAAGGTCATTCCAGACCAGAGATGGCAGTTACCGGCCATCCCGAAAGTACTTTAAACACAATGACTACCCCTCTGTGCTACAAGCCCGCCAAAATTTAAACAAAGACTGACCTTGATATGGTGGGAGATAAGGGCCTCCATGAGAAGTATAACTGGAGACCTGGGGTAGCCATTAGGAGTTAGGAGTGCAGAAGAGCAAGAAGAGCATTGTAGAGATCATTTTCGAGAGATCGTTCGGGGGTCCGAAGAAGGTGCAGTTCGGTTAGGAGTTTGGGTTCGGTAGAGAGGCCTTTCAGACTCGGAAGAAGAAGATGATTCGGTAGACGATTGGGATCGGAGGCGTTTTGAAGACTTTTCTAACTGGGACTGGTGAGCATGTTTCTGGCCCCTCATAATCTAATCTAGCTAGGTTTAGGGGGTGGGCATTTTAGGGGATAATTAACAATGAGTTGTTGTCCCTCGCTGTTCTGTGTGTTTCCCTATTTCATGGTGAACCTTGTAAAGTATAATATGCCTGTGGATATATTGGTTAGTGCTGTATTATGATTTGTTTTTCCCTCCCATGTACCTTATTGGCTTACATTCAATTTTTCTTTATGCAATAAAATTTCACTTCATTTAATTAAACTTGGTCTACAGAGTATTCTCTGCATGGTAGTTCCTGCCTCGAAGTCCAGTGTATAGAACCTAAGGGGTGAGTGGGTCAAACCACTCGGTAAATTACTGTGCAAAAGAGAGAGAGGTCTCACCAGAGAGAGAGACCTAGCAAGAGAAAACCCCTTACAGAAAATGGCAACCGCAGCAGGACACTGGCAGCAGGATTGCAATGTATTAGACCCAGGTTTAAATGGACGAAATGTTATGGATGAGAGGATAGCGGATTATGTTTTTGGTAAGGTAAATCTCACTAAGCAGTGGATTTCCGATCTCTTACTGGATGGGCGTCCGGTAGACGCAGCCGTCAGGTGGACAGAGAGTAAAGAACATAAAAGGTCAGTAGAGAAGGCAGTGTGGCTGATGTGCTACAAAAGACAAGTCCAGATTTTGGACAGAGTCGTTGCAGCGCAGGCAGACAAGATCAAAACCCAGGCATCAGAAATAGAGGAAAAGGCCATGGGTGGGGAAAAGCTGATCGCAGCACTTCACGCGCTGAATCAGGAATGCCAAACTGTAGCCAGCCGACATCAGGCTAAAGTAGAGTACCTGGAATGCCAGGTTACTGAGGCAAAGATTCATGAAGCGAGAGTACGGGAGAAAAGTGTCCACCTCGCACAACTGCTAAGAGCGCAGGAGGAGAAAGTAGTGGAGGTTAAGGCAGCTTACAGGCTGGCCATCGAGCAGGGGTTTGAAAGCGCAGACCATGGCCCCTGCCAGAAGGCTGTAGAAGGCCTAAGAATGGCCCTGGCTAAGGCAAAAGGCATGCTGTGCCTAGTAAGCCCAAAGGCAGGTCACATAAATTTCCTAAAGGAATCCACAAGACTGATTCCATGTGAAGCAGTTGTGGCGCCAGCCACTGAACCCTCAGCACCGCCGAGCTATAGTGAGGTTTGGCCCAAAGAGGGGGTGGTAGAAGAGGAGAAAGCCGAGGTAGGACAGGAGGAAGAACAACCCCCGGTAGTGAAGCCGGAGCCGGCACCAATGTGTCCTGCTCGGCACCAGAGCTACGGTCCTGCTGCCGCAAATGACGATGACGGACCCCTCCAGAACCATCTCATACTGCCCCACAGTGCCCAACAAATCAGAGCGATGGTGAGCCACCTCCCAAAGCTCTCCGAGAAGGGAGATCCCTCAGTCCATTTCAGGGAGATAGAGCAGACAGCCGCCGTCAATGACTGCGATGGTCCAGAACAGGCTAAGATGTTGCTATTCTCCCTGGATAGCACAATCCTTCAGTGCCTCTCAGACGGGAGTAAGAGGGGGCAGAGAGGTTATGAGGAACTCCGGGACGAGGTCCTGGAGGTTATGAGGGTGGATGACGGCAACCCGTTCCTCCGTGTGGAAGGGACTATGCAGCTAACTGGAGAGCCCCCACGGGTTTTCGCAGAAAGGCTGTGGCCAGTGTATCGGCGCAGCTGCCCAGGCATGCCTGAACAGGCCGCAATGAACGATGTCCAGCGGGTTCATTGGCTCCGCTGCCTGGTTGCCAACAGCTTACCGCAGATACAGGCCCAAGCCAAATCTTGGTACCACAGAGAAGACAGTGCTCCGACAGCTCACCATTGCGTATAAGAATTGCAGGGGTCAGGAGGCACCTCCTTCTAAGGGAAAAGTGCATGAGGCAAAACCCGCAGCCCCAAGTAAAAAGGAGTGGCATCAGGAGGGGAAGCGCCCTCCCCAGGTCAAGCTCAATTGCTACAGGTGTGGGAAGGATGGACATTGGCACAGGGACTGTAAAAATCCGTGGAAGGATAATAAGGGAAAATCTCCCGCAGCCCAAGCCCAGACCGCCGCCCCAGCACGAGTCCAGGTCCAAGCCGCAGCCCCTGTCCCAGGAAAAGGAGCCGGTGCAGCTATAGATCCCGCTGCGATAGAATCAATTTTAGAGACAATGCGGTCTCTTATGATCTCACAGGGGAAGATAGCAGTCACCACCGGTCCCGTCGTTCCCGTGGCCCCGACCGCTTCACCCCAATGACTAGAGCCCGCGCAGCCCGTTTACCTGTGTTCGTTGCGATATGATTTATGGAGGCGACCCCTCGTGGTGATGGAGGTAGAGAAGGTAAAAGGGACCTATCTGTTGGATACGGGGGCATCGTGCACCGTGATCCACACAGCTGACCCTACCACCTCACCTCTGTCCACCGGGATTCCATATATTCTGTCGGGCTTCACGGGCAAAGAACAGGCTGGCGCATTCTCCACCCCCCTCTCCATTCATTTAGGACCACTCCGCACCACGTGGAAATGTATACTGATGAAGTGGGAGGTGGAGGGTGGAAAAGGGATCCTTGGGTCCGATTTCTTAGTAGAACACGGGATCCTTGTGGATCTTAGAAATCACTGTCTCTGGGGAGCGAGTACGGGTAAGAAAGGCGAGGTAGTCACCATCCCAATGAAGGAAGGGAAAGGGACCCTATGTACCATGAAGCCAAAAGAGGGCTACGACCTTGAGCTCATGGTCGCCAGCGTCCCACAAGATCTGCAGGCATTCATATATGACCACCTGACTACGTTTGCAGCTCACAAACACGATTGTGGGAAGGTCACCGGGTTTGAGGTCAGAGTAGACGGGGACCCCATGGCCCGACCCCAAAAACAGTACAACTTCCCCAAGGAAGCGGAGCCCGACATGGAGACAGCAATGTCTTCACTGGTGCAGAAGGGTGTGTTGAGACGATAGCCACCCACGTAAACTCTCCTTTGTGGCCGGTGAAGAAGCCGGACAATTCCTGGAGAGCCACGGTGGACTACAGAGTCCTCAATAGTAACATCCCAGCCTACGCGCCGACGGTAGCAGCAGTTGCCGACCTGATAGGGAGTATTCCAGCATCCGCAACCACGTTCACAGTGCTGGATATTTCCAATGGGTTTTGGTCCATCCCTTTAAGGAGGGAGGATCAGTACAAGTTTGCCTTTACTTTTAAAGGGCAACAGTACACCTGGAACTGCTTGCCACAGGGTTTCCATAACAGCCCCAGCATTTTCCATCAATGTATGGCAGGGAGCTTAAAAGAGTTCAGCCAGCCCAATCAGCTAGTGCAGTATGTGGACGACCTGCTCCTGTTCACAGATTCCAGAGAGGAGCATGGCCCACTATTGGCCGAGCTATTGGAGCTATTAGGCAGAAAGGGTTACAAGGTGAATCCAAAGAAGGCACGGATCGGCCAGCAGGAAGTAAAATTCTTGGGTATGACCATCCGCGCTGGAGAGAAAGCCATAGACAAGGCCAGACGGGAATCAGTGCAAGACCCACCGGTCCCTACCACCTACGCAGTGAAGTTGCCCCAGTGCACTAAATGGTTTCACGTAAACCAGTGCAAACTATTTAAGCCGGGTGCAAAAGAGCCAACAACCGAGGCCAGGTCTGAGGGTAAAAAGTCACAGACCACACAGGCTGGCGCCGCAGCCTGCTTGAGGGGAGGAGCTATCCCGCTTACCTGGGAGGTTTCCCCATTGGCCTGGGACTCGGACGGGGAGGAGCCCGAAGACCAAGGCCCTCCCCCTGACCCGAGCACAGTTAGGGGGGAGCCCGAACAGCTAGGCCCCGCCCCTGACGCGATTCTGGAGGAGGTGGAGTCGGAGGACGGAGGTCCCGCCCTTGGCTCAAGCTTAGGGGAGGTAGAACTTGGGGGCGGAAATTCTCCACCTGTAGGGATAGGTAGGGAGGAGTCGTCTGCCACAGACCCAAATCCCAAAGGGGCGGAGTCTGAGGGAAGGGAGCTGAAGCCGACAGTCGTGGAGAAGCCACGGGCTGTGAGGGCTAAAGTCCCAGCCAAAGGTCCACTCACAAAGGGAGCCTCGCCCGAATTACCCCCTTGCAGGTCGTCTCGGACGCCTCAGCCAATAAAACTCTGGCCAGATTCCCCCTACTTCAGCAGACACCGACTTGGGAAATCCCTAGAAAGACGCAGTCCCCAATTGGCAGCAAAAGGCTGCGGGGGACTCAAGCTACAGGTCAGTGCGGCCCCGCCACAGGGAGCGGTGAGCTGCAGTCCGAACAGGGATTAGGCAGGCCGCCCGGGGATGGGCGGTGCTGTACATAAGTTTAGTTAAGTTTAAGTTTGGTTAAGTATAAGGTGTGTAAATTTTTAAGGTGATGGGTGTTATAAGAAATAGTTTTGGAATCGGCCCAGCATGTGTGTTTGTTTTGGATCGAGGTCGAAAGACCCGATCATGCCTTCACCTAGGCCAGAATCTCTCGGGAGCCTGGCTGTATCGTTTAATCCGTTGCAGGAACCAAAGGTACCATGGAGAGGATTCTCATCGTGTTCGCAGTGATCGGGTGTAGCTTGGCCTATCGGGGCTACACCAAGGACTCCATCGTGTATGGATGCTCCGGGGACACAACCCCCATCGCGACTGATGGGACAGGTGAACGGGACGTTGAGGAAACAGCCACCTACTTCCACGAAGGGAGGTGGCCAGGATGGCTGGGGTCGAACTCTACGGAATACTCCAGCCAGTCCGGGTTTGCATACGGAGAGACTTCTCTAATGTGTCCCAGGGTGAGGATCATCATGCCCAGAGTCAGCGTAACCGTCGGGAGGAAGATTTGTTTAGTATGCAATGGACATGTTCCTTTGGACAGATGGTGGTGGCTTCAGAAGCTGAGTAAGACCATGAAAAACTCCACGGTCGAGTGGGAGCGACTGGGTAACAATACCCATCAGGCTATTACGGGGACTCATGGGGGATTGAGTGTCTGTTGGGACAAATGGTGGGAACCAGATGAGGAGATTTACATCTGCATGTGGGGTTCAGAACGCGTCTGCCCCACAGGCGTCTCCATCTTTTTCCAGAGACAGTGGCAGGATGCTGGGAAAGGGATGAGGTGGGACATCAGCACGCGGGCGTGCGGAGTCCCATACTCTCCGATCCCGGTGAATGCCACTGAGCTCATCACCCGCCCCCGCAAGCCCCTGCCCACGATTCCGGTAGCCAAAGCCCGCAAGGAAGGGTGCCCCGCCACTACCAAGGGACCTGGGAATGGACTGGTATTGGTACCCACAGGTCAGGTGCTGTACCAAGGGGTGCACTACGCAGTAGCCTCGGTGATTTTAAACCTCACCGAGGTGCGATTGCCAGCATGGTGCCCCAAGGAAACGGAGCAATTGTACCAGGTCCTGTTAACAAATATGTTCAGACAATTTTATGAGTTCAACTTTGCCGATGTCGACAGAGCCGGATTATACACCACACCACATGAGGACTTGGACAGGGTAGGGAGACAAAGAAGGGGTACAGTCAATGATATTTTTACCGCCTTTAACACAGGGACTTCCGTCATCAACACTCTGGATGACGTGGAGCTGCAGACCCAGATCAATGGTTTAAAAGCGCAGTTAAGAAAGATACTGACGGACGAGAATAAGGTAGTGGGTTCTGAGTTACATGAGGACCAGGCCATGACACTACACTTAAAAGAAATCATAGCTGAGCTGGAGAAACACGCTAAAACGGTAAATGCTCTCATCAGAGAGGATCGGAATGCATCAGATCAGGCTGCGCAGAATGAGGCGTGCGAGCTCTATGGGGCGTGGTTACTGGGCGAGGGCCGCAGTAATCTGGAGGATTTAAAACAAGGTTTGGTCCCCTCCTGGATCAGCAATAAGCACCTCACAGCCCTCCACCCTTTTGAGAACGCATTAAGTCCATGCCAGCTCAGACTAGCTTCAGAGGCCTACCCAGTCCCAGTGGACTGTGGGCGGTCTAATCACACCATTATGGGTATAGTGGTAAGAATGCCGGTTATGGGAAAGACAGCTAAACCCGCCCCGGTATACAGGGTGGAGAACATTGGAGTCATTCAAGGGGGTGCACACATTCGCCACCTTACGTCATTCGATGGGAGCATGCAATGATGGGTACCGACCTCTCGGGGTGCCGGAGCCGGGGAGCACACATCATCCTGTGTCCCCAGCACTTGAATGCCAATTCGAAACCACAGTGCGGGTTCAGAACTGCTGGCGCAAAGCCTATAAATTGCACCATGGAAGCAATGGCACAAAGCCATGTGCCCCCGCAGGTGGCATATACAGGAGGTGGGACATACTGTGTCACCACTGCAGTGCCCCACTACCAACATGGACAGCACGGCTGGTGTCCGGTCAGTGACAGCAGTTTCTGCTTCAAACCCAAGGCAGAAGTTCAAGTGGCCCAAGAGTGAATTGTCCCTATTCCTGAACCTTCCACTGTTCACCTCACTGTCAAAGAAAATTTCACCGATCTGCAACGATTCGTTGCACATTTTGGCTACGTCATTCCCCCTCTCCCTGAACACCTCACCAAGATACTAAAAGCCGTTGCCGTTTCACAGAATCATTTTTACACGCTGGAGCAGAAGTCATTAGAAATAGGGGCAGACATATTAGATATAGTGACCCCACAGTGGTGGGACCTGTTCATTAATATAGAAGTCCCTTCATGGATTAGGATAGCCTCCCACATCCTCGTAGTATGTCAGATTTTTATTGTGATTTATTTACTTTTTGTACATTGTAAGAGGGACAAACGTTTCCAGAAGTATGAGAACAGAGGAGAATGGAGGGAGCATTATTTGCGGGTAGACAAGGAGACACCCGTTTAAATATTGCTGCTATGTATAGAGTTAGAGTTTCCCTCCCTCCTCTATTTTTGATAATATTCATGTGTGATTTTGTGTGTATTTTCTTTCTTTATTATTTTTATTGAAGTTTATTATGTGTGTTGTTATTAATAAAAGATAATATGTATGAACCAGGTGGTGTAGGGATATTTGGCCCCCCTCCATGCCTGGAAATATGTGTGTCAGATTTTAACTCCAATGTATTGCCATCTATAGATGCTTAACGTACACTGTGGGTTTTCTGAAATGGGAAATGCATGTGTCGTGGGGTCATAGATAGGTAAATACAGGGGATGGTTTGATTATGGAGAGTCAGAAAATTTTGCTCACCCAGAACTATGATACTTCAAGCAAGTTATAGTATCATCAGGGAGGACTGTAGGATTCGCAAAATTGAACATTGTCCTATAAGGGTCTATTGGCAGGAAAGGCCTTAATTTTTAAAGACAGTTTTAAAAGAAGCCCAGAAAAAGGGGCACACAAAATGGCTGCCAGAACCCGTGACCAGCTTTTTGGGACATTTTAAAATGGTTCCTGCAGTCCACAGACAGCTTTTGTGGATTCAGCCCACAGTAAGTTCTGGAATGCAATTCTGGAGAATGCGAAACCAGACAGAACCCCACACATATGGATTGGATGCAGATCCAATCAGATCGGCCTGTAGATAAAGGCCATCAAAATGTTTACCCAGACAAAGGGAAACAGCCTCAAGTTCAAAGGGGGACATCAAGACCCATTAAAGACAATACAAGGTCATTCCAGACCAGAGATGGCAGTTACCGGCCATCCCGAAAGTACTTTAACACAATGACTAGCCCTCTGTGCTACAAGCCCGCCAAAATTTTAACAAAGACTAACCTTGATATGGCGGGAGATAAGGGCCTCCATGAGAAGTATAACTGGAGACCTGGGGTAGCCATTAGGAGTTCGGAGAGAGAGCAGTGCGGAAGAGCAAGAAGAGCATTGTAGAGATCATTTTCGAGAGATCGTTCGGGGGTCCGAAGAAGGTGCAGTTCGGTTAGGAGTTTGGGTTCGGTAGAGAGGCCGTTCAGACTCGGAAGAAGAAGACGATTCAGTAGACGATTGGGGTCAGAGACGTTTTGAAGACTTTTCTAACTGGGACTGGTGAGCATGCTTCTGGCCCCTCATAATCTAATCTAGCTAGGTTTAGTGGGTGGGCATTTTAGGGGATAATTAACAATGAGTTGTTGTCCCTCAATGTTCCGTGTCTTTCCCTATTTCATGGTGAACCTTGTAAAGTATAATATGCCTGTGGATACATTGGTTAGTACTGTATTATGATTTGTTTTTCCCTCCCATGTACCTTATTGGCTTACATTCAATTTTTCTTTATGCAATAAAATTTCACTTTGTTTCATTAAACTTGGTCTACAGAGCATTCTCTGCATGGTAGTTCCTGCCTCAAAGTCCAGTGTATAGAACCTAAGGGGTGAGTGGGTCGAACTACTCGGTAAATTACTGTGCAAAAGAGAGAGAGGTCTCACCAGAGAGAGAGACCTAGCAAGAGAAAACCCCTTACAAGTGAATGTTTAAGGTGATGGATGGGGTGCCAATCAAGCGGGCTGCTTTGTCCTGGATGATATCGAGCTTCTTGAGTGTTGTTGAAGCTGCACTCATCCAGGCAAGTGCAGAGTATTCCATCACACACCTCACTTGTGCCTTGTAGATGGTGGAAACATAGAAACATAGAAGATAGGAGCAGGAGTAGGTCATTCGACCCCTCGAGCCTGCTCCGCCATTCAATGCGATCATGGCTGATCATCCAAATTCAATAACCTGTCCCTGCTTTCTCCCCATATCCCTTGATCCCCTTAGCCTTAAGAAATATATCGAACTCCTTCTTGAATATATTTAATGAATTGGCCTCAACTGTCTTCTGTGGTAGAGAATTCCACAGGTTCACCACTCTCTGGGTGAAGAAATTCCCCGTCATCTCTGTCCTAAATGGCTTACCCCTTATCCTTAGACTGTGACCCCTGGTTCTGGACTCCCCCGCCATCGGGAACATCCTTCGCGCATCTAGTCTGTCTAGTCCTGTTAGAATTTTATAAGTTTCAATGAGATCCCCTCTCATTCTTCTAAACTCTAGCGAATATAAGCCTAATCGACCCAATCTCTCTTCATACGTCATTCCTGCCATCCCAGGTATCAGTCTGATGAATCTTCGCTGCACTCCCTCCATGGCAAGAACATCCTTCCTCAGATAAGGCAACCAAAACTGCACACAATACTCAAGGTGTGGTCTCTCCAAGGCCCTGTACAACTGCAGCAAGACATCCTTGCTCCTGTACTCAAATCCTCTCGCTATGAAGGCCAGCATACCATTTGCCTTCTTAACCGCCTGCTGCACCTGCATGCTTACCTTCAGCGACTGGTGCACAAGGACCCCCAGGTCTCGTTGCACTTCCCCTTTTCCCAATCTACTGTCGTTCAGATAATAATCTGCCTTCCTGTTTATACCACCAAAGTGGATAACCTCGCATTCATCCACATTATCCTGCATCTGGAGATATTACATCTAGTTCCCTCGTATAGATCATTAATATATATTGTGAATAACTGGGGTCCTAGCACCGATCCCTGCGGTACCCCACTAGTCACTGCCTTCCACTCGGAAAAAGACCCGTTTATTCCAGAAAGGCTTTGGGGAGTCAGGAGGTGAGACACTCGCCGCAGAATACCTAGCCTCTGACCTGCTCTTGTTGACACAGTATTTATGTGTCTGGTCCAGTTCAGTTTCTGGTTAATGGTGACCCCCAGGATTTTGATGGTGGGGGATTCGGCGATGGTAATGCTGTTGAATATCGGGGTAGTGGTTAGACTCTCGCTTGTTGGAGATAGTCATTGCCTGGCACTTCTGTGGCGCGAATGTTACCTGCCACTTATCAGCCCAAGCCTGAATGTCGTTCAGGTCTTGTTGCATGTGGGCATGGACTGCTTCATTATCTGAAGAATTGCGAATGGCACTGAACACTGTGCAGTCATCGGCGAATATCCCCATTTCTGACCTTACGTTGGAGGGAAGGTCATTGATGAAGCAGCTGAAGATGGTTGGGCCTTGGACACTGCCCTGAGGAACTGCTGCAGCAATGTCCAGGGGCCATGATGATTGATCTTCCACCACCACAACCATATTCCTTTGTGCTAGGTATGACTCAGGCCAGTGGAGCGTTTCCCCCCGGACTCCCATTGGCTTCAGTTTTACTAGGGCTCCTTGATGCCTCACTCAGTCAAATGCTGCCTTGATGTCAAGGACAGTCACTCTCACCTCACCTCTGGAATTCAGCTCACTTGTCCATGATTGGATCAAGGCTGTAATGAGGTCTGGAGCCAAGTGGTCTTGGCGGAACCCAAACTGAGCATCAGTGAGCAGGTGCTGGAAAAACTTAGCAGGCAAGGCAGCATCCGTAGAGAGAGAAACAGAGTTAACGTTTCAGGTCGAAGACCTTTCGTCAGAACTGGAAAAAAGCAGGAAATGGAAAGCAAGTTTAGGAGCTGGGAAAAGGGGGAGGGGGATGCTCCCCTCACTCACTCCAACCTACCTCCCTCTGCACTTGCAGCACTCCATTCTCTCAGATCCAACCCCGACATAGTCATTAAACCTGCTGACAAGGGTGGTGCTGTTGTTGTTTGGCGAACTGACCTCTACCTAGCGGAAGCTGAATGCCAACTCTCCGACACCTCCTCCTACCTCCACCTGGACCATGACCCTACTACCGAACATCAAGCCACCGTTTCCAAGACTGTCACTGACCTCATCTCCTCTGGAGATCTTCCCCCCCACGGCCGCCAACCTCATAGTTCCCCAACCCCGCACAGCCCGCTTCTACCTCCTTCCCAAGATCCACAAATAGGACTGCCCTGGTAGACACATCGTTTCAGCCGATTCTTGCCCCACGGAACTTATCTCTTCCTATCTCGACTCTATTTTTTCTCCCCTTGTCCAGTCTCTTCCCACCTACATCCACGACTCTTCCGACGCCCTCCGCCACTTTAACAGTTTCCAGTTTCCCGGCCCCAACTGCCTCCTTTTCACTATGGACGTACAATCCCTCTACACCTCCATCCCCCACCAGGATAGCCTGAGGGCGCTCCGCTTCTTCCTTGAACAGAGGCCCAACCAGTCCCCATCCACCACCACCCTCCTCTGCCTGGCTGAACTTGTTCTCACATTGAACAACTTCTCCTTTGACTCCACTCATTTCCTCCAAATCAAAGGTGTTGCTATGGGCACCCGCATGGGCCCTAGCTATGCCTGCCTTTTCGTTGGATATGTGGAACACTCTTTGTTCCAGTCCTACTCGGGTCCCCTCAATCACCTCTTTTTCCAGTACATTGATGACTGTATTGGTGCCGTCTCCTGCTCTCGCTCTGAACTAGAAAATTTCATTTACTTTGCTTCCAATTTCCACCCTTCCCTCACCTTCACATGGTCCATCTCCGACTCTTCCCTTCCCTTCCTTGACTTCTCTGTCTCCATCTCTGGGGATAGGTTATTGACAAACATTCACTACAAGCCCACTGACTCCCACAGCTACCTGGACTACACTTCCTCCCACCCCGCTTCCTGTAAGGGCTCTATTCCATTCTTCCAGTTTCTCCGCCTCCACTGCATCTGCTCTGCTGATGCCACCTTCCATACCAGTACTTCTGACATGTCTTCCTTTTTCCTCAACCGAGGATTCCCCTCTACTGTGGTTGACACGGCCCTCGACCGTGTCCGTTCTATCTCCCGCACTTCTGCCCTCACCCCTGCCCCTCCCTCCCAGAACCCCTTGTCCTCACCTTTCACCCCACCAGCCTCCACATTCAACGGATCATCCTCCACCATTTCCGCCACCTCCAGCGTGATCCCACCACGATGTGCATCTTCCCCTCACCTCCCCGTTCAGCATTCCATAGGGACCGCTCACTCCTCTACCACCCCTAGCACCCCTTCCCCTTCGCCCGGCACCTTCCCGTGCAAGCGCAGGAGATGCAACACCTGCCCTTATACCTCCCCCCTTCCCACTGTCCAGGGCCCCAAGCACCCCTTCCAGGTGAAATAGTGATTTACTTGTACTTCTTGCAATTTAGTATACTGTATTCGCTGCTCACGATGTAGTCTCCTCTACATTGGGGAGACCAAACGCAGATTGGGTGACTGCTTTGCGGAACACCTCCGTTCAGTCTGTAAGGTGGACCCCGAGCTCCCGGTGGCCTGTCACTTTAATTCACCGCCCCATTCCCACTCAGACCTCACCGTCCTCTGCCTCTTGCATTGTTCCACGGAAGCTCAGCATAAGCTCGAGGAACAGCACCTCATCTTTCGATTAGGTACTCTACAGCCCTCTCGACTCAACATAGAGTTCAACAATATCAGATCATAACCTCGGCCCCTATCACATATATACATTTTCTTTTTTTTATCCACACTTTTTGTTTGGCCTTCTTTTCTTCCCTCCCACATGGCAGCAGTCCTTCATTCTGCCAGCGCAATTCACACCCCATCTAGAGCCATCCTTTGTTCCTTAACCTGTCCCATTACCACCTCCTCTTGCCTTGAATATCTCTTAATGTCTCTCAATGTCTCTTCCTCTCTCCTGCTTTCTATCCTATCACTGACCTTCCCTTTTGTTCTTTCATCCCCGCCCCCTTTTCCCAGCCCCTAAACTTGCTTTCCATTTCCTGCTTTTTTCCAGTTCTGTCGAAAGGTCTTCGACCTGAAACGTTAACTCTGTTTTCCTCTCCACAGATGCTGTCTGGCCTGCTGAGTTTTTCCAGTGTTTTCTGTTGTTATTTTGGATTTCCAGCATCCGCAGTATTTTGCTATTGTATCAGTGAGCAGGTTATTGGTGAGTAAGTGCCGCTTGATAGCACTGTCAACAACACCTTCCATCACTTTGCTGATGATTGAGAGTAGACTGATGGGGTGGTAGTTAGCCGGATTGGATTTGTCCTGCTTTTTGTGGGCTGGACATACCTGGGCAGTTTTGCACATTGTCAGATAGATGCCAGTGCTGTAGCTTGGCTAGAAGCGTGGCTAGTTCTGGAGCACAAGTCTTCAGCACGACAGCTGGGATGTTGTTGGGACCCACAGCCTTTGCTGTATCCAGTGCGCTCAGCTGTTTCTTGCTATCACGTGGAGTGAATGGATTTGACTGAAGACTGGCTTCTATGATGGTGGGGACCTCAGGAGTAGACCGATATGGATCATCCACTCGGCACTTCTGGCTGAAGATGGTTGCAAACACTTCAGCCTTGTCTTTTGCACTCATGTGTTGGGCTCCACCATCATTGAGGATGGGGATATTCATGGAGCCTCCTCCTCCCGCTAGTTGTTTAATGGTCCACCAACATTCATACATAAATGTAGTAGTGAAGTAATGACTTTTGTGTTTAAATCCACTCTGTGGCTTTGCACTCCTTTCAGTCAAAATGTATTTCTGTTGCAAAGTGCAAGTGGGCCCCAAAAGCTACCCTGCAAACCACGATCCAAACCGTGATCCAAGCCCCCAGATCGGCCAAGCCCCCCACCCCCAACCCCCACAATCGGACCCCCGATGTCCGACTTACCTCCCTCCGATGTCCAACTGCATCTCCAACCTCCCCGATGTCCGACTCCCACCCCCCCACCCACTCCGCCACTGTACAACTCCCTCACCACCCCCCATATCTAACTCACCTACGTTCCACTTCCCAGGAGCCTACCTGTCTGTCAATCTGGCTGGCTGCAACTGGGAAACCCATTCAAAAAATTTAAATCAGGGATTGCTGTTACGTTCGGCAGGACCTCCGGGGAAACCGTATTTCCGGGTTTCCCGGCCACTAAACGTTCCCCCCCACTCCCTTCCCGCCTCCCTGTTGTTACCAGGGCCAATGATTCTATTAAATGTGAGGGTGAGAGCTGGGATCATACAATGTGTCAAAATTGCTATTTAATCTTTAAAGGACAACAGTCATACAAATCAATCTAAACATTTGTGGGAAGGGAAATTTGCATCAACACCGTACAAATATAACAGTCATGATACAACATATTTTGTGTGGATTCCTTTTAATGGAATAGCCTGGATATATTGCAAAAGAAATCAATGGTATTCTTAAACAGGTTATATTGTATTTAGATAACAATTTATCTAAAAGAGTCAGCAAACACCAATTGAAGGTAACATAATCAAAAAAGCATGTTGCTTGATTTTGTTTCCTGATATGCCTGATATGAAATTTAATGTGCAACCTGATACATGTATGATGTGATACATGTAAGGCTTAATTACATGGATTTTGTCATTGCATGCATCATTGCCTTGCTGTCAGCTTCCTGTCCTCAGAGCATGTTATTTATGCAGTTTTGTTTCCTTATTTATTTCTTGGGGTCATCTGATCCTTGATGTTTTTTTTAAAGATTTGCTTCCAATTCCTGACAATCCAGTGGCAGTGCACTTGTGAGGCAGTGTACTTGTGTGGCACTGTATTTGTGTGGCAGGGTAATTGTGAGACAGTGTACTTGTGTGGTAATGTATTTGTGTAGCAGTGTATTTGTGTGGCAGTGTATTTGTGAGGCAGGGTACTTATGTGGCAGTGTAATTGAATGGCAGTGTATATGTGTGACAGTGTAATTGTGTGGCAGTGTACTTGTGTGGCAGTGTAATTGTGTGGCAGTGTATATGTGTGACAGTGTAATTGTGTGGCAGTGCACTTGTGTGGCAGTGTAATTGTGTGGCAGTGTACCTGTGTGGCAGTGTATATGTGTGACAGTGTAATTGTGTGGCAGTGTACTTGTGTGGCAGTGTATATGTGTGACAGTGTAATTTTGTGGCAGTGTACTTGTGTGGCAGTGTAATTGTGTGGCAGTGTATTTGTGTGGTAGTGTAGTTGTGTGGCAGTGTATTGTGTGCCAGTGTATTTGTGTGGCAGTGTATATGTGTGACAGTGCAATTGTGTGGCAGTGTACTTGTGTGGCAGTGTATATGTGTGACAGTGTAATTGTGTGGCAGTGTACTTGTGTGGCAGTGTAATTGTGTGGCAGTGTAGTTGTGTGGCAATGTACTTGTGTGGCAGTGTTTTCCTGTGCCAGTGTAGTTGTGTGGCAGTGTATTTGTGTGGCAGTGTATTTGTGTGGCAGTGTACTTGTGTGCGAGTGTATTTGTGTGGCAGTGTACTTGTGTGCCAGTGTATTTGTGGGCAGTGTATTTGTGTGGCAGTATACTTGTGTGGCAGTGTACATGCATGGCACCGTATTTGTGAGGCAGTGTATTTGTGTCACACTGTACTTGTGTGGCAGTGTATTTGTGTGGCAGTGTAGTTGTGTGCCAGTGTATTTGTGTGCCAGTGTATTTGTGTGGCAGTGTAATTGTGTGGCAGTGTATTTGTGTGGCAGTGCACCTGTGTGGCAGTGTATATGTGTGTCAGAGTACTTGTGTGGCAGTGGATTTGGATGGCAGTGTACTTGAGTGGCAGTGTATTTGTGTGGCAGTGTACTTGTATGTCAGTGTATTTGTGTGGCGCTGTATTTGTGTGGCAGTGTATTTGTGTGGCAGTGTATTTGTGTGTCAGTGTACCTGTGTGGCAGTGTATTTGTGTGTCAGTGTACTTGTGTGTCAGTGTATTTGTGTGTCAGTGTATTTGTGTGGCAGTACAGTTGTGTGGCAGTGTATTTGCATGGCAGTGTACTTTTGTGCAAGTGTATTTGTGTGGCAGTGTACTGAGTGGCAGTGTATTTGTGGGCAGTGTATTTGTGTGGCAGTGCACTTGTGTGCCAGTGTATTTGTGGGCAGTGTTTTTGTGTGACACTGTACTTGTGTGGCAGTGTACTTGTGTGCCAGTGTATTTGTGGGCAGTGTATTTGTGTGGCAGTATAATTGTGTGGCAGTGTACTTGCATGGAACTGTATATGTGAGGCAGTGTATCTGTGTCACAGTGTACTTGTGTGGCAGTGTATTTGTGTGGCAGTGTAGTTGTGTGCCAGTGTATTTGCGTGCCAGTGTATTTGTGTGGCAGTGTACTTCTGTGGCAGTGTATATGTGTGGCAGTGTACCTGTGTGGCAGTGTATTTGTGTGTCAGTGTACTTGTGTGTCAGTGTATTTGTGTGGCAGTGTATTTGTGTGCCAGTATACTTGTGTGCCAGTGTATTTGCATGGCAGTGTACTTTTGTGCAAGTGTATTTGTGTGGCAGTGTACTTGAGTGACAGTGTATTTGTGGGCAGTGTATTTGTGTGGCAGTACACTTGTGCGCCAGTGTATTTGTGGGCAGTGTATTTGTGTAACAATGTACTTGTGTGGCAGTGTACTTGTGTGGCAGTGTACTTGTGTGGCAGTGTACTTGTGTGGCAGTGTACATGTGTGGCAGTGTATTTGTGTGGAAGTGTACTTGTGTGGCAGTGTATTTCTGTGGCAGTGTACTTGTGTGGCAGTGTATTTGTGTGGCAGTGTAATGGTGTGGCAGTGTACTTGTGCGCAAGTTTATTTTTGTGGCACTATACTTGTGTGGCAGTGTACTTGTGTGACACTGTACTTGTGTGGCAGTGTACATGTGTGGCAGTGTACATGTGTGGCAGTATATTTGTGTGGCCGTGTACTTGTGTGCCAGTGTATTTGTGTTGCAGTGTACATGTGTTGCAGTGTATTTGTGTGGCAGTGTATATGTGTGGCAGTGTACATGTGTGGCAGTGTATTTGTTTGCCAGTGTACTTGTGTGGCAGTGTACATGTGTGGCAGTGTATTTGTGTGGCAGTGTACTTGTGTGGCAGTGTACTTGTGTGGCAGTGTACTTGTGTGGCAGTGAACTTGTGTGGCAGTGTATTTCTGTGGCAGTGTACTTGTGTGGCAGTGTATTTGTGTAGCAGTGTATTTGTGTGGCAGTTTATTTGTGCGGCAGTGCATTTGTGTAGCAGTGTACTTGTGTGGCAGTGTATTTGTGTGTCAGTGTAGTTGTGTGGCAGTGTATTGCTGTGCCAGTGTATTTGTGTGCCAGTGTATTTGTGTGGCAGTATATTTGTGTGGCAGTGTACTTTTGCGCAAGTGTATTTGTGTGGCTGTGTACTTGTGTGGCAGTGTACTTGTGTGCTAGTGTATCTGTGTGGCAGTGTACTTATGTGCCAGTGTATTTTTGGGCAGTGTATTTGTGTGGCAGTATACTTGTATGCCAGTGTATTTGTGGGCAGTGTATTTGTGTGGCAGTATACTTGGGTGGCAGTGTACTTGCGTGGCACTGTACTTGTGTGGCAGTGTATTTGTGTGACACTGTACTTGTGTGGCAGTGTACATGTGTGGCAGTGTATATGTGTGGCATTGTATTTGTGTGGCAGTGTACTTGTGTGCCAGTGTATTTGAGTGGCAGTGTACATGTGTGGCAATGTATATGTGTGGCAGTGTACATGTGTGGCAGTGTATTTGTGTGGCAGTGTACTTGTCTGGCGGTGTACATGTGTGGCAGTGTACATGTGTGGCAGTGTACTTGTGTGGCAATGTATTTGTATGGTAGTGTATTTGTGTGGCAGTGTACTTGTGTGGCAGTGTATTTGCATGGCAGTGTACTTGAGTGGCAGTGTATTTGTGTGGCAGTGTACCTGTCTGGCAGTGTAATTGTGTGGCAGTGTACTTGTGTGGCAGTGTATTTCTGTGGCAGTGTACTTGTGTGGCAGTGTATTTGTATGGCAGTGTATTTGTGTGGCAGTGTACTTGTGTGGCAGTGTATTTGCATGGCAGTGCACTTGAGTGGCAGTGTATTTGTGTGGCAGTGTACCTGTCTGGCAGTGTAATTGTGTGGCAGTGTACATGTGTGGCAGTGTATTTGTTTGGAAGTGTACTTGTGTGGCAGTGTATTTTTGTGGCAGTGTACTTGTGTGGCAGTGTGTTTGTGTGGCAGTGTAATGGTGTGGCAGTGTACTTGTGTGGCAGTGTATTTGTGCGGCAGTGTCCTTGTGTGGCAGTGTATTTGTGTGGCAGTGTACTTGTGTGCAAGTGTACTTGCGTGGCAGCGCATTTGTGCAGCAGTGTATTTGTGTGGCAGTGTATTTGTGTGTCAGTGTACTTGTGTGCAAGTGTATTTGTGTGGCAGTGTATTTGTGTGTCAGTGTACTTGTGCGGCAGTGCATTTGTGTAGCAGTGTACTTGTGTGGCAGTGTATCTGTGTGTCAGTGTAGTTGTGTGGCAGTGTATTGCTGTGCCAGTGTATTTGTGTGCCAGTGTATTTGTGTGGCAGTATATTTGTGTGGCAGTGTACTTTTGTGCAAGTGTATTTGTGTGGCTGTGTACTTGTGTGCCAGTTTATTTTTGGGCAGTGCATTTGTGTGGCAGTATACCTGTGTGGCAGTGTATTTGTGGGCAGTGTATTTGTGTGGCAGTATACTTGGGTGGCAGTGTACTTGCGTGGCACTGTACTTGTGTGGCAGTGTATTTGTGTGACACTTTACTTGTGTGGCAGTGTACATGTGTGGCAGTGTACATGTGTGGCAGTGTGTTTGTGTGGCAGTGTACTTGTGCGCCAGTGTATGTGTGTGGCAGTGTACATGTGTGGCAGTGTATTTGTGTGGCAGTGTATATGTGTGGCAGTGTACATGTGTGGAAGTGTATTTGTGTGGCAGTGTACTTGTGCGGCAGTGTACATGTGTGGCAGTGTATTTGTGTGGCAGTGTATTTCTGTGGCAGTGTGCTTGTGTGGCAGTGTATTTGTGTGGCAGTGTATTTGTGTGGCCGTGTACCTGTGTGGCAGTGTATTTGTGTGTCAGTGTACTTGTGTGTCAGTGTATTTGTGTGGCAGTGTATTTGTGTGGCAGTGTACTTGAGTGGCAGTGTACTTGTGTGGCAGTGTACTTGTGTGGCAGTGTACTTTTGTGCAAGTGTATTTGTGTGGCAGTGTACTTGAGTGACAGTGTATTTGTGGGCAGTGTATTTGCATGGCAGTACACTTGTGTGCCAGTGTATCTGTGGGCAGTGTATTTGTGTAACAATTTACTTGTGTGGCAGTGTACTTGTGTGGCAGTGTACTTGTGTGGCAGTGAACTTGTGTGGCAGTGTATTTGTGTGGCAGTGTATTTGTGTAGAAGTGTACTTGTGTGGCAGTGTATTTCTGTGGCAGTGTTCTTGTGTGGCAGTGTATTTGTGTGGCAGTGTAATGGTGTGGCAGTGTACAAGTGCACAAGTGTATTTTTGTGGCACTATACTTGTGTGGCAGTGTACTTGTGTGACACTGTACTTGTGTGGCAGTGTACATGTGTGGCAGTGTACATGTGTGGCAGTATATTTGTGCGGCCGTGTACTTGTGTGCCAGTGTATGTTTGTGGCAGTGTACATGTGTGGCAGTGTATTTGTGTGGCAGTGTATATGTGTGGAAGTGTACATGTGTGGCAGTGTATTTGTGTGGCAGTGTACTGGTGTGGCAGTGTACATGTGTGGCAGTGTGTTTGTGTGGCAGTGTACTGGTGTGGCAGTGTACTTGTGTGGAAGTGTATTTGTGTGTCAGTGTAGTTGTGTGGCAGTGTATTGCTGTGCCAGTGTATTTGTGTGCCAGTGTATTTGTGTGGCAGTATATTTGTGTGGCAGTGTACTTTTGTGCAAGTGTATTTGTGTGGCTGTGTACTTGTGTGGCAGTGCACTTGTGTGCTAGTGTATTTGTGTGGCAGTGTACTTGTGTGCCAGTGTATTTTTGGGCAGTGTATTTGTGTGGCAGTATACTTGTATGCCAGTGTATTTGTGGGCAGTGTATTTGTGTGGCAGTATACTTGGGTGGCAGTGTACTTGCATGGCACTGTACTTGTGTGGCAGTGTATTTGTGTGACACTGTACTTGTGTGGCAGTGTACATGTGTGGCAGTGTATATGTGTGGCATTGTATTTGTGTGGCAGTGTACTTGTTTGCCAGTGTGTTTGAGTGGCAGTGTACATGTGTGGCAGTGTACTTGTCTGGCGGTGTACATGTGTGGCAGTGTACATGTGTGGCAGTGTACTTGTGTGGCAGTGTATTTGTATGGCAGTGTATTTGTGTGGCAGTGTACTTGTGTGGCAGTGTATTTGCACGGCAGTGTACTTGAGTGGCAGTGTATTTGTGTGGCAGTGTACCTGTCTGGCAGTGTAATTGTGTGGCAGTGTACCTGTGTGGCAGTGTATTTCTGTGGCAGTGCACTTGTGTGGCAGTGTACTTGTGTGCCAGTGTATTTGTGGGCAGTGTATTTGTGTGGCAGTATAATTGTGTGGCAGTGTACTTGCATGGAACTGTATATGTGAGGCAGTGTATCTGTGTCACAGTGTACTTGTGTGGCAGTGTATTTGTGTGGCAGTGTAGTTGTGTGCCAGTGTATTTGCGTGCCAGTGTATTTGTGTGGCAGTGTACTTCTGTGGCAGTGTATATGTGTGGCAGTGTACCTGTGTGGCAGTGTATTTGTGTGTCAGTGTACTTGTGTGTCAGTGTATTTGTGTGGCAGTGTATTTGTGTGCCAGTATACTTGTGTGCCAGTGTATTTGCATGGCAGTGTACTTTTGTGCAAGTGTATTTGTGTGGCAGTGTACTTGAGTGACGGTGTATTTGTGGGCAGTGTATTTGTGTGGCAGTACACTTGTGCGCCAGTGTATTTGTGGGCAGTGTATTTGTGTAACAATGTACTTGTGTGGCAGTGTACTTGTGTGGCAGTGTACTTGTGTGGCAGTGTACTTGTGTGGCAGTGTACATGTGTGGCAGTGTATTTGTGTGGAAGTGTACTTGTGTGGCAGTGTATTTCTGTGGCAGTGTACTTGTGTGGCAGTGTATTTGTGTGGCAGTGTAATGGTGTGGCAGTGTACTTGTGCGCAAGTTTATTTTTGTGGCACTATACTTGTGTGGCAGTGTACTTGTGTGACACTGTACTTGTGTGGCAGTGTACATGTGTGGCAGTGTACATGTGTGGCAGTATATTTGTGTGGCCGTGTACTTGTGTGCCAGTGTATTTGTGTTGCAGTGTACATGTGTTGCAGTGTATTTGTGTGGCAGTGTATATGTGTGGCAGTGTACATGTGTGGCAGTGTATTTGTTTGCCAGTGTACTTGTGTGGCAGTGTACTTGTGTGGCAGTGTACTTGTGTGGCAGTGAACTTGTGTGGCAGTGTATTTCTGTGGCAGTGTACTTGTGTGGCAGTGTATTTGTGTAGCAGTGTATTTGTGTGGCAGTTTATTTGTGCGGCAGTGCATTTGTGTAGCAGTGTACTTGTGTGGCAGTGTATTTGTGTGTCAGTGTAGTTGTGTGGCAGTGTATTGCTGTGCCAGTGTATTTGTGTGCCAGTGTATTTGTGTGGCAGTATATTTGTGTGGCAGTGTACTTTTGCGCAAGTGTATTTGTGTGGCTGTGTACTTGTGTGGCAGTGTACTTGTGTGCTAGTGTATCTGTGTGGCAGTGTACTTATGTGCCAGTGTATTTTTGGGCAGTGTATTTGTGTGGCAGTATACTTGTATGCCAGTGTATTTGTGGGCAGTGTATTTGTGTGGCAGTATACTTGGGTGGCAGTGTACTTGCGTGGCACTGTACTTGTGTGGCAGTGTATTTGTGTGACACTGTACTTGTGTGGCAGTGTACATGTGTGGCAGTG
This sequence comes from Somniosus microcephalus, assembly GCF_052327205.1. Classification (NCBI taxonomy): domain Eukaryota; kingdom Metazoa; phylum Chordata; class Chondrichthyes; order Squaliformes; family Somniosidae; genus Somniosus; species Somniosus microcephalus. The sequence goes on along the minus strand of NC_140990.1, from coordinate 244,319,131 downwards.
TATATGTGTGGCATTGTATTTGTGTGGCAGTGTACTTGTGTGCCAGTGTATTTGAGTGGCAGTGTACATGTGTGGCAATGTATATGTGTGGCAGTGTACATGTGTGGCAGTGTATTTGTGTGGCAGTGTACTTGTCTGGCGGTGTACATGTGTGGCAGTGTACATGTGTGGCAGTGTACTTGTGTGGCAATGTATTTGTATGGTAGTGTATTTGTGTGGCAGTGTACTTGTGTGGCAGTGTATTTGCATGGCAGTGTACTTGAGTGGCAGTGTATTTGTGTGGCAGTGTACCTGTCTGGCAGTGTAATTGTGTGGCAGTGTACTTGTGTGGCAGTGTATTTCTGTGGCAGTGTACTTGTGTGGCAGTGTATTTGTATGGCAGTGTATTTGTGTGGCAGTGTACTTGTGTGGCAGTGTATTTGCATGGCAGTGCACTTGAGTGGCAGTGTATTTGTGTGGCAGTGTACCTGTCTGGCAGTGTAATTGTGTGGCAGTGTACATGTGTGGCAGTGTATTTGTTTGGAAGTGTACTTGTGTGGCAGTGTATTTTTGTGGCAGTGTACTTGTGTGGCAGTGTGTTTGTGTGGCAGTGTAATGGTGTGGCAGTGTACTTGTGTGGCAATGTATTTGTATGGTAGTGTATTTGTGTGGCAGTGTACTTGTGTGGCAGTGTATTTGCATGGCAGTGTACTTGAGTGGCAGTGTATTTGTGTGGCAGTGTACCTGTCTGGCAGTGTAATTGTGTGGCAGTGTACTTGTGTGGCAGTGTATTTCTGTGGCAGTGTACTTGTGTGGCAGTGTATTTGTATGGCAGTGTATTTGTGTGGCAGTGTACTTGTGTGGCAGTGTATTTGCATGGCAGTGCACTTGAGTGGCAGTGTATTTGTGTGGCAGTGTACCTGTCTGGCAGTGTAATTGTGTGGCAGTGTACATGTGTGGCAGTGTATTTGTTTGGAAGTGTACTTGTGTGGCAGTGTATTTTTGTGGCAGTGTACTTGTGTGGCAGTGTGTTTGTGTGGCAGTGTAATGGTGTGGCAGTGTACTTGTGTGGCAGTGTATTTGTGCGGCAGTGTCCTTGTGTGGCAGTGTATTTGTGTGGCAGTGTACTTGTGTGCAAGTGTACTTGTGTGGCAGCGCATTTGTGCAGCAGTGTATTTGTGTGGCAGTGTATTTGTGTGTCAGTGTACTTGTGTGCAAGTGTATTTGTGTGGCAGTGTATTTGTGTGTCAGTGTACTTGTGCGGCAGTGCATTTGTGTAGCAGTGTACTTGTGTGGCAGTGTATCTGTGTGTCAGTGTAGTTGTGTGGCAGTGTATTGCTGTGCCAGTGTATTTGTGTGCCAGTGTATTTGTGTGGCAGTATATTTGTGTGGCAGTGTACTTTTGTGCAAGTGTATTTGTGTGGCTGTGTACTTGTGTGCCAGTTTATTTTTGGGCAGTGCATTTGTGTGGCAGTATACCTGTGTGGCAGTGTATTTGTGGGCAGTGTATTTGTGTGGCAGTATACTTGGGTGGCAGTGTACTTGCGTGGCACTGTACTTGTGTGGCAGTGTATTTGTGTGACACTTTACTTGTGTGGCAGTGTACATGTGTGGCAGTGTACATGTGTGGCAGTGTGTTTGTGTGGCAGTGTACTTGTGCGCCAGTGTATGTGTGTGGCAGTGTACATGTGTGGCAGTGTATTTGTGTGGCAGTGTATATGTGTGGCAGTGTACATGTGTGGAAGTGTATTTGTGTGGCAGTGTACTTGTGCGGCAGTGTACATGTGTGGCAGTGTATTTGTGTGGCAGTGTATTTCTGTGGCAGTGTGCTTGTGTGGCAGTGTATTTGTGTGGCAGTGTATTTGTGTGGCCGTGTACCTGTGTGGCAGTGTATTTGTGTGTCAGTGTACTTGTGTGTCAGTGTATTTGTGTGGCAGTGTATTTGTGTGGCAGTGTACTTGAGTGGCAGTGTACTTGTGTAGCAGTGTACTTGTGTGGCAGTGTACTTTTGTGCAAGTGTATTTGTGTGGCAGTGTACTTGAGTGACAGTGTATTTGTGGGCAGTGTATTTGCATGGCAGTACACTTGTGTGCCAGTGTATCTGTGGGCAGTGTATTTGTGTAACAATTTACTTGTGTGGCAGTGTACTTGTGTGGCAGTGTACTTGTGTGGCAGTGTACTTGTGTGGCAGTGTATTTGTGTGGCAGTGTATTTGTGTAGAAGTGTACTTGTGTGGCAGTGTATTTCTGTGGCAGTGTTCTTGTGTGGCAGTGTATTTGTGTGGCAGTGTAATGGTGTGGCAGTGTACAAGTGCACAAGTGTATTTTTGTGGCACTATACTTGTGTGGCAGTGTACTTGTGTGACACTGTACTTGTGTGGCAGTGTACATGTGTGGCAGTGTACATGTGTGGCAGTATATTTGTGCGGCCGTGTACTTGTGTGCCAGTGTATGTTTGTGGCAGTGTACATGTGTGGCAGTGTATTTGTGTGGCAGTGTATATGTGTGGAAGTGTACATGTGTGGCAGTGTATTTGTGTGGCAGTGTACTGGTGTGGCAGTGTACATGTGTGGCAGTGTGTTTGTGTGGCAGTGTACTGGTGTGGCAGTGTACTTGTGTGGAAGTGTATTTGTGTGTCAGTGTAGTTGTGTGGCAGTGTATTGCTGTGCCAGTGTATTTGTGTGGCAGTATATTTGTGTGGCAGTGTACTTTTGTGCAAGTGTATTTGTGTGGCTGTGTACTTGTGTGGCAGTGCACTTGTGTGCTAGTGTATTTGTGTGGCAGTGTACTTGTGTGCCAGTGTATTTTTGGGCAGTGTATTTGTGTGGCAGTATACTTGTATGCCAGTGTATTTGTGGGCAGTGTATTTGTGTGGCAGTATACTTGGGTGGCAGTGTACTTGCATGGCACTGTACTTGTGTGGCAGTGTATTTGTGTGACACTGTACTTGTGTGGCAGTGTACATGTGTGACAGTGTATATGTGTGGCATTGTATTTGTGTGGCAGTGTACTTGTTTGCCAGTGTGTTTGAGTGGCAGTGTACATGTGTGGCAGTGTATATGTGTGGCAGTGTACATGTGTGGCACTGTATTTGTGTGGCAGTGTACTTGTCTGGCGGTGTACATGTGTGGCAGTGTACATGTGTGGCAGTGTACTTGTGTGGCAGTGTATTTGTATGGCAGTGTATTTGTGTGGCAGTGTACTTGTGTGGCAGTGTATTTGCACGGCAGTGTACTTGAGTGGCAGTGTATTTGTGTGGCAGTGTACCTGTCTGGCAGTGTAATTGTGTGGCAGTGTACCTGTGTGGCAGTGTATTTCTGTGGCAGTGCACTTGTGTGGCAGTGTATTTGTATGGCAGTGTATTTGTGTGGCAGTGTACTTGTGTGGCAGTGTATTTGCATGGCAGTGCACTTGAGTGGCAGTGTATTTGTGTGGCAGTGTACCTCTCTGGCAGTGTAATTGTGTGGCAGTGTACTTGTGTGGCAGTGTATTTGTGTCGAAGTGTACTTGTGTGGCAGTGAATTTGTGTGGCAGTGTACTTGTGTGGCAGTGTGTTTGTGTGGCATGTAATGGTGTGGCAGTGTACTTGTGTGCAAGTGTATTTGTGTGGCAGTGTATTTGTGTGGCAGTGTATTTGTGCGGCAGTGTACTTGTGTGGCAGTGCATTTGTGTAGCAGTGTATTTGTGTGGCAGTGTATTTGTGTGTCAGTGTACTTGTGTGCAAGTGTATTTGTGTGGTAGTGTATTTGTGCGGCAGTGTACTTGTGCGGCAGTGCATTTGTGTAGCAGTGTACTTGTGTGGCAGTGTGTCTGTGTGTCAGTGTAGTTGTGTGGCAGTGTATTGCTGTGCCAGTGTATTTGTGTGCCAGTATATTTGTGTGGCAGTGTACTTTTGTGCAAGTGTATTTGTGTGGCTGTGTACATGTGTGGCAGTGTAATTGTGTGCTAGTGTATTTGTGTGGCAGTGTACTTGTGTGCCAGTTTATTTGTGGGCAGTGCATTTGTGTGGCAGTATACCTGTGTGGCAGTGTATTTGTGGGCAGTGTATTTGTGTGGCAGTATACTTGGGTGGCAGTGTATTTGTGTGGCACTGTACTTGTGTGGCAGTGTATTTGTGTGACACTTTACTTGTGTGGCAGTGTACATGTGTGGCAGTATACTTATGAGGCAGTGTATTTGCATGGCAGTGTACTTTTGTGCAAGTGTATTTGTGTGGCAGTGTACTTGTGTGGCAGTGTACTTGTGTGGCAGTGTATTTTTGTGGCAGTGTATTTGTGTGGCAGTATACTTGTGTGGCAGTGTATTTGCATGGCAGTGTACTATTGTGCAAGTGTATTTGTGTGGCAGTGTACTTGTGTGGCAGTGTATTGTGTGGCAGTGTACTTGTGTGGCAGTGTACTTGCATGGAACTGTATATGTGAGGCAGTGTATCTGTGTCACAGTGTACTTGTGTGGCAGTGTATTTGTGTGGCAGTGTAGTTGTGTGCCAGTGTATTTGCGTGCCAGTGTATTTGTGTGGCAGTGTACTTCTGTGGCAGTGTATATGTGTGGCAGTGTACCTGTGTGGCAGTGTATTTGTGTGTCAGTGTACTTGTGTGTCAGTGTATTTGTGTGGCAGTGTATTTGTGTGCCAGTATACTTGTGTGCCAGTGTATTTGCATGGCAGTGTACTTTTGTGCAAGAGTATTTGTGTGGCAGTGTACTTGAGTGACAGTGTATTTGTGGGCAGTGTATTTGTGTGGCAGTACACTTGTGCGCCAGTGTATTTGTGGGCAGTGTATTTGTGTAACAATGTACTTGTGTGGCAGTGTACTTGTGTGGCAGTGTACTTGTGTAGCAGTGTACTTGTGTGGCAGTGTACATGTGTGGCAGTGTATTTGTGTGGAAGTGTACTTGTGTGGCAGTGTATTTCTGTGGCAGTGTACTTGTGTGGCAGTGTATTTGTGTGGCAGTGTAATGGTGTGGCAGTGTACTTGTGCGCAAGTTTATTTTTGTGGCACTATACTTGTGTGGCAGTGTACTTGTGTGACACTGTACTTGTGTGGCAGTGTACATGTGTGGCAGTGTACATGTGTGGCAGTATATTTGTGTGGCCGTGTACTTGTGTGCCAGTGTATTTGTGTTGCAGTGTACATGTGTTGCAGTGTATTTGTGTGGCAGTGTATATGTGTGGCAGTGTACATGTGTGGCAGTGTATTTGTTTGCCAGTGTACTTGTGTGGCAGTGTACATGTGTGGCAGTGTATTTGTGTGGCAGTGTACTTGTGTGGCAGTGTACTTGTGTGGCAGTGTACTTGTGTGGCAGTGAACTTGTGTGGCAGTGTATTTCTGTGGCAGTGTACTTGTGTGGCAGTGTATTTGTGTAGCAGTGTATTTGTGTGGCAGTTTATTTGTGCGGCAGTGCATTTGTGTAGCAGTGTACTTGTGTGGCAGTGTATTTGTGTGTCAGTGTAGTTGTGTGGCAGTGTATTGCTGTGCCAGTGTATTTGTGTGCCAGTGTATTTGTGTGGCAGTATATTTGTGTGGCAGTGTACTTTTGCGCAAGTGTATTTGTGTGGCTGTGTACTTGTGTGGCAGTGTACTTGTGTGCTAGTGTATCTGTGTGGCAGTGTACTTATGTGCCAGTGTATTTTTGGGCAGTGTATTTGTGTGGCAGTATACTTGTATGCCAGTGTATTTGTGGGCAGTGTATTTGTGTGGCAGTATACTTGGGTGGCAGTGTACTTGCGTGGCACTGTACTTGTGTGGCAGTGTATTTGTGTGACACTGTACTTGTGTGGCAGTGTACATGTGTGGCAGTGTATATGTGTGGCATTGTATTTGTGTGGCAGTGTACTTGTGTGCCAGTGTATTTGAGTGGCAGTGTACATGTGTGGCAATGTATATGTGTGGCAGTGTACATGTGTGGCAGTGTATTTGTGTGGCAGTGTACTTGTCTGGCGGTGTACATGTGTGGCAGTGTACATGTGTGGCAGTGTACTTGTGTGGCAATGTATTTGTATGGTAGTGTATTTGTGTGGCAGTGTACTTGTGTGGCAGTGTATTTGCATGGCAGTGTACTTGAGTGGCAGTGTATTTGTGTGGCAGTGTACCTGTCTGGCAGTGTAATTGTGTGGCAGTGTACTTGTGTGGCAGTGTATTTCTGTGGCAGTGTACTTGTGTGGCAGTGTATTTGTATGGCAGTGTATTTGTGTGGCAGTGTACTTGTGTGGCAGTGTATTTGCATGGCAGTGCACTTGAGTGGCAGTGTATTTGTGTGGCAGTGTACCTGTCTGGCAGTGTAATTGTGTGGCAGTGTACATGTGTGGCAGTGTATTTGTTTGGAAGTGTACTTGTGTGGCAGTGTATTTTTGTGGCAGTGTACTTGTGTGGCAGTGTGTTTGTGTGGCAGTGTAATGGTGTGGCAGTGTACTTGTGTGGCAGTGTATTTGTGCGGCAGTGTCCTTGTGTGGCAGTGTATTTGTGTGGCAGTGTACTTGTGTGCAAGTGTACTTGTGTGGCAGCGCATTTGTGCAGCAGTGTATTTGTGTGGCAGTGTATTTGTGTGTCAGTGTACTTGTGTGCAAGTGTATTTGTGTGGCAGTGTATTTGTGTGTCAGTGTACTTGTGCGGCAGTGCATTTGTGTAGCAGTGTACTTGTGTGGCAGTGTATCTGTGTGTCAGTGTAGTTGTGTGGCAGTGTATTGCTGTGCCAGTGTATTTGTGTGCCAGTGTATTTGTGTGGCAGTATATTTGTGTGGCAGTGTACTTTTGTGCAAGTGTATTTGTGTGGCTGTGTACTTGTGTGCCAGTTTATTTTTGGGCAGTGCATTTGTGTGGCAGTATACCTGTGTGGCAGTGTATTTGTGGGCAGTGTATTTGTGTGGCAGTATACTTGGGTGGCAGTGTACTTGCGTGGCACTGTACTTGTGTGGCAGTGTATTTGTGTGACACTTTACTTGTGTGGCAGTGTACATGTGTGGCAGTGTACATGTGTGGCAGTGTGTTTGTGTGGCAGTGTACTTGTGCGCCAGTGTATGTGTGTGGCAGTGTACATGTGTGGCAGTGTATTTGTGTGGCAGTGTATATGTGTGGCAGTGTACATGTGTGGAAGTGTATTTGTGTGGCAGTGTACTTGTGCGGCAGTGTACATGTGTGGCAGTGTATTTGTGTGGCAGTGTATTTCTGTGGCAGTGTGCTTGTGTGGCAGTGTATTTGTGTGGCAGTGTATTTGTGTGGCCGTGTACCTGTGTGGCAGTGTATTTGTGTGTCAGTGTACTTGTGTGTCAGTGTATTTGTGTGGCAGTGTATTTGTGTGGCAGTGTACTTGAGTGGCAGTGTACTTGTGTAGCAGTGTACTTGTGTGGCAGTGTACTTTTGTGCAAGTGTATTTGTGTGGCAGTGTACTTGAGTGACAGTGTATTTGTGGGCAGTGTATTTGCATGGCAGTACACTTGTGTGCCAGTGTATCTGTGGGCAGTGTATTTGTGTAACAATTTACTTGTGTGGCAGTGTACTTGTGTGGCAGTGTACTTGTGTGGCAGTGTACTTGTGTGGCAGTGTATTTGTGTGGCAGTGTATTTGTGTAGAAGTGTACTTGTGTGGCAGTGTATTTCTGTGGCAGTGTTCTTGTGTGGCAGTGTATTTGTGTGGCAGTGTAATGGTGTGGCAGTGTACAAGTGCACAAGTGTATTTTTGTGGCACTATACTTGTGTGGCAGTGTACTTGTGTGACACTGTACTTGTGTGGCAGTGTACATGTGTGGCAGTGTACATGTGTGGCAGTATATTTGTGCGGCCGTGTACTTGTGTGCCAGTGTATGTTTGTGGCAGTGTACATGTGTGGCAGTGTATTTGTGTGGCAGTGTATATGTGTGGAAGTGTACATGTGTGGCAGTGTATTTGTGTGGCAGTGTACTGGTGTGGCAGTGTACATGTGTGGCAGTGTGTTTGTGTGGCAGTGTACTGGTGTGGCAGTGTACTTGTGTGGAAGTGTATTTGTGTGTCAGTGTAGTTGTGTGGCAGTGTATTGCTGTGCCAGTGTATTTGTGTGCCAGTGTATTTGTGTGGCAGTATATTTGTGTGGCAGTGTACTTTTGTGCAAGTGTATTTGTGTGGCTGTGTACTTGTGTGGCAGTGCACTTGTGTGCTAGTGTATTTGTGTGGCAGTGTACTTGTGTGCCAGTGTATTTTTGGGCAGTGTATTTGTGTGGCAGTATACTTGTATGCCAGTGTATTTGTGGGCAGTGTATTTGTGTGGCAGTATACTTGGGTGGCAGTGTACTTGCATGGCACTGTACTTGTGTGGCAGTGTATTTGTGTGACACTGTACTTGTGTGGCAGTGTACATGTGTGACAGTGTATATGTGTGGCATTGTATTTGTGTGGCAGTGTACTTGTTTGCCAGTGTGTTTGAGTGGCAGTGTACATGTGTGGCAGTGTATATGTGTGGCAGTGTACATGTGTGGCACTGTATTTGTGTGGCAGTGTACTTGTCTGGCGGTGTACATGTGTGGCAGTGTACATGTGTGGCAGTGTACTTGTGTGGCAGTGTATTTGTATGGCAGTGTATTTGTGTGGCAGTGTACTTGTGTGGCAGTGTATTTGCACGGCAGTGTACTTGAGTGGCAGTGTATTTGTGTGGCAGTGTACCTGTCTGGCAGTGTAATTGTGTGGCAGTGTACCTGTGTGGCAGTGTATTTCTGTGGCAGTGCACTTGTGTGGCAGTGTATTTGTATGGCAGTGTATTTGTGTGGCAGTGTACTTGTGTGGCAGTGTATTTGCATGGCAGTGCACTTGAGTGGCAGTGTATTTGTGTGGCAGTGTACCTCTCTGGCAGTGTAATTGTGTGGCAGTGTACTTGTGTGGCAGTGTATTTGTGTCGAAGTGTACTTGTGTGGCAGTGAATTTGTGTGGCAGTGTACTTGTGTGGCAGTGTGTTTGTGTGGCATGTAATGGTGTGGCAGTGTACTTGTGTGCAAGTGTATTTGTGTGGCAGTGTATTTGTGTGGCAGTGTATTTGTGCGGCAGTGTACTTGTGTGGCAGTGCATTTGTGTAGCAGTGTATTTGTGTGGCAGTGTATTTGTGTGTCAGTGTACTTGTGTGCAAGTGTATTTGTGTGGTAGTGTATTTGTGCGGCAGTGTACTTGTGCGGCAGTGCATTTGTGTAGCAGTGTACTTGTGTGGCAGTGTGTCTGTGTGTCAGTGTAGTTGTGTGGCAGTGTATTGCTGTGCCAGTGTATTTGTGTGCCAGTATATTTGTGTGGCAGTGTACTTTTGTGCAAGTGTATTTGTGTGGCTGTGTACATGTGTGGCAGTGTAATTGTGTGCTAGTGTATTTGTGTGGCAGTGTACTTGTGTGCCAGTTTATTTGTGGGCAGTGCATTTGTGTGGCAGTATACCTGTGTGGCAGTGTATTTGTGGGCAGTGTATTTGTGTGGCAGTATACTTGGGTGGCAGTGTATTTGTGTGGCACTGTACTTGTGTGGCAGTGTATTTGTGTGACACTTTACTTGTGTGGCAGTGTACATGTGTGGCAGTATACTTATGAGGCAGTGTATTTGCATGGCAGTGTACTTTTGTGCAAGTGTATTTGTGTGGCAGTGTACTTGTGTGGCAGTGTACTTGTGTGGCAGTGTATTTTTGTGGCAGTGTATTTGTGTGGCAGTATACTTGTGTGGCAGTGTATTTGCATGGCAGTGTACTATTGTGCAAGTGTATTTGTGTGGCAGTGTACTTGTGTGGCAGTGTATTGTGTGGCAGTGTACTTGTGTGGCAGTGTATTTGTGTGGCAGTGTATTTGTGTGGCAGTGTATTTGTGTGGCAGTGTACTTGTGCGGCAGTGCATTTGTGTAGCAGTGTGTTTGTGTGTCAGTGTAGTTGTGTGGCAGTGTATTGCTGTGCCAGTGTATTTGTGTGCCAGTGTATTTGTGTGGCAGTATATTTGTGTGGCAGTGTACTTTTGTTCAAGTGTATTTGTGTGGCTGTGTACTTGTGTGGCAGTGTACTTGTGTGGTAGTTTATTTGTGTGGCAGTATATTTGGGTGGTAGTGTACTTGCATGGCAGTGTATTTGTGTGACACTGTACTTGTGTGGCAGTGCACATGTGTGGCAGTGTATTTGTGTGGCAGTGTACATGTGTGGCAGTGTATTAGTGTGGCAGTGTAAATGTGTGGCAGTGTACATGTGTAGCAGTGTACTTTTGTGGCAATGTACTTGGGTGGCAGTGTATTTCTGTGGCAGTCTATTTGTGTGGCACTGTATTTGTGTGGCAGTGTATTTGTGTGGCTGTGTACTTTTGTGCAAGTGTATTTGTGTGGCTGTGTACATGTGTGGCAGTTTATTTGTGGGCAGTGCATTTGTGTGGCAGTATACCTGTGTGGCAGTGTATTTGTGGGCAGTGTATTTGTGTGGCAGTATACTTGGGTGGCAGTGCACTTGTGTGGCACTGTACTTGTGTGGCAGTGTATTTGTGTGACACTTTACTTGTGTGGCAGTGTACATGTGTGGCAGTGTACATGTGTGGCAGTGCGTTTGTGTGGCAGTGTATATGTGTGGCAGTGTACATGTGTGGCAGTGTATTTGTGTGGCAGTGTACATGTGCGGCAGCGTACATGTGTGGCAGTGTATTTGTGTGGCAGTGTACTTGAGTGGCAGTGTACCTGTGTGGCAGTGTACTTGTGTGGCAGTGTACTTGTGTGGCAGTGTATTTCTGTGGCAGTGTACTTGTGTGGCAGTGTACTTGTGTGGCAGTGTACTTGTGTGGCAGTGTATTTGTGTGGCAGTGTATTTGTGTGGCAGTGTATTTGTGTGGCAGTGTACTTGTGTGGCAGTGTATTTGCATGGCAGTGTACTTGAGTGGCAGTGTATTTGCATGGCAGTAGATTTGTGTGGCAGTGTACTTGTGTGGCAGTGTACTTGTGTGGCATGCTATTTGTGTGCCAGTGTATTTTTGTGGCAGTGTACTTGTATGGCAGTGTACTTGTGTGGCCATGTATTTGTGTGGCAGTGTACTTGTGTGGCAGTGTATTTGTGTGGCAGTGTATTTGTGTGGCAGTATACTTGTGTGGCAGTGTATTTGCATGGCAGTGTACTATTGTGCAAGTGTATTTGTGTGGCAGTGTACTTGTGTGGCAGTGTACTTGTGTGGCAGTGTATTTGTGTGGCAGTGTATTTGTGTGGCAGTGTATTTGTGTGGCAGCGTACTTGTGCGGCAGTGCATTTGTGTAGCAGTGTGTTTGTGTGTCAGTGTAGTTGTGTGGCAGTGTATTGCTGTGCCAGTGTATTTGTGTGCCAGTGTATTTGTGTAGCAGTGTACTTGTGTGGCAGTGTGTTTGTGTGTCAGTGTAGTTGTGTGGCAGTGTATTGCTGTGCCAGTGTATTTGTGTGCCAGTGTATTTGTGTGGCAGTATATTTGTGTGGCAGTGTACTTTTGTTCAAGTGTATTTGTGTGGCTGTGTACTTGTGTGGCAGTGTACTTGTGTGGTAGATTATTTTTGTGGCAGTATATTTGGGTGGTAGTGTACTTGCATGGCAGTGTATTTGTGTGACACTGTACTTGTGTGGCAGTGTACATGTGTGGCAGTGTATTTGTGTGGCAGTGTACATGTGTGGCAGTGTATTAGTGTGGCAGTGTAAATGTGTGGCAGTGTACATGTGTAGCAGTGTACTTTTGTGGCAATGTACTTGGGTGGCAGTGTATTTCTGTGGCAGTCAACTTGTGTGGCACTGTATTTGTGTGGCAGTGTATTTGTGTGGCTGTGTACTTGTGTGGAAGTGTACATCTGTGGCAGTGTATTTGTGTGGCAGTGTACTTGTGCGGCAGTGTACATGTGTGGCAGTGTATTTGTGTGGCAGTGTACTTGAGTGGCAGTGTACTTGTGTGGCAGTGTACTTGTGTGGCAGTGTACTTGTGTGGCAGTGTATTTCTGTGGCAGTGTGCTTGTGTGGCAGTGTATTTGTGTGGCAGTGTATTTGTGTGGCAGTGTACCTGTGTGGCAGTGGATTTGTGTGTCAGTGTACTTGTGTGTCAGTGTATTTGTGTGGCAGTGTATTTGTGCGGCAGTATACTTGTGTGGCAGTGTATTTGCGCGGCAGTGTACTTTTGTGCAAGAGTATTTGTGTGGCAGTGTACTTGAGTAACAGTGTATTTGTGAGCAGTGTATTTGTGTGGCAGTACACTTGTGTGCCAGTGTATTTGTGGGCTGTGTATTTGTGTAACAATGTACTTGTGTGGCAGTGTACTTGTGTGGCAGTGTACTTGTGTGGCAGTGTAATTGTGTGGCAGTGTACTTGTGTGGCAGTGTACTTGTGTAGAAGTGTACTTGTGTGGCAGTGTATTTCTGTGGCAGTGTACTTGTGTGGCAGTGTATTTGTGTGGCAGTGTAATGGTGTGGCAGTGTACTTGTGCATAAGTGTATTTTTGTGGCACAATACTTGTGTGGCAGTGTACTTGTGTGACACTGTACTTGTGCGGCAGTGTACATGTGTGGCAGTGTACATGTGTGGCAGTGTATTTGTGTGGCCGTGTACTTGTGTGCCAGTGTATTTGTGTGGCAGTGTACATGTGTGGCAGTGTATTTGTGTGGCAGTGTATACGTGTGGCAGTGTACATGTGTGGCAGTGTATTTGTGTGGCAGTGTACTTGTGTGGCAGTGTACATGTGTGGCAGTGTATTTGTGTGGCAGTGTACTTGTCTGGCTGTGTACTTGTGTGGCAGTGTACTTGTGTGGCAGTAAACATGTGTGGCAGTGTATTTGTGTAGCAGTGTATTTGTGTGCAGTGTATTTGTGTATCAGTGTACTTGTGTGGAAGTGTATTTGTGTGGCTGTGTATTTGTGTGGCAGTGTACTTGTGCGGCAGTGCATTTGTGTAGCAGTGTACTTGTGTGGCAGTGTATTTGTGTGTCAGTGTAGTTGTGTGGCAGTGTATTGCTGTGCCAGTGTATTTGTGTGCCAGTGTATTTGTGTGGCAGTATATTTGTGTGGCAGTGCACTTTTGTGCAAGTGTATTTGTGTGCTAGTGTATTTGTGTGGCAGTGTACTTGTGTGCCAGTGTATTTTTGGGCAGTATATTTGTGTGGCAGTTTACTTGTATGCCAGTGTATTTGTGGGCAGTGTATTTGTGTGGCAGTATACTTGGGTGGCAGTGTACTTGCGTGGCACTGTACTTGTGTGGCAGTGTATTTGTGTGACACTGTACTTGTGTGGCAGTGTACATGTGTGGCAGTGTATATGTGTGGCATTGTATTTGTGTGGCAGTGTACTTGTGTGCCAGTGTGTTTGACTGGCAGTGTACATGTGTGGCAGTGTATATGTGTGGCAGTGTACATGTGTGGCAGTGTATTTGCGTGGCAGTGTACTTGTCTGGCGGTGTACATGTGTGGCAGTGTACATGTGTGGCAGTGTACTTGTGTGGCAGTGTATTTGTATGGCAGTGTATTTGTGTGGCAGTGTACTTGTGTGGCAGTGTATTTGCATGGCAGTGTACTTGAGTGGCAGTGTATTTGTGTGGCAGTGTACCTGTCTGGCAGTGTAATTGTGTGGCAGTGTACTTGTGTGGCAGTGTATTTCTGTGGCAGTGTACTTGTGTGGCAGTGTATTTGTACGGCAGTGTATTTGTGTGGCAGTGTACTTGTGTGGCAGTGTATTTGCATGGCAGTGCACTTGAGTGGCAGTGTGTTTGTGTGGCAGTGTACCTCTCTGGCAGTGTAATTGTGTGGCAGTGTACTTGTGTGGCAGTGTATTTGTGTGGAAGTGTACTTGTGTGGCAGTGTGTTTGTGTGGCAGTGTACTTGTGTGGCAGTGTGTTTGTGTGGCAGTGTAATGGTGTGGCAGTGTACATGTGTGCAAGTGTATTTGTGTGGCAGTGTCCTTGTGTGGCAGTGTATTTGTGTGGCAGTGTAATGGTGTGGCAGTGTACTTGTGTGGCAGTGCATTTGTGTAGCAGTGTAATTGTGTGGCAGTGTATTTGTGTGTCAGTGTACTTGTGTGCAAGTGTATTTGTGTGGCAGTGTATTTGTGCGGCAGTGTACTTGTGCGGCAGTGCATTTTTGTAGCAGTGTACTTGTGTGGCAGTGTGTCTGTGTGTCAGTGTAGTTGTGTGGCAGAGTAATTCTGTGCTAGTGTATTTGTGTGGCAGTGTACTTGTGTGCCAGTTTATTTGTGGGCAGTGCATTTGTGTGGTAGTATACCTGTGTGGTAATGTATTTGTGGGCAGTGTATTTGTGTGGCAGTATACTTGGGTGGCAGTGAACTTGCGTGGCACTGTACTTGTGTGGCAGTGTATTTGTGTGACACTTTACTTGTGTGGCAGTGTACATGTTTGGCAGTGTACATGTGTGGCAGTGTGTTTGTGTGGCAGTGTACTTGTGCGCCAGTGTATGTGTGTGGCAGTGTACATGTGTGGCAGTGTATTTGTGTGCCAGTGTATATGTGTGGCAGCGCACATGTGTGGCAGTGTATTTGTGTGGCAGTGTACTTGTGCGGCAGTGTACATGTGTGGCAGTGTATTTTTGTGGCAGTGTACTTGAGTGGCAGTGTACCTGTGTGGCAGTGTACTTGTGTGGCAGTGTACTTGTGTGGCAGTGTATTTCTGTGGCAGTGTACTTGTATGGCAGTGTACTTGTGTGGCCATGTATTTGTGTGGCAGTGTATTTGTGTGCCGGTGTATTTTTCTGGCAGTGTATTTGTGTGGCAGTGTAATTGTGTGTCAGTGTACTTGTGTGGCAGTGTATTTGCATGGCAGTGTACTTTTGTGCAAGTGTATTTGTGTGGCAGTGTACTTGTGTGGCAGTGTACTTGTGTGGCAGTGTATTTGTGTGGCAGTGTATTTGTGTGGCAGTATACTTGTGTGGCAGTGTATTTGCATGGCAGTGTACTATTGTGCAAGTGTATTTGTGTGGCAGTGTATTGGTGCGGCAGTGTACTTGTGCGGCAGTGCATTTGTGTAGCAGTGTATTTGTGTGCCAGTGTATTTGTGTGGCAGTATATTTGGGTGGCAGTGTACTTGCATGGCAGTGTATTTGTGTGACACTGTACTTGTGTGGCAGTGTACATGTGTGGCAGTGTATTAGTGTGGCAGTGTAAATGTGTGGCAGTGTACATGTGTAGCAGTGTATTTTGTGGCAATGTACTTGGGTGGCAGTGTATTTCTGTGGCAGTGTACTTGTGTGGCACTGTATTTGTGTGGCAGTGTATTTGTGTGGCAGTGTACTTGTGTGGCAGTGTATTTGCATGGCAGTGTACTTGAGTGGCAGTGTATTTGTGTGGCAGTGTACTTGTGTGGCATGGTACTTATGTGGCAGTGTATTTGTGCGGCAGTGTACTTGTATGGCATTGTACTTGTGTGGCAGTGTATTTGTGTGCCGGTGTATTTTTCTGGCAGAGTATTTGTGTGGCAGTGTATTTGTGTTGCAGTTTACTTGTGTGGCAGTGTATTTGTGTGGCAGTGTATTTGTGTGGAAGTGTATTTGTATGGCAGTGTACTTGTGTGGCAGTGTATTTGTGTGGCAGTGTACTTGCATGGCAGTGCATTTGTGTGGCTGTGTAAGTGTGTGGACATGTATTTGTGTGGCAGAGTATTTGTGTGGCAGTGTACATGTGTGGCCGAGTATTTGTGTGGCAGTGTACTTGTGTGGCAGTATATTTGTGTAGCAGTGTATTTGTGTGTCCGTGTACTTGTGTGGCAGTGTGTTGGTGTCGTAGTGTGCTTGAGTGGCAATGTATTTGTGTGAAAGTGTATTAGTGTGACAGTGTATTTGAGTGGCAGTGTATTTGGGTGGCAGTGTAATTGTGTGGCAGATTATTTGTGTGGCAGTGTACTTGTGTGCCCGTGTACTGGCGTGGCAGTGTACTTGAGTTGCTGTGTATTTGTGGGCAGTGTATTTGTGTGGCAATGTACTTGTGTGGCAGTGTAGTTGTGTGCCAGTGTATGTGTGTGCCAGTGTACTTCTGTGGCAGTGTGCTTGTGTGGCAGTGTATTTGTGTGGCAGTGTTCTTGTGTGGCAGTGTACTTGTGTAGCAGTGTATTTGTGTGACATTGTATTTGAGTAGCAGTGTACTTGTGTGGCACTGTATTTGCGTGGCAGTGTACTTGTATGGCAGTGTATTTGTGTGGCAGTGTACCTGAGTAGCAGTGTACTGTGTGGCTCTGTATATGTGTGGCAGTGTATTTGTGTGGCAGTGTCTTTGTGGGCAGTGTATTTGTGGGCAGTGTATTTGAGTAGCAGTGTACTTGTGTGGCACTGTATTTGTGTGGCAGTGTATTTGTGTGGCAGTGTATGTGTGTGACAGTGTATTTGTGTGACAGTGTATTTGTTGGCAGTGTATTTGTGGGCAGTGTACTTGTGTGGCAGTGTACTTGTGTGCCAGTGTATTAGTGTGCCAGTGTATTTGTGTGACAGTGTATTTGTGGGCAGTGTTTTTGTGGGCAGTGCATTTGTGTAGCAGTGTATTTGTGTGGCAGTGTACTTGTGAGGCAGTCGAATTGTGTGGCAGCGTACTTCTGTGGCAGTGTATATGTGTGACAGTGTATTTGTGTGACAGTGTATTTGAGCGGCAGTGTATTTGTGTGACAGTGTACTTGTGTGGCAGTGTATATGTGTGGCAGTGTACTTGTGTGGAAGTGTATTTGTGTGGCAGTGTATTTGTGTGGCAGTGTACTTGTGTGGCAGTGTATTTGAGTGGCAGTGTATTTGTATGACAGTGTACTTGTGTGGCAGTGTATTTGCATGGCAGTGCACTTGAGTTCCAGTGTGTGTGTGTGGCAGTGTATTTGTGTAGCAGTGTAGTTGTGTGGTAGTGTAATTGTGTGGCAGTGTAATTGAGTGGCAGTGTACTTGTGTGGCAGTGTATTTTGTGGCAGTGTACCTGTGTGGCAGTGTATTTGTGTGTCATTCGACCTGTGTGTCAGTGTGTATGTGTGGCAGTGCATTTCTGTGGCAGTGTCCTTGTGTGGCAGTGTATTTGGATGGCAGTGTAATTGAGTGGCAGTGTATTCGTGTGGTAGTGTACTTGTATGGAAGTGTATTTGTGTGGCAGTGTACTTGTGTGGCAGTGTATCGCTGTGCCAGTGTAGTTGTGTGGCAGTCTATTTGTGTGGCAATGTATTTGAGTGGCTGTATACTTGTGTGCGAGTGAACTTGTGTGGCAGTGTACTTGTGTGCCATTGTATTTGTGGGCAATGTATTTGTGTGGCAGTATACTTGTGTGGCAGTGTACTTGCGTGGTACTGTATTTGTTTGGCAGTGTATTTGTGTCACACTGTACTTGTGTGGCAGTGCATTTGTGTGGCAGTGCAGTTGTATGCCAGTGTATTTGTGTGCCAGTGTATTTGTGTGGCAGTGTAATTGTGTGGCAGTGTATTTGTGTGGCAGGGTGCCTGTGTGGCAGTGTATATGTGTGGCAGAGTACTTGTGTGGCAGTGGATTTGCATGGCAGTGTAATTGAGTTGCAGTGTATTTGTGTGGCAGTGTATTTGTGTGGCAGTGTATTTGTGTGGCAGTGTACTTGTGTGCCAGTGTATTAGTGTGCCAGTGTATTTGTGTGGCAGTGTATTTGTGGGCAGTGTATTTGTGGGCAGTGTGTTTGGGTGGCAGTGTATTTATTGGCAGTGTATTTGTGGGCAGTGTACTTGTGTGGCAGTGTACTTGTATGCCAGTGTATTAGTGTGCCAGTGTATTTGTGTGACAGTGTATTTGTGGGCAGTGTATTTGTGGGCAGTGTGTTTGGGTGGCAGTGTATTTGTGTGGCTGTGTAATTGTGTGGCAGTGTACTTGTGTGGCAGTGTATTTGTGTGGCTTACTATTTGTGTGGCAGTTTATTTGTGTGGCAGTGTACTTATGTGACAGTGCATTTGTGTAGCAGTGTATTTGTGTGGCAGTGTACCTGTGTGGTAGTCTATTTGTGTGGCAGTGTACTTGTGTGCCAGTGTATTTGTGTATCAGTGTATTTGTGTGGCAGTGTTTTTGGGTGGCAGTGTATTTGTGTGGCTGTGTAATTGTGTGGCAGTGTACTTGTGTGACAGTGCATTTGTGTAGAAGTGCATTTGTGTGGCAGTGTACTTGTGAGGCAGTCTATTTGTGTGGCAGCGTACTTCTGTGGCAGTGTATATGTGTGACAGTGTATTTGTGTGACAGTGTATTTGAGTGGCAGTGTATTTGTGTGACAGTGTACTTGTGTGGCAGTGTATATGTGTGGCAGTGTACTTGTGTGGAAGTGTACTTGTGTGGCAGTGTATTTGTGTGGCAGTGTACTTGTGTGGCAGTGTATTTGAGTGGCAGTGTATTTGTGTGACAGTGTACTTGTGTGGCAGTGTATTTGCATGGCAGTGCACTTGAGTTCCAGTGTGTTTGTGTGGCACTGTAAATGTGTGCCAGTGTATTTGAGTGGCAGTGTACTTGTACGGCAGTGTATTTGTGTGGCAGTGTATTTGTGTAGCAGTGTATTTATGTGCCAGTGTATCTGTGTGGCAGTGTACTTGTGTGCAAATGTATTTGTGTGGCAGTGTAGTTGTGTGGCAGTGCAATTGTGTGGCAGTGTAATTGAGTGGCAGTGTACTTGTGTGGCAGTGTATTGTGTGGCAGTGTACCTGTGTGGCAGTGTATTTGTGTGTCATTCTACTTGTGTGTCAGTGTGTATGTTTGGCAGTGCATTTCTGTGGCAGTGTCCTTGTGTGGCAGTGTATTTGGATGGCAGTGTAATTGAGTGGCAGTGTATTCGTGTGGTAGTGTACTTGTATGGCAGTGTATTTGTGTGGCAGTGTACCTGTGTGGCAGTGTATCGCTGTGCCAGTGTAGTTGTGTGGCAGTCTATTTGTGTGGCAATGTATTTGTGTGGCTGTATACTTGTGTGCGAGTGTATTTGTGTGGCAGTGTACTTGTGTGGCAGTGTAATTGTGTGCCAGTATATTTGTGGGCAATGTATTTGTGTGGCAGTATACTTGCGTGGCAGTGTACTTGCGTGGCACTGTATTTGTTTGGCAGTGTATTTGTGTCACACTGTACTTGTGTGGCAGTGCATTTGTGTGGCAGTGCAGTTGTATGCCAGTGTGTTTGTGTGCCAGTGTATTTGTGTGGCAGTGTAATTGTGTGGCAGTGTATTTGTGTGGCAGGGTACCTGTGTGGCAGTGTATATGTGTGGCAGAGTACTTGTGTGGCAGTGGAGTTGCATGGCAGTGTAATTGAGTTGCAGTGTATTTGTGTGGCAGTGTACTTGTATGGCAGTGTATTTGTGTGGCGCTGTATTTGTGTGGCAGTGTAATTGTGTGGCAGTGTATTTGTGTGGCAGTGTACCTGTGTGGCAGTGTATTTGCATGACAGTGTACTTTTGTGCAAGTGTATTTGTGTGGCTGTGTACTTGTGTGGCAGAGTAATTGTGTGCTAGTGTATTTGTGTGGCAGTGTACTTGTGTGCCAGTTTATTTGTGGGCAGTGCATTTGTGTGGTAGTATACCTGTGTGGCAATGTATTTGTGGGCAGTGTATTTGTGTGGCAGTATACTTGGGTGGCAGTGTACTTGCGTGGCACTGTACTTGTGTGGCAGTGTATTTGTGTGACACTTTACTTGTGTGGCAGTGTACATGTGTGGCAGTGTACATGTGTGGCAGTGTGTTTGTGTGGCAGTGTACTTGTGCGCCAGTGTATGTGTGTGGCAGTGTACATGTGTGGCAGTGTATTTGTGCGCCAGTGTATATGTGTGGCAGCGCACATGTGTGGCAGTGTATTTGTGTGGCAGTGTACTTGTGCGGCAGTGTACATGTGTGGCAGTGTATTTTTGTGGCAGTGTACTTGAGTGGCAGTGTACCTGTGTGGCAGTGTACTTGTGTGGCAGTGTACTTGTGTGGCAGTGTATTTCTGTGGCAGTGTACTTGTATGGCAGTGTACTTGTGTGGCCATGTATTTGTGTGGCAGTGTATTTGTGTGCCGGTGTATTTTTCTGGCAGTGTATTTGTGTGGCAGTGTAATTGTGTGTCAGTGTACTTGTGTGTCAGTGTATTTGTGTTGCAGTGTATTTGTGTGGCAGTGTATTTGTGTGGCAGTGTACATGTGTGGCAGTGCATTTGTGTAGCAGTGTAATTGTGTGGCAGTGTACATGTGTGGCAGTGTATTTGTGTGTCAGTGTAGTTGTGTGGCAGTGTATTGCTGTGCCAATGTATGTGTGGGCAGTGTATTTGTGTGGCACTATACTTGTGTGCCATTGTATTTATGGGCAGTTTATTTCTGTGGCAGTATACTTTGGTGGCAGTGTACTTGTGTGGCACTGTACATGTGTTGCAGTGTATTTGTGTGACAGCGTACTTGTGTGGCTGTGTATTTGTGTGGCAGTGTAGTTGTGTGGCAGTGTAATTGTGTGGCAGTGAATTTGTGTGGCAGTGTACTTGTGTGGCAGTGTACATGTGTGGCAGTGTATTTGTGTGGCAGTGTACTTGTGTAGCAGTGCACTTGTGTGGAAGTGTACTTGTGTGACAGTGTATTTGTGTGGCAGTGTACTTGTGTGGCGGTGTACTTGTGTGGCAGTGTATTTGATTGTCTGTCTAATTGCATGGCAGTGTACATGTGTGGCAGTGTATTTGTGTCGCAGTGTACTTGTGTGGCAGTGTACTTGTGTGGCAGTGTATTTGTGTGACAGTATATTTTTGTGGCAGTGTATTTGTGTTGCAGTGTTCTTGTGTGGCAGTGTATTTGAATGGCAGTGTAATTGAGTGGAAGTGTATTTGTGTGGCAGTGTACCTGTCTTGCAGTGTATTTGTCTGGCAGTGTACTTGTGTGGCAGTGTTCTTGTGTGGCAGTGTATTTGTGTGGCAGTGTACTTGTGTGGCAGTGTTCTTTTATGGCAGTGTATTTGTGTAGCAGTGTACTTGTGTGGCAGTGTACTTGTGTGGCAGTGTATTTGTGTGGCAGTGTATTTGTGTAGCAGTGTATTTGTGTGGCAGTGTACGTGTGTGGAAGTGTACTTGTGTGGCAGTGTATTTGTGTGGCAGTGTACTGGTGTGGCAGTGTATTTGCATGGCAGTGTACTTGAGTGGCAGTGTACTTGTACGGCAGTGAATTTGTGTGGCAGTGTACTTGAGTTGCAGTGTGTTTGTGTGCCAGTGTATTTGTGTGGCAGTGTACTTGTACGGCAGTGTATTTGTGGGCAGTGTATTTGAGTAGCAGTGTACTGTGTGGCACTGTATTTGTGTGGCAGTGTTTCTGTGTGGCAGTGTATTTGTGTGACTGTGTATTTATGTGACAGTGCATTTGTGTGACAGTATATTGAGTGGCAGTGTGTTTGTGTGGCAGTGTATTTGTGTGGCAGTGTACTTGTTTGCCAGTGTATTTGTGTGCCAGTTTATTTGTGTGAAAGTGTATTTGTGGGCAGTGGATTTGTGGGCAGTGTATTTTTGTGGCAGTGTACTTGTGTGGCAGTGTATTTGTGTGCTTGGGTGGCAGGGAACTTGCATGGCACTGTACTTTTGTGGCAGTGTATTTGTGTGACACTGTACTAGTGTGGCAGTGTACATGTGTGGCAGTGTTCATGTGTGGCAGTGTATTTGTGTGGCAGTGTACATGTGTGGCAGTGTACTTGTGAGGCACTGTAATTGTGTGGCAGTGTACTTGTGTGGCAGTGTATTTGTGTGGCAGTGTATTTGAGTAGCAGTGTACTTGTGTGGCACTATATTTGTGTGGCAGTGTATTGGTGTGGCATTGTATTTGTGTGACAGTGTATTTGTGTGACACTGTATTTGTGGGCTGTATATTTGGTGCCAGTGTATTTGTGTGGCAGTGAATTTGTGTGGCAGTGTACTTGTGTGGCAGTGTACATGTGTGGCAGTGAATTTGTGTGGCAGAGTACTTGTGTAGCAGTGTGCTTGTGTGGAAGTGTAATTGTGTGGCAGTGTATTTGTGTGGCAGTGTACTTGTGTGGCAGTGTACTTGTGTGGCAGTGTATTTGTGTGGCAGCGTACTTGCATGGCAGTTTACTTGCATGGCTGTGTACTTGTGTGGCAGTGTACTTGTGTGGCAGTGTATTTGTGTGGCAGTGTATTATTGTGGCAGTGTATTTGTGTTGCAGTGTACATGTGCGGCAGTGTATTTGAATGGCAGTGTACTTGAGTGGAAGTGTATTTGTGGGCAGTGTATTTGTGTGGCTGTGTTTTTGAGTGGCAGTGTATTTGTGTGGCAGTGTACTTGTGTGGCAGTGTATTTGCATGGCAGTGTACTTGTGCTGCAGTGTATTTGTGTGGCAGTGTATTTGTGTTGCAGTGTATTTGTGTGGCAGTGTATTTGTGTGGCAGTGTACTTGTGTAGCAGTGTATTTGCATGGCAGTGTACTTGTGCTGCAGTGTATTTGTGTGGCAGTGTATTTGTGTTGCAGTGTATTTGTGTGGCAGTGTATTTGTGTTGCAGTGTATTTGTGTGGCAGTGTATTTGTGTGGCAGTGTACATGTGTGGCAGTGTATTAGTTTGGCAGTGTACTTGTGCTGCAGTGTATTTGCATGGCAGTGTACTTGTGCTGCAGTGTATTTGTGTGGCAGTGTATTTGTGTGGCAGTGTACTTGTGTGGCAGTGTATTTGCATGGCAGTGTACTTGTGCTGCAGTGTATTTGTGTGGCAGTGTATTTGTGTTGCAGTGTATTTGTGTGGCAGTTTATTTGTGTTGCAGTGTATTTGTGTGGCAGTGTATTTGTGTTGCAGTGTATTTGTGTGGCAGTGTATTTGTGTGGCAGTGTACATGTGTGGCAGTGCATTTGTGTAGCAGTGTAATTGTGTGGCAGTGTACATGTGTGGCAGTGTATTTGTGTGTCAGTGTAGTTGTGTGGCAGTGTATTGCTGTGCCAATGTATGTGTGGGCAGTGTATTTGTGTGGCACTATACTTGTGTGCCATTGTATTTATGGGCAGTTTATTTCTGTGGCAGTATACTTTGGTGGCAGTGTACTTGTGTGGCACTGTACATGTGTTGCAGTGTATTTGTGTGACAGCGTACTTGTGTGGCTGTGTATTTGTGTGGCAGTGTAGTTGTGTGGCAGTGTAATTGTGTGGCAGTGAATTTGTGTGGCAGTGTACTTGTGTGGCAGTGTACATGTGTGGCAGTGTATTTGTGTGGCAGTGTACTTGTGTAGCAGTGCACTTGTGTGGAAGTGTACTTGTGTGACAGTGTATTTGTGTGGCAGTGTACTTGTGTGGCGGTGTACTTGTGTGGCAGTGTATTTGATTGTCTGTCTAATTGCATGGCAGTGTACATGTGTGGCAGTGTATTTGTGTCGCAGTGTACTTGTGTGGCAGTGTACTTGTGTGGCAGTGTATTTGTGTGACAGTATATTTTTGTGGCAGTGTATTTGTGTTGCAGTGTTCTTGTGTGGCAGTGTATTTGAATGGCAGTGTACTTGAGTGGAAGTGTATTTGTGGGCAGTGTATTTGTGTGGCTGTGTTTTTGAGTGGCAGTGTATTTGTGTGGCAGTGTACTTGTGTGGCAGTGTATTTGCATGGCAGTGTACTTGTGCTGCAGTGTATTTGTGTGGCAGTGTATTTGTGTTGCAGTGTATTTGTGTGGCAGTGTATTTGTGTGGCAGTGTACTTGTGTAGCAGTGTATTTGCATGGCAGTGTACTTGTGCTGCAGTGTATTTGTGTGGCAGTGTATTTGTGTTGCAGTGTATTTGTGTGGCAGTGTATTTGTGTTGCAGTGTATTTGTGTGGCAGTGTATTTGTGTGGCAGTGTACATGTGTGGCAGTGTATTAGTTTGGCAGTGTACTTGTGCTGCAGTGTATTTGCATGGCAGTGTACTTGTGCTGCAGTGTATTTGTGTGGCAGTGTATTTGTGTGGCAGTGTACTTGTGTGGCAGTGTATTTGCATGGCAGTGTACTTGTGCTGCAGTGTATTTGTGTGGCAGTGTATTTGTGTTGCAGTGTATTTGTGTGGCAGTGTATTTGTGTTGCAGTGTATTTGTGTGGCAGTGTATTTGTGTTGCAGTGTATTTGTGTGGCAGTGTAATTGTGTGGCAGTGTACATGTGTGGCAGTGTATTTGTGTGTCAGTGTAGTTGTGTGGCAGTGTATTGCTGTGCCAATGTATGTGTGGGCAGTGTATTTGTGTGGCACTATACTTGTGTGCCATTGTATTTATGGGCAGTTTATTTCTGTGGCAGTATACTTTGGTGGCAGTGTACTTGTGTGGCACTGTACATGTGTTGCAGTGTATTTGTGTGACAGCGTACTTGTGTGGCTGTGTATTTGTGTGGCAGTGTAGTTGTGTGGCAGTGTAATTGTGTGGCAGTGAATTTGTGTGGCAGTGTACTTGTGTGGCAGTGTACATGTGTGGCAGTGTATTTGTGTGGCAGTGTACTTGTGTAGCAGTGCACTTGTGTGGAAGTGTACTTGTGTGACAGTGTATTTGTGTGGCAGTGTACTTGTGTGGCGGTGTACTTGTGTGGCAGTGTATTTGATTGTCTGTCTAATTGCATGGCAGTGTACATGTGTGGCAGTGTATTTGTGTCGCAGTGTACTTGTGTGGCAGTGTACTTGTGTGGCAGTGTATTTGTGTGACAGTATATTTTTGTGGCAGTGTATTTGTGTTGCAGTGTTCTTGTGTGGCAGTGTATTTGAATGGCAGTGTAACTGAGTGGAAGTGTATTTGTGTGGCAGTGTACCTGTCTTGCAGTGTATTTGTCTGGCAGTGTACTTGTGTGGCAGTGTTCTTGTGTGGCAGTGTATTTGTGTGGCAGTGTACTTGTGTGGCAGTGTTCTTTTATGGCAGTGTATTTGTGTAGCAGTGTACTTGTGTGGCAGTGTACTTGTGTGGCAGTGTATTTGTGTGGCAGTGTATTTGTGTAGCAGTGTATTTGTGTGGCAGTGTACGTGTGTGGAAGTGTACTTGTGTGGCAGTGTATTTGTGTGGCAGTGTACTGGTGTGGCAGTGTATTTGCATGGCAGTGTACTTGAGTGGCAGTGTACTTGTACGGCAGTGAATTTGTGTGGCAGTGTACTTGAGTTGCAGTGTGTTTGTGTGCCAGTGTATTTGTGTGGCAGTGTACTTGTACGGCAGTGTATTTGTGGGCAGTGTATTTGAGTAGCAGTGTACTGTGTGGCACTGTATTTGTGTGGCAGTGTTTCTGTGTGGCAGTGTATTTGTGTGACTGTGTATTTATGTGACAGTGCATTTGTGTGACAGTATATTGAGTGGCAGTGTGTTTGTGTGGCAGTGTATTTGTGTGGCAGTGTACTTGTTTGCCAGTGTATTTGTGTGCCAATTTATTTGTGTGAAAGTGTATTTGTGGGCAGTGGATTTGTGGGCAGTGTATTTTTGTGGCAGTGTACTTGTGTGGCAGTGGATTTGTGTGCCAGTGCATTTGTGTAACAGTGTACTTGTGCAGCAGTGCATTTGTGTAGCAGTGTACTTGTGTGGCAGTGTATTTGTGTGTCAGTGTAGTTGTGTGGCAGTGTATTGCTGTGCCAGTGTATTTGTGTGCCAGTGTATCTGTGTGGCAGTGTATTTGTGTGGCAGTGTACTGGTGTGGCAGTGTATTTGCATGGCAGTGTACTTGTACGGCAGTGTATTTGTGGGCAGTGTATTTGAGTAGCAGTGTACTGTGTGGCACTGTATTTGTGTGGCAGTGTTTCTGTGTGGCAGTGTATTTGTGTGACTGTGTATTTATGTGACAGTGCATTAGTGTGACAGTATATTGAGTGGCAGTGTGTTTGTGTGGCAGTGTATTTGTGTGGCAGTGTACTTGTTTGCCAGTGTATTTGTGTGCCAGTTTATTTGTGTGAAAGTGTATTTGTGGGCAGTGGATTTGTGGGCAGTGTATTTTTGTGGCAGTGTACTTGTGTGGCAGTGTATTTGTGTGCTTGGGTGGCAGGGAACTTGCATGGCACTGTACTTTTGTGGCAGTGTATTTGTGTGACACTGTACTAGTGTGGCAGTGTACATGTGTGGCAGTGTTCATGTGTGGCAGTGTATTTGTGTGGCAGTGTACATGTGTGGCAGTGTACTTGTGAGGCACTGTAATTGTGTGGCAGTGTACTTGTGTGGCTGTGTATTTGTGTGGCAGTGTATTTGAGTAGCAGTGTACTTGTGTGGCACTGTATTTGTGTGGCAGTGTATTGGTGTGGCATTGTATTTGTGTGACAGTGTATTTGTGTGACACTGTATTTGTGGGCTGTATATTTGTGTGGCAGTGTACTTGTGTGCCAGTGTATTAGTGTGCCAGTGTATTTGTGGGCAGTGTATTTGTGTGCAGTGTATTTGTGTGGCAGTGTACTTGTGTGCCAGTGTATTTGGTGCCAGTGTATTTGTGTGGCAGTGAATTTGTGTGGCAGTGTACTTGTGTGGCAGTGTACATGTGTGGCAGTGAATTTGTGTGGCAGAGTACTTGTGTAGCAGTGTGCTTGTGTGGAAGTGTACTTGTGTGGCAGTGTATTTGTGTGGCAGTGTACTTGTGTGGCAGTGTACTTGTGTGGCAGTGTATTTGTGTGGCAGCGTACTTGCATGGCAGTTTACTTGCATGGCTGTGTACTTGTGTGGCAGTGTACTTGTGTGGCAGTGTATTTGTGTGGCAGTGTATTATTGTGGCAGTGTATTTGTGTTGCAGTGTACATGTGCGGCAGTGTATTTGAATGGCAGTGTACTTGAGTGGAAGTGTATTTGTGTGGCAGTGTACCTGTCTGGCAGTGTATTTGTCTGGCAGTGTACTTGTGTGGCAGTATACTTGTGCGGCAGTATATTTGAGTGGCAGTGTATTTGTGTGGCAGTGCACTTGTATGGCAGTGTATTTTTGTGGCAGTGTACTTGTATGGCAGTGTATGTGTAGCAGTGTACTTGTGCGGAAGTGTACTTGTGTGGCAGTGTATTTGTGTGGCAGTGTACTTGTGTGGCAGTGTATTTGAGTGCCACTGTATTTTTGTGGCAGTGTATTGGTGTGGCATTGTATTTGTGTGACAGTGTATTTGTGTGACACTGTATTTGTGGGCTGTATATTTGTGTGGCAGTGTACTTGTGTGCCAGTGTATTAGTGTGCCAGTGTATTTGTGGGCAGTGTATTTGTGTGCAGTGTATTTGTGTGGCAGTGTACTTGTGTGCCAGTGTATTTGTGTGCCAGTGTATTTGTGTGGCAGTGTATTTGTGTGGCAATGTCTTTGTGTGGCAAATGTAATTGTGTGGCAGTGTACTTGTGTGGCAGTATATTTGTGTGGCAATGTATTTGTGTGGCAGTGTATTTGTGTGGCAGTGTACTTGTGTGGAAGTGTACATGTGTGGCAGTGTATTTGTGTGGCAGTGTACCCGTGTGGCAGTGAATTTGAGTGGCAGTGTATTTGCGTGGCAGTGTACTTGTGTGGCAGTGTTTTTGCATGGCAGTGTACTTGTGTTGCAGTGTATTTGTGTGGCAGTGTACTTGTGTTGCAGTGTATTCATGTGCCAGTGTGTTTGTGTGGCAGTGTAATTGCGTGCCAGTGTATTTGTGTGGCAGTGTACTTGTACGGCAGTGTATTTGTTTGGCAGTGTATTTGTGTGGAAGAGTCTATGTGTGGCAGTGTACTTGTGTGGAGGTGTACTTGAGTTGCAGTGTATATGTGTGGCAGTGTACTTGTGTGGCAGTGTATTTGAGTGGCAGTGTATTTGTGTGGCAGTGTACTTGTGTGGCAGTGTATTTGCATGGCAGTGTACTTGTGTTGCAGTGTATTTGTGTGGCAGTGTAGTTCTGTTGCAGTGTATTTGTGTGCCAGTGTGTTTGTATGGCATTGTAACTGTGTGCCAGTGTATTTGTGTGGCAGTGTACTTGTATGGCAGTGTATTTGTGTGGCAGTGTATTTTTGTGGCAGTGTATTTGTGTGGCAGTGTACTTGTATGGCAGTGTATTTGTGTGGCAGTGTATTTTTGTGGCAGTGTATTTGTGTGGCAGTGTACTTGTGTGGCAGTGTATTTGAATGGCAGTGTGCTTGAGTGGAAGTGAATTTGTGTGGCAGTGTACCTGTCAGGCAGTGTATTTGTCTGGCAGTGTACTTGTGTGGCAGTGTACATGTGTGGCAGTGTATTTGTGTGGCAGTGTATTTGTGTGGCAGTGTACTTGTATGGCCGTGTATTTGTGTAGCAGTGCAATTGTGTGGCAGTGTATTTGTGTGGCAGTGTATTTGTGTGCTGGTGTATTTTTCTGGCAGTGTATTTGTGTGGCAGTGTATTTGTGTGGCAGCGTACTTGTGTGGAAGTGTACTTGTGTGGCAGTGTAATTGTGTGGCAGTGTATTTGTGTGGCAATGTACTTATGTGGAAGTGTACTTGTGTGGCAGTGTATTTGTGTGGCAGTGTATTTGTGTGGCAGTGTACTTGAGTGCCAGTGTATTTGTGTGGCAGTGTACTTGCACGGCAGTGAATTTATGTGGCAGTGTACTTGAGTTGCAGTGTATATGTGTGCCAGTGTATTTGTGTGGCAGTTTACTTGTACGGCAGTGTATTTGTGGGCAGTGTATTTGAGTAGCAGTGTACTGTGTGGCACAATATTTGTCTGGCCGTGTTTATCTGTGGCAGTGTATTTGTGTGACTGTGTATTTATGTGACAGTGCATTTGTGTGACAGTGTATTGAGTGGCAGTGTGTTTGTGTGGCAGTGTATTTGTGTGGCAGTGTACTTGTGTGCCAGTGTATTTGTGTGCTAGTATATTTGTGTGACAGTGTATGTGTGGGCAGTGTATTTGTGGGCAGTGTATTTGTGTGGCAATGTACTTGTGTGGAAGTGTACTTGTGTGGCAGTCTATTTGTGTGGCAGTGTATTTGTGTGGCAGTGTATTTGAGTGGCAGTGTATTTGAGTGGCAGTGTACCTGTGTGGCAGTGTATTTGCATGGCAGTGTACTTGAGTGGCAGTGTATTTGTGTGGCAGTGTACTTGTACGGCAGTGAATTTGTGTTGCAGTGTACTTGAGTTGCAGTGTATTTTTGTGCCAGTGTATTTGTGTGGCAGTGCACGTGTACAGCAGTGTATTTGTGGGCAGTGTATTTGAGTAGCAGTGTATTGTGTGGCACTGCATTTGTGTGGCAGTGTTTTTGTGTGGCAGTGTATTTGTGTGACAGTGTATTGAGTGGCAGTGTGTTTGTGTGGCAGTGTATTTTTGTGGCAGTGTACTTGTGTGCCAGTGTATTTGTGTGCCAGTGTATTTGTGTGACAGTGTATTTGTGGGCAGTGGATTTGTGGGCAGAGTATTTCTGTGGCAGTGTACTTGTGTGCAAGTGTATTTGATTGCCAGTGCATTTGTGTGGCAGTGTACGTGTGCAGCAGTGCATTTGTGTGGCAGTGTACTTGTATGGCAGTGTATTTGTGTAGCAGTGTATTTTTGTGGCAGTGTACATGTGTGGCAGTGTATTTGTGTGGCAGAGTATTTGTGTGGCAGTGTATTTGTGTGGCAGTGTATTTGTGTGCCGGTGTATTTTTCTGGCAGTGTATTTGTGTGGCACTGTACTTGTGTGGCAGTGTACTTGTGGGGACGTGTACTTGTGTGGCAGTGTATTTGTGTGGCAGTGTGTTTGTGTGGCAGTGTACTTGAGTGGCAGTGTATTTGTGTGGCAGTACATTTGTACGGCAGTGAATTTATGTGGCAGTGTACTTGAGTTGCAGTGTATTTGTGTGCCAGTGTATTTGCGTGGCAGTTTACTTGTACGGCAGTGTATTTGTGGGCAGTGTATTTGAGCAGCAGTGTACTGTGTGGCACAATATTTGTCCTACCGTGTTTTTCTGTGGCAGTGTGTTTGTGTGACTGTGTATTTATGTGACAGTGCATTTGTGTGACAGTGTATTGAGTGGCAGTGTGTTTGTGTGGCAGTGTATTTGTGTGGCAGTGTACTTGTGTGCCAGTGTATATGTGTGCCAGTGCATTTGTGTGGCAGTGTACTTGTGCGGCAGTGCATTTGTGTAGCAGTGTGCTTGTGTGGCAGTGTATTTGTGTGTCAGTGTAGTAGTGTGGCAGTGTATTTCTGTGCCAGTGCATTTGTGTGCCAGTGCATTTGTGTGGCAGTATATTTGTGTGGCAGTGTACATTTGTGCAAGTGTATTTGTGTGGCTGTGTACTTGTGTGGCAGTGTACTTGAGTGCTAGTGTATTTGTGCGGCAGTGTACTTGTGTGCCAGTGTATTTGCGGGCAGTGTATTTGAGTGGCAGTATACTTGTGTGCCAGTGTATTTGTGGGCAGTGTATGTGTGTGGCAGAATATTTGGGTGGCAGTGTACTTGCGTGGCACTGTACTTGTGTGGCAGAGTTTTTGTGACACACTGTACTTGTGTGGCAGTGTACATGTGTGGCAGTGTTCATGTGTGGCAGTGTATTTGTGTGGCAGTGTACTTGTGTGCCAGTGTATTTGTGTGGCAGTGTACATGTGTGGCAGTGTACTTGTGTGGCAATGTACTTGTGTGACAGTGTATTTGAGTATCAGTGTACTTGTGTGGCACTGTATTTGTGTGGCAGTGTACTTGTGTGGCAGTGTATTTGTGTGGCAGTGTATTTGAGTAGCAGTGTACTTGTGTGGCACTGTATTTGTGTGGCAGTGCATTTGTGTGGCATTGTATTTGTGTGACAGTGTATTTGTGTGACAGTGTATTTGTGGGCAGTGTATTTGTGGGCAGTGTATTTGTGTGGCAGTGTACTTGTGTGCCAGTGTATTAGAGTGCCAGTGTATTTGTGTGACAGTGTATTTGGGGGCAGTGTATTTGTGTGCAGTGTATTTGTGTGGCAGTGTACTTGTGTGCCAGTGTATTTGTGTGCCAGTGTATTTGTGTGGCAGTGTATTTGTGTGGCAGTGTAATTGTGTGGCAGTGTAATTGTGTGGCACTATATTTGTGTGGCAATGTATTTGTGCGGCAGTGTATTTGTGTGGCAGTGTACTTGTGTGACAGTGCATTTGTGTAGCAGTGTATTTGTGTGGCAGTGTACTTGTGTGGCAGTCTATTAGTATGGCAGGGCACTTGTGTGGCAGTGTATATGTGTGACAGTGTATTTGTGTGACAGTGCATTTGAGTGGCAGTGTATTTGTGTGATAGTGTACTTGTGTGGAAGAGTCTATGTGTGGCAGTGTACTTGTGTGGAGGTGTAATTGAGTTGCAGTGTATATGTGTGGCAGTGTACTTGTGTGGCAGTGTATTTGAGTGGCAGTGTACTTGTGTGGCAGCGTACTTGTGTGGCAATGTATTTGCATGGCAGTGTACTTGTGTTGCAGTGTATTTGTGTGGCTGTGTACTTCTGTTGCAGTGTATTTGTGTGCCAGTGTGTTTGTATGGCAGTGTAATTGTGTGCCAGTGTATTTGTGTGGCAGTGTACTTGTACAGCAGTGTATTTGTGTGGCAGTATATTTTTGTGGCAGTGTATTTGTGTGGCAGTGTACTTGTGTGGCAGTGTATTTGAATGGCAGTGTACTTGAGTGGAAGTGTATTCGTGTGGCAGTGTACCTGTCTGGCAGTGTATTTGTCTGCCAGTGTACTTGTGTGGCAGTGTACATGTGTGGCAGTGTATTTGTGTGGCAGTGTATTTGTGTGGCAGTGTACTTGTATGGCCGTGTATTTGTGTAGCAGTGTACTTGTGTGGCAGTGCACATGTGTGGCAGTGTATTTGTGAGGCAGTGTATTTGTGTGGCAGTGTATTTGTGTGGCAGTGTATTTGTGTGCCGGTGTATTTTTCTGGCAGTGTATTTGTGTGGCAGTGTATTTGTGTGCCAGCGTACTTGTGTGGAAGTGTACTTGTGTGGCAGTGTATTTGTGTGGCAGTGTATTTGTGTGGCAGTGTACTTGTATGGAAGTGTATTTGTGTGGCAGTGTATTTGAGTGGCAGTGTATTTGTGTGGCAGTGTACTTGAGTGCCAGTGTATTTGTGTGGCAGTGTACTTGTGTGGAAGTGTACTTGTGTGGCAGTGTATTTGTGTGGCAGTGTATTTGTGTGGCAGTGTACTTGAGTGCCAGTGTATTTGTGCGGCAGTGTACTTGTACATTAATGAATTTATGTGGCAGTGTACTTGAGTTGCAGTGTATTTGTGTGCCAGTGTGTTTGTGTGGCAGTTTACTTGTATGGCAGTGTATTTGTGGGCCGTGTATTTGAGTAGCAGTGTACTGTGTGGCACAATATTTGTCTGGCCATGTTTTTCTGTGGCAGTGTATTTGTGTGACTGTGTATTTATGTGACAGTGCATTTGTGTGACAGTGTATTGAGTGGCAGTGTGTTTGTGTGGCAGTGTATTTGTGTGGCAGTGTAATTGTGTGCCAGTGTATTTGTGTGCTAGTATATTTGTGTGACAGTGTATTTGTGGGCAGTGTATTTGTGGGCGGTGTATTTTTGTGGCAGTGTACTTTTGTGCCAGTGTATTTGTGTGCCAGTGCAATTGTGTGGCAGTGTAATTGTGCGGCTGTGCATTTGTGTAGCAGTGTGCTTGTGTGGCAGTGTATTTGTGTGTGAGTGTAGTTGTGTGGCAGTGTACTTCTGTGCCAGTGCATTTGTGTGCCAGTGCATTTGTGTGGCAGTATATTTGTGTGGCAGTGTACATTTGTGCAAGTGTATTTGTGTGGCTGTGTATTTGTGTGGCAGTGTACTTGTGTGCTAGTGTATTTGTGTGGCAGTGTACATGTGTGGCAGTGTACTTGTGTGACAGTGCATTTGAGTGGCAGTGTATTTGTGTGATAGTGTACTTGTGTGGAAGAGTCTATGTGTGGCAGTGTACTTGTGTGGAGGTGTACTTGAGTTGCATTGTATATGTGTGGCAGTGTACTTGTGTGGCAGTGTATTTGAGTGGCAGTGTATTTGTGTGGCAGTATAATTGTGTGGCAGTGTATTTGCATGGCAGTGTACTTGTGTTGCAGTGTATAACTGTGGCAGTGTACTTGTGTTGCAGTGTATTTGTGTGCCAGTGTGTTTGTATGGCAGTGTAATTGTGTGACAGTGTATTTGTGTGGCAGTGTACTTGTACGGCAGTGTATTTGTGTGGCAGTGTATTTTTGTCGCAGTGTATTTGTGTGGCAGTGTACTTGTGTGGCAGTGTATTTGAATGGCAGTGTACTTGAGTGGAAGTGTATTTGTGTGGCAGTGTACCTGTCTGGCAGTGTATTTGTCTGGCAGTGAACTTGAGTGGCAGTGTACATGTGTGGCAGTGTATTTGTGTGGCAGTGTATTTGTGTGGCAGTGTATTTGTATGGCAGTGTATTTGTGTAGCAGTGTACTTGTGTGGCAGTGTACATGTGTGGCAGTGTATTTGTGTGGCAGTGTATTTGTGTGGCAGTGTATTTGTGTGGCAATGTATTTGTGTGCTGGTGTATTTTTCTGGCAGTGTATTTGTGTGGCAGTGTATTTGTGTGGCAGTGTACTTGTGTGGAAGTGTACTTGTGTGGCAGTGTATTTGTGTGGCAGTGTATTTGTGTGGCAGTGTATTTGAGTGGCAGTGTATTTGTGTGGCAGTGTACTTGTGTGGCAGTGTATTTACATGGCAGTGTACTTGAGTGGCAGTGTATTTGTGTGGCAGTGTACTTCTACGGCAGTGATTTTGTGTGGCAGTGTACTTGAGTTGCAGTGTATTTGTGTGCCAGTGTATTTGTGTGGCAGTGCACTTGTACAGCAGTGTATTTGTGGGCAGTGTATTTGAGTAGGAGTGTATTGTGTGGCACTGTATTTGTGTGGCAGTGTTTTTGTGTGGCAGTGTATTTGTGTGACTCTGTATTTATGTGACAGTGCATTTGTGTGACAGTGTACTGAGTGGCAGTGTGTTTGTGTGGCAGTGTATTTTTGTGGCAGTGTACTTGTGTGCCAGTGTATTTGTGGGCAGTGTATTTGTGTGGCAGTATACTTGTGTGCCAGTGTATTTGTGGGCAGTGTATGTGTGTGGCAGTATACTTGGTTGGCAGTGTACTTGCGTGGCACTGTACATGTGTGGCAGTGTATTGGTGTGACACTGTACATGTGTGGTAGTGTACATTTGTGGCAGTGTACTTGTGTGGCAGTGTACTTGGGTGGCAGTGTACTTGTGTGGCAATCTAATAGTGTGGCAGCGTACTTATGTGGCAGTGTATATGTGTGACAGTGTATTTGTGTGACAGTGCATATGAGTGGCAGTGTATTTGTGTGATAGTGTACTTGTGTGGCAGATTCTATGTGTGGCAGTGTACTTGTGTGGAAGTGTACTTGAGTTGCAGTGTATTTGTGTGGCAGTGTACTTGTGTGGCAGCGTATTTGACTGGCAGTGTATTTGTGTGGCAGTGTACTTGTGTGGCAGTGTATTTGCGTGGCAGTGTACTTGTGTTGCAGTGTATTTGCATGGAAGTGTACTTGTGTGGCAGTGTATATGTGCGGCAGTGTATTTGTGTGGCAGTGTATTTGTGTGGCAGTGTATTTGTGTGGCAGTGAACTTGTGTAGCAGTGTATTTGTGTGGCAGTGTACTTTTGTGGCAGTCTATTGGTGTGGCAGTGTACTTGTGTACAAGTGTATTTGTGTGCCAGTGTACATGTGTGGCAGTGTATTTGTTTGGCAGTGTATTTGTGTTTCAGTGTACTTGTGCGGCAGTGCAATTGTGTAGAAGTGTATTTGTGTGGCAGTGTACAGTGTGGCAGTGTACTTGTGTGTCAGTGTACTTGTGTGGCAGTGTATTGCTGTGCCAGTGTATTTGTGTGGCAGTGTATTTGTGTGGCAGTACACTTGGGTTACAGTGTACTTGCATGGCACTGTACTTGTGTGGCAGTATATTTGTGTGACACTGTACCTGTGTGGCTGTGTATTTGTGTGGCAGTGTAGTTGTGTGCCAGTGTATTTGTATGCCAGTTTACTTGTGTGGCAGCGTAATAGTGTGGCAGTGATTTTGTGTGGCAGTGTACTTGTGTGGCAGTGTACATGTGTGGCAGTGTATTTCTGTGGCAGTGTACTTGTGTAGCAGTGTAATTGTGCAGAAGTGTACTTGTGTGGCAGTGTATTTGTGTGGCAGTGTACTTGCATGGCAGTGTACTTGTGTGGCAGTGTACTTGTGTGGCAGGGTGTTTGTGTGTCAGTGTACTTGTGTGGCAGTGTAATTGTGTGGCAGTGTACTTGTGTGGCGGTGTATTTGTGTGGCAGTGTTTTCTGGTTGCAGTGTATTTGTGTGGCAGTGTACTTGTGTGGCAGTGTATTTGTGTGGCAGTGTATTTGTGTGGCAGTGTATTTGTGTGGCAGTGTATTTGTGTGCCAGTGTATTTTTCTGGCAGTGTATTTGTGTGGCACTGTATTTGTGTGGCAGTGTACTTGTGTGGAAGTGTACTTGTGTGGCAGTGTACTTGTGTGGCGGTGTATTTGTGTGGCAGTGTTTTCTGGTTGCAGTGTATTTGTCTGGCAGTGTACTTGTGTGGCAGTGTACTTGTGTGGCAGTGGATTTGTCTGGCAGTGTATTTGTGTGGCAGTGTATTTGTGTGGCAGTGTATTTGTGTGGCAGTGTATTTGTGTGCCAGTGTATTTTTCTGGCAGTGTATTTGTGTGGCACTGTATTTGTGTGGCAGTGTACTTGTGTGGAAGTGTACTTGTGTGGCAGTGTACTTGTGTGGCAGTGTATTTGTGTGGCAGTGTACTTGAGTGGCAGTGTATTTGTGTCGCAGTTTACTTGTACGGCAGTGTACTTGTGTGCCAGTGTATTTGCGGGCATTTTATTTGAGTGGCAGTATACATGTGTGCCAGTGTATTTTTGGGCAGTGTATGTGTGTGGCGGAATACTTGGGTGGCAGTGTACTTGCGTGGCACTGTACTTGTGTGGCAGAGTTTTGTGTGACACTGTACTTGTGTGGAAGTGTACATGTGTGGCAGTGCTCATGTGTGGCAGTGCTCATGTGTGGCAGTGTATTTGTGTGGCAGTTTACTTGTGTGCCAGTGTATTTGTGTTGCAGTGTACATGTGTGGCAGTGTACTTGTGTGGCAGTGTACTTGTGTGACAGTGTATTTGTGTATCAGTGTACTTGTGTGGCACTGTATTTGTGTGGCAGTGTACTTGTGTGGCAGTGTATTTGTGTGGCAGTGTATTTGAGGAGCAGTGTGCTTGTGTGGCACTGTATTTGTGTGGCAGTGTATTTGTGTGACAGTGTATTTGTGTGACAGTGTATTTGTGGGCAGTGTATTTGTGGGCAGTGTATTTGTGTGGCAGTGTACTTGTGTGCCAGTGTATTAGTGTGCCAGTGTATTTGTGTGACAGTATATTTGGGGGCAGTGTATTTGTGTGCAGTGTATTTGTGTGGCAGTGTACTTGTGTGCCAGTATATTTGTGTGCCAGTGTATTTGTGTGGCAGTGTATTTGTGTGGCAGTGTAATTGTGTGGCAGTGTACTTGTGTGGAAGTCTATAAGTATGCCAGGGTACTTGTGTGGCAGTGTATAAGTGTGATAGTGTATTTGTGTGACAGAGCATTTGAGTGGCAGAGTATTTGTGTGATAGTGTACTTGTGTGGCAGAGTCTATGTGTGGCAGTGTACTTGTGTGGAGGTGTACTTGAGTTTCAGTATATATGTGTGGCAGTGTACTTGAGTGGCAGTCTATTTGAGTGGCAGTGTATTTGTGTGGCAGTGTACTTGTGTGGCAGTCTATATGCATGGCAGTGTACATGTGTTGCAGTGTATTTGTGTGGCAGTGTACTTGTGTTGCAGTGTATTTGTGTGCCAGTGTCTTTGTGTGGCAGTGTAATTGTGTGCCAGTGTATTTGTGTGGCAGTGTACTTGTACAGCAGTGTATTTCTGTGGCAGTGTATTTTTGTGGCGTGTATTTGTGTGGCAGTGTACTTGTGTGGCAGTGTATTTGAATGGCAGTGTACTTGAGTGGAAGTGTATTTGTGTGGCAGTGTACCTGTCTGGCAGTGCATTTGTCTGGCTGTGTACTTGTCTGGCACTGTACATGTGTGGCAGTGTATTTGTGTGGCAGTGTATTTGCGTGGCAGTGTACTTGTATGGCAGTGTATTTGTGTAGCAGTGTACTTGTGTGGCAGTGTACTTGTCTGTCAGTGTATTTGTGTGGCAGTGTATTTGTGTGGCAGTGTCGTTATGTGGCAGTGTATTTGTGTGCCGGTGTATTTTTCTGGCAGTGTATTTGTGTGGCAGTGTATTTGTGTGGCAGTGTACTTGTGTGGAAGTGTACTTGTGTGGCAGTGTATTTGTGTGGCAGTGTATTTGTGTGGCAGTGTATTTGAGTGGCAGTGTATTTGTGTGGCCGTGTACTTGTGTGGAAGTGTATTTGCATGGCAGTGTACTTGAGTGGCAGGGTATTTGTGTGGCAGTGTACTTGTACGGCAGTGAATTTGTGTGGCAGTGTACTTGAGTTGCAGTGTATTTGTGTGCCAGTGTATTTGCGTGGCAGTGTACTTGTACAGCAGTGTATTTGTGGGCAGTGTATTTGAGTAGCAGTGTATTGTGTGGCACTGTATTTGTGTGGCAGTGTTTTTGTGTGGCAGTGTATTTGTGTGACTGTGTATTTATTTGACAGTGCATTTGTGTGACAGTGTATTGAGTGGCAGTGTGTTTGTGTGGCAGTGTATTTTTGTGGCAGTGTACTTGTGTGCCAGTGTATTTGTGTGCCAGTGTATTTGTGTGACAGTGTATTTGTGGGCAGTGGATTTGTGGGCAGTGTATTTCTGTGGCAGTGTACTTGTGTGCCAGTGTATTTGTGTGCCAGTGCATTTGTGTGGCAGTGTACTTTAGCGGCAGTGTTCTTGTGTGCCAGTGTATTTGTGTGGCAGTGTACATGTGTGGCAGTGTATTTGTGTGGCAGTGCATATGTGTGGCAGTGTACATGTGTATCAGTGTACATGTGTGCCAGTTTATTTGTAGGCAGTGTATTTGTGTGGCAGTATACTTGTGTGCCAGTGTATTTGTGGGCAGTGTATGTGTGTGGCAGTATACTTGGTTGGCAGTTTACTTGCGTGGCACTGTACTTCTGTGGCAGTGCATTTGTGTGACACTGTACTTGTGTGGCAGTGTACATGTGTGGCAGTGTTCATGTGTGGCAGTGTAATTTTGTGGCAGTGTTCTTGTGTGCCAGTCTATTTGTGTGGCAGTGCTTATGTGTGGCAGTGTACATGTGTGGCAGTGCATTTGTGTAGCAGTGCACTTGTGTGGCAGTGTACATGCGTGGCAGTGTATTTGTGTGGCAGGGTACTTGTGTGGCAGTGTATTTGTGTGACAGTGTATTTGAGTATCAGTGTACTTGTGTGGCACTGTATTTGTGTGGCAGTGTACTTGTGTGGCAGTGTATTTGTGTGGCATTGTCTTTGAGTAGCAGTATAATTGTGTGGCACTGTATTTGTGTGGCAGTGTATTTGTGTGGCATTGTATTTGTGTGACAGTGTATTTGTGTGACAATGTATTTGTGGGCAGTGTACTTGTGTGCCAGTGTATTTGCGGGCAGTGTATTTGAGTGGCAGTATACTTGTGTGCCAGTGTATTTGTGGGCAGTGTATGAGTGTGGCAGAATACTTGGGTGGCAGTGTACTTGCATGGCACTGTACTTGTGTGGCAGAGTACTTGTGTGACAGTGTATTTGAGTATCAGTGTACTTGTGTGGCACTGTATTTGTGTGGCAGTGTACTTGTGTGGCAGTGTATTTGTGTGGCAGTGTATTTGAGTAGCAGTGTACTTGTGTGGCACTGTATTTGAGTGGCAGTGTATTTGAGTGGCATTGTATTTGTGTGACAGTGTATTTGTGTGACAGTGTATTTGTGGGCAGTGTATTTGTGGGCAGTGTATTTGTGTGGCAGTGTACTTGTGTGCCAGTGTATTAATGTGCCAGTGTATTTGTCTGACAGTGTATTTGGGGCAGTGTATTTGTGTGCAGTGTATTTGTGTGGCAGTGTACTTGTGTGCCAGTGTATTTTTGTGCCAGTGTATTTGTGTGGCAGTGTATTTGTGTGGCTGTGTAATTGTGTGGCAGTGTACTTGTGTGGCACTATATTTGTGTGGCAATGTATTTGTGTGGCAGTGTATTTGTGTGGCAGTGTACTTGTGTGAAACAGCATTTGTGTAGCAGTGTATTTGTGTGGCAGTGTACTTGTGTGGCAGTCTATTAGTATGGCAGGGTACTTGTGTGGCAGTGTATATGTGTGATAGTGTATTTGTGTGACAGTGCATTTGAGTGGCAGTGTATTTGTGTGATAGTGTACTTGTGTGGCAGAGTCTATGTGTAGCAGTGTACTTGTGTGGAGGTGTACTTGAGTTGCAGTGTATATGTGTGGCAGTGTACTTGTGTGGCAGTGTATTTGAGTGGCAGTGTATTTGTGCGGCAGTGTACTTGTGTGGCAGTGTATTTGCATGGCAGTGTACTTGAGTGGCAGGGTACTTGTGTGGTAGTGTACTTGTACGGCAGTGAATTTGTATGGCAGTGTACTTGAGTTGCAGTGTATTTGTGTGCCAGTGTATTTGTGTGGCAGTGTACTTGTACAGCAGTGTATTTGTGTGACTGTGTATTTATGTGACAGTGCATTTGAGTGACAGTGTATTGAGTGGCAGTGTGTTTGAGTGGCAGTGTATTTGTGTGGCAGTGTACTTGTGTGCCAGTGTATTTGCGTGCTAGTGTATTTGTGTGACACTGTATTTGTGGGCAGTGGATTTGTGGGCAGTGTATTTGTGTGGCAGTGTACTTGTGTGCCAGTGTATTTGTGTGCCAGTGCATTTGTGTGGCAGTGTACTTGTGCGGCAGTGCATTTGTGTAGCAGTGTGCTTGTGTGGCAGTGTATTTGTGTGTCAATGTAGTTGTGTGGCAGTGTATTGCTGTGCCAGTGCATTTGTGTTCCAGTGCATTTGTGTGGCAGTATGTTTGTGTGGCAGTGTACATTTGTGCAAGTGTATTTGTGTGGCTGTGTACTTGTGTGGAAGTGTACTTGTGTGCTAGTGTATTTGTGTGGCAGTGTACTTGTGTGCCAGTGTATTTGCGGGCAGTGTATTTGAGTGGCAGTATACTTGTGTGCCAGTGTATTTGTGGGCAGTGTATGTGTGTGGCAAATTACTTGGGTGGCAGTGTACTTGCGTGGCACTGTACTTGTGTGGCAGAGTTTTTGAGTGACACTGTACTTGTGTGGCAGTGTACATGTGTGGCAGTGTTCATGTGTGGCAGTGTATTTGTGTGGCAGTTTACTTGTGTGCCAGTGTATTTGTGTGGCAGTGTACATGTGTGGCAGTGTACTTGTGTGGCAGTGTACTTGTGTGACAGTGTCTTTGAGTATCAGTGTACTTGTGTGGCACTGTATTTGTGTGGCTGTGTACTTGTGTGGCAGA
Organism: Somniosus microcephalus; assembly: GCF_052327205.1. Taxonomy (NCBI): domain Eukaryota; kingdom Metazoa; phylum Chordata; class Chondrichthyes; order Squaliformes; family Somniosidae; genus Somniosus; species Somniosus microcephalus. The sequence continues at coordinate 244,278,989 of NC_140990.1, read as the reverse complement.
GTATTTGTGTGGCAGTGTATTTTAGTAGCAGTGTACTTGTGTGGCACTGTATTTGTGTGGCAGTGCATTTGTGTGGCATTGTATTTGTATGACAGTGTATTTGTGTGACAGTGTATTTGTGGGCAGTGTATTTGTGGGCAGTGTATTTGTGTGGCAGTGTACTTGTGTGCCAGTGTATTAGTGTGCCAGTGTATTTGTGTGACAGTGTATTTGGGGGCAGTGTATTTGTGTGCAGTGTATTGCGGTGCCAGTGTATTTGTGTGCCAGGGTATTTGTGTGGCAGTACATTTGTGTGGCAGTGTACATTTGTGCAAGTGTATTTGTGTGGCTGTGTACTTGTGTGGCAGTGTACTTGTGTGCTGGTGTATTTGTGTAGCAGTATACTTGTGTGCCAGTTTATTTGTAGGCCGTGTATTTGTGTGGCAGTATACTTGTGTGCCAGTGTATTTGTGGGCAGTGTATGTGTGTGGCAGTATACTTGGTTGGCAGTGTACTTGCGTGGCACTGTACTTGTGTGGCAGTGTATTTGTGTGACACTGTATTTGTGTGGCAGTGTACATGTGTGGCAGTGTTCATGTGTGGCAGTGTAATTGTGTGGCAGTGTTCGTGTGTGCCATTGTATTTGTGTGGCAGTGTACATGTGTGGCAGTGTATTTGTGTGGCAGTGCATATGTGTGGCAGTGCATATGTGTGGCAGTGTACATGTGTGGCAGTGTATTTGTGTGGCAGTGTATTTGTGTGACAGTGTATTTGAGTATCAGTGTACTTGTGTGGCACTGTATTTGTGTGGCAGTGTACTTGTGTGGCAGTGTATTTCTGTGGCATTTTACTTGAGTAGCAGTGTACTTGTGTGACAGTGTATTTGTGGGCAGTTTACTTGTGTGCCAGTGTATTTGCGGGCAGTGTATTTGAGTGGCAGTATATTTGTGTGCCAGTGTATTTGTGGGCAGTGTATGTGTGTGGCAGAATACTTGTGTGGCAGTGTACTTGCGTGGCACTGTACTTGTGTGGCAGAGTTTTTGTGTGACACTGTACTTGTGTGGCAGTGTACATGTGTGGCAGTGTTCATGTGCGGCAGTGTATTTGTGTGGCAGTTCACTTGTGTGCCAGTGTATTTGTGTGGCAGTGCACTTGTATGACAGTATATTTTAGTATCAGTGTACTTGTGTGGCACTGTATTTGTGTGGCAGTGTACTTGTGTGGCACTGTATTTGTGTGGCAGTGTATTTGTGTGGCATTGTATTTGTGTGACAGTGTATTTGTGTGACAGTGTATTTGTGGGCAGTGTATTTGTGGGCAGCGTATTTGTGTGGCAGTGTACTTGTGTGCCAGTGTATTAGTGTGCCAGTGTATTTGTGTGACAGTGTATTTGGGGGCAGTGTATTTGTGTGCAGTGTATTTGTGTGGCAGCGTACTTGTGTGCCAGTGTATTTGTGTGCCAGTGTATTTGTGTGCCAGTGTATTTGTGTGGCAGTGTATTTGTGTGGCAAAGTATTTGTGTGGCAGTGTATTTGTCTGGCAGTGTACTTGTGTGACAGTGCAATTGAGTGGCAGTGTATTTGTGTGATAGCGTACTTGTGTGGCAGTGTATTTGAGTGGCAGTGTATTTGTGTGGCAAAGTATTTGTGTGGCAGCGTATTGGCATGGCAGTGTACTTGTGTTGCAGTTTATTTGTGCGGCAGTGTACTTGTGTTGCAGTGTATTTGTGTGCCAGTGTGTTTGTGTGGCAGTGTAACTGTGTGCCATTGTATTTGTGTGGCAGTGTACTTGTACAGCAGTGTATTTGTGTGGCAGTGTATTTTTGTGGCAGTGTATTTGTGTGGCAGTGTACTGGTGTGGCAGTGTATTTGAATGGCAGTGTACTTGAGTGGAAGTGTATTTGTGTGGCAGTGTACCTGTCTGGCAGTGTATTTGTCTGGCAGTGTACTTGTGTGGCAGTGTACATGTCTGGCAGTGTATTTGTGTGGCAGTGTATTTGTGTGGCAGTGTACTTGTATGGCAGTGTATTTGTGTAGAAGTGTACTTGAGTGGCATTGTACTTGTGTGGCAGTGTACTTGTGTGGCAGTGTATTTGTGTGGCAGTGTATTTGTGTGGCAGTGTATTTGTGTGCCGGTGTATGTTTCTGGCAGTGTATTGGTGTGGCAGTGTATTTGTGTGGCAGCGTACTTGTGTGGATGTGTACTTGTGTGGCAGTGTATTTGTGTGGCAGTGTATTTGTGTGGCAGTGTATTTGAGTGGCAGTGTATTTGTGTGTCAGTGTACCTGTCTGGCAGTGTATTTGTCTGGCAGTGTACTTGTGTGGCAGTGTACATGTGTGGCAGTCTATTTGTGTGGCAGTGTCTTTGTGTGGCAGTGTACTTGTATGGCAGTGTATTTGTGTAGCAGTGTACTTGTGTGGCAGTGTACTTGTGTGGCAGTGTACTTGTGTGGCAGTGTATTTGTGTGGCAGTGTATTTGTGTGGCAGTGTATTTGTGTGCCGGTGTATTTTTCTGGCAGTGTATTTGTGTGGCAGTGTATTTGTGTGGCAGTGTACTTGTGTGGAAGTGTACTTGTGTGGCAGTGTATTTGTGTGGCAGTGTATTTGTGTGGCAGTGTATTTGAGTGGCAGTGTATTTGTGTGGCAGTGTACTTGTGTGGCAGTGTATTTGCATGGCAGTGTACTTGAGTGGCAACGTATTTATGTGGCAGTGTACTTGTACGGCAGTTAATTTGTGTGGCAGTGTACCTGAGTTGCAGTGTATTTATGTGCCAGTGTATTTGTGTGGCCGTGTGCTTGTACAGCAGTGTATTTGTGGGCAGCGTATTTGAGTAGCAGTATATTGTGTGGCACTGTATTTGTGTGGCAGTGTTTCTGTGTGGCAGTGTATTTGTGTGACTGTGTATTTATGTGACAGTGCATTTGAGTGACAGTGTATTGAGTGGCAGTGTGTTTGAGTGGCAGTGTATTTGTGTGGCAGTGTACTTGTGTGCCAGTGTATTTGTGTGCTAGTTTATTTGTGTGACAGTGTATTTGTGGGCAGTGGATTTGTGGGCAGTGTATTTGGGTGGCAGTGTACTTGTGTGCCAGTGTATTTGTGTGCCAGTGCATTTGTGTGGCAATGTACTTGTGTGGCAGTGCATTTGTGTAGCAGTGTGCTTGTGTGGCAGTTTATTTGTGTGTCAATGTAGTTGTGTGGCAGTGTATTGCTGTGCCAGTGCATTTGTGTTCCAGTGCATTTGTGTGGCAGTATATTTGTGTGGCAGTGTACATTTGTGCAAGTGTATTTGTGTGGCTGTGTACTTGCGTGGCAGTGTACTTGTGTGCTTGTGTATTTGTGTGGCAGTGTACTTGTGTGCCAGCGTATTTGCGGGCAGTGTATTTGAGTGGCAGTATACTTGTGTGCCAGTGTATTTGTGGGCAGTGTATGTGTGTGGCAGAATAGTTGGGTGGCAGTGTACTTGTGTGGCACTGTACTTGTGTGGCAGTGTATTTGTGTGGCATTTTACTTGAGTAGCAGTGTACTTGTGTGACAGTGTATTTGTGGGCAGTTTACTTGTGTGCCAGTGTATTTGCGGGCAGTGTATTTGAGTGGCAGTATATTTGTGTGCCAGTGTATTTGTGGGCAGTGTATGTGTGTGGCAGAATACTTGTGTGGCAGTGTACTTGCGTGGCACTGTACTTGTGTGGCAGAGTTTTTGTGTGACACTGTACTTGTGTGGCAGTGTACATGTGTGGCAGTGTTCATGTGCGGCAGTGTATTTGTGTGGCAGTTCACTTGTGTGCCAGTGTATTTGTGTGGCAGTGCACTTGTATGACAGTAAATTTTAGTATCAGTGTACTTGTGTGGCACTGTATTTGTGTGGCAGTGTACTTGTGTGGCACTGTATTTGTGTGGCAGTGTATTTGTGTGGCATTGTATTTGTGTGACAGTGTATTTGTGTGACAGTGTATTTGTGGGCAGTGTATTTGTGGGCAGCGTATTTGTGTGGCAGTGTACTTGTGTGCCAGTGTATTAGTGTGCCAGTGTATTTGTGTGACAGTGTATTTGGGGGCAGTGTATTTGTGTGCAGTGTATTTGTGTGGCAGCGTACTTGTGTGCCAGTGTATTTGTGTGCCAGTGTATTTGTGTGCCAGTGTATTTGTGTGGCAGTGTATTTGTGTGGCAAAGTATTTGTGTGGCAGTGTATTTGTCTGGCAGTGTACTTGTGTGACAGTGCAATTGAGTGGCAGTGTATTTGTGTGATAGCGTACTTGTGTGGCAGTGTATTTGAGTGGCAGTGTATTTGTGTGGCAAAGTATTTGTGTGGCAGCGTATTGGCATGGCAGTGTACTTGTGTTGCAGTTTATTTGTGCGGCAGTGTACTTGTGTTGCAGTGTATTTGTGTGCCAGTGTGTTTGTGTGGCAGTGTAACTGTGTGCCATTGTATTTGTGTGGCAGTGTACTTGTACAGCAGTGTATTTGTGTGGCAGTGTATTTTTGTGGCAGTGTATTTGTGTGGCAGTGTACTGGTGTGGCAGTGTATTTGAATGGCAGTGTACTTGAGTGGAAGTGTATTTGTGTGGCAGTGTACCTGTCTGGCAGTGTATTTGTCTGGCAGTGTACTTGTGTGGCAGTGTACATGTCTGGCAGTGTATTTGTGTGGCAGTGTATTTGTGTGGCAGTGTACTTGTATGGCAGTGTATTTGTGTAGAAGTGTACTTGAGTGGCATTGTACTTGTGTGGCAGTGTACTTGTGTGGCAGTGTATTTGTGTGGCAGTGTATTTGTGTGGCAGTGCATTTGTGTGCCGGTGTATGTTTCTGGCAGTGTATTGGTGTGGCAGTGTATTTGTGTGGCAGCGTACTTGTGTGGAAGTGTATTTGTGTGGCAGTGTATTTGTGTGGCAGTGTATTTGTGTGGCAGTGTATTTGAGTGGCAGTGTATTTGTGTGTCAGTGTACCTGTCTGGCAGTGTAGTTGTCTGGCAGTGTACTTGTGTGGCAGTGTACATGTGTGGCAGTCTATTTGTGTGGCAGTGTCTTTGTGTGGCAGTGTACTTGTATGGCAGTGTATTTGTGTAGCAGTGTACTTGTGTGGCAGTGTACTTGTGTGGCAGTGTACTTGTGTGGCAGTGTATTTGTGTGGCAGTGTATTTGTGTGGCAGTGTATTTGTGTGCCGGTGTATTTTTCTGGCAGTGTATTTGTGTGGCAGTGTATTTGTGTGGCAGTGTACTTGTGTGGAAGTGTACTTGTGTGGCAGTGTATTTGTGTGGCAGTGTATTTGTGTGGCAGTGTATTTGAGTGGCAGTGTATTTGTGTGGCAGTGTACTTGTGTGGCAGTGTATTTGCATGGCAGTGTACTTGAGTGGCAACGTATTTATGTGGCAGTGTACTTGTACGGCAGTTAATTTGTGTGGCAGTGTACCTGAGTTGCAGTGTATTTATGTGCCAGGGTATTTGTGTGGCCGTGTGCTTGTACAGCAGTGTATTTGTGGGCAGCGTATTTGAGTAGCAGTGTATTGTGTGGCACTGTATTTGTGTGGCAGTGTTTCTGTGTGGCAGTGTATTTGTGTGACTGTGTATTTATGTGACAGTGCATTTGAGTGACAGTGTATTGAGTGGCAGTGTGTTTGAGTGGCAGTGTATTTGTGTGGCAGTGTACTTGTGTGCCAGTGTATTTGTGTGCTAGTTTATTTGTGTGACAGTGTATTTGTGGGCAGTGGATTTGTGGGCAGTGTATTTGGGTGGCAGTGTACTTGTGTGCCAGTGTATTTGTGTGCCAGTGCATTTGTGTGGCAATGTACTTGTGTGGCAGTGCATTTGTGTAGCAGTGTGCTTGTGTGGCAGTTTATTTGTGTGTCAATGTAGTTGTGTGGCAGTGTATTGCTGTGCCAGTGCATTTGTGTTCCAGTGCATTTGTGTGGCCGTATATTTGTGTGGCAGTGTACATTTGTGCAAGTGTATTTGTGTGGCTGTGTACATGCGTGGCAGTGTACTTGTGTGCTTGTGTATTTGTGTGGCAGTGTACTTGTGTGCCAGCGTATTTGCGGGCAGTGTATTTGAGTGGCAGTATACTTGTGTGCCAGTGTATTTGTGGGCAGTGTATGTGTGTGGCAGAATAGTTGGGTGGCAGTGTACTTGTGTGGCACTGTACTTGTGTGGCAGAGTTTTTGTGTGACACTGTACTTGTATGGCAGTGTACATGTGTGGCAGTGTTCATGTGTGGCAGTGTATTTGTGTGGCAGTTTACTTGTGTGCCAGTGTATTTGTGTGGCAGTGTACATGTGTGGCAGTGTACTTGTGTGGCAGTGTACTTGTGTGACAGTGTCTTTGAGTATCAGTGTACTTGTGTGGCACTGTATTTGTGTGGCAGTGTACTTGTGTGGCAGTGTATTTGTGTGGCAGTGTATTTGAGTAGCAGTGTACTTGTGTGGCACTGTATTTGTGTGGCAGTGTATTTGTGTGGCATTGTATTTGTGTGACAGTGTATTTGTGTGACAGTGTATTTGTGGGCAGTGTATTTGTGGGCAGTGTATTTGTGTGGCAGTGTAATTGTGTGCCAGTGTATTAGTGTGCCAGTGTATTTGTGTGACAGTGTATTTGGGGGCAGTGTATTTGTGTGCAGTGTATTGCTGTGCCAGCGTATTTGTGTGCCAGGGTATTTGTGTGGCAGTATATTTGTGTGGCAGTGTACATTTGTGGAAGTGTATTTGTGTGGCTGTGTACTTGTGTGGCAGTGTACTTGTGTGCTGGTGTATTTGTGTAGCAGTGTACTTGTGTGCCAGTTTATTTGTAGGCAGTGTATTTGTGTGGCAGTATACTTGTGTGCCAGTGTATTTGTGGGCAGTGTATGTGTGTGGCAGTATACTTGGTTGGCAGTGCACTTGCGTGGCACTGTGCTTGTGTGGCAGTGTATTTGTGTGACACTGTACTTGTGTGGCAGTGTACATGTGTGGCAGTGTTCATGTGTGGCAGTGTAATTGTGTGGCAGTGTTTTGTGTGCCAGTGTATTTGTGTGGCAGTGTATATGTGTGGTAGTGTATTTGTGTGGCAGTGCATATGTGTGGCAGTGTACATGTGTGGCAGTGTATTTGTGTAGCAGTGTACTTGTGTGGCAGTGTACATGTGTGGCAGTGTATTTGTGTGGCAGGGTACTTGTGTGGCAGTGTATTTGTGTGACAGTGTATTTGAGTATCAGTGTACTTGTGTGGCATTGTATTTGTGTGGCAGTGTACTTGTGTGGCAGTGTATTTGTGTGGCATTGTATTTGAGTAGCAGTGTACTTGTGTGGCACTGTATTTGTGTGGCAGTGTATTTGTGTGGCATTGTATTTGTGTGGCAGTGTATTTGTGTGACAGTGTATTTGTGGGCAGTGTACTTGTGTGCCAGTGTATTTGCGGGCAGTGTATTTGTGTGGCAGTTTACTTGTGTGCCAGTGTATTTGTGTGGCAGTGTACATGTGTGGCAGTGTACTTGTGTGGCAGTGTACTTGTGTGACAGTGTCTTTGAGTATCAGTGTACTTGTGTGGCACTGTATTTGTGTGGCAGTGTACTTGTGTGGCAGTGTATTTGTGTGGCAGTGTATTTGAGTAGCAGTGTACTTGTGTGGCACTGTATTTGTGTGGCAGTGTATTTGTGTGGCATTGTATTTGTGTGACAGTGTATTTGTGTGACAGTGTATTTGTGGGCAGTGTATTTGTGGGCAGTGTATTTGTGTGGCAGCGTAATTGTGTGCCAGTGTATTAGTGTGCCAGTGTATTTGTGTGACAGTGTATTTGGGGGCAGTGTATTTGTGTGCAGTGTATTGCTGTGCCAGTGTATTTGTGTGCCAGGGTATTTGTGTGGCAGTATATTTGTGTGGCAGTGTACATTTGTGGAAGTGTATTTGTGTTGCTGTGTACTTGTGTGGCAGTGTACTTGTGTGCTGGTGTATTTGTGTAGCAGTGTATTTGTGTGCCAGTGTATTTGCGGGCAGTGTATTTGTGTGGCAGTTTACTTGTGTGCCAGTGTATTTGTGTGGCAATGTACATGTGTGGCAGTGCACTTGTGTGGCAGTGTACTTGTGTGACAGTGTCTTTGAGTATCAGTGTACTTGTGTGGCACTGAATTTTGTGGCAGTGTACTTGTGTGGCAGTGTATTTGTGTGGCAGTGTATTTGAGTAGCAGTGTACTTGTGCGGCACTGTATTTGTGTGGCAGTGTATTTGTGTGGCATTGTATTTGTCTGACAGTGTATTTGTGTGACACTGTATTTGTGGGCAGTGTATTTGTGGGCAGTGTATTTGTGTGGGAGTGTAATTGTGTGCCAGTGTATTAGTGTGCAAGTGTATTTGTGTGACAGTGTATTTGGGGGCAGTGTATTTGTGTGCAGTGTATTGCTGTGCCAGTGTATTTGTGTGCCAGAGTATTTGTGTGGCAGTATATTTGTGTGGCAGTGTACATTTGTGCAAATGTATTTGTGTGGCTGTGTACTTGTGTGGCAGTGTACTTGTGTGCTGGTGTATTTGTGTAGCAGCGTACTTGTGTGCCAGTTTATTTGTAGGCAGTGTATTTGTGTGGCAGTATACTTGTGTGCCAGTGTATCTGTGGGCAGTGTATGTGTTTGGCAGTACACTTGGTTGGGAGTGTACTTGCGTGGCACTGTACTTGTGTGGCAGTGTATTTGTGTGACACTGTACTTGTGTGGCAGTGTACATGTGTGGCAGTGTTCATGTGTGGCAGTGTATTTGTGTGGCAGTGTTCCTGTGTGCCAGTGTATATGTGTGGCAGTGTACATGTGTGCCAGTGTATTTGTGTGGCAGTGCATATGTGTGGCAGTGTACATGTGTGGCAGTGTATTTGTGTAGCAGTGTACTTGTGTGGCAGTGTACATGTGTGGCAGTGTATTTGTGTGGCAGGGTACTTGTGTGGCAGTGTATTTGTGTGACAGTGTATTTGAGTATCAGTGTACTTTTGTGGCACTGTATTTGTGTGGCAGTGTACTTGTGTGGTAGTGTATTTGTGTGGCATTGTATTTGAGTAGCAGTGTACTTGTGTGGCACTGTATTTGTGTGGCAGTGTATTTGTGTAGCATTGTATTGGTGTGACAGTGTATTTGTGGGCAGTGTATTTGAGTGGCAGTATACTTGTGTGCCAGTGTATTTGTGGGCAGTGTATGTGTGTGGCAGAATACATGGGTGGCAGTGTACTTGCGTGGCACTGTACTTGTGTGGCAGAGTATTTGTGTGACACTGTACTTGTGTGGCAGTGTACATGTGTGGCAGTGTTCATGTGTGGCAATGTATTTGTGTGGCAGTTCACTTGTGTGCCAGTGTATTTGTGTGGCAGTGTACATGTGTGGCAGTGTACTTGTGTGGCAGTGTACTTGTGTGACAGTGTATTTGAGTATCAGTGTACTTGTGTGGCACTGTATTTGTGTGGCAGTGTACTTGTGTGGCAGTGTATTTGTGTGGCAGTGTATTTGAGTAGCAGTGTACTTGTGTGGCACTGTATTTGTGTGGCAGTGTATATGTGTGGCTTTGTATTTGTGTGACAGTGTATTTGTGTGACAGTCTATTTGTGTGCAGTGTATTTGTGTGGCAGTGTACTTGTGTGCCAGTGTATTTGTGTGGCAGTGTATTTGTGTGGCTGTGTAATTGTGTGGCAGTGTACTTGTGTGGCACTATATTTGTGTGGCAATGTATTTGTGTGGCAGTGTACTTGTGTGAAAGTGCATTTGTGTAGCAGTGTATTTGTGTGGCAGTGTACATGTGTGGCAGTCTATTAGTATGGCAGGGTACTTGTGTGGCAGTGTACTTGTGTGGCAGTGTACATGTGTGGCAGTGTATTTGTGTGGCAGTGTATTTGTGTGGCAGTGTACTTGTATGGCAGTGTATTTGTGTAGCAATGTACTTGTGTGGCAGTGTACTTATGTGGAAGTGTATTTGTGTGGCAGTGTATTTGTGTGGCAGTGTATTGGTGTGGCAGTGTATTTGTGTGGCAGTGTATTTATGTGGCAGTGTATTTGTGTGCCGGTGTATTTTTCTGGCAGTGTATTTGTGTGGCAGCGTATTTGTGTGGCAGTGTACTTGTGTGGCAGTGTACTTGTGTGGCAGTGTATTTGTGTGGCAGTGTATTTGTGTGGCAGTGTATTTGAGTGGCAGTGTATATGTGTGGCAGTGTACTTGTGTGGCAGTGTATTTGCATGGCAGTGTCCTTGAGTGGCAGGGTATTTGTGTGGCAGTGTACTTGTACGGCAGTGAATTTGTGTGGCAGTGTACTTGAGTTGCCGTGTATTTGTGTGCCAGTGTATTTGTGTGGCAGTGTACTTGTACAGCAGTGTATTTGTGTGCAGTGTATTTGAGTAGCAGTGTATTGTGTGGCACAGTATTTGTGTGGCAGTGTTTTTGTGTGGCAGTGTATTTATGTGACTGTGTATTTATGTGACAGTGCATTTGTGTGACAGTGTATTGAGTGGCAGTGTGTTTGTGTGGCAGTGTATTTTTGTGGCAGTGTACTTGTGTGCCAGTGTATTTGTGTGCCAGTGTATTTGTGTGACAGTGTATTTGTGGGCAGTGGATTTGTGGGCAGTGTATTTCTGTGGCAGTGTACTTGTTTGCCAGTGGATTTGTGTGCCAGTGCATTTGTGTGGCAGTGTACTTGTGTGGCAGTGCATTTGTGTAGCAGTGCACTTGTGTGGCAGTGTATTTGTGTGTCAGTGTAGTTGTGTGGCAGTGTATTGCTGTGCCAGTGTATTTGTGTGCCAGAGTATTTGTGTGGCAGTATATTTGAGTGGCAGTGTACATTTGTGCAAGTGTATTTGTGTGGCTGCGTACTTGGGTGGCAGTGTACTTGTGTGCTGGTGTATTTGTGTAGCAGTGTACTTGTGTGCCAGTTTATTTGTAGGCAGTGTATTTGTGTGGCAGTATACTTGTGTGCCAGTGTATTTGTGGGCAGTGTATGTGTGTGGCAGTACACTTGGTTGGCAGTGTACTTGCGTGGCACTGTACTTGTGCGCAGTGTATTTGTGTGACACTGTACTTGTGTGGCAGTGTACATGTGTGGCAGTGTTCATGAGTGGCAGTGTATTTGTGTGGCAGTGTTCTTGTGTGCCAGTGTATCTGTGTGGCAGTGTACATGTGTGGCAGTGTATTTGTGTGGCAGTGCATATGTGTGGCAATGTACATGTGTGGCAGTGTATTTGTGTGGCAGGGTACTTGTGTGGCAATGTATTTGTGTGACAGTGTATTTGAGTATCAGTATACTTGTGTGGCACTGTATTTGTGTGGCAGTGTACTGGTGTTGTAGTGTATTTGTGTGGCATTGTATTTGAGTAGCAGTGTACTTGTGTGGCACTGTATTTGTGTGGCAGTGTATTTGTGTAGCATTGTATTGGTGTGACAGTGTATTTGTGTGACAGTGTATTTGTGGGCAGTGTACTTGTGTGCCAGTGTATTTGTAGGCAGTGTATTTGAGTGGCAGTATACTTGTGTGCCAGTGTATTTGTGGACAGTGTATGTGTGTGGCAGAATACTTGGGTGGCAGTGTACTTGCGTGGCACTGTACTTGTGTGGCAGAGTATTTGTGTGACACTGTACTTGTGTGGCAGTGTACTTGTGTGGCAGTGTATTTGCATGGCAGTGTACTTGAGTGGCAGGGTATTTGTGTGGCAGTGTACTTGTACGGCAGTGAATTTGTGTGGCAGTGTACTTGAGTTGCCGTGTATTTGTGTGCCAGTGTATTTGTGTGGCAGTGTACTTGTACAGCAGTGTATTTGTGCGCAGTGTATTTGAGTAGCAGTGTATTGTGTGGCACAGTATTTGTGTGGCAGTGTTTTTGTGTGGCAGTGTATTTATGTGACTGTGTATTTATGTGACAGTGCATTTGTGTGACAGTGTATTGAGTGGCAGTGTGTTTGTGTGGCAGTGTATTTTTGTGGCAGTGTACTTGTGTGCCAGTGTATTTGTGTGCCAGTGTATTTGTGTGACAGTGTATTTGTGGGCAGTGGATTTGTGGGCAGTGTATTTCTGTGGCAGTGTACTTGTTTGCCAGTGGATTTGTGTGCCAGTGCATTTGTGTGGCAGTGTACTTGTGTGGCAGTGCATTTGTGTAGCAGTGTACTTGTGTGGCAGTGTATTTGTGTGTCAGTGTAGTTGTGTGGCAGTGTATTGCTGTGCCAGTGTGTTTGTGTGCCAGAGTATTTGTGTGGCAGTATATTTGAGTGGCAGTGTACATTTGTGCAAGTGTATTTGTGTGGCTGTGTACTTGGGTGGCAGTGTACTTGTGTGCTGGTGTATTTGTGTAGCAGTGTACTTGTGTGCCAGTTTATTTGTAGGCAGTGTATTTGTGTGGCAGTATACTTGTGTGCCAGTGTATTTGTGGGCATTGTATGTGTGTGGCAGTACACTTGGTTGGCAGTGTACTTGCGTGGCACTGTACTTGTGCGCAGTGTATTTGTGTGACACTGTACTTGTGTGGCAGTGTACATGTGTGGCAGTGTTCATGAGTGGCAGTGTATTTGTGTGGCAGTGTTCTTGTGTGCCAGTGTATCTGTGTGGCAGTGTACATGTGTGGCAGTGTATTTGTGTGGCAGTGCATATGTGTGGCAGTGTACATGTGTGGCAGTGTATTTGTGTAGCAGTGTACTTGTGTGGCAATGTACATGTGTGGCAGTGTATTTGTGTGGCAGGGTACTTGTGTGGCAATGTATTTGTGTGACAGTGTATTTGAGTATCAGTATACTTGTGTGGCACTGTATTTGTGTGGCAGTGTACTGGTGTTGTAGTGTATTTGTGTGGCATTGTATTTGAGTAGCAGTGTACTTGTGTGGCACTGTATTTGTGTGGCAGTGTATTTGTGTAGCATTGTATTGGTGTGACAGTGTATTTGTGTGACAGTGTATTTGTGGGCAGTGTACTTGTGTGCCAGTGTATTTGTAGGCAGTGTATTTGAGTGGCAGTATACTTGTGTGCCAGTGTATTTGTGGACAGTGTAAGTGTGTGGCAGAATACTTGGGTGGCAGTGTACTTGCGTGGCACTGTACTTGTGTGGCAGAGTATTTGTGTGACACTGTACTTGTGTGGCAGTGTACTTGTGTGGCAGTGTATTTGCATGGCAGTGTACTTGAGTGGCAGGGTATTTGTGTGGCAGTGTACTTGTACGGCAGTGAATTTGTGTGGCAGTGTACTTGAGTTGCCGTGTATTTGTGTGCCAGTGTATTTGTGTGGCAGTGTACTTGTACAGCAGTGTATTTGTGCGCAGTGTATTTGAGTAGCAGTGTATTGTGTGGCACAGTATTTGTGTGGCAGTGTTTTTGTGTGGCAGTGTATTTATGTGACTGTGTATTTATGTGACAGTGCATTTGTGTGACAGTGTATTGAGTGGCAGTGTGTTTGTGTGGCAGTGTATTTTTGTGGCAGTGTACTTGTGTGCCAGTGTATTTGTGTGCCAGTGTATTTGTGTGACAGTGTATTTGTGGGCAGTGGATTTGTGGGCAGTGTATTTCTGTGGCAGTGTACTTGTTTGCCAGTGGATTTGTGTGCCAGTGCATTTGTGTGGCAGTGTACTTGTGTGGCAGTGCATTTGTGTAGCAGTGTACTTGTGTGGCAGTGTATTTGTGTGTCAGTGTAGTTGTGTGGCAGTGTATTGCTGTGCCAGTGTATTTGTGTGCCAGAGTATTTGTGTGGCAGTATATTTGAGTGGCAGTGTACATTTGTGCAAGTGTATTTGTGTGGCTGTGTACTTGGGTGGCAGTGTACTTGTGTGCTGGTGTATTTGTGTAGCAGTGTACTTGTGTGCCAGTTTATTTGTAGGCAGTGTATTTGTGTGGCAGTATACTTGTGTGCCAGTGTATTTGTGGGCATTGTATGTGTGTGGCAGTACACTTGGTTGGCAGTGTACTTGCGTGGCACTGTACTTGTGCGCAGTGTATTTGTGTGACACTGTACTTGTGTGGCAGTGTACATGTGTGGCAGTGTTCATGAGTGGCAGTGTATTTGTGTGGCAGTGTTCTTGTGTGCCAGTGTATCTGTGTGGCAGTGTACATGTGTGGCAGTGTATTTGTGTGGCAGTGCATATGTGTGGCAGTGTACATGTGTGGCAGTGTATTTGTGTAGCAGTGTACTTGTGTGGCAATGTACATGTGTGGCAGTGTATTTGTGTGGCAGGGTACTTGTGTGGCAATGTATTTGTGCGACAGTGTATTTGAGTATCAGTATACTTGTGTGGCACTGTATTTGTGTGGCAGTGTACTGGTGTTGTAGTGTATTTGTGTGGCATTGTATTTGAGTAGCAGTGTACTTGTGTGGCACTGTATTTGTGTGGCAGTGTATTTGTGTAGCATTGTATTGGTGTGACAGTGTATTTGTGTGACAGTGTATTTGTGGGCAGTGTACTTGTGTGCCAGTGTATTTGTAGGCAGTGTATTTGAGTGGCAGTATACTTGTGTGCCAGTGTATTTGTGGACAGTGTATGTGTGTGGCAGAATACTTGGGTGGCAGTGTACTTGCGTGGCACTGTACTTGTGTGGCAGAGTATTTGTGTGACACTGTACTTGTGTGGCAGTGTACATGTGTGGCAGTGTTCATGTGTGGCAGTGTATTTGTGTGGCAGTTCACTTGTGTGCCAGTGTATTTGTGTGGCAGTGTACATGTGTGGCAGTGTACTTATGTGGCAGTGTACTTGTGTGACAGTGTATTTGAGTATCAGTGTACTTGTGTGGCACTGTATTTGTGTGGCAGTGTACTTGTGTGGCAGTGTATTTGTGTGGCAGTGTATTTGAGTAGCAGTGTACTTGTGTGGCACTGTATTTGTGTGGCAGTGTATTTGTGTGGCATTGTATTTGTGTGACAGTGTATTTGTGTGACAGTGTATTTGTGGGCAGTGTATTTGTGGGCAGTGTATTTGTGTGGCAGTGTACTTGTGTGCCAGTGTATTAGTGTACCAGTATATTTGTGTGACAGTGTATTTGGGGGCAGTGTATTTGTGTGCAGTGTATTTGTGTGGCAAAGTACTTGTGTGCCAGTGTATTTGTGTGCCAGTGTATTTGTGTGGCAGTGTATTTGTGTGGCTGTGTAATTGTGTGGCAGTGTACTTGTGTGGCACTATATTTGTGTGGCAATGTATTTGTGTAGCAGTGTATTTGTGTGGCAGTGTACTTGTGTGAAAGTGCATTTGTGTAGCAGTGTTTTTGTGTGGCAGTGTATTTGTGTGGCAGCGTATTTGTGTGGCAGTGTACTTGTGTGGAAGTGTACCTGTGAGGCAGTGTATTTGTGTGGCAGTGTATTTGTGTGGCAGTGTATTTGAGTGGAAGTGTATTTGTGTGGCAGTGTACTTGTGTGGCAGTGTATTTGCATGTCTGTGTACTTGAGTGGCAGTGTATTTGTGTGGCAGTGTACTTGTACGGCAGTGAATTTGTGTGGCAGTGTACTTGAGTTGCAGTGTATTTGTGTGCCAGTGTATTTGTGTGGTAGTTTACTTGTACAGCAGTGTATTTGTGGGCAGTGTATTTGAGCAGCAGTGTGCTTGTGTGGCACTGTATTTGTGTGGCAGTGTATTTGTGTGGCATTGTATTTGTGTGACATTTTATTTGTGTGACAGTGTATTTGTGGGCAGTGTATTTCTGGGCAGTGTATTTGTGTGGCAATGTACTTGTGTGCCAGTGCATTCGTGTGCCAGTGTATTTCTGTGACAGTGTATTTGTGTGGCAGTGTACTTGTGTGCCAGTGTATTTGTGTGCCATTGTATTTGTGTGGCAGCGTATTTGTGGGGCAGTGTATTTGTGAGCCAGTGTAATTGTGTGTCAGTGTACTTGTGTGGCAGTATATTTGTGTGGCAGTGTACTTGTGTGGCAGTGTACTTGTGTGGCAGTCTATTAGTGTGGCAGCGTACTTGTGTGACAGTGCATATGTGTGACAGTGTATTTGTGTGACAGTGCAGTTGAGTGGCAGTGTATTTGTGTGATAGTGTACTTGTGTGGCAGAGTCTATTTGTGGCAGTTTACTTGTATGGAATTGTACTTGTGCGGCAGTGTATATGTGTGGCAGTGTACATGTGTGGCAGTGTATTTGAGTGGCAGTGTATTTGTGTAGCAGTGTACTTGTGTGGCAGTGTATTTGCATGGCAGTGTACATGTGTTGCAGTGTATTTATGTGGCAGTGCACTTGTGTTGCAGTGTATTTGTGTGGCAGTGTATTTGTGTGGCAGTGTACTTGTGTGGCAGTGTATTGGTGTGGCAGTGTACTTGTGTACAAGTGTATTTGTGTGCCAGTGTACATGTGTGGCAGTGTATTTGTATGGCAGTGTATTTTTGCGGCAGTGTACTTGTGTGGCAGTGCATTTGTGTAGCAGTAAATTTGTGTGGCAGTGTACTTTTGTGCAAGTATATTTGTGTGGCTGTGTACTTGTGTGGCAGTGTACTTGTGTGCAAGAGTATTTGTGTGGCAGGGTACTTGTGTGCCAATGTATTTGTGGGCAGTGTATTTGTGTGGCAGTATGCTTGTGTGCCATTGTATTTGTGGGCAGTGTCTTTCTGTGACTGTATACTTGGGTGGCAGTGGACTTGTCTGGCACTGTACTTGTGTGGCAGTGTATTTGTATGACACTGTACTTGTGTGGCTGTGCATTTGTGTGGCAGTGTAGTTGTGTGCCAGTGTATTTGTGTGCCAGTTTATTTGTGTGGCAGTGTAATTGTGTGCCAGTGAATTTGTGTGGCAATGTAATTGTGTGGCAATGTATTTGTGTGGCAGTGTACTTGCATGGCACTGTACTTGTGTGACAGTGTACTTGTGTGGAAGTGTATTTGTGTGGCAGTGTACTTGTGTGGCAGTGTACTTGTGTGGCAGTGTACTTGTGTGGCAGTGTATTTTTGTGGCAGTGTATTTGTGTGGCAGTGTACTTGTGTGCCAGTGTATTAGTGTACCAGTGTATTTGTGTGACAGTGTATTTGGGGGCAGTGTATTTGTGTGCAGTGTATTTGTGTGGCAATGTACTTGTGTGCCAGTGTATTTGTGTGCCAGTGTATTTGTGTGGCAGTCTATTTGTGTGGCTGTGTAATTGTGTGGCAGTGTACTTGTGTGGCACTATATTTGTGTGGCAATGTATTTGTGTAGCAGTGTGTTTGTGTGGCAGTGTACTTGTGTGAAAGTGCATTTGTGTAGCAGTGTTTTTGTGTGGCAGTGTACTTGTGTGGCAGTCTATTAGTATGGCAGGGTAATTGTGTGGCAGTGTATATGTGTGATAGTGTATTTGTGTGACAGTGCATTTGTGTGGAAGTGTATTTGTGTGATAGTGTACATGTGTGGCAGAGTCTATGTGTGGCAGTGTACTTGTGTGGAGCTGAACTTGAGTTGCAGTGTATATGTGTGGCAGTGTACTTGTGTGGCAGTGTATTTGAGTGGCAGTGTATTTGTGTGGCAGTGTACTTGTGTGGCAGTGTATTTGCATGGCAGTGTACTTGTGTTGCAGTGTATTTGTGTGGCAGTGTACTTGTGTTGCAGTGTATTTGTGTGCCAGTGTGTTTGTGTGGCAGTGTAATTGTGTGCCAGTGTATTTGTGTGGCAGTGTACTTGTTCAGCAGTGTATTTGTGTGGCAGTGTATTTTTGTGGCAGTGTATTTGTGTGGCAGTGTACCTGTCTGGCAGTGTAATTGTCTGGCAGTGTACTTGTGTGGCAGTGTACATGTGTGGCAGTGTATTTGTGTGGCAGTGCTTTTATGTGGCAGTGTACTTGTATGGCAGTGTATTTTTGTAGCAGTGTACTTGTGTGGCAATGTATTTGTGTGGCAGTGTATTTGTGTGGCAGTGTATTTGTGTGCCGGTGTATTTTTCTGGCAGTGCATTTTTGTGGCAGTGTATGTGTGTGGCAGTGTACTTGTGTGGAAGTGTACTTGTGTGGCAGTGTATTTGTGTGGCAGTGTATTTGTGTGGCAGTGTATTTGAGTGGCAGTGTATTTGTGTGCCAGTGTACTTGTGTGGCAGTGTATTTGCATGGCAGTGTACTTGAGTGGCAGGATATTTGTGTGGCAGTGTACTTGTACGGCAGTGAATTTGTGTGGCAGTGTACTTGAGTTGCCGTGTATTTGTGTGCCAGTGTATTTGTGTGGCAGCGTACATGTACAGCAGTGTATTTGTGGGCAGTGTATTTGAGTAGCAGTGTATTGTGTGGCATTGTATTTGTGTGGCAGTATTTTTGTGTGGCAGTGTATTTGTGTGACTGTGTATTTATGTGACAGTGCATTTGTGTGACAGTGTATTGAGTGGCAGTGTGTTTGTGTGGCAGTGTATTTTTGTGGCAGTGTACTTGTGTGCCAGTGTATTTGTGTGCCAGTGTATTTGTGTGACAGTGTATTTGTGGGCAGTGGATTTGTGGGCAGTGTATTTCTGTGGCAGTGTACTTGTGTGCCAGTGTATTTGTGTGCCAGTGCATTTGTGTGGCAGTGTACTTCTGCGGCAGTGCATTTGTGTAGCAGTGTACTTGTGTGGCAGTGTATTTGTGTGTCAGAGTATTTGTGTGGCAGTATATTTGTGTGGCAGTGTACATTTGTGCAAGTGTATTTGTGTGGCTGTGTACTTGTGTGCCAGTTTATTTGTAGGCAGTGTATTTGTGTGGCAGTATACTTGTGTGCCAGTGTATTTGTGGGCAGTGTATGTGTGTGGCAGTATACTTGGTTGGCAGTGTACTTGCGTGGCACTGTACTTGTGCGGCAGTGTATTTGTGTGACACTGTACTTGTGTGGCAGTGTACATGTGTGGCAGTGTTCATGTGTGGCAGTGTATTTGTGTGGCAGTGTTCTTGTGTGCCAGTGTATTTGTGTGGCAGTGTGCATGTGTGGCAGTGTATTTGTGTGGCAGTGCATATGTGTGGCAGTGTACATGTGTGGCAGTGTATTTGTGTAGCAGTGTACTTCTGTGGCAGTGTACATGTGTGGCAGTGTATGTGTGTGGCAGTGTACATGTGTGGCAGTGTATTTGTGTAGCAGTGTACTTGTGTGGCAGTGTACATGTCTGGCAGTGTATGTGTGTGGCAGGGTACTTGTGTGGCAGTGTACTTGTGTGCCAGTGTATTTTTGTGCCAGTGTATTTGTGTGGCAGTGTATTTGAGTGGCAGTGTATTTGTGTGGCAGTGTACTTGTGTGGCAGTGTATTTGCATGGCAGTGTACTTGAGTGGCAGTGTATTTGTGTGGCAGTGTACTTGTACGGCAGTTAATTTTTGTGGCAGTGTACTTGAGTTGCAGTGTATTTGCGTGCCAGTGTATTTGTGTGGCACTGTACTTGTACAGCAGTGTATTTGTGGGCAGTGTACTTGAGTAGCAGTGTACTGTGTGGCACTGTATTTGTGTGGCAGTGTTTTTGTGTGGCAGTGTATTTGTGTGACTGTGTATTTATGTGACAGTGCATTTGTGTGACAGTGCATTGAGTGGCAGTGTGTTTGTGTGGCAGTGTATTTTTGTGGCAGTATACTTGTGTGCCAGTGTATTTGTGTGCCAGTGTATTTGTGTGACAGTGTATTTGTGGGCAGTGGATTTGTGGGCAGTGTATTTCTGTGGCACTGTACTTGTGTGCCAGTGTATTTGTGTGCCAGTGCATTTGTGTGGCAGTGTAATTGTGCGGCAGTGCATTTGTGTAGCAGTGTACTTGTGTGGCAGTGTATTTGTGTGTCAGTGTAGTTGTGTGGCAGTGTATTGCTGTACCAGCGTATTTGTGTGCCAGAGTATTTGTGTGGCAGTATATTTGTGTGGCAGTGTACATTTGTGCAAGTGTATTTGTGTGGCTGTGTACTTGTGTGGCAGTGTACTTGTGTGCAAGTGTATTTGTATAGCAGTGTACTTGTGTGCCAGTGTATTTGTGGGCAGTGTATTTGTGTGGCAGTATACTTGTGTGGCAGTGTATTTGTGGGCAGTGTATGTGTGTGGCAGTATACTTGGTTGGCAGTGTACTTGTGTGCCGCTGTACTTGTGTGGCAGTGTACATGTGTGGGAGTGTACTTGTGTGGCAGTGTATTTGTGTGGCATTATATTGAGTAGCAGTGTACATGTGTGGCACTGTATTTGTGTGGCAGTGTATTTGTGTGGCATTGTATTTGTGTGCCAGTGTATTTGTGTGACAGTGTATTTGTGGGCACTGTATTTGTGGGCAGAGTATTTGTGTGGCAGTGTACTTGTGTGCCAGTGTATTAGTGTGCCAGTGTATTTGTGTGACCGTGTATTTGTGGGCAGTGTATTTGTGTGCAGTATATTTGTGTAGCAGTGTACTTCTGTGCCAGTGTATTTGTGGGCAGTGTATTTGTGTGGCAGTATACTTGTGTGGCAGTGTATTTGTGGGCAGTGTATGTGTGTGGCAGTATACTTGGTTGGCAGTGTACTTGTGTGGCACTGTACTTGTGTGGCAGTGTATTTGTGTGACACTGTAGTTGTGTGGTAGTGTACATGTGTGGCAGTGTTCATTTGTGGCAGTGTATTTGTGTGGCAGTGTACTTGTGTGCCAGTGTATTTGTGTGGCAGTGTACATGTGTGGGAGTGTACTTGTGTGGCAGTGTATTTGTGTGGCTTTGTATTGAGTAGCAGTGCACATGTGTGGCACTGTATTTGTGTGGCAGTGTATTTGTGTGGCATTGTATTTGTGTGACAGTGTATTTGTGGGCACTGTATTTGTGGGCAGTGTATTTGTGTGGCAGTGTACTTGTGTGCCAGTGTATTAGTGTGCCAGTGTATTTGTGTGACCGTGTATTTGTGGGCAGTGTATTTGTGTGCAGTATATTTGTGTGGCAGTGTACTTGTGTGCCAGTGTATTTGTGTGCCAGTGTATTTGTGTGGCGGTGTATTTGTGTGGCAGTATATTTGTGTGGCAATGTATTTGAGCGGCAGTGTATTTGTGTGGCAGTGTACTTGTGTGACAGTGCATTTGTGTAGCAGTGTATTTGAGTGGCAGTGTACTTGTGTGGCAGTCTATTAGTGTGGCAGCAAACTTGTGTGGCAGTGTATATGTGTGACAGTGTATTTGTGTGGCAGTACATTTGAGCGGCAGTGTATTTCTCTGATAGTGTACTTGTGTGGCAGAGTCTATGTGTGGCAGTGTACTTGTGTGGAAGTGTACTTGAGTTGCAGTGTATTTGTGTGGCAGTGTACTTGCGTGGCAGTGTATTTGTGTGGCAGTGTATTTGCATGGCAGTGTACTTGTGTTGCAGTGTATTTGTGTGGCAGTGTATTGTGTTGCAGTGTATTTGTGTGCCAGTGTGTTTGTGTGGCAGTGTAATTGTGTGCCAGTGTATTTGTGTGGCAGTGTACTTGTACGGCAGTGTATTTGTGTGGCAGTGCATTTGTGTGGCAGTGTATTTGTGTGGCAGTGCATTTGTGCGGCAGTGTATTTGTGTGGCAGTGTACTTGTGTAGCAGTGTATTTTTGTGGCAGTGTACTTGAGTGGCAGTGTATTGGTGTGGCAGTGTACTTGTGTACAAGTGTATTTGTGTGCCAGTGTACATGTGTGGCAGTGTATTGGTTTGGCAGTGTATTTGTGCGGCAGTGTACTTGTGCGGCAGTGCATTTGTGTTGCAGTGTATTTGTGTGGCAGTGTACATGTGTGGCAGTCTATTTGTATGTCAGTGTACTTGTGTGGCTGTGTATTGCTGTGCCAGTGTATTTGTGTGGCAGTATATTTGTGTGGCAGTAAATTTGTGTGGCAGTGTACTATTCTGCAAGTATATTTGTGTGGCTGTGTACTTGTGTGGCAGTGTACTTGTGTGCTAGAGTATTTGTGTGGCAGGGTACTTGTGTGCCAATGTATTTGTGGGCAGTGTATTTGTGTGGCAGTATACTTGTGTGCCATTGTATTTGTGGGCAGTGTATTTGTGTGGCAGTATACTTGGGTGGCAGTGTACTTGCATGGCACTGTACTTGTGTGGCAGTGTATTTGTGTGACACTGTACTTGTGTGGCTGTGTATTTGTGTGGCAGTGTAGTTGTGTGCCAGTGTATTTGTGTGCCAGTTTATATGTGTGGCAGTGTAATTGTGTGGCAGTGAATTTGTGTGGCAGTGTTCTTGTGTGGCAGTGTACATGTGTGGCAGTGTACTTGTGTGGCAGTGTAGTTGTGTGGCAGTGTATTTGTGTGGCAGTGTACTTGTATGGAAGTGTATTTGTCTGGCAGTGTACTTGTGTGGCAGTGTACTTGTGTGGCAGTGTATTTGTGTGGCAGTGTATATGTGTGGCAGTGTACTTGTGTGGCAGTGTATTTGTGTAGCAGTGTAATTGTGTGGCAGTGTACTTGTGTGGCAGTGTATTTGTGTAGCAGTTTATTTGTGTGGCAGTGTATTTGAGTTGACGTGTATTTGTGTGGCAGCGTATTTGTGTGGCAGTGTATTTGAGTGGAAGTGTATTTGTGTGGCAGTGTACTTGTGTGGCAGTGTATTTGCATGTCTGTGTACTTGAGTGCCAGTGTATTTGTGTGGCAGTGTACTTGTACGGCAGTGAATTTGTGTGGCAGTGTATTTGTGTGACATTTTATTTGTGTGACAGTGTATTTGTGGGCAGTGTATTTCTGGGCAGTGTATTTGTGTGGCAATGTACTTGTGTGCCAGTGCATTAGTGTGCCAGTGTATTTCTGTGACAGTGTATTTGTGTGGCAGTGTACTTGTGTGCCAGTATATTTGTGTGCCAGTGTATTTGTGTGGCAGCGTATTTGTGGGGCAGTGTATTTGTGAGCCAGTGTAATTGTGTGGCAGTGTACATGTGTGGCAGTGTATTTGAGTGGCAGTGTATTTGTGTAGCAGTGTACTTGTGTGGCAGTGTATTTGCATGGCAGTGTACATGTGTTGCAGTGTATTTGTGTGGCAGTGCACTTGTTTTGCAGTTTATTTGTGTGGCAGTGTATTTGTGTGGCAGTGTATTGGTGTGGCAGTGTACTTGTGTACAAGTGTATTTGTGTGCCAGTGTACATGTGTGGCAGTGTATTTGTTTGGCAGTGTATTTTTGCGGCAGTGTACTTGTGCGGCAGTGCATTTGTGTAGCAGTGTATTTGTGTGGCAGTGTACTTGTGTGCCAGTATATTTGTGTGCCAGTGTATTTGTGTGGCAGCGTATTTGTGGGGCAGTGTATTTGTGAGCCAGTGTAATTGTGTGTCAGTGTACTTGTGTGGCAGTATATTTGTGTAGCAGTGTATTTGTCTGGCAGTGCACTTGTGTGGCAGTCTATTAGTGTGGCAGCGTACTTGTGTGGCAGTGCATATGTGTGACAGTGTATTTGTGTGACAGTGCAGTTGAGTGGCAGTGTATTTGTGTGATAGTGTATTGTGTGGCAGAGTCTATGTGTGGCAGTTTACTTGTGTGGAATTGTACTTGTGCGGCAGTGTATTTGTGTGGCAGTGTACATGTGTGGCAGTGTATTTGAGTGGCAGTGTATTTGTGTAGCAGTGTACTTGTGTGGCAGTGTATTTGCATGGCAGTGTACATGTGTTGCAGTGTATTTGTGTGGCAGTGCACTTGTGTAGCAGTGTATTTGTGTGGCAGTGTACTTGTGTGGCAGTGTATTGGTGTGGCAGTGTACTTGTGTACAAGTGTATTTGTGTGCCAGTGTACATGTGTGGCAGTGTATTGGTGTGGCAGTGTACTTGTGTACAAGTGTATTTGTGTGCCAGTGTACATGTGTGGCAGTGTATTTGTTTGGCAGTGTATTTTTGCGGCAGTGTACTTGTGCGGCAGTGCATTTGTGTAGCAGTGTATTTGTGTGGCAGTGTACATGTGTGGCAGTGTATTTGTGTGTCAGTGTAGTTGCGTGGCAGTGTACTGCTGTGCCAGTGTATTTGTGTGGCAGTGTATTTGTGTGGCAGTAAATTTGTGTGGCAGTGTACTTTTGTGCAAGAGTATTTGTGTGGCAGGGTACTTGTGTGCCAATGTATTTGTGGGCAGTGTATTTGTGTGGCAGTATACTTGTGTGCCATTGTATTTGTGGGCAGTGTCTTTCTGTGACAGTATACTTGGGTGGCAGTGGACTTGTCTGGCACTGTACTTGTGTGGCAGTGTATTTGTGTGACACTGTACTTGTGTGGCTGTGCATTTGTGTGGCAGTGTAGTTGTGTGCCAGTGTATTTGTGTGGCAGTGAATTTGTGTGGCAATGTAATTGTGTGGCAGTGTATTTGTGTGGCAGTGTAATTGTGTGGCAGTGAATTTGTGTGGCAATGTAATTGTGTGGCAGTGTATTTGTGTGGCAGTGTACTTGCATGGCAGTGTACTTGTGTGACAGTGTACTTGTGTGGAAGTGTATTTGTGTGGCAGTGTACTTGTGTGGCAGTGTACTTGTGTGGCAGTGTACTTGTGTGGCAGTGTATTTTTGTGGCAGTGTATTTGTATGGCAATGTACTTGTGTGGCAGTGTATTTGAATGACAGTGTACTTGAGTGGAAGTGTATTTGTGTGGCAGTGTACCTGTCTGGCAGTGTATTTGTCTGGCAGTGTACTTGTGTAGCAGTGTACTTGTGTGGCAGTGTATTTGTGTGGCAGTGTATTTGTGTGGCAGTGTACTTGTATGGCAGTGTATTTGTGTAGCAGTATACTTGTGTGGCAGTGTACTTGTGTGTCAGTGTATTTGTGTGGCAGTGTATTTGTGTGCCGGTGTATTTTTCTGGCAGTGTATTTTTGTGGCAGTGTATTTGTGTGGAAGTGTACTTGTGTGGCAGTGTATTTATGTGGCAGTGTACTTGTGTGGCAGTGTATTTGAGTGGCAGTGTATTTGTGTGGCAGTGTACTTGTACGGCAGAGAATTTGTGTGGCAGTGAACTAGAGTTGCAGTGTTTTTTGTGCCAGTGTATTTGTGTGGCAGTGTACATGTACGGCAGTGTATTTGTGGGCCGTGTATTTGATTAGCAGCTTACACTGTGGCACTGTATTTGTGTGGCAGTGTTTTTGTGTGGCAGTGTATTTGTGTGACTGTATTTATGTGACAGTGCATTTGTGTGACAGTGTATTGAGTGGCAGTGTGTTTGTGTGGCAGTGTATTTGTGTGGCAGTGTACGTGTGCCAGTGTATTTGTATGCCAGTGTATTTGTGTGACAGTGTATTTGTGGGCAGTGGATTTGTGGGCAGTGTATTTGTGTGGCAGTGTACTTGTGTGCCAGTGTATTTGTGTGCCAGTGCATTTGTGTGGCAGTGTACTTGTGCGGCAGTGCATTTGTGTAGCAGTGTACTTGTGTGGCAGAGTATTTGTGTCTCAGTGTAGTTGTGTGGCAGTGTATTGCTGTGCCAGTGTATTTGTGTGGCAGCGTATTTGTGTGGCAGTGTACTTGTGTGGAAGTGTACCTGTGAGGCAGTGTATTTGTGTGGCAGTGTATTTGTGTGGCAGTGTATTTGAGTGGAAGTGTATTTGTGTGGCAGTGTACTTGTGTGGCAGTGTATTTGCATGTCTGTGTACTTGAGTGGCAGTGTATTTGTGTGGCAGTGTACTTGTACGGCAGTGAATTTGTGTGGCAGTGTACTTGAGTTGCAGTGTATTTGTGTGCCAGTGTATTTGTGTGGTAGTGTCCTTGTACAGCAGTGTTTTTGTGGGCAGTGTATTTGAGCAGCAGTGTGCTTGTGTGGCACTGTATTTGTGTGGCAGTGTATTTGTGTGGCATTGTATTTGTGTGACATTTTATTTGTGTGACAGTGTATTTGTGGGCAGTGTATTTCTGGGCAGTGTATTTGTGTGGCAATGTACTTGTGTGCCAGTGCATTAGTGTGCCAGTGTATTTCTGTGACAGTGTATTTGTGTGGCAGTGTACTTGTGTGCCAGTATATTTGTGTGCCAGTGTATTTGTGTGGCAGTGTATTTGTGGGGCAGTGTATTTGTGAGCCAGTGTAATTGTGTGTCAGTGTACTTGTGTGGCAGTATATTTGTGTGGCAGTGTATTTGTGTGGCAGTGTACTTGTGTGGCAGACTATTAGTGTGGCAGCGTACTTGTGTGGCAGTGCATATGTGTGACAGTGTATTTGTGTGACAGTGCAGTTGAGTGGCAGTGTATTTGTGTGATAGTGTACTTGTGTGGCAGAGTCTATGTGTGGCAGTTTACTTGTGTGGAATTGTACTTGTGCGGCAGTGTATATGTGTGGCAGTGTACATGTGTGGCAGTGTATTTGAGTGGCAGTGTATTTGTGTAGCAGTGTACTTGTGTGGCAGTGTATTTGCATGGCAGTGTACATGTGTTGCAGTGTATTTGTGTGGCAGTGCACTTGTGTTGCAGTGTATTTGTGTGGCAGTGTATTTGTGTGGCAGTGTATTTGTGTGGCAGTGTACTTGTGTAGCAGTGTATTTGTGTGGCAGTGTACTTGTGTGGCAGTGTATTGGTGTGGCAGTGTACTTGTGTACAAGTGTATTTGTGTGCCAGTGTACATGTGTGGCAGTGTATTTGTTTGGCAGTGTATTTTTGCGGCAGTGTACTTGTGCGGCAGTGCATTTGTGTAGCAGTGTATTTGTGTGGCAGTGTACATGTGTGGCAGTGTATTTGTGTGTCAGTGTAGTTGCGTGGCAGTGTACTGCTGTGCCAGTGTATTTGTGTGGCAGTGTATTTGTGTGGCAGTAAATTTGTGTGGCAGTGTACTTTTGTGCAAGTATATTTGTGTGGCTGTGTACTTGTGTGGCAGTGTACTTGTGTGCAAGAGTATTTGTGTGGCAGGGTACTTGTGTGCCAATGTATTTGTGGGCAGTGTATTTGTGTGGCAGTATACTTGTGTGCCATTGTATTTGTGGGCAGTGTCTTTCTGTGACAGTATACTTGGGTGGCAGTGGACTTGTCTGGCACTGTACTTGTGTGGCAGTGTATTTGTGTGACACTGTACTTGTGTGGCTGTGCATTTGTGTGGCAGTGTAGTTGTGTGCCAGTGTATTTGTGTGCCAGTTTATTTGTGTGGCAGTGTATTTGTGTGGCAGTGTACTTGTGTGGCAGTGTACTTGTGTGGCAGTGTACTTGTGTGGCAGTGTATTTTTGTGGCAGTGTATTTGTGTGGCAGTGTACTTGTGTGGCAGTGTATTTGAATGGCAGTGTACTTGAGTGGAAGTGTATTTGTGTGGCAGTGTACCTGTCTGGCAGTGTATTTGTCTGGCAGTGTACTTGTGTGGCAGTGTACTTGTGTGGCAGTGTATTTGTGTGGCAGTGTATTTGTGTGGCAGTGTACTTGTATGGCAGTGTATTTGTGTAGCAGTATACTTGTGTGGCAGTGTACCTGTGTGTCAGTGTATTTGTGTGGCAGTGCATTTGTGTGCCGGTGTATTTTTCTGGCAGTGTATTTTTGTGGCAGTGTATTTGTGTGGCAGTGTACTTGTGTGGAAGTGTACTTGTGTGGCAGTGTATTTATGTGGCAGTGTACTTGTGTGGCAGTGTATTTGAGTGGCAGTGTATTTGTGTGGCAGTGTACTTGTGTGGCAGTGTATCTGCATGGCAGTGTACTTGAGTGGCAGTGTATTTGTGTGGCAGTGTACTTGTACGGCAGAGAATTTGTGTGGCAGTGAACTTGAGTTGCAGTGTATTTGTGTGCCAGTGTATTTGTGTGGCAGTGTACATGTATGGCAGTGTATTTGTGGGCCGTGTATTTGATTAGCAGCATACACTGTGGCACTGTATTTGTGTGGCAGTGTTTTTGTGTGGCAGTGTATTTGTGTGACTGTATTTATGTGACAGTGCATTTGTGTGACAGTGTATTGAGTGGCAGTGTGTTTGTGTGGCAGTGTATTTGTGTGGCAGTGTACGTGTGCCAGTGTATTTGTATGCCAGTGTATTTGTGTGACAGTGTATTTGTGGGCAGTGGATTTGTGGGCAGTGTATTTGTGTGGCAGTGTACTTGTGTGCCAGTGTATTTGTGTGCCAGTGCATTTGTGTGGCAGTGTACCTGTGCGGCAGTGCACTTGTGTAGCAGTGTACTTGTGTGGCAGTGTATTTGTGTGTCAGTGTAGTTGTGTGGCAGTGTATTGCTGTGCCAGTGTATTTGTGTGCCAGTGCATTTTTGTGGCAGTATATTTGTGTGGCAGTGTACATTTGTGCAAGTGTATTTGTGTGGCTGTGTACTTGTGTGGCAGTGTATCTGTGTGCTAGTGTACTTGTGTGGCAGTGTACTCGAGTGCCAGTGTATTTGAGGGCAGTGTTTTTGTGCGGCAGTATACTTGTGTGCCAGTGTATTTGTGGGCAGTGTAAGTGTGTGGCAGTATACTTGGGTGGCAGTGTACTTGTGTGGCACTGTACTTGTGTGGCAGTGTATTTGTGTGACACTGTACTTGTGTGGCAGTGTTCATGTGTGGAAGTGTATTTGTGCGGCAGTGTTCTTGTGTGCCAGTGTGTTTGTGTGGCAGTGTACATGTGTGGCAGTGTATTTGTGTGGCAGTGTATTTGTGTGGCAGAGTACTAGTGTGGCAGTGTATTTGTGTGGCAGTGTACATGCATGGTAGTGTACTTGGGTGGCAGTGTACATGTGTGGACATGTATTTGTGTGGCAGATTATTTGTGTGGCAGTGTATTTGTGTGGCAGTGTACTTGAATGGCAGTGTACTTGTGTGGCAGTGCACGTGTGTGGACATGTATTTGTGTGGCAGAGTATTTGTGTGGCAGTGTACTTATGTGCCAGATTATTTGTGTAGCCGTGTATATCTGTGGCAGTGTGCTTGAGTGACAGTGTATTTGTGTGAAAGTGTATTAGTGTGACAGTGTATTTGAGTGGCAGTGTATTTGTGTGGCAGTGTAATGGTGTGGCAGATTATTTGTGTGGAAGTGTACTTGTGTGGCCGTGTACTTGTGTGGCTGTGTACTTGAGTGGCAGTGTATTTGTGGGCAGTGTATTTGTGTGGCAGTGTGCTTGTCTGGCAGTGTATTTGTGTGGCAGTGTTCTTGTGTGGCAGTGTACTTGTGTGGCAGTGTATTTGTGCTGACAGAGTATTTGAGTAGCAGTGTACATGTGTGGCACTGTATTTGCGTGGCAGTGTACTTGTGTGGCAGTGTATTTGTGTGGCAGTGTATTTGAGTAGCAATGCACTTGTGTGGCACTGTATTTGTGTGGCAGTCTATATGTGTGGCATTGTCTTTGTGTGAGAGTGTATTTGTGTCACAGTGTATTTGTGGGCAGTGTATTTGTGGGCAGTGTATTTGAGTAGCAGTGTACTTGTGTGGCACTGTATTTGTGTGGCAGTCTATTAGTGTGGCAGTGTACTTGTGTGCCAGTATATTTGTGTGCCAGTGCATTTGTGTGGCAGTGTACTTGTGCGGCAGTGCATTTGTGCAGTAGTGTACTTGTGTGGCAGTGTATTTGTGTGTCAGTGTAGTTGTGTGGCAGTGTATTGCTATGCCAGTGTATTTGTGTGCCAGTGCATTTGTGTGGCAGTATATTTGTGTGGCAGTGTGCATTTGTGCAAGTGTATTTGTGTGGCTGTGTACTTGTGTGGCTGTGTATCTGTGTGCTAGTGTACTTGTGTTGCAGTGTACTTGAGTGCCAGTGTATTTGAGGGCAGTGTATTTGTCTGGCAGTATATTTGTGTGCCAGTGTATTTGTGGACAGTGTATGTGTGTGGCAGTATACTTGGGTGGCAGTGTGCTGGCGTGGCACTGTACATGTGTGGCAGTGTATTTGTGTGACACTGTACGTCTGTGGCAGTGTACATGTGTGGCAGTGTTCATGTGTGGCAGTGTATTTGTGTGGCAGTGTTCTTGTGTGCCAGTGTATTTGTGTGGCAGTGTTCTTGTGTGCCAGTGTATTTGTGTGGCAGTGCATATGTGTGGCAGTGTACATGTGTGGCAGTGTATTTGTGTAGCAGTGTACTTGTGTGGCAGTGTACATGTGTGGCAGTGTATTTGTGTGGCAGGGTGCTTGTGTGGCAGTGTACTTGTGTGGCAGTGTATTGTGTGGCAGTGTACTTGTGTGGCAGTTTATTTCTGTGGCAGTGTACATGTGTGTCAGTGTATTTGTGTGGCAGTGTATTTATGTGGCAGTGTACTTGTGTGGCAGTGTATTTGCATGGCAGTGTACTTGAGTGGCAGTGTATTTGTGTGGCAGTGTTCCTGTCTGGCAGTGTATTTGTATGGCAGTGTACTTGTGTGGCAGTGTACTTGTGTGTCAGTGTATTTGTGTGGCAGTGAATTTGTGTGGCAGTGTATTTGTGTGGCAGTGTACTTGTGTGGCAGTGTATTTGTGTGGACATGTATTTGTGTGGCAGAGTATTTGTGTGGCAGTGTACTTGTGTGGCAGTGTATTTGTGTGGACATGTATTTGTGTGGCAGAGTATTTGTGTGGCAGTGTCCTTGTGTGGCAGTGTACTTGAATGGCAGTGTAGTTGTGTGGCAGTGTACGTGTGTGGACATGTATTTGTGTGGCAGAGTATTTTTGTGGCAGTGTACTTGTGTGGCAGAGTTTTTGTGTAGCAGTGTATTTGTGTGGCAGTGTACTTGAGTGGCAGTGTATTTGTGTGAAAGTGTATTAGTGTGACAGTGTATTTGAGTGGCAGTGTATTTGTGTGGCAGTGTAATGGGGTGGCAGATTATTTTTCTGGAAGTGTGCTTGTGTGGCCGTGTACTTGTGTGGCTGTGTACTTGAGTGGCAGTGTAATTGTGTGGCAGTGTACTTGTGTGGCAGTGTAGTTGTGTGCCAGTGTATGTGTGTGCCAGTGTATTTGTGTGGCTGTGTGCTTGTCTGGCAGTGTACTTGTGTGGCAGTGTATTTGTGTGACAGTGTATTTGAGTAGCAGTGTACATGTGTGGCACTGTATTTGCGTGGCAGTGTACTTGTGTGGCAGTGTATTTGTGTGGCAGTGTATTTGAGTAGCAATGCACTTGTGTGGCACATTATTTGTGTGGCAGTCTATTTGTGTGGCATTGTCTTTGAGTGACAGTGTATTTGTGTGTCAGTGTATTTGTGGGCAGTGTATTTGTCGGCAGTGTATTTGAGTAGCAGTGTACTTCTGTGGCACTGTATTTGTGTGGCAGTGTATTTGTGTGGCAGTGTATTTGTGTGACAGTGTATTTGTGTGACAGTGTATTTGTGGGCAGTGTATTTGTGGGCAGTTTATTTGTGTAGCAGTGTACTTGTGTGCCAGTGTATTAGTATGCCAGTGTATTTGTGTGACAGTGTATTTGTGGGCAGTGTATTTGTGTGGCAGTGTACTTGTGTGCCAGTGTTTTTGTGTGGCAGTGTATTTGTGTGGCAGTGTATTTGTGTGGCAGGGTATTTGTGTGGCATTGTACATTTGTGGCAGTGTATATTTGTGGCAATGTATTTGTGTGGCAGTGTACTTGTGTGGCAGTCTATTTGTGTGGCAGCGTACTTGTGTGGCAGCGTATATTTCTGACAGTATATTTGTGTGACAGTGTATTTGAGTGGCAGTGTATTTGTGTGACAGTGTACTTGTGTGGCAGTGTATATGTGTGGCAGTGTACTTGTGTGGAAGTGTACTTGTGTGGCAGTGTATTTGTGTGGCAGTGTACTTGTGTGGCGGTGTATTTGAGTGGCAGTGTATTTGTGCGGCAGTGTACTTGTGTGTGGCAGTTTATTTGCATGGCAGTGTACTTGAGTGCCAGTGTGTTTATGTGGCAGTGTAATTGTGTGCCAGTGTATTAGTGTGGCAGTGTAATTGAGTGGCAGTGTACTTGTGTGGCAGTGTATTTGTGTGGCAGTGTACCTGTGTGGCAGTGTATTTGTGTGTCAGTTTACATGTGTGTCAGTGTATATGTGTGGCAGTGCATTTCTGTGGCAGTCTACTTGTGTGGCAGTGCATTTGCATGGCAGTGTACTTGAGTGGCTGTATATTCATCTGGTAGTCTACTTGAATGGCAGTGTATTTGTGTGGCAGTGTACTGGTGTGGCAGTGTATTGCTGTGCCAGTGAAGTTGTGTGGCAGTGTATTTGTGTGGCAGTGTAATTGTGTGCCAGAGTATTAGTGTGGCAGTGTAATGAGTGGCAGAGTACTTGTGTGGCAGTGTATTTGTGTGGCAGTGTACCTGTGTGGCAGTGTATTTGTGTGTCAGTGCACTTGTGTGTCAGTGTATATGTGTGACAGTGCATTTGTGTGACAGTGTATTTGTGTGGCAGTGTATTTGCATGGCAGTGTACTTGAGTGGCAGTGTATTCATCTGGTAATCTACTTGTATGGCCGTGTATTTGTGTGACAGTGTACTTGTGTGGCAATGTATTGCTGTGGCAGTATAGTTGTGTGGCAGTGTATTTGTGTGGCAGAGTATTTGTGTGGCAGTGTACTTGTGTGCGAGTGTATTTGTGTGGCAGTGTACTTGTGTGGCAGTGTACTTGTGCCCCAGTGTATTTGTGTGGCATTGTATTTGTGTGGCAGTATACTTGTGTAGCAGTGTACTTGCGTGGCACTGTATTTGTGTGGCAGTGTATTTGCGCCACACTGTACTTGTGTGGCAGTGTATTTGTGTGGCAGTGTAGTTGTGTGCCAGTGTATTTGTGTGCCAGTGTGTTTGTGTGGCAGTGTAATTGTGTGGCAGTGTATTTGTGTGGCAGTGTACCTGTGTGGAAGTATATATGTGAGGCAGAGTACTTGTGTGGCAGTGGATTTGCATGGCAGTGTACTTGAGTGGTAGTGTATTTGTGTGGCAGTGTACTTGTATGGCAGTGTATTTGTGTGGCGCACTATTTGTGTGGCAGTGTATTTGTGTGGCAGTGCATTTGTGTGGCAGTGTAACTGTCTGGCACTGTATTTGTGTGTCAGTGTACTTGTGTGTCAGTGTATTTGTGTGGCAGTGTATTTGTGTGGCAGTATACTTGAGTGGCAGTGTATTTGCATGGCAGTGTACAATTGTGCAAGTGTATTTGTGTGGCAGTGTACTTGTGTGCCAGTGTATTTGTGGGCAGTGTAATTGTGTGGCAGTATATTTGGGTGGCAGCGTACTTGCAAGGCACTGTATTGTGTGGCAGTGTATTTGTGTGACACTGTACTTGTGTGGCAGTGTATTTGTGTGGCAGTGTACTTGTGTGGCAGTGTATTTGTGTGGCAGTGTATTTGTGTGGAAGTGTACTTGTGTGGCAGTGTATTTGTGTGGCAGTGAAATTGTTCGGCAGTGTATTTGTGTGGCAGTGTAATGGTGTGGCAGTGTACTTGTGTGCAACTGTATTTTTGTGGCAGCGTACCTGTGCAGCAGTGTATTTGTGTGTCAGTGTAGTTGTGTGGCAGTGTTTTGCTGTGCCAGTGTATTTGTGTGCCAGTGTATTTGTGTGGCAGTATATTTGTGTGGCAGTGTACTTTTGTGCAAGTGTATTTGTGTGGCTGTGTATTTGTGTGGCAGTGTACTAGTGTGCTAGTGTATTTGTGTGGCAGTGTATTTGTGTGGCAGTATACTTGCGTGGCAGTGTACTAGCATGGCACTGTACTTCTCTGGCAGTGTATTTGTGTGGCACTCTGCTTGTGTGGCAGTGTACATGTGTGGCAGAGTATCTGTGTGGCAGAGTACATGTGTGGCAGTGTATTTGTGTGGCAGTGCACATGTGTGGCAGTGTGCATGTGTGGCAGTGTACTTGTGTGGCAGTGTACTTGAGTGGCAGAGTACATGTGTGGCAGTGTATTTGTGTGGCAGTGTACTTGTGTGGCAGTGTACTTGTGTGGCAGTGTACTTTTGTGGCAGTGTACTTGTGTGGCAGTGTACCTGTCTGGCACTGTATTTGTGTGTCAGTGTACTTGTGTGTCAGTGTATTTGTGTGGCAGTGTATTTGTGTGGCAGTATACTTGAGTGGCAGTGTATTTGCATGGCAGTGTACAATTGTGCAAGTGTATTTGTGTGGCAGTGTACTTGTGTGCCAGTGTATTTGTGGGCAGTGTAATTGTGTGGCAGTATATTTGGGTGGCAGCGTACTTGCAAGGCACTGTATTGTGTGGCAGTGTATTTGTGTGATACTGTACTTGTGTGGCAGTGTATTTGTGTGGCAGTGTACTTGTGTGGCAGTGTATTTGTGTGGCAGTGTATTTGTGTGGAAGTGTACTTGTGTGGCAGTGTATTTGTGTGGCAGTGAAATTGTTCGGCAGTGTATTTGTGTGGCAGTGTAATGGTGTGGCAGTGTACTTGTGTGCAACTGTGTTTTTGTGGCAGCGTACTTGTGTAGCAGTGTCTTTGTGTGTCAGTGTAGTTTTGTGGCAGTGTTTTGCTATGCCAGTGTATTTGTGTGCCAGTGTATTTGTGTTGCAGTATATTTGTGTGGCAGTGTACTTTTGTGCAAGTGTATTTGTGTGGCTGTGTACTTCTGTGGCAGTGTACTAGTGTGCTAGTGTATTTGTGTGGCAGTGTATTTGTGTGGCAGTATACTTGCGTGGCAGTGTACTAGCATGGCACTGTACATCTCTGGCAGTGTATTTGTGTGGCACTCTGCTTGTGTGGCAGTGTACATGTGTGGCAGTGTATCTGTTTGGCAGTGTACATGTGTGGCAGTGTATTTGTGTGGCAGTGTACATGTGTGGCAGTGTGCATGTGTGGCAGTGTACTTGTGTGGCAGTGTACTTGAGTGGCAGAGTACATGTGTGGCAGTGTACTTGTGTGGCATTGTACTTTTGTGGCAGTGTACTTGTGTGGCAGTGTATTTCTGTGGCAGTGTACTTCTGTGTCAGTGTATTTGTGTGGCAGAGTATTTGTGTGGCAGTGTACTTGTGTGGCAGTGTATTTGCATGGCAGTGTACTTGAGTGGCAGTGTATTTGTGTGGCAGTGTACTTGTACGGCAGTGAATTTGTGCGGCAGTGTACTTGAGTTGCAGTGTATTTGTGTGCCAGTGTATTTGTGTGGCAGTGTACTTGTATGACAGTGTATTTGTGGGCAGTGTATTTGAGTAGCAGTATACTCTGTGGCACTGTATTTGTGTGGCAGTGTTTTTGTGTGGCAGTGTATTTGTGTCACTGTGTATTTATGTGACAGTGCATTTGTGTGTCAGTGTATTGAGTGGCAGTGTGTTTGTGTGGCAGTGTATTTGTGTGGCAGTGTACGTGTGCCAGTGTATTTGTATGCCAGTGTATTTGTGTGACAGTGTATTTGTGGGCACTGGATTTGTGGGCAGTGTATTTCTGTGGCAGTGTACTTGTGCGCCAGTGTATTTGTGTGCCAGTGCATTTGTGTGGCAGTGTACTTGTGCGGCAGTGCATTTGTGTAGTAGTGTACTTGTGTGGCAGTGTATTTGTGTGTCAGTGTAGTTGTGTGGCAGTGTATTGCTGTGCCAGTGTATTTGTGTGCCAGTGCATTTGTGTGGCAGTATATTTGTGTGGCAGTGTACATTTGTGCAAATGTATTTGTGTGGCTGTGTACTTGTGTGGCAGTGTATCTGTGTGCTAGTGTATTTGTGTGGCAGTGTACTTGAGTGCCAGTGTATTTGAGGGCAGTGTATTTGTGTGGCAGTATACTTGTGTGCCAGTGTATTTGTGGGCAGTGTATGTGTGTGGCAGTATACTTGGGTGGCAGTGTACTTGTGTGGCACTGTACTTGCGCGGCAGTGTATTTGTGTGACATTGTACTTGTGTGGCAGTGTACATGTGTGGCAGTGTTCATGTGTGGCAGTGTATTTGTGTGGCAGTGTTCTTGTGTGCCAGTGTATTTGTGTGGCAGTGTACATGTGTGCCAGTGTATTTGTGTGGCAGTGCATATGTGTGGCAGTGTACATGTGTGGCAGTGTATCTGTGTAGCAGTGTACCTGTGTGGCAGTGTACTTGTGTGGCAGTGTATTGTGTGGCAGTGTACTTGTGTGGCAGTTGATTTCTGTGGCAGTGTACATGTGTGGCAGTGTATTTGTGTGGCAGTGTATTTATGTGGCAGTGTACTTGTGTGGCAGTGTATTTGCATGGCAGTGTACTGGTGTGGAAGTGTATTTGTGTGGCAGTGTATTTGTGTGGCAACGTATTTGTGTGGCAGTGTACTTGTGTGGCAGTGTATTTGTGTGGCAGTGTACTTGCATGGTAGTGTACTTATGTGGCAGTGTACATGTGTGGACATGTATTTGTGTGGCAGAGTATTTGTGTGGCAGTCTCCTTGTGTGGCAGTGTACTTGAATGGCAGTGTAGTTGTGTGGCAGTGTATGTGTGTGGACATGTATTTGTGTGGCAGAGTATTTGTGTGGCAGTGTACTTGTGTGGCAGAGTATTTGTGTAGCAGTGTATTTGTGTGGCAGTGTACTTGAGTGGCAGTGTATTTGTGTGAAAGTGTATTAGTGTGACAGTGTATTTGAGTGGCAGTGTATTTGTGTGGCAGTTTAATGGTGTGGCAGATTATTTTTGTGGTAGTCTACTTGTGTGGCCGTGTACTTGTGTGGCTGTGTACTTGAGTGGCAGTGTATTTGTGGGCAGTGTATTTGTGTGGCAGTGTACTTGTGTGGCAGTGTAGTTGTGTGCCAGTGTCTGTGTGAGCCAGTATATTTGTGTGGCAGTGTGCTTGTCTGGCAGTGTACTTGTGTGGCAGTGTATTTGTGTGACATTGTATTTGAGTAGCAGTGTACATGTGTGGCACTGTATTTGCGTGGCAGTGTAGTTGTGTGGCAGTGTATTTGTGTGGCAGTGTATTTGAGTAGCAATGCACTTGTGTGGCACTGTATTTGTGTGGCAGTCTATTTGTGTGGCATTGGCTTTGTGTGACAGTGTATTTCTGTGACAGTGTATTTGTGGGCAGTGTATTTTTGGGCAGTTTATTTGAGTAGCAGTGTACTTGTGTGGCACTGTATTTGTGTGGCAGTGTATTTGTGTGGCAGTGTATTAGTGTGACAGTGTATTTGTGTGGCAGTCTATTTGTGTGGCAGCGTACTTGTGTGGCAGTGTATATTTGTGACAGTATATTTGTGTGACAGTGTATTTGAGTGGCAGTGTATTTGTGTGACAGTGTACTTGCGTGGCAGTGTATATGTGTGGCAGTGTACTTGTGCAGAAGTGTACTTGTGTGGCAGTTAATTTGTGTGGCAGTGTACTTGTGTGGCAGTGTATTTGAGTGGCAGTGTATTTGTGCGGCATTGTACTTGTGTGGCAGTGTACTTGCATGGCAGTGCACTTGAGAGCTAGTGTGTTTGTGTGGCAGTGTAATTGTGTGCCAGTGTATTAGTGTGGCAGTGTAATTGAGTGGCAGTGTACTTGTGTGGCAGTGTATTTGTGTGTCAGTGTACCTGTGTGGCAGTGTATTTGTGTGTCAGTGTACTTGTGTGTCAGTGTATATGTGTGGCAGTGCATTTCTGTGGCAGTGTATTTGTGTGGCAGTGCATTTGCATGGCAGTGTACTTGAGTGGCAGTATATTCATCTGGTAGTTTACTTGAATGGCAGTGTATTTGTGTGGCAGTGTACTGGTGTGGCAGTTTATTGCTGTGCCAGTGAAGTTGTGTGGCAGTGTATTTGTGTGGCAGTGTATTTGCATGGCAGTGTACTTGAGTGGCAGTGTATTTGTGTGACAGTGTATTTGTGGGCAGTGTGTTTGTGTGCAGTATATTTGTGTGGCAGTGTACTTGTGTGCCAGTGTATTTGTGTGCCAGTGTATTTGTGTGGCAGTGTATTTGAGTGGCAGTGTACTTGTGTGGCACTGTACATGTGTGGCAGTGTACTTGTACGGCAGTGAATTTGTGTGGCAGTGTACTTGAGTTGCAGTGTATTTGTGTGCCAGTGTATTTGTGTGGCAGTGTACTTGTATGGCAGTGTATTTGTGGGCAGCGCATTTGAGTAGAAGTATATTCTGTGGCACTGTATTTGTGTGGCAGTGTTTTTGTGTGGCAGTGTATTTGTGTGACTGTGTATTTATGTGACAGTGCATTTGTGTGACAGTGTATTGAGTGGCAGTGTGTTTGTGTGGCAGTGTATTTGTGTGGCAGTGTATGTGTGCCAGTGTATTTGTATGCCAGTGTATTTGTGTGACAGTGTATTTGTGGGCAGTGGATTTGTGGGCAGTGGATTTGTGTGGCAGTGTATTTGTGTGGCAGTGTATTTGTGTGCCAGTGCATTTGTGTGGCAGTGTACTTGTGCGGCAGTGCATTTGTGTAGTAATGTATTTGTGTGGCAGTGTATTTGTGTGTCAGTGTAGTTGTGTGGCAGTGTATTGCTGTGCCAGTGTATTTGTGTGCCAGTGCATTTGTGTGGCAGTATGTTTGTGTGGCAGTGCACATTTGTGCAAGTGTATTTGTGTGGCTGTGTACTTGTGTGGCAGTGTATCTGTGTGCTAGTGTATTTGTGTGGCAGTGTACTTGAGTGCCAGTGTATTTGAGGGCAGTGTATTTGTGTGGCAGTATACTTGTGTGCCAGTGTATTTGTGGGCAGTGTATGTGTGTGGCAGTATACTTGGGTGGCAGTGTACTTGCATGGCACTGTACTTGTGTGGCAGTGTATTTGTGTGACACTGTACATGTGTGGCAGTGCACATGTGTGGCAGTGTTCATGTGTGGCAGTGTATTTGTGTGGCAGTGTTCTTGTGTGCCAGTGCATTTGTGTGGCAATGTACATTTGTGCCAGAGTATTTGTGTGGCAGTGCATATGTGTGGCAGTGTACATGTGTGGCAGTGTATTTGTGTAGCAGTGTACTTGTGTGGCAGTGTACATATGTGGCAGTGTATTTGTGTGGCAGGGTACTTGTGTGGCAGTGTACTTGTGTGGCAGTGTATTGTGTGGCAGTGAACTTGTGTGGCAGTTTATTTCTGTGGCAGTGTACATGTGTGGCAGTGTACATGTGTGACAGTGCATTTGTGTGGCAGTGTATTTTTGTGGCAGCGTACTTGTGTGGCAGTGTATTTGCATGGCAGTGTACTTGAGTAGCAGTGAATTTGTGTGGCAGTGTTCCTGTCTGGCTGTGTATTTGTATGGCAGTGTACTTGTGTGGCAGTGTACTTGTGTGGCAGTGTATTTGTGTGGCAATGTATATGTGTGACGGTGTCATTTTCTGGCAGTGTATTTGTGCGGAAGTGTAATTGTGTAGCAGTGCACTGGTGTGGCAGTGTATTTGGGTGGCAGTGTATTTGGGTGGCAGTGTATTTGTGTGGCAGTGTACTTGTGTGGCAGTGTATTTGTGTGGCAGTGTACTTGCATGGTAGTGTACTTGTGTGGCAGTGTACGTGTGTGGACATGTATTTGTGTGGCAGAGTATTTGTGTGGCAGTGTACTTGTGTGGCAGAGTATTTGTGTAGCAGTTTATTTGTGTGGCAGTGTACTTGAGTGGCAGTGTATTTGTGTGAAAGTGTATTAGTTTGACAGTGTATTTGAGTGGCAGTGTATTTGTGTGGCAGTGTAATGGTGTGGCAGATTATTTTTGTGGAAATCTACTTGTGTGGCCATGTATTTGTATGGCTGTGTACTTGAGTGGCAGTGTATTTGTGGGCAGTGTATTTGTGTGGCAGTGTAATTGTGTGGCAGTGTAGTTGTGTGCCAGTGTATGTGTGTGCCAGTGTATTTGTGTGGCAGTGTGCTTGTCTGGCAGTGTACATGTGTGGCACTGTATTTGCGTGGCAGTGTACTTGTGTGGCAGTGTATTTGTGTGGCAGTGTATTTGAGTAGCAATGCACTTGTGTGGCAGTCTATTTGTGTGGCATTGTCTTTGTGTGACAGTGTATTTGTGTGACAGTGTATTTGTGGGCAGTGTATTTGTGGGCAGTGTATTTGAGTAGCAGGTTACTTGTGTGGCACTGTATTTGTGAGGCAGTGTATTTGTGTGGCAGTGTATTTGTGTGACAGTGTATTTGTGGGCAGTTAATTTGTGGGCAGTTTATTTGTGTGGCAGTGTACTGGTGTGCCAG
Organism: Somniosus microcephalus; assembly: GCF_052327205.1. Lineage (NCBI taxonomy): Eukaryota > Metazoa > Chordata > Chondrichthyes > Squaliformes > Somniosidae > Somniosus > Somniosus microcephalus. The sequence goes on along the minus strand of NC_140990.1, from coordinate 244,239,387 downwards.
TGTATTAGTATGCCAGTGTATTTGTGTGACAGTGTATTTTTGGGCAGTGTATTTGTGGGCAGTGTATTTGTGTGGCACTGTACTTGCGTGCCAGTGTATTTGTGTGGCAGTGTATTTGTGTGGCAGTGTATTTGTGTGGCAGTGTATTTGTGTGCATTGTACTTTTGTGGCAGTGTATTTTTGTGGCAATGTATTTGTGTGGCAGTTTATTTGTGTAGCAGTGTATTTGTGTGGCAGTGTACTTGTGTGGCAGTCTATTTGTGTGGCAGCATACTTGTGTGGCAGTGTATATTTGTGACAGTATATTTGTGTGACAGTGTATATGAGTGGCAGAGTATTTGTGTGACAGTGTACTAGTGTGGCAGTGTATATGTGTGGCAGTGTACTTGTGTGGAAGTGTACTTGTGTGGCAGTGTATGTGTGTCAGTGTACTTGTGTGGCAGTGTATTTGAGTGGCAGTGTATTTGTGCGGCAGTGTACTTGTGTGGCAGTGTATTTGCATGGCAGTGTACTTGAGTGCCAGTGTGTTTGTGTGGCAGTGTAATTGTGTGCCAGTGTATTAGTGTGGCAGTGTAATTGTGTGTCAGTGTATATGTGTGGCAGTGCATTTCTGTGGCAGTCTACTTGTGTGGCAGTGCATTTGCATGGAAGTGTACTTGAGTGGCAGTATATTCATCTGGTAGTCTACTTGAATGGCAGTGTATTTGTGTGGCAGTGTACTGGTGTGGCAGTGTATTGCTGTGCCAGTGAAGTTGTGTGGCAGTGTATTTGTGTGGCACTGTAATTGTGTGCCAGTGCATTAGTGTGGCAGTGTCATTGAGTGGCAGTGTACTTGTGTGGCAGTGTATTTGTGTGGCAGTGTACCTGTGTGGCAGTGTATTTGTGTGTCAGTGTACTTGTGTGTCAGTGTATATGCGTGGCAGTGCATTTGTGTTGCAGTGTAATTGTGTGGCAGTGTATTTGCATGGCAGTGTACTTGAGTGGCAGTGTATTCATCTGGTAATCTACTTGTATGGCAGTGTATTTGTGTGGCAGTGTACTTGTGTGGCAGTGTATTGCTGTGCCAGTATAGTTGTGTGGCAGTGTATTTGTGTGGCAGTGTATTTGTGTGGCAGTGTTCTTGTGTGCGAGTGTATTTGTGTGGCAGTGTACTTGTGTGGCAGTGTACATGTGTCCCAGTGTATTTGTGTGGCATTGTATTTGTGTGGCAGTATACTTGTGTAGCAGTGTACTTGCGTGGCACTGTATTTGTGTGGCAGTGTATTTGTGTCACACTGTACTTGTGTGGCAGTGTATTTGTGTGGCAGTGTAGTTGTGTGCCAGTGTATTTGTGTGCCAGTGTGTTTGTGTGGCAGTGTAATTGTGTGGCAGTGTATTTGTGTAGCAGTGTACCTGTGTGGCAGTATATATGTGTGGCAGAGTACTTGTGTGGCAGTGGATTTGCATGGAAGTGTACTTGAGTGGTCGTGTATTTGTGTGGCAGGGTACTTGTATGGCAGTGTATTTGTGTGGTGCAGTATTTGTGTGGCAGTGTATTTGTTCGGCAGTGTATTTGTGTGGCAGTGTACCTGTCTGGCACTGTATTTGTGTGTCAGTGTACTTGTGTGTCAGTGTATTTGTGTAGCAGTGTATTTGTGTGGCAGTATACTTGAGTGGCAGTGTATTTGCATGGCAGTGTACATTTGTGCAAGTGTATTTGTGTGGCAGTGTACTTGTGTGCCAGTGTATTTGTAGGCAGTGTAATAGTGTGGCAGTATATTTGGGTGGCAGCGGACTTGCAAGGCACTGTAGTTGTGTGGCACTCTATTTGTGCGACATTGTACTTGTGTGGCAGTGTATTTGTGTGGCAGTGTACTTGTGTGGCAGTGTACTTGTGTGGAAGTGTATTTGTGTGGCAGTGTACTTGTGTAGCAGTGTATTTGTGTGTCAGTGTAGTTGTGTGGCAGTGTATTACTGTGCCAGTCTATTTGTGTGCCAGTGTATTTGTGTGGCAGTATATTTGTGTGGCAGTGTACTTTTGTGCAAGTGTATTTGTGTGGCTGTGTACTTGTGTGGCAGTGTAGTTGTGTGCTAGTGTATTTGTGTGGCAGTGTATTTGTGTGGCAGTACTACTTGGGTGGCAGTGTACTTGCATGGCACTGTACTTGTCTGGCAGTGTATTTGTGAGACACTGTGCTTGTGTGGAAGTGTACATGTGTGGCAGTGTATCTGTGTGGCAGTGTACATGTGTGGCAGTGTATTTGTGTGGCAGTGTACATGTGTGGCAGTGTACATGTGTGGCAGTGTACTTATGTGGCAGTGTACTTGAGTGGCAGTGTACATGTGTGGCAGTGTATTTGTGTGGCAATCTACTTGTGTGGCAGTGTACTTGTGTGGCAGTGTACTTTTGAGGCAGTGTACTTGTGTGGCAGTGTATTTCTGTGGCAGTGTACTTGTGTGTCAGTGTATTTGTGTGGCAGAGTATTTGTGTGGCCGTGTACTTGTGTGGCAGTGTATTTGCATGGCAGTGTACTTGAGTGGCAGTGTATTTGTGTGGCAGTGTACTTGTATGGCAGTGAATTTGTGTGGCAGTGTACTTGAGTTGCAGTGTACTTGTGTGCCTGTGTATTTGTGTGGCAGTGCACTTGTATGGCAGTGTATTTGTGGGCAGTGTATTTGAGTAGCAGTATACTCTGTGGCATTGTATTTGTGTGGCAGTGTTTTTGTGTGGCAGTGTATTTGTGTGACTGTGTATTTATGTGGCAGTGCATTTGTGTGACAGTGTATTGAGTGGCAGTGTGTTTGTGTGGCAGTGTATTTGTGTGGCATTGTATTTGTATGCCAGTGTATTTGTGTGACAGTGTATTTGTGGGCAGTGGATTTGTGGGCAGTGTATTTGTGTGGGAGTGTACTTGTGTGCCAGTGTATTTGTGTGCCAGTGCATTTGTGTGGCAGTGTACTTGTGCAGCAGTGCATTTGTGTAGTAGTGTACTTGTGTGGCAGTGTATTTGTGTGTCAGTGTAGTTGTGTGGCAGTGTATTGCTGTGCCAGTGTATTTGTGTGCCAGTGCGTTTGTGTGGCAGTATATTTGTGTGGCAGTGTACATTTGTGCAAGTGTATTTGTGTGGCTGTGTACTTGTGTGGCAGTGTATCTGTGTGCTAGTGTATTTGTGTGGCAGTATACTTGAGTGCCAGTGTATTTGAGGGCAGTGTATTTGTGTGGCAGTATACTTGTGTGCCAGTGTATTTGTGGGCAGTGTATGTGTGTGGCAGTATACATGGGTGGCAGTGTACTTGTGTGGCACTGTACTTGTGTGGCAGTGTATTTGTGTGACACTGTACTTCTGTGGCAGTGTACATGTGTGGCAGTGTTCATGTGTGGCAATGTATTTGTGTGGCAGTGTTCTTGTGTGCCAGTGTATTTGTGTGGCAGTGTACATGTGTGGCAGTGTATTTGTGTGGCAGTGCATATGTGTGGCAGTGTACATGTGTGGCAGAGTATTTGTGTAGCAGTGTACTTGTGTGGCAGTGTACATGTGTGGCCGTGTATTTGTGTGGCAGGGTACTTGTGTGGCAGTGTACTTGTGTGGCAGTGTATTGTGTGGCAGTGTACTTGCGTGGCAGTTTATTTCTGAGGCAGTGTACATGTGTGGCAGTGTATTTGTGTGGCAGTGTATTTATGTGGCAGTGCACATGTGTGGCAATGTATTTGCATGGCAGTGTACTTGAGTGGCAGTGTATTTGTGTGGCAGTGTTCCTGTCTGGCAGTGTATTTGTATGGCAGTGTACTTGTGTGGCAGTGTACTTGTGTGGCAGTGTATTTGTTTGGCAGTGTATTTGTGTGGCAGTGTACTTGTATGGCATTGTACATGTGTGGCAGTGTATTTGTGTGGCAGTGTATCTGTGTGCTGGTGTAATTTTCTGGCAGTGTATTTGTGTGGCAGTGTAATTGTGTGGCAGTGTATTGGTGTGGCAGTGTATTTGTGTGGCAGTGTATTTGTGTGGCAGTGTATTTGTGTGGCAGTGTACTTGTGTGGCAGTGTATTTGTCTGGCAGTGTACTTGCATGATAGTGTACTTGTGTGGCAGTGTACATGTGTGGACATGTATTTGTGTGGCAGAATATTTGTGTAGCAGTGTAATTGTGTGGCAGTGTACTTGAGTGGCAGAGTATTTGTGTAGCCATGTATATGTGTGGCAGTGTACTTGAGTGGCAGTGTATTTGTGTGAAAGTGTATTAGTGTGGCAGTGTATTTGAGTGGCAGTGTATTTGTGTGGCAGTGTAATGGTGTGGCAGATTATTTTTGTGGAAGTGTACTTGTGTGGCCATGTACTTGTGTGGCTGTGTACTTGAGTGGCAGTGTATTTGTGGGCAGTGTACTTGTGTGGCAGTGTACTTGTGTGGCAGTGTAGTTGTGTGCCAGTGTATGTGTGTGCCAGTGTATTTGTGTGGCAGTGTGCTTGTCTGGCAGTGTACTTGTGTGGCAGTGTATATGTGTGACAGTGTATTTGAGTAGCAGTGCACATGTGTGGCACTGTATTTGCGTGGCAGTGTACTTCTGTGGCAGTGTATTTGTGTGGCAGTGCATTTGAGTAGCAATGAACTTGTGTGGCACTGTATTTGTGTGGCAGTCTATTTGTGTGGCATTGTCTTTGTGTGACAGTGTATTTGTGTGACAGTGTATTTGTGGGCAGTGTATTTGTGGGCAGTGTATTTGAGTAGCAGTGTACTTGTGTGGCACTGTATTTGTGAGGCAGTGTATTTGTGTGGCAGTGTATTTGTGTGACAGTGTATTTGTGTGAGAGTGTATTTGTGGGCAGTGTATTTGTGGGCAGTTTATTTGTGTGGCAGTGAACTTGTGTGCCACTGTATTAGTATGCCAGTGTATTTGTGTGACAGTGTATTTGTGGGCAGTGTATTTGTGGGCAGTGTATTTGTGTGGCACTGTACTTGCGTGCCAGTGTATTTGTGTCGCAGTGTATTTGTGTGGCAGCGTATTTGTGTGGCAGTGTATTTGTGTGGCATTGTACATTTGTGGCAGTGTATTTTTGTGGCAATGTATTTGTGTGGCAGTTTATTTGTGTAGCAGTGTATTTGTGTGGCAGTGTACTTGTGTGGCAGTCTATTTGTGTGGCAGCGTACTTGTGTGGCAGTGTATATTTGTGACAGTATATTTGTGTGATCGTGTATTTGAGTGGCAGTGTATTTGTGTGACAGTGTACTTGTGTGGCAGTGTATATGTGTGGCAGATTACTTGTGTGGAAGAGTACTTGTGTGGCAGTGTATTTGTGTGGCAGTGTACTTGTGTGGCAGTGTATTTGAGTGGCAGTGTATTTGTGCGGCAGTGTACTTGTGTGGCAGTGTATTTGCATGGCAGTGTACTTGAGTGCCAGCGTGTTTGTGTGGCAGTGTAATTGTGTGCCAGTGTATTAGTGTGGCAGTGTAATTGTGTGTCAGTGTATATGTGTGGCAGTGCATTTCTGTGGCAGTCTACTTGTGTGGCAGTGCATTTGCATGGAAGTGTACTTGAGTGGCAGTGTATTCATCTGGTAATCTACTTGTATGGCAGTGTATTTGTGTGGCAGTGTACTTGTGTGGCATTGTATTGCTGTGCCAGTATAGTTGTGTGGCAGTGTATTTGTGTGGCAGTGTACTTGTGTGGCAGTGTACTTGTGCCCCAGTGTATTTGTGTGGCATTGTATTTGTGTGGCAGTATACATGTGTAGCAGTGTACTTGCGTGGCACTGTATTTGTGTGGCAGTGTATTTGTGTCACACTGTACTTGAGTGGCAGTGTATTTGTGTGGCAGTGTAGTTGTGTGCCAGTGTAGTTGTGTGCCAGTGTGTTTGTGTGGCAGTGTAATTGTGTGGCAGTGTATTTGTGTAGCAGTGTACCTGTGTGGCAGTATATATGTGTGGCAGAGTACTTGTGTGGCAGTGGATTTGCATGGAAGTGTACTTGAGTGGTAATGTATTTGTGTGGCAGTGTACTTGTATGGCAGTGTATTTGTGTGGCGCAGTATTTGTGTGGCAGTGTATTTGTGTGGCAGTGTATTTGTGTGGCAGTGTACCTGTCTGGCACTGTATTTGTGTGTCAGTGTACTTGTGTGTCAGTGTATTTGTGTGGCAGTGTATTTGTGTGGCAGTATACTTGAGTGGCATTGTATTTGCATGGCAGTGTACATTTGTGCAAGTGTATTTGTGTGGCAGTGTACTTGTGTGCCAGTGAATTTGTAGGCAGTGTAATAGTGTGGCAGTATATTTGTGTGGCAGCGTACTTGCAAGGCACTGTACTTGTGTGGCAGTGTATTTGTGTGACAATGTACTTGTGTGGCAGTGTATTTGTGTGGCAGTGCACTTGTGTGGCAGTGTATTTGTGTTGAAGTGTATTTGTGTGGCAGTGTACTTGTGTAGCTGTGTATTTGTGTGTCAGTGTAGTTGTGTGGCAGTGTATTACTGTGCCAGTGTATTTGTGTGCCAGTGTATTTGTGTGGCAGTATATTTGTGTGGCAGTGTACTTTTGTGCAAGTGTATTTGTGTGGCTGTTTACTTGTGTGGCAGTGTAGTTGTGTGCTAGTGTATTTGTGTGGCAGTGTATTTGTGTGGCAGTATACTTGGGTGGCAGTGCACTTGCATGGCACTGTACTTGTCTGGCAGTGTATTTGTGAGACACTGTGCTTGTGTGGCAGTGTACATGTGTGGCAGTGTATCTGTGTGGCAGTGTACATGTGTGGCAGTGTATATGTGCGGCAGTGTAAATGATTGGCAGTGTACATGTGTGGCAGTGTACTTATGTGGCAGTGTACTTGAGTGGCAGTGTACATGTGTGGCAGTGTATTTGTGTGGCAGTGTACTTGTATGGCAGTGAACTTGTGTGGCAGTGTACTTGAGTTGCAGTGCATTTGTGTGCCAGTGTATTTGTGTGGCAGTGCACTTGTATGGCAGTGTATTTGTGGGCATTGTATTTGAGTAGCAGTATACTCTGTGGCACTGTATTTGTGTGGCAGTGTTTTTGTGTGGCAGTGTATTTGTGTGACTGTGTATTTATGTGGCAGTGCATTTGTGTGACAGTGTATTGAGTGGCAGTGTGTTTGTGTGGCAGTGTATTTGTGTGGCAGTGTATTTGTATGCCAGTGTATTTGTGTGACAGTGTATTTGTGGGCAGTGGATTTGTGGGCAGTGTATTTGTGTGGCAGTGTACTTGTGTGCCAGTGTATTTGTGTGCCAGTGCATTTGTGTGGCAGTGTACTTGTGCAGCAGTGCATTTGTGTAGTAGTGTACTTGTGTGGCAGTGTATTTGTGTGTCAGTGTAGTTGTGTGGCAGTGTATTGCTGTGCCAGTGTATTTGTGTGCCAGTCCGTGTGTGTGGCAGTATATTTGTTTGGCAGTGTACATTTGTGCAAGTGTATTTGTGTGGCTGTGTACTTGTGTGGCAGTGTATCTGTGTGCTAGTGTATTTGTGTGGCAGTGTACGTGAGTGCCAGTGTATTTGAGGGCAGTGTATTTGTGTGGCAGTATACATGTGTGCCAGTGTATTTGTGGGCAGTGTATGTGTGTGGCAGTATACTTGGGTGGCAGTGTACTTGTGTGGCAGTGTACTTGTGTGCCAGTGAATTTGTAGGCAGTGTAATAGTGTGGCAGTATATTTGGGTGGCAGCGTACTTGCAAGGCACTGTACTTGTATGGCAGTGTATTTGTGCGACAATGTACTTGTGTGGCAGTGTATTTGTGTGGCAGTGCACTTGTGTGGCAGTGTATTTGTGTGGAAGTGTATTTGTGTGGCAGTGTACTTGTGTAGCTGTGTATTTGTGTGTCAGTGTAGTTGTGTGGCAGTGTATTACTGTGCCAGTGTATTTGTGTGCCAGTGTATTTGTGTGGCAGTATATTTGTGTGGCAGTGTACTTTTGTGCAAGTGTATTTGTGTGGCTGTTTACTTGTGTGGCAGTGTAGTTGTGTGCTAGTGTATTTGTGTGGCAGTGTATTTGTGTGGCAGTATACTTGGGTGGCAGTGCACTTGCATGGCACTGTACTTGTCTGGCAGTGTATTTGTGAGACACTGTGCATGTGTGGAAGTGTATTTGTGCGGCAGTGTTCTTGTGTGCCAGTGTGTTTGTGTGGCAGTGTACATGTGTGGCAGTGTATTTGTGTGGCAGTGTATTTGTGTGGCAGAGTACTAGTGTGGCAGTGTATTTGTGTGGCAGTGTACATGCATGGTAGTGTACTTGGGTGGCAGTGTACATGTGTGGACATGTATTTGTGTGGCAGATTATTTGTGTGGCAGTGTATTTGTGTGGCAGTGTACTTGAATGGCAGTGTACTTGTGTGGCAGTGCACGTGTGTGGACATGTATTTGTGTGGCAGAGTATTTGTGTGGCAGTGTACTTATGTGCCAGATTATTTGTGTAGCCGTGTATATCTGTGGCAGTGTGCTTGAGTGACAGTGTATTTGTGTGAAAGTGTATTAGTGTGACAGTGTATTTGAGTGGCAGTGTATTTGTGTGGCAGTGTAATGGTGTGGCAGATTATTTGTGTGGAAGTGTACTTGTGTGGCCGTGTACTTGTGTGGCTGTGTACTTGAGTGGCAGTGTATTTGTGGGCAGTGTATTTGTGTGGCAGTGTGCTTGTCTGGCAGTGTATTTGTGTGGCAGTGTTCTTGTGTGGCAGTGTACTTGTGTGGCAGTGTATTTGTGTTGACAGAGTATTTGAGTAGCAGTGTACATGTGTGGCACTGTATTTGCGTGGCAGTGTACTTGTGTGGCAGTGTATTTGTGTGGCAGTGTATTTGAGTAGCAATGCACTTGTGTGGCACTGTATTTGTGTGGCAGTCTATATGTGTGGCATTGTCTTTGTGTGAGAGTGTATTTGTGTCACAGTGTATTTGTGGGCAGTGTATTTGTGGGCAGTGTATTTGAGTAGCAGTGTACTTGTGTGGCACTGTATTTGTGTGGCAGTCTATTAGTGTGGCAGTGTACTTGTGTGCCAGTATATTTGTGTGCCAGTGCATTTGTGTGGCAGTGTACTTGTGCGGCAGTGCATTTGTGCAGTAGTGTACTTGTGTGGCAGTGTATTTGTGTGTCAGTGTAGTTGTGTGGCAGTGTATTGCTATGCCAGTGTATTTGTGTGCCAGTGCATTTGTGTGGCAGTATATTTGTGTGGCAGTGTGCATTTGTGCAAGTGTATTTGTGTGGCTGTGTACTTGTGTGGCTGTGTATCTGTGTGCTAGTGTACTTGTGTTGCAGTGTACTTGAGTGCCAGTGTATTTGAGGGCAGTGTATTTGTCTGGCAGTATATTTGTGTGCCAGTGTATTTGTGGACAGTGTATGTGTGTGGCAGTATACTTGGGTGGCAGTGTGCTGGCGTGGCACTGTACATGTGTGGCAGTGTATTTGTGTGACACTGTACGTCTGTGGCAGTGTACATGTGTGGCAGTGTTCATGTGTGGCAGTGTATTTGTGTGGCAGTGTTCTTGTGTGCCAGTGTATTTGTGTGGCAGTGTTCTTGTGTGCCAGTGTATTTGTGTGGCAGTGCATATGTGTGGCAGTGTACATGTGTGGCAGTGTATTTGTGTAGCAGTGTACTTGTGTGGCAGTGTACATGTGTGGCAGTGTATTTGTGTGGCAGGGTGCTTGTGTGGCAGTGTACTTGTGTGGCAGTGTATTGTGTGGCAGTGTACTTGTGTGGCAGTTTATTTCTGTGGCAGTGTACATGTGTGTCAGTGTATTTGTGTGGCAGTGTATTTATGTGGCAGTGTACTTGTGTGGCAGTGTATTTGCATGGCAGTGTACTTGAGTGGCAGTGTATTTGTGTGGCAGTGTTCCTGTCTGGCAGTGTATTTGTATGGCAGTGTACTTGTGTGGCAGTGTACTTGTGTGTCAGTGTATTTGTGTGGCAGTGAATTTGTGTGGCAGTGTATTTGTGTGGCAGTGTACTTGTGTGGCAGTGTATTTGTGTGGACATGTATTTGTGTGGCAGAGTATTTGTGTGGCAGTGTCCTTGTGTGGCAGTGTACTTGAATGGCAGTGTAGTTGTGTGGCAGTGTACGTGTGTGGACATGTATTTGTGTGGCAGAGTATTTTTGTGGCAGTGTACTTGTGTGGCAGAGTTTTTGTGTAGCAGTGTATTTGTGTGGCAGTGTACTTGAGTGGCAGTGTATTTGTGTGAAAGTGTATTAGTGTGACAGTGTATTTGAGTGGCAGTGTATTTGTGTGGCAGTGTAATGGGGTGGCAGATTATTTTTCTGGAAGTGTGCTTGTGTGGCCGTGTACTTGTGTGGCTGTGTACTTGAGTGGCAGTGTAATTGTGTGGCAGTGTACTTGTGTGGCAGTGTAGTTGTGTGCCAGTGTATGTGTGTGCCAGTGTATTTGTGTGGCTGTGTGCTTGTCTGGCAGTGTACTTGTGTGGCAGTGTATTTGTGTGACAGTGTATTTGAGTAGCAGTGTACATGTGTGGCACTGTATTTGTGTGGCAGTGTACTTGTGTGGCAGTGTATTTGTGTGGCAGTGTATTTGAGTAGCAATGCACTTGTGTGGCACATTATTTGTGTGGCAGTCTATTTGTGTGGCATTGTCTTTGAGTGACAGTGTATTTGTGTGTCAGTGTATTTGTGGGCAGTGTATTTGTCGGCAGTGTATTTGAGTAGCAGTGTACTTCTGTGGCACTGTATTTGTGTGGCAGTGTATTTGTGTGGCAGTGTATTTGTGTGACAGTGTATTTGTGTGACAGTGTATTTGTGGGCAGTGTATTTGTGGGCAGTTTATTTGTGTAGCAGTGTACTTGTGTGCCAGTGTATTAGTATGCCAGTGTATTTGTGTGACAGTGTATTTGTGGGCAGTGTATTTGTGTGGCAGTGTACTTGTGTGCCAGTGTTTTTGTGTGGCAGTGTATTTGTGTGGCAGTGTATTTGTGTGGCAGGGTATTTGTGTGGCATTGTACATTTGTGGCAGTGTATATTTGTGGCAATGTATTTGTGTGGCAGTGTACTTGTGTGGCAGTCTATTTGTGTGGCAGCGTACTTGTGTGGCAGCGTATATTTCTGACAGTATATTTGTGTGACAGTGTATTTGAGTGGCAGTGTATTTGTGTGACAGTGTACTTGTGTGGCAGTGTATATGTGTGGCAGTGTACTTGTGTGGAAGTGTACTTGTGTGGCAGTGTATTTGTGTGGCAGTGTACTTGTGTGGCGGTGTATTTGAGTGGCAGTGTATTTGTGCGGCAGTGTACTTGTGTGTGGCAGTTTATTTGCATGGCAGTGTACTTGAGTGCCAGTGTGTTTATGTGGCAGTGTAATTGTGTGCCAGTGTATTAGTGTGGCAGTGTAATTGAGTGGCAGTGTACTTGTGTGGCAGTGTATTTGTGTGGCAGTGTACCTGTGTGGCAGTGTATTTGTGTGTCAGTTTACATGTGTGTCAGTGTATATGTGTGGCAGTGCATTTCTGTGGCAGTCTACTTGTGTGGCAGTGCATTTGCATGGCAGTGTACTTGAGTGGCTGTATATTCATCTGGTAGTCTACTTGAATGGCAGTGTATTTGTGTGGCAGTGTACTGGTGTGGCAGTGTATTGCTGTGCCAGTGAAGTTGTGTGGCAGTGTATTTGTGTGGCAGTGTAATTGTGTGCCAGAGTATTAGTGTGGCAGTGTAATGAGTGGCAGAGTACTTGTGTGGCAGTGTATTTGTGTGGCAGTGTACCTGTGTGGCAGTGTATTTGTGTGTCAGTGCACTTGTGTGTCAGTGTATATGTGTGACAGTGCATTTGTGTGACAGTGTATTTGTGTGGCAGTGTATTTGCATGGCAGTGTACTTGAGTGGCAGTGTATTCATCTGGTAATCTACTTGTATGGCCGTGTATTTGTGTGACAGTGTACTTGTGTGGCAATGTATTGCTGTGGCAGTATAGTTGTGTGGCAGTGTATTTGTGTGGCAGTGTATTTGTGTGGCAGTGTACTTGTGTGCGAGTGTATTTGTGTGGCAGTGTACTTGTGTGGCAGTGTACTTGTGCCCCATGTATTTGTGTGGCATTGTATTTGTGTGGCAGTATACTTGTGTAGCAGTGTACTTGCGTGGCACTGTATTTGTGTGGCAGTGTATTTGCGCCACACTGTACTTGTGTGGCAGTGTATTTGTGTGGCAGTGTAGTTGTGTGCCAGTGTATTTGTGTGCCAGTGTGTTTGTGTGGCAGTGTAATTGTGTGGCAGTGTATTTGTGTGGCAGTGTACCTGTGTGGAAGTATATATGTGAGGCAGAGTACTTGTGTGGCAGTGGATTTGCATGGCAGTGTACTTGAGTGGTAGTGTATTTGTGTGGCAGTGTACTTGTATGGCAGTGTATTTGTGTGGCGCACTATTTGTGTGGCAGTGTATTTGTGTGGCAGTGCATTTGTGTGGCAGTGTAACTGTCTGGCACTGTATTTGTGTGTCAGTGTACTTGTGTGTCAGTGTATTTGTGTGGCAGTGTATTTGTGTGGCAGTATACTTGAGTGGCAGTGTATTTGCATGGCAGTGTACAATTGTGCAAGTGTATTTGTGTGGCAGTGTACTTGTGTGCCAGTGTATTTGTGGGCAGTGTAATTGTGTGGCAGTATATTTGGGTGGCAGCGTACTTGCAAGGCACTGTATTGTGTGGCAGTGTATTTATGTGACACTGTACTTGTGTGGCAGTGTATTTGTGTGGCAGTGTACTTGTGTGGCAGTGTATTTGTGTGGCAGTGTATTTGTGTGGAAGTGTACTTGTGTGGCAGTGTATTTGTGTGGCAGTGAAATTGTTCGGCAGTGTATTTGTGTGGCAGTGTAATGGTGTGGCAGTGTACTTGTGTGCAACTGTATTTTTGTGGCAGCGTACCTGTGTAGCAGTGTATTTGTGTGTCAGTGTAGTTGTGTGGCAGTGTTTTGCTGTGCCAGTGTATTTGTGTGCCAGTGTATTTGTGTGGCAGTATATTTGTGTGGCAGTGTACTTTTGTGCAAGTGTATTTGTGTGGCTGTGTATTTGTGTGGCAGTGTACTAGTGTGCTAGTGTATTTGTGTGGCAGTGTATTTGTGTGGCAGTATACTTGCGTGGCAGTGTACTAGCATGGCACTGTACTTCTCTGGCAGTGTATTTGTGTGGCACTCTGCTTGTGTGGCAGTGTACATGTGTGGCAGAGTATCTGTGTGGCAGAGTACATGTGTGGCAGTGTATTTGTGTGGCAGTGCACATGTGTGGCAGTGTGCATGTGTGGCAGTGTACTTGTGTGGCAGTGTACTTGAGTGGCAGAGTACATGTGTGGCAGTGTATTTGTGTGGCAGTGTACTTGTGTGGCAGTGTACTTGTGTGGCAGTGTACTTTTGTGGCAGTGTACTTGTGTGGCAGTGTACCTGTCTGGCACTGTATTTGTGTGTCAGTGTACTTGTGTGTCAGTGTATTTGTGTGGCAGTGTATTTGTGTGGCAGTATACTTGAGTGGCAGTGTATTTGCATGGCAGTGTACAATTGTGCAAGTGTATTTGTGTGGCAGTGTACTTGTGTGCCAGTGTATTTGTGGGCAGTGTAATTGTGTGGCAGTATATTTGGGTGGCAGCGTACTTGCAAGGCACTGTATTGTGTGGCAGTGTATTTGTGTGATACTGTACTTGTGTGGCAGTGTATTTGTGTGGCAGTGTACTTGTGTGGCAGTGTATTTGTGTGGCAGTGTATTTGTGTGGAAGTGTACTTGTGTGGCAGTGTATTTGTGTGGCAGTGAAATTGTTCGGCAGTGTATTTGTGTGGCAGTGTAATGGTGTGGCAGTGTACTTGTGTGCAACTGTGTTTTTGTGGCAGCGTACTTGTGTAGCAGTGTCTTTGTGTGTCAGTGTAGTTTTGTGGCAGTGTTTTGCTATGCCAGTGTATTTGTGTGCCAGTGTATTTGTGTTGCAGTATATTTGTGTGGCAGTGTACTTTTGTGCAAGTGTATTTGTGTGGCTGTGTACTTCTGTGGCAGTGTACTAGTGTGCTAGTGTATTTGTGTGGCAGTGTATTTGTGTGGCAGTATACTTGCGTGGCAGTGTACTAGCATGGCACTGTACATCTCTGGCAGTGTATTTGTGTGGCACTCTGCTTGTGTGGCAGTGTACATGTGTGGCAGTGTATCTGTTTGGCAGTGTACATGTGTGGCAGTGTATTTGTGTGGCAGTGTACATGTGTGGCAGTGTGCATGTGTGGCAGTGTACTTGTGTGGCAGTGTACTTGAGTGGCAGAGTACATGTGTGGCAGTGTACTTGTGTGGCATTGTACTTTTGTGGCAGTGTACTTGTGTGGCAGTGTATTTCTGTGGCAGTGTACTTCTGTGTCAGTGTATTTGTGTGGCAGAGTATTTGTGTGGCAGTGTACTTGTGTGGCAGTGTATTTGCATGGCAGTGTACTTGAGTGGCAGTGTATTTGTGTGGCAGTGTACTTGTACGGCAGTGAATTTGTGCGGCAGTGTACTTGAGTTGCAGTGTATTTGTGTGCCAGTGTATTTGTGTGGCAGTGTACTTGTATGACAGTGTATTTGTGGGCAGTGTATTTGAGTAGCAGTATACTCTGTGGCACTGTATTTGTGTGGCAGTGTTTTTGTGTGGCAGTGTATTTGTGTCACTGTGTATTTATGTGACAGTGCATTTGTGTGTCAGTGTATTGAGTGGCAGTGTGTTTGTGTGGCAGTGTATTTGTGTGGCAGTGTACGTGTGCCAGTGTATTTGTATGCCAGTGTATTTGTGTGACAGTGTATTTGTGGGCACTGGATTTGTGGGCAGTGTATTTCTGTGGCAGTGTACTTGTGCGCCAGTGTATTTGTGTGCCAGTGCATTTGTGTGGCAGTGTACTTGTGCGGCAGTGCATTTGTGTAGTAGTGTACTTGTGTGGCAGTGTATTTGTGTGTCAGTGTAGTTGTGTGGCAGTGTATTGCTGTGCCAGTGTATTTGTGTGCCAGTGCATTTGTGTGGCAGTATATTTGTGTGGCAGTGTACATTTGTGCAAATGTATTTGTGTGGCTGTGTACTTGTGTGGCAGTGTATCTGTGTGCTAGTGTATTTGTGTGGCAGTGTACTTGAGTGCCAGTGTATTTGAGGGCAGTGTATTTGTGTGGCAGTATACTTGTGTGCCAGTGTATTTGTGGGCAGTGTATGTGTGTGGCAGTATACTTGGGTGGCAGTGTACTTGTGTGGCACTGTACTTGCGCGGCAGTGTATTTGTGTGACATTGTACTTGTGTGGCAGTGTACATGTGTGGCAGTGTTCATGTGTGGCAGTGTATTTGTGTGGCAGTGTTCTTGTGTGCCAGTGTATTTGTGTGGCAGTGTACATGTGTGCCAGTGTATTTGTGTGGCAGTGCATATGTGTGGCAGTGTACATGTGTGGCAGTGTATCTGTGTAGCAGTGTACCTGTGTGGCAGTGTACTTGTGTGGCAGTGTATTGTGTGGCAGTGTACTTGTGTGGCAGTTGATTTCTGTGGCAGTGTACATGTGTGGCAGTGTATTTGTGTGGCAGTGTATTTATGTGGCAGTGTACTTGTGTGGCAGTGTATTTGCATGGCAGTGTACTGGTGTGGAAGTGTATTTGTGTGGCAGTGTATTTGTGTGGCAACGTATTTGTGTGGCAGTGTACTTGTGTGGCAGTGTATTTGTGTGGCAGTGTACTTGCATGGTAGTGTACTTATGTGGCAGTGTACATGTGTGGACATGTATTTGTGTGGCAGAGTATTTGTGTGGCAGTCTCCTTGTGTGGCAGTGTACTTGAATGGCAGTGTAGTTGTGTGGCAGTGTATGTGTGTGGACATGTATTTGTGTGGCAGAGTATTTGTGTGGCAGTGTACTTGTGTGGCAGAGTATTTGTGTAGCAGTGTATTTGTGTGGCAGTGTACTTGAGTGGCAGTGTATTTGTGTGAAAGTGTATTAGTGTGACAGTGTATTTGAGTGGCAGTGTATTTGTGTGGCAGTTTAATGGTGTGGCAGATTATTTTTGTGGTAGTCTACTTGTGTGGCCGTGTACTTGTGTGGCTGTGTACTTGAGTGGCAGTGTATTTGTGGGCAGTGTATTTGTGTGGCAGTGTACTTGTGTGGCAGTGTAGTTGTGTGCCAGTGTCTGTGTGAGCCAGTATATTTGTGTGGCAGTGTGCTTGTCTGGCAGTGTACTTGTGTGGCAGTGTATTTGTGTGACATTGTATTTGAGTAGCAGTGTACATGTGTGGCACTGTATTTGCGTGGCAGTGTAGTTGTGTGGCAGTGTATTTGTGTGGCAGTGTATTTGAGTAGCAATGCACTTGTGTGGCACTGTATTTGTGTGGCAGTCTATTTGTGTGGCATTGGCTTTGTGTGACAGTGTATTTCTGTGACAGTGTATTTGTGGGCAGTGTATTTTTGGGCAGTTTATTTGAGTAGCAGTGTACTTGTGTGGCACTGTATTTGTGTGGCAGTGTATTTGTGTGGCAGTGTATTAGTGTGACAGTGTATTTGTGTGGCAGTCTATTTGTGTGGCAGCGTACTTGTGTGGCAGTGTATATTTGTGACAGTATATTTGTGTGACAGTGTATTTGAGTGGCAGTGTATTTGTGTGACAGTGTACTTGCGTGGCAGTGTATATGTGTGGCAGTGTACTTGTGCAGAAGTGTACTTGTGTGGCAGTTAATTTGTGTGGCAGTGTACTTGTGTGGCAGTGTATTTGAGTGGCAGTGTATTTGTGCGGCATTGTACTTGTGTGGCAGTGTACTTGCATGGCAGTGCACTTGAGAGCTAGTGTGTTTGTGTGGCAGTGTAATTGTGTGCCAGTGTATTAGTGTGGCAGTGTAATTGAGTGGCAGTGTACTTGTGTGGCAGTGTATTTGTGTGTCAGTGTACCTGTGTGGCAGTGTATTTGTGTGTCAGTGTACTTGTGTGTCAGTGTATATGTGTGGCAGTGCATTTCTGTGGCAGTGTATTTGTGTGGCAGTGCATTTGCATGGCAGTGTACTTGAGTGGCAGTATATTCATCTGGTAGTTTACTTGAATGGCAGTGTATTTGTGTGGCAGTGTACTGGTGTGGCAGTTTATTGCTGTGCCAGTGAAGTTGTGTGGCAGTGTATTTGTGTGGCAGTGTATTTGCATGGCAGTGTACTTGAGTGGCAGTGTATTTGTGTGACAGTGTATTTGTGGGCAGTGTGTTTGTGTGCAGTATATTTGTGTGGCAGTGTACTTGTGTGCCAGTGTATTTGTGTGCCAGTGTATTTGTGTGGCAGTGTATTTGAGTGGCAGTGTACTTGTGTGGCACTGTACATGTGTGGCAGTGTACTTGTACGGCAGTGAATTTGTGTGGCAGTGTACTTGAGTTGCAGTGTATTTGTGTGCCAGTGTATTTGTGTGGCAGTGTACTTGTATGGCAGTGTATTTGTGGGCAGCGCATTTGAGTAGAAGTATATTCTGTGGCACTGTATTTGTGTGGCAGTGTTTTTGTGTGGCAGTGTATTTGTGTGACTGTGTATTTATGTGACAGTGCATTTGTGTGACAGTGTATTGAGTGGCAGTGTGTTTGTGTGGCAGTGTATTTGTGTGGCAGTGTATGTGTGCCAGTGTATTTGTATGCCAGTGTATTTGTGTGACAGTGTATTTGTGGGCAGTGGATTTGTGGGCAGTGGATTTGTGTGGCAGTGTATTTGTGTGGCAGTGTATTTGTGTGCCAGTGCATTTGTGTGGCAGTGTACTTGTGCGGCAGTGCATTTGTGTAGTAATGTATTTGTGTGGCAGTGTATTTGTGTGTCAGTGTAGTTGTGTGGCAGTGTATTGCTGTGCCAGTGTATTTGTGTGCCAGTGCATTTGTGTGGCAGTATGTTTGTGTGGCAGTGCACATTTGTGCAAGTGTATTTGTGTGGCTGTGTACTTGTGTGGCAGTGTATCTGTGTGCTAGTGTATTTGTGTGGCAGTGTACTTGAGTGCCAGTGTATTTGAGGGCAGTGTATTTGTGTGGCAGTATACTTGTGTGCCAGTGTATTTGTGGGCAGTGTATGTGTGTGGCAGTATACTTGGGTGGCAGTGTACTTGCATGGCACTGTACTTGTGTGGCAGTGTATTTGTGTGACACTGTACATGTGTGGCAGTGCACATGTGTGGCAGTGTTCATGTGTGGCAGTGTATTTGTGTGGCAGTGTTCTTGTGTGCCAGTGCATTTGTGTGGCAATGTACATTTGTGCCAGAGTATTTGTGTGGCAGTGCATATGTGTGGCAGTGTACATGTGTGGCAGTGTATTTGTGTAGCAGTGTACTTGTGTGGCAGTGTACATATGTGGCAGTGTATTTGTGTGGCAGGGTACTTGTGTGGCAGTGTACTTGTGTGGCAGTGTATTGTGTGGCAGTGAACTTGTGTGGCAGTTTATTTCTGTGGCAGTGTACATGTGTGGCAGTGTACATGTGTGACAGTGCATTTGTGTGGCAGTGTATTTTTGTGGCAGCGTACTTGTGTGGCAGTGTATTTGCATGGCAGTGTACTTGAGTAGCAGTGAATTTGTGTGGCAGTGTTCCTGTCTGGCTGTGTATTTGTATGGCAGTGTACTTGTGTGGCAGTGTACTTGTGTGGCAGTGTATTTGTGTGGCAATGTATATGTGTGACGGTGTCATTTTCTGGCAGTGTATTTGTGCGGAAGTGTAATTGTGTAGCAGTGCACTGGTGTGGCAGTGTATTTGGGTGGCAGTGTATTTGGGTGGCAGTGTATTTGTGTGGCAGTGTACTTGTGTGGCAGTGTATTTGTGTGGCAGTGTACTTGCATGGTAGTGTACTTGTGTGGCAGTGTACGTGTGTGGACATGTATTTGTGTGGCAGAGTATTTGTGTGGCAGTGTCCTTGTGTGGCAGTGTATTTGTGTAGCAGTTTATTTGTGTGGCAGTGTACTTGAGTGGCAGTGTATTTGTGTGAAAGTGTATTAGTTTGACAGTGTATTTGAGTGGCAGTGTATTTGTGTGGCAGTGTAATGGTGTGGCAGATTATTTTTGTGGAAATCTACTTGTGTGGCCATGTATTTGTATGGCTGTGTACTTGAGTGGCAGTGTATTTGTGGGCAGTGTATTTGTGTGGCAGTGTAATTGTGTGGCAGTGTAGTTGTGTGCCAGTGTATGTGTGTGCCAGTGTATTTGTGTGGCAGTGTGCTTGTCTGGCAGTGTACATGTGTGGCACTGTATTTGCGTGGCAGTGTACTTGTGTGGCAGTGTATTTGTGTGGCAGTGTATTTGAGTAGCAATGCACTTGTGTGGCAGTCTATTTGTGTGGCATTGTCTTTGTGTGACAGTGTATTTGTGTGACAGTGTATTTGTGGGCAGTGTATTTGTGGGCAGTGTATTTGAGTAGCAGGGTACTTGTGTGGCACTGTATTTGTGAGGCAGTGTATTTGTGTGGCAGTGTATTTGTGTGACAGTGTATTTGTGGGCAGTTAATTTGTGGGCAGTTTATTTGTGTGGCAGTGTACTGGTGTGCCAGTGTATTAGTATGCCAGTGTATTTGTGTGACAGTGTATTTTTGGGCAGTGTATTTGTGGGCAGTGTATTTGTGTGGCACTGTACTTGCGTGCCAGTGTATTTGTGTGGCAGTGTATTTGTGTGGCAGTGTATTTGTGTGGCAGTGTATTTGTGTGCATTGTACTTTTGTGGCAGTGTATTTTTGTGGCAATGTATTTGTGTGGCAGTTTATTTGTGTAGCAGTGTATTTGTGTGGCAGTGTACTTGTGTGGCAGTCTATTTGTGTGGCAGCATACTTGTGTGGCAGTGTATATTTGTGACAGTATATTTGTGTGACAGTGTATATGAGTGGCAGAGTATTTGTGTGACAGTGTACTAGTGTGGCAGTGTATATGTGTGGCAGTGTACTTGTGTGGAAGTGTACTTGTGTGGCAGTGTATGTGTGTCAGTGTACTTGTGTGGCAGTGTATTTGAGTGGCAGTGTATTTGTGCGGCAGTGTACTTGTGTGGCAGTGTATTTGCATGGCAGTGTACTTGAGTGCCAGTGTGTTTGTGTGGCAGTGTAATTGTGTGCCAGTGTATTAGTGTGGCAGTGTAATTGTGTGTCAGTGTATATGTGTGGCAGTGCATTTCTGTGGCAGTCTACTTGTGTGGCAGTGCATTTGCATGGAAGTGTACTTGAGTGGCAGTATATTCATCTGGTAGTCTACTTGAATGGCAGTGTATTTGTGTGGCAGTGTACTGGTGTGGCAGTGTATTGCTGTGCCAGTGAAGTTGTGTGGCAGTGTATTTGTGTGGCACTGTAATTGTGTGCCAGTGCATTAGTGTGGCAGTGTCATTGAGTGGCAGTGTACTTGTGTGGCAGTGTATTTGTGTGGCAGTGTACCTGTGTGGCAGTGTATTTGTGTGTCAGTGTACTTGTGTGTCAGTGTATATGCGTGGCAGTGCATTTGTGTTGCAGTGTAATTGTGTGGCAGTGTATTTGCATGGCAGTGTACTTGAGTGGCAGTGTATTCATCTGGTAATCTACTTGTATGGCAGTGTATTTGTGTGGCAGTGTACTTGTGTGGCAGTGTATTGCTGTGCCAGTATAGTTGTGTGGCAGTGTATTTGTGTGGCAGTGTATTTGTGTGGCAGTGTTCTTGTGTGCGAGTGTATTTGTGTGGCAGTGTACTTGTGTGGCAGTGTACATGTGTCCCAGTGTATTTGTGTGGCAGTGTATTTGTGTCACACTGTACTTGTGTGGCAGTGTATTTGTGTGGCAGTGTAGTTGTGTGCCAGTGTATTTGTGTGCCAGTGTGTTTGTGTGGCAGTGTAATTGTGTGGCAGTGTATTTGTGTAGCAGTGTACCTGTGTGGCAGTATATATGTGTGGCAGAGTACTTGTGTGGCAGTGGATTTGCATGGAAGTGTACTTGAGTGGTCGTGTATTTGTGTGGCAGGGTACTTGTATGGCAGTGTATTTGTGTGGTGCAGTATTTGTGTGGCAGTGTATTTGTTCGGCAGTGTATTTGTGTGGCAGTGTACCTGTCTGGCACTGTATTTGTGTGTCAGTGTACTTGTGTGTCAGTGTATTTGTGTAGCAGTGTATTTGTGTGGCAGTATACTTGAGTGGCAGTGTATTTGCATGGCAGTGTACATTTGTGCAAGTGTATTTGTGTGGCAGTGTACTTGTGTGCCAGTGTATTTGTAGGCAGTGTAATAGTGTGGCAGTATATTTGGGTGGCAGCGGACTTGCAAGGCACTGTAGTTGTGTGGCACTCTATTTGTGCGACATTGTACTTGTGTGGCAGTGTATTTGTGTGGCAGTGTACTTGTGTGGCAGTGTACTTGTGTGGAAGTGTATTTGTGTGGCAGTGTACTTGTGTAGCAGTGTATTTGTGTGTCAGTGTAGTTGTGTGGCAGTGTATTACTGTGCCAGTCTATTTGTGTGCCAGTGTATTTGTGTGGCAGTATATTTGTGTGGCAGTGTACTTTTGTGCAAGTGTATTTGTGTGGCTGTGTACTTGTGTGGCAGTGTAGTTGTGTGCTAGTGTATTTGTGTGGCAGTGTATTTGTGTGGCAGTACTACTTGGGTGGCAGTGTACTTGCATGGCACTGTACTTGTCTGGCAGTGTATTTGTGAGACACTGTGCTTGTGTGGAAGTGTACATGTGTGGCAGTGTATCTGTGTGGCAGTGTACATGTGTGGCAGTGTATTTGTGTGGCAGTGTACATGTGTGGCAGTGTACATGTGTGGCAGTGTACTTATGTGGCAGTGTACTTGAGTGGCAGTGTACATGTGTGGCAGTGTATTTGTGTGGCAATCTACTTGTGTGGCAGTGTACTTGTGTGGCAGTGTACTTTTGAGGCAGTGTACTTGTGTGGCAGTGTATTTCTGTGGCAGTGTACTTGTGTGTCAGTGTATTTGTGTGGCAGAGTATTTGTGTGGCCGTGTACTTGTGTGGCAGTGTATTTGCATGGCAGTGTACTTGAGTGGCAGTGTATTTGTGTGGCAGTGTACTTGTATGGCAGTGAATTTGTGTGGCAGTGTACTTGAGTTGCAGTGTACTTGTGTGCCTGTGTATTTGTGTGGCAGTGCACTTGTATGGCAGTGTATTTGTGGGCAGTGTATTTGAGTAGCAGTATACTCTGTGGCATTGTATTTGTGTGGCAGTGTTTTTGTGTGGCAGTGTATTTGTGTGACTGTGTATTTATGTGGCAGTGCATTTGTGTGACAGTGTATTGAGTGGCAGTGTGTTTGTGTGGCAGTGTATTTGTGTGGCATTGTATTTGTATGCCAGTGTATTTGTGTGACAGTGTATTTGTGGGCAGTGGATTTGTGGGCAGTGTATTTGTGTGGGAGTGTACTTGTGTGCCAGTGTATTTGTGTGCCAGTGCATTTGTGTGGCAGTGTACTTGTGCAGCAGTGCATTTGTGTAGTAGTGTACTTGTGTGGCAGTGTATTTGTGTGTCAGTGTAGTTGTGTGGCAGTGTATTGCTGTGCCAGTGTATTTGTGTGCCAGTGCGTTTGTGTGGCAGTATATTTGTGTGGCAGTGTACATTTGTGCAAGTGTATTTGTGTGGCTGTGTACTTGTGTGGCAGTGTATCTGTGTGCTAGTGTATTTGTGTGGCAGTATACTTGAGTGCCAGTGTATTTGAGGGCAGTGTATTTGTGTGGCAGTATACTTGTGTGCCAGTGTATTTGTGGGCAGTGTATGTGTGTGGCAGTATACATGGGTGGCAGTGTACTTGTGTGGCACTGTACTTGTGTGGCAGTGTATTTGTGTGACACTGTACTTCTGTGGCAGTGTACATGTGTGGCAGTGTTCATGTGTGGCAATGTATTTGTGTGGCAGTGTTCTTGTGTGCCAGTGTATTTGTGTGGCAGTGTACATGTGTGGCAGTGTATTTGTGTGGCAGTGCATATGTGTGGCAGTGTACATGTGTGGCAGAGTATTTGTGTAGCAGTGTACTTGTGTGGCAGTGTACATGTGTGGCCGTGTATTTGTGTGGCAGGGTACTTGTGTGGCAGTGTACTTGTGTGGCAGTGTATTGTGTGGCAGTGTACTTGCGTGGCAGTTTATTTCTGAGGCAGTGTACATGTGTGGCAGTGTATTTGTGTGGCAGTGTATTTATGTGGCAGTGCACATGTGTGGCAATGTATTTGCATGGCAGTGTACTTGAGTGGCAGTGTATTTGTGTGGCAGTGTTCCTGTCTGGCAGTGTATTTGTATGGCAGTGTACTTGTGTGGCAGTGTACTTGTGTGGCAGTGTATTTGTTTGGCAGTGTATTTGTGTGGCAGTGTACTTGTATGGCATTGTACATGTGTGGCAGTGTATTTGTGTGGCAGTGTATCTGTGTGCTGGTGTAATTTTCTGGCAGTGTATTTGTGTGGCAGTGTAATTGTGTGGCAGTGTATTGGTGTGGCAGTGTATTTGTGTGGCAGTGTATTTGTGTGGCAGTGTATTTGTGTGGCAGTGTACTTGTGTGGCAGTGTATTTGTCTGGCAGTGTACTTGCATGATAGTGTACTTGTGTGGCAGTGTACATGTGTGGACATGTATTTGTGTGGCAGAATATTTGTGTAGCAGTGTAATTGTGTGGCAGTGTACTTGAGTGGCAGAGTATTTGTGTAGACATGTATATGTGTGGCAGTGTACTTGAGTGGCAGTGTATTTGTGTGAAAGTGTATTAGTGTGGCAGTGTATTTGAGTGGCAGTGTATTTGTGTGGCAGTGTAATGGTGTGGCAGATTATTTTTGTGGAAGTGTACTTGTGTGGCCATGTACTTGTGTGGCTGTGTACTTGAGTGGCAGTGTATTTGTGGGCAGTGTACTTGTGTGGCAGTGTACTTGTGTGGCAGTGTAGTTGTGTGCCAGTGTATGTGTGTGCCAGTGTATTTGTGTGGCAGTGTGCTTGTCTGGCAGTGTACTTGTGTGGCAGTGTATTTGTGTGACAGTGTATTTGAGTAGCAGTGCACATGTGTGGCACTGTATTTGCGTGGCAGTGTACTTCTGTGGCAGTGTATTTGTGTGGCAGTGCATTTGAGTAGCAATGAACTTGTGTGGCACTGTATTTGTGTGGCAGTCTATTTGTGTGGCATTGTCTTTGTGTGACAGTGTATTTGTGTGACAGTGTATTTGTGGGCAGTGTATTTGTGGGCAGTGTATTTGAGTAGCAGTGTACTTGTGTGGCACTGTATTTGTGAGGCAGTGTATTTGTGTGGCAGTGTATTTGTGTGACAGTGTATTTGTGTGAGAGTGTATTTGTGGGCAGTGTATTTGTGGGCAGTTTATTTGTGTGGCAGTGAACTTGTGTGCCACTGTATTAGTATGCCAGTGTATTTGTGTGACAGTGTATTTGTGGGCAGTGTATTTGTGGGCAGTGTATTTGTGTGGCACTGTACTTGCGTGCCAGTGTATTTGTGTCGCAGTGTATTTGTGTGGCAGCGTATTTGTGTGGCAGTGTATTTGTGTGGCATTGTACATTTGTGGCAGTGTATTTTTGTGGCAATGTATTTGTGTGGCAGTTTATTTGTGTAGCAGTGTATTTGTGTGGCAGTGTACTTGTGTGGCAGTCTATTTGTGTGGCAGCGTACTTGTGTGGCAGTGTATATTTGTGACAGTATATTTGTGTGATCGTGTATTTGAGTGGCAGTGTATTTGTGTGACAGTGTACTTGTGTGGCAGTGTATATGTGTGGCAGATTACTTGTGTGGAAGAGTACTTGTGTGGCAGTGTATTTGTGTGGCAGTGTACTTGTGTGGCAGTGTATTTGAGTGGCAGTGTATTTGTGCGGCAGTGTACTTGTGTGGCAGTGTATTTGCATGGCAGTGTACTTGAGTGCCAGCGTGTTTGTGTGGCAGTGTAATTGTGTGCCAGTGTATTAGTGTGGCAGTGTAATTGTGTGTCAGTGTATATGTGTGGCAGTGCATTTCTGTGGCAGTCTACTTGTGTGGCAGTGCATTTGCATGGAAGTGTACTTGAGTGGCAGTGTATTCATCTGGTAATCTACTTGTATGGCAGTGTATTTGTGTGGCAGTGTACTTGTGTGGCATTGTATTGCTGTGCCAGTATAGTTGTGTGGCAGTGTATTTGTGTGGCAGTGTACTTGTGTGGCAGTGTACTTGTGCCCCAGTGTATTTGTGTGGCATTGTATTTGTGTGGCAGTATACATGTGTAGCAGTGTACTTGCGTGGCACTGTATTTGTGTGGCAGTGTATTTGTGTCACACTGTACTTGAGTGGCAGTGTATTTGTGTGGCAGTGTAGTTGTGTGCCAGTGTAGTTGTGTGCCAGTGTGTTTGTGTGGCAGTGTAATTGTGTGGCAGTGTATTTGTGTAGCAGTGTACCTGTGTGGCAGTATATATGTGTGGCAGAGTACTTGTGTGGCAGTGGATTTGCATGGAAGTGTACTTGAGTGGTAATGTATTTGTGTGGCAGTGTACTTGTATGGCAGTGTATTTGTGTGGCGCAGTATTTGTGTGGCAGTGTATTTGTGTGGCAGTGTATTTGTGTGGCAGTGTACCTGTCTGGCACTGTATTTGTGTGTCAGTGTACTTGTGTGTCAGTGTATTTGTGTGGCAGTGTATTTGTGTGGCAGTATACTTGAGTGGCATTGTATTTGCATGGCAGTGTACATTTGTGCAAGTGTATTTGTGTGGCAGTGTACTTGTGTGCCAGTGAATTTGTAGGCAGTGTAATAGTGTGGCAGTATATTTGTGTGGCAGCGTACTTGCAAGGCACTGTACTTGTGTGGCAGTGTATTTGTGTGACAATGTACTTGTGTGGCAGTGTATTTGTGTGGCAGTGCACTTGTGTGGCAGTGTATTTGTGTTGAAGTGTATTTGTGTGGCAGTGTACTTGTGTAGCTGTGTATTTGTGTGTCAGTGTAGTTGTGTGGCAGTGTATTACTGTGCCAGTGTATTTGTGTGCCAGTGTATTTGTGTGGCAGTATATTTGTGTGGCAGTGTACTTTTGTGCAAGTGTATTTGTGTGGCTGTTTACTTGTGTGGCAGTGTAGTTGTGTGCTAGTGTATTTGTGTGGCAGTGTATTTGTGTGGCAGTATACTTGGGTGGCAGTGCACTTGCATGGCACTGTACTTGTCTGGCAGTGTATTTGTGAGACACTGTGCTTGTGTGGCAGTGTACATGTGTGGCAGTGTATCTGTGTGGCAGCGTACATGTGTGGCAGTGTATATGTGCGGCAGTGTAAATGATTGGCAGTGTACATGTGTGGCAGTGTACTTATGTGGCAGTGTACTTGAGTGGCAGTGTACATGTGTGGCAGTGTATTTGTGTGGCAGTGTACTTGTATGGCAGTGAACTTGTGTGGCAGTGTACTTGAGTTGCAGTGTATTTGTGTGCCAGTGTATTTGTGTGGCAGTGCACTTGTATGGCAGTGTATTTGTGGGCATTGTATTTGAGTAGCAGTATACTCTGTGGCACTGTATTTGTGTGGCAGTGTTTTTGTGTGGCAGTGTATTTGTGTGACTGTGTATTTATGTGGCAGTGCATTTGTGTGACAGTGTATTGAGTGGCAGTGTGTTTGTGTGGCAGTGTATTTGTGTGGCAGTGTATTTGTATGCCAGTGTATTTGTGTGACAGTGTATTTGTGGGCAGTGGATTTGTGGGCAGTGTATTTGTGTGGCAGTGTACTTGTGTGCCAGTGTATTTGTGTGCCAGTGCATTTGTGTGGCAGTGTACTTGTGCAGCAGTGCATTTGTGTAGTAGTGTACTTGTGTGGCAGTGTATTTGTGTGTCAGTGTAGTTGTGTGGCAGTGTATTGCTGTGCCAGTGTATTTGTGTGCCAGTCCGTGTGTGTGGCAGTATATTTGTTTGGCAGTGTACATTTGTGCAAGTGTATTTGTGTGGCTGTGTACTTGTGTGGCAGTGTATCTGTGTGCTAGTGTATTTGTGTGGCAGTGTACGTGAGTGCCAGTGTATTTGAGGGCAGTGTATTTGTGTGGCAGTATACATGTGTGCCAGTGTATTTGTGGGCAGTGTATGTGTGTGGCAGTATACTTGGGTGGCAGTGTACTTGTGTGGCAGTGTACTTGTGTGCCAGTGAATTTGTAGGCAGTGTAATAGTGTGGCAGTATATTTGGGTGGCAGCGTACTTGCAAGGCACTGTACTTGTATGGCAGTGTATTTGTGCGACAATGTACTTGTGTGGCAGTGTATTTGTGTGGCAGTGCACTTGTGCGGCAGTGTATTTGTGTGGAAGTGTATTTGTGTGGCAGTGTACTTGTGTAGCTGTGTATTTGTGTGTCAGTGTAGTTGTGTGGCAGTGTATTACTGTGCCAGTGTATTTGTGTGCCAGTGTATTTGTGTGGCAGTATATTTGTGTGGCAGTGTACTTTTGTGCAAGTGTATTTGTGTGGCTGTTTACTTGTGTGGCAGTGTAGTTGTGTGCTAGTGTATTTGTGTGGCAGTGTATTTGTGTGGCAGTATACTTGGGTGGCAGTGCACTTGCATGGCACTGTACTTGTCTGGCAGTGTATTTGTGAGACACTGTGCATGTGTGGCAGTGTACATGTGTGGCAGTGTATCTGTGTGGCAGTGTACATGTGTGGCAGTGTATATGTGTGGCAGTGTAAATGATTGGCAGTGTACATGTGTGGCAGTGTACTTATGTGGCAGTGTACTTGAGTGGCAGTGTACATGTGTGGCAGTGTATTTGTGTGGCAGTTTACTTGTATGGCAGTGAACTTGTGTGGCAGTGTACTTGAGTTGCAGTGTATTTGTGGGCAGTGTATTTGAGTAGCAGTGTACTTGTGTGGCACTGTATTTGTGTGACAGTGTATTTGTGTGACAGTGTATTTGTGGGCAGTGTATTTGTGGGCAGTTTATTTGTGTGGCAGTGTACTTGTGTGCCAGTGTATTAGTGTGCCAGTGTATTTGTGTGACAGTGTATTTGTGGGCAGTGGATTTGTGGGCAGTGTATTTGTGTGGCAGTGTACTTGTGTGCCAGTGTATTTGTGTGCCAGTGTATTTGTGTGGCAGTGTACTTGTGCAGCAGTGCATTTGTGTAGTCGTGTACTTGTGTGGCAGTGTATTTGTGTGTCAGTGTAGTTGTGTGGCAGTGTATTGCTGTGCCAGTGTATTTGTGTGCCAGTCCGTGTGTGTGGCAGTATATTTGTGTGGCAGTGTACATTTGTGCAAGTGTATTTGTGTGGCTGTGTACTTGTGTGGCAGTGTATCTGTGTGCTAGTGTATTTGTGTGGCAGTGTACGTGAGTGCCAGTGTATTTGAGGGCAGTGTATTTGTGTGGCAGTATACTTGTGTGCCAGTGTATTTGTGGGCAGTGTATGTGTGTGGCAGTATACTTGGGTGGCAGTGTACTTGTGTGGCACTGTACTTGTGTGGCAGTGTATTTGTGTGACACTGTACTTGTGTGGCAGTGTACATGTGTGGCAGTGTATTTGTGTGGCAGTGTTCTTGTGTGCCAGTGTATTTGTGTGGCAGTGTACATGTGTGCCAGTGTATTTGTGTGGCAGTGCATATGTGTGGCAGTGTACATGTGTGGTAGTGTATTTGTGTAGCTGTGTACTTGTGTGGCAGTGCACATGTGTGGCCGTGTATTTGTGTGGCAGGGTACTTGTGTGGCAGTGTACTTGTGTGGCAGTGTATTGTGTGGCAGTGTACTTTTGTGGCAGTGTATTTATGTGGCAGTGTACTTGTGTGGCAATGTATTTGCATGGCAGTGTACTTGAGTGGCAGTGTATTTGTGTGGCAGTGTTCCTGTCTGGCAGTGTATTTGTATGGCAGTGTACTTGTGTGGCAGTGTACTTGTGTGGCAGTGTATTTGTTTGGCAGTGTATTTGTGTGGCAGTGTACTTGTATGGCATTGTACATGTGTGTCAGTGTATTTGTGTGGCAGTGTATCTGTGTGCCGGTGTAATTTTCTGGCAGTGTATTTGTGTGGCAGTGTAATTGTGTGGCAGTGTACTGGTGTGGCAGTGTATTTCTGTGGCAGTGTTTTTGTGTGGCAGTGTATTTGTGTGGCAGTGTACTTGTGTGGCAGTGTATTTGTCTGGCAGTGCACTTGCATGGTAGTGTACTTGTGTGGCAGTGTACATGTGTGGACATGTATTTGTGTGGCAGAGTATTTGTGTGGCAGTGTCCTTGTGTGGCAGTGTACTTGAATGGCAGTGTCGTTGTGTGGCAGTCTACGTGTGTGCACATGTATTTGTGTGGCAGAATATTTGTGTGGCATTGCAATTGTGTGGCAGAGTAATGGTGTGAAAGTGTATTAGTGTGACAGTGCATTTGAGTGGCAGTGTATTTGTGTGGCAGTGTAATGGTGTGGCAGATTATTTTTCTGGAAGTGTACTTGTGTGGCCGTGTACTTGTGTGGCCGTGTACGTGTGTGGCTGTGTACTTGAGTGGCAGTGTATTTGTGGGCAATGTATTTGTGTGGCAGTGTACTTGTGTGGCAGTGTAGTTGTGTGCCAGTGTATGGGTGTGCCAGTGTATTTGTGTGGCAGTGTGCTTGTCTGGCAGTGTACTTGTGTGGCAGTGTGTTTGTGTGACAGTGTATTTGAGTAGCAGTGTACATGTGTGGCACTGTATTTGCGTGGCAGTCTATTTGTGTGGCATTGTCTTTGTGTGACAGTGTATTTGTGTGACTGTGTATTTGTGGGCAGTGTATTTGTGGGCAGTGTATTTGAGTAGCAGTGTACTTGTGTGGCACTGTATTTGTGTGGCAGTGTATTTGTGTGGCAGTGTATTTGTGTGACAGTGTATTTGTGTGACAGTGTATTTGTGGGCAGTGTATTTGTGGGCAGTTTATTTGTGTGGCAGTGTACTTGTGTGCCAGTGTATTAGTGTGCCAGTGTATTTGTGTGACAGTGTATTTGTGGACAGTGTATTTGTGGGCAGTGTATTTGTGTGGCAGTGTACTTGTGTGCCAGTGTATTTGTGTGGCAGTGTATTTGTGTGGAAGTGTATTTGTGTGGCAGTGTATATGTGTGGCATTGTACTTTTGTGGCAGTGTATTTTTGTGGCAATGTATTTGTGTGGCAGGTTATTTGTGTAGCAGTGTATTTTTGTGGCAGTGTACTTGTGTGGCAGTGTATATTTGTGACAGTATATTTGTGTGACAGTGTATTTGAGTGGCAGTGTATTTGTGTGACAGTGTACTTGTGTGGCAGTGTATATGTGTGGCAGTGTACTTGTGTGGAAGTGTACTTGTGTGGCAGTGTATTTGTGTGGCAGTGTATTGTGTGGCAGCGTATTTGAGTGGCAGTGCATTTGTGTAGCAGTGTGCGTGTGTGGCAGTGTACGTGTGTGGACATGTATTTGTGTGGCAGAGTATTTGTGTAGCAGTGTACTTGTGTGGCAATGTATTTGTGTGGCAGTTTATTTGTGTGGCAGTGTATTTGTGTGGCAGTGTACTTGTGTGGCAGTCTATTTGTGTGGCAGTGTACTTGTGTGGCAGTGTACTTGTGTGGCAGTGTACGTGTGTGGACATGTATTTGTGTGGCAGAGTATTTGTGTGGCAGTGTATTTGTGTGGCAGTGTATTTGAGTAGCAATGCACTTGTGTGGCACTGTATTTGTGTGGCAGTCTATTTGTGTGGCATTGTCTTTGTGTGACAGTGTATTTGTGTGACAGTGTATTTGTGTGGCAGTGTATTTGAGTAGCAATGCACTTGTGTGGCACTGTATTTGTGTGGCAGTCTATTTGTGTGGCATTGTCTTTGTGTGACAGTGTATTTGTGTGACAGTGTATTTGTGGGCAGTGTATTTGTGGGCAGTGTATTTGAGTAGCAATGCACTTGTGTGGCACTGTATTTGTGTGGCAGTCTATTTGTGTGGCATTGTCTTTGTGTGACAGTGTATTTGTGTGACAGTGTATTTGTGGGCAGTGTATTTGTGGGCAGTGTATTTGAGTAGCAGTGTACTTGTGTGGCACTGTATTTGTGTGACAGTGTATTTGTGTGACAGTGTATTTGTGGGCAGTATATTGGTGGGCAGTTTATTTGTGTGGCAGTGTACTTGTGTGCCAGTGTATTAGTGTGCCAGTGTATTTGTGTGACAGTGTATTTGTGTGCAGTGTATTTGTGGGCAGTGTATTTGTGTGGCAGTGTACTTGTGTGCCAGTGTATTTGTGTGGCAGTGTATTTGTGAGGAAGTGTATTTGTGTGGCAGTGTATATGTGTGGCATTGTACTTTTGTGGCAGTGTATTTTTGTGGCAATATATTTGTGTGGCAGGTTATTTGTGTAGCAGTGTATTTGTGTGGCAGTGTACTTGTGTGGCAGTCTATTTGTGTGGCAGCGTACTTGTGTGGCAGTGTATATTTGTGACAGTATATTTGTGTGACATTGTATTTGAGTGGCAGTGTATTTGTGTGACAGTGTAATTGTGTGGCAGTGTATATGTGTGGCAGTGTACTTGTGTGGAAGTGTACTTGTGTGGCAGTGTATTTGTGTGGCATTGTACTTGTGTGGCAGTGTATTTGAGTGGCAGTGTATTTGTGTAGCAGTGTGCTGGTGTGGCAGTGTACGTGTGTGGACATGTATTTGTGTGGCAGAGTATTTGTGTGGCAGTGTACTTGTGTGGCATTGTATTTGTGTGGCAGTTTATTTGTGTGGCAGTGTATTTCTGTGGCAGTGTACTTGTGTGGCAGTCTATTTGTGTGGCAGTGTACTTGTGTGGCAGTGTACTTGTGTGGCAGTGTACGTGTGTGGACATGTATTTGTGTGGCAGAGTATTTGTGAGGCAGTGTAATTGTGTGGCAGAGTATTTGTGTGGCAGTGTACTTGTGTGGCAGTATATTTGTGTAGCAGTGTATTTGTGTGGCAGTGTACTTGAGTGGCAGTGTGTTGGTGTGGCAGTGTACTTGAGTGGCAGTGTATTTGTGTGAAAGTGTATTAGTGTGACAGTGTATTTGAGTGGCTGGGTATTTGTGTGGCAGTGTAATTGAATGGCAGATTATTTGTGCGGCAGTGTACTTGTGTGGCCGTGTACTTGTTTGGCAGTGTACTTGAGTGGCAGTGTATTTGTGGGCAGTGTATTTGTGTGGCAGTGTATTTGTGTGGCAGTGTATTTGTGTGCCAGTGTATGTGCGTGCCAGTGTATTTGTGTGGCAGTGTGCTTGTGTGGCAGTGTATTTGTGTGGCAGTGTTCTTGTGTGACAGCATACATGTGTGGCAGTTTATTTGTGTGGCAGTGTATTTGTGTTGCACTGTCTTAGTGTGACAGTGTATTTGTGTGACAGTGTATTTGTGGGCAGTGTATTTGAGCAGCAGTGTACTTGTGTGGCACTGTATTTGTGTGGCAGTGTATTTCTGTGACAGTGTATTTGTGGGCAGTGTATTTGTGTGGCAGTGTACTTCTGTGCCAGTGTATTTTTGTGGCAGTGTATTTGTGTGGCAGTATATTTGTGCGGCTGTGTATTTGTGTGGCAGTGTAATTGTGTGGCAGTGTACTTGTGTGGCAGTGTATTTGTGTGGCAATTTCTTGGGTGGCAGTGTAATTGTCTGACAGTGCATTTGTGTAGCAGTGTATATGTGTGGCAGTGTACTTGTGTGGCAGTCCATTTGTGTGGCAGCGTACTTTTGTGGCAGTGTATATCTGTGACAGTGTATATGTGTGACAGTGTATTTGAGTGGCAGTGTATTTGTGTGACATTGTACTTGTGTGGCAGTGTACATGTGTGGCAGTGTATTTGTGTGGCAGTGTATTTGTGTGGCAGTGTACTTGTATGGCAGTGTATTTGTGTGCCAGTGTATGTGTGTGCCAGTGTATTTGTGTGGCAGTGTGCTTGTGTGGCAGTGTATTTGTGTGGCAGTGTTCTTGTGTGACAGTATACTTGTGTGGCAGTGTATTTGTGTGACAGTGTATCTGAGTAGCAGTGTACTTGTGTGGCACTGTATTTGCGTGGCAGTGTACTTGTGTGGCAGTGTATTTGTGTGGCAGTGTATTTGAGTAGCAGTGCACTTGTGTGGCACTGTATTTGTGTGGCAGTGTATTTGTGTTGCACTGTCTTAGTGTGACAGTGTATTTGTGTGACAGTGTATTTGAGTAGCAGTGTACTTGTGTGGCACTGTATTTGTGTGGCAGTGTATTTCTGTGACAGTGTATTTGTGGGCAGTGTATTTGTGTGGCAGTGTACTTCTGTGCCAGTGTATTTTTGTGGCAGTGTATTTGTGTGGCAGTATATTTGTGCGGCTGTGTATTTGTGGGGCAGTGTAATTGTGTGGCAGTGTACTTGTGTGGCAGTGTATTTGGGTGGCAGTGTATTTGAGTAGCAGTGCACTTGTGTGGCACTGTATTTGTGTGGCAGTGTATTTGTGTTGCACTGTCTTAGTGTGACAGTGTATATGTGTGACAGTGTAATTGAGTGGCAGTGTATTTGTGTGACATTGTGCTTGTGTTGCAGTGTACATGTGTGGCAGTGTATTTGTGTGGCAGTGTATTTGTGTGGCAGTGTACTTGTATGGCAGTTTACTTGTGCGGCAGTGTATTTGTGTGGCAGTGTATTTGTGTGACGGTATATTTTTCTTGCAGTGTATTTGTGTGGCAGTGTATTTTTGTAACAGTGTACTTGTGTGGCAGTGTTTTTGTGTGGCAGTGTATTTGAGTGGCAGTGTACTTGTGTGCCAGAGTATGTGTGTGGCAGTGTATTTGTGTGGCAGTGTGCTTGTGTGGCAGTGTATTTCTGTGGCAGTGTTCTTGTGTGGCAGTGTACTTTTGTGGCAGTGTATTTGTGTGACAGTTTATTTGATTAGCAGTGTACTTGTGTGGCACTGTATTGGCGTGGCAGTGTACTTGTGTGGCAGTGTATTTGTGTGGCAGTGTATTTGAGTAGCAGTGCACTTGTGTGGCACTGTATTTGTGTGGCAATGTATTTGTGTGGCAGTGTCTTTGTGTGAGAGTGTATTTGTGTGACAGTGTATTTGTGGGCACTGTATTGTGGGCAGTGTATTTCTGTGGCAGTGTATTTGTGTGACAGTGTATTTGTGTGACAGTGTATTTGTGGGCAGTGTATTTGTGGGCAGTGTATTTGAGTAGCAGTGCACATGTGTGGCACTGTATTTGTGTGGCAGTGTATTTCTGTGGCAGTGTACTTGTGTGGCAGTGTATTTGTGTGGCAGTGTAATGGTGTGGCAGTGTAATTGTGTGTCAGTGTATTTGTGTGGCAGTGTACTTGTGTAGCAGTGTATTTGTGTGTCAGTGTAGTTGTGTGGCAGTGTATTGCTGTGCCAGTGTATTTGTGTGGCAGTGTATTTGTGTAGCAGTCTATTTGTGTGGCAGTGTACTTTTGTGCAAGTGTATTTGTGTGGCTGTGTACTTGTGTGGCAGTGTACTTGTGTGCTAGTGTATTTGTGTGGCAGTGTGTTTGTGTGGCAGTATACTTGGGTGGCAGTGTACTTGCATGGCACTGTACTTGTCTGGCAGTGTATTTGTGTGACACTGTGTTTGTGTGGCAGTGTACATGTGTGGCATTGTATCTGTGTGGCAGTGTACATGTGTCGCAGTGTATTTGTGTGGCAGTGTACATGTGTGGCAGTGTACATGTGTGGCAGTGTACTTGTGTGGCAGTGTACTTGAGTGGCAGTGTACATGGGTGGCAGTGTATTTGTGTGACAGTGTACTTGTGTGGCAGTGTACTTGTGTGGCAGTGTACTTTTGTGGCAGTGTACTTGTGTGGCAGTGTATTTGTGTGAAAGTGTATTAGTGTGACAGTGTATTTGAGTGGCAGTGTATTTGTGTGGCAGTGTAATGGTGTGGCAGATTATTTTTGTGGAAGTGTACTTGTGTGGCCGTGTACTTGTGTGGCAGTGTACTTGTGTGGCAGTGTAGTTGTGTGCCAGTGTATGTGTGTGCCAGTGTATTTGTGTGGCAGTGTGCTTGTCTGGCAGTGTACTTGTGTGGCACTGTATTTGCGTGGCAGTGTACTTGTGTGGCAGTGTATTTGTGTGGCAATGTATTTGAGTAGCAATGCACTTGTGTGGCACTGTATTTGTGTGGCAGTCTATTTGTGTGGCATTGTCTTTGTGTGACAGTGTATTTGTGTGACTGTGTATTTGTGGGCAGTGTATTTGTGGGCAGTGTATTTGAGTAGCAGTGTACTTGTGTGGCACTGTATTTGTGTGGCAGTGTATTTGTGTGGCAGTGTATTTGTGTGACAGTGTATTTGTGTGACAGTGTATTTGTGGGCAGTGTATTTGTGGGCAGTTTATTTGTGTGGCAGTGTACTTGTGTGCCAGTGTATTAGTGTGCCAGTGTATTTGTGTGACAGTGTATTTGTGGGCAGTGTAATTGTGGGCAGTGTATTTGTGTGGCAGTGTACTTGTGTGCCAGTGTATTTGTGTGGCAGTGTATTTGTGTGGAAGTGTATTTGTGTGGCAGTGTATATGTGTGGCATTGTACTTTTGTGGCAGTGTATTTTTGTGGCAATGTATTTGTGTGGCAGGTTATTTGTGTAGCAGTGTATTTGTGTGGCAGTGTACATGTGTGGCAGTGTATTTGTGTGGCAGTGTGCTTGTGTGGCAGTGTACGTGTGTGGACATGTATTTGTGTGGCAGAGTATTTGTGTAGCAGTGTACTTGTGTGGCAATGTATTTGTGTGGCAGTTTATTTGTGTGGCAGTGTATTTGTGTGGGAGTGTACTTGTGTGGCAGTCTATTTGTGTGGCAGTGTACTTGTGTGGCAGTGTACTTGTGTGGCAGTGTACGTGTGTGGACATGTATTTGTGTGGCAGAGTATTTGTGTGGCAGTGTATTTGTGTGGCAGTGTATTTGAGTAGCAATGCACTTGTGTGGCACTGTATTTGTGTGGCAGTCTATTTGTGTGGCATTGTCTTTGTGTGACAGTGTATTTGTGTGACAGTGTATTTGTGGGCAGTGTATTTGTGGGCAGTGTATCTGAGTAGCAGTGTACTTGTGTGGCACTGTATTTGTGTGACAGTGTATTTGTGTGACAGTGTATTTGTGGGCAGTGTATTTGTGGGCAGTTTATTTGTGTGGCAGTGTACTTGTGTGCCAGTGTATTAGTGTGCCAGTGTATTTGTGTGACAGTGTACTTGTGGGCAGTGTATTTGTGGGCAGTGTATTTGTGTGGCAGTGTACTTGTGTGCCAGTGTATTTGAGGGCAGTGTATTTGTGAGGAAGTGTATTTGTGTGGCAGTGTATATGTGTGGCATTGTACTTTTGTGGCAGTGTATTTTTGTGGCAATGTATTTGTGTGGCAGGTTATTTGTGTAGCAGTGTATTTGTGTGGCAGTGTACTTGTGTGGCAGTGTACGTGTGTGGACATGTATTTGTGTGGCAGAGTATTTGTGTGGCAGTGTAATTGTGTGGCAGAGTATTTGTGTGGCAGTGTACTTGTGTGGCAGTATATTTGTGTAGCAGTCTATTTGTGTGGCAGTGTACTTGTGTGGCAGTGTGTTGGTGTGGCAGTGTACTTGAGTGGCAGTGTATTTGTGTGAAAGTGTATTAGTGTGACAGTGTATTTGAGTGGCAGGGTATTTGTGTGGCAGTGTAATTGTATGGCAGATTATTTGTGTGGCAGTGTACTTGTGTGGCCGTGTACTTGTTTGGCAGTGTACTTGAGTGGCAGTGTATTTGTCGGCAGTGTATTTGTGTGGCAGTGTACTTGTGTGGCAGTGTATTTGTGTGCCAGTGTATGTGTGTGCCAGTGTATTTGTGTGGCAGTGTGCTTGTGTGGCAGTGTATTTGTGTGGCAGTGTTCTTGTGTGACAGTATACTTGTGTGGCAGTGTAATTGTGTGACAGTGTATTTGAGTAGCAGTGTACTTGTGTGGCGCTGTATTTGCGTGGCAGTGTACTTGTGTGGCAGTGTATTTGTGTGGCAGTGTATTTGAGTAGCAGTGCACTTGTGTGGCACTGTATTTGTGTGGCAGTGTATTTGTGTTGCACTGTCTTAGTGTGACAGTGTATTTGTGTGACAGTGTATTTGTGGGCAGTGTATTTGAGTAGCAGTGTACTTGTGTGGCACTGTATTTGTGTGGCAGTGTATTTCTGTGACAGTGTATTTGTGGGCAGTGTATTTATGTGGCAGTGTACTTCTGTGCCAGTGTATTTTTGTGGCAGTGTATTTGTGTGGCACTATATTTGTGTGGCTGTGTATTTGTGTGGCAGTGTAATTGTGTGGCAGTGTATTTGTGTGACAGTGTATTTGTGGGCAGTGTATTTGTGGGCAGTGTATTTGTGTGGCAGTGCACTTGTGTGCCAGTGTATTTGTGTGGCAGTGTATTTGTGTGGAAGTGTATATGTGTGGCAGTGTATATATGTGGCATTGTACTTTTGTGGCAGTGTACTTTTGTGGCAATGTATTTGTGTGGCAGGTTATTTGAGTGGCAGTGTATTTGTGTGACAGTGTACTTGTGTGGCAGTGTATATGTGTGGCAGTGTACTTGTGTGGAAGTGTTATTGTGTGGCAGTGTATTTGTGTGGCAGTGTACTTGTGTGGCAGTGTATTTGAGTGGCAGTGTATTTGTGTAGCAGTGTGCTTGTGTGGCAGTGTACGTGTGTGGACATGTATTTGTGTGGCAGAGTATTTGTGTAGCAGTGTACTTGTGTGGCAATGTATTTGTGTGACAGTGTACTTGTGGGCAGTGTATTTATGTGGCAGTGTACTTCTGTGCCAGTGTATTTTTGTGGCAGTGTATTTGTGTGGCACTATATTTGTGTGGCTGTGTATTTGTGTGGCAGTGTAATTGTGTGGCAGTGTATTTGTGTGACAGTGTATTTGTGGGCAGTGTATTTGTGGGCAGTGTATTTGTGTGGCAGTGTACTTGTGTGCCAGTGTATTTGTGTGGCAGTGTATTTGTGTGGAAGTGTATATGTGTGGCAGTGTATATATGTGGCATTGTACTTTTGTGGCAGTGTATTTTTGTGGCAATGTATTTGTGTGGCAGGTTATTTGAGTGGCAGTGTATTTGTGTGACAGTGTACTTGTGTGGCAGTGTATATGTGTGGCAGTGTACTTGTGTGGAAGTGTACTTGTGTGGCAGTGTATTTGTGTGGCAGTGTACTTGTGTGGCAGTGTATTTGAGTGGCAGTGTATTTGTGTAGCAGTGTGCTTGTGTGGCAGTGTACGTGTGTGGACATGTATTTGTGTGGCAGAGTATTTGTGTAGCAGTGTACTTGTGTGGCAATGTATTTGTGTGGCAGTTTATTTGTGTGGCAGTGTATTTGTGTGGGAGTGTACTTGTGTGGCAGTCTATTTGTGTGGCAGTGTACTTGTGTGGCAGTGTACTTGTGTGGCAGTGTACGTGTGTGGACATGTATTTGTGTGGCAGTGTATTTGTGTGGCAGTGTATTTGAGTAGCAATGCACTTGTGTGGCACTGTATTTGTGTGGCAGTCTATTTGTGTGGCATTGTCTTTGTGTGACAGTGTATTTGTGTGACAGTGTATTTGAGTGGCAGTGTATTTGTGTGACAGTGTACTTGTGTGGCAGTGTATATGTGTGGCAGTGTACTTGTGTGGAAGTGTACTTGTGTGGCAGTGTATTTGTGTGGCAGTGTACTTGTGTGGCAGTGTATTTGAGTGGCAGTGTATTTGTGTAGCAGTGTGCTTGTGTGGCAGTGTACGTGTGTGGACATGTATTTGTGTGGCAGAGTATTTGTGTAGCAGTGTACTTGTGTGGCAATGTATTTGTGTGGCAGTTTATTTGAGTGGCAGTGTATTTGTGTGGGAGTGTACTTGTGTGGCAGTCTATTTGTGTGGCAGTGTACTTGTGTGGCAGTGTACTTGTGTGGCAGTATACGTGTGTGGACATGTATTTGTGTGGCAGAGTATTTGTGTGGCAGTGTATTTGTGTGGCAGTGTATTTGAGTAGCAGTGCACTTGTGTGGCACTGTATTTGTGTGGCAGTCTATTTGTGTGGCATTGTCTTTGTGTGACAGTGTATTTGTGTGACAGTGTATTTGTGGGCAGTGTATTTGTGGGCAGTGTATTTGAGTAGCAGTGTACTTGTGTGGCACTGTATTTGTGTGACAGTGTATTTGTGTGACAGTGTATTTGTGGGCAGTGTATTTGTGGGCAGTTTATTTGTGTGGCAGTGTACTTGTGTGCCAGTGTATTTGTGTGCCAGTGTATTTGTGTGACAGTGTATTTGTGGGCAGTGTATTTGTGGGCAATGTATTTGTGTGGCAGTGTACTTGTGTGCCAGTGTATTTGAGGGCAGTGTATTTGTGAGGAAGTGTATTTGTGTGGCAGTGTATATGTGTGGCATTGTACTTTTGTGGCAGTGTATTTTTGTGGCAATGTATTTGTGTGGCAGGTTATTTGTGTAGCAGTGTATTTGTGTGGCAGTGTACTTGTGTGGCAGTGTACGTGTGTGGACATGTATTTGTGTGGCAGAGTATTTGTGTGGCAGTGTAATTGTGTGGCAGAGTATTTGTGTGGCAGTGTACTTGTGTGGCAGTATATTTGTGTAGCAGTGTATTTGTGTGGCAGTGTACTTGTGTGGCAGTGTGTTGGTGTGGCAGTGTACTTGAGTGGCAGTGTATTTGTGTGAAAGTGTATTAGTGTGACAGTGTATTTGAGTGGCAGGGTATTTGTGTGGCAGTGTAATTGTATGGCAGATTATTTGTGTGGCAGTGTACTTGTGTGGCCGTGTACTTGTTTGGCAGTGTACTTGAGTGGCAGTGTATTTGTGGGCAGTGTATTTGTGTGGCAGTGTACTTGTGTGGCAGTGTATTTGTGTGCCAGTGTATGTGTGTGCCAGTGTATTTGTGTGGCAGTGTGCTTGTGTGGCAGTGTATTTGTGTGGCAGTGTTCTTGTGTGACAGTATACTTGTGTGGCAGTGTAATTGTGTGACAGTGTATTTGAGTAGCAGTGTACTTGTGTGGCACTGTATTTGCGTGGCAGTGTACTTGTGTGGCAGTGTATTTGTGTGGCAGTGTATTTGAGTAGCAGTGCACTTGTGTGGCACTGTATTTGTGTGGCAGTGTATTTGTGTTGCACTGTCTTAGTGTGACAGTGTATTTGTGTGACAGTGTATTTGTGGGCAGTGTATTTGAGTAGCAGTGTACTTGTGTGGCACTGTATTTGTGTGGCAGTGTATTTCTGTGACAGTGTATTTGTGGGCAGTGTATTTATGTGGCAGTGTACTTCTGTGCCAGTGTATTTTTGTGGCAGTGTATTTGTGTGGCACTATATTTGTGTGGCTGTGTATTTGTGTGGCAGTGTAATTGTGTGGCAGTGTATTTGTGTGACAGTGTATTTGTGGGCAGTGTATTTGTGGGCAGTGTATTTGTGTGGCAGTGTACTTGTGTGCCAGTGTATTTGTGTGGCAGTGTATTTGTGTGGAAGTGTATTTGTGTGGCAGTGTATATGTGAGGCATTGTACTTTTGTGGCAGTGTATTTTTGTGGCAATGTATTTGTGTAGCAGTGTATTTGTGTGGCAGTGTACTTGTGTGGCAGTGTATATTTGTGACAGTATATTTGTGTGACAGTGTATTTGAGTGGCAGTGTATTTGTGTGAGAGTGTACTTGTGTGGCAGTGTATATGTGTGGCAGTGTACTTGTGTGGAAGTGTACTTGTGTGGCAGTGTATTTGTGTGGCAGTGTACTTGTGTGGCAGTGTATTTGAGTGGAAGTGTATTTGTGTAGCAGTGTGCTTGTGTGGCAGTGTACGTGTGTGGACATGTATTTGTGTGGCAGAGTATTTGTGTAGCAGTGTACTTGTGTGGCAATGTATTTGTGTGGCAGTTTATTTGTGTGGCAGTGTACTTGTGTGGGAGTGTACTTGTGTGGCAGTCTATTTGTGTGGCAGTGTACTTGTGTGGCAGTGTACTTGTGTGGCAGTGTACGTGTGTGGACATGTATTTGTGTGGCAGAGTATTTGTGTGGCAGTGTATTTGTGTGGCAGTGTATTTGAGTAGCAATGCACTTGTGTGGCACTGTATTTGTGTGGCAGTCTATTTGTGTGACAGTGTATTTGTGGGCAGTGTATTTGTGGGCAGTTTATTTGTGGGCAGTGTATTTGAGTAGCAGTGTACTTGTGTGGCACTGTATTTGTGTGACAGTGTATTTGTGTGACAGTGTATTTGTGGGCAGTGTATTTGTGGGCAGTTTATTTGTGTGGCAGTGTACTTGTGTGCCAGTGTATTAGTGTGCCAGTGTATTTGTGTGACAGTGTATTTGTGGGCAGTGTATTTGTGGGCAGTGTATTTGTGTGGCAGTGTATTTGTGTGTCAGTGTACTTGTGTGCCAGTGTATTTGAGGGCAGTGTATTTGTGAGGAAGTGTATTTGTGTGGCAGTGTACTTGTGTGGCAGTGTGTTGGTGTGGCAGTGTACTTGAGTGGCAGTGTATTTGTGTGAAAGTGTATTAGTGTGACAGTGTATTTGAGTGGCAGGGTATTTGTGTGGCAGTGTAATTGTATGGCAGATTATTTGTGTGGCAGTGTACTTGTGTGGCCGTGTACTTGTTTGGCAGTGTACTTGAGTGGCAGTGTATTTGTGGGCAGTGTATTTGTGTGGCAGTGTACTTGTGTGGCAGTGTATTTGTGTGCCAGTGTATGTGTGTGCCAGTGTATTTGTGTGGCAGTGTGCTTGTGTGGCAGTGTATTTGTGTGGCAGTGTTCTTGTGTGACAGTATACTTGTGTGGCAGTGTATTTGTGTGACAGTGTATTTGAGTAGCAGTGTACTTGTGTGGCACTGTATTTGCATGGCAGTGTACTTGTGTGGCAGTGTATTTGTGTGGCAGTGTATTTGAGTAGCAGTGCACTTGTGTGGCACTGTATTTGTGTGGCAGTGTATTTGTGTTGCACTGTCTTAGTGTGACAGTGTATTTGTGTGACAGTGTATTTGTGGGCAGTGTATTTGAGTAGCAGTGTACTTGTGTGGCACTGTATTTGTGTGGCAGTGTATTTCTGTGACAGTGTATTTGTGGGCAGTGTATTTATGTGGCAGTGTACTTCTGTGCCAGTGTATTTTTGTGGCAGTGTATTTGTGTGGCACTATATTTGTGTGGCTGTGTATTTGTGTGGCAGTGTAATTGTGTGGCAGCATATTTGTGTGACAGTGCATTTGTGGGCAGTGTATTTGTGGGCAGTGTATTTGTGTGGCAGTGTACTTGTGTGCCAGTGTATTTGTGTGGCAGTGTATTTGTGTGGAAGTGTATTTGTGTGGCAGTGTATATGTGTGGCATTGTACTTTTGTGGCAGTGTATTTTTGTGGCAATGTATTTGTGTGGCAGGTTATTTGTGTAGCAGTGTATTTGTGTGGCAGTGTACTTGTGTGGCAGTGTATATTTGTGACAGTATATTTGTGTGACAGTGTATTTGAGTGGCAGTGTATTTGTGTGACAGTGTACTTGTGTGGCAGTGTATATGTGTGGCAGTGTACTTGTGTGGAAGTGTACTTGTGTGGCAGTGTATTTGTGTGGCAGTGTACTTGTGTGGCAGTGTATTTGAGTGGCAGTGTATTTGTGTAGCAGTGTGCTTGTG
Source organism: Somniosus microcephalus (assembly GCF_052327205.1). Taxonomy (NCBI): domain Eukaryota; kingdom Metazoa; phylum Chordata; class Chondrichthyes; order Squaliformes; family Somniosidae; genus Somniosus; species Somniosus microcephalus. The sequence goes on along the minus strand of NC_140990.1, from coordinate 244,197,095 downwards.
TGGCAGTGTACGTGTGTGGACATGTATTTGTGTGGCAGAGTATTTGTGTAGCAGTGTACTTGTGCGACAATGTATTTGTGTGGCAGTTTATTTGTGTGGCAGTGTATTTGTGTGGGAGTGTACTTATGTGGCAGTCTATTTGTGTGGCAGTGTACTTGTGTGGCAGTGTACTTGTGTGGCAGTGTACGTGTGTGGACATGTATTTGTGTGGCAGAGTATTTGTGTGGCAGTGTATTTGTGTGGCAGTGTATTTGAGTAGCAATGCACTTGTGTGGCACTGTATTTGTGTGGCAGTCTATTTGTGTGGCATTGTCTTTGTGTGACAGTGTATTTGTGTGACAGTGTATTTGAGTGGCAGTGTATTTGTGTGACAGTGTACTTGTGTGGCAGTGTATATGTGTGGCAGTGTACTTGTGTGGAAGTGTACTTGTGTGGCAGTGTATTTGTGTGGCAGTGTACTTGTGTGGCAGTGTATTTGAGTGGCAGTGTATTTGTGTAGCAGTATGCTTGTGTGGCAGTGTACGTGTGTGGACATGTATTTGTGTGGCAGAGTATTTGTGTAGCAGTGTACTTGTGTGGCAATGTATTTGTGTGGCAGTTTATTTGTGTGGCAGTGTATTTGTGTGGGAGTGTACTTGTGTGGCAGTCTATTTGTGTGGCAGTGTACTTGTGTGGCAGTGTACTTGTGTGGCAGTGTACGTGTGTGGACATGTATTTGTGTGGCAGAGTATTTGTGTGGCAGTGTATTTGTGTGGCAGTGTATTTGAGTAGCAATGCACTTGTGTGGCACTGTATTTGTGTGGCAGTCTATTTGTGTGGCATTGTCTTTGTGTGACAGTGTATTTGTGTGACAGTGTATTTGTGGGCAGTGTATTTGTGGGCAGTGTATTTGAGTAGCAGTGTACTTGTGTGGCACTGTATTTGTGTGACAGTGTATTTGTGTGACAGTGTATTTGTGGGCAGTGTATTTGTGGGCAGTTTATTTGTGTGGCAGTGTACTTGTGTGCCAGTGTATTAGTGTGCCAGTGTATTTGTGTGACAGTGTATTTGTGGGCAGTGTATTTGTGGGCAGTGTATTTGTGTGGCAGTGTACTTGTGTGCCAGTGTATTTGAGGGCTGTGTATTTGTGTGGCAGGTTATTTGTGTAGCAGTGTATTTGTGTGGCAGTGTACTTGTGTGGCAGTGTACATGTGTGGACATGTATTTGTGTGGCAGAGTATTTGTGTGGCAGTGTAATTGTGTGGCAGAGTATTTGTGTGGCACTGTATTTGTGTGGCAGTGTATTTGTGTTGCACTGTCTTAGTGTGACAGTGTATTTGTGTGACAGTGTATTTGTGGGCAGTGTATTTGAGTAGCAGTGTACTTGTGTGGCACTGTATTTGTGTGGCAGTGTATTTCTGTGACAGTGTATTTGTGGGCAGTGTATTTGTGTGGCAGTGTACTTCTGTGCCAGTGTATTTTTGTGGCAGTGTATTTGTGTAGCAGTATATTTGTGCGGCTGTGTATTTGTGTGGCAGTGTAATTGTGTGGCAGTGTACTTGTGTGGCAGTGTATTTGTGTGGCAATTTTTTGGGTGGCAGTGTAATTGTCTGACAGTGCATTTGTGTAGCAGTGTATATGTGTGGCAGTGTACTTGTGTGGCAGTCCATTTGTGTGGCAGGGTACTTTTGTGGCAGTGTATATCTGTGACAGTGTATATGTGTGACAGTGTATTTGAGTGGCAGTGTACTTGTGTGACATTGTACTTGTGTGGCAGTGCACATGTGTGGCAGTGTATTTGTGTGGCAGTGTATTTGTGTGGCAGTGTACTTGTATGGCAGTCTATTTGTGTGCCAGTGTATGTGTGTGCCAGTGTATTTGTGTGGCAGTGTGCTTGTGTGGCAGTGTATTTGTGTGGCAGTGTTCTTGTGTGACAGTATACTTGTGTGGCAGTGTATTTGTTTGACAGTGTATTTGAGTAGCAGTGTACTTGTGTGGCACTGTATTTGCATGGCAGTGTACTTGTGTGGCAGTGTATTTGTGTGGCAGTGTATTTGAGTAGCAGTGCACTTGTGTGGCACTGTATTTGTGTGGCAGTGTATTTGTGTTGCACTGTCTTAGTGTGACAGTGTATTTGTGTGACAGTGTATTTGTGGGCAGTGTATTTGAGTAGCAGTGTACTTGTGTGGCACTGTATTTGTGTGGCAGTGTATTTCTGTGACAGTGTATTTGTGGGCAGTGTATTTGTGTGGCAGTGTACTTCTGTGCCAGTGTATTTTTGTGGCAGTGTATTTGTGTGGCAGTATATTTGTGCGGCTGTGTATTTGTGTGGCAGTGTAATTGTGTGGCAGTGTACTTGTGTGGCAGTGTATTTGGGTGTCAATTTTTTGGGTGGCATTGTAATTGTCTGACAGTGCATTTGTGTAGCAGTGTATATGTGTGGCAGTGTACTTGTGTGGCAGTCCATTTGTGTGGCAGCGTACTTTTGTGGCAGTGTATATCTGTGACAGTGTATATGTGTGACAGTGTATTTGAGTGGCAGTGTATTTGTGTGACATTGTACTTGTGTGGCAGTGTACATGAGTGGCAGTGTATTTGTGTGGCAGTGTATTTGTGTGGCAGTGTACTTGTATGGCAGTTTACTTGTGCGGCAGTGTATTTGTGTGGCAGTGTATTTGTGTGACGGTGTATTTTTCTGGCAGTGTATTTGTGTGGCAGTGTATTTTTGTAGCAGTGTACTTGTGTGGCAGTGTATTTGTGTGGCAGTGTATTTGAGTGGCAGTGTATTTTTGTAGCAGTGTACTTGTGTGGCAGTGTATTTGTGTGGCAGTGTATTTGAGTGGCAGTGTACTTGTGTGCCAGAGTATGTGTGTGGCAGTGTATTTGTGTGGCAGTGTGCTTGTGTGGCAGTGTATTTCTGTGGCAGTGTTCTTGTGTGGCAGTGTACTTTTGTGGCAGTGTATTTGTGTGACAGTTTATTTGAGTAGCAGTGTACTTGTGTGGCACTGTATTGGCGTGGCAGTGTACTTGTGTGGCAGTGTATTTGTGTGGCAGTGTATTTGAGTAGCAGTGCACTTGTGTGGCACTGAATTTGTGTGGCAATGTATTTGTGTGGCAGTGTCTTTGTGTGAGAGTGTATTTGTGTTACAGTGTATTTGTGGGCACTGTATTGTGGGCAGTGTATTTCTGTGGCAGTGTATTTGTGTGACAGTGTTTTTGTGTGGCAGTGTATTTGTGGGCAGTGTATTTGTGGGCAGTGTATTTGAGTAGCAGTGTAGTTGTGTGGCACTGTATTTGTGTGGCAGTGTATTTCTGTGGCAGTGTACTTGTGTGGCAGTGTATTTGTGTGGCAGTGTAATGGTGTGGCAGAGTAATTGTGTGCCAGTGTATTTGTGTGGCAGTGTACTTGTGTAGCAGTCTATTTGTGTGGCAGTGTACTTTTGTGCAAGTGTATTTGTGTGGCTGTGTACTTGTGTGGCAGTGTACTTGTGTGCTAGTGTATTTGTGTGGCAGTGTGTTTGTGTGGCAGTATACTTGGGTGGCAGTGTACTTGCATGGCACTGTACTTGTCTGGCAGTGTATTTGTGTGACACTGTGTTTGTGTGGCAGTGTACATGTGTGGCAGTGTATCTGTGTGGCAGTGTACATGTGTCGCAGTGTATTTGTGTGGCAGTGTACATGTGTGGCAGTGCACATGTGTGGCAGTGTACTTGTGTGGCAGTGTACTTGAGTGGCAGTGTACATGTGTGGCAGTGTATTTGTGTGACAGTGTACTTGTGTGGCAGTGTACTTGTGTGGCAGTGTACTTTTGTGGCAGTGTACTTGTGTGGCAGTGTATTTGTGTGAAAGTGTATTAGTGTGACAGTGTATTTGAGTGGCAGTGTATTTGTGTGGCAGTGTAATGGTGTGGCAGATTATTTTTGTGGAAATGTACTTGTGTGGCCGTGTACTTGTGTGGCTGTGTACTTGAGTGGCAGTGTATTTGTGGGCAATGTATTTGTGTGGCAGTGTACTTGTGTGGCAGTGTAGTTGTGTGCCAGTGTATGTGTGTGCCAGTGTATTTGTGTGGCAGTGTGCTTGTCTGGCAGTGTACTTGTGTGGCAGTGTGTTTGTGTGACAGTGTATTTGAGGAGCAGTATACATGTGTGGCACTGTATTTGCGTGGCAGTGTACTTGTGTGGCAGTGTATTTGTGTGGCAATGTATTTGAGTAGCAATGCACTTGTGTGGCACTGTATTTGTGTGGCAGTCTATTTGTGTGGCATTGTCTTTGTGTGGCAGTGTATTTGTGTGACTGTGTATTTGTGGGCAGTGTATTTGTGGGCAGTGTATTTGAGTAGCAGTGTACTTGTGTGGCACTGTATTTGTGTGGCAGTGTATTTGTGTGGCAGTGTATTTGTGTGACAGTGTATTTGTGTGACAGTGTATTTGTGGGCAGTGTATTTGTGGGCAGTTTATTTGTGTGGCAGTGTACTGGTGTGCCAGTGTATTAGTGTGCCAGTGTATTTGTGTGACAGTGTATTTGTGGGCAGTGTATTTGTGGGCAGTGTATTTGTGTGGCAGTGTACTTGTGTGCCAGTGTATTTGTGTGGCAGTGTATTTGTGTGGAAGTGTATTTGTGTGGCAGTGTATATGTGTGGCATTGTACTTTTGTGGCAGTGTATTTTTGTGGCAATGTATTTGTGTGGCAGGTTATTTGTGTAGCAGTGTATTTGTGTGGCAGTGTACTTGTGTGGCAGTGTATTTGTGTGGCAGTGTACTTGTGTGGCAGTGTATTTGAGTGGCAGTGTATTTGTGTAGCAGTGTGCTTGTGTGGCAGTGTACGTGTGTGGACATGTATTTGTGTGGCAGAGTATTTGTGTAGCAGTGTACTTGTGTGGCAATGTATTTGTGTGGCAGTTTATTTGTGTGGCAGTGTATTTGTGTGGGAGTGTACTTGTGTGGCAGTCTATTTGTGTGGCAGTGTACTTGTGTGGCAGTGTACTTGTGTGGCAGTGTACATGTGTGGATATGTATTTGTGTGGCAGTGTATTTGAGTAGCAATGCACTTGTGTGGCACTGTATTTGTGTGGCAGTCTATTTGTGTGGCATTGTCTTTGTGTGACAGTGTATTTGTGTGACAGTGTATTTGTGGGCAGTGTATTTGTGGGCAGTGTATTTGAGTAGCAGTGTACTTGTGTGGCACTGTATTTGTGTGACAGTGTATTTGTGTGACAGTGTATTTGTGGGCAGTGTATTTGTGGGCAGTTTATTTGTGTGGCAGTGTACTTGTGTGCCAGTGTATTAGTGTGCCAGTGTATTTGTGTGACAGTGTATTTGTGGGCAGTGTATTTGTGGGCAGTGTATTTGTGTGGCAGTGTACTTGTGTGCCAGTGTATTTGAGGGCAGTGTATTTGTGAGGAAGTGTATTTGTGTGGCAGTGTATATGTGTGGCATTGTACTTTTGTGGCAGTGTATTTTTGTGGCAATGTATTTGTGTGGCAGGTTATTTGTGTAGCAGTGTATTTGTGTGGCAGTGTACTTGTGTGGCAGTGTACGTGTGTGGACATGTATTTGTGTGGCAGAGTGTTTGTGTGGCAGTGTAATTGTGTGGCAGAGTATTTGTGTGGCAGTGTACTTGTGTGGCAGTATATTTGTGTAGCAGTGTATTTGTGTGGCAGTGTACTTGTGTGGCAGTGTGTTGGTGTGGCAGTGTACTTGAGTGGCAGTGTATTTGTGTGAAAGTGTATTAGTGTGACAGTGTATTTGAGTGGCAGGGTATTTGTGTGGCAGTGTAATTGTATGGCAGATTATTTGTGTGGCAGTATACTTGTGTGGCCGTGTACTTGTTTGGCAGTGTACTTGAGTGGCAGTGTATTTGTGGGCAGTGTATTTGTGTGGCAGTGTACTTGTGTGGCAGTGTATTTGTGTGCCAGTGTATGTGTGTGCCAGTGTATTTGTGTGGCAGTGTGCTTGTGTGGCAGTGTATTTGTGTGGCAGTGATCTTGTGTGACAGTATACTTGTGTGGCAGTGTATTTGTGTGACAGTGTATTTGAGTAGCAGTGTACTTGTGTGGCACTGTATTTGCGTGGCAGTGTACTTGTGTGGCAGTGTATTTGTGTGGCAGTGTATTTGAGTAGCAGTGCACTTGTGTGGCACTGTATTTGTGTGGCAGTGTATTTGTGTTGCACTGTCTTAGTGTGACAGTGTATTTGTGTGACAGTGTATTTGTGGGCAGTGTATTTGAGTAGCAGTGTACTTGTGTGGCACTGTATTTGTGTGGCAGTGTATTTCTGTGACAGTGTATTTGTGGGCAGTGTATTTGTGTGGCAGTGTACTTCTGTGCCAGTGTATTTTTGTGGCAGTGTATTTGTGTGGCAGTATATTTGTGCGGCTGTGTATTTATGTGGCAGTGTAATTGTGTGGCAGTGTACTTGTGTGGCAGTGTATTTGGGTGTCAATTTTTTGGGTGGCAGTGTAACTGTCTGACAGTGCATTTGTGTAGCAGTGTATATGTGTGGCAGTGTACTTGTGTGGCAGTCCATTTGTGTGGCAGCGTACTTTTGTGGCAGTGTATATCTGTGACAGTGTATATGTGTGACAGTGTATTTGAGTGGCAGTGTATTTGTGTGACATTGTACTTGTGTGGCAGTGTACATGTGTGGCAGTGTATTTGTGTGGCAGTGTATTTGTGTGGCAGCGTACTTGTATGGCAGTTTACTTGTGCGGCAGTGTATTTGTGTGGCAGTGTATTTGTGTGATGGTGTATTTTTCTGGCAGTGTATTTGTGTGGCAGTGTATTTTTGTAGCAGTGCACTTGTGTGGCAGTGTATTTGTGTGGCAGTGTATTTGAATGGCAGTGTACTTGTGTGCCAGAGTATGTGTGTGGCAGTGTATTTCTGTGGCAGTGTGCTTGTGTGGCAGTGTATTTCTGTGGCAGTGTTCTTGTGTGGCAGTGTACTTTTGTGGCAGTGTATTTGTGTGACAGTTTATTTGAGTAGCAGTGTACTTGTGTGGCACTGTATTGGCGTGGCAGTGTACTTGTGTGGCAGTGTAATTGTGTGGCAGTGTATTTGAGTAGCAGTGCACTTGTGTGGCACTGTATTTGTGTGGCAATGTATTTGTGTGGCAGTGTCTTTGTGTGAGAGTGTATTTGTGTGACAGTGTATTTGTGGGCACTGTATTGTGGGCAGTGTATTTCTGTGGCAGTGTATTTGTGTGACAGTGTATTTGTGTGACAGTGTATTTGTGGGCAGTGTATTTGTGGGCAGTGTATTTGAGTAGCAGTGTAGTTGTGTGGCACTGTATTTGTGTGGCAGTGTATTTCTGTGGCAGTGTACTTGTGTGGCAGTGTATTTGTGTGGCAGTGTAATGGTGTGGCAGTGTAATTGTGTGCCAGTGTATTTGTGTGGCAGTGTACTTGTGTAGCAGTATATTTGTGTGTCAGTGTAGTTGTGTGGCAGTGTATTGCTGTGCCAGTGCATTTGTGTGGCAGTGTATTTGTGTAGCAGTCTATTTGTGTGGCAGTGTACTTTTGTGCAAGTGTATTTGTGTGGCTGTGTACTTGTGTGGCAGTGTACTTGTGTGCTAGTGTATTTGTGTGGCAGTGTGTTTGTGTGGCAGTATACTTGGGTGGAAGTGTACTTGCATGGCACTGTACTTGTCTGGCAGTGTATTTTTGTGACACTGTGTTTGTGTGGCAGTGTACATGTGTGGCAGTGTATCTGTGTGGCAGTGTACATGTGTCGCAGTGTATTTGTGTGGCAGTGTACATGTGTGGCAGTGCACATGTGTGGCAGTGTACTTGTGTGGCAGTGTACTTGAGTGGCAGTGTACATGTGTGGCAGTGTATTTGTGTGACAGTGTACTTGTGTGGCAGTGTACTTGTGTGGCAGTGTACTTTTGTGGCAGTGTACTTGTGTGGCAGTGTATTTGTGTGAAAGTGTAATGGTGTGGCAGATTATTTTTGTGGAAATGCACTTGTGTGGCCGTGTACTTGTGTGGCTATGTACTTGAGTGGCAGTGTATTTGTGGGCAATGTATTTGTGTGGCAGTGTACTTGTGTGGCAGTGTAGTTGTCTGCCAGTGTATGTGTGTGCCAGTGTATTTGTGTGGCAGTGTGCTTGTCTGGCAGTGTACTTGTGTGGCAGTGTGTTTGTGTGACAGTGTACTTGTGTGGCAGTGTATTTGTGTGGCAGTGTACTTGTGTGGCAGTGTATTTGTGTGGCAATGTATTTGAGTAGCAATGCACTTGTGTGGCACTGTATTTGTTTGGCAGTCTATTTGTGTGGCATTGTCTTTGTGTGGCAGTGTATTTCTGTGACTGTGTCTTTGTGGGCAGTGTATTTGTGGGCAGTGTATTTGAGTAGCAGTGTACTTGTGTGGCACTGTAGTTGTGTGGCAGTGTATTTGTGTGGCAGTGTATTTGTGTGACAGTGTATTTGTGTGACAGTGTATTTGTGGGCAGTGTATTTGTGGGCAGTTTATTTGTGTGGCAGTGTACTTGTGTGCCAGTGTATTAGTGTGCCAGTGTATTTGTGTGACAGTGTATTTGTGGGCAGTGTATTTGTGGGCAGTGTATTCGTGTGGCAGTGTACTTGTGTGCCAGTGTATTTGTGTGGCAGTGTATTTGTGTGGAAGTGTATTTGTGTGGCAGTGTATATGTGTGGCATTGTACTTTTGTGGCAGTGTATTTTTGTGGCAATGTATTTGTGTGGCAGGTTATTTGTGTAGCAGTGTATTTGTGTGGCAGTGTACTTGTGTGGCAGTGTATTTGTGTGGCAGTGTACTTGTGTGGCAGTGTATTTGAGTGGCAGTGTATTTGTGTAGCAGTGTGCTTGTGTGGCAGTGTACGTGTGTGGACATGTATTTGTGTGGCAGAGTATTTGTGTAGCAGTGTACTTGTGTGGCAATGTATTTGTGTGGCAGTTTATTTGTGTGGCACTGTATTTGTGTGGGAGTGTACTTGTGTGGCAGTCTATTTGTGTGGCAGTGTACTTGTGTGGCAGTGTACTTGTGTGGCAGTGTACGTGTGTGGACATGTATTTGTGTGGCAGAGTATTTGTGTGGCAGTGTATTTGTGTGGCAGTGTATTTGAGTAGCAATGCACTTGTGTGGCACTGTATTTGTGTGGCAGTCTATTTGTGTGGCATTGTCTTTGTGTGACAGTGTATTTGTGTGACACTGTAATTGTGGGCAGTGTATTTGTGGGCAGTGTATTTGAGTAGCAGTGTACTTGTGTGGCACTGTATTTGTGTGACAGTGTATTTGTGTGACAGTGTATTTGTGGGCAATGTATTTGTGGGCAGTTTATTTGTGTGGCAGTGTACTTGTGTGCCAGTGTATTAGTGTGCCAGTGTATTTGTGTGACAGTGTATTTGTGGGCAGTGTATTTGTGGGCAGTGTATTTGTGTGGCAGTGTACTTGTGTGCCAGTGTATTTGTGTGGCAGTGTATTTGTGAGGAAGTGTATTTGTGTGTCAGTGTATATGTGTGGCATTGTACTTTTGTGGCTGTGTATTTTTGTGGCAATGTATTTGTGTGGCAGGTTATTTGTGTAGCAGTGTCATTGTGTGGCAGTGTGCTTGTGTGGCAGTCTATTTGTGTGGCAGCGTACTTGTGTGGCAGTGTATATTTGTGACAGTATATTTGTGTGACAGTGTATTTGATTGGCAGTGTATTTGTGTGACAGTGTACTTGTGTGGCAGTGTATATGTGTGGCAGTGTACTTGTGTGGAAGTGTACTTGTGTGGCAGTGTATTTGTGTGGCAGTGTACTTGTGTGGCAGTGTATTTGAGTGGCAGTGTATTTGTGTAGCAGTGTGCTTGTGTGGCAGTGTACGTGTGTGGACATGTATTTGTGAGGCAGAGTATTTGTGTAGCAGTGTACTTGTGTGGCAATGTATTTGTGTGGCAGTTTATTTGTGTGGCAGTGTATTTGTGTGGCAGTGTACTTGTGTGGCAGTCTATTTGTGTGGCAGTGTACTTGTGTGGCAGTGTACTTGTGTGGCAGTGTACGTGTGTGGACATGTGTTTGTGTGGCAGAGTATTTGTGTGGCAGTGTACTTGTGTGGCACTATATTTGTGTAGCAGTGTATTTGTGTGGCAGTGTATTTGAGTGGCAGTGTACTTGTGTGCCAGAGTATGTGTGTGGCAGTGTATTTGTGTGGCAGTATATTTGTGTAGCATTGTATTTGTGTGGCAGTGTACTTGTGTGGCAGTGTGTTGGTGTGGCAGTGTACTTGAGTGGCAGTGTATTTGTGTGAAAGTGTATTAGTGTGACAGTGTATTTGAGTGGCAGGGTATTTGTGTGGCAGTGTAATTGTATGGCAGATTATTTGTGTGGCTGTGTACTTGTTTGGCCGTGTACTTGTTTGGCAGTGTACTTGAGTGGCAGTGTATTTGTGGGCAGTGTATTTGTGTGGCAGTGTACTTGTGTGGCAGTGTATTTGTGTGCCAGTGTATGTGTGTGCCAGTGTATATGTGTGGCAGTGTGCTTGTGTGGCAGTGTATTTGTGCGGCAGTGTTCTTGTGTGACAGTATACTTGTGTGGCAGTGTATTTGTGTGACAGTGTATTTGAGTAGCAGTGTACTTGTGTGGCACTGTATTTGCGTGGCAGTGTACTTGTGTGGCAGTGTATTTGTGTGGCAGTGTATTTGAGTAGCAGTGCACTTGTGTGGCACTGTATTTGTGTGGCAGTGTATTTGTGTTGCACTGTCTTAGTGTGACAGTGTATTTGCGTGACAGTGTATTTGTCAGCAGTGTATTTGATTAGCAGTGTACTTGTGTGGCACTGTATTTGTGTGGCAGTGTATTTCTGTGACAATGTATTTGTGGGCAGTATATTTGTGTGGCAGTGTACTTCTGTGCCAGTGTATCATTGTGGCAGTGTATTTGTGTGGCAGTATATTTGTGTGGCTGTGTGTTTGTGTGGCAGTGTAATTGTGTGGCAGTGTACTTGTGTGGCAGTGTATTTGGGTGGCAGTGTAATTGTCTGACAGTGCATTTGTGTAGCAGTGTATATGTGTGGAAGTGTACTTGTGTGGCAGTCCATTTGTGTGGCAGCGTACTTTTGTGGCAGTGTATATCTGTGACAGTGTATATGTGTGACAGTGTATTTGAGTGGCAGTGTATTTGTGTGACATTGTACTTGTGTGGCAGTGTACATGTGTGGCAGTGTATTTGTGTGGCAGTGTACTTGTATGGCAGTTTACTTGTGCGGCAGTGTATTTGTGTGGCAGTGTATTTGTGTGACGGTGTATTTTTCTGGCAGTGTATTTGTGTGGCAGTGTATTTTTGTAGCAGTGTTTTTGTGTGGGAGTGTATTTGTGTGGCAGTGTATTTGAGTGGCAGTGTACTTGTGTGCCAGAGTATGTGTGTGGCAGTGTATTTGTGTGGCAGTGTGCTTGTGTGGCAGTGTATTTCTGTGGCAGTGTTTTGTGTGGCAGTGTACTTTTGTGGCAGTGTATTTGTGTGACAGATTATTTGAGTAGCACTGTACTTGTGTGGCACTGTATTGGCGTGGCAGTGTACTTGTGTGGCAGTGTATTTGTGTGGCAGTGTATTTGAGTAGCAGTGCACTTGTGTGGCACTGTATTTGTGTGGCAATGTATTTGTGTGGCAGTGTCATTGTGTGAGAGTGTATTTGTTTGACAGTGTATTTGTGTGCACTGTACTTGTGGGCAGTGTATTTCTGTGGCAGTGTATTTGTGTGACAGTGTATTTGTGTGACAGTGTATTTGTGGGCAGTGTATTTGTGGGCAGTGTATTTGAGTAGCAGTGTACTTGTGTGGCACTGTATTTGTGCGGCAGTGTATTTCTGTGGCAGTGTACTTGTGTGGCAGTGTATTTGTGTGGCAGTGTAATGGTGTGGCAGTGTACATGTGTGCCAGTGTATTTGTGTGGCAGTGTACTTGTGTAGCAGTGTATTTGTGTGTCAGTGTAGTTGTGTGGCAGTGTATTGCTGTGCCAGTGTATTTGTGTGGCAGTGTATTTGTGTAGCAGTCTATTTGTGTGGCAGTGTACTTTTGTGCAAGTGTATTTGTGTGGCTGTGAACTTGTGTGGCAGTGTACTTGTGTGATAGTGTATTTGTGTGGCAGTGTGTTTGTGCGGCAGTATACTTGGGTGGCAGTGTACTTGCATGGCACTGTACTTCTCTGGCAGTGTATTTGTGTGACACTGTGTTTGTGTGGCAGTGCACATGTGTGGCAGTGTATCTGTGTGGCAGTGTACATGTGTCGCAGTGTATTTGTGTGGCAGTGTACATGTGTGTCAGTGCACATGTGTGGCAGTGTACTTGTGTGGCAGTGTATTTGTGTGGCAATGTATCTGTGTGCCGGTGTAATTTTCTGGCAGTGTATTTGTGTGGAAGTGTAATTGTGTGGCAGTGCACTGGTGTGGCAGTGTATTTGTGTGGCAATGTATCTATGTGCCGGTGTAATTTTCTGGCAGTGTATTTGTGTGGAAGTGTAATTGTGTGGCAGTGCACTGGTGTGGCAGTGTATTTGTGTGGCAGTGTATTTGTGTGGCAGTTTATTTGTGTGGCAGTGTACTTGTGTGGCAGTGTATTTGTGTGGCAGTGTACTTGCATGGTAGTGTACTTGTGTGGCAGTGTACATGTGTGGACATGTATTTGTGTGGCAGAGTATTTGTGTGGCAGTGTCCTTGTGTGGCAGTGTATTTGTGTGGCAATGTATCTGTGTGCCGATGTAATTTTCTGGCAGTGTATTTGTGTGGCAGTGTAATTGTGTGGCAGTGTACTGGTGTGGCAGTGTATTTGTGTGGCAGTGTATTTGTGTGGCAGTGTATTTGTGTGGCAGAGTATTTGTGTGGCAATGTACTTGTGTGGCAGAGTATTTGTGTAGCAGTTTATTTGTGTGGCAGTGTACTTGAGTGGCAGTGTATTTGTGTGAAAGTGTATTAGTGTGACAGTGTATTTGAGTGGCAGTGTATTTGTGTGGCAGTGTAATGGTGTGACAGATTATTTTTGTGGAAGTGTACTTGTGTGGCCATGTACTTGTGTGGCTGTGTACTTGAGTGGCAGTGTATTTGTGGGCAGTGTATTTGTGTGGCAGTGTACTTGTGTGGCAGTGTAGTTGTGTGCCAGTGTATGTGTGTGCCAGTGTATTTGTGTGGCAGTCTGCTTGTCTGGCAGTGTACTTGTGTGGCAGTGTATTTGTGTGACAGTGTATTTTAAGTAGCAGTGTACATGTGTGGCACTGTATTTGCGTGGCAGTGTACTTGTGTGGCAGTGTATTTGTGTGGCAGTGTATTTGAGTAGCAATGCATTTGTGTGGCATTGTATTTGTGTGGCAGTCTATTTGTGTGGCATTGTCTTTGTGTGACAGTGTATTTGTGTGACAGTGTATTTGTAGGCAGTGTATTTGTGGGCAGTGTATTTGAGTAGCAGGGTACTTGTGTGGCACTGTATTTGTGAGGCAGTGTATTTGTGTGGCAGTGTATTTGCGTGACAGTGTATATGTGTGACAGTGTATTTGTGGGCAGTTTATTTGTGGGCATTTTATTTGTGTGGCAGTGTACTTGTGTGCCAGTGTATTAGGATGCCAGTGTATTTGTGTGACAGTGTATTTGTGGGCAGTGTATTTGTGGGCAGTGTATTTGTGTGGCACTGTACTTGCGTGCCAGTGTATTTGTGTGGCAGTGTATTTGTGTGGCAGTGTATTTGTGTGGCAGTGTATTTGCGTGGCATTGTACTTTTGTGGCAGTGTATTTTTGTGGCAATGTATTTGTGTGGCAGTTTATTTGTGTAGCAGTGTATTTGTGTGGCAGTGTACTTGTGTGGCAGTCTATTTGTGTGGCAGCGTACTTGTGTGGCAGTGTATATTTGTGACAGTATATTTGTGTGACAGTGTATTTGAGTGGCAGAGTATTTGTGTGACAGTGTACTTGTGTGGCAGTGTATATGTGTGGCAGTGTATTTGTGTGGCAGTGTACTTGTGTAGCAGTGTATTTGTGTGTCAGTGTAGTTGTGTGGCAGTGTATTGCTGTGCCAGTGTATTTGTGTGGCAGTGTATTTGTGTAGCAGTCTATTTGTGTGGCAGTGTAATTTTGTGCAAGTGTATTTGTGTGGCTGTGTACTTGTGTGGCAGTGTACTTGTGTGCTAGTGTATTTGTGTGGCAGTGTGTTTGTGCGGCAGTATACTTGGGTGGCAGTGTACTTGCATGGCACTGTACTTGTCTGGCAGTGTATTTGTGTGACACTGTGTTTGTGTGGCAGTGCACATGTGTGGCAGTGTATCTGTGTGGCAGTGTACATGTGTCGCAGTGTATTTGTGTGGCAGTGTACATGTGTGGCAGTGTACATGTGTGGCAGTGTACTTGTGTGGCAGTGTACTTGAGTGGCAGTGTACATGTGTTGCAGTGTATTTGTGTGACAGTGTACTTGTGTGGCAGTGTACTTGTGTGGCAGTGTACTTTTGTGGCAGTGTACTGGTGTGGCAGTGTATTTCTGTGTCAGTGTACTTGTGTGTCAGTGTAATTGTGTGGCACAGTATTTGTGTGGCAGTGTACTTGTGCGGCAGTGTCTTTGCATGGCAGTGTAATTGAGTGGCAGTGTACTTGTGTGGCAGCGTACCTGCCTGGCAGTGTATTTGTGTGGCTGTGTATTGTGTGGCAGTGTACTTGTGTGGCAGTGTATTTGTGTGGCAGTGTATTTGTGTGGCAGTGTATTTATATGGCAGTTCATTTGTGTGGCAGTGTATTTGTGTGGCAGTGTATTTGTGTGCCGGTGTATTTTTCTAGCAGTGTATTTGTGTGGCAGTGTATTTGTGTAGCAGTGTACTTGTGTGGCAGTGTATTTGTGTGGCAGTGTATTTGTGTGGCAGTGTACTTGTATGGCAGTGTATTTGTGGGCAGCGCATTTGAGTAGAAGTATATTCTGTGGCACTGTATTTGTGTGGCAGTGTTTTTGTGTGGCAGTGTATTTGTGTGACTGTGTATTTATGTGACAGTGCATTTGTGTGACAGTGTATTGAGTGGCAGCGTGTTTGTGAGGCAGTGTATTTGTGTGGCAGTGTACATGTGCCAGTGTATTTGTATGCCAGTGTATTTGTGTGACAGTGTATTTGTGGGCAGTGGATTTGTGGGCAGTGTATTTGTGCGGCAGTGTATTTGTGTGCCAGTGTATTTGTGTGCCAGTGCATTTGTGTGGCAGTGTACTTGTGCGGCAGTGCATTTGTGTAGTAATGTATTTGTGTGGCAGTGTATTTGTGTGTCAGTGTAGTTGTGTGGCAGTGTATTGCTGTGCCAGTGTATTTGTGTGCCAGTGCATTTGTGTGGCAGTATGTTTGTGTGGAAGTCTACATTTGTGCAAGTGTATTTGTGTGGCTGTGTACTTGTGTGGCAGTGTATCTGTGTGCTAGTGTATTTGTGTGGCAGTGTACTTGAGTGCCAGTGTATTTGAGGGCAGTGTACTTGTGTGGCAGTATACTTGTGTGCCAGTGTATTTGTGGGCAGTGTATGTGTGTGGCAGTATACTTGGGTGGCAGTGTAACTGAGTGGCACTGTACTTGTGTGGCAGGGTATTTCTGTGACACTGTATTTGTGTGGCAGTGTACATGTGTGGCAGTGTTCATGTGTGGCAGTGTATTTGTGTGGCAGTGTTCTTGTGTGCCAGTGTATTTGTGTGGCAGTGTACATGTGTGCCAGTGTATTTGTGTGGCAGTGCATATGTGTGGCAGTGTACATGTGTGGCAGTGTATTTGTGTAGCAGTGTACTTGTGTGGCAGTGTACATGTGTGGCAATGTATTTGTGTGGCAGGGTACTTGTGTGGCAGTGTACTTGTGTGGCAGTGTATTGTGTGGCAGTGAACTTGTGTGGCAGTTTATTTCTGTGGCAGTGTACATGTGTGGCAGTGTATTTGTGTGGCAGTGTATTTATGTGGCAGCGTACTTGTGTGGCAGTGTATTTGCATGGCAGTGTACTTGAGTGGCAGTGTATTTGTGTGGCAGTGTTCCTGTCTGGCTGTGTATTTGTATGGCACTGTACTTGTGTGGAAGTATACTTGTGTGGCAGTGTATTTGTGTGTCAATGTATCTGTGTGCCGGTGTAATTTTCTGGCAGTGTATTTGTGTGGAAGTGTAATTGTGTGGCAGTGCACTGGTGTGGCAGTGTATTTGCGTGGCAGTGTATTTGTGTGGCAGTGTATTTGTGTGGCAGTGTACTTGTGTGGCAGTGTATTTTTGTGGCAGTGTACTTGCATGGTAGTGTACTTGTGTGGCAGTGTACATGTGTGGACATGTATTTGTGTGGCAGAGTATTTGTGTGGCAGTGTCCTTGTGTGGCAGTGTATTTGTGTGGCAATGTATCTGTGTGCCGATGTAATTTTCTGGCAGTGTATTTGTGTGGCAGTGTAATTGTGTGGCAGTGTACTGGTGTGGCAGTGTATTTGTGTGGTAGTGTATTTGTGTGGCAGTGTATTTGTGTGGCAGTGTACTTGTGTGGCAGTGTATTTGTGTGGCAGTGTACTTGCATGGTAGTGTACTTGTGTGGCAGTGTACGTGTGTGGACATGTATTTGTGTGGCAGAGTATTTGTGTGGCAGTGTACTTGTGTGGCAGAGTATTTGTGTAGCAGTTTATTTGTGTGGCAGTGTACTTGAGTGGCAGTGTATTTGTGTGAAAGTGTATTAGTGTGACAGTGTATTTGAGTGGCAGTGCATTTGTGTGGCAGTGCAATGGTGTGACAGATTATTTTTGTGGAAGTGTACTTGTGTGGCCATGTACTTGTGTGGCTGTGTACTTGAGTGGCAGTGTATTTGTGGGCAGTGTATTTGTGTGGCAGTGTACTTGTGTGGTAGTGTAGTTGTGTGCCAGTGTATGTGTGTGCCAGTGTATTTGTGTGGCAGTCTGCTTGTCTGGCAGTGTACTTGTGTGGCAGTGTATTTGTGTGACAGTGTATTTTAAGTAGCAGTGTACATGTGTGGCACTGTATTTGCGTGGCAGTGTACTTGTGTGGCAGTGTATTTGTGTGGCAGTGTATTTGAGTAGCAATGCATTTGTGTGGCACTGCATTTGTGTGGCAGTGTATTTGTGTGGCAGTGTATTTGTGGGCAGTGTATTTGAGTAGCAGGGTACTTGTGTGGCACTGTATTTGTGAGGCAGTGTATTTGTGTGGCAGTGTATTTGTGTGACAGTGTATATGTGTGACAGTGTATTTGTGGGCAGTTTATTTGTGGGCAGTTTATTTGTGTGGCAGTGTACTTGTGTGCCAGTGTACTTTTGAGGCAGTGTACTTGTGTGGCAGTGTATTTCTGTGGCAGTGTACTTGTGTGTCAGTGTATTTGTGTGGCAGAGTATTTGTGTGGCCGTGTACTTGTGTGGCAGTGTATTTGCATGGCAGTGTACCTAAGTGGCAGTGTATTTGTGTGGCAGTGTACATGAGTTGCAGTGTATTTGTGTGCCTGTGTATTTGTGTGGCAGTGCACTTGTATGGCAGTGTATTTGTGGGCAGTGTATTTGAGTAGCAGTATACTCTGTGGCACTGTATTTGTGTGGCAGTGTTTTTGTGTGGCAATGTATTTGTGTGACTGTGTATTTATGTGGCAGTGCATTTGTATGACAGTGTATTGAGTGGCAGTGTGTTTGTGTGGCAGTGTATTTGTGTGGCAGTGTATTTGTATGCCAGTGTATTTGTGTGACAGTGTATTTGTGGGCAGTGTATTTGTGGGCAGTATATTTGTGTGGCAGTGTACTTGTGTGCCAGTGTATTTGTGTGCCAGTGCATTAGTGTGGCAGTGTACTTGTGCAGCAGTGCATTTGTGTAGTAGTGTACTTGTTTGGCAGTGTATTTGTGTGTCAGTGTAGTTGTGTGGCAGTGTATTGCTGTGCCAGTGTATTTGTGTGCCAATGCGTTTGTGTGGCAGTATATTTGTGTGGCTGTGCACATTTCTGCAAGTGTATTTGTGTGGCTGTGTACTTGTGTGGCAGTGTATCTGTGTGCTAGTGTATTTGTGTGGCAGTGTACTTGAGTGCCAGTGTATTTGAGGGCAGTGTATTTGTGTGACAGTATACTTGTGTGCCAGTGTATTTGTGGGCAGTGTATGTGTGTGGCAGTATACATGGGTGGCAGTGTACTTGTGTGGCACTGTACTTGTGTGGCAGTGTATTTGTGTGACACTGTACTTCTGTGGCAGTGTACATGTGTGGCAGTGTTCATGTGTGGCAGTGTATTTGTGTGGCAGTGTTCTTGTGTGCCAGTGTATTTGTGTGGCAGTGTACATCTGTGCCAGTGTATTTGTGTGGCAGTGCATATGTGTGGCAGTGTACATGTGTGGCAGTGTATTTGTGTAGCAGTGTACTTGTGTGGCAGTGTACATGTGTGGCCGTGTATTTGTGTGGCAGGGTACTTGTGTGGCAGTGTACTTGTGTGGCAGTGTATTGTGTGGCAGTGTCCTTGCGTGGAAGTTTATTTCTGAGGCAGTGTACATGTGTGGCAGTGTATTTGTGTGGCAGTGTATTTATGTGGCAGTGTACATGTGTGGCAATGTATTTGCATGGCAGTGTACTTGAGTGGCAGTGTATTTGTGTGGCAGTGTTCCTGTCTGGCAGTGTATTTGTATGGCAGTGTACTTGTGTGGCAGTGTACTTGTGTGGAAGTGTATTTGTTTGGCAGTGTATTTGTGTGGCAGTGTACTTGTATGGCATTGTACATGTGTGGCAGTGTATTTGTGTGGCAATGTATCTGTGTGCCGGTGTAATTTTCTGGCAGTGTATTTGTGTGGCAGTGTAATTGTGTGGCAGTGTACTGGTGTGGCAGTGTATTTGTGTGGCAGTGTATTTGTGTGGCAGTGTATTTGTGTGGCAGTGTACTTGTGTGGCAGTGTATTTGTCTGGCAGTGTACTTGCATGGTAGTGTACTTGTGTGGCAGTGTACATGTGTGGACATGTATTTGTGTGGCAGTGTATTTTTGTGAAAGTGTATTCGTGTGACAGTGTATTTGAGTGGCAGTGTATTTGTGTGGCAGTGTAATGGTGTGGCAGATTATTTTTGTGGAAGTGTACTTGTGTGGCCATGTACTTGTGTGGCTGTGTACTTGAGTGGCAGTTTAATAGTGGGCAGTGTATTTGTGTGGCAGTGTACTTGTGTGGCAGTGTAGTTGTGTGCCAGTGTATGTGTGTGCCAGTGTATTTGTGTGGCAGTGTGCATGTCTGGCAGTGTACTTGTGTGGCAGTGTATTTGTGTGGCAGTGTATTTGAGTAGCAATGCACTTGTGTGGCACTGTATTTGTGTGGCAGACTATTTGTGTGGCATTGTCTTTGTGTGACAGTGTATTTGTGTGACAGTGTATTTGTGGGCAGTGTATTTGTGGGCAGTGTATTTGAGTAGCAGTGTACTTGTGTGGCACTGTATTTGTGAGGCAGTGTATTTGTGTGGCAGTGTATTTGTGTGACAGTGTATTTGTGTGACAGTGTATTTGTGGGCAGTGTATTTGTGGGCAGTTTATTTGTGTGGCAGTGTACTTGTGTGCCAGTGTATTAGTGTGCCAGTGTATTTGTGTGAC
This sequence comes from Somniosus microcephalus, assembly GCF_052327205.1. Taxonomy (NCBI): domain Eukaryota; kingdom Metazoa; phylum Chordata; class Chondrichthyes; order Squaliformes; family Somniosidae; genus Somniosus; species Somniosus microcephalus. The sequence goes on along the minus strand of NC_140990.1, from coordinate 244,177,618 downwards.
AGTGTATTTGTGGGCAGTGTATTTGTGGGCAGTGTATTTGTGTGGCACTGTACATGCGTGCCAGTGTATTTGTGTGGCAGTGTACTTGTGTGCCAGTGTATTTGTGTGCAAGTGTATTTGTGTGGCATTGTATTTGTGTGGCAGTGTATTTGTGTGACAGTGTATTTGTGTGGCAGTGTACTTGTGTGGCAGTGTATATGTGTGGCAGTGTATAAGTGTGGCAGTGTAATTGTGTGGCAGTGTACTTGTATGGCAGTGTATTTGTGTGGCAGTGAATTTGTGTGGCAGTGTAATAGTGTGCCAGTGTATGTCTGTGCCAGTGTATTTGTGTGGCAGTGTGCTTGTGTGGCAGTGTATTTGTGTGGCAGTGTTCTTGTGTGGCAGTGTACTTGTGTGGCATTGTATTTGTGTGAGAGTGTATTTGCGTAGCAGTTTTTTTGTGTGGCACTGTATTTGTGTGGCAGTGTACTTGTGTGGCAGTGTATTTCTGTGGCAGTGTTCTTGTGTAGCAGTGTACTTGTGTGGCAGAGTATTTGTGTGGCAGTGTACTTGTGTGGCAGAGTATTTGTGTAGCAGTTTATTTGTGTGGCAGTGTACTTGAGTGGCAGTGTATTTGTGTGAAAGTGTATTAGTGTGACAGTGTATTTGAGTGGCAGTGCATTTGTGTGGCAGTGCAATGGTGTGACAGATTATTTTTGTGGAAGTGTACTTGTGTGGCCATGTACTTGTGTGGCTGTGTACTTGAGTGGCAGTGTATTTGTGGGCAGTGTATTTGTGTGGCAGTGTACTTGTGTGGCAGTGTAGTTGTGTGCCAGTGTATGTGTGTGCCAGTGTATTTGTGTGGCAGTCTGCTTGTCTGGCAGTGTACTTGTGTGGCAGTGTATTTGTGTGACAGTGTATTTTAAGTAGCAGTGTACATGTGTGGCACTGTATTTGCGTGGCAGTGTACTTGTGTGGCAGTGTATTTGTGTGGCAGTGTATTTGAGTAGCAATGCATTTGTGTGGCACTGCATTTGTGTGGCAGTGTATTTGTGTGGCAGTGTATTTGTGGGCAGTGTATTTGAGTAGCAGGGTACTTGTGTGGCACTGTATTTGTGAGGCAGTGTATTTGTGTGGCAGTGTATTTGTGTGACAGTGTATATGTGTGACAGTGTATTTGTGGGCAGTTTATTTGTGGGCAGTTTATTTGTGTGGCAGTGTACTTGTGTGCCAGTGTACTTTTGAGGCAGTGTACTTGTGTGGCAGTGTATTTCTGTGGCAGTGTACTTGTGTGTCAGTGTATTTGTGTGGCAGAGTATTTGTGTGGCCGTGTACTTGTGTGGCAGTGTATTTGCATGGCAGTGTACCTAAGTGGCAGTGTATTTGTGTGGCAGTGTACATGAGTTGCAGTGTATTTGTGTGCCTGTGTATTTGTGTGGCAGTGCACTTGTATGGCAGTGTATTTGTGGGCAGTGTATTTGAGTAGCAGTATACTCTGTGGCACTGTATTTGTGTGGCAGTGTTTTTGTGTGGCAATGTATTTGTGTGACTGTGTATTTATGTGGCAGTGCATTTGTATGACAGTGTATTGAGTGGCAGTGTGTTTGTGTGGCAGTGTATTTGTGTGGCAGTGTATTTGTATGCCAGTGTATTTGTGTGACAGTGTATTTGTGGGCAGTGTATTTGTGGGCAGTATATTTGTGTGGCAGTGTACTTGTGTGCCAGTGTATTTGTGTGCCAGTGCATTAGTGTGGCAGTGTACTTGTGCAGCAGTGCATTTGTGTAGTAGTGTACTTGTTTGGCAGTGTATTTGTGTGTCAGTGTAGTTGTGTGGCAGTGTATTGCTGTGCCAGTGTATTTGTGTGCCAATGCGTTTGTGTGGCAGTATATTTGTGTGGCTGTGCACATTTGTGCAAGTGTATTTGTGTGGCTGTGTACTTGTGTGGCAGTGTATCTGTGTGCTAGTGTATTTGTGTGGCAGTGTACTTGAGTGCCAGTGTATTTGAGGGCAGTGTATTTGTGTGACAGTATACTTGTGTGCCAGTGTATTTGTGGGCAGTGTATGTGTGTGGCAGTATACATGGGTGGCAGTGTACTTGTGTGGCACTGTACTTGTGTGGCAGTGTAGTTGTGTGACACTGTACTTCTGTGGCAGTGTACATGTGTGGCAGTGTTCATGTGTGGCAGTGTATTTGTGTGGCAGTGTTCTTGTGTGCCAGTGTATTTGTGTGGCAGTGTACATCTGTGCCAGTGTATTTGTGTGGCAGTGCATATGTGTGGCAGTGTACATGTGTGGCAGTGTATTTGTGTAGCAGTGTACTTGTGTGGCAGTGTACATGTGTGGCCGTGTATTTGTGTGGCAGGGTACTTGTGTGGCAGTGTACTTGTGTGGCAGTGTATTGTGTGGCAGTGTCCTTGCGTGGAAGTTTATTTCTGAGGCAGTGTACATGTGTGGCAGTGTATTTGTGTGGCAGTGTATTTATGTGGCAGTGTACATGTGTGGCAATGTATTTGCATGGCAGTGTACTTGAGTGGCAGTGTATTTGTGTGGCAGTGTTCCTGTCTGGCAGTGTATTTGTATGGCAGTGTACTTGTGTGGCAGTGTACTTGTGTGGAAGTGTATTTGTTTGGCAGTGTATTTGTGTGGCAGTGTACTTGTATGGCATTGTACATGTGTGGCAGTGTATTTGTGTGGCAATGTATCTGTGTGCCGGTGTAATTTTCTGGCAGTGTATTTGTGTGGCAGTGTAATTGTGTGGCAGTGTACTGGTGTGGCAGTGTATTTGTGTGGCAGTGTATTTGTGTGGCAGTGTATTTGTGTGGCAGTGTACTTGTGTGGCAGTGTATTTGTCTGGCAGTGTACTTGCATGGTAGTGTACTTGTGTGGCAGTGTACATGTGTGGACATGTATTTGTGTGGCAGTGTATTTTTGTGAAAGTGTATTCGTGTGACAGTGTATTTGAGTGGCAGTGTATTTGTGTGGCAGTGTAATGGTGTGGCAGATTATTTTTGTGGAAGTGTACTTGTGTGGCCATGTACTTGTGTGGCTGTGTACTTGAGTGGCAGTTTAATAGTGGGCAGTGTATTTGTGTGGCAGTGTACTTGTGTGGCAGTGTAGTTGTGTGCCAGTGTATGTGTGTGCCAGTGTATTTGTGTGGCAGTGTGCATGTCTGGCAGTGTACTTGTGTGGCAGTGTATTTGTGTGGCAGTGTATTTGAGTAGCAATGCACTTGTGTGGCACTGTATTTGTGTGGCAGACTATTTGTGTGGCATTGTCTTTGTGTGACAGTGTATTTGTGTGACAGTGTATTTGTGGGCAGTGTATTTGTGGGCAGTGTATTTGAGTAGCAGTGTACTTGTGTGGCACTGTATTTGTGAGGCAGTGTATTTGTGTGGCAGTGTATTTGTGTGACAGTGTATTTGTGTGACAGTGTATTTGTGGGCAGTGTATTTGTGGGCAGTTTATTTGTGTGGCAGTGTACTTGTGTGCCAGTGTATTAGTGTGCCAGTGTATTTGTGTGACAGTGTATTTGTGGGCAGTGTATTTGTGGGCAGTGTATTTGTGTGGCACTGTACATGCGTGCCAGTGTATTTGTGTGGCAGTGTACTTGTGTGCCAGTGTATTTGTGTGCAAGTGTATTTGTGTGGCATTGTATTTGTGTGGCAGTGTATTTGTGTGACAGTGTATTTGTGTGGCAGTGTACTTGTGTGGCAGTGTATATGTGTGGCAGTGTATAAGTGTGGCAGTGTAATTGTGTGGCAGTGTACTTGTATGGCAGTGTATTTGTGTGGCAGTGAATTTGTGTGGCAGTGTAATTGTGTGCCAGTGTATGTCTGTGCCAGTGTATTTGTGTGGCAGTGTGCTTGTGTGGCAGTGTATTTGTGTGGCAGTGTTCTTGTGTGGCAGTGTACTTGTGTGGCATTGTATTTGTGTGAGAGTGTATTTGCGTAGCAGTTTTTTTGTGTGGCACTGTATTTGTGTGGCAGTGTACTTGTGTGGCAGTGTATTTCTGTGGCAGTGTTCTTGTGTAGCAGTGTACTTGTGTGGCAGTGTACTTGTGTGCCAGTGTATTTGTGTGCCAGATTATTTGTCTGGCAGTGTACTTGTGTGGCAGTGTAATTGTGTGACAGTGTATTTGTGGCAGTGTATGTGTGGGCAGTGTTTTTGTGTGGCAATGTACTTGTGTGGCAGTGTACTTGTGTGGCAGTGTATTTGTGGGCAGTGTTTTTGTGGGCAGTGTATTTGTGTGGCAGTGTATTTGTGTGGCACTGTACTTGTGTGCCAGTGTATTTGTGTGCCAGAGTATTGTCTGGCAGTGTACTTGTGTGGCAGTGTATTTGTGTGACAGTGTATTTGTGGGCAGTGTATTTGTGGGCAGTTTATTTTTGTGGCAGTGTACTTGTGTGCCAGTGTATATGTGTGCCAGTGCATTTGTGTGACAGTGTATTTGTGGGCATGGTATTTGTGGGCAGTGTATTTGTGTGGCAGTGTACTTGTGTGCCAATGTATTTTTGTGCCAGTGTAATTGTGTGGCACTGTAATTGTGTGGCTGTGTATTTGTGTGACAGTGTATTTGTGTGGCAGTGTACTTGTGTGACAGTGTATTTGTGTGGCAGCGTATTGTGTGGTTGTGTATTTGAGTGGCAGTGTATTTTTGTGACTGTCTACTTGTGTGGCTGTGGATATGTGTGGCAGTGTACTTGTGTGGCAGTGTATACGTGTGGCAGTGTACTTGTGTGGCAGTGTACTTGTGTGGCAGTGTACTTGTGTGGCAGTGTATTTTTCTAGCAGTGTACCTGTATGGCGTGAACTTGTGTGGCAGTGTACTTGTGCGGCAGTGTATTTGTGTGCCAGTGTATTTGAGGGCAGTGTATTTGTGTGGCAGTGTATTTGTGTGGCAGTGTACTTGTGTGGCAGTGTATTTGTGTGGCAGTGTACTTGCGTGGCAGTGTATTTGTGTGGCAGTGTACTTCTGTGGCAGTCCATTTGTGTGGCAGTGTATTTGTGTGCCAGAATATTTGTGTGGCAGTGTACATGTGTGGCGGTGTATTTGTGTGACAGTGTATTTGTGGGCAGTGTATTTGTGGGCAGTGTATTTGTGTGGCAGTGTACTTGTGTACCAGTGTATTTGTGTGCCAGTGTATCTGTGTGACAGTGTATTTGTGGGCAGTGTATTTGAGTAGCAGTGCATTTTTGTGACAGTGTACATGTGTGGCAATGTATATGTGTGGCAGTGCACTTGTGTGAAAGTGTACTTGTGTGGCAGTGTATTTGTGTTGCAATGTACTTGTGTGGCAGTGTACTTGAGTGGCAGTGTACTTGTATGGCAGTGAATTTGTGTGGCAGTGTACTTGTGTTGCAGTGTATTTGTGTGCCAGTGTATTTGTGTGGCAGTGTAATTGTGTGCCAGTGTATTTGTGTGGCAGTGTACTTGAGTGGCAGTGTATTTGTTTGGCAGTGTACTTGTGTGGCAGTGTATTTGTGTGAAAGTTTACTTGTGTAGCAGTGTACTTGAGTGGCAGTGTATTTGTGGGCAGTGTATTTGTGTGGCAGTGTACTCGTGTGGCAGTGTATTTGTGTGGCAGTGTATTTGTGTGCCAGAGTATTTGTGCGGCAGTGTACATGTGTGGCGGTGTATTTGTGTGACAGTGTACTTGTGGGCAGTGTATTTGTGGGCAGTGTATTTGTGTGGCAGTGTACTTATGTACCAGTGTATTTGTGTGCCAGTGTATCTGTGTGACAGTGTATTTGTGGGCAGTGTATTTGAGTAGCAGTGTACTTGTGTGGCACTGTATTTGTGTGGCAGTGTACTTGTGTGGCAGTGTATTTCTGTGGCAGTGTTCTTGTGTGTCAGTGTACTTGTGTGGCAGTGTATTTGTGCGAAAGTGTATTTGTGTAGCAGTCTACAAGTGTGGCAGTGTATGTGTGTGCCAGTGTATTTGTGTGGCAGTGTGCTTGTGTGGCAGTGTATTTGTGTGGCATTGTTCTTGTGTGGCAGTGTACTTGTGTGGCTGTGTACTTGTGTGGCAATGTATTTGTGGGCTGTGAGGGTGCCAGTCAGTTCTTTCTGTAACCTCTAGATGGCACCTTCACTTGTTTGTAGCCTTTGTTAATTGTTTCTAGCCGTTTGTTAATTGTCCCTAGCCTCCTGTGTTAATTCTTAACGGCCTGTTAGCTGTCCATGTGTTTCACCTGGTTTTCTTGGTATATAAGTTCTGTGGTTGCTTTCCTCTGTGCTCAGTCCTAACCAGGGACTAGCCTTCGCTCTGTGGCTGCTGGCTTTGACTAGCTGGCTGCCATGGTTCTCGAGCTCTGTATTTAAGATGTATCTAAGTCTGTGTTCTTGTTGTTCTTAGTCTTGATAAGGTGCTGGGCTGGACTAGCATGTTGCCATGTTGGAGCTTGTCCTGAGCTTTGTATTGATAAGCTGATTACCCCTGTGGTAGCGTGTCTCGAGTCTCGTCTCGGCAAGCCAGTTGCCCTTGTGGTAGCTTGTCTCAAGCTCAGTACGGACAAGTTGGTTGCCTCATGGAAGCTGTCCTGAGTTCCTATCTTGACGAGCCGTTTTGTAACTTGTCTCTAGTTCTTATGTATGTTGCTGTGTTCCTTGTGTGAATCTAGTTATGTGTGAATCTAGTAAAGTTCAAACAAAGTACTGTATATTTGCCTCTCGCCTCGTTTCTGCACTTGGGTCCAGAACCTACATTAGCCAGAGAGCACGGCCCCGTGTCTAGACGGCCCCGTGGCTCCCCCACCCCGTCACAGTGGGCAGTATATTTGTGGGCAGTGTATTTGTGTGGAGGTGTATTTGTGTGGCAGTGTATTTGTGGGCAGTGTATTTGTGTGGCAGTGTACTTGTGTGCCAGTGTATTTGTGTGCCAGTGTATTTGTGTGCCAGTGTATTTGTGGGCCGTGTATTTGTGGGCCGTGTATTTGTGTGAGTGTATTTGAGTGGCAGTGTATTTGTGTGGCAGTGTACTTGTGTAGCAGAGTATTTGTGTGGCAGTGTACTTGTGTGGCAGTGTACTTTTGTGGCAGGTTATTTGTGTGGCAGTGTATTTGTGTGGCAGTGTATTTGTGTGAAAGTGTATTTGTGTGGCAGTGTACTTGTGTGGCAGTATACTTATGAGGCAGTGCATTTGTGTGGCAGTGTATTTGTGTGGCAGTGTACATGTGCGGCCTTGTACTTGTGTGGCAGTGTACTTGTCTGGCCGTGTACTTGAGTGGCAGTGTATGTGTGGGCAGTGTATTTGTGTGGCAGTGTCCATGTGTGGCAATGTAGTTGTGTGCCAGTGTATGTGTGTGCCAGTGTATTTGTGTGGCAGTGTGCTTGTGTGGCAGTATATTTGTGTGGCAGTGTTCTTGTGTGGGAGTGTATTTGTGTGGCAGTGTATTTGTGTGACAGTGTATTTGAGCAGCAGTGTACTTGTGTGGCACTGTATTGGTGTGGCAGTGTTCTTGTGTGGCAGTGTACTTGTGTGGCAGTGTATCTGTGTGAAAGTGTATTTGTGTGGCAGTGTAGTTGTGTGGCAGTGTATTTGTGTGGCAGTGTACTTGTGTGGCAGTCTATTTGTGTGAAAGTGTATTTGTGTGGCAGTGTAGTTGTGTGGCAGTGTATTTGTGTGAAAGTGTACTTGTGTAGCAGTGTACGTGAGTGGCAGATTTTTTGTGGGCAGTGTATTTTCGTGGCAGGGTAATTGTGTGGCAGTGTAGTTGTGTGGCAGTGTACTTGTGTGGCAGTGTACTTGTGTGGCAGTGTATTTGTGGGCAGTGTATTTGTGGGCAGTGTATTTGTGTGGAAGTATATTTCTGTGGCAGTGTACTTCTGTGGCAGTGTATTTGTGTGCCAGAGTATTTGTGTGGCAGGGTCCTTGTGTGGCAGTGTATTTTTTGTGACAGTGTATTTGTGTAGCAGTGTACTTGTGGGCAGTGTATTTGTGTGGCAGTGTACTTGTGTGCCAGTGTATTTGTGTGCCAGTGTATTTGTGTGGCAGTGTATTTGAGTAGCAGTGTACTTGTGTGGCACTGTATTTGTGTGGCAGTGTACTTGTGCAGCAGTGTATTTCTGTGGCAGTGTTCTTGTGTGGCAGTGTATTTGTGTGGCAGTGTATCTGTGTGAAAGTGTATTTTTGTGGCAGTTTACTTGTGTGGCAGTGTATTTGTGTGAAAGTGTATTTGTGTGGCAGTGTACTTGTGTGGCAGTGTATTTGTGTGAAATTGTACTTGTGTAGCAGTGTACGTGAGTGGCAGTGTATTTGTGGGCAGTATATTTTTGTGGCAGTGTATTTGTGGGCAGTGTATTTGTGGGCAGTGTATTTGTGTGGAAGAGTATTTGTGTGGCAGTGTACTTGTGTGGCAGTGTATTTGTGTGCCAGAGTATTTGTGTGGCAGTGTCCTTGTGTGGCAGTGTATTTGTGTGACAGTGTATTTGTGTAGCAGTGTACTTGTGGGCAGTGTAATTGTGTGGCAGTGTACTTGTGTGCCAGTGTATTTGTGTGCCAGTGTATTTGTGTGACAGTGTATTTGTGGGCAGTGTATTTGGGTAGCAATGTATTTGTGTGCCACTGTATTTGTGTGGCAGTGTACTTGCGTGGCAGTGTATTTGTGTGGCAGTGTACTTGTGTGGCAGTGCATTTGTGTGACAGTGTATTTGTGGGCAGTGTATTTGTGGGCAGTGTATTTGTGTGGCAGTGTACTTGTGTACCAGTGTATTTGTGTGCCAGTGTATCTGTGTGACAGTGTATTTGTGGGCAGTGTATTTGAGTAGCAGTGCATTTTTGTGACAGTGTACATGTGTGGCAATGTATATGTGTGGCAGTGCACTTGTGTGAAAGTGTACTTGTGTGGCAGTGTTTTTTGTTGCAATGTACTTGTGTGGCAGTGTACTTGAGTGGCAGTGTACTTGTATGGCAGTGAATTTGTGTGGCAGTGTACTTGTGTTGCAGTGTATTTGTGTGCCAGTGTATTTGTGTGGCAGTGTAATTGTGTGCCAGTGTATTTGTGTGGCAGTGTACTTGAGTGGCAGTGTATTTGTTTGGCAGTGTACTTGTGTGGCAGTGTATTTGTGTGAAAGTTTACTTGTGTAGCAGTGTACTTGAGTGGCAGTGTATTTGTGGGCAGTGTATTTGTGTGGCAGTGTACTCGTGTGGCAGTGTATTTGTGTGGCAGTGTATTTGTGTGCCAGAGTATTTGTGCGGCAGTGTACATGTGTGGCGGTGTATTTGTGTGACAGTGTACTTGTGGGCAGTGTATTTGTGGGCAGTGTATTTGTGTGGCAGTGTACTTATGTACCAGTGTATTTGTGTGCCAGTGTATCTGTGTGACAGTGTATTTGTGGGCAGTGTATTTGAGTAGCAGTGTACTTGTGTGGCACTGTATTTGTGTGGCAGTGTACTTGTGTGGCAGTGTATTTCTGTGGCAGTGTTCTTGTGTGACAGTGTATTTGTGGGCAGTGTATTTGTGTAGCAGTCTACTAGTGTGGCAGTGTATGTGTGTGCCAGTGTATTTGTGTGGCAGTGTGCTTGTGTGGCAGTGTATTTGTGTGGCATTGTTCTTGTGTGGCAGTGTACTTGTGTGGCTGTGTACTTGTGTGGCAATGTATTTGTGGGCTGTGAGGGTGCCAGTCAGTTCTTTCTGTAACCTCTAGATGGCACCTTCACTTGTTTGTAGCCTTTGTTAATTGTTTCAAGCCCTTTGTTAATTGTCCCTAGCCTCCTGTGTTAATTCTTAACGGCCTGTTAGCTGTCCATGTGTTTCACCTGGTTTTCTTGGTATATAAGTTCTGTGGTTGCTTTCCTCTGTGCTCAGTCCTAACCGGGGACTAGCCTTCGCTCTGTGGCTGCTGGCTTTGACTAGCTGGCTGCCATGGTTCTCGAGCTCTGTATTTAAGATGTATCTAAGTCTGTGTTCTTGTTGTTCTTAGTCTTGATAAGGTGCTGGGCTGGACTAGCATGTTGCCATGTTGGAGCTTGTCCTGAGCTTTGTATTGATAAGCTGATTACCCCTGTGGTAGCTTGTCTCGAGTCTCGTCTCGGCAAGCCGGTTGCCCTTGTGGTAGCTTGTCTCAAGCTCAGTACGGACAAGTTGGTTGCCTCATGGAAGCTGTCCTGAGTTCCTATCTTGACGAGCCGTTTTGTAACTTGTCTCTAGTTCTTATGTATGTTGCTGTGTTCCTTGTGTGAATCTAGTTATGTGTGAATCTAGTAAAGTTCAAACAAAGTACTGTATATTTGCCTCTCGCCTCGTTTCTGCACTTGGGTCCAGAACCTACATTAGCCAGAGAGCACGGCCCTGTGTCTACACGGCCCCGTGGCTCCCCCAACCCGTCACAGTGGGCAGTGTATTTGTGGGCAGTGTATTTGTGTGGAGGTGTATTTGTGTGGCAGTGTATTTGTGGGCAGTGTATTTGTGTGGCAGTGTACTTGTGTGCCAGTGTATTTGTGTGCCAGTGTATTTGTGTGCCAGTGTATTTGTGGGCCGTGTATTTGTGGGCCGTGTATTTGTGTGAGTGTATTTGAGTGGCAGTGTATTTGTGTGGCAGTGTACTTGTGTAGCAGAGTATTTGTGTGGCAGTGTACTTGTGTGGCAGTGTACTTGTGTGGCAGGTTATTTGTGTGGCAGTGTATTTGTGTGGCAGTGTATTTGTGTGAAAGTGTATTTGTGTGGCAGTGTACTTGTGTGGCAGTATACTTATGAGGCAGTGCATTTGTGTGGCAGTGTATTTGTGTGGCAGTGTACATGTGTGGCCATGTACTTGTGTGGCAGTGTACTTGTCTGGCCGTGTACTTGTGTGGCAGAGTACTTGTGTGGCTGTGTACTTGTGTGGCAGTGTACTTGAGTGGCAGTGTATTTGTGGGCAGTGTATTTGTGTGGCAGTGTCCATGTGTGGCAATGTAGTTGTGTGCCAGTGTATGTGTGTGCCAGTGTATTTGTGTGGCAGTGTGCTTGTGTGGCAGTATATTTGTGTGGCAGTGTTCTTGTGTGGGAGTGTATTTGTGTGGCAGTGTATTTGTGTGACAGTGTATTTGAGTAGCAGTGTACTTGTGTGGCACTGTATTGGTGTGGCAGTGTTCTTGTGTGGCAGTGCACTTGTGTGGCAGTGTATCTGTGTGAAAGTGCATTTGTGTGGCAGTGTACTTGTGTGGCAGTCTATTTGTGTGAAAGTGTATTTGTGTGGCAGTGTAGTTGTGTGGCAGTGTATTTGTGTGAAAGTGTACTTGTGTAGCAGTGTACGTGAGTGGCAGATTTTTTGTGGGCAGTGTATTTTCGTGGCAGGGTAATTGTGTGGCAGTGTAGTTGTGTGGCAGTGTACTTGTGTGGCAGTGTACTTGTGTGGCAGTGTATTTGTGGGCAGTGTATTTGTGGGCAGTGTATTTGAGTGGAAGTATATTTCTGTGGCAGTGTACTTGTGTGGCAGTGTATTTGTGTGCCAGAGTATTTGTGTGGCAGGGTCCTTGTGTGGCAGTGTATTTTTTGTGACAGTGTATTTGTGTAGCAGTGTACTTGTGGGCAGTGTATTTGTGTGGCAGTGTACTTGTGTGCCAGTGTATTTGTGTGCCAGTGTATTTGTGTGGCAGTGTATTTGAGTAGCAGTGTACTTGTGTGGCACTGTATTTGTGTGGCAGTGTACTTGTGCAGCAGTGTATTTCTGTGGCAGTGTTCTTGTGTGGCAGTGTATTTGTGTGGCAGTGTATCTGTGTGAAAGTGTATTTTTGTGGCAGTTTACTTGTGTGGCAGTGTATTTGAGTGAAAGCGTATTTGTGTGGCAGTGTACTTGTGTGGCAGTGTATTTGTGTGAAATTGTACTTGTGTAGCAGTGTACGTGAGTGGCAGTGTATTTGTGGCCAGAGTATTTGTGTGGCAGAGTGCTTGTGTGGCAGTGTTCTTGTGTGGCAGTGTACTTGTGTGGAAGTGTACTTGTGTGGCAGTGTATTTGTGGGCAGTGTATTTGTGGGCAGTGTATTTGTGTGGAAGAGTATTTGTGTGGCAGTGTACTTGTGTGGCAGTGTATTTGTGTGCCAGAGTATTTGTGTGGCAGTGTCCTTGTGTGGCAGTGTATTTGTGTGACACTGAATTTGTGTAGCAATGTACTTGTGGGCAGTGTAATTGTGTGGCAGTGTACTTGTGTGCCAGTGTATTTGTGTGCCAGTGTATTTGTGTGACAGTGTATTTGTGGGCAGTGTATTTGGGTAGCAATGTATTTGTGTGCCACTGTATTTGTGTGGCAGTGTACTTGCGTGGCAGTGTATTTGTGTGGCAGTGTACTTGTGTGGCAGTGCATTTGTGTGGCAGTGTATTTGTGTGCCAGAATATTTGTGTGGCAGTGTACATGTGTGGCGGTGTATTTGTGTGACGGTGTATTTGTGTGACAGTGTATTTGTGGGCAGTGTATTTGTGGGCAGTGTATTTGTGTGGCAGTGTACTTGTGTACCAGTGTATTTGTGTGCCAGTGTATCTGTGTGACAGTGTATTTGTGGGCAGTGTATTTGAGTAGCAGTGCATTTTTGTGACAGTGTACATGTGTGGCAATGTATATGTGTGGCAGTGCACTTGTGTGAAAGTGTACTTGTGTGGCAGTGTATTTGTGTTGCAATGTACTTGTGTGGCAGTGTACTTGAGTGGCAGTGTACTTGTATGGCAGTGAATTTGTGTGGCAGTGTACTTGTGTTGCAGTGTATTTGTGTGCCAGTGTATTTGTGTGGCAGTGTAATTGTGTGCCAGTATATTTGTGTGGCAGTGTACTTGAGTGGCAGTGTATTTGTTTGGCAGTGTACTTGTGTGGCAGTGTATTTGTGTGAAAGTTTACTTGTGTTGCAGTGTACTTGAGTGGCAGTGTATTTGTGGGCAGTGTATTTGTGTGGCAGTGTACTCGTGTGGCAGTGTATTTGTGTGGCAGTGTATTTGTGTGCCAGAGTATTTGTGCGGCAGTGTACATGTGTGGCGGTGTATTTGTGTGACAGTGTACTTGTGGGCAGTGTATTTGTGGGCAGTGTATTTGTGTGGCAGTGTACTTATGTACCAGTGTATTTGTGTGCCAGTGTATCTGTGTGACAGTGTATTTGTGGGCAGTGTATTTGAGTAGCAGTGTACTTGTGTGGCACTGTATTTGTGTGGCAGTGTACTTGTGTGGCAGTGTATTTCTGTGGCAGTGTTCTTGTGTGTCAGTGTACTTGTGTGGCAGTGTATTTGTGCGAAAGTGTATTTGTGTAGCAGTCTACTAGTGTGGCAGTGTATGTGTGTGCCAGTGTATTTGTGTGGCAGTGTGCTTGTGTGGCAGTGTATTTGTGTGGCATTGTTCTTGTGTGGCAGTGTACTTGTGTGGCTGTGTACTTGTGTGGCAATGTATTTGTGGGCTGTGAGGGTGCCAGTCAGTTCTTTCTGTAACCTCTAGATGGCACCTTCACTTGTTTGTAGCCTTTGTTAATTGTTTCAAGCCCTTTGTTAATTGTCCCTAGCCTCCTGTGTTAATTCTTAACGGCCTGTTAGCTGTCCATGTGTTTCACCTGGTTTTCTTGGTATATAAGTTCTGTGGTTGCTTTCCTCTGTGCTCAGTCCTAACCGGGGACTAGCCTTCGCTCTGTGGCTGCTGGCTTTGACTAGCTGGCTGCCATGGTTCTCGAGCTCTGTATTTAAGATGTATCTAAGTCTGTGTTCTTGTTGTTCTTAGTCTTGATAAGGTGCTGGGCTGGACTAGCATGTTGCCATGTTGGAGCTTGTCCTGAGCTTTGTATTGATAAGCTGATTACCCCTGTGGTAGCTTGTCTCGAGTCTCGTCTCGGCAAGCCGGTTGCCCTTGTGGTAGCTTGTCTCAAGCTCAGTACGGACAAGTTGGTTGCCTCATGGAAGCTGTCCTGAGTTCCTATCTTGACGAGTCGTTTTGTAACTTGTCTCTAGTTCTTATGTATGTTGCTGTGTTCCTTGTGTGAATCTAGTTATGTGTGAATCGAGTAAAGTTCAAACAAAGTACTGTATATTTGCCTCTCGCCTCGTTTCTGCACTTGGGTCCAGAACCTACATTAGCCAGAGAGCACGGCCCCTGTCTACACGGCCCCGTGGCTCCCCCACCCCGTCACAGTGGGCAGTGTATTTGTGGGCAGTGTATTTGTGTGGAGGTGTATTTGTGTGGCAGTGTATTTGTGGGCAGTGTATTTGTGTGGCAGTGTACTTGTGTGCCAGTGTATTTGTGTGCCAGTGTATTTGTGTGCCAGTGTATTTGTGGGCCGTGTATTTGTGGGCCGTGTATTTGTGTGAGTGTATTTGAGTGGCAGTGTATTTGTGTGGCAGTGTACATGTGTGAAAGTGTATTTGTGTGGCAGTGTACTTGTGTGGCAGTATACTTATGAGGCAGTGCATTTGTGTGGCAGTGTATTTGTGTGGCAGTGTACATGTGTGGCCATGTACTTGTGTGGCAGTGTACTTGTCTGGCCGTGTACTTGTGTGGCAGAGTACTTGTGTGGCTGTGTACTTGTGTGGCAGTGTACTTGAGTGGCAGTGTATTTGTGGGCAGTGTATTTGTGTGGCAGTGTCCATGTGTGGCAATGTAGTTGTGTGCCAGTGTATGTGTGTGCCAGTGTATTTGTGTGGCAGTGTGCTTGTGTGGCAGTATATTTGTGTGGCAGTGTTCTTGTGTGGGAGTGTATTTGTGTGGCAGTGTATTTGTGTGACAGTGTATTTGAGTAGCAGTGTACTTGTGTGGCACTGTATTGGTGTGGCAGTGTTCTTGTGTGGCAGTGCACTTGTGTGGCAGTGTATCTGTGTGAAAGTGCATTTGTGTGGCAGTGTACTTGTGTGGCAGTCTATTTGTGTGAAAGTGTATTTGTGTGGCAGTGTAGTTGTGTGGCAGTGTATTTGTGTGAAAGTGTACTTGTGTAGCAGTGTACGTGAGTGGCAGATTTTTTGTGGGCAGTGTATTTTCGTGGCAGGGTAATTGTGTGGCAGTGTAGTTGTGTGGCAGTGTACTTGTGTGGCAGTGTACTTGTGTGGCAGTGTATTTGTGGGCAGTGTATTTGTGGACAGTGTATTTGTGTGGAAGTATATTTCTGTGGCAGTGTACTTGTGTGGCAGTGTATTTGTGTGCCAGAGTATTTGTGTGGCAGGGTCCTTGTGTGGCAGTGTATTTTTTGTGACAGTGTATTTGTGTAGCAGTGTACTTGTGGGCAGTGTATTTGTGTGGCAGTGTACTTGTGTGCCAGTGTATTTGTGTGCCAGTGTATTTGTGTGGCAGTGTATTTGAGTAGCAGTGTACTTGTGTGGCACTGTATTTGTGTGGCAGTGTACTTGTGCAGCAGTGTATTTCTGTGGCAGTGTTCTTGTGTGGCAGTGTATTTGTGTGGCAGTGTATCTGTGTGAAAGTGTATTTTTGTGGCAGTTTACTTGTGTGGCAGTGTATTTGAGTGAAAGCGTATTTGTGTGGCAGTGTACTTGTGTGGCAGTGTATTTGTGTGAAATTGTACTTGTGTAGCAGTGTACGTGAGTGGCAGTGTATTTGTGGGCAGTGTATTTTTGTGGCAGGGTAATTGTGTGGCAGTGTAGTTGTGTTCCAGTGTATGTGTGTGCCAGAGTATTTGTGTGGCAGAGTGCTTGTGTGGCAGTGTTCTTGTGTGGCAGTGTACTTGTGTGGAAGTGTACTTGTGTGGCAGTGTATTTGTGGGCAGTGTATTTGTGGGCAGTGTATTTGTGTGGAAGAGTATTTGTGTGGCAGTGTACTTGTGTGGCAGTGTATTTGTGTGCCAGAGTATTTGTGTGGCAGTGTCCTTGTGTGGCAGTGTATTTGTGTGACACTGAATTTGTGTAGCAGTGTACTTGTGGGCAGTGTAATTGTGTGGCAGTGTACTTGTGTGCCAGTGTATTTGTGTGCCAGTGTATTTGTGTGACAGTGTATTTGTGGGCAGTGTATTTGGGTAGCAATGTATTTGTGTGCCACTGTATTTGTGTGGCAGTGTACTTGCGTGGCAGTGTATTTGTGTGGCAGTGTACTTGTGTGGCAGTGCATTTGTGTGGCAGTGTATTTGTGTGCCAGAATATTTGTGTGGCAGTGTACATGTGTGGCGGTGTATTTGTGTGACAGTGTATTTGTGGGCAGTGTATTTGTGGGCAGTGTATTTGTGTGGCAGTGTACTTGTGTACCAGTGTATTTGTGTGCCAGTGTATCTGTGTGACAGTGTATTTGTGGGCAGTGTATTTGAGTAGCAGTGCATTTTTGTGACAGTGTACATGTGTGGCAATGTATATGTGTGGCAGTGCACTTGTGTGAAAGTGTACTTGTGTGGCAGTGTATTTGTGTTGCAATGTACTTGTGTGGCAGTGTACTTGAGTGGCAGTGTACTTGTATGGCAGTGAATTTGTGTGGCAGTGTACTTGTGTTGCAGTGTATTTGTGTGCCAGTGTATTTGTGTGGCAGTGTAATTGTGTGCCAGTATATTTGTGTGGCAGTGTACTTGAGTGGCAGTGTATTTGTTTGGCAGTGTACTTGTGTGGCAGTGTATTTGTGTGAAAGTTTACTTGTGTAGCAGTGTACTTGAGTGGCAGTGTATTTGTGGGCAGTGTATTTGTGTGGCAGTGTACTCGTGTGGCAGTGTATTTGTGTGGCAGTGTATTTGTGTGCCAGAGTATTTGTGCGGCAGTGTACATGTGTGGCGGTGTATTTGTGTGACAGTGTACTTGTGGGCAGTGTATTTGTGGGCAGTGTATTTGTGTGGCAGTGTACTTATGTACCAGTGTATTTGTGTGCCAGTGTATCTGTGTGACAGTGTATTTGTGGGCAGTGTATTTGAGTAGCAGTGTACTTGTGTGGCACTGTATTTGTGTGGCAGTGTACTTGTGTGGCAGTGTATTTCTGTGGCAGTGTTCTTGTGTGTCAGTGTACTTGTGTGGCAGTGTATTTGTGCGAAAGTGTATTTGTGTAGCAGTCTACTAGTGTGGCAGTGTATGTGTGTGCCAGTGTATTTGTGTGGCAGTGTGCTTGTGTGGCAGTGTATTTGTGTGGCATTGTTCTTGTGTGGCAGTGTACTTGTGTGGCTGTGTACTTGTGTGGCAATGTATTTGTGGGCTGTGAGGGTGCCAGTCAGTTCTTTCTGTAACCTCTAGATGGCACCTTCACTTGTTTGTAGCCTTTGTTAATTGTTTCAAGCCCTTTGTTAATTGTCCCTAGCCTCCTGTGTTAATTCTTAACGGCCTGTTAGCTGTCCATGTGTTTCACCTGGTTTTCTTGGTATATAAGTTCTGTGGTTGCTTTCCTCTGTGCTCAGTCCTAACCGGGGACTAGCCTTCGCTCTGTGGCTGCTGGCTTTGACTAGCTGGCTGCCATGGTTCTCGAGCTCTGTATTTAAGATGTATCTAAGTCTGTGTTCTTGTTGTTCTTAGTCTTGATAAGGTGCTGGGCTGGACTAGCATGTTGCCATGTTGGAGCTTGTCCTGAGCTTTGTATTGATAAGCTGATTACCCCTGTGGTAGCTTGTCTCGAGTCTCGTCTCGGCAAGCCGGTTGCCCTTGTGGTAGCTTGTCTCAAGCTCAGTACGGACAAGTTGGTTGCCTCATGGAAGCTGTCCTGAGTTCCTATCTTGACGAGCCGTTTTGTAACTTGTCTCTAGTTCTTATGTATGTTGCTGTGTTCCTTGTGTGAATCTAGTTATGTGTGAATCGAGTAAAGTTCAAACAAAGTACTGTATATTTGCCTCTCGCCTCGTTTCTGCACTTGGGTCCAGAACCTACATTAGCCAGAGAGCACGGCCCCGTGTCTACACGGCCCCGTGGCTCCCCCACCCCGTCACAGTGGGCAGTGTATTTGTGGGCAGTGTATTTGTGTGGAGGTGTATTTGTGTGGCAGTGTATTTGTGGGCAGTGTATTTGTGTGGCAGTGTACTTGTGTGCCAGTGTATTTGTGTGCCAGTGTATTTGTGTGCCAGTGTATTTGTGGGCCGTGTATTTGTGGGCCGTGTATTTGTGTGAGTGTATTTGAGTGGCAGTGTATTTGTGTGGCAGTGTACATGTGTGAAAGTGTATTTGTGTGGCAGTGTACTTGTGTGGCAGTATACTTATGAGGCAGTGCATTTGTGTGGCAGTGTATTTGTGTGGCAGTGTACATGTGTGGCCATGTACTTGTGTGGCAGTGTACTTGTCTGGCCGTGTACTTGTGTGGCAGAGTACTTGTGTGGCTGTGTACTTGTGTGGCAGTGTACTTGAGTGGCAGTGTATTTGTGGGCAGTGTATTTGTGTGGCAGTGTCCATGTGTGGCAATGTAGTTGTGTGCCAGTGTATGTGTGTGCCAGTGTATTTGTGTGGCAGTGTGCTTGTGTGGCAGTATATTTGTGTGGCAGTGTTCTTGTGTGGGAGTGTATTTGTGTGGCAGTGTATTTGTGTGACAGTGTATTTGAGTAGCAGTGTACTTGTGTGGCACTGTATTGGTGTGGCAGTGTTCTTGTGTGGCAGTGCACTTGTGTGGCAGTGTATCTGTGTGAAAGTGCATTTGTGTGGCAGTGTACTTGTGTGGCAGTCTATTTGTGTGAAAGTGTATTTGTGTGGCAGTGTAGTTGTGTGGCAGTGTATTTGTGTGAAAGTGTACTTGTGTAGCAGTGTACGTGAGTGGCAGATTTTTTGTGGGCAGTGTATTTTCGTGGCAGGGTAATTGTGTGGCAGTGTAGTTGTGTGGCAGTGTACTTGTGTGGCAGTGTACTTGTGTGGCAGTGTATTTGTGGGCAGTGTATTTGTGGGCAGTGTATTTGTGTGGAAGTATATTTCTGTGGCAGTGTACTTGTGTGGCAGTGTATTTGTGTGCCAGAGTATTTGTGTGGCAGGGTCCTTGTGTGGCAGTGTATTTTTTGTGACAGTGTATTTGTGTAGCAGTGTACTTGTGGGCAGTGTATTTGTGTGGCAGTGTACTTGTGTGCCAGTGTATTTGTGTGCCAGTGTATTTGTGTGGCAGTGTATTTGAGTAGCAGTGTACTTGTGTGGCACTGTATTTGTGTGGCAGTGTACTTGTGCAGCAGTGTATTTCTGTGGCAGTGTTCTTGTGTGGCAGTGTATTTGTGTGGCAGTGTATCTGTGTGAAAGTGTATTTTTGTGGCAGTTTACTTGTGTGGCAGTGTATTTGAGTGAAAGCGTATTTGTGTGGCAGTGTACTTGTGTGGCAGTGTATTTGTGTGAAATTGTACTTGTGTAGCAGTGTACGTGAGTGGCAGTGTATTTGTGGGCAGTGTATTTTTGTGGCAGGGTAATTGTGTGGCAGTGTAGTTGTGTTCCAGTGTATGTGTGTGCCAGAGTATTTGTGTGGCAGAGTGCTTGTGTGGCAGTGTTCTTGTGTGGCAGTGTACTTGTGTGGAAGTGTACTTGTGTGGCAGTGTATTTGTGGGCAGTGTATTTGTGGGCAGTGTATTTGTGTGGAAGAGTATTTGTGTGGCAGTGTACTTGTGTGGCAGTGTATTTGTGTGCCAGAGTATTTGTGTGGCAGTGTCCTTGTGTGGCAGTGTATTTGTGTGACACTGAATTTGTGTAGCAGTGTACTTGTGGGCAGTGTAATTGTGTGGCAGTGTACTTGTGTGCCAGTGTATTTGTGTGCCAGTGTATTTGTGTGACAGTGTATTTGTGGGCAGTGTATTTGGGTAGCAATGTATTTGTGTGCCACTGTATTTGTGTGGCAGTGTACTTGCGTGGCAGTGTATTTGTGTGGCAGTGTACTTGTGTGGCAGTGCATTTGTGTGGCAGTGTATTTGTGTGCCAGAATATTTGTGTGGCAGTGTACATGTGTGGCGGTGTATTTGTGTGACAGTGTATTTGTGGGCAGTGTATTTGTGGGCAGTGTATTTGTGTGGCAGTGTACTTGTGTACCAGTGTATTTGTGTGCCAGTGTATCTGTGTGACAGTGTATTTGTGGGCAGTGTATTTGAGTAGCAGTGCATTTTTGTGACAGTGTACATGTGTGGCAATGTATATGTGTGGCAGTGCACTTGTGTGAAAGTGTACTTGTGTGGCAGTGTATTTGTGTTGCAATGTACTTGTGTGGCAGTGTACTTGAGTGGCAGTGTACTTGTATGGCAGTGAATTTGTGTGGCAGTGTACTTGTGTTGCAGTGTATTTGTGTGCCAGTGTATTTGTGTGGCAGTGTAATTGTGTGCCAGTATATTTGTGTGGCAGTGTACTTGAGTGGCAGTGTATTTGTTTGGCAGTGTACTTGTGTGGCAGTGTATTTGTGTGAAAGTTTACTTGTGTAGCAGTGTACTTGAGTGGCAGTGTATTTGTGGGCAGTGTATTTGTGTGGCAGTGTACTCGTGTGGCAGTGTATTTGTGTGGCAGTGTATTTGTGTGCCAGAGTATTTGTGCGGCAGTGTACATGTGTGGTGGTGTATTTGTGTGACAGTGTACTTGTGGGCAGTGTATTTGTGGGCAGTGTATTTGTGTGGCAGTGTACTTATGTACCAGTGTATTTGTGTGCCAGTGTATCTGTGTGACAGTGTATTTGTGTAGCAGTCTACTAGTGTGGCAGTGTATGTGTGTGCCAGTGTATTTGTGTGGCAGTGTGCTTGTGTGGCAGTGTATTTGTGTGGCATTGTTCTTGTGTGGCAGTGTATTTCTGTGGCAGTGTTCTTGTGTGTCAGTGCACTTGTGTGGCAGTGTATTTGTGCGAAAGTGTATTTGTGTAGCAGTCTACTAGTGTGGCAGTGTATGTGTGTGCCAGTGTATTTGTGTGGCAGTGTGCTTGTGTGGCAGTGTATTTGTGTGGCATTGTTCTTGTGTGGCAGTGTACTTGTGTGGCTGTGTACTTGTGTGGCAATGTATTTGTGGGCTGTGAGGGTGCCAGTCAGTTCTTTCTGTAACCTCTAGATGGCACCTTCACTTGTTTGTAGCCTTTGTTAATTGTTTCAAGCCCTTTGTTAATTGTCCCTAGCCTCCTGTGTTAATTCTTAACGGCCTGTTAGCTGTCCATGTGTTTCACCTGGTTTTCTTGGTATATAAGTTCTGTGGTTGCTTTCCTCTGTGCTCAGTCCTAACCGGGGACTAGCCTTCGCTCTGTGGCTGCTGGCTTTGACTAGCTGGCTGCCATGGTTCTCGAGCTCTGTATTTAAGATGTATCTAAGTCTGTGTTCTTGTTGTTCTTAGTCTTGATAAGGTGCTGGGCTGGACTAGCATGTTGCCATGTTGGAGCTTGTCCTGAGCTTTGTATTGATAAGCTGATTACCCCTGTGGTAGCTTGTCTCGAGTCTCGTCTCGGCAAGCCGGTTGCCCTTGTGGTAGCTTGTCTCAAGCTCAGTACGGACAAGTTGGTTGCCTCATGGAAGCTGTCCTGAGTTCCTATCTTGATGAGCCGTTTTGTAACTTGTCTCTAGTTCTTATGTATGTTGCTGTGTTCCTTGTGTGAATCTAGTTATGTGTGAATCGAGTAAAGTTCAAACAAAGTACTGAATATTTGCCTCTCGCCTCGTTTCTGCACTTGGGTCCAGAACCTACATTAGCCAGAGAGCACAGCCCCGTGTCTACACGGCCCCGTGGCTCCCCCACCCCGTCACAGTGGGCAGTGTATTTGTGGGCAGTGTATTTGTGTGGAGGTGTATTTGTGTGGCAGTGTATTTGTGGGCAGTGTATTTGTGTGGCAGTGTACTTGTGTGCCAGTGTATTTGTGTGCCAGTGTATTTGTGTGCCAGTGTATTTGTGGGCTGTGTATTTGTGGGCCGTGTATTTGTGTGAGTGTACTTGAGTGGCAGTGTATTTGTGTGGCAGTGTACTTGTGTGAAAGTGTATTTGTGTGGCAGTGTACTTGTGTGGCAGTATACTTATGAGGCAGTGCATTTGTGTGGCAGTGTATTTGTGTGGCAGTGTACATGTGTGGCCATGTACTTGTGTGGCAGTGTACTTGTCTGGCCGTGTACTTGTGTGGCAGAGTACTTGTGTGGCTGTGTACTTGTGTGGCAGTGTACTTGAGTGGCAGTGTATTTGTGGGCAGTGTATTTGTGTGGCAGTGTCCATGTGTGGCAATGTAGTTGTGTGCCAGTGTATGTGTGTGCCAGTGTATTTGTGTGGCAGTGTGCTTGTGTGGCAGTATATTTGTGTGGCAGTGTTCTTGTGTGGGAGTGTATTTGTGTGGCAGTGTATTTGTGTGACAGTGTATTTGAGTAGCAGTGTACTTGTGTGGCACTGTATTGGTTTGGCAGTGTTCTTGTGTGGCAGTGCACTTGTGTGGCAGTGTATCTGTGTGAAAGTGCATTTGTGTGGCAGTGTACTTGTGTGGCAGTCTATTTGTGTGAAAGTGTATTTGTGTGGCAGTGTAGTTGTGTGGCAGTGTATTTGTGTGAAAGTGTACTTGTGTAGCAGTGTACGTGAGTGGCAGATTTTTTGTGGGCAGTGTATTTTCGTGGCAGGGTAATTGTGTGGCAGTGTAGTTGTGTGGCAGTGTACTTGTGTGGCAGTGTACTTGTGTGGCAGTGTATTTGTGGGCAGTGTATTTGTGGGCAGTGTATTTGTGTGGAAGTATATTTCTGTGGCAGTGTACTTGTGTGGCAGTGTATTTGTGTGCCAGAGTATTTGTGTGGCAGGGTCCTTGTGTGGCAGTGTATTTTTTGTGACAGTGTATTTGTGTAGCAGTGTACTTGTGGGCAGTGTATTTGTGTGGCAGTGTACTTGTGTGCCAGTGTATTTGTGTGCCAGTGTATTTGTGTGGCAGTGTATTTGAGTAGCAGTGTACTTGTGTGGCACTGTATTTGTGTGGCAGTGTACTTGTGCAGCAGTGTATTTCTGTGGCAGTGTATCTGTGTGAAAGTGTATTTTTGTGGCAGTTTACTTGTGTGGCAGTGTATTTGAGTGAAAGCGTATTTGTGTGGCAGTGTACTTGTGTGGCAGTGTATTTGTGTGAAATTGTACTTGTGTAGCAGTGTACGTGAGTGGCAGTGTATTTGTGGGCAGTGTATTTTTGTGGCAGGGTAATTGTGTGGCAGTGTAGTTGTGTTCCAGTGTATGTGTGTGCCAGAGTATTTGTGTGGCAGAGTGCTTGTGTGGCAGTGTTCTTGTGTGGCAGTGTACTTGTGTGGAAGTGTACTTGTGTGGCAGTGTATTTGTGGGCAGTGTATTTGTGGGCAGTGTATTTGTGTGGAAGAGTATTTGTGTGGCAGTGTACTTGTGTGGCAGTGTATTTGTGTGCCAGAGTATTTGTGTGGCAGTGTCCTTGTGTGGCAGTGTATTTGTGTGACACTGTATTTGTGTAGCAGTGTACTTGTGGGCAGTGTAATTGTGTGGCAGTGTACTTGTGTGCCAGTATATTTGTGTGCCAGTGTATTTGTGTGACAGTGTATTTGTGGGCAGTGTATTTGGGTAGCAATGTATTTGTGTGCCACTGTATTTGTGTGGCAGTGTACTTGCGTGGCAGTGTATTTGTGTGGCAGTGTACTTGTGTGGCAGTGCATTTGTGTGGCAGTGTATTTGTGTGCCAGAATATTTGTGTGGCAGTGTACATGTGTGGCGGTGTATTTGTGTGACAGTGTATTTGTGGGCAGTGTATTTCTGGGCAGTGTATTTGTGTGGCAGTGTACTTGTGTACCAGTGTATTTGTGTGCCAGTGTATCTGTGTGACAGTGTATTTGTGGGCAGTGTATTTGAGTAGCAGTGCATTTTTGTGACAGTGTACATGTGTGGCAATGTATATGTGTGGCAGTGCACTTGTGTGAAAGTGTACTTGTGTGGCAGTGTATTTGTGTTGCAATGTACTTGTGTGGCAGTGTACTTGAGTGGCAGTGTACTTGTATGGCAGTGAATTTGTGTGGCAGTGTACTTGTGTTGCAGTGTATTTGTGTGCCAGTGTATTTGTGTGGCAGTGTAATTGTGTGCCAGTATATTTGTGTGGCAGTGTACTTGAGTGGCAGTGTATTTGTGGGCAGTGTATTTGTGTGGCAGTGTACTCGTGTGGCAGTGTATTTGTGCGGCAGTGTATTTGTGTGCCAGAGTATTTGTGCGGCAGTGTACATGTGTGGCGGTGTATTTGTGTGACAGTGTACTTGTGGGCAGTGTATTTGTGGGCAGTGTATTTGTGTGGCAGTGTACTTATGTACCAGTGTATTTGTGTGCCAGTGTATCTGTGTGACAGTGTATTTGTGGGCAGTGTATTTGAGTAGCAGTGTACTTGTGTGGCACTGTATTTGTGTGGCAGTGTACTTGTGTGGCAGTTTATTTCTGTGGCAGTGTTCTTGTGTGTCAGTGTACTTGTGTGGCAGTGTATTTGTGCGAAAGTGTATTTGTGTAGCAGTCTACTAGTGTGGCAGTGTATGTGTGTGCCAGTGTATTTGTGTGGCAGTGTGCTTGTGTGGCAGTGTATTTGTGTGGCATTGTTCTTGTGTGGCAGTGTACTTGTGTGGCTGTGTACTTGTGTGGCAATGTATTTGTGGGCTGTGAGGGTGCCAGTCAGTTCTTTCTGTAACCTCTAGATGGCACCTTCACTTGTTTGTAGCCTTTGTTAATTGTTTCAAGCCCTTTGTTAATTGTCCCTAGCCTCCTGTGTTAATTCTTAACGGCCTGTTAGCTGTCCATGTGTTTCACCTGGTTTTCTTGGTATATAAGTTCTGTGGTTGCTTTCCTCTGTGCTCAGTCCTAACCAGGGACTAGCCTTCGCTCTGTGGCTGCTGGCTTTGACTAGCTGGCTGCCATGGTTCTCGAGCTCTGTATTTAAGATGTATCTAAGTCTGTGTTCTTGTTGTTCTTAGTCTTGATAAGGTGCTGGGCTGGACTAGCATGTTGCCATGTTGGAGCTTGTCCTGAGCTTTGTATTGATAAGCTGATTACCCCTGTGGTAGCTTGTCTCGAGTCTCGTCTCGGCAAGCCGGTTGCCCTTGTGGTAGCTTGTCTCAAGCTCAGTACGGACAAGTTGGTTGCCTCATGGAAGCTGTCCTGAGTTCCTATCTTGACGAGCCGTTTTGTAACTTGTCTCTAGTTCTTATGTATGTTGCTGTGTTCCTTGTGTGAATCTAGTTATGTGTGAACCGAGTAAAGTTCAAACAAAGTACTGTATATTTGCCTCCCGCCTCGTTTCTGCACTTGGGTCCAGAACCTACATTAGCCAGAGAGCACGGCCCCGTGTCTACACGGCCCCGTGGCTCCCCCACCCCGTCACAGTGGGCAGTGTATTTGTGGGCAGTGTATTTGTGTGGAGGTGTATTTGTGTGGCAGTGTATTTGTGGGCAGTGTATTTGTGTGGCAGTGTACTTGTGTGCCAGTGTATTTGTGTGCCAGTGTATTTGTGTGCCAGTGTATTTGTGGGCCGTGTATTTGTGGGCCGTGTATTTGTGTGAGTGTATTTGAGTGGCAGTGTATTTGTGTGGCAGTGTACTTGTGTAGCAGAGTATTTGTGTGGCAGTGTACTTGTGTGGCAGTGTACTTGTGTGGCAGGTTATTTGTGTGGCAGTGTATTTGTGTGGCAGTTTATTTGTGTGAAAGTGTATTTGTGTGGCAGTGTACTTGTGTGGCAGTATACTTATGAGGCAGTGCATTTGTGTGGCAGTGTATTTGTGTGGCAGTGTACATGTGTGGCCATGTACTTGTGTGGCAGTGTACTTGTCTGGCCGTGTACTTGTGTGGCAGAGTACTTGTGTGGCTGTGTACTTGTGTGGCAGTGTACTTGAGTGGCAGTGTATTTGTGGGCAGTGTATTTGTGTGGCAGTGTCCATGTGTGGCAATGTAGTTGTGTGCCAGTGTATGTGTGTGCCAGTGTATTTGTGTGGCAGTGTGCTTGTGTGGCAGTATATTTGTGTGGCAGTGTTCTTGTGTGGGAGTGTATTTGTGTGGCAGTGTATTTGTGTGACAGTGTATTTGAGTAGCAGTGTACTTGTGTGGCACTGTATTGGTGTGGCAGTGTTCTTGTGTGGCAGTGCACTTGTGTGGCAGTGTATCTGTGTGAAAGTGTATTTGTGTGGCAGTGTACTTGTGTGGCAGTCTATTTGTGTGAAAGTGTACTTGTGTAGCAGTGTACATGAGTGGCAGATTTTTTGTGGGCAGTGTATTTTCGTGGCAGGGTAATTGTGTGGCAGTGTAGTTGTGTGGCAGTGTACTTGTGTGGCAGTGTACTTGTGTGGCAGTGTATTTGTGGGCAGTGTATTTGTGGGTAGTGTATTTGTGTGGAAGTATATTTCTGTGGCAGTGTACTTGTGTGGCAGTGTATTTGTGTGCCAGAGTATTTGTGTGGCAGGGTCCTTGTGTGGCAGTGTATTTTTTGTGACAGTGTATTTGTGTTGCAGTGTACTTGTGGGCAGTGTATTTGTGTGGCAGTGTACTTGTGTGCCAGTGTATTTGTGTGCCAGTGTATTTGTGTGGCAGTGTATTTGAGTAGCAGTGTACTTGTGTGGCACTGTATTTGTGTGGCAGTGTACTTGTGCAGCAGTGTATTTCTGTGGCAGTGTTCTTGTGTGGCAGTGTACTTGTGTGGCAGTGTATCTGTGTGAAAGTGTATTTTTGTGGCAGTTTACTTGTGTGGCAGTGTATTTGTGTGAAAGTGTATTTGTGTGGCAGTGTACTTGTGTGGCAGTGTATTTGTGTGAAATTGTACTTGTGTAGCAGTGTACGTGAGTGGCAGTGTATTTGTGGGAGGGTAATTGTGTGGCAGTGTAGTTGCGTTCCAGTGTATGTGTGTGCCAGATTATTTGTGTGGCAGAGTGCTTGTGTGGCAGTGTTCTTGTGTGGCAGTGTACTTGTGTGGCAGTGTACTTGTGTGGCAGTGTATTTGTGGGCAGTGTATTTGTGGGCAGTGTATTTGTGTGGAAGAGTATTTGTGTGGCAGTGTACTTGTGTGGCAGTGTATTTGTGTGCCAGAGTATTTGTGTGGCAGTGTCCTTGTGTGGCAGTGTATTTGTGTGATAGTGCATTTGTGTAGCAGTGTACTTGTGGGCAGTGTAATTGTTTGGCAGTGTACTTGTGTGCCAGTGTATTTGTGTGCCAGTGTATTTGTGTGACAGTGTATTTGTGGGCAGTGTATTTGGGCAGCAATGTATTTGTGTGCCACTGTATTTGTGTGGCAGTGTACTTGTGCGGCAGTGTATTTCTGTGGCAGTGTTATTGTGTGGCAGTGTACTTGTGTGGCTGTGTATTTGTGTGAAAGTGTATTTGTGTGGCAGTCTACTTGTGTGGCAGTGTATTTGTGCGAAAGTGTATTTGTGTGGCAGGGTACTTGTGTGGCAGTGTATTTGTGTGGAAGTGTACTTGTGTAGCAGTGTACTTGAGTGGCAGTGTATTTGTGGGCAGAGTATTTTTGTGGCAGTGTACTTGCATGGCAGTGTAGTTGTGTGCCAGTGTATGTGTGTGCCAGTGTATTGTGTGGCCATGTGCTTGTGTGGCAGTGTATTTGTGTGGCAGTGTTCTTGTGTGGCAGTGCACTTGTGTGGCAGTGTACTTGTTTGGCAATGTATTTGTGGGCAGTGTATTTGTGGGCAGTGTATTTCTGTGGCAGTCTATTTGTGTCGCAGTGTACTTGTGTCCCAGTGTATTTGTGTGACTGTCTTTTTGTGGGCAATGTATTCGTGGGCAGTGTATTTGTCTGGCAGTGTACTTGTGTGCCAGTGTATTTATGTGGCAGTGTATTTGTGTGGCAGTGTATTTGTGTGACAGTGTATTTGTGTGGCAGTGTACTTTTGTGGCAGTGTATTTGTGTGGCAGTGTATTAGTGTTGCAGTGTAATTGTGTGGCAGTGTATTTGTATGGCAGTGTATTGGTGTGACAGTGTACTTGTGTGGCGCTGTATTTGTGTGGCAGTGTACATGTGGCAGTGTATTTGTGTGACAGTGTATTTGTGTGGCAGCGTACTTGCGTGGCAGTGCATTCATGTGGCAGTGTATTTGTGTGGCAGTGTACTTGTGTGGCAGTGTACTTGCGTGGAAGTGTATTTGTGTGGCAGCGTATTGTGTGGCAGTGTATTTGAGTGGCAGTGTATTTTTGTGACAGTGTACTTGTGTGGCAATGTATATGTGTGGCAGTGCACTTGTGTGAAAGTGTACTTGTGTGGCAGTGTATCTGTATAGCAGTGAATTTGTGTGGCAGTGTACTTGTGTTGCAGTGTATTTGTGTGCCAGGTTATTTGTGTGGCAGTGTATTTGTGTGGCAGTGTATTTGTGTGAAAGTGTATTTGTGTGGCAGTGTACTTGTGTGGCAGTATACTTATGAGGCAGTGCATTTGTGTGGCAGTGTATTTGTGTGGCAGTGTACATGTGTGGCCATGTACTTGTGTGGCACTGTACTTGTCTGGCCGTGTACTTGTGTGGCAGAGTACTTGTGTGGCTGTGTACTTGTGTGGCAGTGTACTCGAGTGGCAGTGTATGTGTGTGCCAGTGTATTTGTGTGGCAGTGTGCTTGTGTGGCAGTATATTTGTGTGGCAGTGTTCTTGTGTGGGAGTGTATTTGTGTGGCAGTGTATTTGTGTGACAGTGTATTTGAGTAGCAGTGCAATTGTGTGGCACTGTATTGGTGTAGCAGTGTTCTTGTGTGGCAGTGTACTTGTGTGGCAGTGTATCTGTGTGAAAGTGTATTTGTGTGGCAGTGTACTTGTGTGGCAGTGTATTTGTGTGAAAGTGTATTTGTGTGGCAGTGTAGTTGTGTGGCAGTGTATTTGTGTGAAAGTGTACTTGTGTAGCAGTGTACGTGAGTGGCAGATTTTTTGTGGGCAGTGTATTTTTGTGGCAGGGTAATTGTGTGGCAGTGTAGTTGTGTGGCAGTGTACTTGTGTGGCAGTGTACTTGTGTGGCAGTGTATTTGTGGGCAGTGTATTTGTGGGCAGTGTATTTGTGTGGAAGTATATTTCTGTGGCAGTGTACTTGTGTGGCAGTGTATTTGTGTGCCAGAGTATTTGTGTGGCAGGGTCCTTGTGTGGCAGTGTATTTTTTGTGACAGTGTATTTGTGTAGCAGTGTACTTGTGGGCAGTGTATTTGTGTGGCAGTGTACTTGTGTGCCAGTGTATTGGTGTGCCAGTGTATTTGTGTGGCAGTGTATTTGAGTAGCAGTGTACTTGTGTGGCACTGTATTTGTGTGGCAGTGTACTTGTGCAGCAGTGTATTTCTGTGGCAGTGTTCTTGTCTGGCAGTGTACTTGTGTGGCAGTGTATCTGTGTGAAAGTGTATTTTTGTGGCAGTTTACTTGTGTGGCAGTGTATTTGTGTGAAAGTGTATTTGTGTCGCAGTGTACTTGTGTCCCAGTGTATTTGTGTGACTGTCTTTTTGTGGGCAATGTATTCGTGGGCAGTGTATTTGTCTGGCAGTGTACTTGTGTGCCAGTGTATTTATGTGGCAGTGTATTTGTGTGACAGTGTATTTGTGTGACAGTGTATTTGTGTGGCAGTGTACTTTTGTGGCAGTGTATTTGTGTGGCAGTGCATTAGTGTCGCAGTGTAATTGTGTGGCAGTGTATTTGTATGGCAGTGTATTTGTGTGACAGTGTACTTGTGTGGCGCTGTATTTGTGTGGCAGTGTACATGTGGCAGAGTATTTGTGTGACACTGTATTTTTGTGACAGTGTATTTGTGTGGCAGTGTACTTTTGTGGCAGTGTATTTGTGTGGCAGTGCATTAGTGTCGCAGTGTAATTGTGTGGCAGTGTATTTGTATGGCAGTGTATTTGTGTGACAGTGTACTTGTGTGGCACTGTATTTGTGTGGCAGTGTACATGTGGCAGAGTATTTGAGTGACACTGTATTTGTGTGGCAGTGTACTTGAGTGGCAGTGTAGTTGTGTGCCAGTGTATGTGTGTGCCAGTGTATTGTGTGGCCGTGTGCTTGTGTGGCAGTGTATTTGTGTGGTAGTGTTCTTGTGTGGCAGTGCACTTGTGTGGCAGTGTACTTGTTTGGCAATGTATTTGTGGGCAGTGTATTTGTGGGCAGTGTATTTGTGTGGCAGTCTATTTGTGTCGCAGTGTACTTGTGTCCCAGTGTATTTGTGTGACTGTCTTTTTGTGGGCAATGTATTCGTGGGCAGTGTATTTGTCTGGCAGTGTACTTGTGTGCCAGTGTATTTATGTGGCAGTGTATTTGTGTGGCAGTGTATTTGTGTGACAGTGTATATGTGTGGCAGTGTACTTTTGTGGCAGTGTATTTGTGTGGCAGTGCATTAGTGTCGCAGTGTAATTGTGTGGCAGTGTATTTGTTTGGCAGTGTATTTGTGTGACAGTGTTCTTGTGTGGCGCTGTATTTGTGTGGCAGTGTACATGTGGCAGAGTATTTGTGTGACACTGTATTTGTGTGGCAGTGTACTTGTGTGGCAGTGTATTTGTGTGGCAGTGTATTTGTGTGGCAGTGTACTTGCGTGGCAGTGCATTCATGTGGCAGTGTATTTGTGTGGCAGTGTACTTGTGTGGCAGTGTACTTGCGTGGAAGTGTATTTGTGTGGCAGCGTATTGTGTGGCAGTGTACTTGAGTGGCAGTGTACTTTTGTGACAGTGTATTGTGTGGCAATGTATATGTGTGGCAGGGCACTTGTGTGAAAGTGTACTTGTGTGGCAGTGTATTTGTGTTGCAGTGTACTTGTGTGGCAGTGTACTTGAGTGGCAGTGTACTTGTATGGCAGTGAATTTGTGTGGCAGTGTACTTGTGTTGCAGTGTATTTGTGTGCCAGTGTATTTGTGTGGCAGTGTATTTGTGGGCAGTGTATTTGTGTGGCAGTGTACTTGTGTGCCAGTGTATTTGTGTGCCAGTGTATTTGTGTGCCAGTGTATTTGTGGGCCGTGTATTTGTGGGTCGTGTATTTGTGTGAGTGTATTTGAGTGGCAGTGTATTTGTGTAGCAGTGTATTTGTGTGAAAGTGTATTTGTGTGGCAGTGTACTTGTGTGGCAGTGTACTTATGAGGCAGTGCATTTGTGTGGCAGTGTATTTGTGTGGCAGTGTACATGTGTGGCCATGTGCTTGTGTGGCAGTGTACTTGTCTGGCCGTGTACTTGTGTGGCAGAGTACTTGTGTGGCTGTGTACTTGTGTGGCAGTGTACTTGAGTGGCAGTGTATTGTGGGCAGTGTATTTGTGTGGCAGTGTACATGTGTGGCAATGTAGTTGTGTGCCAGTGTATGTGTGTGCCAGTGTATTTGTGTGGCAGTGTGCTTGTGTGGCAGTGTATTTGTGTGGCAGTGTACTTGTGTGGCAGTGTATTTGTGTGGCAGTGTATTTGTGTGACAGTGTATTTGAGTAGCAGTGTTCTTGTGCGGCACTGTATTGGTGTGGCAGTGTTCTTGTGTGGCAGTGTACTTGTGTGGCAGTGTATCTGTGTGAAAGTGTATTTGTGTGGCAGTGTACTTGTGTGGCAGTGTATTTGTGTGAAAGTGTATTTGTGTGGCAGTGTAGTTGTGTGGCAGTGTATTTGTGTGAAAGTGTGCTTGTGTAGCAGTGTACGTGAGTGGCAGTGTATTTGTGGGCAGTGTATTTTTGTGGCAGGGTAATTGTGTGGCAGTGCAGTTGTGTGGCAGTGTACTTGTGTGCCAGTGTACTTGTGTGGCAGTGTATTTGTGGGCAGTGTATTTGTGGGCAGTGTATTTGTGTGGAAGTGTGCTTGTGTAGCAGTGTACGTGAGTGGCAGTGTATTTGTGGGCAGTGTATTTTTGTGGCAGGGTAATTGTGTGGCAGTGCAGTTGTGTGGCAGTGTACTTGTGTGGCAGTGTACTTGTGTGGCAGTGTATTTGTGGGCAGTGCATTTGTGGGCAGTGTATTTGTGTGGAAGTGTATTTCTGTGGCAGTGTACTTGTGTGGCAGTGTATTTGTGTGCCAGAGTATTTGTGTGGCAGTGTCCCTGTGTGGCAGTGTATTTTTTGTGACAGTGTATTTGTGTAGCAGTGTACTTGTGGGCAGTGTAATTGTGTGGCAGTGTACTTGTGTGCAAGTGTATTTGTGTGCCAGTGTAATTGTGTGGCAGTGTATTTGAGTAGCAGTGTACTTGTGTGGCACTGTATTTGTGTGGCAGTGTACTTGTGCGGCAGTGTATTTCTGTGGCAGTGTTCTTGTGTGGCAGTGTACTTGTGTGGCAGTGTATCTGTGTGAAAGTGTATTTTTGTGGCAGTTTACTTGTGTGGCAGTGTATTTGTGTGAAAGTGTATTTGTGTGGCAGTGTACTTGTGTGGCAGTGTATTTGTGTGAAAGTGTACTTGTGTAGCAGTGTGCGTGAGTGGCAGTGTATTTGTGGGCAGTTTATTTTTGTGGCAGGGTAATTGTGTGGCAGTGTAGTTGTGTTCCAGTGTATGTGTGTGCCAGTGTATTTGTGTGGCAGAGTGCTTGTGTGGCAGTGTTCTTGTGTGGCAGTGTACTTGTGTGGCAGTGTACTTGTGTGGCAGTGTATTTGTGGGCAGTGTATTTGTGGGCAGTGTATTTGTGTGGAAGTGTATTTGTGTGGCAGTGTACTTGTGTGGCAGTGTATTTGTGTGCCAGAGTATTTGTGTGGCAGTGTTCTTGTGTGGCAGTGTATTTGTGTGACAGTGTATTTGTGTAGCAGTGTACTTGTGGGCAGTGTAATTGTGTGGCAGTGTACTTGTGTGCCAGTGTATTTGTGTGCCAGTGTATTTGTGTGACAGTGTATTTGTGGGCAGTGTATTTGGGTAGCAATATATTTGTGTGCCACTGTATTTGTGTGGCAGTGTACTTGTGTGGCAGTGTATTTCTGTGGCAGTGTTCTTGTGTGGCAGTGTACTTGTGTGGCTGTGTATTTGTGTGAAAGTGTATTTGTGTGGCAGTCTACTTGTGTGGCAGTGTATTTGTGTGAAAGTGTATTTGTGTGGCAGGTTACTTGTGTGGCAGTGTATTTGTGTGGAGGTGTACTTGTGTAGCAGTGTACTTGAGTGGCAGTGTATTTGTGAGCAGAGTATTTTTGGGGCAGTGTACTTGCATGGCAGTGTAGTTGTGTGCAGGTGTATGTGTGTGCCAGTGTATTGTGTGGCCGTGTGCTTGTGTGGCAGTGTATTTGTGTGGCAGTGTTCTTGTGTGGCAGTATACTTGTGTGGCAGTGTACATGTTTGGCAATGTATTTGTGGGCAGTGTATTTGTGGGCAGTGTATTTGTGTGGCAGTCTATTTGTGTCGCAGTGTACTTGTGTGGCAGTGTATTTGTGTAGCAGTGTACTTGTGTGAAAGTGTATTTGTGTGGCAGTGTAGTTGAGTGGCAGTGTATTTGTGGGCAGTTTATTTGTGTGGCACTGTACTTGTGTGGCAGTGCATTTGTGTGGCAGTGTACATGTGGCAGTGTATTTGTGTGACAGTGTATTTGTGTGGCAGTGTACTTGTGTGGCAGTGTATTTGAGTGGCAGTGTATTTGTGTGGCAGTGTATTTGTGTGGCAGTGTATTTGTGTGGCAGTGTATTTGTGTGGCAGTGTATGTGTGTGACAGTGTACTTGTATTGCAGTGTATTTGCATGGCAGTGTATTGAGTGGCAGTGTATTTGTGTGGCAGTGCATTTGTGCTGCAGTGTACTTGTGTGGCTTTGTATATGTGTGGAAGTGTAGTTGTGTGTCAGTGTAATTGTGTGGCAGTGTACTTGTGTGGCAGTGTTCTTGAGTGGCCGTGTATTTGTGTGGCAGTGTATTTGTGGGCAGTGTATTTGTGTGGCAGTGTACTTGTATGGCAGTGTACCTGTGTGGCAGTGTACCTGTGTGTCAGTGTATTTGTGTAGCAGCGAATGTTTATGGCAATGTATTTGTGTGGCAGTGTTTTTGTGTTGCAGTGTATTTGTGTGGCAGTGTTTTTGTGTGGCAGTGTATTTGTGTGGCAGTGTATTTGTGTGGCAGTGTATTTGTGTGGCAGTGTATTTGTGTGGCAGTGTATTTGTGTGGCAGTGTATTTGTGTGGCAGTGTATTTCTGTGGCAGTGTATTTGTGTACAAGTGTATTTGTGTAGCAGTGTACTTGTGTGGCTGTGTATATGAGTGGCAGTGTACTTGTGTGGCAGTGTACTTGTGTGGCAGTGTATTTGTGTGGCAGTGTATTTGTGTGGCAATGTACTTGTGTGGCAGTGTACTTGTATGGCAGTGTATTTGCATGGCAGTGTACTTGAGTGGCAGTGTATTTGTGTGGCAGTGTGTTTGTGCGGCAGTGCATTTGAGTTGCAGTGTACTTGTGTGGCTTTGCATTTGTGTGGCAGTGTAGTTGTGTGGCAGTGTAGTTGTGTGGCAATGTACTTGTGTGGCAGTGCATTTGTGTGGCAGTGTATTGCATGGCAGTGTATTTGCATGGCAGTGTACTTGAGTGGCAGTGTATTTGTGTGGCAGTGTGTTTGTGTGGCAGTGCATTTGTGTTGCAGTGCACTTGTGTGGCTTTGCATTTGTGTGACAGTGTATTTGTAGGCAGTGCATTTGTGGGCAGTATATTTGTGTGGCAGTGTACTTGTGTGACAGTGTATTTGTGTGCCAGTGTATTTGTGGGCAGTTTACTTGTGGGCAGTGTATTTGTGTGGCAGTGTAGTTGAGTGGCAGTGTATTTTTGGGGAAGTGTATTTGTGTAGCACTGTACTTGTGTGGCAGTGTATTTGTGTGGCAGTGTACATGTGGCAGTGTATTTGTGTGGCAGTGTATTTGTGTGGCAGTGTATTTATGTGGCAGTGTATTTTTGGCCAGTGTATTTGTGTAGCACTGTACTTGTGTAGCACTGTATTTGTGTGGCAGTGCACTTGTGTGGCAGTGTATTTGTGTGGCAGTGTATTTATGTGGCAGTGTATTTGTGTGGCAGTGTATTTGTGTGGCAGTGTATTTCTGTGGCAGTGTATTTGTGTGTCAGTGTATTTGTGTGGCAGTGTATTTGCGTGGCAGTGTATTTGCGTGGCAGTGTATTTGCATGGCAGTGTATTTGCGGGGCAGTGTATTTGCGTGGCAGTGTATTTGCGTGGCAGTGTATTTGCATGGCAGTGTATTTGCGTGGCAGTGTATTTGCGTGGCAGTATATTTGCGTGGCAGTGCACTTGCGTGGCAGTGTACTTGCATGGCAGTGTACTTGCGTGGCAGTGTACTTGCATGGCAGTGTATTTGTGGGCAGTGTATTTGTGTGGCAGTGCATTTGTCTGGTAGTGTACTTGTGTGGCAGTGCATTTGTCTGGCAGTGTACTTGTGTGGCAGAGTATTTGTGTGGCAGTGTTCTTGTCTGGCAGTGTTCTTGTGTGGCAGTGTTCTTGAGTGGCAGTGTATTTGTGTGGCAGTGTATTTGTGTGGCAGTGTATTTGTGCGGCAGTGTATTTGTGTGGCAGTGTATTTGTGTGACAGTGTATTTGAGTAGCAGTGTTCTTGTGCGGCACTGTATTGGTGTGGCAGTGTTCTTGTGTGGCAGTGTACTTGTGTGGCAGTGTATCTGTGTGAAAGTGTATTTGTGTGGCAGTGTACTTGTGTGGCAGTGTATTTGTGTGAAAGTGTATTTGTGTGGCAGTGTAGTTGTGTGGCAGTGTATTTGTGTGAAAGTGTGCTTGTGTAGCAGTGTACGTGAGTGGCAGTGTATTTGTGGGCAGTGTATTTTTGTGGCAGGGTAATTGTGTGGCAGTGCAGTTGTGTGGCAGTGTACTTGTGTGGCAGTGTACTTGTGTGGCAGTGTATTTGTGGGCAGTGTATTTGTGGGCAGTGTATTTGTGTGGAAGTGTGCTTGTGTAGCAGTGTACGTGAGTGGCAGTGTATTTGTGGGCAGTGTATTTTTGTGGCAGGGTAATTGTGTGGCAGTGCAGTTGTGTGGCAGTGTACTTGTGTGGCAGTGTACTTGTGTGGCAGTGTATTTGTGGGCAGTGCATTTGTGGGCAGTGTATTTGTGTGGAAGTGTATTTCTGTGGCAGTGTACTTGTGTGGCAGTGTATTTGTGTGCCAGAGTATTTGTGTGGCAGTGTCCCTGTGTGGCAGTGTATTTTTTGTGACAGTGTATTTGTGTAGCAGTGTACTTGTGGGCAGTGTAATTGTGTGGCAGTGTACTTGTGTGCAAGTGTATTTGTGTGCCAGTGTATTTGTGTGGCAGTGTATTTGAGTAGCAGTGTACTTGTGTGGCACTGTATTTGTGTGGCAGTGTACTTGTGCGGCAGTGTATTTCTGTGGCAGTGTTCTTGTGTGGCAGTGTACTTGTGTGGCAGTGTATCTGTGTGAAAGTGTATTTTTGTGGCAGTTTACTTGTGTGGCAGTGTATTTGTGTGAAAGTGTATTTGTGTGGCAGTGTACTTGTGTGGCAGTGTATTTGTGTGAAAGTGTACTTGTGTAGCAGTGTGCGTGAGTGGCAGTGTATTTGTGGGCAGTTTATTTTTGTGGCAGGGTAATTGTGTGGCAGTGTAGTTGTGTTCCAGTGTATGTGTGTGCCAGTGTATTTGTGTGGCAGAGTGCTTGTGTGGCAGTGTTCTTGTGTGGCAGTGTACTTGTGTGGCAGTGTACTTGTGTGGCAGTGTATTTGTGGGCAGTGTATTTGTGGGCAGTGTATTTGTGTGGAAGTGTATTTGTGTGGCAGTGTACTTGTGTGGCAGTGTATTTGTGTGACAGTGTATTTGTGTAGCAGTGTACTTGTGGGCAGTGTAATTGTGTGGCAGTGTACTTGTGTGCCAGTGTATTTGTGTGCCAGTGTATTTGTGTGACAGTGTATTTGTGGGCAGTGTATTTGGGTAGCAATATATTTGTGTGCCACTGTATTTGTGTGGCAGTGTACTTGTGTGGCAGTGTATTTCTGTGGCAGTGTTCTTGTGTGGCAGTGTACTTGTGTGGCTGTGTATTTGTGTGAAAGTGTATTTGTGTGGCAGTCTACTTGTGTGGCAGTGTATTTGTGCGAAAGTGTATTTGTGTGGCAGGTTACTTGTGTGGCAGTGTATTTGTGTGGAGGTGTACTTGTGTAGCAGTGTACTTGAGTGGCAGTGTATTTGTGAGCAGAGTATTTTTGGGGCAGTGTACTTGCATGGCAGTGTAGTTGTGTGCAGGTGTATGTGTGTGCCAGTGTATTGTGTGGCCGTGTGCTTGTGTGGCAGTGTATTTGTGTGGCAGTGTTCTTGTGTGGCAGTATACTTGTGTGGCAGTGTACATGTTTGGCAATGTATTTGTGGGCAGTGTATTTGTGGGCAGTGTATTTGTGTGGCAGTCTATTTGTGTCGCAGTGTACTTGTGTGGCAGTGTATTTGTGTAGCAGTGTACTTGTGTGAAAGTGTATTTGTGTGGCAGTGTAGTTGAGTGGCAGTGTATTTGTGGGCAGTTTATTTGTGTGGCACTGTACTTGTGTGGCAGTGCATTTGTGTGGCAGTGTACATGTGGCAGTGTATTTGTGTGACAGTGTATTTGTGTGGCAGTGTACTTGTGTGGCAGTGTATTTGAGTGGCAGTGTATTTGTGTGGCAGTGTATTTGTGTGGCAGTGTATTTGTGTGGCAGTGTATTTGTGTGGCAGTGTATGTGTGTGACAGTGTACTTGTATTGCAGTGTATTTGCATGGCAGTGTATTGAGTGGCAGTGTATTTGTGTGGCAGTGCATTTGTGCTGCAGTGTACTTGTGTGGCTTTGTATATGTGTGGAAGTGTAGTTGTGTGTCAGAGTAATTGTGTGGCAGTGTACTTGTGTGGCAGTGTTCTTGAGTGGCCGTGTATTTGTGTGGCAGTGTATTTGTGGGCAGTGTATTTGTGTGGCAGTGTACTTGTATGGCAGTGTACCTGTGTGGCAGTGTACCTGTGTGTCAGTGTATTTGTGTAGCAGCGAATGTTTATGGCAATGTATTTGTGTGGCAGTGTTTTTGTGTTGCAGTGTATTTGTGTGGCAGTGTTTTTGTGTGGCAGTGTATTTGTGTGGCAGTGTATTTGTGTGGCAGTGTATTTGTGTGGCAGTGTATTTGTGTGGCAGTGTATTTGTGTGGCAGTGTATTTGTGTGGCAGTGTATTTCTGTGGCAGTGTATTTGTGTACAAGTGTATTTGTGTAGCAGTGTACTTGTGTGGCTGTGTATATGAGTGGCAGTGTACTTGTGTGGCAGTGTACTTGTGTGGCAGTGTATTTGTGTGGCAGTGTATTTGTGTGGCAATGTACTTGTGTGGCAGTGTACTTGTATGGCAGTGTATTTGCATGGCAGTGTACTTGAGTGGCAGTGTATTTGTGTGGCAGTGTGTTTGTGCGGCAGTGCATTTGAGTTGCAGTGTACTTGTGTGGCTTTGCATTTGTGTGGCAGTGTAGTTGTGTGGCAGTGTAGTTGTGTGGCAATGTACTTGTGTGGCAGTGCATTTGTGTGGCAGTGTATTGCATGGCAGTGTATTTGCATGGCAGTGTACTTGAGTGGCAG
The DNA here is from genome assembly GCF_052327205.1 of Somniosus microcephalus. Classification (NCBI taxonomy): domain Eukaryota; kingdom Metazoa; phylum Chordata; class Chondrichthyes; order Squaliformes; family Somniosidae; genus Somniosus; species Somniosus microcephalus. The sequence goes on along the minus strand of NC_140990.1, from coordinate 244,139,480 downwards.
TGTATTTGTGTGGCAGTGTGTTTGTGTGGCAGTGCATTTGTGTTGCAGTGCACTTGTGTGGCTTTGCATTTGTGTGACAGTGTATTTGTAGGCAGTGCATTTGTGGGCAGTATATTTGTGTGGCAGTGTACTTGTGTGACAGTGTATTTGTGTGCCAGTGTATTTGTGGGCAGTTTACTTGTGGGCAGTGTATTTGTGTGGCAGTGTAGTTGAGTGGCAGTGTATTTTTGGGGAAGTGTATTTGTGTAGCACTGTACTTGTGTGGCAGTGTATTTGTGTGGCAGTGTACATGTGGCAGTGTATTTGTGTGGCAGTGTATTTGTGTGGCAGTGTATTTATGTGGCAGTGTATTTTTGGCCAGTGTATTTGTGTAGCACTGTACTTGTGTAGCACTGTATTTGTGTGGCAGTGCACTTGTGTGGCAGTGTATTTGTGTGGCAGTGTATTTATGTGGCAGTGTATTTGTGTGGCAGTGTATTTGTGTGGCAGTGTATTTGTGTGGCAGTGTATTTGTGTGTCAGTGTATTTGTGTGGCAGTGTATTTGCGTGGCAGTGTATTTGCGTGGCAGTGTATTTGCATGGCAGTGTATTTGCGGGGCAGTGTATTTGCGTGGCAGTGTATTTGCGTGGCAGTGTATTTGCATGGCAGTGTATTTGCGTGGCAGTGTATTTGCGTGGCAGTATATTTGCGTGGCAGTGCACTTGCGTGGCAGTGTACTTGCATGGCAGTGTACTTGCGTGGCAGTGTACTTGCGTGGCAGTGTATTTGTGGGCAGTGTATTTGTGTGGCAGTGCATTTGTCTGGTAGTGTACTTGTGTGGCAGTGCATTTGTCTGGCAGTGTACTTGTGTGGCAGAGTATTTGTGTGGCAGTGTTCTTGTCTGGCAGTGTTCTTGTGTGGCAGTGTTCTTGAGTGGCAGTGTATTTGTGTGGCAGTGTATTTGTGTGGCAGTGTATTTGTGCGGCAGTGTATTTGTGTGGCAGTGTATTTGTGTGACAGTGTATTTGAGTAGCAGTGTTCTTGTGCGGCACTGTATTGGTGTGGCAGTGTTCTTGTGTGGCAGTGTACTTGTGTGGCAGTGTATCTGTGTGAAAGTGTATTTGTGTGGCAGTGTACTTGTGTGGCAGTGTATTTGTGTGAAAGTGTATTTGTGTGGCAGTGTAGTTGTGTGGCAGTGTATTTGTGTGAAAGTGTGCTTGTGTAGCAGTGTACGTGAGTGGCAGTGTATTTGTGGGCAGTGTATTTTTGTGGCAGGGTAATTGTGTGGCAGTGCAGTTGTGTGGCAGTGTACTTGTGTGGCAGTGTACTTGTGTGGCAGTGTATTTGTGGGCAGTGTATTTGTGGGCAGTGTATTTGTGTGGAAGTGTGCTTGTGTAGCAGTGTACGTGAGTGGCAGTGTATTTGTGGGCAGTGTATTTTTGTGGCAGGGTAATTGTGTGGCAGTGCAGTTGTGTGGCAGTGTACTTGTGTGGCAGTGTACTTGTGTGGCAGTGTATTTGTGGGCAGTGCATTTGTGGGCAGTGTATTTGTGTGGAAGTGTATTTCTGTGGCAGTGTACTTGTGTGGCAGTGTATTTGTGTGCCAGAGTATTTGTGTGGCAGTGTCCCTGTGTGGCAGTGTATTTTTTGTGACAGTGTATTTGTGTAGCAGTGTACTTGTGGGCAGTGTAATTGTGTGGCAGTGTACTTGTGTGCAAGTGTATTTGTGTGCCAGTGTATTTGTGTGGCAGTGTATTTGAGTAGCAGTGTACTTGTGTGGCACTGTATTTGTGTGGCAGTGTACTTGTGCGGCAGTGTATTTCTGTGGCAGTGTTCTTGTGTGGCAGTGTACTTGTGTGGCAGTGTATCTGTGTGAAAGTGTATTTTTGTGGCAGTTTACTTGTGTGGCAGTGTATTTGTGTGAAAGTGTATTTGTGTGGCAGTGTACTTGTGTGGCAGTGTATTTGTGTGAAAGTGTACTTGTGTAGCAGTGTGCGTGAGTGGCAGTGTATTTGTGGGCAGTTTATTTTTGTGGCAGGGTAATTGTGTGGCAGTGTAGTTGTGTTCCAGTGTATGTGTGTGCCAGTGTATTTGTGTGGCAGAGTGCTTGTGTGGCAGTGTTCTTGTGTGGCAGTGTACTTGTGTGGCAGTGTACTTGTGTGGCAGTGTATTTGTGGGCAGTGTATTTGTGGGCAGTGTATTTGTGTGGAAGTGTATTTGTGTGGCAGTGTACTTGTGTGGCAGTGTATTTGTGTGCCAGAGTATTTGTGTGGCAGTGTTCTTGTGTGGCAGTGTATTTGTGTGACAGTGTATTTGTGTAGCAGTGTACTTGTGGGCAGTGTAATTGTGTGGCAGTGTACTTGTGTGCCAGTGTATTTGTGTGCCAGTGTATTTGTGTGACAGTGTATTTGTGGGCAGTGTATTTGGGTAGCAATATATTTGTGTGCCACTGTATGTGTGTGACAGTGTACTTGTATTGCAGTGTATTTGCATGGCAGTGTATTGAGTGGCAGTGTATTTGTGTGGCAGTGCATTTGTGCTGCAGTGTACTTGTGTGGCTTTGTATATGTGTGGAAGTGTAGTTGTGTGTCAGTGTAATTGTGTGGCAGTGTACTTGTGTGGCAGTGTTCTTGAGTGGCCGTGTATTTGTGTGGCAGTGTATTTGTGGGCAGTGTATTTGTGTGGCAGTGTACTTGTATGGCAGTGTACCTGTGTGGCAGTGTACCTGTGTGTCAGTGTATTTGTGTAGCAGCGAATGTTTATGGCAATGTATTTGTGTGGCAGTGTTTTTGTGTTGCAGTGTATTTGTGTGGCAGTGTTTTTGTGTGGCAGTGTATTTGTGTGGCAGTGTATTTGTGTGGCAGTGTATTTGTGTGGCAGTGTATTTGTGTGGCAGTGTATTTGTGTGGCAGTGTATTTCTGTGGCAGTGTATTTCTGTGGCAGTGTATTTGTGTACAAGTGTATTTGTGTAGCAGTGTACTTGTGTGGCTGTGTATATGAGTGGCAGTGTACTTGTGTGGCAGTGTACTTGTGTGGCAGTGTATTTGTGTGGCAGTGTATTTGTGTGGCAATGTACTTGTGTGGCAGTGTACTTGTATGGCAGTGTATTTGCATGGCAGTGTACTTGAGTGGCAGTGTATTTGTGTGGCAGTGTGTTTGTGCGGCAGTGCATTTGAGTTGCAGTGTACTTGTGTGGCTTTGCATTTGTGTGGCAGTGTAGTTGTGTGGCAGTGTAGTTGTGTGGCAATGTACTTGTGTGGCAGTGCATTTGTGTGGCAGTGTATTGCATGGCAGTGTATTTGCATGGCAGTGTACTTGAGTGGCAGTGTATTTGTGTGGCAGTGTGTTTGTGTGGCAGTGCATTTGTGTTGCAGTGCACTTGTGTGGCTTTGCATTTGTGTGACAGTGTATTTGTAGGCAGTGCATTTGTGGGCAGTATATTTGTGTGGCAGTGTACTTGTGTGCCAGTGTATTTGTGTGACAGTGTATTTGTGTGCCAGTGTATTTGTGGGCAGTTTACTTGTGGGCAGTGTATTTGTGTGGCAGTGTAGTTGAGTGGCAGTGTATTTTTGGGGAAGTGTATTTGTGTAGCACTGTACTTGTGTGGCAGTGTATTTGTGTGGCAGTGTACATGTGGCAGTGTATTTGTGTGGCAGTGTATTTGTGTGGCAGTGTATTTATGTGGCAGTGTATTTGTGGCCAGTGTATTTGTGTAGCACTGTACTTGTGTAGCACTGTATTTGTGTGGCAGTGCACTTGTGTGGCAGTGTATTTGTGTGGCAGTGTATTTATGTGGCAGTGTATTTGTGTGGCAGTGTATTTGTGTGGCAGTGTATTTGTGTGGCAGTGTATTTGTGTGTCAGTGTATTTGTGTGGCAGTGTATTTGCGTGGCAGTGTATTTGCGTGGCAGTGTATTTGCATGGCAGTGTATTTGCGGGGCAGTGTATTTGCGTGGCAGTGTATTTGCGTGGCAGTGTATTTGCGTGGCAGTGTATTTGCGTGGCAGTGTATTTGCGTGGCAGTATATTTGCGTGGCAGTGCACTTGCGTGGCAGTGTACTTGCATGGCCGTGTACTTGCGTGGCAGTGTACTTGCGTGGCAGTGTATTTGTGGGCAGTGTATTTGTGTGGCAGTGCATTTGTCTGGTAGTGTACTTGTGTGGCAGTGCATTTGTCTGGCAGTGTACTTGTGTGGCAGAGTATTTGTGTGGCAGTGTTCTTGTCTGGCAGTGTTCTTGTGTGGCAGTGTTCTTGAGTGGCAGTGTATTTGTGTGGCAGTGTATTTGTGTGGCAGTGTATTTGTGCGGCAGTGTATTTGTGTGGCAGTGTATTTGTGTGGCAGTGTATTTGTGTGGCAGTGTATTTGTGAGGCAGTGTATTTGTGTGGCAGTGTATTTGTGTGGCAGTGTATTTGTGTGGCAGTGTATTTGCATGGCAGTGTACTTGAGTGGCAGTGTAGTTGTGTGGCAGTGTAGTTGTGTTGCAGTGTATTTGTGTGCCAGTGTATTTGTGTGACAGTGTATTTGTTTGGCAGTGTATTTGTTTGGCAGTGTACTTGTGTGGCAGTGTATTTGTGTGGCAGTGTATTTGTGTGGCAGTGTACATGTGTGGCCATGTGCTTGTGTGGCAGTGTACTTGTCTGGCCGTGTACTTGTGTGGCAGAGTACTTGTGTGGCTGTGTACTTGTGTGGCAGTGTACTTGAGTGGCAGTGTATTTGTGGACAGTGTATTTGTGTGGCAGTGTACATGTGTGGCAATGTAGTTGTGTGCCAGTGTGTGTGTGTGCCAGTGTATTTGTGTGGCAGTGTGCTTGTGTGGCAGTGTATTTGTGTGGCAGTGTTCTTGTGTGGCAGTGTATTTGTGTGGCAGTGTATTTGTGTGACAGTGTATTTGAGTAGCAGTGTTCTTGTGTGGCACTGTATTGGTGTGGCAGTATTCTTGTGTGGCAGTGTACTTGTGTGGCAGTGTATCTGTGTGAAAGTGTATTTGTGTGGCAGTGTACTTGTGTGGCAGTGTATTTGTGTGAAAGTGTATTTGTGTGGCAGTGTAGTTGTGTGGCAGTGTATTTGTGTGAAAGTGTGCTTGTGTAGCAGTGTACGTGAGTGGCAGTGTATTTGTGGGCAGTGTATTTTTGTGGCAGGGTAATTGTGTGGCAGTGCAGTTGTGTGGCAGTGTACTTGTGTGGCAGTGTACTTGTGTGGCAGTGTATTTGTGGGCATTGTATTTGTGGGCAGTGTATTTGTGTGGAAGTGTATTTCTGTGGCAGTGTACTTGTGTGGCAGTGTATTTGTGTGCCAGAGTATTTGTGTGGCAGTGTCCCTGTGTGGCAGTGTATTTTTTGTGACAGTGTATTTGTGTAGCAGTGTATTTGTGGGCAGTGTAATTGTGTGGCAGTGTACTTGTGTGCCAGTGTATTTGTGTGCCAGTGTATTTGTGTGGCAGTGTATTTGAGTAGCAGTGTACTTGTGTGGCACTGTATTTGTGTGGCAGTGTACTTGTGCGGCAGTGTATTTCTGTGGCAGTGTTCTTGTGTGGCAGTGTACTTGTGTGGCAGTGTATCTGTGTGAAAGTGTATTTTTGTAACAGTTTACTTGTGTGGCAGTGTATTTGTGTGAAAGTGTATTTGTGTGGCAGTGTACTTGTGTGGCAGTGTATTTGTGTGAAAGTGTACTTGTGTAGCAGTGTGCGTGAGTGGCAGTGTATTTGTGGGTAGTTTATTTTTGTGGCAGCGTAATTGTGTGGCAGTGTAGTTGTGTTCCAGTGTATGTGTGTGCCAGTGTATTTGTGTGGCAGAGTGCTTGTGTGGCAGTGTTCTTGTGTGGCAGTGTACTTGTGTGGCAGTGTACTTGTGTGGCAGTGTATTTGTGGGCAGTGTATTTGTGGGCAGTGTATTTGTGTGGAAGTGTATTTGTGTGGCAGTGTACTTGTGTGGCAGTGTATTTGTGTGCCAGAGTATTTGTGTGGCAGTGTTCTTGTGTGGCAGTGTATTTGTGTGACAGTGTATTTGTGTAGCAGTGTACTTGTGGGCAGTGTAATTGTGTGGCAGTGTACATGTGTGCCAGTGTATTTGTGTGCCAGTGTATTTGTGCGTTAGTGTATTTGTGGGCAGTGTATTTGGGTAGCAATGTATTTGTGTGCCACTGTATTTGTGTGGCAGTGTACTTGTGTGGCAGTGTATTTCTGTGGCAGTGTTCTTGTGTGGCAGTGTACTTGTGTGGCTGTGTATTTGTGTGAAAGTGTATTTGTGTGGCAGTCTACTTGTGTGGCAGTGTATTTGTGCGAAAGTGTATTTGTGTGGCAGGTTACTTGTGTGGCAGTGGATTTGTGTGGAGGTGTACTTGTGTAGCAGTGTACTTGAGTGGCAGTGTATTTGTGAGCAGAGTATTTTTGTGGCAGTGTACTTGCATGGCAGTGTAGTTGTGTGCAGGTGTATGTGTGTGCCAGTTTATTGTGTGGCCGTGTGCTTGTGTGGCAGTGTATTTGTGTGGCAGTGTTCTTGTGTGGCAGTGTACTTGTGTGGCAGTGTACATGTTTGGCAATGTATTTGTGGGCAGTCTATTTGTGTCGCAGTGTACTTGTGTGGCAGTGTATTTGTGTGGCAGTGTAGTTGAGTGGCAGTGTACTTGTGTGGCAGTGTACATGTTTGGCAATGTATTTGTGGGCAGTCTATTTGTGTCGCAGTGTACTTGTGTGAAAGTGTATTTGTGTGGCAGTGTTCTTGTGTGGCAGTGTACTTGTGTGGCAGTGTACATGTTTGGCAATGTATTTGTGGGCAGTCTATTTGTGTCGCAGTGTACTTGTGTGAAAGTGTATTTGTGTGGCAGTGTAGTTGAGTGGCAGTGTATTTGTGGGCAGTTTATTTGTGTGGCACTGTACTTGTGTGGCAGTGCATTTGTGTGGCAGTGTACATGTGGCAGTGTATTTGTGTGACAGTGTATTTGTGTGGCAGTGTACTTGTGTGGCAGTGTATTTGTGTGGCAGTGTATTTGTGTGGCAGTGTATTTGTGTGGCAGTGTATGTGTGTGACAGTGTACTTGTATGGCAGTGTATTTGCATGGCAGTGTATTGAGTGGCAGTGTATTTGTGTGGCAGTGCATTTGTGCTGCAGCGTACTTGTGTGGCTTTGTATATGTGTGGAAGTGTAGTTGTGTGTCAGTGTAATTGTGTGGCAGTGTACTTGTGTGGCAGTGTTCTTGAGTGGCCGTGTATTTGTGTGGCAGTGTATTTGTGGGCAGTGTATTTGTGTGGCAGTGTACTTGTATGGCAGTGTACCTGTGTGGCAGTGTACCTGTGTGTCAGTGTATTTGTGTAGCAGCGAATGTTTATGGCAATGTATTTGTGTGGCAGTGTTTTTTGTGGCAGTGTATTTGTGTGGCAGTGTATTTGTGTGCCAGTTTATTTGTGTGGCAGTGTATTTGTGTGGCAGTGTATTTGTGTGGCAGTGTATTTGTGTGGCAGTGTATTTGTGTGGCAGTGTATTTGTGTGGCAGTGTATTTGTGTGGCAGTGTAATTGTGTGGCAGTGTATTTGTGTGGCAGTGTAATTGTGTGGCAGTGTATTTGTGTACAAGTGTATTTGTGTAGCAGTGTACTTGTGTGGCTGTGTATATGAGTGGCAGTGTACTTGTGTGGCAGTGTACTTGTGTGGCAGTGTATTTGTGTGGCAGTGTATTTGTGTGGCAATGTACTTGTGTGGCAGTGTACTTGTATGGCAGTGTATTTGCATGGCAGTGTACTTGAGTGGCAGTGTATTTGTGTGGCAGTGTGTTTGTGCGGCAGTGCATTTGAGTTGCAGTGTACTTGTGTGGCTTTGCATTTGTGTGGCAGTGTAGTTGTGTGGCAGTGTAGTTGTGTGGCAATGTACTTGTGTGGCAGTGCATTTGTGTGGCAGTGTATTGCATGGCAGTGTATTTGCATGGCAGTGTACTTGAGTGGCAGTGTATTTGTGTGGCAGTGTGTTTGTGTGGCAGTGCATTTGTGTTGCAGTGCACTTGTGTGGCTTTGCATTTGTGTGACAGTGTATTTGTAGGCAGTGCATTTGTGGGCAGTATATTTGTGTGGCAGTGTACTTGTGTGCCAGTGTATTTGTGTGACAGTGTATTTGTGTGCCAGTGTATTTGTGGGCAGTTTACTTGTGGGCAGTGTATTTGTGTGGCAGTGTAGTTGAGTGGCAGTGTATTTGTGGGCAGTGTATTTGTGTAGCACTGTACTTGTGTGGCAGTGTATTTGTGTGGCAGTGTACATGTGGCAGTGTATTTGTGTGGCAGTGTATTTGTGTGGCAGTGTATTTATGTGGCAGTGTATTTGTGGCCAGTGTATTTGTGTAGCAGTGTATTTGTGTGGCAGTGCACTTGTGTGGCAGTGTATTTGTCTGGCAGTGTATTTATGTGGCAGTGTATTTGTGTGGCAGTGTATTTGTGTGGCAGTGTATTTGTGTGGCAGTGTACTTGTGTGGCAGTGTATTTGTGTGGCAGTGTATTTGTGTGGCAGTGTATTTGTGTGGCAGTGTATTTGCGTGGCAGTGTATTTGCGTGGCAGTGTATTTGCATGGCAGTGTATTTGCGTGGCAGTGTATTTGCGGGGCAGTGTATTTGCGTGGCAGTGTATTTGCGTGGCAGTGTATTTGCGTGGCAGTGTATTTGCGTGGCAGTGTATTTGCGTGGCAGTATATTTGCGTGGCAGTGCACTTGCGTGGCAGTGTACTTGCATGGCAGTGTACTTGCGTGGCAGTGTACTTGCGTGGCAGTGTATTTGTGGGCAGTGTATTTGTGTGGCAGTGCATTTGTCTGGTCGTGTACTTGTGTGGCAGTGCATTTGTCTGGCAGTGTACTTGTGTGGCAGAGTATTTGTGTGGCAGTGTTCTTGTGTGGCAGTGTTCTTGTGTGGCAGTGTTCTTGAGTGGCAGTGTATTTGTGTGGCAGTGTATTTGTGTGGCAGTGTGTTTGTGCGGCAGTGTATTTGTGTGGCAGTGTATTTGTGTGGCAGTGTATTTGTGTGGCAGTGTATTTGTGAGGCAGTGTATTTGTGTGGCAGTGTATTTGTGTGGCAGTGTATTTGTGTGGCAGTGTATTTGCATGGCAGTGTACTTGAGTGGCAGTGTAGTTGTGTGGCAGTGTAGTTATGTTGCAGTGTATTTGTGTGCCAGTGTATTTGTGTGACAGTGTATTTGTTTGGCAGTGTATTTGTTTGGCAGTGTACTTGTGTGGCAGTGTATTTGTGTGGCAGTGTATTTGTGTGGCAGTGTACTTGTGTGGCAGTGTATATGTGTGGCAGAGTATTTGTGAGGCAGTGTATTTGTGTGGCAGTGTATTTGTGTGACAGTGTATTTGTGTGACAGTGTATTTGTGTGGCAGTGAATTTGTGTGGCAGTGTATTTGTGTGGCAGTGTATTTGTGTGGCAGTGTACTTGTGTGGCAGTGTATTTGTGTGGCAGTGTATTTTTGTGGCAGTGCACTTGTGTGGCAGTGCACTTTTGTGGCAGTGTATTTGTGTGGCAGTGTTTTTGTGTGGCAGTGTATTTATGAGGGAGTGTATTTGGTGGCAGTGTATTTGTGTGGCAGTGTATTTGTGTGGCAGTGCATTTGTGGGCAGTGTACTTGTGTGCTAGTGTATTTGAGTGGCAGTGTATTTTTTTGACAGTGTACTTGTGTGGCAGTGTATTTCTGTGGCAGTGTTCTTGTGCGGCAGTGTACTTGTGTGGCAGGGTATTTGTGTGGATGTTTACTTGTGTAGCAGTGGACTTGAGTGGCAGTGTATTTGTGGGCAGTGTATTTTTGTGGCAGTGTATTTGTGTGGCAGTGTAGTTGTGTGCCAGTGTGTGTGTGTGCCAGTGTATTTGTGTGGCAGTAAGCTTGTGTGGCAGTGTATTTGTGGGCAGTGTATTTGTGTGGCAGTGTATTTGTATGGCAGTGCACTTGTGTGGCAGTGTATTTGTGTGACAGTGTAGTTGTGGGCAGTGTAGTTGTGGGCAGTGTATTTGTGTGGCAGTGTACTTGTGTGCCAGTGTATTTGTGGGCAGTGTATTTGTGTGGCAGAGTATTAGTGTGGCAGTGTAATTGTGTGGCAGTGTACTTGTATGGCAGTGTACTTGTGTGGCAGTGCACTTGTGTGGCAGTGTACTTGTGTGGCAGTGTACTTGTGTGGCTGTGTATTTGTGTGAAAGTGTATTTGTGTGGCAGTCTACTTGTGTGGCAGTGTATTTGTGCGAAAGTGTATTTGTGTGGCAGGTTACTTGTGTGGCAGTGTATTTGTGTGGAGGTGTACTTGTGTAGCAGTGTACTTGAGTGGCAGTGTATTTGTGAGCAGAGTATTTTTGTGGCAGTGTACTTGCATGGCAGTGTAGTTGTGTGCAGGTGTATGTGTGTGCCAGTGTATTGCGTGGCCGTGTGCTTGTGTGGCAGTGTATTTGTGTGGCAGTGTACATGTTTGGCAATGTATTTGTGGGCAGTGTATTTGTGGGCAGTGTATTTGTGTGGCAGTCTATTTGTGTCGCAGGGTACTTGTGTGGCAGTGTATTTGTGTGGCAGTGTAGTTGAGTGGCAGTGTATTTGTGGGCAGTTTATTTGTGTGGCACTGTACTTGTGTGGCAGTGCATTTGTGTGGCAGTGTACATGTGGCAGTGTATTTGTGTGACAGTGTATTTGTGTGGCAGTGTACTTGTGTGGCAGTGTATTTGAGTGGCAGTGTATTTGTGTGGCAGTGTATTTGTGTGGCAGTGTATTTGTGTGGCAGTGTATTTGTGTGGCAGTGTATGTGTGTGACAGTGTACTTGTATGGCAGTGTATTTGCATGGGAGTGTATTGAGTGGCAGTGTATTTGTGTGGCAGTGCATTTGTGCTGCAGTGTACTTGTGTGGCAGTGTTTTTGTGTGGCAGTGTATTTGTGTGGCAGTGTATTTGTGTGCCAGTTTATTTGTGTGGCAGTGTATTTGTGTGGCAGTGTATTTGTGTGGCAGTGTACTTGTGTGGCAGCGTTCTTGTGTGGCAGTGTACTTGTGTGGCGGGGTATTTGTCTGAAAGTGTATTTGTGTGGCAGTCTACTTGTGTGGCAGAGTATTTGTGTGGATGTTTACTTGTGTAGCAGCGTACTTGTGTGGCAGTGTATTTTTGGGCAGTGTACTTGTGTGGCAGTGTACTTGTGTGGCAGTGTACTTGTGTGGCAGTGTACTTGTGTGGCAATGTATTTGTGGGCAGAGTATTTGTGTGGCAGTGTTTTTGTGTGGCAGTGTACTTGAGTGGCAGTGTACTTGTGTGGCAGTGTACTTGTTTGGCAATGTATTTGTGGGCAGTGTATTTGTGGGCAGTGTATTTCTGTGGCAGTCTATTTGTGTCGCAGTGTACTTGTGTCCCAGTGTATTTGTGTGACTGTCTTGTTGTGGGCAATGTATTCGTGGGCAGTGTATTTGTCTGGCAGTGTACTTGTGTGCCAGTGTATTTATGTGGCAGTGTATATGTGTGGCAGTGTATTTGTGTGACAGTGTATTTGTGTGGCAGTGTACTTTTGTGGCAGTGTATTTGTGTGGCAGTGTATTAGTGTGGCAGTGTAATTGTGTGGCAGTGTATTTGTATGGCAGTGTATTTGTGTTGCAGTGCACTTGTGTGGCTTTGCATTTGTGTGACAGTGTATTTGTAGGCAGTGCATTTGTGGGCAGTATATTTGTGTGGCAGTGTACTTGTGTGCCAGTGTATTTGTGTGACAGTGTATTTGTGTGCCAGTGTATTTGTGGGCAGTTTACATGTGGGCAGTGTATTTGTGTGGCAGTGTAGTTGAGTGGCAGTGTATTTGTGGGCAGTGTATTTGTGTAGCACTGTACTTGTGTGGCAGTGTATTTGTGTGGCAGTGTACATGTGGCAGTGTATTTGTGTGGCAGTGTATTTGTGTGGCAGTGTATTTATGTGGCAGTGTATTTGTGGCCAGTGTATTTGTGTAGCAGTGTATTTGTGTGGCAGTGCACTTGTGTGGCAGTGTATTTGTCTGGCAGTGTATTTATGTGGCAGTGTATTTGTGTGGCAGTGTATTTGTGTGGCAGTGTATTTGTGTGGCAGTGTACTTGTGTGGCAGTGTATTTGTGTGGCAGTGTATTTGTGTGTCAGTGTATTTGTGTGGCTGTGTATTTGCGTGGCAGTGTATTTGCGTGGCAGAGTATTTGCATGGCAGTGTATTTGCGTGGCAGTGTATTTGCGGGGCAGTGTATTTGCGTGGCAGTGTATTTGCGTGGCAGTGTATTTGCGTGGCAGTGTATTTGCGTGGCAGTGTATTTGCATGGCAGTATATTTGCGTGGCAGTGCACTTGCGTGGCAGTGTACTTGCGTGGCAGTGTACTTGTGTGCCAGTGTATTTATGTGGCAGTGTATATGTGTGGCAGTGTATTTGTGTGACAGTGTATTTGTGTGGCAGTGTACTTTTGTGGCAGTGTATTTGTGTGGCAGTGTATTAATGTGGCAGTGTAATTGTGTGGCAGTGTATTTGTATGGCAGTGTATTTGTGTTGCAGTGCACTTGTGTGGCTTTGCATTTGTGTGACAGTGTATTTGTAGGCAGTGCATTTGTGGGCAGTATATTTGTGTGGCAGTGTACTTGTGTGCCAGTGTATTTGTGTGACAGTGTATTTGTGTGCCAGTGTATTTGTGGGCAGTTTACTTGTGGGCAGTGTATTTGTGTGGCAGTGTAGTTGAGTGGCAGTGTATTTGTGGGCAGTGTATTTGTGTAGCACTGTACTTGTGTGGCAGTGTATTTGTGTGGTAGTGTACATGTGGCAGTGTATTTGTGTGGCAGTGTATTTGTGTGGCAGTGTATTTATGTGGCAGTGTATTTGTGGCCAGTGTATATGTGTAGCAGTGTATTTGTGTGGCAGTGCACTTGTGTGGCAGTGTATTTGTCTGGCAGTGTATTTATGTGGCAGTGTATTTGTGTGGCAGTGTATTTGTGTGGCAGTGTATTTGTGTGGCAGTGTACTTGTGTGGCAGTGTATTTGTGTGGCAGTGTATTTGTGTGTCAGTGTATTTGTGTGGCAGTGTATTTGCGTGGCAGTGTATTTGCGTGGCAGTGTATTTGCATGGCAGTGTATTTGCGTGGCAGTGTATTTGCGGGGCAGTGTATTTGCGTGGCAGAGTATTTGCGTGGCAGTGTATTTGCGTGGCAGTGTATTTGCGTGGCAGTGTATTTGCGTGGCAGTATATTTGCGTGGCAGTGCACTTGCGTGGCAGTGTACTTGCATGGCAGTGTACTTGCGTGGCAGTGTACTTGCGTGGCAGTGTATTTGTGGGCAGTGTATTTGTGTGGCAGTGCATTTGTCTGGTAGTGTACTTGTGTGGCAGTGCATTTGTCTGGCAGTGTACTTGTGTGGCAGAGTATTTGTGTGGCAGTGTTCTTGTGTGGCAGTGTTCTTGTGTGGCAGTGTTCTTGAGTGGCAGTGTATTTGTGTGGCAGTGTATTTGTGTGGCAGTGTGTTTGTGCGGCAGTGTATTTGTGTGGCAGTGTATTTGTGTGGCAGTGTATTTGTGTGGCAGTGTATTTGTGAGGCAGTGTATTTGTGTGGCAGTGTATTTGTGTGGCAGTGTATTTGTGTGGCAGTGTATTTGCATGGCAGTGTACTTGAGTGGCAGTGTAGTTGTGTGGCAGTGTAGTTATGTTGCAGTGTATTTGTGTGCCAGTGTATTTGTGTGACAGTGTATTTGTTTGGCAGTGTATTTGTTTGGCAGTGTACTTGTGTGGCAGTGTATTTGTGTGGCAGTGTATTTGTGTGGCAGTGTACTTGTGTGGCAGTGTATATGTGTGGCAGTGTATTTGTGAGGCAGTGTATTTGTGTGGCAGTGTATTTGTGTGACAGTGTATTTGTGTGGCAGTGTATTTGTGTGGCAGTGAATTTGTGTGGCAGTGTATTTGTGTGGCAGTGTATTTGTGTGGCAGTGTACTTGTGTGGCAGTGTATTTGTGTGGCAGTGTATTTATGTGGCAGTGCACTTGTGTGGCAGTGCACTTTTGTGGCAGTGTATTTGTGTGGCAGTGTTTTTGTGTGGCAGTGTATTTATGAGGGAGTGTATTTGGTGACAGTGTATTTGTGTGGCAGTGTATTTGTGTGGCAGTGCATTTGTGGGCAGTGTACTTGTGTGCTAGTGTATTTGAGTGGCAGTGTATTTTTTTGACAGTGTACTTGTGTGGCAGTGTATTTCTGTGGCAGTGTTCTTGTGCGGCAGTGTACTTGTGTGGCAGGGTATTTGTGTGGATGTTTACTTGTGTAGCAGTGGACTTGAGTGGCAGTGTATTTGTGGGCAGTGTATTTTTGTGGCAGTGTATTTGTGTGGCAGTGTAGTTGTGTGCCAGTGTGTGTGTGTGCCAGTGTATTTGTGTGGCAGTAAGCTTGTGTGGCAGTGTATTTGTGGGCAGTGTATTTGTGTGGCAGTGTATTTGTATGGCAGTGCACTTGTGTGGCAGTGTATTTGTGTGACAGTGTAGTTGTGGGCAGTGTAGTTGTGAGCAGTGTATTTGTGTGGCAGTGTACTTGTGTGCCAGTGTATTTGTGGGCAGTGTATTTGTGTGGCAGAGTATTAGTGTGGCAGTGTAATTGTGTGGCAGTGTACTTGTATGGCAGTGTACTTGTGTGGCAGTGCACTTGTGTGGCAGTGTACTTGTGTGGCAGTGTACTTGTGTGGCTGTGTATTTGTGTGAAAGTGTATTTGTGTGGCAGTCTACTTGTGTGGCAGTGTATTTGTGCGAAAGTGTATTTGTGTGGCAGGTTACTTGTGTGGCAGTGTATTTGTGTGGAGGTGTACTTGTGTAGCAGTGTACTTGAGTGGCAGTGTATTTGTGAGCAGAGTATTTTTGTGGCAGTGTACTTGCATGGCAGTGTAGTTGTGTGCAGGTGTATGTGTGTGCCAGTGTATTGTGTGGCCGTGTGCTTGTGTGGCAGTGTATTTGTGTGGCAGTGTACATGTTTGGCAATGTATTTGTGGGCAGTGTATTTGTGGGCAGTGTATTTGTGTGGCAGTCTATTTGTGTCGCAGGGAACTTGTGTGGCAGTGTATTTGTGTGGCAGTGTAGTTGAGTGGCAGTGTATTTGTGGGCAGTTTATTTGTGTGGCACTGTACTTGTGTGGCAGTGCATTTGTGTCGCAGTGTACATGTGGCAGTGTATTTGTGTGACAGTGTATTTGTGTGGCAGTGTACTTGTGTGGCAGTGTATTTGAGTGGCAGTGTATTTGTGTGGCAGTGTATTTGTGTGGCAGTGTATTTGTGTGGCAGTGTATTTGTGTGGCAGTGTATGTGTGTGACAGTGTACTTGTATGGCAGTGTATTTGCATGGGAGTGTATTGAGTGGCAGTGTATTTGTGTGGCAGTGCATTTGTGCTGCAGTGTACTTGTGTGGCTTTGTATATGTGTGGAAGTGTAGTTGTGTGTCAGTGTAATTGTGTGGCAGTGTACTTGTGTGGCAGTGTTCTTGAGTGGCCGTGTATTTGTGTGACAGTGTATTTGTGGGCAGTGTATTTGTGTGGCAGTGTACTTGTATGGCAGTGTACCTGTGTGGCAGTGTACCTGTGTGTCAGTGTATTTGTGTAGCAGCGAATGTTTATGGCAATGTATTTGTGTGGCAGTGTTTTTGTGTGGCAGTGTATTTGTGTGGCAGTGTATTTGTGTGCCAGTTTATTTGTGTGGCAGTGTATTTGTGTGGCAGTGTATTTGTGTGGCAGTGTACTTGTGTGGCAGCGTTCTTGTGTGGCAGTGTACTTGTGTGGCGGGGTATTTGTCTGAAAGTGTATTTGTGTGGCAGTCTACTTGTGTGGCAGAGTATTTGTGTGGATGTTTACTTGTGTAGCAGCATACTTGTGTGGCAGTGTATTTTTGGGCAGTGTTCTTGTGTGGCAGTGTACTTGTGTGGCAGTGTACTTGTGTGGCAGTGTACTTGTGTGGCAGTGTACTTGTGTGGCAATGTATTTGTGGGCAGAGTATTTGTCTGGCAGTGTTTTTGTGTGGCAGTGTACTTGTGTGGCAGTGTACTTGTGTGGCAGTGTACTTGTTTGGCAATGTATTTGTGGGCAATGTATTTGTGGGCAGTGTATTTCTGTGGCAGTCTATTTGTGTCGCAGTGTACTTGTGTCCCAGTGTATTTGTGTGACTGTCTTGTTGTGGGCAATGTATTCGTGGGCAGTGTATTTGTCTGGCAGTGTACTTGTGTGCCAGTGTATTTATGTGGCAGTGTATATGTGTGGCAGTGTATTTGTGTGACAGTGTATTTGTGTGGCAGTGTACTTTTGTGGCAGTGTATTTGTGTGGCAGTGTATTAGTGTGGCAGTGTAATTGTGTGGCAGTGTATTTGTATGGCAGTGTATTTGTGTGACAGTGTACTTGTGTGGCGCTGTATTTGTGTGGCAGTGTACATGTGGCAGTGTATTTGTGTGACAGTGTATTTGTGTGGCAGTGTACTTGTGTGGCAGTGTATTTGTGTGGCAGTGTATTTGTGTGGCAGTGTACTTGCGTGGCAGTGCATTTGTGTGGCATTGTACTTGTGTGGCAATGTACTTGTGTGGAAGTGCATTTGTGTGGCAGCGTATTGTGTGGCAGTGTATTTGAGTGGCAGTGTATTTTTGTGACAGTGTACTTGTGTGGCAATGTATATGTGTGGCAGTGCACTTGTGTGAAAGTGTACTTGTGTGGCTGTGTATTTGTGTTGCAGTGTACTTGTGTGGCAGTGTACTTGAGTGGCAGTGTACTTGTATGGCAGTGAATTTGTGTGGCAGTGTACTTGTGTTGCAGTGTATTTGTGTGCCAGTGTATTTGTGTGGCAGTGTAATTGTGTGCCAGTGTATTTGTGTGGCAGTGTACTTGAGTGGCAGTGTATTTGTGTGGCAGTGTACTTGTGTGAAAGTTTACTTGTGTAGCAGTGTACTTGAGTGGCAGTGTATTTGTGGGCAGTGTATTTTTGTGGCAGTGCACTTGTGTGGCAGTGTAGTTGTGTGCCAGTGTATGTGTGTGCCAGTGTATTTGTGTGGCAGTGTGCTTGTGTGGAAGTGCTCTTGTGTGGCAGTGTACTTGTGTGGCAGTGTACTTGTGTGGCAGTGTATTTGTGTGCCAGTGTATTTCATTGTCATAGAGTCATAGGGCTAGATTTTCAGTTGCTTGCGCCAGCAGTTAGCGCCTTAAGAGAAGTGATTTTCGGGCGCTATGCGTGTAGCGGCCAGGCGCAGCGCAGTTTGCGCCCCACCCCAAATTAAGTTGCCCGTTAGCGCCGGCGCAAAGTTTAGCGGCCGCCCGGATGCGCGCGCAGAAAATGACGTCACATCCTCGTGCAACGCCCTTTGGCCGCCCCGAATCCAAACTTCAGTTGGATCGCCCCATTGTGCGGCTGGCGTCCAGAGCGTTTGTAAAATGGAACGCAACACACCCTGGGGAGCGCAAATTAAAGGGCCCTCCTCCTGCTCTATAGAAGGCAGTCTGCATGTGTTGTGTGGAAGGATCCAGTGTGTTGTTGTGAACGGTCTATTAATGTTCACCACCACCACCACCACCACCACCACCACCTCCTCCTCCTCCTCCTCCTCCTCCTCCTCCTCCTCCTCCTCCTCCTCCCTGTTTTCGCCCCCAGACTCTGCCTTTGAAAAAAACACATGGACCCTTCCCCTTTAAGAGCTCACTGGCACCAGAGTGTCTGCCGTGCGCTGCGCCCGAGCTCGGGTGTTGCGCTCTGCACCGCTGGCTTAGCGCCTAAAGATAGTAGTGGAACGCCTCTTTTAGCGCTCCACCAACCTCTTAGGGCGAAGCCACTGAATTTCCGGCAACGGGGCGCTACTTTGGGGCGGGCGCTAACTTCGGGCGGGCGCTAAGGTTAGCGCCCCAAAACTGTCTATACTGAAAATCTAGGCCATAGAGTTTTACAGCACAGAAAGAGGCTCTTCGGCCCATCGTGTCTGCACCGCCCATCCATCCCTGTCCAGTCTAATCCCATTTTCCAGCATTTGGTCCATAGCCTTGTATGCAATGGCATTTCAAGTGCTCATCCAAATGCTTCTTGAATGTTGTGAGGGTTCCTGCCTCTACCACCCTTTCAGGCATTGCGTTCCACATTCCAACCACCCTCTGGGTGAAGAAGTTCCTCCTCAAATCCCCTCTAAATCTCCTGCCCCTTACCCTGAATCTATGCCCCCTTGTTATTGACCCCCCTACTAAGGGGAAAAGTTCCTCTTTATCTACCCTATCTATGCCCCACATCATTTTGTACACCTCAATCAGGTCCCCCCTCAGCCTTCTTTGCTCCAAGGAAAACAACCCCAGACTGTCCAGCCTCTCTTCATAGCTGAGGCGCTCCATCCCAGGTAACATCCTGGTGAATCTTCTCTGCACCCTCTCCAAAGCAATCACATCCTTCCTATAGTGAGGCGACCAGAACTGCACACAGTACTCCAGCTGTGGCCTCACCAGCATTTTGTACAGCTCCATCATAACCTCCCTGCTTTTATATTCTATGCCTCGGCTAATGAAGGCAAGTATCCCATATGCCTTTTTAACCACCTTATCTACCTGTTCCGCTGCCTTCAGGGATCTATGTACATGTACACCAAGGTCCCTCTGACCCTCTGTACTTCCTAGGGTCCTACCACTCATTGTATATTCCCTTGCCTTATTTGTCCGTCCAAAATGCATCACCTCGCACTTTTCAGGGTTAAATTCCATTTGCCACTTTTCCGCCCATCTGACCAACCCGTTTATATCGTCCTGCAGCCTGAGGCTTTCCTCCTCGCAATTTACCACCCCACCAATTTTCATGTCATCTGCGAACTTACTGATCATACCTTTTACATTCTCATCCAAATCATTTATGCAGATCACAAACAACAAGGGACCCAGCACCGATCCCTGAGGTACCCCACTGGACACAGGCTTCCAGTCACAAAAGCAACCTTCGACCATCATCCTCTGCCTCCTGCCACTCAGCCAGTTTAGGATCCAACGCGCCAAGGCACCCTGGATCCCATGGGCTCTTACCTTCTTGACCAGTCTCCTATGCGAGACTTTGTCAAAAGCTTTACTGAAGTCCATGTAAACCATATCCACAGCATTTCCCTCAGCCACCCCCCTAGTCACCCCCTCAAAAAATTCAATCAGATTTGTCAGACATGATTTACCCTTGACAAAGCCATGCTGACTATCCCCGATTAATCCTTGCCTCTCCAAGTGGAGACTAATTTTGTCCCTCAGAATTTTTTCCAATAATTTCCCTACCACAGATGTTAGGCTCACTGGCCTGTAATTCCCTGGTTTATCCCTGCTACCCTTCTTGAATAATGGTACTACGTTAGCTGTTCTCCAGTCCTCTGGTACATCCCCTGTGGCCAGAGAGGTTCTGAAAATTTGTGTCAGAGCCCCTGCAATCTCCTCCTTTGCCTCCCACAGCAGCTTGGGATACATCTCGTCCGGGCCTGGGGATTTATCCACTTTTTGGCCTGCTAAAACCACTAGCACCTCCTCCCTCTCGATGCTAATATGTTCAAGTATGTCACAGTCCCCTTGCCCAATTTCTATGTCTGCATCGTCTTTCTCCATAGTGAACACAGATGCAAAAAATTCATTTAAAACCCCGCCTACCTCATCTGGCTCTACACACAGATTGCCACTTTGGTCCCTAATGGGCCCTACCCTTTCCCTGGTTATCCTCTTGCCCTTAATATACTTATAAAACATCTTAGGATTTTCCTTTATTTTGCTCGCCAGTGTTATTTCATGGCCCCTCCTCGCCCTCCTAATTTCTTTTTTAAGTACGCCCCTGCACTTTTTATACTCCTCTAGGGCTTCTTCCGTCTTTCGTCTTTTGTAACTGCCAAAAGCCCCCCTTTTATTCCTAATGAATTGTGGGCAGTGTATTTGTGTGGCAGTGTATTTGTGTGGCAGTGTACTTGTGTGGCAGTGTATTTGTGTGGCAGTGTACTTGCATGGCAGTGTATTTGTGTGGCAGTGTATTTGTGTGGCAGTGTACTTGTGTGGCAGTGTATTTGTGTGGCAGTGTATTTGTGTGCCAGAGTATTTGTGCGGCAGTGTACATGTGTGGCGGTGTATTTGTGTGACAGTGTACTTGTGGGCAGTGTATTTGTGGGCAGTGTATTTGTGTGCCAGTTTATTTGTGTGGCAGTGTATTTCTGTGGCAGTGTATTTGTGTACAAGTGTATTTGTGTAGCAGTGTACTTGTGTGGCTGTGTATATGAGTGGCAGTGTACTTGTGTGGCAGTGTATTTGTGTGGCAGTGTATTTGTGTGGCAGTGTACTTGTGTGGCAGTGTACTTGTATGGCAGTGTACCTGCATGGCAGTGTACATGAGTGGCAGTGTATTTGTGTGGCAGTGTGTTAGTGTGGCAGGGCATTTGTGTTGCAGTGTGCTTGTGTGGCTTTGCATTTGTGTGGCAGTGTAGTTGTGTGGCAGTGTAGTTGTGTGGCAGTGTGCTTGTGTGGCAGTGTATTTGTGTGGCAGTGTACTTGTATGGCAGTGTATTTGCATGGCAGTGTATTTGCATGGCAGTGTACATGAGTGGCAGTGTATTTGTGTGGCAGTGTGTTTGTGTGGCAGTGCATTTGTGTTGCAGTGTACTTGAGTGGCTTTGCATTTGTGTGACAGTGTATTTGTAGGCAGTGTATTTGTGGGCAGTGTATTTGTGTGGCAGTGTACTTGTGTCCCAGTGTATTTGTGTGCCAGTGTATTTGTGGGCAGTGTATTTGTGTGGCAGTGTATTTGTGTGGCAGTGTATTTGTGTGGCAGTGTATTTGTGTGGCAGTGTATTTGTGTACCAGTGTACTTGTGTGAAAGTGTATTTGTGTGGCAGTGTAGTTGAGTGGCAGTGTATTTGTGGGCAGTGTATTTGTGTGGCACTGTACTTGTGTGGCAGTGTATTTGTGTGGCAGTGTACATGTGGCAGTGTATTTGTGTGACAGTGTATTTGTGTGGCAGTGTACTTGTGTGGCAGTGTATTTGAGTGGCAGTGTATTTGTGTGGCAGTGTATTTGTGTGGCAGTGTATTTGTGTGGCAGTGTATTTGTGTGGCAGTGTATGTGTGTGACAGTGTACTTGTATGGCAGTGTATTTGCATGGCAGTGTATTGAGTGGCAGTGTATTTGTGTGGCAGTGCATCTATGTTGCAGTGTACTTGTGTGGCTTTGTATATGTGTGGAAGTGTAGTTGTGTGGCAGTGTATTTGTGTGGCAGTGTACTTGTGTGGCAGTGTTCTTGAGTGGCAGTGTATTTGTGTGGCAGTGTATTTGTGGGCAGTGTATTTGTGTGGCAGTGTACATGTATGGCAGTGTACCTGTGTGGCAGTGTACCTGTGTGTCAGTGTATTTGTGTAGCAGCGAATGTTTATGGCAATGTATTTGTGTGGCAGTGTATTTGTGTGGCAGTGCATTTGTGTGGCAGTGTATTTGTGTGCCAGTTTATTTGTGTGGCAGTGTATTTGTGTGGCAGTGTATTTGTGTGGCAGTGTATTTGCATGGCAGTGTACTTGAGTGGCAGTGTATTGGTGTGGCAGTGTACTTTGTGGCAGTGTATTTGTGTGGCAGTGTATTTCTGTGGCAGTGTATTTGTGGGCAGTGTATTTGTGTAGCAGTGTACTTGTGTGGCTGTGTATTTGTGTGGCAGTGTATTTGTGTGCCAGAGTATTTGTGCGGCAGTGTACATGTGTGGCGGTGTATTTGTGTGACAGTGTACTTGTGGGCAGTGTATTTGTGGGCAGTGTATTTGTGTGGCAGTGTACTTGTGTACCAGTGTATTTGTGTGCCAGTCTATCTGTGTGACAGTGTATTTGTGGGCAGTGTATTTGAGTAGCAGTGTACTTGTGTGGCACTGTATTTGTGTGGCAGTGTACTTGTGTGGCAGTGTATTTGTGTGGCATTGTTCTTGTGTGGCAGTGTACTTGTGTGGCTGTGTACTTGTGTGGCAATGTATTTGTGGGCTGTGAGGGTGCCAGTCAGTTCTTTCTGTAACCTCTAGATGGCACCATCACTTGTTTGTAGCCTTTGTTAATTGTTTCTAGCCCTTTGTTAATTGTTCCTAGCCTCCTGTGTTAATCCTTAACGGCCTGTTAGCTGTCCATGTGTTTCACCTGGTTTTCTTGGTATATAAGTTCTGTGGTTGCTTTCCTCTGTGCTCAGTCCTAACCGGGGACTAGCCTTTGCTCTGTGGCTGCTGGCTTTGACTAGCTGGCTGCCATGGTTCTCGAGCTCTGTATTTAAGATGTATCTAAGTCTGTGTTCTTGTTGTTCTTTGTCTTGATAAGGTGCTGGGCTGGACTAGCGTGTTGCCATGTTGGAGCTTGTCCTGAGCTTTGTATTGATAAGCTGATTACCCCTGTGGTAGCTTGTCTCGAGTCTCGTCTTGGCAAGCCGGTTGCCCTTGTGGTAGCTTGTCTCAAGCTCAGTACGGACAAGTGGGTTGCCTCATGGAAGCTGTCCTGAGTTCCTATCTTGACTAGCCGTTTTGTAACTTGTCTCTAGTTCTTATGTATGTTGCTGTGTTCCTTGTGTGAATCTAGTTATGTGTGAATCTAGTAAAGTTCAAACAAAGTACTGTATATTTGCCTCTCGCCTCGTTTCTGCACTTGGGTCCAGAACCTACATTACCCGGAGAGCACGGCCCCGTGTCTACACGGCCCCATGGCTCCCCCACCCCGTCACAGTAGGACTGAGCCATTATGGACCCAGCAGCGATGGAGGAATTTTGTTTTGTTCTTGCCCGTTTAGGTACTTTCCCCGCTGTGGTTTCAAGTAAAACTTTTGAGTCTCCTAGGAAGAAGACCCCCACTGTGTTAAATGTTCAAGTGAAATTTTAAGTCTCCTGTGTTAAATGTTTGAGTAAACTTTCAAGTAAAACTTTTGAGTCTCCTGGGCCTCTACTGTGTTGGACCCCCAGGTGAACTCTCAAGTCTCCTGGGCCTTCATAGTGTTAAACTTTCAAGTAAAACTTTTGAGTCTCCTGGGCCTCTACTCTGTTAGACCCCCAAGTGAACTTTCAGGCCTCCTGTTTGACCTTCATGGTGTTAAACTTTTGAGTCAATCTTCAAGTATCCTGGGCCTTCGTTGTGTTATATTTTCAAGTCAACCTCTCAAGCTTCTTGGGCCTCTACTGTTAGACTCCCAAGTCAACTCTCAAGCTTCCTGGGCCTCTACTGTGTTAGACCCCCAAGTGAACTCTCAGGCCTCTTGTTTGGCCTTCATAGTGTTAGAATTTTGAGTGAATTTTCAAATTTCCTGGACTTTCATTGTGCTAACTTTCTAGTTAATTTTCAAGTTTCCTGGGCTTCTACTGTGTTAATTTTTGAGGGAACTCTCAGGTCTCCTATGTTAAATTCAAGTGAACTTTCAAGTCTACTGGACCTTTATCGTGTTAAGCTTTTAAGTTCTTCTGGAGAAGTTAGATACTTTCGAGTTCTTCTGGACAAATGAAACTTTCGAGCTCTACTGGATAAGATATTCTTGAGTTCTTCTGGACAATTAAACTCTCAAGCTCTCCTGGACAAGTAAAACTCTCGAGTTCTTTTGGATCGTATAAACTCTCGAGTTCTCCTGCATAAATAAAATCCATTGAGCGTGCTAACTCTGGAGAACGATGACTCCATTGCTTACAAAGATTTTGGTCATATGATTGCCACGACATGTCCTTGCCGCTAGTGGATGAGGAGGATGATTCTGTCTTGAGGTTTCTGAACATCTGCTGTTTGTGAACAGTTGGAATGGGAAATATCATTGCTTGAAAAGCTAAGAAGATTCGCCCTGTGTATTTGAGCCCTGTGTATTTGAGCCCTGTGTATTTGAGCCCTGTGTCTTAGCGCCCTGTGTCTTAGCGCCCTGTGTCTTAGTGCCCTGTGTCTTAGCGCCCTGTGTCTTAGCGCCCTGTGTCTTAGCGCCCCTGAACTCCTCAGGGATTTTCGCTGTCGCCATCCTGATTGTCCAGAGGGAACGTCAGGAGCCGTTCCTAGGGGAGGGGGTCCTGTGAGGGTGCCAGTCAGTTCCTTCTGTAACCTCTAGATGGCACCTTCACTTGTTTGTAGCCTTTGTTAATTGTTTCTAGCCCTTTGTTAATTGTTCCTAGCCTCCTGTGTTAATTCTTAACGGCCTGTTAGCTGTCCATGTGTTTCACCTGGTTTTCTTGGTATATAAGTTCTGTGGTTGCTTTCCTCTGTGCTCAGTCCTAACCGGGGACTAGCCTTTGCTCTGTGGCTGCTGGCTTTGACTAGCTGGCTGCCATGGTTCTCGAGCTCTGTATTTAAGATGTATCTAAGTCTGTGTTCTTGTTGTTCTTTGTCTTGATAAGGTGCTGGGCTGGACTAGCGTGTTGCCATGTTGGAGCTTGTCCTGAGCTTTGTATTGATAAGCTGATTACCCCTGTGGTAGCTTGTCTCGAGTCTCGTCTCGGCAAGCCGGTTGCCCTTGTGGTAGCTTGTCTCAAGCTCAGTACGGACAAGTGGGTTGCCTCATGGAAGCTGTCCTGAGTTCCTATCTTGACTAGCCGTTTTGTAACTTGTCTCTAGTTCTTATGTATGTTGCTGTGTTCCTTGTGTGAATCTAGTTATGTGTGAATCTAGTAAAGTTCAAACAAAGTACTGTATATTTGCCTCTCGCCTCGTTTCTGCACTTGGGTCCAGAACCTACATTACCCAGAGAGCACGGCCCCGTGTCTACACGGCCCCATGGCTCCCCCACCCCGTCACAGTAGGACTGAGCCATTATGGACCCAGCAGCGATGGAGGAATTTTGTTTTGTTCTTGCCCATTTAGGTACTTTCCCCGCTGTGGTTTCAAGTAAAACTTTTGAGTCTCCTAGGAAGAAGACCCCCACTGTGTTAAATGTTCAAGTGAAATTTTAAGTCTCCTGTGTTAAATGTTTGAGTAAACTTTCAAGTAAAACTTTTGAGTCTCCTGGGCCTCTACTGTGTTGGACCCCCAGGTGAACTCTCAAGTCTCCTGGGCCTTCATAGTGTTAAACTTTCAAGTAAAACTTTTGAGTCTCCTGGGCCTCTACTCTGTTAGACCCCCAAGTGAACTTTCAGGCCTCCTGTTTGACCTTCATGGTGTTAAACTTTTGAGTCAATCTTCAAGTATCCTGGGCCTTCGTTGTGTTATATTTTCAAGTCAACCTCTCAAGCTTCTTGGGCCTCTACTGTTAGACCCCCAAGTCAACTCTCAAGTTTCTTAGGCCTCTACTGTGTTAGACCCCCAAGTCACCTCTCAAGCTTCTTGGGCCTCTACTGTTAGACCCCCAAGTAAACTCTCAAGCTTCCTGGGCCTCTACTGTGTTAGACCCCCAAGTGAACTCTCAGGCCTCTTGTTTGGCCTTCATAGTGTTAGAATTTTGAGTGAATTTTCAAATTTCCTGGACTTTCATTGTGCTAACTTTCTAGTTAATTTTCAAGTTTCCTGGGCTTCTACTGTGTTAATTTTTGAGGGAACTCTCAGGTCTCCTATGTTAAATTCAAGTGAACTTTCAAGTCTACTGGACCTTTATCGTGTTAAGCTTTTAAGTTCTTCTAGAGAAGTTAGATACTTTCGAGTTCTTCTGGACAAATGAAACTTTCGAGCTCTACTGGATAAGATATTCTTGAGTTCTTCTGGACAATTAAACTCTCAAGCTCTCCTGGACAAGTAAAACTCTCGAGTTCTTTTGGATCGTATAAACTCTCGAGTTCTCCTGCATAAATAAAATCCATTGAGCGTGCTAACTCTGGAGAACGATGACTCCATTGCTTACAAAGATTTTGGTCATATGGTTGCCATGACATGTCCTTGCCGCTAGTGGATGAGGAGGATGATTCTGTCTTGAGGTTTCTGAACATCTGCTGTTTGTGAACAGTTGGAATGGGAAATATCATTGCTTGAAAAGCTAAGAAGATTCGCCCTGTGTATTTGAGCCCTGTGTATTTGAGCCCTGTGTATTTGAGCCCTGTGTCTTAGCGCCCTGTGTCTTAGCGCCCTGTGTCTTAGTGCCCTGTGTCTTAGCGCCCTGTGTCTTAGCGCCCTGTGTCTTAGCGCCCCTGAACTCCTCAGGGATTTTCGCTGTCGCCATCCTGATTGTCCAGAGGGAACGTCAGGAGCCGTTCCTAGGGGAGGGGGTCCTGTGAGGGTGCCAGTCAGTTCCTTCTGTAACCTCTAGATGGCACCTTCACTTGTTTGTAGCCTTTGTTAATTGTTTCTAGCCCTTTGTTAATTGTTCCTAGCCTCCTGTGTTAATTCTTAACGGCCTGTTAGCTGTCCATGTGTTTCACCTGGTTTTCTTGGTATATAAGTTCTGTGGTTGCTTTCCTCTGTGCTCAGTCCTAACCGGGGACTAGCCTTCGCTCTGTGACTGCTGGCTTTGACTAGCTGGCTGCCATGGTACTCGAGCTCTGTATTTAAGATGTATCGAAGTCTGTGTTCTTGTTGTTCTTAGTCTTGATAAGGTGCTGGGCTGGACTAGCATGTTGCCATGTTGGAGCTTGTCCTGAGCTTTGTATTGATAAGCTGATTACCCCTGTGGTAGCTTGTCTCGAGTCTCGTCTCGGCAAGCCGGTTGCCCTTGTGGTAGCTTGTCTCAAGCTCAGTACGGACAAGTGGGTTGCCTCATGGAAGCTGTCCTGAGTTCCTATCTTGACTAGCCGTTTTGTAACTTGTCTCTACTTCTTATGTATGTTGCTGTGTTCCTTGTGTGAATCTAGTTATGTGTGAATCTAGTAAAGTTCAAACAAAGTACTGTATATTTGCCTCTCGCCTCGTTTCTGCACTTGGGTCCAGAACCTACATTAGCCAGAGAGCACGGCCCCGTGTCTACATGGCCCCGTGGCTGCCCCACCCCGTCACAGTGGGCAGTGTATTTGTGGGCAGTGTATTTGTGTGGAGGTGTATTTGTGTGGCAGTGTATTTGTGGGAGGTGTATTTGTGTGGCTGTGTATTTGTGTGCCAGTGTATTTGTGTGCCAGTGTATTTGTGGGCCGTGTATTTGTGGGCCGTGTATTTGTGTGAGTGTATTTGAGTGGCAGTGTATTTGTGTGGCAGTGTACTTGTGTGGCAGTGTACTTCTGTGGCAGTGTATTTGTGTGGCAGTGTATTTGTGTGGCACTGTATTTGTGTGGCAGTGTACTTGTATGGCAGTGTATTTGCATGGCAGTGTACTTGAGTGGCAGTATATTTGTGTGGCAGTGCATTTGTGTTGCAGTGTACTTGTGTGGCTTTGTATTAGTGTGGAAGTGTAGTTGTGTGGCAGTGTACTTGTGTGGCAGTGCATTGTGTGGCAGTGTTCTTGAGTGGCAGTGTATTTGAGTGGCAGTGTATTTGTGGGCAGTGCATTTGTGTGGCAGTGTACTTGTATGGCAGTGTACCTGTGTGGCAGTGTGCCTGTGTGTCATTGTATTTGTCTAGCAGCGAATTTTATGGCAATGTATTTGTGTGGCAGTGTATTTGTGTGGCAGTGTATTTGTGTGCCAGTTTATTTGTGTGGCAGTGTATTTCTGTGGCAGTGTATTTGTGCACAAGTGTATTTGTGTAGCAGTGTACTTGTGTGGCTGTGTATATGGGTGGCAGTGTACTTGTGTGGCAGTGTATTTGTGTGGCAGTGTATTTGTGTGGCAGTGTATTTGTGTGGCAGTGTATGTGTGTGACAGTGTACTTGTATGGCAGTGTATTTGCATGGCAGTGTATTGAGTGGCAGTGTATTTGTGTGGCAGTGCATTTATGTTGCAGTGTACTTGTGTGGCTTTGTATATGTGTGGAAGTGTAGTTGTGTGGCAGTGTATTTGTGTGGCAGTGTACTTGTGTGGCAGTGTTCTTGAGTGGCAGTGTATTTGTGTGGCAGTGTATTTGTGGGCAGTGTATTTGTGTGGCAGTGTACATGTATGGCAGTGTACCTGTGTGGCAGTGTACCTGTGTGTCAGTGTATTTGTGTAGCAGCGAATGTTTATGGCAATGTATTTGTGTGGCAGTGTATTTGTGTGGCAGTGTATTTGTGTGCCAGTTTATTTGTGTGGCAGTGTATTTGTGTGGCAGTGTATTTGTGTGGCAGTGTATTTGCATGGCAGTGTACTTGAGTGGCAGTGTATTGGTGTGGCAGTGTACTTTGTGGCAGTGTATTTGTGTGGCAGTGTATTTCTGTGGCAGTGTATTTGTGTACAGGTGTATTTGTGTAGCAGTGTACTTGTGTGGCTGTGTATTTTTGTGGCAGTGTATTTGTGTGCCAGAGTATTTGTGCGGCAGTGTACATGTGTGGCGGTGTATTTGTGTGACAGTGTACTTGTGGGCAGTGTATTTGTGGGCAGTGTATTTGTGTGGCAGTGTACTTGTGTACCAGTGTATTTGTGTGCCAGTGTATCTGTGTGACAGTGTATTTGTGGGCAGTGTATTTGAGTAGCAGTGTACTTGTGTGGCACTGTATTTGTGTGGCAGTGTACTTGTGTGGCAGTGTATTTCTGTGGCAGTGTTCTTGTGTGGCAGTGTACTTGTGTGGCTGTGTATTTGTGCGAAAGTGTATTTGTGTAGCAGTCTACTTGTGTGGCAGTGTATGTGTGTGCCAGTGTATTTGTGTGGCAGTGTGCTTGTGTGGCAGTGTATTTGTGTGGCATTGTTCTTGTGTGGCAGTGTACTTGTGTGGCTGTGTACTTGTGTGGCAATGTATTTGTGGGCTGTGAGGGTGCCAGTCAGTTCTTTCTGTAACCTCTAGATGGCACCGTCACTTGTTTGTAGCCTTTGTTAATTGTTTCTAGCCCTTTGTTAATTGTTCCTAGCCTCCTGTGTTAATCCTTAACGGCCTGTTAGCTGTCCATGTGTTTCACCTGGTTTTCTTGGTATATAAGTTCTGTGGTTGCTTTCCTCTGTGCTCAGTCCTAACCGGGGACTAGCCTTTGCTCTGTGGCTGCTGGCTTTGACTAGCTGGCTGCCATGGTTCTCGAGCTCTGTATTTAAGATGTATCTAAGTCTGTGTTCTTGTTGTTCTTTGTCTTGATAAGGTGCTGGGCTGGACTAGCGTGTTGCCATGTTGGAGCTTGTCCTGAGCTTTGTATTGATAAGCTGATTACCCCTGTGGTAGCTTGTCTCGAGTCTCGTCTCGGCAAGCCGGTTGCCCTTGTGGTAGCTTGTCTCAAGCTCAGTATGGACAAGTGGGTTGCCTCATGGAAGCTGTCCTGAGTTCCTATCTTGACTAGCCGTTTTGTAACTTGTCTCTAGTTCTTATGTATGTTGCTGTGTTCCTTGTGTGAATCTAGTTATGTGTGAATCTAGTAAAGTTCAAACAAAGTACTGTATATTTGCCTCTCGCCTCGTTTCTGCACTTGGGTCCAGAACCTACATTACCCGGAGAGCACGGCCCCGTGTCTACACGGCCCCATGGCTCCCCCACCCCGTCACAGTAGGACTGAGCCATTATGGACCCAGCAGCGATGGAGGAATTTTGTTTTGTTCTTGCCCGTTTAGGTACTTTCCCCGCTGTGGTTTCAAGTAAAACTTTTGAGTCTCCTAGGAAGAAGACCCCCACTGTGTTAAATGTTCAAGTGAAATTTTAAGTCTGATGTGTTAAATGTTTGAGTAAACTTTCAAGTAAAACTTTTGAGTCTCCTGGGCCTCTACTGTGTTGGACCCCCAGGTGAACTCTCAAGTCTCCTGGGCCTTCATAGTGTTAAACTTTCAAGTAAAACTTTTGAGTCTCCTGGGCCTCTACTCTGTTAGACCCCCAAGTGAACTTTCAGGCCTCCTGTTTGACCTTCATGGTGTTAAACTTTTGAGTCAATCTTCAAGTATCCTGGGCCTTCGTTGTGTTATATTTTCAAGTCAACCTCTCAAGCTTCTTGGGCCTCTACTGTTAGACCCCCAAGTCAACTCTCAAATTTCTTAGGCCTCTACTGTGTTAGACCCCCAAGTCACCTCTCAAGCTTCTTGGGCCTCTACTGTTAGACCCCCAAGTAAACTCTCAAGCTTCCTGGGCCTCTACTGTGTTAGAACCCCAAGTGAACTCTCAGGCCTCTTGTTTGGCCTTCATAGTGTTAGAATTTTGAGTGAATTTTCAAATTTCCTGGACTTTCATTGTGCTAACTTTCTAGTTAATTTTCAAGTTTCCTGGGCTTCTACTGTGTTAATTTTTGAGGGAACTCTCAGGTCTCCTATGTTAAATTCAAGTGAACTTTCAAGTCTACTGGACCTTTATCGTGTTAAGCTTTTAAGTTCTTCTAGAGAAGTTAGATACTTTCGAGTTCTTCTGGACAAATGAAACTTTCGAGCTCTACTGGATAAGATATTCTTGAGTTCTTCTGGACAATTAAACTCTCAAGCTCTCCTGGACAAGTAAAACTCTCGAGTTCTTTTGGATCGTATAAACTCTCGAGTTCTCCTGCATAAATAAAATCCATTGAGCGTGCTAACTCTGGAGAACGATGACTCCATTGCTTACAAAGATTTTGGTCATATGATTGCCACGACATGTCCTTGCCGCTAGTGGATGAGGAGGATGATTCTGTCTTGAGGTTTCTGAACATCTGCTGTTTGTGAACAGTTGGAATGGGAAATATCATTGCTTGAAAAGCTAAGAAGATTCGCCCTGTGTATTTGAGCCCTGTGTATTTGAGCCCTGTGTATTTGAGCCCTGTGTCTTAGCGCCCTGTGTCTTAGCGCCCTGTGTCTTAGTGCCCTGTGTCTTAGCGCCCTGTGTCTTAGCGCCCTGTGTCTTAGCACCCCTGAGCTCCTCAGGGATTTTCGCTGTCGCCATCCTGATTGTCCAGAGGGAACGTCAGGAGCCGTTCCTAGGGGAGGGGGTCCTGTGAGGGTGCCAGTCAGTTCCTTCTGTAACCTGTAGATGGCACCTTCACTTGTTTGTAGCCTTTGTTAATTGTTTCTAGCCCTTTGTTAATTGTTCCTAGCCTCCTGTGTTAATTCTTAACGGCCTGTTAGCTGTCCATGTGTTTCACCTGGTTTTCTTGGTATATAAGTTCTGTGGTTGCTTTCCTCTGTGCTCAGTCCTAACCGGGGACTAGCCTTCGCTCTGTGACTGCTGGCTTTGACTAGCTGGCTGCCATGGTTCTCGAGCTCTGTATTTAAGATGTATCTAAGTCTGTGTTCTTGTTGTTCTTAGTCTTGATAAGGTGCTGGGCTGGACTAGCGTGTTGCCATGTTGGAGCTTGTCCTGAGCTTTGTATTGATAAGCTGATTACCCCTGTGGTAGCTTGTCTCGAGTCTCGTCTCGGCAAGCCGGTTGCCCTTGTGGTAGCTTGTCTCAAGCTCAGTACGGACAACTGGGTTGCCTCATGGAAGCTGTCCTGAGTTCCTATCTTGACTAGCCGTTTTGTAACTTGTCTCTAGTTCTTATGTATGTTGCTGTGTTCCTTGTGTGAATCTAGTTATGTGTGAATCTAGTAAAGTTCAAACAAAGTACTGTATATTTGCCTCTCGCCTCGTTTCTGCACTTGGGTCCAGAACCTACATTAGCCGGAGAGCACGGCCTCGTGTCTACATGGCCCCGTGGCTCCCCCACCCCGTCACAGTGGGCAGTGTATTTGTGGGCAGTGTATTTGTGTGGAGGTGTATTTGTGTGGCAGTGTATTTGTGGGAGGTGTATTTGTGTGGCAGTGTATTTGTGTGCCAGTGTATTTGTGTGCCAGTGTATTCGTGGGCCGTGTATTTGTGGGCCGTGTATTTGTGTGAGTGTATTTGAGTGGCAGTGTATTTGTGTGGCAGTGTACTTGTGTGGCAGTGTACTTCTGTGGCAGTGTATTTGTGTGGCAGTGTATTTGTGTGGCAGTGTATTTGTGTGGCAGTGTACTTGTATGGCAGTGTATTTGCATGGCAGTGTACTTGAGTGGCAGTACATTTGTGTGGCAGTGCATTTGTGTTGCAGTGTACTTGTGTGGCTTTGTATTAGTGTGGAAGTGTAGTTGTGTGGCAGTGTACTTGTGTGGCAGTGCATTGTGTGGCAGTGTTCTTGAGTGGCAGTGTATTTGAGTGGCAGTGTATTTGTGGGCAGTGCATTTGTGTGGCAGTGTACTTGTATGGCAGTGTACCTGTGTGGCAGTGTGCCTGTGTGTCATTGTATTTGTCTAGCAGCGAATTTTATGGCAATGTATTTGTGTGGCAGTGTATTTGTGTGGCAGTGTATTTGTGTGCCAGTTTATTTGTGTGGCAGTGTATTTCTGTGGCAGTGTATTTGTGTACAAGTGTATTTGTGTAGCAGTGTACTTGTGTGGCTGTGTATATGAGTGGCAGTGTACTTGTGTGGCAGTGTATTTGTGTGGCAGTGTATTTGTGTGGCAGTGTATTTGTGTGGCAGTGTATGTGTGTGACAGTGTACTTGTATGGCAGTGTATTTGCATGGCAGTGTATTGAGTGGCAGTGTATTTGTGTGGCAGTGCATTTATGTTGCAGTGTACTTGTGTGGCTTTGTATATGTGTGGAAGTGTAGTTGTGTGGCAGTGTATTTGTGTGGCAGTGTACTTGTGTGGCAGTGTTCTTGAGTGGCAGTGTATTTGTGTGGCAGTGTATTTGTGGGCAGTGTATTTGTGTGGCAGTGTACATGTATGGCAGTGTACCTGTGTGGCAGTGTACCTGTGTGTCAGTGTATTTGTGTAGCAGCGAATGTTTATGGCAATGTATTTGTGTGGCAGTGTATTTGTGTGGCAGTGTATTTGTGTGGCAGTGTATTTGTGTGCCAGTTTATTTGTGTGGCAGTGTATTTGTGTGGCAGTGTATTTGTGTGGCAGTGTATTTGTGTGGCAATGTATTTGCATGGCAGTGTACTTGAGTGGCAGTGTGTTGGTGTGGCAGTGTACTTTGTGGCAGTGTATTTGTGTGGCAGTGTATTTCTGTGGCAGTGTATTTGTGTACAGGTGTATTTGTGTAGCAGTGTACTTGTGTGGCTGTGTATTTTTGTGGCAGTGTATTTGTGTGCCAGAGTATTTGTGCGGCAGTGTACATGTGTGGCGGTGTATTTGTGTGACAGTGTACTTGTGGGCAGTGTATTTGTGGGCAGTGTATTTGTGTGGCAGTGTACTTGTGTACCAGTGTATTTGTGTGCCAGTGTATCTGTGTGACAGTGTATTTGTGGGCAGTGTATTTGACTAGCAGTGTACTTGTGTGGCACTGTATTTGTGTGGCAGTGTACTTGTGTGGCAGTGTATTTCTGTGGCAGTGTTCTTGTGTGGCAGTGTACTTGTGTGGCTGTGTATTTGTGCGAAAGTGTATTTGTGTAGCAGTCTACTTGTGTGGCAGTGTATGTGTGTGCCAGTGTATTTGTGTGGCAGTGTGCTTGTGTGGCAGTGTATTTGTGTGGCATTGTTCTTGTGTGGCAGTGTACTTGTGTGGCTGTGTACTTGTGTGGCAATGTATTTGTGGGCTGTGAGGGTGCCAGTCAGTTCTTTCTGTAACCTCTAGATGGCACCGTCACTTGTTTGTAGCCTTTGTTAATTGTTTCTAGCCCTTTGTTAATTGTTCCTAGCCTCCTGTGTTAATCCTTAACGGCCTGTTAGCTGTCCATGTGTTTCACCTGGTTTTCTTGGTATATAAGTTCTGTGGTTGCTTTCCTCTGTGCTCAGTCCTAAACGGGGA
This sequence comes from Somniosus microcephalus, assembly GCF_052327205.1. Taxonomy (NCBI): domain Eukaryota; kingdom Metazoa; phylum Chordata; class Chondrichthyes; order Squaliformes; family Somniosidae; genus Somniosus; species Somniosus microcephalus. Next base: position 244,105,992 of record NC_140990.1, on the reverse strand, counting down.
CTAGCCTTTGCTCTGTGGCTGCTGGCTTTGACTAGCTGGCTGCCATGGTTCTCGAGCTCTGTATTTAAGATGTATCTAAGTCTGTGTTCTTGTTGTTCTTTGTCTTGATAAGGTGCTGGGCTGGACTAGCATGTTGCCATGTTGGAGCTTGTCCTGAGCTTTGTATTGATAAGCTGATTACCCCTGTGGTAGCTTGTCTCGAGTCTCATCTCGGCAAGCCGGTTGCCCTTGTGGTAGCTTGTCTCAAGCTCAGTACGGACAAGTGGGTTGCCTCATGGAAGCTGTCCTGAGTTCCTATCTTGACTAGCCGTTTTGTAACTTGTCTCTAGTTCTTATGTATGTTGCTGTGTTCCTTGTGTGAATCTAGTTATGTGTGAATCTAGTAAAGTTCAAACAAAGTACTGTATATTTGCCTCTCGCCTCGTTTCTGCACTTGGGTCCAGAACCTACATTACCCGGAGAGCACGGCCCCGTGTCTACACGGCCCCATGGCTCCCCCACCCCGTCACAGTAGGACTGAGCCATTATGGACCCAGCAGCGATGGAGGAATTTTGTTTTGTTCTTGCCCGTTTAGGTACTTTCCCCGCTGTGGTTTCAAGTAAAACTTTTGAGTCTCCTAGGAAGAAGACCCCCACTGTGTTGAATGTTCAAGTGAAATTTTAAGTCTCCTGTGTTAAATGTTTGAGTAAACTTTCAAGTAAAACTTTTGAGTCTCCTGGGCCTCTACTGTGTTGGACCCCCAGGTGAACTCTCAAGTCTCCTGGGCCTTCATAGTGTTAAACTTTCAAGTAAAACTTTTGAGTCTCCTGGGCCTCTACTCTGTTAGACCCCCAAGTGAACTTTCAGGCCTCCTGTTTGACCTTCATGGTGTTAAACTTTTGAGTCAATCTTCAAGTATCCTGGGCCTTCGTTGTGTTATATTTTCAAGTCAACCTCTCAAGCTTCTTGGGCCTCTACTGTTAGACCCCCAAGTCAACTCTCAAGTTTCTTAGGCCTCTACTGTGTTAGACCCCCAAGTCACCTCTCAAGCTTCTTGGGCCTCTACTGTTAGACCCCCAAGTAAACTCTCAAGCTTCCTGGGCCTCTACTGTGTTAGACCCCCAAGTGATATCTCAGGCCTCTTGTTTGGCCTTCATAGTGTTAGAATTTTGAGTGAATTTTCAAATTTCCTGGACTTTCATTGTGCTAACTTTCTAGTTAATTTTCAAGTTTCCTGGGCTTCTACTGTGTTAATTTTTGAGGGAACTCTCAGGTCTCCTATGTTAAATTCAAGTGAACTTTCAAGTCTACTGGACCTTTATCGTGTTAAGCTTTTAAGTTCTTCTAGAGAAGTTAGATACTTTCGAGTTCTTCTGGACAAATGAAACTTTCGAGCTCTACTGGATAAGATATTCTTGAGTTCTTCTGGACAATTAAACTCTCAAGCTCTCCTGGACAAGTAAAACTCTCGAGTTCTTTTGGATCGTATAAACTCTCGAGTTCTCCTGCATAAATAAAATCCATTGAGCGTGCTAACTCTGGAGAACGATGACTCCATTGCTAACAAAGATTTTGGTCATATGATTGCCACGACATGTCCTTGCCGCTAGTGGATGAGGAGGATGATTCTGTCTTGAGGTTTCTGAACATCTGCTGTTTGTGAACAGTTGGAATGGGAAATATCATTGCTTGAAAAGCTAAGAAGATTCGCCCTGTGTATTTGAGCCCTGTGTATTTGAGCCCTGTGTATTTGAGCCCTGTGTCTTAGCGCCCTGTGTCTTAGCGCCCTGTGTCTTAGTGCCCTGTGTCTTAGCGCCCTGTGTCTTAGCGCCCTGTGTCTTAGCGCCCCTGAACTCCTCAGGGATTTTCGCTGTCGCCATCCTGATTGTCCAGAGGGAACGTCAGGAGCCGTTCCTAGGGGAGGGGGTCCTGTGAGGGTGCCAGTCAGTTCCTTCTGTAACCTGTAGATGGCACCTTCACTTGTTTGTAGCCTTTGTTAATTGTTTCTAGCCCTTTGTTAATTGTTCCTAGCCTCCTGTGTTAATTCTTAACGGCCTGTTAGCTGTCCATATGTTTCACCTGGTTTTCTTGGTATATAAGTTCTGTGGTTGCTTTCCTCTGTGCTCAGTCCTAACCGGGGACTAGCCTTCGCTCTGTGACTGCTGGCTTTGACTAGCTGGCTGCCATGGTTCTCGAGCTCTGTATTTAAGATGTATCTAAGTCTGTGTTCTTGTTGTTCTTAGTCTTGATAAGGTGCTGGGCTGGACTAGCGTGTTGCCATGTTGGAGCTTGTCCTGAGCTTTGTATTGATAAGCTGATTACCCCTGTGGTAGCTTGTCTCGAGTCTCGTCTCGGCAAGCCGGTTGCCCTTGTGGTAGCTTGTCTCAAGCTCAGTACGGACAACTGGGTTGCCTCATGGAAGCTGTCCTGAGTTCCTATGTTGACTAGCCGTTTTGTAACTTGTCTCTAGTTCTTATGTATGTTGCTGTGTTCCTTGTGTGAATCTAGTTATGTGTCAATCTAGTAAAGTTCAAACAAAGTACTGTATATTTGCCTCTCGCCTCGTTTCTGCACTTGGGTCCAGAACCTACATTAGCCGGAGAGCACGGCCCCATGTCTACATGGCCCCGTGGCTCCCCCACCCCGTCACAGTGGGCAGTGTATTTGTGGGCAGTGTATTTGTGTGGAGGTGTATTTGTGTGGCAGTGTATTTGTGGGAGGTGTATTTGTGTGGCAGTGTATTTGTGTGGCAGTGTACTTGTGTGGCAGTGTACTTCTGTGGCAGTGTATTTGTGTGGCAGTGTATTTGTGTGGCAGTGTATTTGTGTGGCAGTGTACTTGTATGGCAGTGTATTTGCATGGCAGTGTACTTGAGTGGCAGTATATTTGTGTGGCAGTGCATTTGTGTTGCAGTGTACTTGTGTGGCTTTGTATTAGTGTGGAAGTGTAGTTGTGCGGCAGTGTACTTGTGTGGCAGTTCATTGTGTGGCAGTGTTCTTGAGTGGCAGTGTATTTGAGTGGCAGTGTATTTGTGGGCAGTGCATTTGTGTGGCAGTGTACTTGTATGGCAGTGTACCTGTGTGGCAGTGTGCCTGTGTGTCATTGTATTTGTCTAGCAGCGAATTTTATGGCAATGTATTTGTGTGGCAGTGTATTTGTGTGGCAGTGTATTTGTGTGCCAGTTTATTTGTGTGGCAGTGTATTTCTGTGGCAGTGTATTTGTGTACAAGTGTATTTGTGTAGCAGTGTACTTGTGTGGCTGTGTATATGAGTGGCAGTGTACTTGTGTGGCAGTGTATTTGTGTGGCAGTGTATTTGTGTGGCAGTGTATTTGTGTGGCAGTGTATGTGTGTGACAGTGTACTTGTATGGCAGTGTATTTGCATGGCAGTGTATTGAGTGGCAGTGTATTTGTGTGGCAGTGCATTTATGTTGCAGTGTACTTGTGTGGCTTTGTATATGTGTGGAAGTGTAGTTGTGTGGCAGTGTATTTGTGTGGCAGTGTACTTGTGTGGCAGTGTTCTTGAGTGGCAGTGTATTTGTGTGGCAGTGTATTTGTGGGCAGTGTATTTGTGTGGCAGTGTACATGTATGGCAGTGTACCTGTGTGGCAGTGTACCTGTGTGTCAGTGTATTTGTGTAGCAGCAAATGTTTATGGCAATGTATTTGTGTGGCAGTGTATTTGTGTGGCAGTGTATTTGTGTGGCAGTGTATTTGTGTGCCAGTTTATTTGTGTGGCAGTGTATTTGTGTGGCAGTGTATTTGTGTGGCAGTGTATTTGTGTGGCAGTGTATTTGCATGGCAGTGTACTTGAGTGGCAGTGTATTGGTGTGGCAGTGTACTTTGTGGCAGTGTATTTGTGTGGCAGTGTATTTCTGTGGCAGTGTATTTGTGTACAGGTGTATTTGTGTAGCAGTGTACTTGTGTGGCTGTGTATTTGTGTGGCAGTGTATTTGTGTGCCAGAGTATTTGTGCGGCAGTGTACATGTGTGGCGGTGTATTTGTGTGACAGTGTACTTGTGGGCAGTGTATTTGTGGGCAGTGTATTTGTGTGGCAGTGTACTTGTGTACCAGTGTATTTGTGTGCCAGTGTATCTGTGTGACAGTGTATTTGTGGGCAGTGTATTTGAGTAGCAGTGTACTTGTGTGGCACTGTATTTGTGTGGCAGTGTACTTGTGTGGCAGTGTATTTCTGTGGCAGTGTTCTTGTGTGGCAGTGTACTTGTGTGGCTGTGTATTTGTGCGAAAGTGTATTTGTGTAGCAGTCTACTTGTGTGGCAGTGTATGTGTGTGCCAGTGTATTTGTGTGGCAGTGTGCTTGTGTGGCAGTGTATTTGTGTGGCATTGTTCTTGTGTGGCAGTGTACTTGTGTGGCTGTGTACTTGTGTGGCAATGTATTTGTGGGCTGTGAGGGTGCCAGTCAGTTCTTTCTGTAACCTCTAGATGGCACCGTCACTTGTTTGTAGCCTTTGTTAATTGTTTCTAGCCCTTTGTTAATTGTTCCTAGCCTCCTGTGTTAATCCTTAACGGCCTGTTAGCTGTCCATGTGTTTCACCTGGTTTTCTTGGTATATAAGTTCTGTGGTTGCTTTCCTCTGTGCTCAGTCCTAACCGGGGACTAGCCTTTGCTCTGTGGCTGCTGGCTTTGACTAGCTGGCTGCCATGGTTCTCGAGCTCTGTATTTAAGATGTATCTAAGTCTGTGTTCTTGTTGTTCTTTGTCTTGATAAGGTGCTGGGCTGGACTAGCGTGTTGCCATGTTGGAGCTTGTCCTGAGCTTTGTATTGATAAGCTGATTACCCCTGTGGTAGCTTGTCTCGAGTCTCGTCTCGGCAAGCCGGTTGCCCTTGTGGTAGCTTGTCTCAAGCTCAGTATGGACAAGTGGGTTGCCTCATGGAAGCTGTCCTGAGTTCCTATCTTGACTAGCCGTTTTGTAACTTGTCTCTAGTTCTTATGTATGTTGCTGTGTTCCTTGTGTGAATCTAGTTATGTGTGAATCTAGTAAAGTTCAAACAAAGTACTGTATATTTGCCTCTCGCCTCGTTTCTGCACTTGGGTCCAGAACCTACATTACCCGGAGAGCACGGCCCCGTGTCTACACGGCCCCATGGCTCCCCCACCCCGTCACAGTAGGACTGAGCCATTATGGACCCAGCAGCGATGGAGGAATTTTGTTTTGTTCTTGCCCGTTTAGGTACTTTCCCCGCTGTGGTTTCAAGTAAAACTTTTGAGTCTCCTAGGAAGAAGACCCCCACTGTGTTAAATGTTCAAGTGAAATTTTAAGTCTCCTGTGTTAAATGTTTGAGTAAACTTTCAAGTAAAACTTTTGAGTCTCCTGGGCCTCTACTGTGTTGGACCCCCAGGTGAACTCTCAAGTCTCCTGGGCCTTCATAGTGTTAAACTTTCAAGTAAAACTTTTGAGTCTCCTGGGCCTCTACTCTGTTAGACCCCCAAGTGAACTTTCAGGCCTCCTGTTTGACCTTCATGGTGTTAAACTTTTGAGTCAATCTTCAAGTATCCTGGGCCTTCGTTGTGTTATATTTTCAAGTCAACCTCTCAAGCTTCTTGGGCCTCTACTGTTAGACCCCCAAGTCAACTCTCAAGTTTCTTAGGCCTCTACTGTGTTAGACCCCCAAGTCACCTCTCAAGCTTCTTGGGCCTCTACTGTTAGACCCCCAAGTAAACTCTCAAGCTTCCTGGGCCTCTACTGTGTTAGACCCCCAAGTGAACTCTCAGGCCTCTTGTTTGGCCTTCATAGTGTTAGAATTTTGAGTGAATTTTCAAATTTCCTGGACTTTCATTGTGCTAACTTTCTAGTTAATTTTCAAGTTTCCTGGGCTTCTACTGTGTTAATTTTTGAGGGAACTCTCAGGTCTCCTATGTTAAATTCAAGTGAACTTTCAAGTCTACTGGACCTTTATCGTGTTAAGCTTTTAAGTTCTTCTAGAGAAGTTAGATACTTTCCAGTTCTTCTGGACAAATGAAACTTTCGAGCTCTACTGGATAAGATATTCTTGAGTTCTTCTGGACAATTAAACTCTCAAGCTCTCCTGGACAAGTAAAACTCTCGAGTTCTTTTGGATCGTATAAACTCTCGAGTTCTCCTGCATAAATAAAATCCATTGAGCGTGCTAACTCTGGAGAATGATGACTCCATTGCTTACAAAGATTTTGGTCATATGATTGCCACGACATGTCCTTGCCGCTAGTGGATGAGGAGGATGATTCTGTCTTGAGGTTTCTGAACATCTGCTGTTTGTGAACAGTTGGAATGGGAAATATCATTGCTTGAAAAGCTAAGAAGATTCGCCCTGTGTATTTGAGCCCTGTGTATTTGAGCCCTGTGTATTTGAGCCCTGTGTCTTAGCGCCCTGTGTCTTAGCGACCTGTGTCTTAGTGCCCTGTGTCTTAGCGCCCTGTGTCTTAGCGCCCTGTGTCTTAGCGCCCCTGAACTCCTCAGGGATTTTCACTGTCGCCATCCTGATTGTCCAGAGGGAACGTCAGGAGCCGTTCCTAGGGGAGGGGGTCCTGTGACGGTGCCAGTCAGTTCCTTCTGTAACCTCTAGATGGCACCTTCACTTGTTTGTAGCCTTTGTTAATTGTTTCTAGCCCTTTGTTAATTGTTCCTAGCCTCCTGTGTTAATTCTTAACGGCCTGTTAGCTGTCCATGTGTTTCACCTGGTTTTCTTGGTATATAAGTTCTGTGGTTGCTTTCCTCTGTGCTCAGTCCTAATCGGGGACTAGCCTTCGCTCTGTGACTGCTGGCTTTGACTAGCTGGCTGCCATGGTTCTCGAGCTCTGTATTTAAGATGTATCTAAGTCTGTGTTCTTGTTGTTCTTAGTCTTGATAAGGTGCTGGGCTGGACTAGCGTGTTGCCATGTTGGAGCTTGTCCTGAGCTTTGTATTGATAAGCTGATTACCCCTGTGGTAGCTTGTCTCGAGTCTCGTCTCGGCAAGCCGGTTGCCCTTGTGGTAGCTTGTCTCAAGCTCAGTACGGACAAGTGGGTTGCCTCATGGAAGCTGTCCTGAGTTCCTATCTTGACTAGCCGTTTTGTAACCTGTCTCTAGTTCTTATGTATGTTGCTGTGTTCCTTGTGTGAATCTAGTTATGTGTGAATCCAGTAAAGTTCAAACAAAGTACTGTATATTTGCCTCTCGCCTCTTTTCTGCACTTGGGTCCAGAACATACATTAGTCGGAGAGCACAGCCCCATGTCTACATGGCCCCGTGGCTCCCCCACCCCGTCACAGTGGGCAGTGTATTTGTGGGCAGTGTATTTGTGTGGAGGTGTATTTGTGTGGCAGTGTATTTGTGGGAGGTGTATTTGTGTGGCAGTGTATTTGTGTGCCAGTGTATTTGTGTGCCAGTGTATTTGTGGGCCGTGTATTTGTGGGCCATGTATTTGTGTGAGTGTATTTGAGTGGCAGTGTATTTGTGTGGCAGTGTACTTGTGTGGCAGTGTACTTCTGTGGCAGTGTATTTGTGTGGCAGTGTATTTGTGTGGCAGTGTATTTGTGTGGCAGTGTACTTGTATGGCAGTGTATTTGCATGGCAGTGTACTTGAGTGGCAGTGTATTTGTGTGGCAGTGCATTTGTGTTGCAGTGTACTTGTGTGGCTTTGTATTTGTGTGGAAGTGTAGTTGTGTGGCAGTGTACTTGTTTGGCAGAGTACTTGTGTGGCAGTGTTCTTGAGTGGCAGTGTATTTGAGTGGCAGTGTATTTGTGGGCAGTGTATTTGTGTGGCAGTGTATTTGTATGACAGTGTACCTGTGTGGCAGTGTACCTGTGTGTCAGTGTATTTGTGTAGCAGCGAATTTTATGGCAATGTATTTGTGTGGCAGTGTATTTGTGTGGCAGTGTATTTGTGTGCCAGTTTATTTGTGTGGCAGTGTATTTCTGTGGCAGTGTATTTGTGTACAAGTGTATTTGTGTAGCAGTGTAATTGTGTGGCTGTGTATATGAGTGGCAGTGTACTTGTGTGGCAGTGTATTTGTGTGGCAGTTTATTTGTGTGGCAGTGTACTTGTGTGGCAGTGTACTTGTATGGCAGTGTACTTGCATGGCAGTGTACATGAGTGGCAGTGTATTTGTGTGGCAGTGTGTTTGTGTGGCAGGGCATTTGTGTAGCAGTGTGCTTGTGTGGCTTTGCATTTGTGTGGCAGGGTAGTTGTGTGGCAGTGTAGTTGTGTGGCAGTGTGCTTGTGTGGCAGTGTATTTGTGTGGCAGTGTACTTGTATGGCAGTGTATTTGCATGGCAGTGTATTTGCATGGCAGTGTACTTGAGTGGCAGTGTATTTGTGTGGCAGTGTGTTTGTGTGGCAGTGCATTTGTGTTGCAGTGTACTTGTGTGGCTTTGCATTTGTTTGACAGTGTATTTGTAGGCAGTGTATATGTGGGCAGTGTATTTGTGTGGCAGTGTACTTGTGTGCCAGTGTATTTGTGTGCCAGTGTATTTGTGGGCAGTGTATTTGTGTGGCAGTGTATTTGTGTGGCAGTGTATTTGTGTGGCAGTGTATTTGTGTGGCAGTGTATTTGTGTAGCTGTGTACTTGTGTGAAAGTGTATTTGTGTGGCAGTGTAGTTGAGCGGCAGTGTATTTGTGGGCAGTGTATTTGTGTGGCACTGTACTTGTGTGGCAGTGTTTTTGTGTGGCAGTATATGTGTGTGACAGTGTACTTGTATGGCAGTGTATTTGCATGGCAGTGTATTGAGTGGCAGTGTATTTGTGTGGCAGTGCATTTATGTTGCAGTGTACTTGTGTGGCTTTGTATATGTGTGGAAGTGTAGTTGTGTGGCAGTGTATTTGTGTGGCAGTGTACTTGTGTGGCAGTGTTCTTGAGTGGCAGTGTATTTGTGTGGCAGTGTATTTGTGGGCAGTGTATTTGTGTGGCAGTGTACATGTATGGCAGTGTACCTGTGTGGCAGTGTACCTGTGTGTCAGTGTATTTGTGCAGCAGCGAATGTTTATGGCAATGTATTTGTGTGGCAGTGTATTTGTGTGGCAGTGTATTTGTGTGCCAGTTTATTTGTGTGGCAGTGTATTTGTGTGGCAGTGTAATTGTGTGGCAGTGTATTTGTGTGGCAGTGTATTTGCATGGCAGTGTACTTGAGTGGCAGTGTATTTGTGTGGCAGTGTACTTTGTGGCAGTGTATTTGTGTGGCAGTGTATTTCTGTGGCAGTGTATTTGTGTACAGGTGTATTTGTGTAGCAGTGTACTTGTGTGGCTGTGTATATGAGTGGCAGTGTACTTGTGCGGCAGTGTACTTGTGTGGCAGTGTATTTGTGTGGCAGTGTATTTGTGTGGCAATGTACTTGTGTGGCAGTGTACTTGTATGGCAGTGTATTTGCATGGCAGTGTACTTGAGTGGCAGTGTATTTGTGTGGCAGTGTGTTTGTGCGGCAGTGCATTTGAGTTGCAGTGTACTTGTGTGGCTTTGCATTTGTGTGGCAGTGTAGTTGTGTGGCAGTGTAGTTGTGTGGCAATGTACTTGTGTGGCAGTGTATTTGTGTGGCAGTGTACTTGCATGGCAGTGTATTTGCATGACAGTCTACTTGAGTGGCAGTGTATTTGTGTGGCAGTGTGTTTGTGTGGCAGTGCATTTGTGTTGCAGTGTACTTGTGTGGCTTTGCATTTGTGTGACAGTGTATTTTTAGGCAGTGCATTTGTGGGCAGTGTAATTGTGTGGCAGTGTACTTGTGTGCCAGTGTATTTGTGTGACAGTGTATTTGTGTGCCAGTGTATTTGTGGGCAGTTTATTTGTGGGCAGTGTATTTGTGTGGCAGTGTTGTTGAGTGGCAGTGTATTTGTGGGCAGTGTATATGTGTAGCACTGTACTTGTGTGGCAGTGTATTTGTGTGGCAGTGTACATGTGGCAGTGTATTTGTGTGGCAGTGTGTTTGTGTGGCAGTGTATTTGTGTGGCAGTGTATTTATGTGGCAGTGTATTTGTGTGGCAGTGTATTTGTGTGGCAGTGTATTTGTGTGGCAGTGTACTTGTGTGGCAGTGTACTTGTGTGGCAGTGTATTTGTGTGGCAGTGTATTTGATTGGCAGTGTATTTGCGTGGCAGTGTATTTGCGTGGCAGTGTATTTGCGTGGCAGTGTATTTGCGTGTCAGTGTATTTGCGGGGCAGTGTATTTGCGGGGCAGTGTAGTTGCGTGGCAGTGTATTTGCGTGGCAGTGTATTTGCGTGGCAGTCTATTTGCGTGGCAGAGTATTTGCGTGGCAGTGTACATGCATGGCAGTGTACTTGCGTGGCAGTGTACTTGCGTGGCAGTGTACTTGCGTGGCACTGTATTTGTGGGCAGTGTATTTGTGTGGCAGTGCATTTGTCTGGTAGTGTACTTGTGTGGCAGTGCATTTGTCTGGCAGTGTACTTGTGTGGCAGAGTATTTGTGTGGCAGTGTTCTTGTGTGGCAGTTTTCTTGTGTGGCAGTGTTCTTGAGTGGCAGTGTATTTGTGTGGCAGTGTATTTGTGCGGCAGTGTATTTGTGTGCCAGTGTATTTGTGTGGCAGTGTATTTGTGTGGCAGTGTATTTGTGAGGCAGTGTATTTGTGTGGCAGTGTATTTGTGTGGCAGTGTATTTGTGTGGCAGTGTATTTGCATGGCAGTGTACTTGAGTGGCAGTGTAGTTGTGTGGCAGTGTAGTTGTGTTGCAGTGTATTTGTGTGCCAGTGTATTTGTGTCACAGTGTATTTGTTTGGCAGTGTATTTGTTTGGCAGTGTACTTGTGTGGCAGTGTATTTGTGTAGCAGTGTATTTGTGTGGCAGTGTATTTGTGAGGCAGTGTATTTGTGTGCCAGTGTATTTGTGTGGCAGGGTATTTGTGTGACAGTGTATTTGTGTGGCAGTGTATTTGTGTGGCAGTGTATTTATGTGGCAGCGTATTTGTGTGGCAGTGTATTTGTGTGGCAGTGTACTTGCGTGGCAGTGTATTTGAGTGGCAGTGTATTTTTGTGACAGTGTACTTGTGTGGCAGTGTATATATATATGGCAGTGCACCTGTGTGGCAGTGTACTTGTGTGGCAGTGTATTTGTGTGGCAGTGTATTTGTGTGGCAGTGCACTTGTGTGGCAGTGCACTTGTGTGGCAGTGTATTTGTGTGGCAGTGTATTTGTGTGGCAGTGTATTTATGTGGGAGTGTATTTTTGTGGCAGTGTATTTGTGTGGCAGTGTATTTGTGTGGCAGTGCATTTGTGGGCAGTGTACTTGTGTGCTAGTGTATTTGAGTGGCAGTGTATTTTTTTGACAGTGTACTTGTGTGGCAGTGTATTTCTGTGGCAGTGTTCTTGTGCGGCAGTGTACTTGTGTGGCAGGGTATTTGTGTGGAAGTTTACATGTGTAGCAGTGGACTTGTGTGGCAGTGTATTTGTGGGCAAAGTATTTTTGTGGCAGTGTACTTGTGTGGCAGTGTAATTGTGTGCCAGTGTATGTGTGTGCCAGTGTATTTGTGTGGCAGTATGCTTGTGTGGCAGTGTATTTGTGGGCAGTGTATTTGTGTGGCAGTGTATTTGTGTGGCAGTGTACTTGTGTGGCAGTGTATTTGTGTGACAGTGTAGTTGTGGGCAGTGTAGTTGTGGGCAGTGTATTTGTGTGGCAGTGTACTTGTGTGCCAGTGTATTTGTGGGCAGTGTATTTGTGTGGCAGAGTATTACTGTGGCAGTGTAATTGTGTGGCAGTGTACTTGAATGGCAGTGTACTTGTGTGGCAGTGCACTTGTGTGGCAGTGTATTTGTGTGGCAGTGTACATGTGGCAGTGTACTTGCGCGGAAGTGTATTTGTGTGACAGCGTATTATGTGGCAGTGTATTTGAGTGGCAGTGTATTTTTGTGACAGTGTACATGTGTGGCAGTGTATATATGTGGCAGTGCACTTGTGTGAAAGTGTACTTGTGTGGCAGTGTACTTGTGTGGCAGTGTACTTGTGTGGCAGTGTATTTGTGGGCAGTGTATTTGTGGGCAGTGTTCTTGTGTGGCAGTGTACTTGTGTGGCAGCGTTCTTGTGTGGCAGTGTACTTGTGTGGCAGGTCATTTGTCTGAAAGTGTATTTGTGTGGCAGTCTACTTGTGTGGCAGAGTATTTGTGTGGATGTTTACTTGTGTAGCAGTGTACTTGTGTGGCAGTGTATTTTTGGGCAGTGTTCTTGTGTGGCAGTGTACTTGTGTGGCAGTGTACTTGTGTGGCAGTGTACTTGTGTGGCAATGTATTTGTGGGCAGAGTATTTGTGTGGCAGTGTTTTTGTGTGGCAGTGTACTTGTGTGGCAGTGTACTTGTGTGGCAGTGTACTTGTTTGGCAATGTATTTGTGGGCAGTGTATTTGTGGGCAGTGTATTTGTGTGGCAGTCTATTTGTGTCGCAGTGTACTTGTGTCCCAGTGTATTTGTGTGACTGTCTTGTTGTGGGCAATGTATTCGTGGGCAGTGTATTTGTCTGGCAGTGTACTTGTGTGCCAGTGTATTTATGTGGCAGTGTATTTGTGTGGCAGTGTATTTGTGTGACAGTGTATTTGTGTGGCAGTGTACTTTTGTGGCAGTGTATTTGTGTGGCAGTGTATTTGTGGGCATTGTATTTGTGGGCAGTGTTCTTGTGTGGCAGTGTACTTGTGTGGCAGCGTTCTTGTGTGGCAGTGTACTTGTGTGGCAGGTCATTTGTCTGAAAGTGTATTTGTGTGGCAGTCTACTTGTGTGGCAGAGTATTTGTGTGGATGTTTACTTGTGTAGCAGTGTACTTGTGTGGCAGTGTATTTTTGGGCAGTGTTCTTGTGTGGCAGTGTACTTGTGTGGCAGTGTACTTGTGTGGCAATGTATTTGTGGGCAGAGTATTTGTGTGGCAGTGTTTTTGTGTGGCAGTGTACTTGTGTGGCAGTGTACTTGTGTGGCAGTGTACTTGTTTGGCAATGTATTTGTGGGCAGTGTATTTGTGGGCAGTGTATTTGTGTGGCAGTCTATTTGTGTCGCAGTGTACTTGTGTCCCAGTGTATTTGTGTGACTGTCTTGTTGTGGGCAATGTATTCGTGGGCAGTGTATTTGTCTGGCAGTGTACTTGTGTGCCAGTGTATTTATGTGGCAGTGTATTTGTGTGGCAGTGTATTTGTGTGACAGTGTATTTGTGTGGCAGTGTACTTTTGTGGCAGTGTATTTGTGTGGCAGTGTATTAGTGTGGCAGTGTAATTGTGTGGCAGTGTATTTGTATGGCAGTGTATTTGTGTGACAGTGTACTCGTGTGGCGCTGTATTTGTGTGGCAGTGTACATGTGGCAGTGTATTTGTGTGACAGTGTATTTGTGTGGCAGTGTACTTGTGTGGCAGTGTATTTGTGTGGCAGTGTATTTGTGTGGCAGTGTACTTGCGTGGCAGTGCATTTGTGTGGCATTGTACTTGTGTGGCAATGTACTTGCGTGGAAGTGCATTTGTGTGGCAGCGTATTGTGTGGCAGTGTATTTGAGTGGCAGTGTATTTTTGTGACAGTGTACTTGTGTGGCAATGTATATGTGTGGCAGTGCACTTGTGTGAAAGTGTACTTGTGTGGCAGTGTATTTGTGTTGCAGTGTACTTGTGTGGCAGTGTACTTGAGTGGCAGTGTACTTGTATGGCAGTGAATTTGTGTGGCAGTGTACTTGTGTTGCAGTGTATTTGTGTGCCAGTGTATTTGTGTGGCAGTGTAATTGTGTGCCAGTGTATTTGTGTGGCAGTGTACTTGAGTGGCAGTGTATTTGTGTGGCAGTGTACTTGTGTGAAAGTTTACTTGTGTAGCAGTGTACTTGAGTGGCAGTGTATTTGTGGGCAGTGTATTTTTGTGGCAGTGCACTTGTGTGGCAGTGTAGTTGTGTGCCAGTGTATGTGTGTGGCAGTGTATTTGTGTGCCAGTGTATTTCATAGTCATAGAGTCATAGGGCTAGATTTTCAGTTGCTTGCGCCAGCAATTAGCGCCTTAAGAGAAGTGATTTTCGGGCGCTATGCGTGTAGCGCCCGGGCGCAGCGCAGTTTGCGCTCCGCCCCAAATTAAGTTGCCCGTTAGCGCCGGCGCAAAGTTTAGCGGCCGCCCGGATGCGCGCGCAGAAAATGACGTCACATCCTCGTGCAACGCCCTTTGGCCGCCCCGAATCCAAACTTCAGTCGGACCGCCCCATTGTGCGGCTGGCGTCCAGAGCGTTCGTAAAATGGAACGCAACACACCCTGGGGAGCGCAAATTAAAGGGCGCTCCTCCTGCACTATAACAGGCACTCTGCATGTGTTGTGTGGAAGGCTCCAGTGTGTTGTTGTGAACGGTGTATTTATGTTTCCGGCCTCCTCCTCCTCCTCCTCCTCCTCCTCCTCCTCCTCCTCCTCCTCCTCCTCCTCCTCCTCCTCCTCTCTTGACCTTTCCCCCCAGACTCTGCCTTTGAAAAAAACACATGCACCCTTCCCCTTTAAGAGCTCACTGGCACCAGAGTGTCTGCCGTGCGCTGCGCCCGAGCTCGGGCGCTGCGCTCTGCACCGCCGGCTTAGCGCCTAAAGATAGTAGTGGAACGCCTCTTTTAGCGCTCCACCAACCTCTTAGGGCGAAGCCACTGAATTTCCGGCAACGGGGCGCTACTTTGGGGCGGGCGCTAACTGCGGGCGGGCGCTAAGGTTAGCGCCCCAAAACTGTCTATACTGAAAATCTAGGCCATAGAGTTTTACAGCACAGAAAGAGGCCCTTCGGCCCATCGTGTCTGCGCCACCCATCCATCCCTGTCCAGTCTAATCCCATTTTCCAGCATTTTGTCCATAGCCTTGTATGCAGTGGCATTTCAAGTGCTCATCCAAATGCTTCTTGAATGTTGTGAGGGTTCCTGCCTCTACCACCCTTTCAGGCATTGCGTTCCACATTCCAACCACCCTCTGGGTGAAGAAGTTCCTCCTCAAATCCCCTCTAAATCTCCTGCCCCTTACCCTGAATCTATGCCCCCTTGTTATTGACCCCCCTACTAAGGGGAAAAGTTCCTCTTTATCTACCCTATCTATGCCCCTCATCATTTTGTACACATCAATCAGGTCCCCCCTCAGCCTTCTTTGCTCCAAGGAAAACAACCCCAGACTGTCCAGCCTCTCTTCATAGCTGAGGCGCTCCATCCCAGGTAACATCCTGGTGAATCTTCTCTGCACCCTCTCCAAAGCAATCACATCCTTCCTATAGTGAGGCGACCAGAACTGCACACAGTACTCCAGCTGTGGCCTCACCAGCATTTTGTACAGCTCCATCATAACCTCCCTGCTCTTATATTCTATGCCTCGGCAAATGAAGGCAAGCATCCCATATGCCTTTTTAACCACCTTATCTACCTGTTCCGCTGCCTTCAGGGATCTATGTACATCTACACCAAGGTCCCTCTGACCCTCTGTACTTCCTAGGGTCCTACCACTCATTGTATATTCCCTTGCCTTATTTGTCCGTCCAAAATGCATCACCTCGCACTTTTCAGGGTTAAATTCCATTTGCCACTTTTTCGCCCATCTGGCCAACCCGTTTATATCGTCCTGTAGCCTGAGGCTTTCCTCCTCGCAATTTACCACCCCACCAATTTTCATGTCATCTGCGAACTTACTGATCATACCTTTTACATTCTCATCCAAATCATTTATGTAGATCACAAACAACAAGGGACCCAGCACCGATCCCTGAGGTACCCCACTGGACACAGGCTTCCAGTCACAAAAGCAACCTTCGACCATTACCCTCTGCCTCCTGCCACTCAGCCAGTTTAGGATCCAATGCGCCAAGGCACCCTGGATCCCATGGGCTCTTGCCTTCTTGACCAGTCTCCTATGCGGGACTTTGTCCAAAGCTTTACTGAAGTCCATGTAAACCACATCCACAGCATTTCCCTCATCCACACACCTAGTCACCCCCTCAAAAAAATCAATCAGATTTGTCAGACATGATTTACCCTTGACAAAGCCATGCTGACTATCCCCGATTAATCCTTGCCTCTCCAAGTGGAGACTAATTTTGTCCCTCAGAATTTTTTCCAATAATTTCCCTACCACAGATGTTAGGCTCACTGGCCTGTAATTCCCTGGTTTATCCCTGCTACCCTTCTTGAATAATGGTACTATGTTAGCTGTTCTCCAGTCCTCTGGTACATCCCCTGTGGCCAGAGAGGTTCTGAAAATTTGTGTCAGAGCCCCTGCAATCTCCTCCTTTGCCTCCCACAGCAGCCTGGGATACATCTCGTCCGGGCCTGGGGATTTACCCACTTTTTGGCCTGCTAAAACTGCTAGCACCTCCTCCCTCTCGATGTTAATATGTTCAAGTATGTCACAGTCCCCTTGCCCGATTTCTATGTCTGCATCGTCTTTCTCCACAGTGAACACAGATGCAAAAAATTCATTTAAAACCCCGCCTACCTCATCTGGCTCTACACACAGATTGCCACTTTGGTCCCTAATGGGCCCTACCCTTTCCCTGGTTATCCTCTTGCCCTTAATATACTTATAAAACATCTTAGGATTTTCCTTTATTTTGCTCGCCAGTGTTATTTCATGGCCCCTCCTCGCCCTCCCAATCTCTTTTTTAAGTACGCCCCTGCACTTTTTATACTCCTCTAGGGCTTCTTCCGTCTTTAGTCTTTTGTAACTGCCAAAAGCCCCCCTTTTATTCCTAATGCATTGTGGGCAGTGTATTTGTGTGGCAGTGTATTTGTGTGGCAGTGTACTTGTGTGGCAGTGTATTTGTGTGGCAGTGTACTTGCGTGGCAGTGTATTTGTGTGGCAGTGTATTTGTGTGGCAGTGTACTTGTGTGGCAGTGTATTTGTGTGGCAGTGCATTTGTGTGCCAGAGTATTTGTGCGGCAGTGTACATGTGTGGCGGTGTATTTGTGTGACAGTGTACTTGTGGGCAGTGTATTTGTGGGCAGTGTATTTGTGTGGCAGTGTACTTGTCTACCAGTGTATTTGTGTGCCAGTGTATCTGTGTGACAGTGTATTTGTGGGCAGTGTATTTGAGTAGCAGTGTACTTGTGTGGCACTGTATTTGTGTGGCAGTGTACTTGTGTGGCAGTGTATTTCTGTGGCAGTGTTCTTGTGTGGCAGTGTACTTGTGTGGCAGTGTATTTGTGCGAAAGTGTATTTGTGTAGCAGTCTACTTGTGTGGCAGTGTATGTGTGTGCCAGTGTATTTGTGTGGCAGTGTGCTTGTGTGGCAGTGTATTTGTGTGGCATTGTTCTTGTGTGGCAGTGTACTTGTGTGGCTGTGCACTTGTGTGACAATGTATTTGTGGGCTGTGAGGGTGCCAGTCAGTTCTTTCTGTAACCTCTAGATGGCACCTTCACTTGTTTGTAGCCTTTGTTAATTGTTTCTAGCCCTTTGTTAATTGTTCCTAGCCTCCTGTGTTAATTCTTAACGGCCTGTTAGCTGTCCATGTGTTTCACCTGGTTTTCTTGGTATATAAGTTCTGTGGTTGCTTTCCTCTGTGCTCAGTCCTAACCGGGGACTAGCCTTTGCTCTGTGGCTGCTGGCTTTGACTAGCTGGCTGCCATGGTTTTCGAGCTCTGTATTTAAGATGTATCTAAGTCTGTGTTCTTGTTGTTCTTAGTCTTGATAAGGTGCTGGGCTGGACTAGCGTGTTGCCATGTTGGAGCTTGACCTGAGCTTTGTATTGATAAGCTGATTACCCCTGTGGTAGCTTGTCTCGAGTCCTAGGAAGAAGACCCCCACTGTGTTAAATTTTCAAGTGAAATTTTAAGTCTCCTGTGTTAAATGTTTGAGTAAACTTTCAAGTAAAACTTTTGAGTCTCCTGGGCCTCTACTGTGTTGGACCCCCAGGTGAACTCTCAAGTCTCCTGGGCCTTCATAGTGTTAAACTTTCAAGTAAAACTTTTGAGTCTCCTGGGCCTCTACTCTGTTAGACCCCCAAGTGAACTTTCAGGCCTCCTGTTTGACCTTCATGGTGTTAAACTTTTGAGTCAATCTTCAAGTATCCTGGGCCTTCATTGTGTTATATTTTCAAGTCAACCTCTCAAGCTTCTTGGGCTTCTACTGTTAGACCCCCAAGTCAACTCTCAAGTTTCTTAGGCCTCTACTGTGTTAGACCCCCAAGTCACCTCTCAAGCTTCTTGGGCCTCTACTGTTAGACCCCCAAGTAAACTCTCAAGCTTCCTGGGCCTCTACTGTGTTAGACCCCCAAGTGAACTCTCAGGCCTCTTGTTTGGCCTTCATAGTGTTAGAATTTTGAGTGAATTTTCAAATTTCCTGGACTTTCATTGTGCTAACTTTCTAGTTAATTTTCAAGTTTCCTGGGCTTCTACTGTGTTAATTTTTGAGGGAACTCTCAGGTCTCCTATGTTAAATTCAAGTGAACTTTCAAGTCTACTGGACCTTTATCGTGTTAAGCTTTTAAGTTCTTCTAGAGAAGTTAGATACTTTCGAGTTCTTCCGGACAAATGAAACTTTCGAGCTCTACTGGATAAGATATTCTTGAGTTCTTCTGGACAATTAAACTCTCAAGCTCTCCTGGACAAGTAAAACTCTCGAGTTCTTTTGGATCGTATAAACTCTCGAGTTCTCCTGCATAAATAAAATCCATTGAGCGTGCTAACTCTGGAGAACGATGACTCCATTGCTTACAAAGATTTTGGTCATATGATTGCCACGACATGTCCTTGCTGCTAGTGGATGAGGAGGATGATTCTGTCTTGAGGTTTCTGAACATCTGCTGTTTGTGAACAGTTGGAATGGGAAATATCATTGCTTGAAAAGCTAAGAAGATTCGCCCTGTGTATTTGAGCCCTGTGTATTTGAGCCCTGTGTATTTGAGCCCTGTGTCTTAGCGCCCTGTGTCTTAGCGCCCTGTGTCTTAGCGCCCTGTGTCTTAGTGCCCTGTGTCTTAGCGCCCTGTGTCTTAGCGCCCCTGAACTCCTCAGGGATTTTCGCTGTTGCCATCCTGATTGTGCAGAGGGAACGTCAGGAGCCGTTCCTATGGGAGGGGGTCCTGTGAGGGTGCCAGTCAGTTCCTTCTGTAACCTGTAGATGGCACCTTCACTTGTTTGTAGCCTTTGTTAATTGTTTCTAGCCCTTTGTTAATTGTTCCTAGCCTCCAGTGTTAATTCTTAACGGCCTGTTAGCTGTCCATGTGTTTCACCTGGTTTTCTTGGTATGTAAGTTCTGTGGTTGCTTTCCTCTGTGCTCAGTCCTAACCAGGGACTAGCCTTCGCTCTGTGGCTGCTGGCTTTGACTAGCTGGCTGCCATGGTTCTCGAGCTCTGTATTTAAGATGTATCTAAGTCTGTGTTCTTGTTGTTCTTAGTCTTGATAAGGTGCTGGGCTGGACTAGCATGTTGCCATGTTGGAGCTTGTCCTGAGCTTTGTATTGATAAGCTGATTACCCCTGTGGTAGCTTGTCTCGAGTCTCGTCTCGGCAAGCCGGTTGCCCTTGTGGTAGCTTGTCTCAAGCTCAGTACGGACAAGTGGGTTGCCTCATGGAAGCTGTCCTGAGTTCCTATCTTGGCTAGCCATTTTGTAACTTGTCTCTAGTTCTTATGTATGTTGCTGTGTTCCTTGTGTGAATCTAGTTATGTGTGAATCTAGTAAAGTTCAAACAAAGTACTGTATATTTGCCTCTCGCCTCGTTTCTGCACTTGGCTCCAGAACCTACATTACCCGGAGAGCACGGCCCCGTGTCTACACGGCCCCATGGCTCCCCCACCCCGTCACAGTAGGACTGAGCCATTATGGACCCAGCAGCGATGGAGGAATTTTGTTTTGTTCTTGCCCGTTTAGGTACTTTCCCCGCTGTGGTTTCAAGTATAACTTTTGAGTCTCCTAGGAAGAAGACCCCCACTGTGTTAAATGTTCAAGTGAAATTTTAAGTCTCCTGTGTTAAATGTTTGAGTAAACTTTCAAGTAAAACTTTTGAGTCTCCTGGGCCTCTACTGTGTTGGACCCCCAGGTGAACTCTCAAGTCTCCTGGGCCTTCATAGTGTTAAACTTTCAAGTAAAACTTTTGAGTCTCCTGGGCCTCTACTCTGTTAGACCCCCAAGTGAACTTTCAGGCCTCCTGTTTGACCTTCATGGTGTTAAACTTTTGAGTCAATCTTCAAGTATCCTGGGCCTTCATTGTGTTATATTTTCAAGTCAACCTCTCAAGCTTCTTGGGCTTCTACTGTTAGACCCCCAAGTCACCTCTCAAGCTTCCTGGGCCTCTACTGTGTTAGACCCCCAAGTGAACTCTCAGGCCTCTTGTTTGGCCTTCATAGTGTTAGAATTTTGAGTGAATTTTCAAATTTCCTGGACTTTCATTGTGCTAACTTTCTAGTTAATTTTCAAGTTTCCTGGGCTTCTGCTGTGTTAATTTTTGAGGGAACTCTCAGGTCTCCTATGTTAAATTCAAGTGAACTTTCAAGTCTACTGGACCTTTATCGTGTTAAGCTTTTAAGTTCTTCTAGAGAAGTTAGATACTTTCGAGTTCTTCCGGACAAATGAAACTTTCGAGCTCTACTGGATAAGATATTCTTGAGTTCTTCTGGACAATTAAACTCTCAAGCTCTCCTGGACAAGTAAAACTCTCGAGTTCTTTTGGATCGTATAAACTCTCGAGTTCTCCTGCATAAATAAAATCCATTGAGCGTGCTAACTCTGGAGAACGATGACTCCATTGCTTACAAAGATTTTGGTCATATGATTGCCACGACATGTCCTTGCCGCTACTGGATGAGGAGGATGATTCTGTCTTGAGGTTTCTGAACATCTCCTGCTTGTGAACAGTTGGAATGGGAAATATCATTGCTTGAAAAGCTGAGAAGATTCGCCCTGTGTATTTGAGCCCTGTGTATTTGAGCCCTGTGTATTTGAGCCCTGTGTCTTAGCGCCCTGTGTCTTAGCGCCCTGTGTCTTAACGCCCTGTGTCTTAGTGCCCTGTGTCTTAGCGCCCTGTGTCTTAGCGCCCTGTGTCTTAGCGCCCCTGAACTCCTCAGGGGTTTTCGCTGTCGCCATCCTGATTGTGCAGAGGGAACGTCAGGAGCCGTTCCTAGGGGAGGGGGTCCTGTGAGGGTGCCAGTCAGTTCCTTCTGTAACCTCTAGATGGCACCTTCACTTGTTTGTAGCCTTTGTTAATTGTTTCTAGCCCTTTGTTAATTGTTCCTAGCCTCCTGTGTTAATTCTTAACGGCCTGTTAGCTGTCCATGTGTTTCAGCTGGTTTTCTTGGTATATAAGTTCTGTGGTTGCTTTCCTCTGTGCTCAGTCCTAACCAGGGACTAGCCTTCGCTCTGTGGCTGCTGGCTTTGACTAGCTGGCTGCCATGGTTCTCGAGCTCTGTATTTAAGATGTATCTAAGTCTGTGTTCTTGTTGTTCTCAGTCTTGATAAGGTGCTGGGCTGGACTAGCATGTTGCCATGTTGGAGCTTGTCCTGAGCTTTGTATTGATAAGCTGATTACCCCTGTGGTAGCTTGTCTCGAGTCTCGTCTCGGCAAGCCGGTTGCCCTTGTGGTAGCTTGTCTCAAGCTCAGTACGGACAAGTGGGTTGCCTCATGGAAGCTGTCCTGAGTTCCTATCTTGACTAGCCATTTTGTAACTTGTCTCTAGTTCTTATGTATGTTGCTGTGCTCCTTGTGTGAATCTCGTTATGTGTGAATCTAGTAAAGTTCAAACAAAGTACTGTATATTTGCCTCTCGCCTCGTTTCTGCACTTGGGTCCAGAACCTACATTAGCCGGAGAGCACGGCCCCATGGCTCCCCCACCCCATCACAGTGGGCAGTGTATTTGTGGGCAGTGTATTTGTGTGGAGGTGTATTTGTGTGGCAGTGTATTTGTGGGCAGTGTATTTGTGTGGCAGTGTACTTGTGTGCCAGTGTATTTGTGTGTCAGTGTATTTGTGTGCCAGTGTATTTTTGGGCCGTGTATTTGTGGGCCGTGTATTTGTGTGAGTGTATTTGAGTGGCAGTGTATTTGTGTGGCAGTGTACTTGTGTAGCAGAGTATTTGTGTGGCAGTGTACTTGTGCGGCAGTGTACTTGTGTGGCAGTGTACTTATGTGGCAGTGTATTTGTGTGGCAGTGTATTTGTGTGGCAGTATATTTGTGTGGCAGTGTACTTGTATGGCAGTGTATTTGTGTGGAAGTGTAGTTGTGTAGCAGTGTACTTGTTTGGCAGTGTACTTGAGTGGCAGTGTTCTTGAGTGGCAGTGTATTTGAGTGGCAGTGTATTTGTAGGCAGTGTATTTGTGTGGCAGTGTACTTGTATGGCAGTGTACCTGTGTGGCAGTGTACCTGTGTGTCAGTGTATTTGTGTAGCAGCGAATTTTTATGGCAATATATTTGTGTGGCAGTGTATTTGTGTGGCAGTGTATTTGTGTGCCAGTTTATTTGTGTGGCAGTGTATTTCTGTGGCAGTGTATTTGTGTACAAGTGTATTTGTGTAGCAGTGTACTTGTGTGGCTGTGTATATGAGTGGCAGTGTACTTGTGTGGCAGTGTATTTGTGTGGCAGTGTATTTGTGTGGCAGTGTACTTGTGTGGCAGTGTACTTGTATGGCAGTGTACTTGCATGGCAGTGTACATGAGTGGCAGTGTATTTGTGTGGCAGTGTGTTTGTGTGGCAGGGCATTTGTGTTGCAGTGTGCTTGTGTGGCTTTGCATTTGTGTGGCAGTGTAGTTGTGTGGCAGTGTAGTTGTGTGGCAGTGTGCTTGTGTGGCAGTGTATTTATGTGGCAGTGTACTTGTATGGCAGTGTATTTGCATGGCAGTGTATTTGCATGGCAGTGTACTTGAGTGGCAGTGTATTTGTGTGGCAGTGTGTTTGTGTGGCAGTGCATTTGTGTTGCAGTGTACTTGTGTGGCTTTGCATTTGTGTGACAGTGTATTTGTAGGAAGTGTATTTGTGGGCAGTGTATTTGTGTGGCAGTGTACTTGTGTGCCAGTGTATTTGTGTGCCAGTGTATTTGTGGGCAGTGTACTTGTGTGGCAGTGTATTTGTGTGGCGGTGTATTTGTGTGGCAGTGTATTTGTGTAGCAGTGTACATGTGTGAAAGTGTATTTGTGTGGCAGTATCGTTGAGTGGCAGTGTATTTGTGGGCAGTGTATTTGTGTGGCACTGTACTTGTGTGGCAGTGTATTTGTGTGGCAGTGTACTTGTGTGGCAGTGTATTTGAGTGGCAGTGTACTTGTGTGGCAGTGTATTTGAGTGGCAGTGTATTTGTGTGGCAGTGTATTTGTGTGGCAGTGCATTTGTGTGGCAGTGTATTTGTGTGGCAGTGTATTTGTGTGGCAGTGTACTTGTGTGGCAGTGTATTTGAGTGGCAGTGTATTTGTGTGGCAGTGTATTTGTGTGGCAGTGTATTTGTGTGGCAGTGTATTTGTGTGGCAGTGTATTTGTGTGGCAGTGTATGTGTGTGACAGTGTACTTTTATGGCAGTGTATTTGCATGGCAGTGTATTGAGTGGCAGTGTATTTGTGTGGCAGTGCATTTGTGTTGCAGTGTACTTGTGTGGCTTTGTATATGTGTGGAAGTGTAGTTGTGTGGCAGTGTATTTGTGTGGCAGTGTACTTGTGTGGCAGTGTTCTTGAGTGGCAGTGTATTTGTGTGGCATTGTATTTGTGGGCAGTGTATTTGTGTGGCAGTGTATTTGTGTAGCAGCGAATGTTTCTGGCTATGTATTTGTGTAGCAGTGTATTTGTGTGGCAGTGTATTTGTGTAGCAGCGAATGTTTCTGGCTATGTATTTGTGTAGCAGTGTATTTGTGTGGCAGTGTATTTGTGTGGCAGTGTATTTGTGTGCCAGTTTATTTGTGTGGCAGTGTATTTGTGTGGCAGTGTATTTGTGTGGCAGTGTATTTGTGTGGCAGTGTATTTGCGTGGCAGTGTATTTGCGTGGCAGTGTATTTGCGGGGCAGTGTATTTGCGGGGCAGTGTAGTTGCGTGGCAGTGTTTTTGCGTGGCAGTGTATTTGCGTGGCAGTGTATTTGCGTGGCAGTGTATTTGCGTGGCAGTGTATTTGCGTGGCAGTGTACTTGCGTGGCAGTGTACTTGTGTGGCAGTGTACTTGCATGGCAGTGTATTTGTGGGCAGTGTATTTGTGTGGCAGTGCATTTGTCTCGTAGTGTACTTGTGTGGCAGTGCATTTGTCTGGCAGTGTACTTTTGTGGCAGAGTATTTGTGTGGCAGTGTTCTTGTGTGGCAGTGTTCTTGTGTGGCAGTGTTCTTGAGTGGCAGTGTATTTGTGTGGCAGTGTATTTGTGTGGCAGTGTATTTGTGCGGCAGTGTATTTGTGTGGCAGTGTATTTGTGTGGCAGTGTATTTGTGTGGCAGTGTATTTGTGAGGCAGTGTATTTGTGTGGCAGTGTATTTGTGTGGCAGTGTATTTGTGTGGCAGTGTATTTGCATGGCAGTGTACTTGAGTGGCAGTGTAGTTGTGTGGCAGTGTAGTTGTGTTGCAGTGTATTTGTGTGCCAGTGTATTTGTGAGGCAGTGTATTTGTGTGGCAGTGTAATTGTGTGGCAGTGTATTTGTGTGACAGTGTATTTGTGTGGCAGTGTATTTGTGTGGCAGTGTATTTGTGTGGCAGTGTACTTGTGTGGCAGTGTACTTGTGTGGCAGTGTACTTGTGTGGCAGTGTATTTGTGTGGCAGTGTATTTGTGTGGCAGTGTACTTGCGTGGCAGTGTATTTGAGTGGCAGTGTATTTTTGTGACAGTGTACTTGTGTGGCAGTGTATTTGTGTGGCAGTGTATTTGTGTGGCAGTGCACCTGTGTGGCAGTGCACTTGTGTGGCAGTGTATTTGTGTGGCAGTGTATTTGTGTGGCATTGCACTTGTGTGGCAGTGCACTTGTGTGGCAGTGTATTTGTGTGGCAGTGTATTTGTGTGGCAGTGTATTTATGTGGGAGTGTATTTGTGTGGCAGTGTATTTGTGTGGCAGTGTGTTTGTGAGCAGTGTACTTGTGTGCTAGTGTATTTGAGTGGCAGTGTATTTTTTTGACAGTGTACTTGTGTGGCAGTGTATTTCTGTGGCAGTGTTCTTGTGCGGCAGTGTACTTGTGTGGCAGGATATTTGTGTGGAAGTTTACTTGTGTAGCAGTGGACTTGAGTGGCAGTGTATTTGTGGGCAGTATATTTTTCTGGCAGTGTACTTGTGTGGCAGTGTAGTTGTGAGCCAGTGTATGTGTGTGCCAGTGTATTTGTGTGGCAGTATGCTTGTGTGGCAGTGTATTTGTGGGCAGTGCATTTGTGTGGCAGTGTATTTGTGTGGCAGTGTACTTGTGTGGCAGTGTATTTGTGTGACAGTGTAGTTGTGGGCAGTGTAGTTGTGGGCAGTGTATTTGTGTGGCAGTGTTCTTGTGTGCCAATGTATTTGTGGGCAGTGTATTTCTGTGGCAGAGTATTAGTGTGGCAGTGTAATTGTGTGGCAGTGTACTTGTATGGCAGTGTACTTGTGTGGCAGTGCACTTGTGTGGCAGTGTATTTGTGGGGCAGTGTACATGTGGCAGTGTATTTGTGTGACAGTGTACTTGTGTGGCAGTGTACTTGTGTGGCAGTGTACTTGTGTGGCAGTATATTTGTGTGGCAGTGTACTTGCCTGGCAGTGTACTTGCGTGGAAGTGTATTTGTGTGGAAGCGTATTATGTGGCAGTGTATTTGAGTGGCAGTGTATATTTGTGACAGTGTACATGTGTGGCAGTGTATATATGTGGCAGTGCACTTGTGTGAAAGTGTACTTGTGTGGCAGTGTACTTGTGTGGCAGTGTACTTGTGTGGCAGTGTATTTGTGGGCAGTGTATTTGTGGGCAGTGTACTTGTGTGGCAGTGTACTTGTGTGGCAGTGTTCTTGTGTGGCAGTGTACTTGTGTGGCAGGGTATTTGTCTGAAAGTGTATTTGTGTGGCAGTCTACTTGTGTGGCAGAGTATTTGTGTGGATGTTTACTTGTGTAGCAGTGTACTTGTGTGGCAGTGTATTTTTGGGCAGTGTTCTTGTGTGGCAGTGTACTTGTGTGGCAGTGTACTTGTGTGGCAGTGTACTTGTGTGGCAGTGTATTGTGTGGCAATGTATTTGTGGGCAGAGTATTTGTGCGGCAGTGTTTTTGTGTGGCAGTGTATTTGTGTGGCAGTGTATTTGCATGGCAGTGTACTTGAGTGGCAGTGTAGTTGTGTGGCAGTGTAGTTGTGTTGCAGTGTATTTGTGTGCCAGTGTATTTGTGAGACAGTGTATTTGTTTGGCAGTGTATTTGTTTGGCAGTGTACTTGTGTGGCAGTGTATTTGTGTGGCAGTGTATTTGTGTGGCAGTGTACTTGTGTGGCAGTGTATTTGTGTGGCAGTGTATTTGTGAGGCAGTGTATTTGTGTGGCAGTGTATTTGTGTGGCAGTGTATTTGTGTGACAGTGTATTTGTGTGGCAGTGTATTTGTGTGGCAGTGTATTTGTGTGGCAGTGTATTTGTGTGGCAGTGTACTTGTGTGGCAGTGTACTTGTGTGGCAGTGTATTTGTGTGGCAGTGTATTTGTGTGGCAGTGTATTTGTGTGGCAGTGTACTTGCGTGGCAGTGTATTTGAGTGGCAGTGTATTTTTGTGACAGTGTACTTGTGTGGCAGTGTATATATATATGGCAGTGCACCTGTGTGGCAGTGTACTTGTGTGGCAGTGTATTTGTGTGGCAGTGTATTTGTGTGGCATTGCACTTGTGTGGCAGTGCACTTGTGTGGCAGTGTATTTGTGTGGCAGTGTATTTGTGTGGCAGTGTATTTATGTGGGAGTGTATTTGTGTGGCAGTGTATTTGTGTGGCAGTGTATTTGTGTGGCAGTGCGTTTGTGGGCAGTGTACTTGTGTGCTAGTGTATTTGAGTGGCAGTGTATTTTTTTGACAGTGTACTTGTGTGGCAGTGTATTTCTGTGGCAGTGTTCTTGTGCGGCAGTGTACTTGTGTGGCAGGGTATTTGTGTGGAAGTTTACTTGTGTAGCAGTGGACTTGAGTGGCAGTGTATTTGTGGGCAGTATATTTTTCTGGCAGTGTACTTGTGTGGCAGTGTAGTTGTGTGCCAGTGTATGTGTGTGCCAGTGTATTTGTGTGGCAGTATGCTTGTGTGGCAGTGTATTTGTGGGCAGTGCATTTGTGTGGCAGTGTATTTGTGTGGCAGTGTACTTGTGTGGCAGTGTATTTGTGTGACAGTGTAGTTGTGGGCAGTGTAGTTGTGGGCAGTGTATTTGTGTGGCAGTGTTCTTGTGTGCCAATGTATTTGTGGGCAGTGTATTTCTGTGGCAGAGTATTAGAGTGGCAGTGTAATTGTGTGGCAGTGTACTTGTATGGCAGTGTACTTGTGTGGCAGTGCACTTGTGTGGCAGTGTATTTGTGGGGCAGTGTACATGTGGCAGTGTATTTGTGTGACAGTGTACTTGTGTGGCAGTGTACTTGTGTGGCAGTGTACTTGTGTGGCAGTGTATTTGTGTGGCAGTGTACTTGTCTGGCAGTGTACTTGCGTGGAAGTGTATTTGTGTGGAAGCGTATTATGTGGCAGTGTATTTGAGTGGCAGTGTATATTTGTGACAGTGTACATGTGTGGCAGTGTATATATGTGGCAGTGCACTTGTGTGAAAGTGTACTTGTGTGGCAGTGTACTTGTGTGGCAGTGTACTTGTGTGGCAGTGTATTTGTGGGCAGTGTATTTGTGGGCAGTGTACTTGTGTGGCAGTGTACTTGTGTGGCAGTGTTCTTGTGTGGCAGTGTACTTGTGTGGCAGGGTATTTGTCTGAAAGTGTATTTGTGTGGCAGTCTACTTGTGTGGCAGAGTATTTGTGTGGATGTTTACTTGTGTAGCAGTGTACTTGTGTGGCAGTGTATTTTTGGGCAGTGTTCTTGTGTGGCAGTGTACTTGTGTGGCAGTGTACTTGTGTGGCAGTGTACTTGTGTGGCAGTGTATTGTGTGGCAATGTATTTGTGGGCAGAGTATTTGTGCGGCAGTGTTTTTGTGTGGCAGTGTATTTGTGTGGCAGTGTATTTGTGTGGCAGTGTATTTGTGTGGCAGTGTACTTGTGTGGCAATGAATTTGTGAGGCAGTGTATTTGTGTGGCTGTGTACTTGTGTGATAATGCAATTGTGTGACAGTGTATTGAGTGGCAGTGTATTTGTGTGGCAGTTTATTTGTGTGGCAGTGTACTTGTGTGGCAGTGTATGTGTGTGCCAGTGTATTTGTGTGGCAGTATGCTTGTGTGGCAGTGTATTTGTGGGCAGTGCATTTGTGTGGCAGTGTATTTGTGTGGCAGTGTACTTGTGTGGCAGTGTATTTGTGTGACAGTGTAGTTCTGGGCAGTATAGTTGTGGGCAGTGTATTTGTGTGGCAGTGTACTTGTGTGCCAATGTATTTGTGGGCAGTGTATTTGTGTGGCAGAGTATTAGTGTGGCAGTGTAATTGTGTGGCAGTGTACTTGTATGGCAGTGTACTTGTGTGGCAGTGCACTTGAGTGGCAGTGTATTTGTGTGGCAGTGTACATGTGGCAGTGTATTTGTGTGACAGTGTACTTGTGTGGCAGTGTACTTGTGTGGCAGTGTACTTGTGTGGCAGTGTATTTGTGTGGCAGTGTACTTGTCTGGCAGTGTACTTGCGTGGAAGTGTATTTGTGTGGCAGCGTATTATGTGGCAGTGTATTTGAGTGGCAGTGTATTTTTGTGACAGTGTACATGTGTGGCAGTGTATATATGTGGCAGTGCACTTGTGTGAAAGTGTACTTGTGTGGCAGTGTTCTTGTGTGGCAGTGTACTTGTGTGGCAGTGTTCTTGTGTGGCAGTGTACTTGTGTGGCAGGGTATTTGTCTGAAAGTGTATTTGTGTGGCAGTCTACTTGTGTGGCAGAGTATTTGTGTGGATGTTTACTTGTGTAGCAGTGTACTTGTGTGGCAGTGTATTTTTGGGCAGTGTTCTTGTGTGGCAGTGTACTTGTGTGGCAGTGTACTTGTGTGGCAATGTATTTGTGGGCAGAGTATTTGTGTGGCAGTGTTTTTGTGTGGCAGTGTACTTGTGTGGCAGTGTACTTGTGTGGCAGTGTATTTGAGTGCCAGAATATTTGTGTGGCAGTGTACTTGTGTGACAGTGTATTTGTGGGCAGTGTAGTTGTGGCCAGTGTACTTGTGTGACAGTGTATTTGTAGGCAGTGTACTTGTGTGGCAGTGTATTTGTGTGCCAGTGTATTTGTGTGCCAGTGTATTTGTGTGACAGTGTATTTGTGGGCAGTGTATTTGTGGGCAGTGTATTTGTGTGGCACTGTATTTGTGTGGCAGTGTATTTGTGTGGCAGTGCACTTGTGTGGCAGTGTACTTGTGTGGCAGTGTACTTGTGTGGCAGTGTACTTGTATGGCAGTGAACTTGTGTGGCAGTGTACTTGTGTTGCAGTGTATTTGTGTGCCAGTGTATATGTGTGGCAGTGTATATGTGTGCCAGTGTATGTATGGCAGTGTATGTGTGTGGCAGTGTATATGTGTGGCAGTGTACTTGTGTGGCAGTGCATTTGTGCGGCAGTGTACTTCTGTGGCAATGCATTTGAGTGGCAGTGTATTTGTGGGCAGTGCATTTGTGTGGTAGTGCACTTGTATGGCAGTGTACTTCTGTGGCAGTGTACCTGTGTGGCAGTGTATCTGAGTGGCAGTGTATTTTTGTGGCAGTGTATTTGTGTGGCAGTGTATTTGTGTGGCAGTGTATTTGTGTGGCAGTGTATTTGTGTGGCAGTGTTCTTGAGTGGCAGTGTATTTGTTTGGCAGTGTATTTGTGTGGCAGTGTATTTGTGCGGCAGTGTATTTGTGTGGCAGTGTATTTGTGTGGCAATGTATTTGTGTGGCAGTGTATTTGTGAGGCAGTGTATTTGTGTGGCAGTGTATTTGTGTGGCAGTGTATTTGTGTGGCAGTGTATTTGCATGGCAGTGTACTTGAGTGGCAGTGTAGTTGTGTGGCAGTGTAGTTGTGTTGCAGTGTATTTGTGTGCCAGTGTATTTGTGAGACAGTGTATTTGTTTGGCAGTGTATTTGTTTGGCAGTGTACTTGTGTGGCAGTGTATTTGTGTGGCAGTGTATTTGTGTGGCAGTGTACTTGTGTGGCAGTGTATTTGTGTGGCAGTGTATTTGTGAGGCAGTGTATTTGTGTGGCAGTGTATTTGTGTGGCAGTGTATTTGTGTGACAGTGTATTTGTGTGGCAGTGTATTTGTGTGGCAGTGTATTTGTGTGGCAGTGTATTTGTGTGGCAGTGTACTTGTGTGGCAGTGTACTTGTGTGGCAGTGTATTTGTGTGGCAGTGTATTTGTGTGGCAGTGTATTTGTGTGGCAGTGTACTTGCGTGGCAGTGTATTTGAGTGGCAGTGTATTTTTGTGACAGTGTACTTGTGTGGCAGTGTATTTGTGTGGCAGTGTATTTGTGTGGCAGTGTATTTGTGTGGCAGTGTACTTGCGTGGCAGTGTATTAGAGTGGCAGTGTATTTTTGTGGCAGTGTACTTGTGTGGCAGTGTATTTGTGTGGCAGTGTATTTTTGTGGCAGTGCACTTGTGTGGCAGTGCACTTGTGTGGCAGTGTATTTGTGTGGCAGTGTATTTGTGTGGCAGTGTATTTATGTGGGAGTGTATTTGTGTGGCAGTGTATTTGTGTGGCAGTGTATTTGTGTGGCAGTGCATTTGTGGGCAGTGTATTGTGTGCTAGTGTATTTGAGCGGCAGTGTATTTTTTTGACAGTGTACTTGTGTGGCAGTGTATTTCTGTGGCAGTGTTCTTGTGCGGCAGTGTACTTGTGTGGCAGGGTATTTGTGTGGAAGTTTACTTGTGTAGCAGTGGACTTGAGTGGCAGTGTATTTGTGGGCAGTGTATTTTTGTGGCAGTGTACTTGTGTGGCAGTGTAGTTGTGTGCCAGTGTATGTGTGTGCGAGTGTATTTGTGTTGCAGTATGCTTGTGTGGCAGTGTATTTGTGGGCAGTGCATTTGTGTGGCAGTGTATTTGTGTGGCAGTGTACTTGTGTGGCAGTGTATTTGTGTGACAGTGTAGTTGTGGGCAGTGTAGTTGTGGGCAGTGTATTTGTGTGGCAGTGTACTTGTGTGCAAATGTATTTGTGGGCAGTGTATTTGTGTGGCAGAGTATTAGTGTGGCAGTGTAATTGTGTGGCAGTGTACTTGCATGGCAGTGTACTTGTGTGGCAGTGCACTTGTGTGGCAGTGTATTTGTGTGGCAGTGTACATGTGGCAGTGTATTTGTGTGACAGTGTATTTGTGTGGCAGTGTACTTGTGTGGCAGTGTACTTGTGTGGCAGTGTATTTGTGTGGCAGTGTACTTGTCTGGCAGTGTACTTGCGTGGAAGTGTATTTGTGTGGAAGCATATTATGTGGCAGTGTATTTGAGTGGCAGTGTATTTTTGTGACAGTGTACATGTGTGGCAGTGTACTTGTGTGGCAGTGTACTTGTGTGGCAATGTATTTGTGGGCAGAGTATTTGTGCGGCAGTGTTTTTGTGTGGCAGTGTATTTGTGTGGCAGTGTATTTGTGTGGCAGTGTATTTGTGTGGCAGTGTACTTGTGTGGCAATGAATTTGTGAGGCAGTGTATTTGTGTGGCTGTGTACTTGTGTGATAATGCAATTGTGTGACAGTGTATTGAGTGGCAGTGTATTTGTGTGGCAGTTTACTTGTGTGGCAGTGTACTTGTGTGGCAGTGTATGTGTGTGCCAGTGTATTTGTGTGGCAGTATGCTTGTGTGGCAGTGTATTTGTGGGCAGTGCATTTGTGTGGCAGTGTATTTGTGTGGCAGTGTACTTGTGTGGCAGTGTATTTGTGTGACAGTGTAGTTCTGGGCAGTGTAGTTGTGGGCAGTGTATTTGTGTGGCAGTGTACTTGTGTGCCAATGTATTTGTGGGCAGTGTATTTGTGTGGCAGAGTATTAGTGTGGCAGTGTAATTGTGTGGCAGTGTACTTGTATGGCAGTGTACTTGTGTGGCAGTGCACTTGTGTGGCAGTGTATTTGTGTGGCAGTGTACATGTGGCAGTGTATTTGCGTGACAGTGTACTTGTGTGGCAGTGTACTTGTGCGGCAGTGTACTTGTGTGGCAGTGTATTTGTGTGGCAGTGTACTTGTCTGGCAGTGTACTTGCGTGGAAGGGTATTTGTGTGGCAGCGTATTATGTGGCAGTGTATTTGAGTGGCAGTGTATTTTTGTGACAGTGTACATGTGTGGCAGTGTATATATGTGGCAGTGCACTTGTGTGAAAGTGTACTTGTGTGGCAGTGTACTTGTGTGGCAGGGTATTTGACTGAAAGTGTATTTTTGTGGCAGTCTACTTGTGTGGCAGAGTATTTGTGTGGATGTTTACTTGTGTAGCAGTGTACTTGTGTGGCAGTGTATTTTTGGGCAGTGTTTTGTGTGGCAGTGTACTTGTGTGGCAGTGTACTTGTGTGGCAATGTATTTGTGGGCAGAGTATTTGTGTGGCAGTGTTTTTGTGTGGCAGTGTACTTGTGTGGCAGTGTACTTGTGTGGCAGTGTATTTGAGTGCCAGAATATTTGTGTGGCAGTGTACTTGTGTGACAGTGTATTTGTGGGCAGTGTAGTTGTGGCCAGTGTACTTGAGTGACAGTGTATTTGTGGGCAGTGTACTTGTGTGGCAGTGTATTTGTGTGCCAGTGTATTTGTGTGCCAGTGTATTTGTGTGACAGTGTATTTGTGGGCAGTGTATTTGTGGGCAGTGTATTTGTGTGACACTGTATTTGTGTGGCAGTGTATTTGTGTGGCAGTGTACTTGTGTGGCAGTGTACTTGTATGGCAGTGAACTAGTGTGGCAGTGTACTTGTGTTGCAGTGTATTTGTGTGCCAGTGTATATGTGTGGCAGTGTATATGTGTGGCAGTGTATGTGTGGCAGTGTATGTGTGGCAGTGTATATGTGTGGCAGTGTATATGTGTGGCAGTGTACTTGTGTGGCAGTGCATTTGTGCGGCAGTGTACTTCTGTGGCAATGCATTTGAGTGGCAGTGTATTTGTGGGCAGTGCATTTGTGTGGTAGTGCACTTGTATGGCAGTGTACCTCTGTGGCAGTGTACCTGTGTGGCAGTGTACCTGAGTGGCAGTGTATTTTTGTGGCAGTGTATTTGTGTGGCAGTGTATTTGTGTGGCGGTGTATTTGTGTGGCAGTGTATTTGTGTGGCAGTGTTATTGAGTGGCAGTGTATTTGTGTGGCAGAGTATTTGTGTGGCAGTGTATTTGTGCGGCAGTGTATTTGTGTGGCAGTGTATTTGTGTGGCAGTGTATTTGTTAGGCAGTGTATTTGTGTGGCAGTGTATTTGTGTGGCAGTGTATTTGTGTGGCAGTGTATTTGCATGGCAATGTACTTGAGTGGCAGTGTAGTTGTGTGGCAGTGTAGTTGTGTTGCAGTGTATTTGTGTGCCAGTGTATTTGTGTGACAGTGTATTTGTTTGGCAGTGTATTTGTTTGGCAGTGTACTTGTGTGGCAGTGTATTTGTGTGGCAGTGTATTTGTGTGGCAGTGTACTTGTGTGGCAGTGTATTTGTGTGGCAGTGTATTTGTGAGGCAGTGTATTTGTGTGGCAGTGTATTTGTGTGGCAGTGTATTTGTGTGACAGTGTATTTGTGTGGCAGTGTATTTGTGTGGCAGTGTATTTGTGTGGCAGTGTACTTGTGTGGCAGTGTACTTGTGTGGCAGTGTATTTGTGTGGCAGTGTATTTGTGTGGCAGTGTATTTGTGTGGCAGTGTATTTGTGTGGCAGTGTACTTGCGTGGCAGTGTATTTGAGAGGCAGTGTATTTTTGTGACAGTGTACTTGTGTGGCAGTGTATATATATATGGCAGTGCACCTGTGTGGCAGTGTACTTGTGTGGCAGTGTATTTGTGTGGCAGTGTATTTGTGTGGCAGTGCACTTGTGTGGCAGTGCACTTGTGTGGCAGTGTATTTGTGTGGCAGTGTATTTGTGTGGCTGTGTATTTATGTGGGAGTGTATTTGTGTGGCAGTGTATTTGTGTGGCAGTGTATTTGTGTGGCAGTGCATTTGTGGGCAGTGTACTTGTGTGCTAGTGTATTTGAGTGGCAGTGTATTTTTTTGACAGTGTACTTGTCTGGCAGTGTATTTCTGTGGCAGTGTTCTTGTGCGGCAGTTAACTTGTGTGGCAGGGAATTTGTGTGGAAATTTACTTGTGTAGCAGTGGACTTGAGTGGCAGTGTATTTGTGGGCAGTGTATTTTTGTGGCAGTGTACTTGTGTGGCAGTGTAGTTGTGTGCCAGTGTATGTGTGTGCCAGTGTATTTGTGTGGCAGTATGCTTGTGTGGCAGTGTACT
This sequence comes from Somniosus microcephalus, assembly GCF_052327205.1. NCBI lineage: Eukaryota > Metazoa > Chordata > Chondrichthyes > Squaliformes > Somniosidae > Somniosus > Somniosus microcephalus. Next base: position 244,071,781 of record NC_140990.1, on the reverse strand, counting down.
TGTGTGGCAGTGTATTTGAGTGCCAGAATATTTGTGTGGCAGAGAACATGTGTGCCAGTGTATTTGTGTGGCAGTGTACTTGTGTGGCATGGTAATTGTGTGGCAGTGTATTTGTGTGCCAGTGTACTTGTGTGCCAGTGTATTTGTGGGGCAGTTTATTTGTGCGGCAGTGTATTTGTGTCGCAGTGTATTTGTGTGCCAGTGTATTTGTGTGGCAGTGTATTTGTGTGGCAGTGTACTTGTGTGCCAGTGTACTTGTGTGGCAGTGTACCTCTGTGGCAGTGTACTTGTGTGGCAGCGTATTTGTGTGACAGTGTACTTGTGTGGCAGTGTACTTGTGTGGCAGTGTACTTATGTGCCAGTGTACATGTGTGGCAGTGTACTTGTGTGCCAGTGTATTTGATTGCCTGTGTACTTGTGTGCCAGTGTATTTGTGAGGCAGTGTACTTGTGTGGCAATGTACTGGTGTGCCAGTGTATTTGTGTGGCAGTGTACCTGTGTGGCAGAGAACATGTGTGCCAGTGTATTTGTGTGGCAGTGTACTTGTGTGGCATGGTAATTGTGTGGCAGTGTATTTGTGTGCCAGTGTACTTGTGTGCCAGTGTATTTGTGGGGCAGTTTATTTGTGTGGCAGTGTATTTGTGTCGCAGTGTATTTGTGTGCCAGTGTATTTGTGTGGCAGTGTATTTTTGTGGCAGTGTATTTGTGTGGCAGTGTATTTGTGTGGCAGTGTATTTGTGTGGCAGTGTATTTGTTTGGCAGTGTATTTGTGTGGCAGTGTATTTGTGTGGCAGTGTATTTGTGTGGCAGTGTACTTGTGTGCCAGTGTACTTGTGTGCCAGTGTATTTGTGGGCAGTGTATTTGTGGGCAGTGTATTTGTGTGGCAGTGTATTTGTGTCACGGTATATTTGTGTGCCAGTGTATTTGTGTGTCAGTGTACTTGTGTGCCAGTGAATTTGTGGGAAGTGTATTTGTGTTGCAGTGTAATTGTGGGCAGTGGATATGTGTGACAGTGTATATGTCTGGCACTGTATTTGTGTGGCAGAATGCTTGTGTGTCTGTGTGTTTATGTGGCAGTGTACTTGTGTGGTAATGTACTTGTGTGGCAGTGTATTTGCGAGGCAGTGTATATGTGTGGCAGTGTACTTGTGTGACAGTGTACTTGTGTGGCAGTCTATTAGTGTGGCAGTGTATTTGTGTGGCAGTGTGCTTGTGTTACAGTGTATTGTGTTGCAGTGTATTTGTGTGGCAGTGTACCTCTGTGGCATTTTACTTGTGCGCCAGTGTATTTGTATGGCACTGTAGTTGAGAGTCAGTGAATTTGTGTGGCAGTGTAATTGTTTGCAAGTGTAGCTGTGTAGCAGTGTATTTGTGTGGCAGTGTATTTGTGTGGCAGTGTATATGTGTGGCAGTGTATTTGTGTGACAGTGTACTTGTGTGGCAGTGTACTTGTGTGCCAGTGTACTTCTGTGCCAGTTTATTTGTGGGCAGTGTATTTGTGTTGCAGTGTAATTGTGGGCAGTGCATATGTGTGACAGTGTACTTGTGTGGCAGTGTACTTGTGTGGCAGTGTATTTGTGTGACCGTGTACTTGTGTGGCAGTATACTTGTGTGGCAGTGTATTTGTGTGTCAGTGCACTTGTTTGGCATTGTATTTCTGTGCCAATGTATTTGTTGGCAGTGTATTTGTGTGGCAGTATATTTGTGTGACAGTGTACATGTGTGGCAATGTACTTGTGTGCCAGTGTACTTGTGCGGCAGTGTACATGTGTGCCAGTGTATTTGAGTGCCAGTGTACTTGTGTGCCAGTGTATTTGTGTGGCATTGTACTTGTGTGACAGTCTATCTGTGTGGCAGTGTGCTTGTGTGGCAGTGAACTTGTGTGGCAGTGCATTTTTGTGCCAGTGTACTTTTGCAGCAGTGTATTTGTGTGGCAGTGTAAATGTCTGGTAGTGTATTTGTGTGGCAGTGTACTTGTGTGGCAGTGTATATGGTTGGCAGTGTACTTGCATGTCAGTGTAATTGTGTGTTAGTGTACTTGTGTGCCAGTGTACTTGTGTGCCAGTGTATTTGTGGGCAGTGTACTTGTGTGGCAGTGTATTTTTGTCACAGTATATTTGTGTGGCAGTGTACTTGTGTGCCAGTGTAATTCAGTGGCAGTGTATATGTGTGCCAGTGTAGTGGTGTGGCTGTGAACATGTGTGGCAGTGAACATGTGTGCCAGTGTATTGGTGTGGCAGTGTATTTGTGTGGAAGTTCACTATTGTGCCAGTGCATTGTTTGGCAGTGAACTTGTGTGGCAGTGAACATGTGTGCCAGTATATTTGTGTTACACTCTACATGTGTGGCAGTGTACTTGTGTGGAAGTGAACATATGTGCCAGTGTATTTGTGTTGCAGTGTTTTTGTGTGGCAGTGTATTGCGTGGGAGTGAACTTGTGTGCCATTTTATTTGTGTGGCAGTGTATTTGCATGGCAGTGCACCTGTGTGGCAGTGTCTTTGCGTGGCAGTGTATTTGCGTGGCAGTGTATTTGTGTGGCAGTTTATTTGTGTGGCCGTGTATTTGTATGGCAGTGCACTTTTGTGGCAGTGTACTTGGGTGGCCATGTACTTGTGTGGCAGTGTATTTGGTTTGCTGTGTACTTGTGTGGCAGTGTAGTTGTATCGCAGTGTATTTGTGTGTCAGTGTAATTGTGTGCCAGTGTATTTGTGTGGCAGTGTACTTGTGTACCAGTGTATTTGCATGCCAGTGTACTTGTGTGCCAGTGTATTTGTGGGCAGCGTATTTGTGTCAGTGTATTTGTGTCACACTATATTGGGTGCCAGTGTATTTGTGTGCCAGTGTATTTGTGGGCAGTGTATTTGTGTGGCAGTATATATGTGTGGCAGTGTACTTGTGTGCCAGTGTACTTGATTGCCAGTGTACATTTGTGCCAGTTTGTTTGTGTGGCAGTGTACTTGTGTGCCAGTGTATTTGTGGGCAGTGTAATGGTGTCGCAGTGTATTTGTGTCGCAGTATATTGAGTGGCAGTCTACTTGTGTGCCAGTGTATTTGATTGCCAATGTACTTGTGTGCCAGTGTATTTGTGTGGCAGTGTACATGTGTGCAATGTACTTGTGTGGCAGTCTACATGTGTGGCAGTCTACTTGTGTGGCAGTCTACTTGTGTGCCAGTGTATTTGTGTGGCAGTGTATTTGTGTGTCAGTTTACTTGTGTGCCAGTGTATTTGTGGGCAGTATATTTGTGTGGCAGTGTATTTGGGTGGCAGTATACATGTGTGGCAGTGTACTTGTGTGCCAGTGTATTTGTGTGGCAGTGAACATGTTTGGCAGTCAACATAGTTGCCAGTGTATTTGTTTTGCAGTGTACTTGTTTGCCAGTGTAATTCTGTGGCAGTGTATATGTGTGCCAGTGTACGTGTGGGGCTGTGAACATGTGTGGCAGTGAACATGTGTGCCAGTGCATTGGTGTGGCAGTGTATTTGTGCGGCAGTGCACTTTTGTGCCAGTGCATTGTGTGGCAGTGTACTTGAGTGGCAGTGTAACTGTGTGGCAGTCTAAATGTGTGGCAGTGTATATGTGTTGCAGTGTAATTGTGGGCAGTGTATCTGTGCGACAGTGTACTTGTTTGGCAGTGAATTTGTGTGGCAGTGTACTTGTGTGGTAGTGTACTTGTGTGGCAGTGTATTTGTGTGGCAGTTTATTTGTGCGGCACTGTACTTGTGTGGCAGTGTACTTGTGTGGCAGTGTATTTGTGGGCAGTGTATTTGTGTGGCAGTATACTTGTGTGGCAGTGTACTTGCATGGCACTGTACTTGTGTGGAAGTGTATTTGTGTGATGGTGTACATGTGTGGCAGTGTATTTGTGTGGCAGTCTATTTGTGTGGCAGTGTACTTGTGTGGCAGTGTACATGTGTGGCAGTGTATTTGTGTGACAGTGCAATTGTGTGGCAGTGTCCTTGTGTGGCATTGTACATGTGTGGCTGTGCACTTGTGTGGCAGTGTATTTGTGTGTCAGTGTATTTGTGTGGCAGTGTCCTTGTGTGGCATTGTACATGTGTGGCTGTGCACTTGTGTGGCAGTGCACTTGTGTGGCAGTGCAATTGTGTGGCAGTGTATTTGTGTGGCAGTGTATTTGTGTGGCAGTGTATTTGTGTGGCAGTGTATTTGTGTGCCAGTGTATTTGTGTGCCAGTGTATTTGTGTGCCAGTGTATCTGTGAGGCAGTGTAGTTGTGTGACAGTGTACTTGTGTGGCAGTGTACTTGTGTGGCAGTGTACTTGTGTGGCAGTGCACTTGTGTGGCAGTGTATTTGTGTGGCAGTGTATTTGTGTGCCAGTGTATTTGTGTGCCAGTGTATCTGTGAGGCAGTGTAGTTGTGTGACAGTGTAGTTGTGTGACAGTGTAGTTGTGTGGCAGTGTACTTGTGTGCTAGTGTATTTCTGTGCTAATGTATTTGTGTGGCAGTGTATTTGTGTGGCAGTGTATAGTTGTGGCAGTGTACATGTATGGCAGTGTATTTGCGTGCCGGTGTATTTTTGCGGCAGTGTGCTTGTGTGTAAGTGTATTTGTGTGGCAGTGTAGTTGTGTGGTAGTGTATTTGTGTGCCAGTGTATTTGTGTAGCAGTGTATTTGTGTGGCAGTGTATTTGTGTGGCAGTCTATTTGTGTGGCAGTGTATTTGTGTGGCAGTGTATTTGTGTGGCAGTGTACATGTGTGGCAGTGTGTTTGTGTGAGAGTGTACTTGTGTGCCAGTGTATTTGTGTGGCAGTGTACCTCTGTGGCAGTGTATTTGTGTGGCAGTGTAACAGTATGGCAGTGTACGTGTGTGGCAGTGTATTTGTGTGGCAGTGTCCTTGTGTGGCAGTGTATTTGTGTGGCAGTGTATTTGTGTGGCAGCGTACTTGTGTGACAGTGTATTTGTGTTGCAGTGTAATTGTGGGCAGTGTATTTGTGTGATGGTGTACTTGCGTGGCAGTGTATTTGTGTGGCAGTCTATTAGTGTGGCAGTGTACTTGTGTGGCAGTGTACATGTGTGGCAGTGTATTTGTGTGGCAGTGTACTTGTGTGGCAGTGTACATGTGTGCAATGTACTTGTGTGGCAGTCTACTTGTGTGGCAGTCTACTTGTGTGGCAGTCTACTTGTGTGCCAGTGTATTTGTGTGGCAGTGTATTTGTGTGTCAGTTTACTTGTGTGCCAGTGTATTTGTGGGCTGTATATTTGTGTGGCAGTGTATTTGGGTGGCAGTATACATGTGTGGCAGTGTACTTGTGTGCCAGTGTATTTGTGTGGCAGTGAACATGTTTGGCAGTCAACATAGTTGCCAGTGTATTTGTTTTGCAGTGTAATTGTTTGCCAGTGTAATTCTGTGGCAGTGTATATGTGTGCCAGTGTACGTGTGGGGCTGTGAACATGTGTGGCAGTGAACATGTGTGCCAGTGCATTGGTGTGGCAGTGTATTTGTGCGGCAGTGCACTTTTGTGCCAGTGCATTGTGTGGCAGTGTACATGAGTGGCAGTGTAACTGTGTGGCAGTCTAAATGTGTGGCAGTGTATTTGTGTTGCAGTGTAATTGTGGGCAGTGTATCTGTGCGACAGTGTACTTGTTTGGCAGTGAATTTGTGTGGCAGTGTACTTGTGTGGTAGTGTACTTGTGTGGCAGTGTATTTGTGTGGCAGTTTATTTGTGCGGCACTGTACTTGTGTGGCAGTGTACTTGTGTGGCAGTGTATTTGTGGGCAGTGTATTTGTGTGGCAGTATACTTGTGTGGCAGTGTACTTGCATGGCACTGTACTTGTGTGGAAGTGTATTTGTGTGATGGTGTACATGTGTGGCAGTGTATTTGTGTGGCAGTCTATTTGTGTGGCAGTGTACTTGTGTGGCAGTGTACATGTGTGGCAGTGTATTTGTGTGACAGTGCAATTGTGTGGCAGTGTCCTTGTGTGGCATTGTACATGTGTGGCTGTGCACTTGTGTGGCAGTGTATTTGTGTGTCAGTGTATTTGTGTGGCAGTGTCCTTGTGTGGCATTGTACATGTGTGGCTGTGCACTTGTGTGGCAGTGCACTTGTGTGGCAGTGCAATTGTGTGGCAGTGTATTTGTGTGGCAGTGTATTTGTGTGGCAGTGTATTTGTGTGGCAGTGTATTTGTGTGCCAGTGTATTTGTGTGCCAGTGTATTTGTGTGCCAGTGTATCTGTGAGGCAGTGTAGTTGTGTGACAGTGTACTTGTGTGGCAGTGTACTTGTGTGGCAGTGTACTTGTGTGGCAGTGCACTTGTGTGGCAGTGTATTTGTGTGGCAGTGTATTTGTGTGCCAGTGTATTTGTGTGCCAGTGTATCTGTGAGGCAGTGTAGTTGTGTGACAGTGTAGTTGTGTGACAGTGTAGTTGTGTGGCAGTGTACTTGTGTGCTAGTGTATTTCTGTGCTAATGTATTTGTGTGGCAGTGTATTTGTGTGGCAGTGTATAGTTGTGGCAGTGTACATGTATGGCAGTGTATTTGCGTGCCGGTGTATTTTTGCGGCAGTGTGCTTGTGTGTAAGTGTATTTGTGTGGCAGTGTAGTTGTGTGGTAGTGTATTTGTGTGCCAGTGTATTTGTGTAGCAGTGTATTTGTGTGGCAGTGTATTTGTGTGGCAGTCTATTTGTGTGGCAGTGTATTTGTGTGGCAGTGTATTTGTGTGGCAGTGTACATGTGTGGCAGTGTGTTTGTGTGAGAGTGTACTTGTGTGCCAGTGTATTTGTGTGGCAGTGTACCTCAGTGGCAGTGTATTTGTGTGGCAGTGTAACAGTATGGCAGTGTACGTGTGTGGCAGTGAATTTGTGTGGCAGTGTCCTTGTGTGGCAGTGTATTTGTGTGGCAGTGTATTTGTGTGGCAGCGTACTTGTGTGACAGTGTATTTGTGTTGCAGTGTAATTGTGGGCAGTGTATTTGTGTGATGGTGTACTTGCGTGGCAGTGTATTTGTGTGGCAGTCTATTAGTGTGGCAGTGTACTTGTGTGGCAGTGTACATGTGTGGCAGTGTATTTGTGTGACAGTGCATTTGTGTGGCAGTGCACTTGTGTGGCAGTGTATTTGCATGGCAGTGTACTTGAGTGGCAGTGTATATGTGTGGCAGTGTACATGTGTGCTAGTGTATTTGTGTGGCAGTGTATTTGTGTAGCAGTGTACTTATGTGACAGTGTATTTGTGTGGGATTGTATTTGTGTGGGATTGTATTTGTGTGGGAGTGTATTTGTGTGGCAGTGTATTTGTGTGGCAGTGTATTTGTGTGGCAGTGTATTTGTGTGGCAGTGTATTTGTGTTGCAGTGTATCTGTGTGACAGTATACATGTGTAGCAGTGTATTTGTGTGCCAGTGTATTTGTGTGGCAGTGTATTTGTGTGGCAGTGTAGTTGTGTGGCAGTGCACTTGTGTGGCAGTGTATTTGTGTGGCAGTGTATTTGTGTTGCAGTGTATCTGTGTGACAGTATACTTGTGTGGCAGTGTATTTGTGTGCCAGTGTATTTGTGTGGCAGTGTACTTGTGTGGCAGTGTACTTGTGTGGCAGTGTACTTGTGTGGCAGTGTACTTGTGTGGCAGTGTACTTGTGTGGCAGTGTACTTGTGTGGCAGTGTATTTGTGTGCAAGTGTATTTGTGTGGCAGTGTACTTGTGTGCTAGTGTATTTGTGTGGCAGTGTACTTGCATGCTAGTGTATTTGTGTGGCAGTGCATTTGTGTGGCAGTGTATTTGTGTGGCAGTGTATTTGTGTGCTAGTGTATTTGTGTGCCAGTGTATTTGTGTGCCAGTGTATCTGTGAGGCAGCGTAGTTGTGTGCTAGTGTATTTGTGTGCTAGTGTATTTGTGTGCCAGTGTATTTGTGTGGCAATGTATTTGTGGGCAGTGTACTTGTGTAGCAGTGTATTTGTGTGCCAGTGTATTTGTGTGGCAGTGTATTTGTGTGGCAGTGTAGTTGTGTGGCAGTGCACTTGTGTGGCAGTGTATTTGTGTGGCAGTATATTTGTGTTGCAGTGTATCTGTGTGACAGTATACTTGTGTGGCAGTGGTTTGTGTGGCAGTGTAACTGTGTGGCAGTGTACATGTGTGGCAGTGTACTTGTGTGGCGGTGTAATTGTGTGGCAGTGTATTTGTGTGGCAGTGTACTTGTGTGGCATTGTATTTGTGTGGCAGTATATTTTTGTGGCAGTGCACTTGTATGGCAGTGTATTTGTATGGCAGTGTATTTGTGTGGCAGTGTATTTGTGTGGCAGTGTACTTGTGTGGCAGTGCATTTGTGTGGCAGTGTACTTGTGTGGCAGTGTACATGTGTGCAATGTACTTGTGTGGCAGTCTACTTGTGTGGCAGTCTACTTGTGTGGCAGTCTACTTGTGTGCCAGTGTATTTGTGTGGCAGTGTATTTGTGTGTCAGTTTACTTGTGTGCCAGTGTATTTGTGGGCAGTATATTTGTGTGGCAGTGTATTTGGGTGGCAGTATACATGTGTGGCAGTGTACTTGTGTGCCAGTGTATTTGTGTGGCAGTGAACATGTTTGGCAGTCAACATAGTTGCCAGTGTATTTGTTTTGCAGTGTACTTGTTTGCCAGTGTAATTCTGTGGCAGTGTATATGTGTGCCAGTGTACGTGTGGGGCTGTGAACATGTGTGGCAGTGAACATGTGTGCCAGTGCATTGGTGTGGCAGTGTATTTGTGCGGCAGTGCACTTTTGTGCCAGTGCATTGTGTGGCAGTGTACTTGAGTGGCAGTGTAACTGTGTGGCAGTCTAAATGTGTGGCAGTGTATTTGTGTTGCAGTGTAATTGTGGGCAGTGTATCTGTGCGACAGTGTACTTGTTTGGCAGTGAATTTGTGTGGCAGTGTACTTGTGTGGTAGTGTACTTGTGTGGCAGTGTATTTGTGTGGCAGTTTATTTGTGCGGCAGTGTACTTGTGTGGCAGTGTACTTGTGTGGCAGTGTACTTGTGTGGCAGTGTATTTGTGGGCAGTGTATTTGTGTGGCAGTATACTTGTGTGGCAGTGTACTTGCATGGCACTGTACTTGTGTGGAAGTGTATTTGTGATGGTGTACATGTGTGGCAGTGTATTTGTGTGGCAGTCTATTTGTGTGGCAGTGTACTTGTGTGGCAGTGTACATATGTGGCAGTGTATTTGTGTGACAGTGCAATTGTGTGGCAGTGTCCTTGTGTGGCATTGTACATGTGTGGCTGTGCACTTGTGTGGCAGTGTATTTGTGTGTCAGTGTATTTGTGTGGCAGTGTCCTTGTGTGGCATTGTACATGTGTGGCTGTGCACTTGTGTGGCAGTGCACTTGTGTGGCAGTGCACTTGTGTGGCAGTGCAATTGTGTGGCAGTGTATTTGTGTGGCAGTGTATTTGTGTGGCAGTGTATTTGTGTGGCAGTGTATTTGTGTGGCAGTGTATTTGTGTGCCAGTGTATTTGTGTGCCAGTGTATCTGTGAGGCAGTGTAGTTGTGTGACAGTGTACTTGTGTGGCAGTGTACTTGTGTGGCAGTGTACTTGTGTGGCAGTGCACTTGTGTGGCAGTGTATTTGTGTGGCAGTGTATTTGTGTGCCAGTGTATTTGTGTGCCAGTGTATCTGTGAGGCAGTGTAGTTGTGTGACAGTGTAGTTGTGTGACAGTGTAGTTGTGTGGCAGTGTACTTGTGTGCTAGTGTATTTCTGTGCTAATGTATTTGTGTGGCAGTGTATTTGTGTGGCAGTGTATAGTTGTGGCAGTGTACATGTATGGCAGTGTATTTGCGTGCCGGTGTATTTTTGCGGCAGTGTGCTTGTGTGTAAGTGTATTTGTGTGGCAGTGTAGTTGTGTGGTAGTGTATTTGTGTGCCAGTGTATTTGTGTAGCAGTGTATTTGTGTGGCAGTGTATTTGTGTGGCAGTCTATTTGTGTGGCAGTGTATTTGTGTCGCAGTGTATTTGTGTGGCAGTGTACATGTGTGGCAGTGTGTTTGTGTGAGAGTGTACTTGTGTGCCAGTGTATTTGTGTGGCAGTGTACCTCTGTGGCAGTGTATTTGTGTGGCAGTGTAACAGTATGGCAGTGTATGTGTGTGGCAGTGTATTTGTGTGGCAGTGTCCTTGTGTGGCAGTGTATTTGTGTGGCAGTGTATTTGTGTGGCAGCGTACTTGTGTGACAGTGTATTTGTGTTGCAGTGTAATTGTGGGCAGTGTATTTGTGTGATGGTGTACTTGCGTGGCAGTGTATTTGTGTGGCAGTCTATTAGTGTGGCAGTGTACTTGTGTGGCAGTGCACATGTGTGGCAGTGTATTTGTGTGACAGTGCATTTGTGTGGCAGTGCACTTGTGTGGCAGTGTATTTGCATGGCAGTGTACTTGAGTGGCAGTGTATATGTGTGGCAGTGTACATGTGTGCTAGTGTATTTGTGTGGCAGTGTATTTGTGTAGCAGTGTACTTATGTGACAGTGTATTTGTGTGGGATTGTATTTGTGTGGGATTGTATTTGTGTGGGAGTGTATTTGTGTGGCAGTGTATTTGTGTGGCAGTGTATTTGTGTGGCAGTGTATTTGTGTGGCAGTGTATTTGTGTGGCAGTGTATTTGTGTTGCAGTGTATCTGTGTGACAGTATACATGTGTAGCAGTGTATTTGTGTGCCAGTGTATTTGTGTGGCAGTGTATTTGTGTGGCAGTGTAGTTGTGTGGCAGTGCACTTGTGTGGCAGTGTATTTGTGTGGCAGTGTATTTGTGTTGCAGTGTATCTGTGTGACAGTATACTTGTGTGGCAGTGTATTTGTGTGCCAGTGTATTTGTGTGGCAGTGTATTTGTGTGGCAGTGCACTTGTGTGGCAGTGTATTTGTGTGGCAGTGTATTTGTGTTGCAGTGTATCTGTGTGGCAGTGTATTTGTGTGGCAGTGTATTTGTGTGGCAGTGTATTTGTGTGGCAGTGTAACTGTGTGGCAGTGCACTTGTGTGGCAGTGTATTTGTGTGGCAGTGTATTTGTGTTGCAGTGTATCTGTGTGACAGTATACTTGTGTGGCAGTGCATTTGTGTGGCAGTGTAACTGTGTGGCAGTGTACATGTGTGGCAGTGTACTTGTGTGGCGGTGTACTTGTGTGGCAGTGTATTTGTGTGGCAGTGCACTTGTGTGGCAGTGTATTTGTGTGGCAGTGTATTTGTGTTGCAGTGTATCTGTGTGGCAGTGTATTTGTGTGGCAGTGTATTTGTGTGGCAGTGTATTTGTGTGGCAGTGTAACTGTGTGGCAGTGTACATGTGTGGCAGTGTATTTGTGTGGCAGTGTACTTGTGTGGCATTGTATTTGTGTGGCAGTATACTTTTGTGGCAGTGTATTTGTGTGGCAGTGTATTTGTGTGGCAGTGTACTTGTGTGGCAGTGTACTTGTGTGGCAGTGTACTTGTGTGGCAGTGTACTTGTGTGGCAGTGTACTTGTGTGGCAGTGTATTTGTGTGCAAGTGTATTTGTGTGGCAGTGTACTTGTGTGCTAGTGTATTTGTGTGGCAGTGTACTTGCATGCTAGTGTATTTGTGTGGCAGTGCATTTGTGTGGCAGTGTATTTGTGTGGCAGTGTATTTGTGTGCTAGTGTATTTGTGTGCCAGTGTATTTGTGTGCCAGTTTATCTGTGAGGCAGTGTAGTTGTGTGCTAGTGTATTTGTGTGCTAGTGTATTTGTGTGCCAGTGTATTTGTGTGGCAATGTATTTGTGGGCAGTGTACTTGTGTAGCAGTGTATTTGTGTGCCAGTGTATTTGTGTGGCAGTGTATTTGTGTGGCACTGTAGTTGTGTGGCAGTGCACTTGTGTGGCAGTGTATTTGTGTGGCAGTGTATTTGTGTTGCAGTGTATCTGTGTGACAGTATACTTGTGTGGCAGTGCATTTGTGTGGCAGTGTAACTGTGTGGCAGTGTACATGTGTGGCAGTGTACTTGTGTGGCGGTGTACTTGTGTGGCAGTGTATTTGTGTGGCAGTGTACTTGTGTGGCATTGTATTTGTGTGGCAGTATATTTTTGTGGCAGTGCACTTCTATGGCAGTGTATTTGTATGGCAGTGTATTTGTGTGGCAGTGTATTTGTGTGGCAGTGTACTTGTGTGGCAGTGCATTTGTGTGGCAGTGTACTTGTGTGGCAGTGTACTTGTGTGGCAGTGTACTTGTGTGGCAGTGTACTTGTGTGGCAGTGTACTTGTGTGGCAGTGTATTGAGTGGCAGTGTACTTGTGTGGCAGTGTATTTGTGTGGCAGTGTATATGTGTGCTGGTGTATTTGTGTGGCAGTGTACTTGTGTGCTAGTGTATTTGTGTGGCAGTGTACTTGCATGCTAGTGTATTTGCGTGGCAGTGTATTTGTGTGGCAGTGTATTTGTGTGGCTGTGTATTTGTTTGGCAGTGTATTTGTGTGGCAGTGTATTGTGTGGCAGTGCACTTGCGTGGCAGTGTATTTGTGTGGCAGTGTACTTGTGTGGTAGTGCATTTGTGTTGCAGTGAACTTGTGTGGCAGTGTATCACTGTGACAGTGTACTTGTGTGGCAGTGTATTTGTATGGCAGTGTACTTCTGTGGCAGTGTGTTTGTGTGAGGGTGTACTTGTGTGCCAGTGTATTTGTGTGGCAGTGTATTTGTGTGGCTGTGTATTTGTGTGGCAGTGTATATGTGTGGCAGCGTACTTGTGTGACAGTGTATTTGTGTTGCAGTGTGATTGTGGGCAGTGTATTTGTGTGACAGTGTACTTGCGTGGCAGTGCATTTGTGTGGCAGTGTAGTTGTGTGCCAGTGCATTTGTGTGCCAGTGTCCTTGTGTGGCAGTGCCCTTGTGTGGCAGTGTCCTTGTGTGGCTGTGTACATGTGTGGCAGTGCACTTGTGTGGCAGTGTATTTGTGTGGCAGTGTACTTCTGTAGCACTGTACATGTGCGTCAGTGCACTTGTGTGGCAGTGCATTTGTGTGGCAGTGTCCGTGTGTGGCAGTGTATTTGTGTGGTAGTGTACTTGTGTGGCATTGTATTTGTGTGGAAGTATACATTTGTGGCAGTGCACATGTATGGCAGTGTATTTGTGTGGCAGTGTATTTGTGTGGCAGTGTACATGTGTGGCAGTGCATTTGTGTTGCAGTGTAATTGTGGGTAGTGTACCTGTGTGAAAGTGTACTTGTGTGGCAGTGTACTTGTGTGGCAGTGCATTTGTATGGCAGTGTATTGTATGGCAGTGTACTTGTGTGGCAGTGTACTTGTGTGGCAGTGCACTTGTGTGGCAGTGCACTTGTGTGGCAGTGTATTTGTGTGGCAGTGTATTTGTGTGGCACTGTATTTGTGTGGCACTGTATTTGTGTGGCACTGTATTTGTGTGGCACTGTATTTGTGTAGCACTGTATTTGTGTGGCAGTGTATTTGTGTTGCAGTGTATTTGTGTGGCAGTGTATTTGTGTGCTAGTGTATTTGTGTGCCAATGTATTTGTATGGCAGTGTATTTGTGTGGCTGTGTATTTCTGTGGCAGTGTACTTGTGTGGCACTGTATTTGCATGGCAGTGTACTTGAGTGGCAGTGTACATGTATGGCAGTGTATTTGCGTGCCGGTATATTTTTGCGGCACTGTGCTTGTGTGTAAGTGTATTTGTGTGGCAGTGTAGTTTTGTGGCAGTGTACTTGTGTGGTAGTGTATTTGTGTGGCAGTGCACTTGTGTGGATGTGTATTTGCGTGGCAGTGTATTTGCATGGCAGTGTACTTGAGTGGCAGTGTACATGTGTGCTAGTGTATTTGTGTGGCAGTGTATTTGTGTAGCAGTAGTTATGTGCCAGTGTGTTTGTGTGGCAGTGTATTTGTGTAGCAGTGTACTTGTGTGGCAGTGTAGTTTTGTGGCAGTGTATTTGTGTGACAGTGTACTTGCGTGGCAGTGTATTTGCATGGCAGTGTACTTGAGTGGCAGTCTATATGTGTGGCATTGTACATGTATGGCAGTGTATTTGTGTGCCGGTGTATATTTGTGGCAATGCACATGTGTGGCTGTGTATTTGTATGGCAGTGTATATGTGTGGCAGTGCATTTGTGGGCAGTGTTTTTGTGTGGCAGTGTATTTGTGTGGCAGTGTATTTGTGTGACAGTATACTTGTGTGGCAGTGTACTTGTGTGACAGTGTATTTGTGTGGCAGTGTAGTTGTGTGGCAGTGTATTTGTGTGGCAGTGTATTTGTGAGGCAGTGTAGTTGTGTGGCAGTGTATTTGTGTGATAATGTACTTGTGTGCCTGTGTATTTATGTGGCAGTGTACCTCTGTGGCAGTGTACTTGTGTGCCAGTGTAGTTGTGTGGCAGTGTACTTGTGTGCCAGTGTAGTTGTGTGGCAGTGTACTTGTGTGCCAGTGTATTTGTGGGCAGTGTATTTGTGTGGCAGTGTATTTTAGTGGCAGTATACATGTGTGGCACTGTACTTGCATGCCAGTGTATTTGAGTGCCTGTGTAATTGTGTGACAGTGTACTTGTGTAGCAGTTTATTTGTGTGGCGGTGTACTTGTGTGGCAGTGTATTTGTGTGGCAGTGTATTTGTGTGGCAGTGTACTTGTGTGCCAATGTAATTGTATGGCAGTGTACTTGTGTGGCAGTGTACTTGGGTGCCTGTGCATTTGTGTGGCAGTTTTCTTGTGTGGCAGTGAACATGTGTGCCAGTGTATTTTTGTTGCTGTGTACTTGTGTGCCAGCGTATTGTGTGGCAGTCTACTTGTGTGGTAGTGTATTTGTGTGGCAGTATATTGTGTGGCAGTGTGTTGTGTGCCAGTGTACTTGTGTGGCAGCGTACTTGTGTGCCAGTGTATTTGTGTGGCAGTGTATTTGTGTGGCCGTGTATTTTTCTGCCAGTGTATTTGGGGGCCAGTGTATTTGTGTGCCAGTGTATATGTGTGGCGGTGCATTTGTGTGGCAGAGTACTTGTGTGGCAGTGTACTTGTGAGGCAGTGTATATGTGTGGCAGTGTACTTGTGTGGCAGTGTACTTGTGAGGCAGTGTACTTGTGAGGCAGTGTATATGTGTGGCAGTGTATTTGTGTGGCAGTGTATTTGTGTCACAGTATATTTGTGTGGCAGTATACATGTGTGGCACTGTACTTGTGTGCCAGTGTACTTGTGTGGTAGTGTACTTGTGTGCCAGTGTATTTGTATGCTAGTGTACATTTGTGCCAGTGTATTTGAGTGCCAGTGTACTTGTGTGCCAGTGTATTTGTGCGGCAGTGTACTTGTGTGGCAGTGTATTTGTGTGGCAGTCTACTTGTGTGGCAGTCTACTTGTGTGGCAGTGTACTTGTGTGGCAGTGTATTTGTGAGCAGTGTATTTGTGTGCCAGTGTATTTGTGTGAATGTGTACATTTGTGGCAGTGTACATGTGTGCTAGTGTATTTTTGTTGCAGTGTGCTTGTGTGCCAGTGTATTGTGTGGCACTGTACTTGTGTGGCAGTGAACATGTGTGCAATTATATTTGTGTTGCACTGTAGATGTGTGGCAGTGCACTTGTGTGGAAGTGAACATGTGTGGTAGTGAACATGTGTGGCTGTCAACATGTCTGCCAGTGTATTTGTTTTGCAGTGTACTTGTGTGCCAGTGTAATTCTGTGGCAGTGTATACATGTGCCAGTTTACTTGTGTGGCAGTGAACATGTGTGGCAGTGAACAAGTGTGCCAGTGTATTTGTGTGGCAGTGTATTTGTGTGGCAGTGTACTTGCGTGGCAGTGAACATGTGTGCCAGTGTATTTGTGTGGCAGTGTATTTTTGTGGCAGTGTACTTGTGTGCCAGTGTCTTTGTGTGGCTGTCTACTTTTGTGCCAATGTATTTGTGTGGCTATGTAATTGTGTGGCATTGTATTTGTATGGCAGTACACTTGTGTGGCAGTGTATTTGTGTGGCAGTGTATTTGTGTGGCAGTGTATTTGTATGGCTGTGCACTTGTGTGGCAGTGTATTTGGGTGCCAGTATACTTGTGTGGCAGTGTATTTGTGTGCCAGTGTATTTGTTTGGCAGTGTACTTTTGTACCAGTGTATTTATGTGCCAGTATACTTTTGTGCCAGTGTAATTCTGGGCAGTGTATTTGTGTGGCAGTGTATTTGTGTTGCAGTGTATTTGTGTGGCAGTGTACATGTGTGGTTGTGTACTTGTGTGCCAGTGTATGTGTGTGCCAGTGTATTTGTGGGCAGTGTGCTTGAGTGCCAGTGTACTTGTGTGGCAGTGAACATGTGTGCCAGTATATTTGTATTATACTGTACATGTGTGGCAGTCAACATGTTTGCCAGTGTATTTGTTTTGCAGTGTACGTGTTTCCAATGTAAATCTGTGGCAGTGTATATATGTGTCAGTGTACTTGTGTGCCAGTGTACTTGTGTGGCAGTGAACGTGTGTGGCAGTGAACATGTGTGCCAG
Source organism: Somniosus microcephalus (assembly GCF_052327205.1). Lineage (NCBI taxonomy): Eukaryota > Metazoa > Chordata > Chondrichthyes > Squaliformes > Somniosidae > Somniosus > Somniosus microcephalus. The sequence continues at coordinate 244,055,413 of NC_140990.1, read as the reverse complement.
TGTATTTCTGTTGCAGTGTATTTGTGTGCCAGTGTACTTGTGTGGCTGTGCACATTTGTGCCAGTGTATTTGTGTGGCAGTGTATGTGTGGGTCAGTGTACTTGTGTGGCAGTGTAGTTGTGTGGCAGTGTATTTGTGTCAGTGTATTTGTGTGACAGTTTACTTGTGTGGCCGTCTAATTGTGTACGAGTGTATTTGTGGGCAGTGTATTTGTGTGGCACTGTATTTGGTTGGCAGTGTATTTGTGTGGCTGTGTATTTGTGTGGCAGTGTATTTATGTGGCAATGTATTTGTGTGGCAGTGTATTTGTATGGCAGTGCACTTGTGTCGCAGTGTATTTGTGTGACAGTGTACTTGTGCGCAAGTGTATTTTTGTGCCAGTGTATTTGTGTGGCAGTGTACATTTGTACCAGTGTATTTGTGTGCCAGTATACTTGTGTACCAGTGTAATTGTAGGCAGTGTATTTGTGTGGCAGTGTATTTGTGTGGCAGTGTATTTGTGTGGCAGTGTATTTGTGGTCCAGTGTACTTGTGTGCCAGTGTATTTGTGTGGCAGTGTATTTTTGTGGCAGTGTACTTGTGTGGCAGCGTACCTTTGAGGAAGTGTATATGTGTCACAGTGCACTGGTGTGACAATGTACTTGTGCGGCATTGTACATGTGTGGCTGTGTATTTTTGAGGCAGTGTATTTGTGTAGCAGTGTACTTGTGTGCCAATGTATTTGTCTGGCAGTGTATTTGTGTGGCAGTGTACTTGTGTGGCAGTGTATATGTGTGGTAGTGTATTTGTGTGGTAGTGTATTTGTGTGCCAGTGTACTTGTGTGCCACTGTATTTGTGGGCAGTGTATTTGTGTGGCAGTGTATTTGTGTTGCAGTATATTTGTGTGGCAGTGTATTTGTTTGGCAGTGTACATGTGTGGCAGTGTACTTGTGTGCCAGTGTATTTGTGTGGCAGTGTACTTGAGTGCCAGTGTATTTGGGTGGCAGTGTACTTGTGTGACTGTGTATTTGTGTGGCAGTCTACTTATGTGGCAGTCTACTTGTGTAGCAGTCTACTTGTGTGGCAGTGTACTTGTGTGGCAGTGTATTTGTCAGCAGTGTATTTTTGAGCCAGTGTACATGTGTGGCAGTGTACATGTGTGGCAGTGTACATGTGTGCCAGTGTACGTGTGTGGCAGTGTACTTGTGTGGCAATGTATTTGTGTGGCAGTGTATTTGTGTGGCAATGTAATTGTGTGGCAGTGTTTTTGTATGGCAGTGCACTTGTGTGGCAGATATTTGTGTGGCAGTGTATTTGTGTCGCAGTGTATATGTGTGTCAGTGTATTTGTGTTGCAGTGTATTTGTGTGGCAGTGTATTTGTGTGGCAGTGTACATGTGTGGCAGTGTACATGTGTGGCAGTGTACTTGTGTGGCAGTGTACTTGTGTGGCAGTGTACTTGTGTGGCAGTGTACTTGTGCGCCAGTGTATTTGTGTGGCAGTGTACTTCTGTGGCAGCAATCATGTGTGGCAGTGTATTTTTGTTGCAGTGTGCTTGTGTGCCAGGGTATTGTGTGGCAGTGTACTTGTGTGGCAGTGAACATGTGTGCCAGTATATTTATGTTGCACTGTACATGTGTGGCAGTGTATTTGCGTGGCAATGTTATTGTGTGGCAGTGTATTTGTGTGGCAGTGTATTTGTGTGGCAGTGTATTTGTATGGCAGTTCACGTGTGTGGCAGTGTATTTGTGTGGCAGTGTATTTGTGTGGCAGTGTATTTGTGTGGCAGTGCACTTGTGTGGCAGTGTATTTGGTTGGCAGTGTAATTGTCTGGCAGTGTAGTTGTGTGGCAGTGTACTTCTGTACCAGTGTATTTGTGTGCCAGTGTATTTGTGTGGCAGTGTATTTGTGTGGCAGTGTATTTGTGTGGCAGTGTATTTGTATGGCAGTGCACTTGTGTGGCAGTGTATTTGGTTGGCAGTGTAATTGTCTGGCAGTGTAGTTGTGTGCCAGTGTACTTGTGTGCCAGTGTATTTGTGTGCCAGTGTATTTGTGGGCAGTGTGCTTGTGTGCCAGTGTACTTGTGTGGCAGTGAACATGTGTGCCAGTATATTTGAGTTATACTGTACATGTGTGGCAGTGTACTTGTGTGGAAGTGAACATGTGTGGCAATGAACATGTGTGGTTGTCAACATGTTTGCCAGTGTATTTGTTTTGCAGTGTACTTGTGTGCCATTGTAATTCTGTGGCAGTGTATATATGTGCCAGTGTACTTGTGTGGCAGTGAACATGTGTGGCAGTGAACATGTGTGCCAGTGTATTTGTGTTGCAGTGTATTTGTGTGCCAGTGCACTTGTGTGGCAGTGTATTTGTGTGGTAGTGTACTTGTGAGGCAGAATATATGTGGCAGTGTATTTTTGTGGCAGTGTACTTGTGTGCCAGTGTATCTGTGAGGCAGTGTAGTTGTGTGACAGTGTAGTTGTGTGACAGTGTAGTTGTGTGGCAGTGTACTTGTGTGCTAGTGTATTTCTGTGCTAATGTATTTGTGTGGCAGTGTATTTGTGTGGCAGTGTATAGTTGTGGCAGTGTACATGTATGGCAGTGTATTTGCGTGCCGGTGTATTTTTGCGGCAGTGTGCTTGTGTGTAAGTGTATTTGTGTGGCAGTGTAGTTGTGTGGTAGTGTATTTGTGTGCCAGTGTATTTGTGTAGCAGTGTATTTGTGTGGCAGTGTATTTGTGTGGCAGTCTATTTGTGTGGCAGTGTATTTGTGTGGCAGTGTATTTGTGTGGCAGTGTACATGTGTGGCAGTGTGTTTGTGTGAGAGTGTACTTGTGTGCCAGTGTATTTGTGTGGCAGTGTACCTCAGTGGCAGTGTATTTGTGTGGCAGTGTAACAGTATGGCAGTGTACGTGTGTGGCAGTGAATTTGTGTGGCAGTGTCCTTGTGTGGCAGTGTATTTGTGTGGCAGTGTATTTGTGTGGCAGCGTACTTGTGTGACAGTGTATTTGTGTTGCAGTGTAATTGTGGGCAGTGTATTTGTGTGATGGTGTACTTGCGTGGCAGTGTATTTGTGTGGCAGTCTATTAGTGTGGCAGTGTACTTGTGTGGCAGTGTACATGTGTGGCAGTGTATTTGTGTGACAGTGCATTTGTGTGGCAGTGCACTTGTGTGGCAGTGTATTTGCATGGCAGTGTACTTGAGTGGCAGTGTATATGTGTGGCAGTGTACATGTGTGCTAGTGTATTTGTGTGGCAGTGTATTTGTGTAGCAGTGTACTTATGTGACAGTGTATTTGTGTGGGATTGTATTTGTGTGGGATTGTATTTGTGTGGGAGTGTATTTGTGTGGCAGTGTATTTGTGTGGCAGTGTATTTGTGTGGCAGTGTATTTGTGTGGCAGTGTATTTGTGTGGCAGTGTATTTGTGTTGCAGTGTATCTGTGTGACAGTATACATGTGTAGCAGTGTATTTGTGTGCCAGTGTATTTGTGTGGCAGTGTATTTGTGTGGCAGTGTAGTTGTGTGGCAGTGCACTTGTGTGGCAGTGTATTTGTGTGGCAGTGTATTTGTGTTGCAGTGTATCTGTGTGACAGTATACTTGTGTGGCAGTGTATTTGTGTGCCAGTGTATTTGTGTGGCAGTGTACTTGTGTGGCAGTGTACTTGTGTGGCAGTGTACTTGTGTGGCAGTGTACTTGTGTGGCAGTGTACTTGTGTGGCAGTGTACTTGTGTGGCAGTGTATTTGTGTGCAAGTGTATTTGTGTGGCAGTGTACTTGTGTGCTAGTGTATTTGTGTGGCAGTGTACTTGCATGCTAGTGTATTTGTGTGGCAGTGCATTTGTGTGGCAGTGTATTTGTGTGGCAGTGTATTTGTGTGCTAGTGTATTTGTGTGCCAGTGTATTTGTGTGCCAGTGTATCTGTGAGGCAGCGTAGTTGTGTGCTAGTGTATTTGTGTGCTAGTGTATTTGTGTGCCAGTGTATTTGTGTGGCAATGTATTTGTGGGCAGTGTACTTGTGTAGCAGTGTATTTGTGTGCCAGTGTATTTGTGTGGCAGTGTATTTGTGTGGCAGTGTAGTTGTGTGGCAGTGCACTTGTGTGGCAGTGTATTTGTGTGGCAGTGTATTTGTGTTGCAGTGTATCTGTGTGACAGTATACTTGTGTGGCAGTGGTTTGTGTGGCAGTGTAACTGTGTGGCAGTGTACATGTGTGGCAGTGTACTTGTGTGGCGGTGTAATTGTGTGGCAGTGTATTTGTGTGGCAGTGTACTTGTGTGGCATTGTATTTGTGTGGCAGTATATTTTTGTGGCAGTGCACTTGTATGGCAGTGTATTTGTATGGCAGTGTATTTGTGTGGCAGTGTATTTGTGTGGCAGTGTACTTGTGTGGCAGTGCATTTGTGTGGCAGTGTACTTGTGTGGCAGTGTACATGTGTGCAATGTACTTGTGTGGCAGTCTACTTGTGTGGCAGTCTACTTGTGTGGCAGTCTACTTGTGTGCCAGTGTATTTGTGTGGCAGTGTATTTGTGTGTCAGTTTACTTGTGTGCCAGTGTATTTGTGGGCAGTATATTTGTGTGGCAGTGTATTTGGGTGGCAGTATACATGTGTGGCAGTGTACTTGTGTGCCAGTGTATTTGTGTGGCAGTGAACATGTTTGGCAGTCAACATAGTTGCCAGTGTATTTGTTTTGCAGTGTACTTGTTTGCCAGTGTAATTCTGTGGCAGTGTATATGTGTGCCAGTGTACGTGTGGGGCTGTGAACATGTGTGGCAGTGAACATGTGTGCCAGTGCATTGGTGTGGCAGTGTATTTGTGCGGCAGTGCACTTTTGTGCCAGTGCATTGTGTGGCAGTGTACTTGAGTGGCAGTGTAACTGTGTGGCAGTCTAAATGTGTGGCAGTGTATTTGTGTTGCAGTGTAATTGTGGGCAGTGTATCTGTGCGACAGTGTACTTGTTTGGCAGTGAATTTGTGTGGCAGTGTACTTGTGTGGTAGTGTACTTGTGTGGCAGTGTATTTGTGTGGCAGTTTATTTGTGCGGCAGTGTACTTGTGTGGCAGTGTACTTGTGTGGCAGTGTACTTGTGTGGCAGTGTATTTGTGGGCAGTGTATTTGTGTGGCAGTATACTTGTGTGGCAGTGTACTTGCATGGCACTGTACTTGTGTGGAAGTGTATTTGTGATGGTGTACATGTGTGGCAGTGTATTTGTGTGGCAGTCTATTTGTGTGGCAGTGTACTTGTGTGGCAGTGTACATATGTGGCAGTGTATTTGTGTGTCAGTGTATTTGTGTGGCAGTGTCCTTGTGTGGCATTGTACATGTGTGGCTGTGCACTTGTGTGGCAGTGCACTTGTGTGGCAGTGCACTTGTGTGGCAGTGCAATTGTGTGGCAGTGTATTTGTGTGGCAGTGTATTTGTGTGGCAGTGTATTTGTGTGGCAGTGTATTTGTGTGGCAGTGTATTTGTGTGCCAGTGTATTTGTGTGCCAGTGTATCTGTGAGGCAGTGTAGTTGTGTGACAGTGTACTTGTGTGGCAGTGTACTTGTGTGGCAGTGTACTTGTGTGGCAGTGCACTTGTGTGGCAGTGTATTTGTGTGGCAGTGTATTTGTGTGCCAGTGTATTTGTGTGCCAGTGTATCTGTGAGGCAGTGTAGTTGTGTGACAGTGTAGTTGTGTGACAGTGTAGTTGTGTGGCAGTGTACTTGTGTGCTAGTGTATTTCTGTGCTAATGTATTTGTGTGGCAGTGTATTTGTGTGGCAGTGTATAGTTGTGGCAGTGTACATGTATGGCAGTGTATTTGCGTGCCGGTGTATTTTTGCGGCAGTGTGCTTGTGTGTAAGTGTATTTGTGTGGCAGTGTAGTTGTGTGGTAGTGTATTTGTGTGCCAGTGTATTTGTGTGGCAGTCTATTTGTGTGGCAGTGTATTTGTGTCGCAGTGTATTTGTGTGGCAGTGTACATGTGTGGCAGTGTGTTTGTGTGAGAGTGTACTTGTGTGCCAGTGTATTTGTGTGGCAGTGTACCTCTGTGGCAGTGTATTTGTGTGGCAGTGTAACAGTATGGCAGTGTATGTGTGTGGCAGTGTATTTGTGTGGCAGTGTCCTTGTGTGGCAGTGTATTTGTGTGGCAGTGTATTTGTGTGGCAGCGTACTTGTGTGACAGTGTATTTGTGTTGCAGTGTAATTGTGGGCAGTGTATTTGTGTGATGGTGTACTTGCGTGGCAGTGTATTTGTGTGGCAGTCTATTAGTGTGGCAGTGTACTTGTGTGGCAGTGCACATGTGTGGCAGTGTATTTGTGTGACAGTGCATTTGTGTGGCAGTGCACTTGTGTGGCAGTGTATTTGCATGGCAGTGTACTTGAGTGGCAGTGTATATGTGTGGCAGTGTACATGTGTGCTAGTGTATTTGTGTGGCAGTGTATTTGTGTAGCAGTGTACTTATGTGACAGTGTATTTGTGTGGGATTGTATTTGTGTGGGATTGTATTTGTGTGGGAGTGTATTTGTGTGGCAGTGTATTTGTGTGGCAGTGTATTTGTGTGGCAGTGTATTTGTGTGGCAGTGTATTTGTGTGGCAGTGTATTTGTGTTGCAGTGTATCTGTGTGACAGTATACATGTGTAGCAGTGTATTTGTGTGCCAGTGTATTTGTGTGGCAGTGTATTTGTGTGGCAGTGTAGTTGTGTGGCAGTGCACTTGTGTGGCAGTGTATTTGTGTGGCAGTGTATTTGTGTTGCAGTGTATCTGTGTGACAGTATACTTGTGTGGCAGTGTATTTGTGTGCCAGTGTATTTGTGTGGCAGTGTATTTGTGTGGCAGTGCACTTGTGTGGCAGTGTATTTGTGTGGCAGTGTATTTGTGTTGCAGTGTATCTGTGTGGCAGTGTATTTGTGTGGCAGTGTATTTGTGTGGCAGTGTATTTGTGTGGCAGTGTAACTGTGTGGCAGTGCACTTGTGTGGCAGTGTATTTGTGTGGCAGTGTATTTGTGTTGCAGTGTATCTGTGTGACAGTATACTTGTGTGGCAGTGCATTTGTGTGGCAGTGTAACTGTGTGGCAGTGTACATGTGTGGCAGTGTACTTGTGTGGCGGTGTACTTGTGTGGCAGTGTATTTGTGTGGCAGTGCACTTGTGTGGCAGTGTATTTGTGTGGCAGTGTATTTGTGTTGCAGTGTATCTGTGTGGCAGTGTATTTGTGTGGCAGTGTATTTGTGTGGCAGTGTATTTGTGTGGCAGTGTAACTGTGTGGCAGTGTACATGTGTGGCAGTGTATTTGTGTGGCAGTGTACTTGTGTGGCATTGTATTTGTGTGGCAGTATACTTTTGTGGCAGTGTATTTGTGTGGCAGTGTATTTGTGTGGCAGTGTACTTGTGTGGCAGTGTACTTGTGTGGCAGTGTACTTGTGTGGCAGTGTACTTGTGTGGCAGTGTACTTGTGTGGCAGTGTATTTGTGTGCAAGTGTATTTGTGTGGCAGTGTACTTGTGTGCTAGTGTATTTGTGTGGCAGTGTACTTGCATGCTAGTGTATTTGTGTGGCAGTGCATTTGTGTGGCAGTGTATTTGTGTGGCATTGTATTTGTGTGCTAGTGTATTTGTGTGCCAGTGTATTTGTGTGCCAGTTTATCTGTGAGGCAGTGTAGTTGTGTGCTAGTGTATTTGTGTGCTAGTGTATTTGTGTGCCAGTGTATTTGTGTGGCAATGTATTTGTGGGCAGTGTACTTGTGTAGCAGTGTATTTGTGTGCCAGTGTATTTGTGTGGCAGTGTATTTGTGTGGCACTGTAGTTGTGTGGCAGTGCACTTGTGTGGCAGTGTATTTGTGTGGCAGTGTATTTGTGTTGCAGTGTATCTGTGTGACAGTATACTTGTGTGGCAGTGCATTTGTGTGGCAGTGTAACTGTGTGGCAGTGTACATGTGTGGCAGTGTACTTGTGTGGCGGTGTACTTGTGTGGCAGTGTATTTGTGTGGCAGTGTACTTGTGTGGCATTGTATTTGTGTGGCAGTATATTTTTGTGGCAGTGCACTTCTATGGCAGTGTATTTGTATGGCAGTGTATTTGTGTGGCAGTGTATTTGTGTGGCAGTGTACTTGTGTGGCAGTGCATTTGTGTGGCAGTGTACTTGTGTGGCAGTGTACTTGTGTGGCAGTGTACTTGTGTGGCAGTGTACTTGTGTGGCAGTGTATTGAGTGGCAGTGTACTTGTGTGGCAGTGTATTTGTGTGGCAGTGTATATGTGTGCTGGTGTATTTGTGTGGCAGTGTACTTGTGTGCTAGTGTATTTGTGTGGCAGTGTACTTGCATGCTAGTGTATTTGCGTGGCAGTGTATTTGTGTGGCAGTGTATTTGTGTGGCTGTGTATTTGTTTGGCAGTGTATTTGTGTGGCAGTGTATTGTGTGGCAGTGCACTTGCGTGGCAGTGTATTTGTGTGGCAGTGTACTTGTGTGGTAGTGCATTTGTGTTGCAGTGAACTTGTGTGGCAGTGTATCACTGTGACAGTGTACTTGTGTGGCAGTGTATTTGTATGGCAGTGTACTTCTGTGGCAGTGTGTTTGTGTGAGGGTGTACTTGTGTGCCAGTGTATTTGTGTGGCAGTGTATTTGTGTGGCTGTGTATTTGTGTGGCAGTGTATATGTGTGGCAGCGTACTTGTGTGACAGTGTATTTGTGTTGCAGTGTGATTGTGGGCAGTGTATTTGTGTGACAGTGTACTTGCGTGGCAGTGCATTTGTGTGGCAGTGTAGTTGTGTGCCAGTGCATTTGTGTGCCAGTGTCCTTGTGTGGCAGTGCCCTTGTGTGGCAGTGTCCTTGTGTGGCTGTGTACATGTGTGGCAGTGCACTTGTGTGGCAGTGTATTTGTGTGGCAGTGTACTTCTGTAGCACTGTACATGTGCGTCAGTGCACTTGTGTGGCAGTGCATTTGTGTGGCAGTGTCCGTGTGTGGCAGTGTATTTGTGTGGTAGTGTACTTGTGTGGCATTGTATTTGTGTGGAAGTATACATTTGTGGCAGTGCACATGTATGGCAGTGTATTTGTGTGGCAGTGTATTTGTGTGGCAGTGTACATGTGTGGCAGTGCATTTGTGTTGCAGTGTAATTGTGGGTAGTGTACCTGTGTGAAAGTGTACTTGTGTGGCAGTGTACTTGTGTGGCAGTGCATTTGTATGGCAGTGTATTGTATGGCAGTGTACTTGTGTGGCAGTGTACTTGTGTGGCAGTGCACTTGTGTGGCAGTGCACTTGTGTGGCAGTGTATTTGTGTGGCAGTGTATTTGTGTGGCACTGTATTTGTGTGGCACTGTATTTGTGTGGCACTGTATTTGTGTGGCACTGTATTTGTGTAGCACTGTATTTGTGTGGCAGTGTATTTGTGTTGCAGTGTATTTGTGTGGCAGTGTATTTGTGTGCTAGTGTATTTGTGTGCCAATGTATTTGTGTGGCAGTGTATTTGTGTGGCTGTGTATTTCTGTGGCAGTGTACTTGTGTGGCACTGTATTTGCATGGCAGTGTACTTGAGTGGCAGTGTACATGTATGGAAGTGTATTTGCGTGCCGGTATATTTTTGCGGCACTGTGCTTGTGTGTAAGTGTATTTGTGTGGCAGTGTAGTTTTGTGGCAGTGTACTTGTGTGGTAGTGTATTTGTGTGGCAGTGCACTTGTGTGGATGTGTATTTGCGTGGCAGTGTATTTGCATGGCAGTGTACTTGAGTGGCAGTGTACATGTGTGCTAGTGTATTTGTGTGGCAGTGTATTTGTGTAGCAGTAGTTATGTGCCAGTGTGTTTGTGTGGCAGTGTATTTGTGTAGCAGTGTACTTGTGTGGCAGTGTAGTTTTGTGGCAGTGTATTTGTGTGACAGTGTACTTGCGTGGCAGTGTATTTGCATGGCAGTGTACTTGAGTGGCAGTCTATATGTGTGGCATTGTACATGTATGGCAGTGTATTTGTGTGCCGGTGTATTTTTGTGGCAATGCACATGTGTGGCTGTGTATTTGTATGGCAGTGTATATGTGTGGCAGTGCATTTGTGGGCAGTGTTTTTGTGTGGCAGTGTATTTGTGTGGCAGTGTATTTGTGTGACAGTATACTTGTGTGGCAGTGTACTTGTGTGACAGTGTATTTGTGTGGCAGTGTAGTTGTGTGGCAGTGTATTTGTGTGGCAGTGTATTTGTGAGGCAGTGTAGTTGTGTGGCAGTGTATTTGTGTGATAATGTACTTGTGTGCCTGTGTATTTATGTGGCAGTGTACCTCTGTGGCAGTGTACTTGTGTGCCAGTGTAGTTGTGTGGCAGTGTACTTGTGTGCCAGTGTAGTTGTGTGGCAGTGTACTTGTGTGCCAGTGTATTTGTGGGCAGTGTATTTGTGTGGCAGTGTATTTTAGTGGCAGTATACATGTGTGGCACTGTACTTGCATGCCAGTGTAATTGTGTGGCTGTGTACTTGTATGCCAGTGTATTTGAGTGCCTGTGTAATTGTGTGACAGTGTACTTGTGTAGCAGTTTATTTGTGTGGCGGTGTACTTGTGTGGCAGTGTATTTGTGTGGCAGTGTATTTGTGTGGCAGTGTACTTGTGTGCCAATGTAATTGTATGGCAGTGTACTTGTGTGGCAGTGTACTTGGGTGCCTGTGCATTTGTGTGGCAGTTTTCTTGTGTGGCAGTGAACATGTGTGCCAGTGTATTTTTGTTGCTGTGTACTTGTGTGCCAGCGTATTGTGTGGCAGTCTACTTGTGTGGTAGTGTATTTGTGTGGCAGTATATTGTGTGGCAGTGTGTTGTGTGCCAGTGTACTTGTGTGGCAGCGTACTTGTGTGCCAGTGTATTTGTGTGGCAGTGTATTTGTGTGGCCGTGTATTTTTCTGCCAGTGTATTTGGGGGCCAGTGTATTTGTGTGCCAGTGTATATGTGTGGCGGTGCATTTGTGTGGCAGAGTACTTGTGTGGCAGTGTACTTGTGAGGCAGTGTATATGTGTGGCAGTGTACTTGTGTGGCAGTGTACTTGTGAGGCAGTGTACTTGTGAGGCAGTGTATATGTGTGGCAGTGTATTTGTGTGGCAGTGTATTTGTGTCACAGTATATTTGTGTGGCAGTATACATGTGTGGCACTGTACTTGTGTGCCAGTGTACTTGTGTGGTAGTGTACTTGTGTGCCAGTGTATTTGTATGCTAGTGTACATTTGTGCCAGTGTATTTGAGTGCCAGTGTACTTGTGTGCCAGTGTATTTGTGCGGCAGTGTACTTGTGTGGCAGTGTATTTGTGTGGCAGTCTACTTGTGTGGCAGTCTACTTGTGTGGCAGTGTACTTGTGTGGCAGTGTATTTGTGAGCAGTGTATTTGTGTGCCAGTGTATTTGTGTGAATGTGTACATTTGTGGCAGTGTACATGTGTGCTAGTGTATTTTTGTTGCAGTGTGCTTGTGTGCCAGTGTATTGTGTGGCACTGTACTTGTGTGGCAGTGAACATGTGTGCAATTATATTTGTGTTGCACTGTAGATGTGTGGCAGTGCACTTGTGTGGAAGTGAACATGTGTGGTAGTGAACATGTGTGGCTGTCAACATGTCTGCCAGTGTATTTGTTTTGCAGTGTACTTGTGTGCCAGTGTAATTCTGTGGCAGTGTATACATGTGCCAGTTTACTTGTGTGGCAGTGAACATGTGTGGCAGTGAACAAGTGTGCCAGTGTATTTGTGTGGCAGTGTATTTGTGTGGCAGTGTACTTGCGTGGCAGTGAACATGTGTGCCAGTGTATTTGTGTGGCAGTGTATTTTTGTGGCAGTGTACTTGTGTGCCAGTGTCTTTGTGTGGCTGTCTACTTTTGTGCCAATGTATTTGTGTGGCTATGTAATTGTGTGGCATTGTATTTGTATGGCAGTACACTTGTGTGGCAGTGTATTTGTGTGGCAGTGTATTTGTGTGGCAGTGTATTTGTATGGCTGTGCACTTGTGTGGCAGTGTATTTGGGTGCCAGTATACTTGTGTGGCAGTGTATTTGTGTGCCAGTGTATTTGTTTGGCAGTGTACTTTTGTACCAGTGTATTTATGTGCCAGTATACCTTTGTGCCAGTGTAATTCTGGGCAGTGTATTTGTGTGGCAGTGTATTTGTGTTGCAGTGTATTTGTGTGGCAGTGTACATGTGTGGTTGTGTACTTGTGTGCCAGTGTATGTGTGTGCCAGTGTATTTGTGGGCAGTGTGCTTGAGTGCCAGTGTACTTGTGTGGCAGTGAACATGTGTGCCAGTATATTTGTATTATACTGTACATGTGTGGCAGTCAACATGTTTGCCAGTGTATTTGTTTTGCAGTGTACGTGTTTCCAATGTAAATCTGTGGCAGTGTATATATGTGTCAGTGTACTTGTGTGCCAGTGTACTTGTGTGGCAGTGAACGTGTGTGGCAGTGAACATGTGTGCCAGTGTATTTCTGTTGCAGTGTATTTGTGTGCCAGTGTACTTGTGTGGCTGTGCACATTTGTGCCAGTGTATTTGTGTGGCAGTGTATGTGTGGGTCAGTGTACTTGTGTGGCAGTGTAGTTGTGTGGCAGTGTATTTGTGTCAGTGTATTTGTGTGACAGTTTACTTGTGTGGCCGTCTAATTGTGTACGAGTGTATTTGTGGGCAGTGTATTTGTGTGGCACTGTATTTGGTTGGCAGTGTATTTGTGTGGCTGTGTATTTGTGTGGCAGTGTATTTATGTGGCAATGTATTTGTGTGGCAGTGTATTTGTATGGCAGTGCACTTGTGTCGCAGTGTATTTGTGTGACAGTGTACTTGTGCGCAAGTGTATTTTTGTGCCAGTGTATTTGTGTGGCAGTGTACATTTGTACCAGTGTATTTGTGTGCCAGTATACTTGTGTACCAGTGTAATTGTAGGCAGTGTATTTGTGTGGCAGTGTATTTGTGTGGCAGTGTATTTGTGTGGCAGTGTATTTGTGGTCCAGTGTACTTGTGTGCCAGTGTATTTGTGTGGCAGTGTATTTTTGTGGCAGTGTACTTGTGTGGCAGCGTACCTTTGAGGAAGTGTATATGTGTCACAGTGCACTGGTGTGACAATGTACTTGTGCGGCATTGTACATGTGTGGCTGTGTATTTTTGAGGCAGTGTATTTGTGTAGCAGTGTACTTGTGTGCCAATGTATTTGTCTGGCAGTGTATTTGTGTGGCAGTGTACTTGTGTGGCAGTGTATATGTGTGGTAGTGTATTTGTGTGGTAGTGTATTTGTGTGCCAGTGTACTTGTGTGCCACTGTATTTGTGGGCAGTGTATTTGTGTGGCAGTGTATTTGTGTTGCAGTATATTTGTGTGGCAGTGTATTTGTTTGGCAGTGTACATGTGTGGCAGTGTACTTGTGTGCCAGTGTATTTGTGTGGCAGTGTACTTGAGTGCCAGTGTATTTGGGTGGCAGTGTACTTGTGTGACTGTGTATTTGTGTGGCAGTCTACTTATGTGGCAGTCTACTTGTGTAGCAGTCTACTTGTGTGGCAGTGTACTTGTGTGGCAGTGTATTTGTCAGCAGTGTATTTTTGAGCCAGTGTACATGTGTGGCAGTGTACATGTGTGGCAGTGTACATGTGTGCCAGTGTACGTGTGTGGCAGTGTACTTGTGTGGCAATGTATTTGTGTGGCAGTGTATTTGTGTGGCAATGTAATTGTGTGGCAGTGTTTTTGTATGGCAGTGCACTTGTGTGGCAGATATTTGTGTGGCAGTGTATTTGTGTCGCAGTGTATATGTGTGTCAGTGTATTTGTGTTGCAGTGTATTTGTGTGGCAGTGTACATGTGTGGCAGTGTACATGTGTGGCAGTGTACTTGTGTGGCAGTGTACTTGTGTGGCAGTGTACTTGTGTGGCAGTGTACTTGTGCGCCAGTGTATTTGTGTGGCAGTGTACTTCTGTGGCAGCAATCATGTGTGGCAGTGTATTTTTGTTGCAGTGTGCTTGTGTGCCAGGGTATTGTGTGGCAGTGTACTTGTGTGGCAGTGAACATGTGTGCCAGTATATTTATGTTGCACTGTACATGTGTGGCAGTGTATTTGCGTGGCAATGTTATTGTGTGGCAGTGTATTTGTGTGGCAGTGTATTTGTGTGGCAGTGTATTTGTATGGCAGTTCACGTGTGTGGCAGTGTATTTGTGTGGCAGTGTATTTGTGTGGCAGTGTATTTGTGTGGCAGTGCACTTGTGTGGCAGTGTATTTGGTTGGCAGTGTAATTGTCTGGCAGTGTAGTTGTGTGGCAGTGTACTTCTGTACCAGTGTATTTGTGTGCCAGTGTATTTGTGTGGCAGTGTATTTGTGTGGCAGTGTATTTGTGTGGCAGTGTATTTGTATGGCAGTGCACTTGTGTGGCAGTGTATTTGGTTGGCAGTGTAATTGTCTGGCAGTGTAGTTGTGTGCCAGTGTACTTGTGTGCCAGTGTATTTGTGTGCCAGTGTATTTGTGGGCAGTGTGCTTGTGTGCCAGTGTACTTGTGTGGCAGTGAACATGTGTGCCAGTATATTTGAGTTATACTGTACATGTGTGGCAGTGTACTTGTGTGGAAGTGAACATGTGTGGCAATGAACATGTGTGGTTGTCAACATGTTTGCCAGTGTATTTGTTTTGCAGTGTACTTGTGTGCCATTGTAATTCTGTGGCAGTGTATATATGTGCCAGTGTACTTGTGTGGCAGTGAACATGTGTGGCAGTGAACATGTGTGCCAGTGTATTTGTGTTGCAGTGTATTTGTGTGCCAGTGCACTTGTGTGGCAGTGTATTTGTGTGGTAGTGTACTTGTGAGGCAGAATATATGTGGCAGTGTATTTTTGTGGCAGTGTACTTGTGTGGCAGTGTATTTGTGTGGCAGTGTACTTGTGAGGCAGAATACATGTGGCAGTTGTAAAGTCTGTGGGTTGTTTAGTTAATTAATACACAGACTACCAGTGTAACTTAAAACAGGACTTTACTATTCGAAGGTCAGGGCGAATCTGCCCAATAAATCCTGACACAGCACTTATATACCGGTGTGGTCACCGTCGGTATTACAGTATACAGAAGCCAACAAAGTAGTGCAAGACCTAAAGTAGTTCTCTTAAAGGTGGACGGTTACATACAATAGTTCTCTTAAAGGTAGACGGGTACATACACTACAATCCTCCCTTTTTAGCTTACAACATACTGATTCCCCATTAAACATACATTATAACATATATACAACTTTATGCAAGACAGTTCACAGATTCAGTCTCTCTGGAGGTTTCCGGACTCTGTCCGGATAACGCCTCGGTGGTGTCATAACACCCGGCGGGGTAGTAGGTGCTTCTGGCAAGGTCGATTCGGCTTGAAGGACAGTGTCAGGTTCATCTGATTCCAGTATTACCAGATCGGAGGTAGGTGTTCTGGGAAGCTCTGTCTCAACATTAACCGTGTAAGGTGGTGGAGTAGGTTGGCCATTTGTGGCTGACCCTATGATCTGGTCAACATGGCGCCTTATAATACTGTCCCCAATGTCCACCGTATACATCAACGGCCCTAGCCTTTTTCCAATAGTTCCAGGCTGCCATTTCTCGGTACGGTAGTCCCGGGCCAAAACTTGTTGACCTATCTGAAAAGATCTAGTTGGCCTTTCATTCATGCCCTGGAATTGCCGGTTCTCTACGTCCCTTCTGACGTTTGGCTTAAGCAAATCCAGCCGGCATCTTAGTCGTCTATTAAAAAACATCATGGCGGGAGTTTGATTTGTGACCGCATGTGTTGCATTCCTGTACGCCAACAAGAAGCTATCCACCTTATGTTGTAAGTTAATGGCTTCATTACCCATGGCCTTTATGGCCTTCTTGAAGGTCTGGACAAACCTTTCAGCCAATCCATTGGAGGCGGGATGGTATGGGGCTGACGTGTAGTGCTTAACCCCATTGCTCTTTAAGAATTTCTTGAATTCTTCGGACACAAATTGCGGTCCATTATCAGAACAGATCTGTTCCGGCAGCCCATTCCTAGCAAACATGGTCCTTAACACTGTGATGGTTTTTTCCGTGGTGGTGGTGGACATCTTTATTACCTCCGGCCACTTGGAGTGTGCATCCACCGCTATTAGAAACATTGAGTCCATAAATGGACCAGCAAAGTCGATGTGTACCCTTTGCCAAGGAGATGAGGGCCACTCCCATGGATGCAGAGGAGCCTGTGGTGGCGCGTTTTGGACCTTCTGGCATCCTAGACAGCTCTTAGTGATTTCTTCGATGTCCCCATCAATGCCTGGCCACCACACAAACACTCTTGCTAGGTTCTTCATTTTCACTCCACCCAGATGTCCCTCGTGCAGCTCCTTTAACACCTTCTGTTGAAGTTTGGGTGGAATCACCACTCTAGATCCACACATCAGGGTTCCTCGACACACTGACAGCTGTTCTTTTCTCTGCGAAAATGCTGGCAGCGTTGGTTCGCCCTGTGCTGGCCATCCCTCCACCGTTAAATCATAGACTTATGAGAGAGTCGGGTCATTTCTCGTTTCGTTTTCGATCATCGAATTTGTTACTGGTAGACATTCCACTATGGATGAGTGGAACATCTCTACCGGGTCCACTGTAGTCGCTTCTTCTACTATCGGCAATGGCAAGCGCGATAACCCATCAGCATTTCCATGCTGTTTGGACCTTTTGTATTCGATGTCATATTGGTGTGCCCCAAGTAACACGGACCACCTCTGTAACCTTAGCGCTGTCATGGTGGAAACGGCCTTGTTAGGGTTGAATATGGACACCAACGGCTGGTGGTCTGTCAGTAATGTGAACTTCTTGCCCTGCAGGTAATGATTGAATTTCTTTACGCCCCACACAAGGCTGAGGGCCTCCCTATCTATTTGAGCATAATTTCGCTCCGCCGAGGTCAATGATCGGGACGCGAATGCCACTGGCCTTTCCGAGCCATTTGGTAACTTGTGTGAAAGTACTGCTCCAATTCCATAGGGGGAAGCATCACAAGCTAGACGAAGAGGTAACGTTGGGTTGAAATGAGCCAACACTTCTTCAGAGGTAATCAACGCCTTGCTTCTGCGAAAGGCCTTTTTACATTCCTCACTCCACTTCCATGGTACTTCTTTCCGCAACAGAGCATTCAGCGGATGCAGCACCGTGGATAGATTCGGCAGAAACTTGTGATAATAATTAATCAACCCCAAGAATGATCTTAACTGTGATATGTTTTCCAGAGCGGGGGCCTTCACGACAGCTTCTATCTTGTCAGGTGACTTGTGCAGCCCCTCTCGGTCAATGACATGACCGCAGTACGAGATCCGTTTTTGGAAGAACTCACATTTCTTGCGATTAACTCGAAGGCCATATTCCTTCAACCTAGTGAGCACCAGTTTCAAATTTGTGAGGTGTTCTTCCTCGTCTTCTCCCGTAATCAGGATATCGTCTAAGTAACACTGCATGCTTGGAATTCCTTGTAATACCTGCTCCATGGCCCTCTGCCAAATTGCTGGAGCCGAAGCTACCCCAAAAACCAGTCTATTATAACGATACAAGCCTCTGTGTGTGTTGATGGTGAGGTACTGACGCGACTCTTCCTCGACTTCCATTTGTAAGTATGCCTGTGCCAGGTCTATCTTGGTGAAGTGTTTCCCTCCAGCCAACGAAGCAAAGATATCTTCAATCCGCGGAAGCGGGTATTGTACCGTGTGAAGCACCGGATTCACTGTGATCTTGAAGTCTCCGCAGATGCGGACCTTCCCCGGTCCCCCGGCTTGTTACTTGGTGAAGACTTCATGACGGGAACAATGGGCGTGGCCCACTCACTCCAGTCCACTTTTGACAGTACCCCTGATCGTTCAAGTTCTTCCAGTTCTGCCTCCACAGCAGGTCGTATCGCGTAAGGTACCGATCTGGCTTTGAAAAATTTTGGGCTTGCATGTTCTGCAATCTTAACCTTTGCTTTAATTCCTCGCAGTGTTCCCAGTCCTTGCTGGAATACCTCTTTAGCTTCGTCTAATATTCTGGACAACCGTTCAGGTTTGACATCTTCCTTTCCGGAATCTACCGTCATGGTGTTTAGTGAATGCCAGTCTATCTTTATTTTCCTGATCCACTCCCATCCCAGAAGTGGTGGACCTCCCTCAGGCAACACATACAGGTCCATCCTTTGGTGCTCTTTGTCCTTGTATCTCACCTTGACTTCTATCTTACCGATGGGGTATACTTTGTGCCCCGTGTATGTCTTCAATACTAGTTCCGTATCCCGTAGGGGAATATGCTTGAATAACTTTTTATAATCATGCTTATTCATGACCGTCAACGCCGATCCGGTGTCCACTTCCATTTTCACTTGGACTTTTGCAATCTGTAGTGTGATCCAGATAGCTTGTCGGTCAGCTTCATTACTCACATTGTGAATTCTCAGACTATCCAGTTCCTTGCAGTTGGAGTGTGAGTCCGAATTCTGTTCTTCCGGACTCTTCCTAGTCACCTCATGTACCTTTCTGTACCTCTTTTGTGGTGACTCATTATTGTTGGTCTTCTTTCCTGACCGGCATACCTTAGCTATGTGACCGAGCTTGCCGCATTTCCTACATTCCTGGTTTTTAAACCAGCATTGGTTCTGGTCGTGTGTTGTCTTCCCACAACGATAGCATTTTGTTGTACCCGAAGTAATTTGCTGCACCCTGAGTGCCGCTGCCTTTAGCTGCATTTCCGCCGTTCCTTTCGCTGCGGCTTCGTTCGATGCAGCAATAAGGACAGCCTTCTCAAGTGTAAGATCGTTCTCTTCGAGCAGTCGTTTTTGTGTTTCCTCCTTCGACATTCCACACACGAATTTGTCTCGCAATGCCTCTGTCAGATTCCCTCCAAACTGGCAGTGTTTCGCTAGTCTACGCAGTTCGACCAAGTATTCTGCGTTGCTTTCGTCTTTCCTTTGCGTTCTCGCATAGAATTTGAATCGTTCCGCCAACATCAACGGTGTGGGGTTCAAGTGATCCTTCAGAACAGTCACAATATCATTGAAAGTCTGATCCGCCGGTTTAGCTGGTGCTAGTAGATGCTTCAAGAGCCCGTATGTCTTTGCGCCCATCGAGTTTAGCAAGGTTATAGCTTTGTCATCTTCTTCTATTTTATTGGCCTCACAATAGATCTCAATGCGTTCCACATACGTGGCCCAGTCTTCTACCTCGGAATTAAAATTGTTGATGTTACCACGCTTAGGCATCTTCCTCTCTTCCTGATAACACCACGAATTATTTCTTTAAATTTTCTTTTATTTTTTATTTTTTTCCCAAGATGGCGGTTCCCGCGAAAATGGCGGTTTCCCGCGCTTATCTTCTCTCCCCGCCCACTTCAATGGCGGTTTCCCGCTTCTGTCTTCTTCCCCGCCTAATGGCGGCTTCCCGCGTTTCTTCCCTGGCGGGAGGGGTACACTTTCCCCACGGGCGACGGCCGCTGGCTTTCAGGTTCACAGCCTGCGCGTCGGCTTCAGTGCTTTCCCTTTTCTCGGCAGGGCAACCGGCGCTGGGTACACCCCGTTGACGGCGAACAGTTTCAGCCGCTGGGCTGGCTCTCGCTCAGTTCCCCTTGCTCGGGCTCTGTCTCTCTCCCGCTCGCTCGGCTCTACCGGCGCTGGGTACACCCCGTTGACGGAGAACAGTTTCAGCCGCTGGACTGGCTCTCGCTCAGTCTCCCTTGCTCGGGCTCTGTCTCTCTCCCGCTCGCTCGGCTCTACCGGAGCTGGGTACACCCCGTTGACGGAGAACAGTTTCAGCCGCTGGACTGGCTCTCGCTCAGTCTCCCTTGGTCGGCTCTGCCTCTCCCGCTCGCTCGGCTCCCAATCGCGCCTCCCAGCCCTCTCGCAGTCCGGTGCTTCCCTCCCCGGCTGCGGCTGAGTTTATCTCTTCCCGCGCCTATGTTCCCGGTCGCAGCGTTTCATGGCTTAGGTCGCTGCCCGGCCTTTTTCGCCGGTCGCGGTCTAGCTGTCTCATGACGCCGTTGCGTCCCCCAGCCTGTCTGTACCGCGGCTTCCTTGCTCCACGCTGCCCCAGTCTCAGCGCCTCTGGACCCGACTTCTGTCCGGCTCCTTTCCCCCCGACCGTGGTCGAGTGCACCGCTCTTATCCTCCGGTTATTCTTTTTACTTTCCCTTACTCACAGTCACCATGGCCGCCTTGCTTCTCGTGCTGATCGGCTCACTCCTCACCGTGGCAGAAGGGACAGTCAGTGCCTGTTGCTGATGGAAGTCTTTGTCTCTAAATTCTTCCTCCTTTCTAGTTCTGCAGCCTCGAGTTTTCTCCCAGCAGAACGACGAGGGCGGTTGCCTCTTCTCGACGCTCGTTAACTGCTTCGGAAGTATTCTTGCCGCAGGGTACGATCGGACTCGTCGCCACTGTAAAGTCTGTGGGTTGTTTAGTTAATTAATACACAGACTACCAGAGTAACTTAAAACAGGACTTTACTATTCGAAGGTCAGGGCGAATCTGCCCAATAAATCCTGACACAGCACTTATGTACCGGTGTGGTCACCGTCGGTATTACAGTATACAGAAGCCAACAAAGTAGTGCAACACCTAAAGTAGTTCTCTTAAAGGTGGACGGTTACATACAATAGTTCTCTTAAAGGTAGACGGGTACATACACTACAGCAGTGTATTTTGTGTGGCAGAGTACTTGTGTGGCAGTGTGTTTATGGGGCAGTGTACTTGTGTGGCAGTGTACTTGTGCGGCAGTGTATTTGTGCGGCAGTGTACTTGTGTGGCAGTGTACTAGTGTGGCAGTGTATTAGTGTGGCAGTGTACTTGTGATGCAGAGTGTAGTGTCCGTATGTTGATAGAGACACTGAAGACAGGAGTTGGTTCATAGGTGTTTACTGAGCAAAGTCTGGAGGGGTACTAACGGATATAACACAATATACAGGCTTATATAGCCCGAGTGGCCATTACCGGCATTACAGCACATATGGGGCTCTTAAAGACACATACACTACAATTCCTCCCCTTTTAGCTAACCAGTACATCATATTTTAAGTAATTATTAATTACATGTTATAAGAAAAATAATATACACATTGCTGTAGTTAATTAATTATAAGTCAGTCTCGCTGGAGGCTTCCTGACTCGGTCTGGATGACGCCTCGGTGGTGTAGTAGTTTCTGGTGGTGTTGTAGGTTCTTTTGGCAAGGCTGATTCGGCTTGAATGCCAGTGTCGGGTTCATCGGGTTCCAGTATCACCGGATCGGAGGTAGATATGGGTATCTCTACTTCATCGTTCGGCGTATAGAGTTGTGGTGTAGGTTGTCCCTTTTCGGATGACTCTATGATTTGGTCAGCATGGCGCCTTATTATGCTTTCTCCGATGTCCACGGTATACATCAGTGGTCCTAGTCGTGTGCAGATAGTTCCAGGCTGCCATTTCTCGGTACGGTAGTCCCGGGCCAAAACCTATTGACCTATCTGGAAGGTTCTAGTTGGCCTTTCATTCATGCCTTGAAACTGTCGGTTCTCCACGTCCCTTTTGATGTTAGGCTTGACCAAATCCAGCCGGCATCTTAGGTTTCTATTGAAGAACATCATGGCGGGAGTTTGGTTAGTAACCATATGTGTTGCATTCCTGTATGCGAACAAGAAGTTATCCACCTTGTGCTGAAGTTTTATGTCTTCATTACCCATGGCCTTTATGGCCTTCTTGAAGGTCTGGACAAACCTTTCA
Source organism: Somniosus microcephalus (assembly GCF_052327205.1). Taxonomy (NCBI): domain Eukaryota; kingdom Metazoa; phylum Chordata; class Chondrichthyes; order Squaliformes; family Somniosidae; genus Somniosus; species Somniosus microcephalus. The sequence continues at coordinate 244,033,797 of NC_140990.1, read as the reverse complement.
GCCAATCCATTGGTGGCGGGATGGTATGGGGCGGACGTGTAGTGCTTAACCCCATTGTTTTTTAAGAACTTCCTGAATTCTTCGGACACAAATTGCGGTCCATTATCAGAACAGATCTGTTCCGGCAGCCAATTCCTGGCAAATATGGTCCTTAATACTGTGATGGTTTTTTCCGTAGTGGAGGAGGACATCTTTATTACCTCCGGCCACTTGGAGTGTGCATCAACCGCGATTAAGAACATTGAGTCCATAAATGGACCAGCAAAGTCGATGTGCACCCTTTGCCAGGGAGATGAGGGCCACTCCCATGGATGTAGAGGGGCTTGTGGTGGAGCGTTTTGGACCTTCTGGCATCCAAGGCAGCTCTTGGTCATTTCTTCGATGTCTCCATCGATACCTGGCCACCATACAAACGCCCTGGCTAGGTTCTTCATTTTCACTCCACCCAGATGCCCCTCGTGAAGCTCCTTTAGCACTTTATCCTGGAGTTTGGGTGGAATCACCACTCTGGATCCACACATCAAGGTTCCTCGGCACACTGACAGCTGTTCTCTTCTTTGCGAGAATGCTGGCAACAGTGGTTCGCCATGTGCTGGCCATCCCTTCACTGTTAAATTGTAGACCCATGAGAGAGTCGGGTCATTTCTCGTTTCCCTTTCAATGGCAGAATTTGTTACTGGTAGACATTCCACTATGGTAGAGTGGAACATCTCCACTGGGTCTACTGTAGGTGCCTCTTCTACCGTTGGCAACGGTAGGCGCGATAACCCGTCAGCATTCCCATGCTGTTTTGATCCTTTGTATTCTATGTTGTATTGGTGTGCCCCTAGAAAAAGGGACCACCTCTGTAGCCTTTGCGCTGTCATAATGGGAACGCCCTTTTTAGGGTTGAATATGGAGATGAGGGGTTGATGGTCAGTCAACAAGGTAAATTTTTGTCCGTGTAGGTAATGGTTGAATTTCTTCACTCCCCATACCAGGCTGAGTGCTTCCCTGTCGATTTGGGCATAGTTACGCTCAGCTGAGTTCAATGAGCGTGACGCAAAAGCTATCGGCCGTTCTGAGCCATCAGGGAATTTATGTGATAATACTGCTCCTATGCCGTAAGGGGATGCATCGCACGCCAGTCTGATTGGCAATGATGGGTTGTAATGAGCCAAAACTTCTTTGGATGTGATTAAGTCTTTGCATTTATGGAAGGCACGTTTGCAGTCTTCGTTCCATTTCCAAATTACTCCTGTTTGTAGCAGTTCATTAAGAGGGTGTAGAAGAGTTGATAAGTTCAGTAAAAATTTATGATAGTAATTTATTAATCCCAGGAACGACCTTAATTGTGAAACATTTTCAGGTGCTGGGGCTTTTATGACCGCTTCAATTTTTTCAGGTGACTTATGCAACCATTCCTTATTTATTATGTGGCCACAATATGATATTTGATTTCGGAAAAATTCGCACTTGGGGCAATTTGCTCGTAGGCCCCGTTCTCTCAGCCTAGTGAGCACCTGCTCTAAATTGGCAAGGTGCTCGTTGTCGTTTTCTCCTGTTACAAGGATGTCATCTAGGTAGCATTGAGTGCCCGGAATCCCTTGGAGGACTTGCTCCATAGCTCTTTGCCAGATAGCTGGAGCGGATGCTACTCCGAAAGCCAGTCGATTGTACTGGTACAGACCTTTGTGTGTATTTATCGTGAGATATTTTTTAGAGGCCTCTTCAACCTCCATCTGTAGATATGCCTGTGCCAAGTCAATTTTGGTGAAACGTTTCCCTCCGGATAGTGAGGCGAAAATATCTCCTATCCTCCGGAAGAGGATACTGTACCATGTGAAGGACCGGGTTTACAGTCACCTTGAAGTCTCCACAGATGCGAATTTTTCTTTGTTCTTCAGATTTATGATTCTTCAATGCTTTCTTCATGACTGGGATGATGGGTGTTGCCCACTCGCTCCAATCTATTTTAGATAATACGCCTGCCTTTTCCAAATTCTCCAGCTCTGCCTCGACTGCTGGACGAATTGCGTATGGCACCGGTCTTGCCTTAAAAAACTTGGGAATTGCTGCATCTTCCACTTTTATTGAGGCGGTGATGCCTTTCAAGGTTCCTAGTTTCTCTTGAAACACTTCCTTGGCATTGGCCAAGATGTCTTTTAATCGTTCAGGTATGACGTCATCATCATTTCTTTCCTTACTGGTCACCGTCAGTGCCTGAATGGAGTGCCAGTCTAAACGTATTTTCCTGATCCATTCACCTCCCAACAGCAGTGGACCACCATCTTGTAGAACGTATAAATACAACTTCTGTATTTCCTTCCCGTTGTATACAACAGGCACCCTTATTTTTCCTTTGGGGTATACTTTCTGCCCCGTATATGTTTTCAAGATAATGGATGTGTCTTTTAAAGGTATATGCGGAAATAGCCGCTCGTAATCCCGTCGATTTATGACGGTCAGAGCTGATCCTGTATCTAGCTCCATTTTAACTGGGGACCCTGCTATTGTGAGGGTAACCCAAATGGTCTGGTAATCTTCTTTGGCAATTACATTATGTAATTTGAGAGAGCTTAGCCTCTTGTTCCCGGAGTCGCTATCGCTCTTCTGGTCTTCGGAGCTACTGTCCGTCATCATTTGTACCTTTCTGTGCTTTTCCTTATTGATTCTTTTCCTGTTAGTGGATTTTTTGTTTCCAGATCGGCACACACGTGGAATGTGTCCCATCTTTCCGCATTGCCTGCATGCTTTGTCCTTGAACCAGCCGTCCCTCTGGTCATGGGTGGATCTGCCGCAGCGATAACATCTCTCGAAACCCCGTGTCATTTCATGGGTGCCGAAGTCCTGTGGCCTTTGCTGTATCTCTGCAGCTCCTCTTGCACTGGAAGCCTTGTCCAGTGTTAAATCTTTCTCAGAATATAGCCTTTTTTTTGTTCCTACACTTAGGAGACCGCAGACGAATTTGTCTCGCAGAGAATCTGCCAGTCCTGCCTCGAATTGGCAGTGTAGGGTATCAACAATCTCCTTAAAATTCTTGTCCATCGGTTCGGCTGGAGTGATTAAGTTTCGTAACAGCTTGTATGTCTTTGCGCCCATTAGATCCAGAAGTACTGAAGCTTTTTTCTCATCTTCTATTCCACTTGCGGTGCAATATACCTCCACTCTTTCCACATATGTGGTCCAATCCTCTATCTCGTTATCAAAAGCATCAATATTGCCAGAATTAGGCATCTTAGAAAAGATATGGCGCTTCCCCCGCTTTTCTTTCTTTTCTGCAGAAAAGATATGGCACTTCCCGTGCTTTCCCGCCGCTGCTGCCGATGACAACGCTGTTTCCCGCGGTTTCCGTTCTTTTTTTATTTATTTATTTATTTACAGTTGGAGACTCGTTCCCGCCGGACTCTCTCTGTAGGTCTGAACGCCGACCTGCTTGCAGCCGCGGCCATCTCCCGAGTGCTCCCTCCCCATCTGTTACTGCTTGCCTCCGCTTTCGCTGCTTGGCCCAGCTGTAGAGCCAGCCGCTGGAGCCCAGCCTGACGCCCAGGAAGGATTACCGCAGTACCTGCCACCAGCTTGGCCAGCTGGTGAAACAACAGCTTCTTTCACTTCTTGATTCTTCTGGACGCCAGAGGAATCGATGTCCTTGAGGTGCTGCCGAATTGTAGGTAAGTCCGTTTCCACTTCATCGCCACTGTAGTGTCCGTGTGTTGATAGAGACACCGAAGACAGGAATTGGTTCATATGTGTTTCCTAAGCAAAGTCTGGAGGGGTACTAACGGATATAACACAATCGCCCAGAAATTCCAGAACGGGGCGTGCAGCGCGTGCAAGCCCCGTATTTACACTTACCCCGCGCTACTGCCGATCAGCTCCAGGGACGCCTGGAATTGGTGTTTCCAGAAGAAGAATCCCGGGCAGCGTATGACGTCACACCGCCCAGGAGTGCAGCCAGCGCGAAGCCAGGAGCGTGCAGTGCAAGTGAGACACGCCCCTTGAGGTCTCAGTTTCACTGGACACGCCCCCAATGTTTCTGTCAAGCTGCTAACCATTTTTACATGCAAAGCAGCAGTTTAAATAGGTTTTTGGAAGTTTTTTGAAGATTTTGGTAACTTTTATAAACTTTTTAAAATGTTTGCATTATTTTGAGTAATCTGAAGTAGTTTTAAACAGAATTAAAGCAATTTAAAGACTTTTAAAAGCCCTAAAAGAATTTTTTTAATTCCATTTATTTATTTAGCAATGTCGTCGTCATACGTGTCTTCACACTGTTCCCTTTGGGGAACTGTATGAAGTGGTGGAAGGATTTATGGCCATGATTAACGCTCATTCCGTGACCGTAACCATCTTTGAACCAGGCATTAGGGCGGTTAGTCCTATGGCGGGAGGGTTTTACGGGCTCCCACAAGCTATACAAGGAGGGGGCGCCACCCACACCCACGGACGCAAATATCCCACTGGATGTCAACCCAGAATTTAGAGCCGGAGCTCCGACTCCACTTGCCGGGACTGTCTGGAGCGGGGTTCGAAACCCTACCCTGATCTGGCCCAGCGGCGGGGATCCTACCGCTATGACAAAGGCCCAATCCGATTAGCAACGTGAAATGGCAGCATAGGGCTCCAGTCACGGGGAGGGAAAAGGCGCAGGAAACGTATGGGTGTCACCTTTTGTGCGGAGTGGGCCTTTTGCGTAGCAGTAAGCATCCCCGCCGCTGGGCCAGAAGGAGTAGGGTTTGAACCCCACTCCAGACAGTCCCGGCAAGTGGAGTCGGAGTTCCAACTTTAAATTCTGGGTGGACATCCAGCGGGATACTTGCGTCCGTGGGTGTGGGTGGCCCCCCCTCCTTGTATAGCTTGTGGGAGCCCATAAAACCCTCCCGCCATAGGACTAACCACCCTAATGGCTGGTTCAAAGATGGTTACGGTCACGGAATGAGCGTTAATCACGGCCATAAATCCTTCCACCACTTCATACAGTTCCCCAAAGGGAACAGTGTGAGGATACGTACGATGATGACCTCTTGCGCAATGCACCTCCTTGGACCCTCAGTCGCAGATGCGAGGGGGCAAGTCGTGCAATTGTTAAATTTTTCATTTTATTGACATGTAAAATGTTGGCCCAGTAATTCCCTTCCAAATGCGCGAGTACGGTCGGGGTACTTACGCATCTGGCTGGATGAAATGCCGGTTTTCAGCATGCACAGTGCATGTGGGGAAAACCGGCATTTCCTGTCCTCTGAACGAAGGGGTTCAGAGGCAGAATGCGTGCGACTGCACAGGCAGCGCGTGCGCAGTATAATTCGCCGCTTTCATTAATGCTTTCAGTGAGGTCAAGTCATTACAACTTACACATGAAAAAAGCATGGGTACAGTTGCTCCAGAGGCTGCGGAGGAAGATATTTATTATCGTGGAGCTTCTGAAAGTATGTATGTCTGTATATATTCCTTTGCGTGTTATGTATATATTCCTTTACTTATGTGTATGAATGTATTATTTAATTATGACTTTCAGAGAAAGTAACTTATTGGAAAATCATAATTAAAAACATAGGGCTAGATTTTCAGTTGCTAGCGCCAGCAGTTAGCGCCTTAAGAGAAGTGATTTTCGGGCGCTATGCGTGTGGCGCCCGTGCGCAGCGCAGTTTGTGCCCCGCCCCAAATTAAGTTGCCCGTTAGCGCCGGCGCAAAGTTTAGCGCCCGCCCGGATGCGCGCGCAGAAAATGACGTCACATCCTCGTGCAACGCCCTTTGTGCGCCCCGATTCCAAACTTCAGTTGGACCGCCCCATTGTGCAGCTGGCGGCCGGAGCGTTTGGAAAAAGGAACGCAACACAACCAGCGCGGGCCCCGGGGGGCGCAAATTAAAGGGGACGTGCTCTCCAGTATAAAGGCCAGCCTTTTTTCAGAAAACACTCTTGTGCAACGCATTTCTGGAGACACAACAAGGAGGATAGCTAACTGGTTTCAAGCAGCAAGAGCTCAGGTATTTTTGGACTCAGGCCAGAGCGCTGCAAGTGGCCTTTTGGAAATTTGAGTGTTTGCCAGGATTTGATGGGGGTTGCATGGGGTGCCAACGCGGAGCTGCAGCTCCATGTCCGTAGGGCTCGCAGACGCATTGTGAGAGGGGCAGCCCTGGCTAGAGGCAGAGGGGGCTACAGGCGTCGGCCACGTAGGCCTTACCCAGTCAGGCTATACCGCCAGCAGCGCTCCTACCTAAACATGAGTGCCGCGCGATGTGTTAAAAGGCTCCGATTCCGAAAGGAGGTGATTGCAGAGATCTGCCACCTGCTTCGCCGAGATCTGCAGCCAAAGCTCAGGTGCAGGACGTCTCTGTCGGTGGAAGTGAAGGTGACGGTGGCATTGAACTTCTATGCCACCGGCTCCTTCCAATATGCTGCTGGGGACATAGCAAACATCTCCCAGTACGGCGCGCATCGCTGCATCCGCCAGGTGACCGAAGCACTGTTCAGAAGGAGAAGCCAATTCATCTCCTTCCCCATGGCCCTGGAGAGCCAGCATCAGCGCGCATTGGGATTTTCCAGACTCGGGGAATTCCCCTTGGTGCAGGGCGCCATTGACTGTACGCATGTGGCTTTGCGGGCCCCTCTGGAGCATGGCGAGCAGTATCGCAACAGGAAGGGCTACCATTCTCTGAATGTGCAGCTGGTGTGTGACCACAAGCAGCGCATCATGGCAGTCAATGCCAGCTTCCCAGGCAGCAGCCACGATGCCTTTATCCTGCGGCAGAGTACTGTGCATGACATGTTCCAGGCACAGCCTCCCCCAAGAGGATGGCTACTCGGGGACAAAGGCTACCCTTTGTGCACCTGGCTCATGACCCCGCTCCGCGCGCCCAGGACCGCTGCTGAAGAGGCCTACAATGAGAGCCATCAAACCACCCGCAACATCATCGAGCTAACTATTGGGGTCCTCAAGCAGCAGTTCCGCTGCCTTGATCGCTCCGGAGGAGCTCTCCAGTATTCGCCGGACCGGGTCTCCCAATTTGTGGTGGTTTGCTGCATGCTACACAACCTGGCTATCCGCAGGACTCAGGCACTGCCACCTGACGTTGGACCAGCACCTCGGGAGGAGGAGCATGAGGAGGAGGAGGAGGAGGAGCAGGAGTACGTTCCCAGGAGGGAGCGACCAGGTCCAAGGGCCGCACGACGCCACCTTATTACACGGTACTTCTAAGCCCCCTGTCAGGGAATGGCCAGGGGCCATGAGGGAAGATGAATGCAGCCGCTCCGCAAGCCCTCAGCCGGCGAAGCCAACAAACACTAAGAAGAACAACCATGGAGACTGCATGAATAAAGATAATTTTTTATTACACAAAAATGAAAAGCCCTTCCCACATGAATCCCCAAAAACAATAAACGGGCCCCACAAAAAGCCCAACAAACGACTCACTCCCACAAACTGGGGAGGAGTCACGCCACCTTTCTTCAAACTGGGCCTCAACGTCGGCCTAACGCAAAAAATAAGCCCTCCAACAACACAACCATGGGCAAAATAAAGATGGCCACCGCCATATAAAACGAAAGCTGGCCACACCCTCTACTGAGTGGCCCGCGAGGGCGAGACCTTGCCCAGCCTTTTGCCTCCCCTGCCCGGCCTGCTGCTCCTTCGCAAGCTCTGCCCAGTGGCTGCTGCGAGGCTGGGGGAAGGCGCCTGAGGCTCAGATGCCCTTCCGCCAGATGCCGCTGGGGGGCGGCCTACACGGCGTTTGGGCCTCGAGGGGCCGTCTGCTGAGTGGCGCACCTGAGCCTGGCCACCATCAGCTGCAGCCGCTTGCCCTTGACGCCCCAGTGGGGGAATGGCGGCGACGGATGGCGCAATGTGGGCCAGCTGGCGTCTGGGATGCGCTGGCTGGTGCTGTGGCGCGGTGGCACTCGGCCGGGCCCGCACTGCAGGATCCGCAACAATCAGCCGAGGGGCGGCTTGCTGGGATGGTCCAGCGCGGCGGCTGCCCTGGCGATGCCTGCCTGAGACAGCGCGTGTGGCAGCAGTGAGTGCCCCTGTTGTCCTGGTGTGCGCGCGCATCACATCCGCCAGGGTCTTGACGGCATCAGTCAGCATGCGGCCACTCACGGCAGTTGCTGCCCCGAACTCGCGCACACTGGTCGCCAGCAACTCGATGGCCTCAGGCATGTGCCCCACCACGCTCATGAGCTCCGTGTGGCGCCGGTCCGAATCCTCGGCCATCTTATCCAGCTTCCACACCTCTTCCGAGGTGAAGGTGTCCGGACTGGAGTCGCGACTCTCCCGCTGGGGAGGAGGGGGCCGAACTAGGGGACCCTTGCCACGTTGGTGGCGGCGGGCCACGCGCACGGCTCCTGGGTGGCTGGACACCACTGGTCCCAGAAGCTGCATTGCCCTGCGACAGTTCCTCCAGACACTCGTCCAGTGAGGAGGTGTCAAGCATTTCCTCCTCTCCTGCGGGACGTGACTGTTCCCCCGATGGTCCGGCTTGCTCCTCCTCCTCCTCCTGCTCGGAGGTGCTGTCACTGGCAGCTTCAGGGTCCTGGTCGTCACCAGCTGAAAGCAGGAATGCACAAGAGTAGCTTCAGAGTGAGGAGACGGCGTCAGCGAGGGAGTTAGGACTGGTGGCATTCAGCGCATTGGTGGGACAGTGGCAAAGGAGGTAGCTCAGATGGGCCAGTGCAACGCGAGAGGGCCAAAAGGCGAGGTCCTTACCATTGCCGGGCAGTGGAGGGTCGGATACTCCGCACGCTGTGGGGACGATCACACGGGCTCCCATGAGCACACACACGCGCTCCTCCAGCCGAGTGAGCTTCTGCAGCTTGGTGCAGCCACCCCTGGCATGGGCCTGGCGATTAAAGGCTACTTTAGCCTCCAAAAGAAAGGACGGGCTGTAAGTGCGCAGTGTAGCCCTGATGTAGTGTGCACTGCCTCCCATGGTGGAATAGCTTGGACAGAGTGAAGCCCTGATGTAGTGTGCACTGCCTCCCATGGTGGAATAGCTTGGCCAGAGTGAAGCCCTGATGTAGTGTGCACTGCCTCCCATGGTGGAATAGCTTGGACAGAGTGAAGCCCTGATGTAGTGTGCACTGCCTCCCATGGTGGAATAGCTTGGCCAGAGTGAAGCCCTGATGTAGTGTGCACTGCCTCCCATGGTGGAATAGCTTGGCCAGAGTGTAGAGTGCCGAATGGCCAATTGATGCTCATGACTGTCCCAATGCTGCTGGCTGAGGGCTGGCCAATAGGACTTTCAGCTCCCTTTGCCCATCATGTCAGGTGTACATGCAAGAATGAGGAGGAGACTGGAAAGGGTACTCACCCTGACAATCCTGGTCAGGTCGTTGTATTTTTTACGACATTGTTTGTGGGTCCTGGGGGCATCGCCGGTGAACGTCACCCTCTGGGCGATCTGCTTCCAGGCTTTGGTGTAGTCGTGGTGGGTTGGATTCCTCCCACTCTCTGGGAACAAGATCTTGCGCCTCACCTCCAGAGCTGTGACCATTATGTCCAGATCACCCTCTGAGAAGCACAGGGCACGCTGACGGGCCTTCTCTGGCGTTGCCATGACTCCCGGGGGCTGAGCAGCAGTGTTGAGGCCTCTTTGCAAGGCTGCAGTGTGCAGGGCGTGGCAGCAGACCAATTCATCCCTTCCCCCTTTAAGAGCTGGTCGGCGCCACGGGGTCTGCTGTCAGTCCAAAAATGACCGCACCCGCGCTGCGCCCCGCCTGGGCGCTATCCCTCTGGACCGCCGGCTTAGCGCCTAAAGATAATAGTGGAACGCCTCTTTTAGCGCTCCACCAACCTCTTAGGGTGAAGCCACTGAATTCCCGGCAACGGGGCGCTACTTTGGGGCGGGCGCTAACTTCGGGCGGGCGCTAAGGTTAGCGCCCCAAAACTGCCTATACTGAAAATCTAGCCCATACATTCATACACATTAGTAAAGGAATATAAAACATACATACATATACGTAAAGGAATATATGTGGACATACATACATAACTCATTCTCACATTCCATTCACACAGCCACAATTGCTCCTTCTACCTACCGTTCTGAAAACCCTTTTTTTTTTTTAAATTGTAACTTTAAAACTTACTTAAAATTTCTTAAAATAACTTCCCTCCCTTTCCCAAACAAAAATATTGCATTTCAGAAGCTCCACGATAAAATGTTTCTTCCTCCGCAGCCAATGAACCACTTTACACTTGCTTTTTTCAAGTGTAAATTCTGAGGACTTACCGTCACGGATTTCATGAATGAAATCTACGAAGTTCACTGCGCAAGCGCTGCCTGTTCAGTCGCACGCGCTCGAGGTCTGGAAATGCCGGCGTTCCCCGCATGCGCTGTTCATGCTGAACGCCGGCATTTCCAACGGCCAGATGCGTGAGTACCCCGAGCGCACTCACGCCTTTGGCTGCGAATTTCTGGCCCAATATACAGGTTTATATAGCCCAAGTGGGCATTACCGGCATTACAGCACATATGGGGTACTTAAAGGCACATACACTACATAGAGTACTTGCGTGGCAGTGTATTTGTGTGGCAGTGTACTTGTGTGGCATTGTACTTGTGTGGCATTGTACTTGTGTGGCATTGTACTTGTGTGGCAGTGTACTTGTGAGGCACAGTACTTGTGTGGCAGTGTATTTGTGTGGCAGTGTATTTGTGTGGCAGTGTATTAGTGTGGCAGTGTACTTGTGTGGCAGTGTATTTGTGAGGGAGTGTACTCGTGTGGCAGTGTATTTGTGTGGCAGTGTATTTGTGTGGCAGTGTATTTGTGTGACAGTGTACTTGTGTGGCATTTTACTTGTGTGGCAGTGTAGTTGTGTGGCAGTGTACTTGTGTGGCAGTGTAGTTGTGTGGCAGTGTATTTGTGTGGCAGTGTAGTTGTGTGGCAGTGTATTTGTGTGACAGTGTACTTGTGTGGCATTTTACTTGTGTGGCAGTGTATTTGTGTGCCAGTGTATTTGTGTGGCAGTGTAGTTGTGTGGCAGTGTAGTGGTGTGGCAGTGTACTTGTGTGGCAGTGTAGTTGTGTGGCAGTGTATTTGTGTGGCAGTGTAGTTGTGTGGCAGTGTATTTGTGTGACAGTGTACTTGTGTGGCATTTTACTTGTGTGGCAGTGTATTTGTGTGCCAGTGTATTTGTGTGGCAGTGTAGTTGTGTGGCAGTGTATTTGTGTGGCAGTGTAGTTGTGTGGCAGTGTATTTGTGTGGCAGTGTAATTGTGTGGCAGTGTATTTGTGTTGCCATGTATTTGTGTACCAGAGTATTTTATGGGCCAGAGTACTTGTGTGCCAGTGTATTTGTGTGGCAGTGTATTTGTGTGGCAGTGTATTTGTGTGGCAGTGTATTTGTGAGGCAGAGTACTTGTGTGGCAGTGTATTGTGTGTGGCAGAGTACTTGTGTGGCAGTGTGTTTATGAGGCAGTGTATTTGTGTGGCAGTGTATATGTGTGGCAGTGTACTTGTGTAGAAGTGTACTTGAGTGACAGTGTATTTGTGTGGCAGTGTAATTGTATGGCAGTGTAATTGTGTGGCAGTGTATTTGTGTGGTGGTGTACTTGTATGGCAGAGTATTTGTGTAGCAGTGTACTTGTGAGGCAGTGTACTTGTGGCAGTGTATTTTGTGTGGCAGTGTACTTGTGTGGCAGTGTATTTGTGTGGCAGTGTACTTGTGTGGAGTGTATTTCTGTGACAGTGTACTTGTGTGGCAGTGTACTTTTGTGCCTATGTATTTGTGTGGCAGTGTATTTGTGTGGCAGTGTACATGTGTGACAGTGTACTTGTGTGACAGTGTACTTGTGTGGCAGTGTATTTGTGTGGCAGTGTATTTGTGTGGCAGTGTATTTGTGTGGCAGTGTATTTGTGTGGCAGAGTACTTGTGTGGCAGTGTATTTGTGTGGCAGTGTATTTGTGTGGCAGTGTACTTGTGTGGCAGTGTACTTGTGTACGAGTGTATTTGTGTGGCAGTGTAGTTGTGTGGCAGCGTATTTGTGTGGCAGTGTACTTGTGTGGAAGTGTACTTGAGTGGCAGTATATTTGTGTGGCAGTGTATTTGTGTGGCGCTGTACTTGTGTGGCAGTGTATCTGTGTTGCAGTGTATTTGTGTAGCATTGTACTTGTGTGGCAGTGTAATTGTGTGACAGTGTATTTGTGTGGAAGTGTACTTGAGTGGCAGTGTATTTGTGTGGCAGTGTACATCTGTGGCAGTGTACTTGTGAGGCAGAATATATGTGGCAGTGTATTTGTCTGGCAGTGTACTTGTGTGGCAGTGTATTTGTGTGGCAGTGTACTTGTGAGGCAGAATACATGTGGCACTGTATTTGTGTGGCAGAGTACTTGTGTGGCAGTGTGTTTATGGGGCAGTGTACTTGTGTGGCAGTGTACTTGTGTGCCAGTGTATTTGTGTGCCAGTGTACTTGTGTGCCAGTGTATTTGCGGGGAGTGTATTTGTGTGGCAGTGTATTTTAGTGGCAGTGTACATGTGTGGCAGTGTACTTGTATGCCAGTGTATTTGCGTCCCTGTGTACTTGTGTGACAGTGTACTTGTGTGGCAGTGTATCTGTGTGGCAGTGTACTTTTGTGGCAGTGTACTTGTGCGCCAGTGTATTTGTGTGGCATTGTATTTGTGTGCCAGTGTATTTGTGTGGCAGTGTACATATGTGGCAGTGTACTTGTGTGCCAGTGTAATAGTGTGGCAGTGTATTAGTGTGGCAGTGAACATGTGTGCCAGTATATTTGTGTTATACTGTACATGTGTGGCAGTGTACTTGTGTGGAAGTGAACATGTGTGGCAGTGAACATGTGTGGCAGTCAACATGTTTGCCAGTGTATTTGTTTTGCAGTGTACTTGTGTGCCAGTGTAATTCTGTGGCAGTGTATATGTGTGCCAGTGTACTTATGTGGCAATGAACATGTGTGGCAATGAACATGTGTACCAGCGTATTTGTGTTACACTGTACATTTGTGGCAGTGACCATGAGTGGCAGTGAACATGTGTGCCAGTGTATTTGTGTTGCAGTGTAATTGTGTGGCAGTGTACTTGTGTGGCAGTGAACATGTATGGCAGTGTCTTTGTATGGCAGTGTATTTGAGTGGCAGTGTATTTGTGTGGCAGTGTATTTGTATGGCAGTGCATTTGTGTACCAGTGTATTTGTGTACCAGTGTATTTGTGTACCAGTGTATTTGTGTACCAGTGTATTTGTGTACCAGTGTATTTGAGTGGCAGTGTATTTGAGTGGCAGTGTATTTGTGTGGCAGTGTATTTGTATGGCAGTGCATTTGTGTGCCACTATACTTGTGTACCAGTGTAATTGTGGGCAGTGTATTTGTGTAGCAGTGTATTTGTGTGGCAGTGTATTTGTGTTGCAGTGTATTAGTTTGGCAGTGTTCTTGTGTGCCAGTGTATTTGCATGCCAGTGTACTTGTGTACCAGTGTATTTGTGGGCAGTGAATTTGTGTGGTAGTGTATTTGTGTGGCAGTATACTTGTGTGCCAGTGTATTTGTGTGCCTGTGTGCTTGTGTGCCAGTGTATTTGTGTGGCAGTGTACTTGTGAGGCAGTGTATTTGTGTGGCATTGTATTTGTGTGGCAGTGTACTTGTGTGCCATTGTACTTGTGTGGCAGTGTATTCGTGTGGCAGTGTATTTGTGTGGCAGTGTACTTGTGAGGCAGTGTATTTGTGTGACAATGTACTTGTGTGCCAGTGTATTTGTGTGGCAGTGTACTTGTGCGCCAATGTATTTGTGTGGCAGTGTATTTGTGTGGCAGTGTATTTGTGTGGCAGTGTATTTGTGTCGCAGTGTACTTGTGTGCCAATGTATTTGTGTCGCAGTGTATTTGTGTGCCAGTGTACTTGTGTGCCAGTGTATTTGTGTGGCAGTGTACTTGTGTGACAGTGTACTTGTACTGGCACTTCGTAATTTCCAAACATGCAGCCACTGAGCTTTGAGGCTTTTAACAACGAGTAGATGCGTGTCGAAATAAAACGTTCCAAAACGTAACTTTGTCTTTAAACTGTTCACTATAACACCTTACAAACAGAATTACAAAGCAAAACACGTTTAAACGAACACGGTCAAAAACATTATTGCTCCAGCCATCAAAGCCTTTACCTTCTCTCTAGCCTCGTGGAGCTTGAACTGTAAAATGGCTGGATACCATGTGACAAGCTTAAGGACTGTACCATTGTAGCAAAATAAAGGGGGTATCTCAGACTATACTACTGGAACAAGAAAATAGGGGGTTTCTCAATACAATAAGTCAGTCAGGTAAATTAACTGTATTATACTATTTAACCAATATTTTAAAGTATTTTTTTTCTTAAACTTTCATGACTCTTACATTCCGGCCCCTAATTGACTAGGCACATGAAGCATATCAATTACTCAAACATTCTTAAGAGTCATAAACTAATGAGTTGAACATATTTACAATATAAATGTCCACTTTTTTTGTTCCGGAACCTTTCACGCTGCTTCTTGTAGCAGGCAGAGCTTTGTGATCGGTCTTTCCAGGGTCGTGTAACCGTCTGCAAACAATGCATTCAGAGAGTATTTTTCTTATTACAGAATTAGTTCCTGGAATCCAGTATCTTTGTCTTAGCTTCGCAAGCACGTGGTTCCTCCCACTGTGTCCAATACTCTGGTGTATATGCTGAAGAATGAGAGTAGCAACCCGGAGGTCCTTAGAAAGGATAGCAGGATGCTTGGCCTCCTCTGGCATAGCAGATTTGTTTAGTCGCCCTCCCACCCTCAGTACTCCATCTTGCAGTGTAATAATAATAATTCAACTTTATTGTCATTGTACAATGCACAAGTACATGAACAATGAAATGTGATCTTGCAAGTTCCCATGAGTCCAGTACAAATAACATTAACATTAAATGTAAATAGCACCGTCCTGGGAGAAGCAAAGCCGCTGCATCTGTGCGTGCCACCATTCCATTTCCACCATTCCGACAATCTTCAGCCCAACGCCCAGGCCTGCTCACCAGCCGCCCCTCCTCGGGGCTCCTTCTGTGACCTTCTGCCCAACCACCCTTCCTCAGGGTTCCTTCCGTGACCTTCTGCATCTGGTCTTACCCTGATGGTCACCCCTCCAGGTACTAACCAGGCCTGGTTTTGCTTAGCTTCCAAGCCTTGCCAGTGACCCTGTCCCTAGTCCCAGGAACAGGGCTTGTAGATATGACTACCTTTCTTGATTGGAGTATTTCGCTGTAAAGCTTCGATTTCTTCTGGATATCTTTGTCTTTGACTGAAGCAAACTATCTCCATCTCAGCCTTGGCCAAATCCTCCACGGTCAATGAATTCTTACCCAATGTGGTCTTGTGCTGGTGCATATATTGCTGTAGAAGCATTCTCTGCTTATCAGGGTTACTTTCAGACTGATGGATAGTGGCTTGATACTCTTTTCTCTTACCGCTCAGGTGTAGCAGCAACTCTTTCAACCTTAGAAACCATGCAACTGCTTTCCTCAACTGGTGCCATCCTGAGAAATGGTTAACAAGCTTGTTCACTGTGTCAAAGTTTTCTTTCGTAGTTATGAGATTTGCTGTGACTGATCTCTTGACTTCGACGTCGTCTTCAGCAATCTGACTTGGCATATCTGGTCTTTCTGGCCATGATCTCTCTGTTTCCCGCAGATAACTTGGGCCTTGTATCCAAGTTTCACTCCTCATGGAGTTTTCAGCCTTCAATCCCCGTGAGGCTTGATCTGCTGGGTTTAATGAGGTGTTTACATACCTGCATTGAGATGGTTGTGTAGCTTCTCTAATAGATGAGATTCTGTTTGCTACGAAGGTCTTGAAGCGTATCTTCTCATTCTCTATATACTTCAGCACCGTCGTGCTATCCGTCCAGAAGACAGATTCTTCTAATGGGAGCTGTAACTCTTTCCGCATCACCTGGTCAACTTTAACTGCAACAACCGCTGCCGTCAACTCCAGTCTCGGGATGGTGACCTGCTTCAGCGGAGCCACCCTGGATTTCCCCATGAGGAAGGCACAATGTTTCTGGCCCTGTTGATTTGTCAGCAAGAGGTAAGTAGCCATGCCATAGCCGTCCTCAATGGCGTCCGAGCAATGATGTAGTTGAGCCGTCTTTGTAACTCCAAAATTCACAGGCTTGATGCATCTACTGACGTTGAAGCTAGGAAGTTGTTGCAAATCTGTCAACCATCTGAGCCATCTCTGAGCTTGACCTTCTGGGATATCTTCATCCCATCCTCTCTTGTCTCTACACAGCTCTCGTAGGATCAGCTTCACCGGCAGAATGAGTGGTGCCAGGAATCCAAGAGGGTCGTAGATGGAACTGACCACGGAGAGAATCCCTCGTCTTGTGGATGGTCTTTCGTTCACCATTATTCTGAAGTTGAACGTGTCTGACTCAATGCACCATTGTACACCAAGAGCTCTCTCGATAGGAAGGACATCGTGGCTCAGGTCCAGATCTTTGACTTCAGTGGCTCTTTCCTTTTCTGGGATAGACGCTAGAACTGCTCTGCTGTTGCTTATCCACTTAGTCAGATGGAATCCTCCATTCGAACACAGAGTTCTAAGGTCTCTTGACAGTGCAATGGCATCGTCTTCTGTTGACACGGACTTCAGACCGTCATCGACGTAAAAGTTTCTGAAGATTGTCTCCACAGCCTCTGATGGTGCTTTGCCTTTGCCATCTTCTGCAGTTTTTCTGAGAGCATAGCTTGCGCAGCTGGGAGATGATGTGGCTCCGAACAAGTGTACAGCCATTCTACATTCCACCATAGCTTGACTAACGTCGCCATCTGGCCACCAAAGGAAACGCAGAAGATCAGCATCTTCATCAGGGATTCTGACTTGGTAGAACATTGATTCTATATCTGCCATCATGGCAACGAGCTCTTGTCTAAACCTCGTCAAGACGCCAATGAGGGTATTAGTAAGATCAGGGCCTTGAAGCAGCTTGTCATTCAGTGAAGTTCCTCTGAATGATGTGGCGCAGTCAAACACTACACGGATCTTTTCCTTCTTTGGGTGATACACACCGTGATGAGGAATGTACCAGACCCTTCCATCGTCTCTGTTCAGCTGTTCCTCGGGCACTTTTACAGCATAGCCTTTCGCTATGATGTTTCTCATGAAGCCTTTGTAGTCTTCGTGAAAGTCGGGGTTCTTGTTCAGCTTTCTCTTCAGACTGATGGCGCGCTGCTCTGCTATGCAGCGATTGTTCGGCATCTTCGCGGTCTGTCTTCTCAGTGGCAAACCAATGTGATAGTGGCCATCAATGAACTGTGTAGACCTTGTCATCAAATCCATGAACTGATGGTCTTCTTGTGACATCTCTGTCTTTTCCTCACAGCTGCGTTCTGAAAAGTCTGCGTTGAACTGCTGTATCGACAGCTCTTCAATGCTTGCGATAGAGATACGATTAACTGTTACATTTTGTCGTTGCTCCTTGTTCGACTTGTTGCCATCATCTCTCCTTACCGGTCCATTGACTACCCATCCAAGGGCTGTCCTGACTGCGTAGGGTCCGTCATCCTTGCTGTTTATCACCTGCCATGGCTCCATAGTTTTGTAGGCATTGGTTCCAATTAATAGGCCAATTTCTGCTTCAATATATGGGAGACGCACCTTTTCCAGGTAAGGCCATCTCTCCACATCCTTCTGCAGGGCTAAGTTCCCTATTTTAACAGGAATCTCCCTCTGTGTGAAAACATTAGGCAGTTCTATGAAGTCCTTCTCTTCAAGTCCACACACTTCTAAGTCTGACAGGATATAACTTTGCATTGACTTCTCATGACCCATGGTGCGTAATAGGATTTCTGTTCTTCTGCCTCTAACGTTCAGCTGTCGCATGAGTGATTCTGTGCAGAACGTTGCTGAACTACCTGGATCCATGAAGGCGTAAGTCTCCACAAACTTCTCACTCCTCTTAGACTTGATCTTTACAGGTACAATGGCAAGAATACAATCACTGTCACCGGCCCCAGTGAATCCACAAGTCTCTGGTTCTAGCGACACCAGAGCACTTGAAACAACCTTCTCGTCGGTATTGTTTTCATCACTCTTCTTAGAGACTTGTTCTTCTTTGTGGATATGCAGCAGACTGGGATGTTTCCGAGTGCACTCTCTGCATGTTGTTCTTTGCTTACAGTTTCTACTCAGGTGCCCCTGAGAGAGACATCCAAAACATAGGCCATTGTACTTCAGAAATTCGATTCTGTCTTTATGTGGCTGTGCTTTGATGTCACTGCAGAAATCCAATGTATGATTCTTCTGGCAGAATAAACATGGCTTCTGAAAGGCATTAGCAGGCGTCACTGTGCTGCTCTTTTTGGGAGATGAGTTCTGAGACTTTTCTTCCCCAGCCTGAGTGACGATAGTTGCAAAGCTGCTTCCCCTGGAACCACCTTTCCCGAGAGTCTTTGATTCAGCAGGTTTGGCTTTCACTCTTCCATCATTAGTCGGGCTGACATCCTGGATGTTTCCAAACAATGGGTCCCTAGCAATTTTAGCCTGTTTGTCTATGAAATTCACTAAGTCTGCAAACCTGGCTCTACTTTTCCGTCTCTCCATTATCTCAAAGGCTGTTCTTCTCCATTGTTCTCTCATCCTGCAAGGAAGCTTAGAGATGATGATTCTCATAGTCGTAGGATTGTCCATCTCTTCCATGAATTCAACGTCCTCCATGGTGTTGCGACATCCTATGAGAAAAAGAACATATGTGTTCAATGCCTCCCCGTCCTCCGATCTGATCTGTGGCCACTTGGTAGCCTTTTCAATATATGCAGTGGCTATCTTCAGCTCGTTACCATAGTGCTCCTGCAGCAACTTCCTGGCTTCTATGTATCCCCGGTCCAGTCTCATGTGTTCACAGCTTCTGACCAGGTCTTGTGGTTTACCACTGGTGTACTGTCCCAGGTAGTACAACTTATCACTGCTGCTCTCTGTTTTGGAGTCAATGGCTTGTTCGAAGGATCTGATGAAGGGCTTATACTTGAGTGGGTCGCCTTGGAACACTGGTATGTCTCTTTGAGGGAGTCAAAACAGATTCTGTTGTTTTACAAACATCTCTGTAATTTCGTTCTGACGTTGCATCACTCGGTATAGGCTTCTCCCTGTGTCTTCAGGCCTCTGGTGGTCATCAGCAGGGTCTAGTCTAGACCGTCTGACGTCTGAGGTAGCATCACGTGCTCCTGTTAGTGGAGAGGCCTCTCTTCCACGCTGTAATGCCAGGAGATGGCCTTCAGACTCTCTTTTAACTCTTGAAGGTGCCCTGGATCCAACTCTGTGTGACAACATTGACTGGCAGTATTCGTTCATGCCATCCTGTGAGCCTTCATAATCTTCATACACACTCAACCTGGCATCTGAGACCGCAATAGCTGTTTTTAGCTCCAGCTGTTCTTTCTTTGCCTGCACTTGGGCCTGTTGGGCCTGCAGTTGGGCCTGCAGTTGGGCCTCTTGGGCCTGTTGGGCCTGCAGTTGGGCCTGCAGTTGGGCCTCTTCCCGTTCAAGAGCTTGCTTCTCCACTAAAGATGTTGCGCGCGCCATCAACGCTGCCCGTTCAACCTCCTCTCTCATGCGTCGCGACGAGCATGTGGTAGAAGTGACTGACCTGTGTCCAGAAACAGAGCTACCTTCTTTTCGATTTTTGCTCAGTCTGGCTGAAGTCTCTGAAATGCTATCATCTGGTCCGACTTCACCGTCATCTTTATCTTTCTCAGCTGTATCAGCATCTTGACGAATCTTTAACATCCACTGTTCTGTGGCCTTGACATAGTCCTTAATGCTGGATGATTTAAGATCAAACCAGTTGTGCTGATCAGCGTTTCCCTCTTCTTCAGACAGAAGTGCTAATACATCTTCATTGAGTACATTAAATTCTTCATGCAACTTGGAGAAATCATAATGCATTATGTCTTCAACTTTCTTAATGTTAGCATTATCTTCCATGAGACAATCAATTATCTTAATTTTTCCAGTTATCTGAGCTAATTTAGCCCTCCTTCCACCTATTCTTCTATGTAACTTCTCTTCCATTGCCTTTGGGGTGAGCTTTACTTCCCTCTTTTGGCCAACAACCCTTCTGGCTGGGGGAAGCTCCTCACGGCTCCATAAGGCCTCAGCCATTTTACCCGCAGCTCTTATTTAGCTACTCAATAGAATGAACAACGCAAGTAACAGTCACTGTACCTTCGCTTTCTTATATTGTCGTCTGGCTCCGTGACCATTCATGTATACGTTCGCCGACAATTCCGTCCTTTCCTTCTTAGGGAGCTAGTTTTTGACTAATGCAGTGGCGCTTCGTAATTTCCAAACATGCAGCCACTGAGCTTTGAGGCTTTTAACAACGAGTAGACGCGTGTCGAAATAAAACGTTCCAAAACGTAACTTTGTCTTTAAACTGTTTACTATAACACCTTACAAACAGAATTACAAAGCAAAACACGTTTAAACGAACACGGTCAAAAACATTATTGCTCCAGCCATCAAAGCCTTTACCTTCTCTCTAGCCTCGTGGAGCTTGAACTGTAAAATGGCTGGATACCATGTGACAAGCTTAAGGACTGTATCATTCGAGCAAGAAAAAAAGGGGGTATCTCAGACTATGCTACTGGAACAAGAAAATAGGGGGTTTCTCAATACAATAAGTCAGTCAGGTAAATTAAATGTATTATACTATTTAACCAATATTTTAAAGTATTTTCTTTCTTAAACTGTCATGACTCTTACAGTACTTGTGTGGCAGTGTACTTGTGTGGCAGTGTACTTGTGTGGCAATGTAATTGTGTGGCAGTGTAATTGTGTGGCAGTGTAATTGTGTGGCAGTGTATTTGTGTGGCAGTGTATTTGTGTGCCAGGGTATTTGTGTGGCAGTGTACATGTGTGGCAGTGTACATGTGTGCCATTGTATTTGTGTGGAAGTCTAATTGTGTGGCAGTGTACTTGTGTGCCAGTGTAATTGTGTGCCAGTGTACTTGTGTGGCAGTGACCATGTGTGCCAGTGTATTATTGTTGCAGTGTGCTTGTGTGCCAGTGTATTGGCGTGGCAGTGTATTTGTATGGCAGTGCACTTGTATGGCAGTGTATTTGGGTGGCAATGTAATTCTGAGGCAGTGTATTTGTATGGCAGTGCACTTGTGTGGCCGTGTATTTGTGTGGCAGTGTATTTGTATCGCAGTGCACTTATGTGGCAGTGTATTTGGGTGGCAGTGTACTTGTGTGGCAGTATACTTGTGAGGCAGTGCATTTGTGTGGCAGTGCATTTGTGTGGCAGTGCACTTGTGTGGCAGTGCATTTGGTTGGCAGTGTACTTGTGTGCCAGTGTAGTTCTGTGCCAGTGTATTTGTGATGCAGTGTACTTATGAGGCAGTGTATATGTGTGGCAGTGTACTTGTGTGGCAGTGTACGTGTGTGGGAGTGTATTTTTTAGCAGTGTATTTGTATGACAGTGTACTTGTGTGCCAGTGTATTTGTGTGGCAGTGTTTTTGTGTGGCAGTGTATCTGTGTGGCAGTGTATCTGTGTGGCAGTGTATCTGTGTGACAGTGTATTAGTGTGCCAGTTTATTTGTGTGGCAGTGTACTTGTGTGACAGTGTATTTGTGGGCAGTGTAGTTGTGGCCAGTGTACTTGAGTGACAGTGTATTTGTGGGCAGTGTACTTGTGTGGCAGTGTATTTGTGTGCCAGTGTATTTGTGTGCCAGTGTATTTGTGTGACAGTGTATTTGTGGGCAGTGTATTTGTGGGCAGTGTATTTGTGTGACACTGTATTTGTGTGGCAGTGTATTTGTGTGGCAGTGTAATAGTGTGGCAGAGTATTAGTGTGGCAGTGTACTTGTGAGACAGTGTACTTGTGTGGCAGTGTATTTGTTTGGCAGTGTACTTGTGTTCCAATGTATTTATGTGCCAGTGTACTTGTGTGGCAGTGTACTTGTGTGCCAGTGTACTTGTGGGCAGTGTATTTGTGTGGTAGTGTATTTGTGTGGCAGCATAATTGTATGGCAGTGTGCTTGTGTGCCAGTGTATTTGTGTGGCAGTGTACTTTTGTGCCAGTGTATTTGTCTGGCAGTGTATTTGTCTGGCAGTGTACTTGTCTGGCAGTGTACTTGTGTGGCAGCGTACCTGTGAGGAAGTGTATATGTGTGGCAGTGCACTTGTGTGGCAGTGTATTTGTGTGGCAGTGTACTTGTGTGGCAGTGCATTTGTGTGACGGTGTACTTGTGTGGCAGTGTATTTGTGTGGCAGTGTATTGTGTGGCAGTGTACTTGTGTGGCAGTGCATTTGTGTGGCAGTGTAGTTGTGTGGCAGTGTAGTTGTGTGGCAGTGTATTTGTGTGGCAGTGTAGTTGTGTGGCAGTGTATTTGTGTGGCAGTGTACTTGCGTGGAAGTGTAATTGAGTGGCACTGTTTTTGTGTGGCAGTGTAATTGTGTGGCAGTGTACTTGTGTGCCAGTGTATTGTGTGGCAGTGTACTTCTGTGGCAGTGAACATGTGTGCCAGTATATTTGTGTTGCACTGTACATGTGTGGCAGTGTATTTGTGTGGAAGTAAACATGTGTGCCAGTGAACATGTGTGGCTGTCAACAAGATTGCCAGTGTATTTGTTTTGCAGTGTACTTGTGTGCCAGTGGAATTCTGTGGCAGTGTATATGTGTGCCAGTGTATTTGTGTTGCAGTGTATTTGTGTGCCATGTGTACTTGTGTGGCAGTGTATTTGTGTGGCAGTGTATTTGTGTGGCAGTGTATTTGTGGGCAGTGTATTTGTGTGGCTGTGTATTTGTGTGGCAGTGTATTTGTGTGGCAGTGTATTTGTGTGGCAGTGTATTTGTATGGCAGTGTACTTGTGTGGCAGTATACTTGTGAGGCAGTGTATTTGTGTGGCAGTGCATTTGTGTGGCACTGTACTTGTGTGGCAGTGTATTTGTGTGGCAGAGTAGTTGTCTGCCAGTGTATTTGTGTGCCAGTGTATTTGTGTGCCAGTGTATTCGTGTGCCAGTGTATTTGTGTGGCAGTGTACTTATGAGGCAGTGTATATGTGTGGCAGTGTACTGTGTGGCAGTGTACTTGTGTGGGAGTATATTTTTTAGCAGTGTATTTGTATGACAGTGTACTTGTGTGGCAGTGTTTTTGTGTGGCAGTGTATTTGTGTGGCAGTGTATTTGTGTGGCAGTGTATTTGTGTGGCAGTGTACTTGTGTGGCAGTGTATTTGTGTTGCAGTGTACTTGTGTAGCATTGTACTTGCGTGGCAGTGTAATTGCGTGACAGTGTATTTGTGCGGCAGTGTACTTGTGTGGCAGTGTATTTTGTGTGGCAGAGTACTTGTGTGGCAGTGTGTTTATGGGGCAGTGTACTTGTGTGGCAGTGTAATTGTGTGGCAGTGTATTTGTGTGGCAGTGTATTTGTGTGGCAGTGTACTTGTGAGGCAGAGTACTTGTGTGGCAGTGTATTTGTGTGGCAGTGTACTTGTGATGCAGAGTACTTGCGTGGCAGTGTATTTGTGTGGCTGTGTACTTGTGAGGCACAGTACTTGTGTGGCAGTGTATTTGTGTGGCAGTGTACTTGTGTGGCAGTGTATTTGTGTGGCAGTGTACTTGTGTGGCAGTGTATTTGTGTGGCAATGTATTTGTGAGGCAGTGTATTTGTGTGGCAGTGTACTTGTGTGGCAGTGTACTTGTGTGGCAGTGTACTTGTGTGGCAGTGTACTTGTGTGGCATTGTTCTTGTGTGGCAGTGTACTTGTGGGCCAGTGTATTTGTGTTGCAGTGTATTTGTGTGGCAGTGTACTTGCGTGGCAGAGAACATGTGTGCCAGTGTATTTGTGTGCCAGTGTATTTGTGTGCCAGTGTATTTGTGTGCCAGTGTACTTGTGGGGCAGTGTACTCGTGTGGTAGTGTATTTGTGTGCCAGTGTACTTGTGTGGCAGTGTACTTGTGTGCTTGTGTGGCAGTGTACTTTTGTGGCAGTGTACTTGTGTGCTTGTGTGCCAGTGTACTTGTGAGGCAGTGTACTTGTCTGGCAGTGTATTTGTGTGGCAGTGAACTTGTGTGCCAGTGTATTTGTGTGGCATGGTCCTTGTGAGGCAGTGTGCATGTCAGGCAGTGTACTGGCGTGGCAGTTTATTTGTGTGGTAGTATACTTGTGTAACAGTGTACTTGGGCATTGTATTTGTGTCGCGGTGTACTTGTGTGGCAGTGTATTTGTGTGGCATGGTCTTTGTGAGGCAGTGTACTTGTGTGACAGTGTACTTGTGTGACAGTGTATTTGTGTGGCAGTGTATTTCTGTGCCAGTGTATTTGTGTGACAGTGTAGTTGTGTGCCAGTGTATTTGTGTGCCAGTGTACTTGTGTGGCAGTGTACTTGTGTGCTTGTGTGGCAGTGTGCTTGTGTGCCAGTGTATTTGTGTGCCAGTATACTTGGGTGCCAGTGTACTTGTGTGGCTGTGTATTTGTGTGGCAGTGCATTTGTGTGGCAGTGTATTTGTGTGGCAGTGTATTTCTATGGCAGTGTACTTGTGTGACAGTGTAGTTGTGTGCCAGTGTATTTGTGTGCCAGTGTACTTGTGTGCCAGTGTACTAGTGTGGCAGTGTACTTGTGTGGCAGTGTACTTGTGTTGCAGTGTGCTTGTGTGCCAGTGTATTTGTGTGCCAGTATACTTGGGTGCCAGTGTATTTGTGTGGCAGTGTACTTGTGTGCCAGTGTACTTGTGTGGCATTGTACTTGTGTGGCATTGTACTTGTGTGGCAGTATATTTGTGTGCCAGTGTACTTGTGTGGCAGTGTATTTGTGTGGCATTGTACTTGTGTGGCATTGTACTTGTGTGGCATTGTACTTGTGTGGCAGTTTAATTGTGTGGCAGTGTAATTGTGTGGCAGTGTAGTTGTGTGCCAGTGTAGTTGTGTGGCAGTGTACTTGTGTCACAGTGTAATTGTGTGGCAGTGTAATTGTGTGGCAGTGTACTTGTGTGGCAGTGTACTTGTGTGGCAGTGTACTTGTGTGGCAGTGTGCTTGTGTGCCAGTGTACTTGTGAGGCAGTGTACTTGTGTGGCAGTGTACTTGTGTGGCAGTGTACTTGTGTGCCAGTGTACTTGTGTGGCAGTGTACTTGTGTGCCAGTGTACTTGTGTGGCAGTGTATTTGTATGGCAGTGTACTTGTGTCGCAGTGTACTTGTGAGGCAGTGGCCTAGAAATTCGGTTGGTTGCGCCAGCGATTAACGCCTAAAGAGCCCACGAATTGGGGCGTTACCCAATGTTCAGGCGGGCGCAATGAAGATAGCGACAACTCCCATATTGCGTATCCATTTAGCGCCAGCGCTAACTCTTAGCGTGCGCCTGCGCGCACAGGCAGTTAATGACATAATTTCAGTGTGCAACGCCTTTTTGGCGCCCCTGACCGGATATACGGTGGCGCCCGGAACCTTTCCGCCTGGCACTATTTGTGACAGTTGGATGGAACGTTCCCAGGCCCTTCTCGGAGTCGGGGGGCGCTATTTAAAGGTGACAGCTCTAGTATAAAAGCTGCAGCCACTTGTCCTGTTCATTCTGTTCGTTGCTGGAGAGAGCTGGTGAACTACTGTTGCACACTATTTTTCGGATTTAGCTTTCGAAGACTTGGGACCTGCAGCCCTGTCCGGAGCAGTTGGAGTGCTAGACATTGCTGCATGTTGCCCGTCTGGCATAGCAATGGGAGCTGCTTTGGAGGGGAACGTCCTCATGGCCGGACACTTGGAAGGGGCACAGAGATGGCGGGAGAGAGGGCCGGGATTGGCCAGAAGGAGGAGGGGCAATGGAGGTCACCCAATCCGACGATACGCTGCGAGGGTTTTCAGGCAGCAGGTGTCATACCTTACCATGTCGGAGGAGCAGTATCTGCGAAGGCTCAGATTTGATAAGGAGGTTGTGACTGAACTGTACCACCTGCTTGCTGAGGATCTGCAGCCGCGTCTACGGTGCAGGACCTCTCTGTCGGTTGCCGTCAAAGTGACTGTTGCCCTGAACTTTTACGCAAGCGGATCCTTTCAGTCAGCCACTGGGGACATCGCGAATATAACACAATTTGCAGTGCATTGTTGCATCCGGCAAGTGACAGCTGCCCTTTATAGAAGGAGGCGTCAATTAATCACCTTCCCTGTGACCCTGGTGAAGCAGGCAGAGCGCGCGCAGGGCTTCGCTGCTATTGCGGACTTCCCCATGGTGCAGGGGGCCATAGATTGCACACACGTGGCTTTGCGGGCGCCATTGCAGAATCCAGAGGAGTTCCGCAACCGAAAGGGGTTCCACTCCCTCAATGTCCAGCTGGTCTGTGACCACCGCCAGATGATCATGGCAGTCAACGCACAATTCCCTGGGAGCAGCCACGATGCGTTCATCCTGCGGCAGACCTCAGTTTCTGACCTTTTTGAGGGCCCGGCTCACCCACGAGGCTGGCTTCTGGGCGACAAGGGCTATCCTCTCTGCCCATGGCTCATAACCCCACTCCGTTTGCCCGCCACCCCGGCAGAAGAGCTTTACAACAGCAGCCATCAGGCGACCAGGAACATTGTCGAGCACACTATTGGTGTGCTCAAACAGCGTTTCCGCTGTCTGGACCATTCGGGGGGAGCCCTGCAGTACTCGCCGGAGCAAGCGGTTCGCATCGTCGTCGTCTGCTGCATGCTCCACAACTTGGCCATTCGATGAACCCAGCCAATGCCAGCCGACCCTCAAGGTCCAGCAGAGCAGGCGGACGAGGAGGAGGAGGAGGAGCATGCAGACGAGGAGGAGGAGGAGGAGGAAGATGGGAGGGCTCCTGAAACTGGAAGGGCCGTCCGTCAGAGACTCATAAGGACTCGGTTCTAGGCCCCTCTGACGGAATGATGGCTGTCATTCGTCCTGCGCACTTCGGATTGTTCAAAGCCTATGAAGGCCACCATGAGTGTAAATAGTTACCAGTACCATTGTGAATTTAAAAAAATCTTTATTGTCAAAAAAGTGCTTCCTTCCAGCATAACAACGTCATGTCAACAGAAACCATAACTAACAAAATAACAGTTAACTCTCTGGCAAAGCCGCAAAACTAAACAAACCATCACAAACAATCACAACAGGTGAGGGCGTCCTTGAATTTGTAGGAAGAAACGTCTCAGCACCTCCCTCTGCTGCTGGCCCCTTGATGGAGACCGACTTCTCTTTCGCGGTCGGCCCCTTCCCTCCCTGCTGCTCCTACGTAATTGAACCCCAGTGGCGGGGTCAAGGCTGGGGGACGCCTGCTGACTGTTTGGAATCGCAGAAGCCCCTGAGGGACGGCCTGGATGACCTCTGGGCTTGGAGGGTGCGGAGGCTGGTTGCTTGATCTGGGCATGGCTGGAAGCAGTGTGCACTGCAGGTGGTGGCAGCTGCACTGCAGACGTTACAGCGGTGGCATGAGCAATGGTCACCTGCCGAGAGAGGACACCTGCACCATGGTCGGACGACACACTGGCTCTCTGAGGGGACCGGTTCGGCTCAGCCGCCACAATCGACTGCTCCACTGATTCCTGGCCTCGTGTGGTACTGGAAGGGCCCGAGGTGATCCTAACTGATGCAGATAGGGTGGCAGCAGTGAGAGTTCACGTTGCCTCAATCTGGGTGTGGACGAGGCCAGCAAGTGACTGCGTGGCAGCAGTGAGGACCTGTGTGGCAGGTGCCAGTGCTTCGGAGAAGCCCTGGACAGTTCTTTCCATTGCTTCGGACAAGGCCGGAGCAGTCCGTTCCACTGCCTCGGACAAGCCCTGGACAGACCTTTCCAGGGATTGTCCGAAGCTCTGAACAGTCCTTTCCATAGCGGCCTCGAAGCCCTGGACAGTTCTCTCCATTGCTGCCCCGAAGCCCTGGACAGTCCTCTCCATTGCTGCCCCAAAGTCCAGCACACTCTTTGCCAGTGTTTCTATCGACTGAGGCATCCTCCCCACTGCAGCCATAAGCTCAGTGTGCCTGAGCCGGGCCTGGGTGCTCATTTCAGCCAGACTCCGCACCTCCTCTGCACTCTGTGCAGCAGTCATCACTCCCTGCCTTGCCCTCCGGGGAGCCGGTGGCCGAACTTGCCTACCCCCCTCACGTTGCTGCAGGCCGCTTGTTCCAGCAACTGGCTCCTCATCAGAGCACCCCCCTCCCCTCCAGGGAACTACTATCCCCAGTCTGCAGCTGTGAAGGCTCCCCTGCGGCTGGAACGGATGGTCCGGCTTCCTCCTGATCCTCGCCTCCGGAGGCACTGGCACTGGCAGCTTCAGGGCCCGGATCCCGAGTTGGTGATGCAGCATCTGAAAGCAGGGAGGTGGAAGAGTGGCTTTAGCAAAAGGACAGGTTGGCGGCAAGGCATGCCAGATTGCGGCAAGGCTATGACATGGCTCCACAGTGAGAAAGCATGCTGGCGGGGGGACCAAGTGGAAGGAGACAGTTGAAAAAGGTGAGATCCTTACCATCGCTGTCGACAATGGGGTCGGCAGCTGCAGTGGTAACAGGACCACTCAGACGTCCTCCAAGAATCTGGTGCACTCTCTCCTCGAGATCCGTGAGAGTGACCACTTGTGGAGGTCCTCCACCGGTTCGAAGCTGGTCTTTGCGATTCTTCGCCAGCTTGGACTGCAGGGGAAAGAAGGGGAACTTATGTTACATGATGCCCTGAGTGATCATCTCATGCCCCCCATGGTGGAAGAGCCCTTACATGATGCCCTGAGTGATCATCTCATGCCCCCCATGGTGGAAGAGCCCTTACATGATGCCCTGAGTGATCATCTCATGCCCTCCATGGTGGAAGAGTCCTTACATGATGCCCTGAGTCAAATGTGCATGTGTGTGCCCAGAAAGGGCCATGGGTGCTTGCTGACACATGGCCATTGGGGCATCGCGCACCCTGTAGCCATAAAGTCAGGTGCAGATGGAGGGATTCAAAAGTTTGAATAAACACCACTCACCCTCACGACCCGAGTGAGGTCATTGAATTTCTTCCTGCACTGTACAGGGCTCCTGGTCACCATGCTGCTGGAGTTGACCCTCTGAGAAACATCCCTCCAAGCTCGTCGGTAGTCCTTTTGATTCGGCCTCCTGCCATTGTCTGGGTCGAGAACATCTCGCCGGCGCTCCACTGCGGCCACCAATTGCTCCAGAGCCTCATTGCTGAAGCGCTCTGCTCTGTCTCACCTTCTCCATCTGGTCCAAGGTTTTTGCGCCAGAGAAGGGCCTGCGCCGATTCTGAGGCCAACAAGACGCTGAGTGTGGAAGCTGAGGCTGACTGACCCACCCCTTTAAGAGCTAGCCGGCGCCTGGAAGTCTCGTGGTTTTCGGTAATTGAGAGCACCTGCGCTGCGCCCGTCCGTGCCGATATTGGGTTGCGCCGGAAGTTTTGCGCCTTAGGAGTCCCGTGCAATGTCTGAAGTTGCGCCTCAATCACCTTTGGGGCGATGCAACCCAATATCGCGCCAGGCGGCGCTAAGTTGCGTCTGGCTATAAACTTTGCGCAGAGCCAGTTCTAACGCCTCAAGCGGGGCTATACCCAATTTCTTGGCCAGTGTATTTGTGTGCAAATCTACTTGTGTGGCAGTGTATTTGTGTGACAGTGTAGTTGTGTGGCAGTGTATTTGTGTGGCAGTGTATTTGTGTGCCAGTGTACTTGTGTGGCATTGTACTTGTGTGGCAGTGTACATCTGTGGCAGTGTATTTGTGTGGCAGTGTACATCTGTGGCAGTGTATTTGTGTGGCAGCGTACTTGTGTGGCAGAGTACATGTGTGGCAGTGTATTTGTGTGGCAGTGTACTTGTGTGGCAGTGTACTTGTGTGGCAGTGTACTTGTGTGGCACAGTACTTGTGTGGCAGGGTACTTGTGTGGCAGGGTACTTGTGTGGCAGTATATTTGTGTGGCAGTGTATTTGTGTGGCAGTGTACTTGTGTGGCAGTGCATTTGTGTGGCAGTGTATTTGTGTGGCAGTGTATTTGTGTGGCAGTGTACTTGTGTGGCAGTGTACTTGTGTGGCAGGGTACTTGTGTGGCAGGGTACTTGTGTGGCAGGGTACTTGTGTGGCAGTATATTTGTGTGGCAGTGTAATTGTGTGGCAGTGTAATTGTGTGGCAGTGTATTTGTGTTCCAGTGTATTTGTGTGGCAGTGTATTTGTGTGCCAGTGTAATTGTGTGGCAGTGTATTTGTGTCACAGTGTGCTTGTGTGCCAGTATACTTGTGAGGCGGTGTATTTGTGTGCAAATGTATTTGTGTGCCAGTATACCTGGGTGCCAGTGTATTTGAGTGGCAGTGTACTTGTGTCGCAGTGTACTTGTGTGCCAGTGTATTTGTGTGCCAGTATACTTGTGTGCCAGTGTATTTGTAGGCAGTGTACTTGTATGCCAGTGTATTTGTGTGCCAGTATACTTGTGTGCCAGTGTATTTGTAGGCAGTGTATTTGTGTGGCAGTGTAGTTGTGTGGCAGTGTACTTGTTGTAATGTATGTACCTTTAAGGGGGGGAACTACTTTGTACAGCTCATGTATACTGTAGTACCGGCAGTGACCACACCTGTATATAACGCTGAGTAGTAAGCTGTATAGTTCAGTTGCAGTTTGAGCCACGTTGAGTAAACGCCTGTTGTACCGTTCTCCGCAGTCCATTTCTTATTATACACGGATGTAACATTGGCGACGAGGCAGGTTCGAACCTACCTGCAACTCTGCATCACCTCCCGGGATTCGTTCCTGGAGATCAGTGGATTGGAGGTCAAGGCCAGAGACTCAGGCGTCGACCACGGGCAACCGCCCAGTCATCCAGCAGAGACTCGAGAATTGCGGGGGAGGCTGTCGAGAGCCAGGCTTGGCTTTTCAGTCGAGGTGGTCCAGCAAAACGGGCTGGCAACAGGTAGTGCGCAGACACTTCCCGGACGGCAGTGGGCTAGAGCCCGACCGAGCGGCACAGGAAATGGCCGAGCAGCGTCGACGGGGAGAGAGAGAGGGCAGAGCGCACAGGGCGCAGCCGGTGTTCAGGGGCCGAGCAGCGTCGGAGAGAGGGAGAGACACACGCAGAAGCCCGCGAGGCGCCGCCATTGCCACGAGGACCGCCGAGAGCGGCGTCGGCAGCAGCGGGGGAGGAAGGAAAGCGCGGGAGATGCCATTTTAAGTCATTGGGAGATGCCATTTTAAACCACACCCAAAATGCCAAAGAGTGGCAGTATCACCGCATTTGACAATGAAGTCGAAGATTGGACTACATATGTCGAACGAATAGAGGTGTACTGCAAGGCAAATGAGGTGTTAGATGACAAGAAAGCGTCGGTGTTGTTAAATTTAATGGGTGCAAAGATGTATGGGTTATTACGAAATCTAGTAACCCCAACGAAGCCAATGGAAAAGAGTTTTGAAGACATAGTAACGATACTAAAGGAACATTTAAACCCCACACCGCTGCTGATAGCAGAAAGATTCAAGTTTCACAAACGGAACCAGCATAAGGATGAAAGCAATGCTGATTATTTAACAGAACTGCGCAAACTATCGAAACACTGCCAGTTTGGAGCGGGACTGGCAGATACCCTAAGGGACAAGTTTGTGTGTGGGCTTCAAACTGAAGGAACCCAGAAATGGCTTTTATCTGAAAAGGGCCTTACGCTGGAAAAGGCTTTCAGCATTGCGGTATCATATGAAGCAGCAGCACGGGGCGCTGCAGAGATACAACAGAGACCACAAGAATATGGCACAAACGAAAAGTCATATGGAACAGAGAAGTGCTATCGCTGCGGCAGAACAACACACGACCAGAATGATTGCTGGTTCAAAGACCATGGCCTAGAATTTCAGTATAGCCAGTTTTGGGGCGCTAACGTTAGCGCCCGCCCGAAGTTAGCGCCCACCCCAAAGTTGCGCCCCCTTGCCGGAAATTCAGTCGCTTTGCCCTAAGAGGTTGCTGGAGCGCTAAAAGAGGCGTTCCACTACTATCTTTAGGCGCTAAGCCGGCAGTGCAGAGGGATAGCACCGAGGCGGGGCGCAGCGCGGGTGCGGTCATTTTTTGTTTGACAGCAGACCCCGTGGCGCCGACCAGCTCTTAAAGGGGGAAGGGACGATTTGGTCTGCTGCCACGCCCTGCACACTGCAGCTTTGCAAATACGCCTCAACACTGCTGCTCAGCCCCAGGGAGTCATGGCAACGCCAGAGAAGGCCCGTGAGCATGCCCTGCGCTTCTCAGAGCGTGATCTGGGAATAATGGTGACAGCTCTGGAGAAGAGGCGCAGGATCTTGTTCCCAGAGACTGGGAGGAATCCGACCCACCAAGAATACACCAGAGCCTGGAAGCAGATCGCCAACAGGGTGACGGTCACCGGCGATGCCCCCAGGACCCACACCCAATGTCGGAAAAAATACAACGACCTGACCAGGATTGTCAGGGTGAGTACCCTTTCCAGTCTCCTCCTCATTCTTGCATGTACACCTGACATGATGGGCAAAGGGAGCTGAAAGGCCTAATGGCCAGCCCTCAGCCAGCAGCTTTGGGACAGTCATGAGCATCAATTGCCCATTCTGCACGCTACACTCTGGCCAAGCTATTCCACCATGGGAGGCAGTGCACAGTACATCAGGGCTACACTCTGGCCAAGCTATTCCACCATGGGAGGCAGTGCACACTACATCAGGGCTACACTCCGTACTTACAGCCCGTCCTTTCTCTTGCAGGCTAAACTTGCCAATAATCGCCAGGCCCGTGCCAGGACCAGGGGAGGCCGCGCCAAGCTGCAGAAGCTCACTCCCCTGGAGGAGCGCGTGAGTGGGCTCATGGGAGCCCGGCTGATCGTGCCCACAGCGTGCAGAGTAGCCGACCCTCCACTGCCCGGCAATGGTAAGGACCTCGCCTTTTGGCCCTCTCGCGTCGCACTTGCGCATCCGAGCTACCTCCTTTGCCACTGTCCCACCAATGCGCTGAATGCCACCAGTCCTGACTCCCTCGCTGACGCCGTCTCCTCACTCTGAAGCTACTCTTGTGCATTCCTGCTTTCAGCTGGTGACGACCAGGTCCCTGAAGCTGCCAGTGACAGCCCCTCCGAGCAGGAGGAGGAGGAGGAGGAGGAGCAAGAGCAAGCCGGACCATCAGGGGAACACTCAGGTCCCGCAGGAGAGGACGAAATGATTGACACGTCCTCACTGGACGAGTGCCTGGACCAACTGTCGCAGGGGATTGCAGCTGCTGGGACCAGTAGCGTCCAGCCACCCAGGAGCCGTGCGCGTGGGCCGCGGCCTTCCCCCCAAAGGGGGGAAGGATCAGAGGGGAGTGCAGTTGATCGGGACACTCGCCGCCACCAACGTGGCAAGGTTCCCCTAGTTCGGTCCCCTGCTCCCCAGCAGGAGAGTCCCGACTCCAGTCCGGACACCTTCACCTCGGAGGAGGCGCGGAAGCTGGACAAGATGGCCGAAGATTCGGACCGGCGCCACACGGAGCTCATGCGCGTGGTGGGGCGCATGCCTGAGGCCATCGAGTCGCTGGCGACCAGTGTGCACGAGTTCGGGGCATCAACTGCCACGAGTGGCCGCATGCTCACTGATGCCGTCAAGTCCCTGGCGGGTGTGATGTGGGCGCACACCAGGACAACAGGGGCACTCACTGCTGCCACACTCGCTGTCTCAGGCAGGCATCGCCAGGGCACCCGCCGCGCTGCAGCATCCCAGCGAGCCGCCCCTCGGCTGATTGGTGCGGATCCTGCAGTGCGGGCCCGGCCGAGTGCCAGCGCGCCACAGCACCAGCCAGCGCATCCCAGATGCCAGCTTGCCCACATTGCGCCATCCGTCGCCGCCACTCCCCCACTGGGGCATCAAGGGCAAGCGGCTGGAGCTGATGGTGGCCAGGCTCAGGTGCGCCACTCAGCAGCCGGCCCCTCGAGGCCCAAAGGCCGTGTAGGCCGCCCCCCAAGGGCATCTGGCGGAAGGACATCTGAGCCTCAGGCGCCTTCCCCCAGCCTCGCAGCAGCCACTGGGCAGAGCTTGCGAAGGAGCAGCAGGCCGGGCAGGGGAGGCAAAAGGCTGGACAAGGTCTCGCCCTCGCGGGCCACTCAGTAGAGGGTGTGGCCAGCTTTTGTTTTATATGGCGGTGGCCATCTTTCTTTTGCCCATGGTTGTTTGGTTCGTGGGCTTATTTTTTGCGTTAAGGCCGAGGTTGAGGCCAGGTTTGTACAAATGTGGAGTTACTCCTCCCCAGTTTGTGGGAGTGAGTCATTTGTTGGGCTTTTTGTGGGGCCCGTTGATTGTTTTTGGGGATTCATGTGGGAAGGGGTTTTCATTTTTGTGTAATAAATAATTATCTTTATTCATAGAGTCTCCATGGTTGTTCTTGTTAGTGTTTGTTGGCTTCGCCGGCTGAGGGCTTGCGGAGCGGCTGCATTCATCTTCCCTCATGGCCACAAGGCATTCCCTGACGGGGGGCTTAGAAGTAACGTGTAATAAGGTGGCGTCGCGCGGCCCTTGGCCCTGGTCGCTCCCTCCTGTGAACGTACTCCTGCTCCTCCTCCTCCTCCTCCTGCTCCTCCTCCTGAGGTGGTGGTCCAACGTCAGGTGGCAGTGCCTGAGTCCTGCGGATAGCCAGGTTGTGTAGCATGCAGCAAACTACCACAAATTGTGAGACCCGGTCCGGCGAATACTGCAGAGATCCTCCGGAGCGATCAACGCAGCGGAACCACTGCTTGAGGACCCCAATAGTTTGCTCGATGATGTTGCAGGTGGTTTGATGGCTCTCGTTGTATGCCTCTTCAGCAGCGGTCCTGGGCGCGCGGAGCGGGGTCATGAGCCAGGTACACAAAGGATAGCCTTTGTCCCCGAGTAGCCATCCTCTTGGCGGAGGCTGTGCCTCGAACATGTCATGCACAGTACTCTGCCGCAGGATAAACGCATCGTGGCTGCTGCCTGGAAAGCTGGCATTGACAGCCATGATGTGCTGCTTGTGGTCACACACCAGCTGCACATTCAGAGAATGGTAGCCCTTCCTGTTGCGATACTGCTCGCCATGCTCCACAGGGGCCCGCAAAGCCACATGCGTACAGTCAATGGCGCCCTGCACCAAGGGGAAGGCCGCGAGTCTTGCAAATCCCAATGCGCGCTGATGCTGGCTCTCCAGGGCCATGGGGAAGGAGATGAATTGGCGTCTCCTTCTGAACAGTGCTTCAGTCACCTGGCGGATGCAGCGATGCGCGCCGTACTGGGAGATGTTAGCTATGTCCCCAGCAGCGGATTGGAAGGAGCCGGTGGCATAGAAGTTCAATGCCACCGTCACCTTCACTTCCACCGACAGAGACGTCCTGCACCTGAGCTTTGGACGCAGATCTCTGCGAAGCAGGTGGCAGATCTCTGCAATCACCTCCTTTCGGAATTGGAGCCTTCTAACACATCGCGCGCCAGTCATGTTGAGGTAGGAGCGCTGCTGGCGGTATAGCCTGACTGGGTAAGGCCTATGTGGCCGACGCCTGTTGTCCCCTCTGCCTCTAGCCAGGGCTGCCCCTCTCACAATGCGTCTGCGAGCCCTACGGACATGGCGCTGCAGCTCCGCGTTGGCACCCCATGCAACCCCCATCAAATCCTGGCAAACAGTCAAATTTCCAAAAGGCCACTTGCAGCGCTCTGGCCTGAGTCCAAAAATACCTGAGCTGTTGCTGCTTGAAACCAGTTAGCTATCCTCCTTGTTGTGTGTCCAGAAATGCGTTGCACAAGAGTGTTTGCTGCAAAATGGCTGGCCTTTATACTGGAGGGTACGTCCCCTTTAATTTGCGCCCCCCGGGGCCCGCGCTGGCTGTGTTGCGTTCCCTTTTTCAAACGTTCCAGCCGCCAGCCGCACAATGGGGCGGTCCGACTGAAGTTTGGAATCGGGGCGGCCAAAGGGCGTTGCACGAGGATGTGACGTCATTTTCTGCGCGCGCATCCGGGCGGGCGCTAAACTTTGCGCCGGCGCTAATGGCCAACTTAATTTGGGGCGAGGCGCAAACTGCGCTGCGCCCAGGCGCAACACGCATAGCGCCCGACATTCACTTTTCTTTAGGCGCTAACTGCTGGCGCAACCAACTGAATTTCTAGGCCAAAGTGTGCAGACAGTGTGGAAAAGTAGGACACAAAGCATGAGTCTGCAGGTCGGGAAAGAAAACCAGCAAAAAAAAACGACCAAAGGGAAGTACAAGAAGGTACATAAGATAACAGAGAATAGTTCAGACGAACAAAAGAGTGATAACGACTCCGAAAGCAGGGAACTGAGTTGTCTGAAACTACATAATGTGATCACAATGGAGGATCACCGAACCATTTGGGTCACTCTCAAGATAGCAGGAGTCCAGGTAAAGATGGAATCGGACACAGGATCAGCTCTAACAGTCATAAGCCGACGGGACTATGAGCGGCTATTCTCACACATACCCTTGAGGGACACAAAAATTATTTTGAAGACGTACACAGGGCCAAAAGTCTACCCTAAAGGAAAAATAAGGGTGACCGTTATATATAACGGTAAGGAAACACCAAAACTAGACCTGTATGTATTGCAAGATGGAGGACCACCATTACTGGGACGTGAATGGATCCGGAAAATACAACTGGATTGGCATTCCCTACAGGCACTGACTGTGGCTGACAAAAAGGATGACGACGTCACACCTGGGCGACTGTCAAAGATCCTAACTGACGTGAAAGAAGTGTTCCAGCAAGGACTCGGAACATTAAAAGGCATGACAGCGACGATTACAATTGAAGAAAACGCAAGCCCAAAATTTTTTAAGGCCAGACCGGTACCTTATGCGATCCGCCCAGCCGTCGAAGCAGAGCTGGAGAGTCTGGAACGTTCAGGTGTACTGTCCAAGGTAGACTGGAGCGAGTGGGCTACACCCATCGTCCCTGTGATGAAAAAGTCGTTGAGCAGCACACCTGGGGAACCAAGGAAGGTTCGCATCTGTGGGGACTTTAAGGTAACAGTGAACCCGGTCCTTCACACCGTACAATATCCACTTCCGCGGATTGAAGATATTTTCGCCTCGCTATCTGGAGGGAAACGCTTCACTAAGATTGATCTGGCCCAGGCGTATCTGCAAATGGAGGTAGAAGAAGCCTCAAAAAAATACCTCACAATCAACACCCATAAAGGTCTCTACCAATACAACTGGCTGGTATTTGGGGTAGCATCAGCTCCGGCTATTTGGCAGAGGGCAATGGAACAAGTCCTGCAAGGGATCCCAGGAACCCAGTGTTATTTGGACGACATCCTGGTCACGGGCGAAAATGACAGTGATCACCTTGCCAACCTGGAGCAGGTGCTCACTAGATTGCAGGAATATGGGCTCCGAGCTAACCGCCCCAAATGCGAGTTTTTTAGAAAACAGATCTCGTATTGTGGCCACGTTATCGATAAAGAGGGGTTACATAAGTCCCCAGAGAAGATTGAGGCAGTAGTCAAGGCTCCAGTACTGGAAAATGTGTCACAACTGAGGTCGTTCCTCGGGCTGGTAAACTACTGCCATAAGTTCTTGCCAAATTTGTCTACAATACTACACCCACTGAACACCCTACTGCAAACTGGGGTGCCATGGAAGTGGAATGACGAATGTAGACGAGCTTTCCAGAAGAGCAAAACACTAATCACATCGAAAGAAGTATTGGTCCATTACAACCCAGCATTACCAATTCGGTTGGCATGCGATGCGTCACCCTACGGCTTTGGAGCGGTGCTGTCGCACAAATTCTCGGATGGCTCAGAGGCCAATCGCCTTTGCGTCACGATCACTAACCTCAGCCGAGCGTAACTACGCCCAGATTGACAGGGAGGCACTCAGCCTAGTGTGGGGAGTGAAAAAGTTCAATCACTATCTGCACGGGCAGAAATTCACCTTGCTGACTGATCACCAGCCTCTTGTCTCCATTTTTAACCCGAAGAAGGGTGTTCCGGTGATGACTGCGCAACGACTACAAAGATGGTCACTTTTTCTAGGGGCGCACCACTATGAGATTGATTATAAGGGCACGAAACAGCATGGAAATGCTGATGGGCTATCACGCCTGCCACTGCCTACTGCGGAGGAAGCACCAGCAGTGGATCCTGTCGAAATATTCCATTCGACTACAGTTGAATACCTACCGGTAACTAACGCTTGTATCGAAAAGGAAACCCAAAATGACCCGACACTGTCTCGGGTATATGATTTGACGGTGAAGGGATGGCCAGCACATGGCGACTCACTGTTGCCAGCATTCTCGACAAGGAGAGAACAGCTGTCAGTGTGCCTGGGGAACTTGATGTGTGGATCCCGAGTGGTAATTCCACCCAAGTTAAGGGGTAGAGTGCTCAATGAGCTTCATGAGGGTCATCTGGGAGGGGTAAAAATGAAAAGCCTAGCCAGGGCTTGTGTGGTGGCCGGGAATCGATAAACAAATCAAGGACCTGACCAAGAGCTGCTCAGGATGCCAGAAAGTCCAAAATGCACCACCACAGGCCCCTCTACACCCATGGGAGTGGCCCTCATCTCCATGGCAACGGGTGCATATTGATTTTGCTGGTCCATTCATGGACTCAATGTTTTTAATAGCCGTGGATGCGCACTCGAAATGGCCTGAGGTCATCAAAATGTCCTCCACCACCACGGAGAAAACTATTGCAGTCCTACGGACCATTTTTGCCAGGAATGGCTTGCCAGAACAGATTTGCTCCGACAACGAACCACAGTTTGTGTCCGAAGAGTTCGGAGGTTCTTGAAAAAGAATGGGGTAAGGCATTACACATCCGCCCCGTATCATCCAGCCACAAATGGATTGGCTGAGAGGTTCGTACAAACCTTTAAGAAGGCAATAAAGGCTATGTACAATGACAACATTCCGCTGCAGCACAAGGTGGACAATTTCCTGTTCGCCTACCGGAATGCGACACATGCAGTCACCAACCAGGCCCCAGCCATGATGTTCTTTAACCGAAGGTTAAGATCTCGCCTGGATTTGCTCAGACCAAACGTACGAAGAGATGTTGAGAGTAAGCAATTCCAGCACATCCATGAGAAGCCAACAAGGAGCTTCAATGTAGGGCAACCAGTCTTGGCCCGCGACTACCGAACAGAAAAATGGCAGCCAGGAACGATATGCACACGGCAGGGCCCACTAATGTACACAGTGGACGTTGGGGAGAGCATCGTGAGACGCCATGCTGACCAGATCCTAGAGTCACAGGAACAAGTCAACCCCATGCCTCGCCCATACGTACCTGGTGATGAACCCAACGTAGAGGTCGCATCTACCCCAGAAACAGTAGCATCGGAAGCTGATGAACCAACCGACGACAGGGGGCAAGAATCGCCTCCGCACCAAGAGCAAGACACTCGGGAAAGGCACTATCCAGATAGGATCAGGAAGCCTCCCCAAAGACTGAATATATAAATAGACTATTTTCAGCTAATGTTGCATGTTAAAAGTGTTAATTGTAATTAGTTTGATATTTAATTGTTAAATGAGTGTTATGGTACTGTTAATCTAAAAGGGGAGGAATTGTAATGTATGTACCTTTTAAGGGGGGGAACTACTTTGTACAGCTCAGTGACCACACCTGTATATAACGCTGAGTAGTAATCTGTGCAGTTCAGTTGCAGTTTGAGCCACGTTGAGTAAACACCTGTTGTACCGTTCTCCGCAGTCCGTTTCTTATTATACACGGACGTAACACTTGTGTGGAAGTGTACTTGAGTGGCAGTGTATTTCTGTGGCAGTGTAATTGTGTGGCAGGGTAATTGTGTACCAGTGTATTTGTGTGCCAGTGTATTTGTGTGCCAGCGTATTTGTGTGCCAGTGTATTTGTGTGCCAGTGTACTTGTGAGGCAGTGTAGTTGTGTGGTAGTGTATTTGTGAGGCAGTGTATTTGTGAGGCAGTGTATTTGTGAGGCAGTGTACTTGTGTGGCAGTGTACTTGTGTGGCAGTGTACTTGTGTGGCAGTGTCCTTGTGTGGCAGTGTACTTGTGTGGCAGTGTCCTTGTGTGGCAGTGTATTTGTGTGGCAGTGTATTTGTGTGGCAGTGTATTTGTGCGGCAGTGTATTTGTGTGGCAGTGTATTTGTGTGGCAGTGTACTTGTGTGGCAGTGTCCTTGTGTGGCAGTGTATTTGTGTGGCAGTGTACTTGTGTGCCAGTGTATTTGTGTGGCAGTGTATTTGTGTGGCAGTGTACTTGTGTGGCAGTGTACTTGTGTGGCAGTGTACTTGTGTACTTTTTGCCTGAAAAGGGTGCTGCAGAATTGTATTTCTCACCCTTCATTTCTCAAGTTCTCATCTGCATAATACAACACCTAGAAGCATACCTGTTTGATGCTGTTCAACTCATTCTGAGAAGAGATAAATATGACTTTTTTTACAGACAACTTGTGTGTTACTGTGCTTTAACTGTTTTCCACATACAAGTGAAAATGTTCCTGTGCAATGATGGATAATTTAGCACCGTACTGAGGTGAATAAAATTAAACTTACGTGTCTATATGTGTAATCCAGTGACTCTCAACCAGGTTTACACTGTAGTATGTGTACATTGGTATGTTTCACCCATAATGTTCTTGCTGATGCCATATGATCAACGCCGTGAATAGGTGTTTATTGTCATTTTTGTAGTTACTTTAAACTAAGGCAGTTCTGAATTATGGGAGGCATAAACAAATCTCCTCCACATTTTTATCCTAGTGACAGTTTTATGGTTTCTATTTTCTGCTGGGTTGTTACATGAACAGCTTGTGGCTGCAGCTCATATGTTGGCTGCTGCCTGTGCAGATTTATGGGTAATGTGGGGAATGCAGATCCTGACTACGCCATCCTTTCCATGGTAATTGACGGCTCCCAGCTTTTTAAAGGCTGTACTGCTCACTCATAGCTGATCTATCCTGTCCTGTTATCCATCTTTCTTTGTAAAATTGCAATGAAGACTAAAATAATTTGTTAATTTTAAACTCTGCCATTTCTTACAGCTTTTACAATTTCTGCTTAAGTACAAATACAACCAATACATGGGTCAGAGGAAGTTACCCAGACACAAACACAGTGAAGGGGCTCACACAGCATCATAAACTTCATGAGAAAAGTGAGTGATTTATACAAGCCAATGAACCCTAGGATTGTGTAACCGACTTTAATGAGATCTCTCCACCTTCATCTGTTGATGTATGCAGTTTAAATTTTTGTGTTTTAATGGTGTGAAATTCCATACACTACTTAGGGCGTTACATTTTGCCTGCAGTGGCATCTGTGAGTGTACATTATGTTAGAGCCTTTCTCTAATTTAGAAGGAATTATGTGATGTCAGTGGTAGAGTATATTGGAAGACATTTGATTAAGTTCCACATGAAAGACTACAGCCCTGATTGCAACCTGGGCCGTAAGTGCAGAATGTGGGGGCCGACACAGGCAGCTGTTCGACCAGGCTCTCATAGCTTGAAGCCAGGGATATTGTAACTCGTGGGCCTCATTTTACTTTCTCCACACTGACTTTCACCCGAAGCCTGCAGCGGTGATGAGGAGGCCGGCAGGTGGGAGCAGGGAATCGCGCGGACCCGAGGCAAGGTATGTGAGGCGTGGGGAGTCGGACATAATCGCAGTCCAGGGAAGGGAAGTGTTCTGGGGCAGAGGAGGGCCCAAGGTTTCCTTGCGGGGTTAGGAAGTGCACTCTGGCCACGGTCCTGCTTGCCACCAATTTTCGTTGGTGACTCCGGGACTGTGCTTGATTCATGCATCCTAATGTTAAGTTGGCATTAGGGTCTGAAATACAGCACTGGACCCCAATAGTTAAATATTTGTGAGGCCCCCTACTGCTGGCAGCAAGCACCCTCGACACTCCCAAAACCAGGGAGTTAAAATGGGTGGGGGCAAGTACTGCGGGAACGCTGCAGGTAGTACCCAGCATCCATTGTAATCCCCCGCACATTAAGGAAGGGTTAAAATAGTGGCTTCCTTGTTAAGCTCAAAGCTGTGGAAAGTCAGGGTAAAATTTGCGACTGGATAATAAATTGGTTGAAGGGTAGAAAATAGCAGATACTGGTTAGAGCAGCAATATTGGGCTGGGGAAAAGTACTCAGTGTTGGGACTGTTAAGTATGTGTATTGTATTGAACAATTAACACAAAGACTTAAACGTATAACTCAAACAGGTCTTTACTGGTTGGAGGTAGGGACTATACATAGGTCTTTACTTCATGCCCACAGGCGGGAACTGAGGGGAGATCAGTACCCACAGTACTATTTATACCCCTATGGCCAGGAGTGGTACTGCGTATCACTACGCCCAACAAGTAGTGCAGTCCTGTCCATAGGTTCAAAGTAGCACACATATTACATACACAACATTCCTCCCTTCCTAGCTTTACAGTCATCTCCCCATTTAACATAACGTAATAACATATATACATATATAACTTCAGGTTTACATAACAGAATAACATAGATACATAGATAACTTCATGTCAAAACAGATCACAGATTCAGTCTCTGCGGAAAACAGTTCACAGATTCAATCTCTGTGGTGGAGTCGGTTCACGTTGCTGGAGTGACTCATTCAATAGTCCTTCCATGGATTTAACAGTTTGAACTTCCGAACTGAATTGGCTCCGTTCGGAGGGACCACGTGTGTGATCTGGTAGAGGTATTAATGGTTCAGATGGGTCATCTTCTGTTTCGACTTTTCCTTTTCTGCTTCTTGGAGACTCTCTGGGCTCCACTGTCAGCTGCCAGCTGCATGCGCAGTTCCTCCTTCTCTCCCTCCTTTTTCCGTAGTAGAGCCACCTTCTCCCGATGTTCCGTAGACTTTCGGTGCTCCTCCATGATTTCTGTATGGTGGGAGTCGAAGTTACAAGTTGGGCAGGACAGGACATAGTAATATTCGGTGTCGTCCTGATCTAGGCCAGCGAGAGGGTCTTCTATTTCCTCCATACCCAGCTGGGCGTTAGCCAGCTTTTGTTCCAAGTCCAGACATCTTTCCTGAAGAGACTTCTTCATGCGTACCTCTTCATCCAGCTTTTTCTGGGCTTTCAGCAAGTCGTTTACTAATGACCTCATTTGAGATTTTACTACTTCAACTTCTTTTGGAGATTGATTGATCGGACTATTCAATCCCTCTACCGGAGCAGCTGTTTCAGCGGTCTGTTGTTCTACGTTGACGTGAGTCAGCGTACTTTTGGCATCCAAGGGCTGCTCTGTTGCAGTCACCTCAGTCTGTGTTGCCACCTCAGCTCTTCCAATAACCTTTGAGAGCTCTGAACCCCTTTCGTTTGAATATTGAAGTTCGTGTTCAAGTTTTTCCCATTTCAGAGTCCTGTCCTTCAGCATATGCAGGAGTTGGCTGACCGTTAACTCCTCTGACATCAGACGTTTTGTGTGCTCCTGCTCCATTTTCTCCATCAGCTGCTTCTGTTGTCTTTCCAGATTCTCCAACTCTATATCAAAGAACTCTTTCGTTGCATTCAACTCTTGCTCACAACGGCGAAGCATTTGTTCTAATTGCTGTTGTAGTTTGAAATGGAGTTGAGTTCGAGCCCGGTGTCCCTCAGAAATGGGCACATCAGTAGACTTGCCAGACTCAGAATCCACAGTTAAACTATGTTGTTGTTGCG
This sequence comes from Somniosus microcephalus, assembly GCF_052327205.1. Taxonomy (NCBI): domain Eukaryota; kingdom Metazoa; phylum Chordata; class Chondrichthyes; order Squaliformes; family Somniosidae; genus Somniosus; species Somniosus microcephalus. Next base: position 243,990,292 of record NC_140990.1, on the reverse strand, counting down.
CAGTGGAATTCTGTGCTGAAACTTTGGGCTAGATTTTCAGTTGCTTGCGCCAGCAGTTAGCGCCTTAAGAGAAGTGATTTTCGGGCGCTATGCGTGTAGCGCCTGGGCGCAGCGCAGTTTGCGCCCCGCCCCAAATTAAGTTGCCCGTTAGCGCCGGCGCAAAGTTTAGCGGCTGCCCGGATGCGCGCGCAGAAAATGACGTCACATCCTCGTGCAACGCCCTTTGGCCGCCCCGAATCCAAACTTCAGTCGGACCGCCCCATTGTCCGTCTGGCGTCCAGAGCGTTTGTAAAATGGAACGCAACACACCCTAAAGGGCACTCGTACAAAAGGCACTCTGCATGTGTTGTGTGGAAGTAAGCTGTGTGTTGTTCTGAACGGTCTATTTATGTTTCCGGGCACCAACCAACCAATCAATCATTATTATTATTATTATTATTCTTCCTCCTCCTTCCTCCTCCTCCTCCTCCTCCTCCTCCTCCTCCTCCTCCCGTTTCACCCCAGACTTTGCATTTGAAAAAAATACATGCACCCTTCCCCTTTAAGAGCTCACTGGCACCAGAGTGTCTGCCGTGCGCTGCGCCCGAGCTCGGGTGTTGCGCTCTCCACCGCCGGCTTAGCGCCTAAAGATACTAGTGGAACGCCTCTTTTAGCGCTCCACCAACCTCTTAGGGCGAAGCCACTGAATTTCCGGCAACGGGGCGCTACTTTGGGGCGGGCGATAACTTCGGGCGGGCGCTAAGCTTAGCGCCCCAAAACTGTCTATACTGAAAATCTAGCCCTATGTCTTTTGCACCTGAGTTGGGCTTACCATCATCCGTTCCAGAGTCTGGGCCGACTATCTTCACCGAGTTCTCACTCGTTATTGTTTGTAGGAAATGCCAGTCCATATTCATTTTCCTAATCCACTCCCGTCCTAGTAGTGGAGAACCTCCTTCAGATATCACATATAAGTCCATTATTTGACTGTCTTCGCCCTTGTGGACCACTGCAACCTCTATTTTCCCGATGGGGTACACTCTTTGCCCCGTGTATGTTTTCAATATAATCCCCGTACCCTGTAGGGGAATATGTTGGAATAACTTTCCGTAATCTTTCTTATTTATGACCGTCAATGCCGATCCAGTGTCCAATTCCAGTTTTACTTGGACTCCTTCTATCTGAAGAGTGACCCAAATTGTCTGGAGGTCTGCACCCTTACCAGCGTTGAGTACTCTTAAGCTAGCCAGTTCATTACAGCTTAAGCTAGCCAGTTCATTACTGCTAGCGTCTGAATCGGACTCCTGTTCGGTCACCTTGTGTACCTTTGCGTATTTTCCTTGCGGTGACTTTTTGTTGCTGGTCTTCTTCCCTGACCTGCATACTCTAGCTATATGTCCAAGCCTACCACAAGTTCTACATTCTTGGTTTTTAAACCAACACTGGTTCTGATCATGCGTTGTCTTTCCACAACGATAACATTTGCCAGAACTCACACCCAATTTGTGTGCACTGAGCTCCGGTGACCGTAGCTGCATTACTGCCGTGCCTCTCGCTGCGGCTTCGTGTGCTGCTGCCATAGTGACCGCCTTCTCAAGCGTCAGCTCATTCTCCTCGAGCAGTCGCTTTTGTGTATCCTGTTTAAATAAACCACACACAAATTTGTCTCGAAGTGCCTCTGTCAGTCCCTTTCCAAACTGGCAATATTTCGCTAATTTACGCAATTCCAGCAAATAATCAGCATTGCTTTCATGCTGTAGCTGCCTTCTGTCGTAAAATTTAAATCGTTCCGCTAGCATCAGCGGCGTGGGGTTTAGATGATCTTTCAGGACAGTAACAATCTCATCGAACGTCTTATCCGCCGGTTCATCTGGTGATAACAGGTGTTTCAATTGCCCGTATGTCTTCGCACCCATTAAATTTAATAATGTTAGAGCTTTATCTTGGTCATGAATTTTATTGGCCTTACAATAATTTTTTACTCTTTCAACATATATGGCCCAATCTTCGAGGTCACTATCAAAGGTGCTAATATTCCCATGTTTAGGCATTGTAGATTTGCAATTTCTCAGATTTTATTTTGTTTACTTGTTATCAAAGATGGCGGCTTCCCGCTCTTGCCGTCGTCCTCCGCCCACAAAATGGCGGTTTTCCCGCGCTTGGCGGTCTTCACCCGTCCCCCGACGCCGTCTCCCTTCAGCCCCCGAGTGCGGCCCTTATCTTTGGTTCCGATCGCTGGCCCGCGCTGCGCCTCGCACTTGAAGCGGCTCCCGGGCTCTGGCTTACCCGCTCGCGCGTTTCACCGCGGCTCTTATCAGGGATTGCGATCGCCCTTATCTTCTCCAACTTCCCCAGCCCTGTCTTTGCAGCCAACACTGCACGGCTTACCCCACCACCTAGGTTGAACAAGGAAACTGCAGAAAGACTTCTGTCAGTCGCTGGAAGCTGTCAGGATGTTTGCTGCACTCCAGTGCTCAGTCGCTGATGGAGGCTTCAGAGTCCTAAAGCCTGTCGCTTCTAGTGGGGTGGTGATGTTTGAAACCTCTCTTCAACTGCCGCAGGGTAAGAACCTGACTCGTCACCAGTGTTAAGTATGTGTATTGTATTGAACAATTAACACAAAGACTTAAACGTATAACTCAAACAGGTCTTTACTGGTTGGAGGTAGGGACTATACATAGGTCTTTACTTCATGCCCACAGGCGGGAACTGAGGGGAGATCAGTACCCACAGTACTATTTATACCCCTATGGCCAGGAGTGGTACTGCGTATCACTACGCCCAACAAGTAGTGCAGTCCTGTCCATAGGTTCAAAGTAGCACACATATTACATACACAACAGGGACCACTCCTGCTTCTTATTTAGATCAACAACCTGGATGCAGACATTCAATGCAAACTGGTCAATTTTGTAGATGATACCAAACTAGAAGAAGTAATGGAATCAAATGAGGCAGCTTAGAAATTACTAAATGAGTTAAAGAAAATATATGAATGGGCAGAACAATGGCAAATTAAATTTAAAGCAGTGTAAGGTGCTGCACATTGAAATGAAAAAAATGGGCAACACACAATCTCCATGAATGGTGTTGAAATAGCTCAGGGTAAAGTTGAAAGATACCTGGACTCAAGGCTCAACACAACTAACCAACACAGAGCCGCAATCAACATAGCCAACAGAATGTTGAACTTCATAGTCAAACCATAGAATACAAACCAGAGGTTATTTATATATTTAAAAGAATAGTTTGGTGACAATTGCAGTTCCACCACAGTTGGTGTGAAACACAGCCTGTGAGAAATACCTCCTGGTCAAACACTTGCCAAATTTAAATCCTCCTCAAACCAGTAACTTCACACTACAGTTACCCTACACTTTGTGCATTGATACAATATGAAAGTTGTTGATCGATGCAGAAACTGCAGTACAACTCAGAATAATCTATTCATTAATGATGCAATGGGTCATATCTTTTCATCCCTGCTTATTCATTTTCAGTATCATTACACAGTGCAATAGTTTGCTTTCATAGCCTTTTGTTGACTTCATTCTCATCATTCGTCTCCTTGCCGGTTCTGTTGTATAATTGTTCTGTGGAGGGTTGTACAGAGACCAAATAGATTGGATTATTAAGATGAACTGCCAGTGAGAATCTGTACACTTGGCAATAAACCAGAGCTCTAAATAGAAAGGAAAAACAGATGGAAACCAAGCAAGTCAGTAGGGAGAGTATTCCAAAGTCATTTTCCTCTGATAATTCCAATTTTAAAGGTAATTTGGTACTGTCCTTTGAAGCTAGGAGACCTATTGTTTTTGGCGAGGGAACGGGGAGGGATTCCAGTTTCGTAGAGGGCTTATCTGTGGTTAATTATCCCCCTCAGTAACATGTTGTTTCAAATTGTTTATCAGAAGGAGACAGTTAATTGATCCAAATAACCTTTGCTCATTTGATGCATTTTATGTTATTAGCTTCATATGCCTTAGATGCCACCCATCCCCCACCTCTGTTCCATCTCCACAACCAAGCACTCATTGAATGAGGAACTGCTTGATTACTGTTATATAATTGCAGCACAACAAACCAAGTTTCCCTTTCCAATATACAGGCATTTGAAAGATAAACATGTTGAGTTGGTGGGTTTTATTTTCTTTGCTGTATTGTAGGTTTCTGCAATATCACTACTTCAGCTCAGTTGGACCAGTTTTCACAATTATCCAAGTTTGTGCAATTTTGTCATGCCAAAAAATGTCTTATAAGTAATCAACTGTATGTCATTTGCACTATTTGAGCTAACACAACTTGCACTTATATAGCACCTTTAATGTAGGAAAACATCCCAAGCCACATCACAGATGGGGGTCAAACTTGAGCCAGAGTAGGATGAGGGTCAGGAGAAGTGGCTAATGTAGCTGTTGAAGAGATAGTTTTTAAGGAGGATTCGGGGAGAGATGGAGCAAGCAGGAGGGAGAGAGTTCCAGAGTGGGCAGATGATTAAAGACTCTTCCACTGATAGCAGAGTGGAGGGAGCGGGTAATGTGCAATAGATCAGAATCAGGAGATCAGAGGGTGTTGACAGGGGCAAAGGGTTGGAGGAGGAAGCAAAGGTAGGGAAGGATGAGGGCATGAAGGGATTTAAAGATCAGGCTGAGCATTTTGAAATCAATGTGCTGGAGAATGGGGAGCCACTGCATGTTGGCAAGGATCAGCACGATAGGTGAGTGGGATTTTGTGCAGGCATCAGAGTTTTCGATGAGGTGGAGCTTATGTCGGATTTAGTTTGGGAAGACAGTGAGGAAGGCTTGGAAAAGTTAGATCTGAAGGTGACAAAGGAATGAATAAGGGTTTCAGCGGCAGTGGGGGCGAGGTAGGGGCAGAGATGGGAAAAGCTTCAGAAGTGAAAGTAGGCTTTTGTAGGGTTTTGAAGCTCAGCTCACGATCAAGCAGGATACTGAGCCTGAGCACTACTGGGTTGAGCTTGAGTGGGTACCCAAGGAGGAGCATAGGCTCCGAGCCGGGGCACTGACTTTCTCACTGGAGTGTAGGGAGCTAATAGAATGGCTTGGGTTTTGCCATTATTGAACTGCCAGTCATTCTGACTCATCAATGATTTATTTCGTACTATCCAACAAAACAAATGGATGGCAAGCTGTGAATGCCACAACTGGCTGAGTTCAATTTTCTTTAATATATTTTGCTGAATAAACACTGACCTAGTAGAGATCACTTAAAACAATTGGTAACATGATACAAGGTGGCCTATGACTTCCTCGTAGAAGTGCAATCTTCTGACACACAGCTCCTCAGAAAGGTGCTGGTATGACGGCGCTGCCTGTACACTCACTGTGGGGTGGGGGGTGTAATAGTGAGTGGACTACAGTCTTCTGCCATGATGGCTTACTCTCATAGCCTTTTCTGAGCTGCCTCATTTGATTCCATTACTTCTTCTAGTTTAATATCGCCTGTAAATTTGATGCCTCACTCTCTTGTTATGCTGCTCCTCTTCCTCCTCTATTATGATAGAGTACAGAGATATGTCCATTGGATAGCCCATACTTGCTGCTCAGTCGTTCTGAATGTTTGGGGGTGGGGTGGGGTCTGTGGTGAGGTCGGGGGTCTGAAAACCCTCAGGTGCTGTGAGGCTGACAGCACTGTAGTAATGGTATAGTGCAGGTCTCACTGGGAGAAAGTTTTTAAATCACTAGGAAACTCACAAGCCATCAGCAGAAGTCTGTTTCGTGCTCCAACGTCTCAGCTACGTTGAAATCAGGTGACGGGGCTGTGCTACGCCTCTTATATCTGGGCATAAATCTATGCCAGCACATTGGTGGTGTTAAAGCAGGAAGCTCGCAGCTGCTATGCTGTTGGATGGGAGTCGGGGGCTATGGAAATGAGTGGTACAGGGTTTCGACAGGTGGATAGTGAAAGCAGTCAATAAAAGTGAGAGAACTAAAAACAGAAAATGCTGGAAATACTCAGCAGGTCAGGCAGCATCTGTGGAGAGAGAAACAGGGTTAACGTTTCAGGTCGATGACCCTAGTGAGGGAACTGTTGTGTAACCATATTTACGATGAAAAATATGAGGACATTCCAGGCCGAGGTGTTTATTGATTGCCAAGACAGATTAATGATTCATTTATTGTTTACCGTCTTTGGGGAAACCACTTCCATTAGGATATTAATCATCTTTTGTCTAGGCACTTCTTTTTACGTAGACTTATGTAATTTTGTTTTAAATACCCAACATTTAAATGTATTTTTTCCCAAACCCTCTCTGTGGAAAAACAGTCAGAAAATGCCAAAACGTGACGGCTTGTCTTTAATCCAGATACAATTAACGGGGAAGGAAAGATTGAAGGAAGTGCAGTGATTTTTTCCAGGGTTGGGCTGGATTGGCTGCAAGCCAGTTTAAAGTGCCAGTTCCAATAAAATTGAATGAAGACACCGTGGGACACATGCAGGCCTCCACCTTAGCTACGTCACAAGGGTGGCTCAGGATATGAGAAAAAAGTCACAATGTCAGGTTTCCATGAGGTCCATAATCAACAATTTAAAAAAAAAAAATATTTCCTAACAGATGTGAGAGTTTTGTTAGTTTGTGCTTTTAAAATGAAAGACTGGCAGAGTACTTTGCACATAAAGGATTCTCCCTAGTCTTTCATAAGCATTAGGAATGCTACAGTTTGGATAAAGTCGCAGAATTTCATCGCTTCCTTAACCTCATTAGGTCTGGCTAACATGTTTTATAGAATTATACAACATCAAGGTAATTTTCCAATAAACACACCATTCAGAAGTGATTCTGTAACATTGCTTGTGGCTGCCACTGCAATGGAATCTATTACCTTGTTTATAGCTGCTTTTATGCTCTGCTTAGCGGGGGGCCAGAGCAGCCAGCTGCTGGTGGGCCTCTCGTAGCCGATGGCAACCCCAAAGTCAATTTTCCGGATTCGATGAAGCCAACTGCTGGTGTCCGGCCTTAGTAAATCCAGGAAGTTTACTCTGGGGATGCTGCTGACTGTGAGATCCACTCAGCGGGAACCAGCTCCCCTGAAAACACACTAAGCGGCTCATACTGCAGGGTGCATACCACAGCATCAGAACCACAGTAAAATAACAGTGCATGTTCAAGCTTGTGCATGCAATGTTGTTTTTGTGTTGTCATTCACAACTTTATTTCTGGCAACCATACCTTCCCCAGTGGTCGGGTCAGCAACCAATAACCTTCATTGCTGAGGCACTGGAGGCCAAAAGTGAATGTTGATATTAGAACTGGAAGCAGTGCTGCTTCCAAAGATAATGGTGAAGCCCATCTCTTTAGTTGAGTCTTGGAGCCTCCTGTGGTTAGCAGAGCTACCTCATTGCCTTCCAGTGGTGCTGATAAAGTCAGCGTGATCATCAGGTACGAGGCAGTAAGTTAAAGGTAGTAGAAATCTGGTCAGAAGATTGAGAAAATTAAACCTCACACACATGGTTTGATCTTTCTTGAGATCGAGTTACTGATTGGGAGCCTTTTTCATCTCAACACCACAGCAACACACAGTTATTGCACTACATGCAAGTGTCCTCAATATTTTAAAAGTGCAAATCTTACATCCATCAAAGCCCCTCAGTATTCATTTGCATGGTGCATGAATGTTTCTTGGGTTTATGCCACTCCTGCAATCGGTGTAACTGTACACTCAAAAAAAACAGCTTAACAGCTCCCCCTAGCTCGTCAGACAGGTATAAGTGAGGAGTCGGTGAGCTGAAGAAGGCACTTTACAGGCGTCTGAGGAACTTTTTCTTTACCCTTTCCTTCACATTTTTTAATCTCTGACACCTAAACTTCACATTACCAGAAAAGAATTTTCGAACACACCTGACCTCCCCCACTCCCAAACCCACACTCAGAGCAACTTTGGACAAGGGAGTTAATTCCCCATGGGCATACCCACCACTAGGAGACTCAGGCAGCATGGCAGAGCATAGAAGCTCACCAGATACTACCCTCCCCGACGTGCATACAAGCCACACTTAAGGGGGCCTTTCTGAGGAGCTGTGTATCCAACAGCTGCACCTCTCCAAGGATGCCAATGGGCAACTGTGCCAACTTCACCACAAAGAATTGCAGACTCGCTCCACTGCCAACGGCAATTAAACTGACCACAGCTCTCAATTGTTATGGCTCCAGATCCTTCCAGGCTGCCACAGGGGATCTGTGCAACATTAACTAGGAAGCTGCCAGGGCATGCTTCTGACAAGTGATCAACTCCCTCTTTCATAGAGCAGCCAAATTCTTTCACTGAGACATCACCCCAAGGCAGCAGAGATACAGAGCCAGCAGCATATAAGATAAGTGGATTCCCCAGGCTGCACGGTGCCACAATGGTGCATATGGCACTGAAGGTGCTAACCGAGCAGTCGCTGGCATATGTGAATAAGAATGAGTTCCATTCCCAGGATGTCCAGTTCATCTGTAATGCAAACCAGGCCATGTCCTCACTCACCGCTGCAAGAGGCATCAGAGGGCAGATTCTGCAGGATGCCTTCATCGACTGATTGACTGCAGTGGCATCACTTCAGCCGCATCTTCTTCTATGCACCCTATCAGGTGACACCAAAGCAGATCTCTTTGACCCAGCGGGACCTTGCCAGGAATCCTCACCTGTGTGAAGAAATCCAAACCTACTGAATGGTCTAGTTCCTGACTTACTGTAATATTCATAAATAACAAATCACGAGGCAGGTGCCCAGTGCATTTCAAGGCAAACATATCTTTTAATGAAAGCTAAGAATGTGAAAGGTTGTGTATGTGAGAATAAGACTGTCAGTTAAGGAGTATGTGGCAATTGTGAAGTGACAGATGTGTGGGTGTGAGACGTTAGAGTGGAGGAAGGTGTTTTGGGGTTGTGCAAGGCAATTGGTGTATGGTGGAGTTGTAGGTGCCCTTACCCAGAGTGTAGTGTGAAGGCTTAGTAGTGTGAGTGTTACTTTAAGAGAGTGAAGATTGTGGTGGTGCCCAGGGTAGGCAGAGAGGAATGGCACAGTGTGGTGGCATGCTAGCCTTGCCTGCTCTCATGAAGTGTTTGCCTTTCTTTCTGCACGGTTGATCAGTCCTGGGTGTGAGGGAGTTGGGAGTCCTTGCAAGTGTCAGCTCCCTTAGGTGGCATGATTGATGTTGGTGTCTGGTTTAATGAAAGAAAGAGTCAGGTGTTAGAGGAACATGTTGTATCTCTTATAGGGGGGCTTGGAAGTCCTCAACAAAGGAGCCAATTAGACTTCTGTCTGCTGCCCTGGCATGGTGCCCAGTGGTCACAGCTGGCATCTAAATGGGCATGAGGGTGACAATCTGGACATTGTATGGGTGAGAGATGCTATCAAGTGATTTGGTGGAAATTGCCAGTAAAACCACTTGTCAGTTTCTTACCTTGCTGTTGGATAGTGTTCTATGACTGTTGGGTATCTACAGAGTACTTTAAAAGAGTTACACCGCTGTTGCACGGAGGTTTTCTGGGGCAAGTGTATGTGAGCATGCATGTGAGCAACTTACACAGTTTCTACATTCAAGTTACACCAAAAATATTTAAATTAACTTGCCCCAGGAAACTTGTGTGTAACTCCCTCTGCTGGTGAACGGTGAACCTTTTGTGTGCTCTATAATGTTACTCTGCAATGAAGGCTGCGATTTTGCCGGCGCTCAGAGGGCAGGTTTGGAGGCGGGTAAGTAGTGAACATCTAAATGATTAACGGCGGGTTGTGAACCCACCGCCATCCCGCCTCCCCCCAACTTTGTGTTGGGTCTGTGAGTCCTGATCAGACCCGACACCAAACGGTGGGAGAGGCACTTAAGGCAGTTAACGGCTTGTTAACTGCTGAGATAATCACTTTTCACTGGCTCTTCCCATTTTAATACATTTTCAGCATGTTCCACATCGTGAGCCAAACACGCCAGCTGATGTGCCGGGTTCAGCAACTAGCTGAATTCTTCATAGCTGCACCTGCAGCATAAAAGCAGACCTGTAACATGGCTGACTTTCAGATGCCAGAACTTTGTGTTTTGAGGTGTTGGAACACATTTGCAGGTTTATTGAGCTTGTAAGTGTTTAAGCTGAGATCCATATGCACTGTGACCTCCTTGGAAAACCCTCTCCCCACATTGACTGAGAGCTTATAACATCTATTCCTCAACTGAGATATATACCAGTGGAATGAAAACCATTTATACTCTCTCTTGGTCCTCAGAATCGGAGGAAGAGCAGCCGCGGCTGCAGCAGAACCAGGCACAACATTGGCTTGCTCAAAATGCAATTCAGATGCCTTGACAGATCTGGTGGAGCCCTACAGTACTCGCCAGCCAGGGTCTCCAGAATCATCGTGGTCTGCTGTGCACTGCACAACATCGCACAGCAGCATGGCTTACAGCTGCCTGAGGGACAAGTGGCTCAGCACACAGCCTCCTCGGAGGAGGAGGAGGAGGAGGATACAGATGAGAAAGACCTTGCAGAGGCGCATGTGCCAGTTCCACCAGCACATGAGCACATTGCTGGCCGTGAGGCGAGGGATGCACTAATCCACGCCAGATTCGCGTAAGTTTACGCAGCAAACACATGTGGCTGGCACATGGAAATGAGTGTCTGGCTAACCTTCTTAACATACCTACAGCATCTGTACAATAAACTGTGGGATCCTACCACTCTCAGCTCCATCATTAACAGATGAAAAGCGCCCTGACCCCTCACTGTGACACTTCCATTTCTGAGCACACATAGGCCAACTCTTTGAATCTTTGCTATCGCATCTCTTTATTACAATTGAAATAACAATGAAAATCTTCACTTTGTATTATATCAAAACAACCAAGTGACTACCCTTGTGACTATTTGTGTGTTAACTTTCTCTTACGTGTGCTTCTACGTAGTGCTTCCCCTGTGGCTTCAGCAGATATTGAGGCACCTTGCTCACTTCCATGCTGCGGCTGCTTCGAAGCCTTTGGCAAGCATCCTCCGGGTTTGGGAGCCTGGGAGGGCTCGGCAACAGTCTGCTCTTCCTGCGGCTGCGCAGGGGCTGAGACAGCCATCTCAGTTGGGTGAGGAATCGGGGGCTCTGACTGAGGGCTCCGCAGTGGCACGGGAATGTGAGCGCTTGGAGGGGAGCCCACACTTCCTTGTTGTTGGCCACCAACATGACTCTCATGGGCCACCCGCACTTCACTGCTAGCAAGTAGCTGGAGAGCACCTTGCTGTACATCAGTGGGGCCATGAGGACCCGTCTCTGTACTGACAGTTCTCATAACAGGGATGTCCATGTACCTCTGGTTCCTCTCCTCAATAGATGCCCATCTATCCTCCATAGCAGACCATCTATTTAGAAGAGTCACCATGTTCATTTGTGTCTGGCGATTTATGTCCTCCATGGAGGTTGCCATCCTTTCAATGGCGGCACCTACATTTGCCATTGCGTGCACCCCGGCATTACTCGTGTTTGAGATGGACTCCTCCATTCTCTGCACACTCGCAGTTACCGTGGATGCAAACCCTGTCTGAGACTCCAGCACTTGTTCCTGAAGTTCCAGCACTGCTCTCTTTCCAAATGACCCCAGAATCACAGCGTCCACATGCAGCTGAGTAGAGCTAGGAGCGTCCCGCGACCTCCGACTAGGACTCTCCACTGTTGTCGCTGTCTCCACCATCTGCTGATGCTCACTTGTGAGCTGTGATACACCAGGTGACAACACTAATCTATCTCGCGAATAACCCACTGAGGTGCGCGTCTCTGCGCTGGTGCTGGGTGCACTCAATTCTACTGGCGCTGCACCCTCAGAGGTTGCAGCTTCCTCTAAGGAGTCTTCTGGCTTTTCCTCCTGGACAGTGGGGAGGGGGGCTCTCGATGGTCCTGTGGGGGAGTAAAGGTATGAGTTAGACATGTGATATTAATGTAGCAGACACATCCCATTATGCAGATAATCAGAGCTCAATGTGTATGAACATCAGATGCCATATCAGTCACTCATGCAATCTAAATGAGAGGGTTGCAAATCTATTCTGTCACCAGCTTGATCTACTGCGCCCGTCTCTCTGTCCCCCACTTCCAGCTCCTCAGCACCTCTGACGATGTCGAGAGCAGCCTCCTCAGCGGTGGTCAAGTGCGCCAAAGAAGGTGGTCCTCCTCCTGTCCTCCCCCTCTCCCTCTTATTGTGGGCTCTCTTCCTGCAATGAGGGACACAAGTGGAGTTTGAGCGAGAATGTTGGAGTGAGTGTAGAGAATCCATAGCATAGATGCTTAGAGGGAGACAAAGATGGAGTGAGATGCCAAGGTCCCTCCCTGTGCATTGTTAGTTGTTGCCATTGCATAACAGTGATAGTGAGTATGAGGGGTGCATAATAGAATGGTGGAGTGATTCTGTACATAGAGAGAGAGGGATAGGTAAGAGTGCAAGGGATGTAAGGGTAAGTTGGGATGTGCAGGATTAGGTTGACAATGCTGGTGATGAGAGGAGATGGGGAGCAGATTGAAGGTAAGTGTGATGTTATACTCACTTTTGCTGTGTGTAGCAGGTCATTGAACTTTTTCCTGCACTGCACCCAGGTGCGTGCACACAAAGATCTGGCGCTCACCTCCTCAGCAATTTGCAGCCAGGCTGCCTTGGTTTGCTGAGGAGGCTTCCTCCGTCCATTTGAGGGGAACAGAACCTCTTTGCGCCCTCTCACTCCCTCCACAAGAGCATGGAGGGAGTCATCATCGAATCTTGGAGAGGCCTTTGATCTTGAACCACTTATCTCTCTATCTGCCACACCGAGAAGCACCAGAAAAGGAATGAAAAACCACAAGGCTGCATGGGCCACTTAAATGCAGCTGAATGGAAGACATCAGCAGAAGCGAGCAGCAGACCTGAACCCACTGATTGGGCCGGCAACACGCATGAAAGCCCAGTTAAGGGATAATACTTAATGCAGAGCAGATTAAACCGGCAGCGGGACTGGAACCCGCCGACCAGCAAAACCCGACTCCAACCCGCCTCCACTCGGAAAATCGCGGCCCATGACTGGATACAGAGCCACCAATAGAGGCGCGTCTTCAACATGATGAAGCAGAGGATGCTGATAATGTGGATGATAGGAAGGAAGTGGAGGGGGCCAGCAGTTACCTGCTACTGGAGCTGTTTGGCAGCAGCCTATTGAAGAGTACTTCAGCCGAACAATCCATGCTCCCTTGCATTAACAGTACTATCCAACATCTGTCCCAGTCCTCATACTTTAGAATTAACAACATCTGCCCAACTACATTGCAAAATCACCAACGACTACAAGAACACTCTTTGCATACAAAGCCCCTTCGTGCCCATTTTCTGACTCTAGTGCTTCTACGAGATGCTCCCCCAGTAATTGCAGCCGGGCAGGAGGGCTACTGCGGCTCAATTAGAGCTTTTAGGGTTGTGACCATTCAGCATCTGCCAGGGCAGTATGCAGGCATTGGTTCAGGGGTCACAAGGGTACAGAGCTGTTCTGATCATGAGGGATGGGATTATTTTCTGTTCCTATTGCATGACTGCGCCACTGCAGCTCAGCACTCCCTCGGATCTGTGAGTGAGCAGACTCTAACAGATGGTTGAGCCAAATGAAGCCTCCATCCATTTGATCTCCCAGCACCAAACCTAAGTACCTACAATAGGATTAAAAAGGCGTCTTCATCCAGACCTACTGACACTCCTTTCTAGTGGCTTCCTTTTGCTACCAATTTTCTCCCCTCCTGTCTAATAGGCACCCTAAATGCAGCACTTCTGGCGCAGATGACAGCTCCCACTGGGAATTTGGATGGAATTGGGGTACTGGGCCACCAGAAAAGAGACAGAGGCCAGGTCTTCATTTATGCTTACAGGGCATATTCTGGTGTAGGCCAGAGCATTTAAAGTCCAAGTAAATGGCATGGGATTGATATCCTAATGCCTCATTTTCTGAGGATTCCACTGAGGTTACACCTGCCCCAATGACCACTCAAAGAAATGGAGCATCAGACGATGTGGAACTGCCCTTCAAGTCAAAAGATCTGTAAAAGGGCAAACAGGAACATCCACTTGCTTCAGGTTGGTACATTTTTAATATATTTGTGATGCAACAGGGCTACAGTGCAGACGTGAAGGCTATCTGACAACCAGTAGACCAAAAAAGAAGTGCTGAGAATTTGTACTGCTACAGGCCTATAAGGCCTCCGGCTGAGACCAAGTCAGGCACTTGGGAATAAATTAGGACCGGAATCTTCAATTAGTTCAAATCAATGCAAGAGAGATCATAAAAGTCAACCCAAACAAAGTGATAGCAGAATTTTCATTTCTGCTGACTGCAAGATGACGCGATTTACTTCTGCAGCTGTTAGTGATGCAGAAGGTCTGTGCTGAAACTGCCGTGGCACAGTTAATAGAGATTTAGTGATAATTAGGCCTTAGAAACATAACCATTGGAGCGACCAACTTTTTTTTAACGAAGTCTAAAGGGAAACCTGGATGATTTCATATTTTTAAAACTCATTAAAAAGTTCATGACACTTCAGAAAGGTAATGTTCTGAGTCCTCAAAGCCCGAACTGCAGAACAAGAGTAGGATGGTTTACCAGAGAGTCAGCTGACCGTACATATGGAACTAGTGGCATATGCAGTAACAGCATGAATTGTTTTGCCATTAGCAGTCTATCCATTGTGTGGACTGATGTGTTGACAGTTCATAGGTTCTCTTTAACCCCATTTCAGGGAGCCAGATTAAGCTCAACATTCCAACTGCTTCACATCAATTCTTTTAACAGCTCACAGTAGAGTACAGCCTCTTTAAATCAATTCCTATTCGCATAGAAAAACTCCTTTCCTATGGGCTTTGACCTTAAAAGGTCTATCAGTGTTTTTGTTCTAATAAATGAAAATGAAGAAAAAGTTGGCACAAACCTTTCTACTTCTTAATCTTAGTAAGATTCATCGAAGTGTCAGCATAGATGGAAACTATTCGGCCCATTGTGGTTGCACTGATGCTAGCTCCATATTGAAGCTATTTGCTCCCATTTTACTGCTCTTTCTCCACAGTCTTTAATACTTTCTTTCTCCATATGTTTTAATGTCATGGTTGACTCAGTTTTAATAACTGCTTGTGCTATGACATTCCATCTTCCAATAACTCTACATGAAAAAATTATTCTAACCTCCCCCTTTATGCTTCTTGGTTTTATCCTAAGTTTATATTTTCTTGTCACTGATTCACTGACCAGTGGAAATAATCTTTCACTATTTACCATCTCAAACCCTTTCAAGATTCCAAACGCATCTGTTAGATCTCCCTTTAGCCTTCTCTGCTTCACTGAATACAGCCCTACATTTTCCGAATCCCTCATTTTAACTGTATTCTCTCAACCCTGGCATTATCCTAGTGAATCAAAATTATACCTTTTTCATGGCTCCAATACACTTTAAGGGTGCTTTTCTGTGGGTGTCATTGCGCTCATCCACCATAACATTGGCATAAGAGCCATGGACACCCGGACAAATGGCATAACCAACATTTATGCCTTTATTTCTGGGCTTTCCAAAGTTATGGAGGATGAGCAGGATAACCCCTATGGAAATTCACTGTATAGTGAAGTGCTCAAAACTGTGGCCTAACCAATGCCTTCTATAAATTAATTGTCACCTCCTTTATTTTACATCCAATGTCCCTATATCCCAGAATCACATTTAATCTTTTTACAGCTTTCACCTGTAATCCAATTTTTCAAGTTATGTGTGCCTGCACTCATAGATTTCCCTGTCCTTTTGCTCCATTGATAATGTTACAGTTTAGGATATATTGCCATCCATGTCCTTTTTTGCAAATTGTACTACTTCACATTTAACTATGTTGAACTACATTTGCCATACATCTGTACACTTCACTAACCTGTTAATGTCCTGCGGCAGTCTTTGTACTCTTCCTCAAAGCTGGCCATGTCCCTAATTTAGCATTGCCAGCAAATTTTGATATTCTGTAATAGACGAAATCCAAATAATTTATATGGAGAGCAAGAGAAGTTCCAACATAGATCTCTGAAGTATGATGAAGAATTCTTAGTTATTACAGCTAATATTATACTACAGAAATGTTCCCAGATGTGCTACAGACTAATATCATTTTAAAATCACAGCAACAATTGCTTTTTTAAATCAAGTCGCTATGTTGAACCTTAATTTGAAATCATGAGATCTAGTTGACCTATGCCCTATGTACAAGAAGTTATTAACATCAGTTTCTTTGTTGGTTAGTTTGAAAGTAGGCAGAAAAAATTGTTATTCTAGCTACTTATTCGTAGCTGATTTTTGTTGACTAGTTTCATGTCAACAAAAGCACAAATTGGAACTTTCCAACATCTGGTGTAACCATCAGACTATATAACTCAACAACTAAGGTCTGCCGCAAACCATCTGATGATTAGTTTAATGATGAAGCTCTGTGATTTGTTGGCACCCTGTAAACTCAAACAGCCATTTCCTATCAACAAGTGTAATTAACTAATTTATAGATTTGTTTTCAGAATTCGTCAACATGTCTCACTTTCAAAGTATGAAATAAACTCTTGTATCATCACATAGGAACACAGGAAGAGGAGTAGGCCATTCGGCCCTCAAGCCTGTTCCGCCATTCAATTAGATCATGGCTGATCTGGATCTTAACTCCATTAACCCGCCTTGGTTCTGTATCCCTTACTATCTTTGCCTAACAAAAATCCATCAATCTCAGTTTTGAAATTTTGAATTAATCGAGCCTCAACAGCTTTTTGGGGGTAAAGAGTTCCAGATTTCCATTACCCTTTGTGTGAAGTTGACATAATTGATCCAGTCATTACAACATCAAAAACGAAGTTAAAGGCTGAGTGGCAGTAATTTTTTTGATACGGAATAGGTCGATTTAGATGGGGCCACAGCAAGCTGACCACAGGGTTGATTTTTTGCCTGTCGGGTGTTAAGTCCTTTTACAGTTATTTGTTGTTCAATACCTTCCACATCTGCCCACTTGGGAGTGCACCATTTTCTGATCAGCAGCACGACTCACAGCCAGTGGGAAACAAAATCTTCCAATCAGCTCTCAGCCTCAAAAATCACAATTTAGCAGTTTAATAAGCAGGAAGTGAGCCTCCTGACCTCAATAGACAAAGGCAGTGGTAACCCAGATGTGCTCAGCAGAAAATTGCAACATAATGGCACAGAAAACATAGTTGGCACATTTAACGGAGTCAGAGATGGACCTCATCATAAAGGAAGTCCTTTCGAGGATGTGGCACAGGAGCACTCCTCCCCTCATCCTGTCCCGATTCCAGGAAATGACAAATGTGGTTGAACACTAAGATGTTTCAATGCTAAGGTGGTTAAATATTACCTCAACCAGAAGAAGAATTTGGATGGTGGTGAGTTAATGCCAAATTTCATGTTATGTCATCAATTTTAATGTTGATATTTTACACAGAAGAAATTTGAATCATAAACACACCCTTCAAACCACAAAGCTCACTGGAGATTAACAGTAAGGCTTTATTCCTGTTGTGTTCCTGGCAAACAAATTAGCATCAAAACATGCAGCACTTATACAGGCACTTTAATTCTTAGAAGCAGCATAAAGAAGACTGGCATAAGATTTTAATATGTATAATAATATATATAAAGCATATACCTCCAACCAGTAGGGTATCATCTATACAAATATAGAAAGGAAAGTAACAGAACTCCTATTAGAAGCAAGTTTTATTTACTTTTTCACAAATTGATTCTTGCTGAGGGAATGACACTATTACAGTCAAGTATTGTCAATGTCTATAGTCACTTCTCACTGTAGCTTCAAGATGAGATATTCATCCATTAAGTCTGCCTCCTCAGGTGGATGTAAAAGATTTCATGGTACTATTGTAAGAAGAGGAGGGAGAGTTCTCAAGAAATAACAACAGAAAATGCTGGAAAAACTCAGTAGGCCAGGCAACATCCGTGGAGAGAAATTAGAGTCGACGTTTCGGGTCTAACCCTTTTTCAAAACTGGAAAAGAAATGAAATAGATCGAAGGCAGGGCTGCGATAGAACAAAAGAAGTAAAGAGACATTAAGAGGTATTCAAAACCAGACGAGATGGTAATAGGACAGTGGAGACAAAAGATGGCTCAGATTAGGTGTGAAGTGTACTGGCAGAAAGAGAGACAGCTGCCATGTGGGAGAGAGAAAAAAAAGGAAAGGAAAGGGGGGGGAGGGAAAACCCAAAACAGAGGGGTGGAAAAAAATATATAAGTAAAAATGTAATAGGGGCCGAGGTTATGATCTGAAATTGTTGAACTCGATATTGAGTCCGGAAGGCTGCAAAGTGCCTAATCGGAAGATTAGAGTTGGGGGAGCCAACATTTATCCCTCAATCAACATCACTAGAACAGATGATCTAGTCAATATCACATTGCTGTTTGTGGGATCTGTGTGCAAATTGGCTGCCATGTTTTCTCACATTACTACAGTGACTACACTTCAAAAGTACTTCATTGACTGTGAAGCGCTTTGGGACATCCTGAGGTCATGAAAGGCATTATATAAATGCAAGTTCTTTCTTTCAAGTAAGGGCAAAAAGTATGTTGCAGCTAAATATAAAGATAAATTCATCAGGAGAGATTTAAAAAGAGAATTCCAGAGTGCAAGAGCATAATGACTGATGATGGAGCAAAGAGAAGTAAGTGAGTGGTAGGTGAGTGGAATACAGTACAGAAAAGCGGTGGAGATTTGACAAGTTAGAGTTTGTCTAGAGTGGAACTCAGGAGGCCAGCAAGGAGATCATTGGAGAAGTCAAGGCTGGAGGTAACAAAGACATGAATGAGAAATTCAGCTTTGGCAGGGTGAGGCAAGGACAGAGGCAGGCGATGGAAATAGGCTATCTTGTTCATGGATAGGATGTGGGATTCAATACTTATCTGAGGGTCAAGCAGAACACCAAGGTTGTGCACCACAGGATGAATCCAAGTGATCAGCCACGGAAGGGGTTGGATTCCTTGTAGAAATAATCTCTGTGTACTGTCCAAATCCAGAAAATAATCTCAACCCAACAAAACACCACCACTGTGTTATCAGGTTGAATACCAGATGAAGCAATGCAACATTTGCTCATTATTCTGTTATCATCCATTCAACTACCAACTCATGCCAAAGGTTATCACAATAAACTGCCTGCTGTATGCATCTCAAAGATTACCAGCATCAAGTAGGTTTGTGAATGCTTAGCTGATCGATTTCTGTATTTTGGCAGATACTTCTTCTTCTTAGGCAGTCCCTCGGAACCGAGGATGACTTGCTTCCACATTAAAAATGAGTTTGCAGCTGACTGATGAGTCCAATGCGGGACCTACAGCCTCTGTCACAGGTGGGGCAGACGGTGGTTGAAGGGGCGGGTGGGTGGGGTGTTTGGGTTGACGTGCGCTCCTTGCGCTGCCTGCGCTTGGCTTCGGCTTGCTCCCAGCGAAGAGACTCGAGGTGTTCAGCGCCTTCCCGGATGCTTCTCCTCCACTTTGTACGGTCTTGGGCCAGGGATTCCCAGGTGTCGATGGAGATGTTGCACTTTTTCAAGGAGGCTTTGAGGGTGTCCTTGAAGCGTTTCCTCTGCCCACCTGGGGCTCTCTTGCCGTGCCGGAGCTCCGAGTAGAGCGCTTGTTTTGGGAGCCTTATATCGGGCATGCGGACAATGTGACCCATCCATCGGAGCTGATTGAGCATGGTCAAAGCTTCGATGCTGGGGATCTTGGCCTGAGCAAGAACACTGACATTGGTGCGCCTATCCTGCCAATGGATTTGCAGGATCTTGCGGAGGCAGCATTGGTGGTACCTCTCCAGTGCTTTGAGGTGCCTGCTGTACATGGTCCATGTCTCTGAGGCATACAGCAGAGCAGGTATCACTGCTGCTCTGTAGGCCATGAGCTTAGTGGCGGGTTTGAGGTCTTGGTCTTCAAACACTCTCTTCCTCAGGCAACCGAAGGCTGCACTGGCACACTGAAAGCGGTGTTGGACTTCGTCGTTGACATCTGCCCTTGTTGACAGTAGGTTCCCAAGGTATGGAAAGTGGTCCACATTGTCCAAGGCCTTGTCATGGATTTTGATAATTGGGGGGCAGTACTGTGTGGCGGGGGCAGGTTGGTAGAGGATCTCACAAAGTGACATCTTATTCTGAAAATATTGATTTTTTTAAATTCATTTTTGGGCATCGCCGGCAAGGCTGGCAAATATTGCCCATGCCTAGTTGCCCTGAAAAGGTGGTAATGGACCATCTTCTTGAACCACTGCAGTCCATGTGGCATAGTGGTTTGATACTTCTAAGTGGCCGGCTCTTATAACTGTCTATGTGTACACATTCTGAGGCTGTTTACATGTGCACATGTTGGAATTACCTATGCATGTGAACCATCTACATTCACAAGTGCTAGGATCAACTACAAGCTCATAGACTGGGAATGTTTATGTGTATGCATGCTGGGACCATATCTGAGACCATAAACATGAGCACATACTGACACTGTGTATGTGCTCAGAAACCAGGGCCATCACCTAATGCGTACATTTTCTTGTCACTTTTAGCTGACTGGAAAATCAATACTGGTGATGGAGTACAGCGGACTTCAGTTGTTGTACCTATAGAGTCACAGTGCCCTGGTGAGAGTTTAATAGTAGGGAAATAAAGAGCTAAAAAAAAGACAAAAGATTTTGAAATAATTTGTGTATAATGAAGTTTTTAATTGTACAATTGTAATGAACCAACTGACTGTCATGCAGCAAAGCATCAACAATTTTGGCCTCTTGTGCATCCTTGATTTTCATCGCTCCATCATTGGTGGCCATGCATTCAGCTGCCTAGGCCCTAAGCTCTGGAATTCCCTCCATATACCTCTCCGCCTCTCTACCTCTCTCTCCTCCTTTAAGACGCTCCTTAAAACCTACCTATTTGACCAAGCTTTTGGTCACCAGTCCTAAATTCTCCTTATGTGGCTTGGTGTCAAATTGTGTTTGATAACGCTCCTGTGAAGCGCCTTGGGACATTTTACTACATTAAAGTGCTATATAAATGCAAGTTGTTGTTGTTGGGCTGTATCATGGATCTGATTCTATTATTTACCTCATGTTGCTTTTGAGTGGTGTTAATTGATAATATTCAGAGGGACCATCATAAGATCAATGTACCAAATGGAGTAAAGGTTATTTCAGAAAGAGCTTGAGAACATCATATTTTCTATGGATATTTTTTTAACTACCTGCATAGTGTATAATTTATTATGAAGACACTCCAATTCTCTGCATTAGCTTTGCAAACTTTTTGAATGAACTCCCATATTTCTTGTCCTCCATAAGAAAAGCAAGGAGGGAGGAAAATTGTATATGGACCCATCAGGGAAATTTAGCGGTTGTGTGCGCCGATCGGGTATGTGTGGAATTGACATGGGAGTAGACCATCTGCTTACTTAGCACCAGAATTATGCAGGACAGCCTTTTCCAAGGCCTTGGCACTGCCACTCAAGATTCTTAATAGTAGCACAGCACAAACTCATTACAGGCTCAAAAATGAAACAGCCAAGGGCGAAGCTTCTGTACCTCGCATTTTACATGGTTTGTCCAGAAAAGCAATGTCGCTGCAATAGGCAAGTTAAAAACAAGAATTTCACTTACTGTACTTTATAGCGAGTTCACTTAAGGTTATGTAGACTTATTTTCAGAGTGACAGATTTTCTTTGTTTTCTTGGCTTTTGTTGCATTTAGGTAGCTACACTAAGCCCAAAATTTCAACAGTGCTATCTGAAATTAAGGAGGGTGGGATTCTGCCGGCATGATGTCATACTCTTGACTCCATCCTAAATTACGCAGTTAGGTAATTATAATACAGAGAAGCAGGCAGACTGTGTAAATCTAGCCAGCAACACCTCAGATACACTAGCAGGGGAGGTGAATAATAGAGGTGGTAGTTAGGTCCTGTCTGGGAGGGCGTGGTGGAGAAGTTAGAAAAGAGAGATACCTGATATTGATGGGATAGGATGTAAAACCTGCTGCTTAAAGGGAAAGTGTCAACATCAGTATCAATGGAGCTCAGAAAAATATCAACCAAAGCATCATCCTTTAATTCCTTGAGCAATAAAAGCTTTTTTGTACATAACTACCAATTCTGCTTATCACCGAATTAGATTTTTCAATAAAACAAAGATTTATTTTTTGAATCCTATACTAGAGCACTGGTATGCAACAAGCACCATTTATTTTCACTGGAATGTTGAAAATTAGAATGCTGGAAACAAAAGGAGTTAACATTAATTAATACTTTTACTGGGAAATAAAAGCAACAGAGAGGCACATTTTACAGGACAATTAATCATGAGTCTTTGCTAATTACACAAGGGATATTACAAATGATTTTTTGAGACAGTAGGCTAAAAAATGATAATCCTCTACCCTATCAGATCATTGGCATCCCACCAACCTCCTCAACAAGAGCAATTAGAGAGAACATCAGAGCCTCGGTAATTGTATGCCTTGAGAAGAGAATGCTGGAGGTTTAATTGCTGTAAATAAAGACCACTTGCACTAACACCTGATTGCACAAAGCAAATCTGCAGGCCAGACCATGTATTTAACCACTTCCAGGTGGCTTCATAAAATAAATTAATAAAAAAGCCCCTTTGCGCGAGTAGCAATCTCCATGAGGCAATTTTTTTTTTAGAGTCCCATCACAGCAGTCAACATCTGAATCTGTTGTGTCATCATTGGCATACTGTGCTCTGAAGATGGAAGGCTGAGGCCAGCAGTATTGCAATGAGCTGTCTCCATAACCTGTAATGGAGATAAAAGCTTCCACTTACTTCTATGAAAAGACAAATTTTCCTGTCTCTTTTTATACTGGAGCTATAGACTGTGTGTTGCCAAAAGGACTAAAGGCAGCACATCATTCTCAATGTAGCTATTTATAAAAGAGGTGTTCTCCAGCTTATGTTTTAATTTAGTTCAAATCTCTCAAAGCCTAACCCTAGAATCGGATCAGAAAATAGGAAGATTATGCAATACACATGGCAGCACTGTGTACAAATTGTCAACTATACTTTTCCCTTTCCAAGCCAATTGGAAGATACTAAACATCTCCATTTCAGTAGGAAGCTGCTTTCATATTGTTGTGTATGTACCTTTAAGGGAATAACTGGTCTTAGACTGCAGTACCGGCAGTGACCACCCCTGTATAAAAGGCCCTAGCAGGCTTCTGTAGTTTGTTTCAAGCTGCCTCTTGTTCAGTAAAGTACCTGTTAAGTTGTTCTCCCGAAGTCCGTGTATTATTGAGGCGCGGACTTTACACATATCTCCTGTTCCAAAGCTTCATTCTGTCCCAGAATATCCACATGAATGGTATTCCAATTAATTCCATACATTTATGTTCAAAATATTAGTCCACAGACGCTTCCACTTGGTTCTTGATGTGGTAGTAGTTGCCTATTTTATAGCTCCAGGCAGAGTGAATTCTGTGGTAACCTTAAGTACTTTCTGCTTTGTATTCAGTGAAACTGTCAATTTAGTATATAAGGAACTATATTTACAGTATATCTCTTTGATAAATGGATGGGAGAACACCTGGAGAGATGCATCCAGTTACCACTCAGGCCATCACCATTCATACACTCATTCTGTTGTTGTATTCTTGTGCATTAAAATTTAAGTCTGGTAATGTCAGGGGGAGAGTTGGTGGGAGGAATGCATGCGCTAGCCTCTTCAACTCTTGGGTTGGAGGAGAGGAAATGCCGGTTTTCAGCGCATGCGCTGTGCATGCTGAAAACCGGCATTTCCTCCGGCCAGACGCGTGAGTACCCCTTCCGTACTCATGCGTTTGGGGAGGAATTTCTGCCCCGATATGTCTGTGCCTTAATCCAGTAGGCTTTGGGGATGGTTTTTTCTTCCCTCTAATTTTCTTTCCTTTTGCTTCCCTTATCTCTTGAAGCTGTTGTCTTGGGCTGGGATACAGTTCTACGAACACCAACATGTCTTTGGTACCTTACTCAAGTGGCTGTTCTTCATATGTCAGCTTACTCAGTGAATGCTGGCAGGCTATTCAACAGTGGAGAACATCACTCCCAAGCCCAATCCTGTCATCCACATATGTCCACAGTTGTAAGAGCCCTTGTTGATTTATTTTCCCTTCCATAGCCTAGGGACACTGAGGCCAACTCTATTACTCCAAGTGCTGGCCAGCTGAGATCAGTTAGTTCAGCACTGACAGTGGAGGATCAAACCTGGGACTTTCTGGTCTGTTTGGCACAGTACGTACCACGCCACATGGTGTGCTCTCCCACTAAGCCACAAGCAGAGAATAGTGACATGTCTAACTCACGTAATTCAGTCGTTTGCCATTCCTGGGACCAACCCTTTTAAATTTGCGTACTAGTCTTAGATCCTCAGAGGTTTAAGTTTGACTTTATTCAAAAGCTCATTCATTTGGCTCCCTTGACATGTTTGTATCTGTTACTTTAACAATTGAAATTGCTCAGGATAAAGCTGAGAGGTTCGTCACAACTGTCTGACCCCTGAATTGCAAAATTGTGTCATTCTTGAAGGGCTGACTAAAGTCTCAGAAATTTGGACAGAGATTTTGGTTGATAAATTAATACTTCATTTTACTAAGTTTTGGATGTTTCAGGCCTTTTCCCTAATGTTATAAATATTACTTTCAATGAAAGTCACTGGCCTAGAAATTGGGTTGGTAGCGCCGGCGCTGAGCGCCTAAAGAGACCTAGAATTGAGGCGAAGCCCTATGTTGGGGCGGATGCTATGAAGATAGCGACAACTCAGATATTGACTATACATTTTGCGCCTGCGCTAAGTGTTTGCGCGCGCCCGCGAGCGCAAGCAGTTCATGATGTCATTTCAGTGTGCAACGCCTTCTAGGATTGCCTGAGCGCATATTGGGTGGCGCCCGGAGCCTTAGCACCCAGCGCTATTAGTGACAGTTCGAAGGAGGGCTAACAGGCCCTTCTCGGAGTAGGGGGGCGCTATTTAAAGGGGACAGCTTTAGTGCAGAATCTTCTGCCACTTGGCCTGCTCATTGCGATCGTTGCTAGAGAGAGTTGGCGAGCTAATGTGGAGCGGAGTTCTGGGAATTTAGCTTTACAGTACTTGGGTCCTTCAAACCTGTCCGAAGCACTTGCAGCACTACACCTAAAAGCCTTTTGACCAACTGGCATCGGAATGAGAGTTTGTTTGGAGGGCGACGGCCTCATCGCCCAACACTGTGAAGGGGCAGAGAGACGGCGGGAGAGAGGGCCGGGATTGGCCAGAAGGAGGAGGGGCAATGGAGGTTGGCCAATCCGACGGGAAGCTGCGAGGGTCTTTAGGCAGCAGGTGACAAGCCTTGACATGTCGGAGGAGCAGTGTTTGGGAAGGCTCCGATTCTGGAGGGACATTGTTACTGATCTGTGCCACCTGTTTGGTCAGGATCTGCAGCCGCGTGAACGCTGCAGAACCTCTCTGTCCGTGATGGCTAAACTGACTGATGGCCTCCATTTTTATGCCAACGGATCCTTTCAGTCAGCCATTGGGGACATTGCGACTGTCGCTCAGGCTGCAGTCCACTGTTGCATCCGGCAAGTTACAGAAGCCCTTTATAGGCGAAAGCGTCAAATCATGACCTTCCCTCGGACCCTGCACAAGCAGGCGGAGGGCGCGCAGGGTGTCGCTTCTATTGCGGACTTCCCCATGGTGCAGGGGTCGACTGACAGCACACACGTGGCTTTGAGGGCGCCATGCCATCATCCTTAGGACTTCCACAACCACAAGGGGTTGCACTCCCTCAACATGCAGCTGGTCTGTGACCACCGCCAAATCATCATGGCAGTCACCGCGCATTTCCCAGGGTGCAGCCACGATGCCTTTATCCTGTGGTTGACCTCAGTTTGTAACCTTTTTGAGGGGCTGCCTCGAAGACGAGGCTGGCTTACTGGGGACAAGGGCTATCCTCTCTGGCCATGGCTGATGACAACACTCCGTGTGGCCGACACCCCAGCAGAAGAGCTGATCAGCAGCGGCCATCAGGCGACCAGGCACAGTAAACAGCATACTATTGGTGTTGTCAAAAAGCGTTTCCAATGTCTGGAACATTCGGGGGGATCCCTGCAGTACTCTCCGCAGCAAGTGGCACACATCGTCGTCGTCTGCTGCATGCTCCACAACTTGGCGAATTGACGCACCCAGCCAATTCCAGCTGTCCCTCAACGACCAGCAGAGCAGGAGGAGGAGGAGGAGGAAGAGGAGGAGGAAGAGCAGGCGGAGGAGGAGGAGGAGGAGGAGGAGGAGGAGTATGAGGAGGAGGAGGAGGAGGAGGAAGAGCAGGTGGAGGAGGAGGAGGAGGAGTATGAGGAGGAGGAGGAGGAGGAGGAAGAGCAGGCGGAGGAGGAGGAGGAAGAGCAGGCGGAGGAGGAGGAGGAAGAGCAGGCGGAGGAGGAGGAGGAAGAGCAGGCGGAGGAGGAGGAGGAGGAAGAGCAGGAGGAGGAGGAGGAAGATGGAAGGGCTGCTGAAAGTGGAAGGGCCATACGTCAGAGGCTCATCTGGACTCGTGTCGAGACCCCTGTGGCGGAATGATGAGAGTCTTAACTCATGCGCACTTTGGATGTTTGAGGGCCTCTGAATGCCAGCATCACTGAAACTAGTCACATGCACCATGCCACATTGAAACTTCTGTTTATTGGCACAAAAGTCTTTCATTAGAGCTAAACAACGTAATGTCAACAGAAACCATAATTTTCAAAATAACTGTGAACTGTTCGGCAAAGCCGCAAAACTCAACAAACCTTCTGCAAATATAACAACAGGTGAGGGTGTCCTTGAATTTGGACAAACAAACGTCTCAGCACCTCCCTCTACAACTGGCCCCTTGAGGGAGAACGACTTCTCTTTCGCGCCCGGCCCCTTCCCTCCCTGCTGCTCCTACGTAATTGGACCTCAGTGGTGGCCTCAAGGCTGGGGGACGCCTGCTGACTGTGTGGAAGCGCAGAAGCCCCTGAGGGACGGCCTGGCCGACCTCT
This sequence comes from Somniosus microcephalus, assembly GCF_052327205.1. NCBI lineage: Eukaryota > Metazoa > Chordata > Chondrichthyes > Squaliformes > Somniosidae > Somniosus > Somniosus microcephalus. Next base: position 243,963,279 of record NC_140990.1, on the reverse strand, counting down.
GGGCTTGGAGGGTGCGGACGCAGGATGCTTGATGTGACCATGGCTGGAAGCAGTGTGGCCTGCAGGCGGTGGCAGCTGCAATGCAGGCGCCCCAGCGCTGGCATGTGCAGTGGTCTCCTGCCGAGATAGGACACCTGCACCATAGTCGGACGACACACTGGCTATCTGAGGGGAGCGACTCGGCTCATCCGCCACAATCGCATGCTCCACTGATTGCTGGCCTTGTATGGGACTGGAAGGGCCCGGGGTGATCCTAACTGATGCAGAGAGGGTGGCTACAGTGAGAGATCGCGTTGCGTCAATCTGGCTGTGGAGGAGCCCAGCAAGTGACTGCGTGGCAACAGTGAGGACCTGTGTGCCAGGTGCCAGTGCTTCGGAGAAGGCCTGGACAGTTCTTCCCATTGCTTCGGACAAGCCAGGTGCCGACCGCTCCACTGCCTCGGACAAGCCCTGCACAGACCTTTCCAGGGATTGTCCGAAGCCCTGAACAGTCCTTTCCATAGCCGACTCAAAGCCGTGGACAGCCCTCTCCATTGTTGGGCCGAAGCCCTGGATAGTCCTGTCCATTGTTGCCCCGAAGCCCTGGATAGACCTATCCATTGTTGCCCCGAACACCTGCAGAGTCCTGTCCATCGTTGCCCCAAAGCCCTGGAGAGTTTTCTCCATTGTTGCCCCGAAGTCCAACATACTCTTAGCCAATGAATCTATTGACTCAGGCATCTTCTCAACTGCAGCCATCAGCTCCGTGTGTCTGACCCGGGCCTGTTTGCTCATCTTAGCCAGGCGACGCACCTCATCTGCACTCTGTGCAGCAGTCATCACGACCTGCCTTGCCCTCCGGGGAGAGACCGTGGCCGAACTTGCCTATCCCCCGTGCGTTGCTGCATGCCGCTTGGTCCGGCAACTGGTTCATCCTCAGAGCCCCCACCCCTCCCCTCCAGGGGACTACTATCCCCAGTCTGTAGATGTGTCAGCTCCCCGGATTCTGCAACGGCTGGTCCGGATTCCTCCTGGTCCTCGCCTCCGGTGGCACTGGCACTGGCAGCTTCAGCGCGTTGAGCCCGAGTTGGTGCTGCTTCATCTGAAAGTGGGAGGTGGAAGAGTGGCTTTAGCAAAAGGACAGGTTTGCTGAAAGGCATGCCAGATTGCGGCAAGGCTCTGACATGGCTGCACACTGAGGATGCATGCTGGCGGGGGGACCAAGTGGAAGGCAACAGGTGAAAAAGGTGAGAGTCTTACCCTCGCTGTCGGTAATGGGGTCGGCAGATGCAGTGGTCACAGGACCAGACAGACGTCCTCCAAGTATCTGGTGCACTCTCTCCTCCAGATCCGTCAGAGTGACCACTTGTGGAGGTCCGCCACCGGTTCAACGCTGCTCCTTCCGGATCATCGCCAGCTTGGACTGCAGGGGAAAGAAGGGGAAGTTCTGTAGCATGATGCCTTGAGAGATCATCGCATGCCCCTCATGGTGCAAGAGCCCTTACATGATGCCTTGAGAGATCATCGCATGCCCCCCATGGTGCAAGAGCCCTTACATGAGGCCTTGAGGCATCTGTCCATGTGTGTGCCCAGAAAGGGCCATGGGTGCATGCTGACAGATGGCCATTGGGGCATCATTGCAGCAGGGTGCCCGAAGTCAGCTGCAGATGGAGGGAATCAGAAGATTGCTAAACCATCACTCACCCTAGCGATCCGTGTGAGGTCGTTGAATTTCTTCCTGCACTGAACAGGGGTCCTGGTCGCCATGCTGCTGGAGTTGACCCTCACAGCAACCTCCCTCCAAGATCGTCGGTAAGCCTTCTGATTCGGCCTCTTGCCATTATCCGGATACAGGACCTCTCGACGGCGCTCAACTGCAGCCACCAAGTGGTCCAGAGCCTCAGTGCTGAAGCGCTCTGCTCTCTGTCTAACCTTCTCCATGCTGAACAAGTTTGTACCGCCAGACAAGGGCGAGCACCGAATCTGAGGCCTACAGGGCGTTGGGAAGCTCAAGCTGACTGACCCACCCCTTTAAGAGCCGGCCGGCGCCTGGAGGTCTCGTGGTTTCCCGTAATTGAGATCACCTGCGCTGCGCCCGTCCGCGTCGATATTGAGTAGCGCCTGAACTTTTGCGCCTTAAGAGCACCGTGCAACGGCTGAATTAGCGCCTCAATCCCCTTTGGGGGCGATGCAACCCAATATCTCGCCAGGCAGCGATAACTTTCGTCTGGCTATAAACTTAGCGCTCCACCAGTTCTAACGCCTCAAGCGGGGCTATACCCAATTTCTAGGCCACTGCCTTTTATGAGACTTCACTCTGGTCTGCAAAGATTGGATTTAAGTGCCTCCTGTTCAGTTGTTAAGATTTTTTAAACAGTACTGATAAATGAGAGTGTAATGTTTCCTCAGAAAATGTCTTTTGTTAGGTTACATGATTTTATTGATCATTTGTTTTCAAGCTGAATTGAAGTAAATTGTCTGAGACCTAAGTGTGGTTTGGTTTCCTGGTTACTCCTGCTCCTGTACAAATACATTATATAGCATCTCAGTGTGGTGCCAAACACACTTCCTGCCATTAGAGCACTTTTCTTGCTCTGTCACAAATGTGAAGACTGTTGTCAATGGATTTAAACAGACAAAACACACACGCCCAATGTAGTACGGGTGATCAAAGTGTAACTACTTGAAAGGCACCAAGCTGCAGTCATTGCCTCAGTCTTTGGGTGAATTGTTGTCTTATATATAGGTGCTAATCAGTGTCGAGGTGATTCTGGGCTGATTATAAACTAGGCAGGGATGCTTCTTGTGCAGTTCAGATTAATGTATTCTGTTCTCTATGATTTTACAGCATCCTGTTCAACAGTAATTAAAAGCTTTACTATAGTCACGACCAAACATTTACAATCCGCAGTGTACCGGCATCAAATATTTATATCAAATGGGTAGTCTCCATTACCATGATGTCATAACCAGAAGTTCATAACAAGATATCTGTCCCTAGTGTGAGCTTGGACAGTGAGTGTTGACAGGCTATTCGAGAGCATTCCAGCCAAGCTCAATCCTGTGCTCAACTGTTATTCGTACACACACTCTTTCCACCAGGGGTCATTGGATAGAAATCAGGAGCAGGAGCCTTTACTGCTGTTCCTCTCCACAGCCCAAAATACACTGTCATAGAGTCATAGAGTCATAGAGTTTTACAGCACAGAAAGAGGCCCTTCGGCCCATCGTGTCTGCGCCGCCCATCCATCCCTGTCCAGTCTAATCCCATTTTCCAGCATTTGGTCCATAGCCTTGTATGCAATGGCATTTCAAGTGCTCATCCAAATGCTTCTTGAATGTTGTGAGGGTTCCTGCCTCTACCACCCTTTTAGGCATTGAGTTCCACATTCCAACCACCCTCTGGGTGAAAAAGTTCCTCCTCAAATCCCCTCTAAATCTCCTGCCCCTTACCCTGAATCTATGCCCCCTTGTTATTGACCCCCCTACTAAGGGGAAAAGTTCCTCTTTGTCTACCCTATCTATGCCCCTCATCATTTTGTACACCTCAATCAGGTCCCCCCTCAGCCTTCTTTGCTCCAAGGAAAACAACCCCAGCCTGTTTAGTCTTTCTTCATAGCTGAGGCGCTCCATCCCAGGTAACATCCTGGTGAATCTTCTCTGCACCCTCTCCAAAGCAATCACATCCTTCCTATAGTGAGGCGACCAGAACTGCACACAGTACTCCAGCTGTGGCCTCACCAGCGTTTTGTACAGCTCCATCATAACCTCCCTGCTCTTATATTCTATGCCTCGGCTAATGAAGGCAAGTATCCCATATGCCTTTTTAACCACCTTATCTACCTGTTCCGCTGCCTTCAGAGATCTATGTACATGTACACCAAGGTCCCTCTGACCCTCTGTACTTCCTAGGGTCCTACCACTCATTGTGTATTCCCTTGCCTTATTTGTCCGTCCAAAATGCATCACCTCGCACTTTTCAGGGTTAAATTCCATTTGCCACTTTTGCGCCCAACTGACCAACCTGTCTATATCGTCCTGTAGCCTGAGGCTTTCCTCCTTGCAATTTACCACCCCACCAATTTTCGTGTCATCTGCAAACTTACTGATCATACCTTTTACATTCTCATCCAAATCATTTATGTAGATCACAAACAACAAGGGACCCAGCACCGATCCCTGAGGTACCCCACTGGACACAGGCTTCCAGTCACAAAAGCAACCTTCGACCATCACCCTCTGCCTCCTGCCACTCAGCCAGTTTAGGATCCAACGCGCCAAGGCACCCTGGATCCCATGGGCTCTTACCTTCTTGACCAGTCTCCTATGCGGGACTTTGTCAAAAGCTTTACTGAAGTCCATGTAAACCACATCCACAGCATTTCCCTCATCCACCTCCCTAGTCACCCCCTCGAAAAATTCAATCAGATTTGTCAGACATGATTTACCCTTGACAAAGCCATGCTGACTATCCCCGATTAATCCTTGCCTCTCCAAGTGGAGACTAATTTTGTCCCTCAGAATTTTTTCCAATAATTTCCCTACCACAGATGTTAGGCTCACTGGCCTGTAATTCCCTGGTTTATCCCTGCTACCCTTCTTGTATAATGGTACTACATTAGCTGTTCTCCAGTCCTCTGGTACATCCCCTGTGGCCAGAGAGGTTCTGAAAATTTGTGTCAGAGCCCCTGCAATCTCCTCCTTTGCCTCCCACAGCAGCCTGGGATACATCTCGTCCGGGCCTGGGGATTTATCCACTTTTTGGCCTGCTAAAACCGCTAGCACCTCCTCCCTCTCGATGCTAATATGTTCAAGTATGTCACAGTCCCCTTGCCCGATTTCTATGTCTGCATCTTCTTTCTCCATAGTGAACACAGATGCAAAAAATTCATTTAAAACCCCGCCTACATCATCTGGCTTTACACACAGATTGCCACTTTGGTCCCTAATGGGCCCTACCCTTTCCCTGGTTATCCTCTTGCCCTTAATATACTTATAAAACATCTTAGGATTTTCCTTTATTTTGCTCGCCAGTGTTATTTCATGGCCCCTCCTCGCCCTCCTAATTTCTTTTTTAAGTATGCCCCTGCACTTTTTATACTCCTCTAGGGCTTCTTCCGTCTTTAGTCTTTTGTAACTGCCAAAAGCCCCCCTTTTATTTCTAATGCATTTTTGTATCTCCCTTGTCATCCAAGGTTCCCTTTGCTTGTTGGTCCCACCCTTGACCTTTACAGGAACATGTTGGCGCTGTACTCTCTCTATTTCCCTTCTGAAAGTCTCCCACTGTTTTGATGTGGATTTTCCTATAAGTAGCCGCTCCCAGTCCACTTTGGCCAGATCCTGCCTTATCATATTAAAATCGGCCTTCCCCCAATTTAGAACCCTTATTTCCGGGCCGTCTTTGTCTTTTTCCATGACCACCTTAAATTTCACCGAATTATGGTCACTGTCGCCAAAATGCTCTCCTACTGATACTTCCACCACTTGCCCGGCTACATTCCCCAGAATTAGGTCCAGTACCGCCCCCTCTCTTGTAGGACTTTCTACATGTTGGCTCAAAAAGCTCTCCTGGATGCACTTTAAGAATTCTGCACCCTCTAAGCCTTTCACACTCTGACTATCCCAATTTATATTGGGGAAGTTGAAATCACCCACTATTATTACCCTATTATTTTCACACTTCTCTGAGATTTGCCTACATAGCTGTTCCTCTATCTCCCCCTGACTGTTTGGGGGCCTATAGTACACTCCCAGAAAAGTGCTTGCCCCCTTTTTGTTTTTAAGTTCTACCCATATGGCCTCATTTGAGGAACCCGCTAATATATCATCCCTCCTTACAGCAGTAATTGACTCCTTAATTAATATTGCAACACCCCCTCCCCTTTTACACCCCCCTCTGTCTCGCCTGAAGGCAACTGTACCACCCCTACCAGGGCGTAGCCAGGTATACACACAGTATGCAGTTCTGGATATATTTTTAGCCTTTGGGGTGGCAAATCAGCAAGGGTCTTCCCTTTCCCCCCACCCCCCCTTTCCTTTTTTTTCTCTCTCCCACATGGCAGCTGTGTCTCATCCTGCCAGTACACTTCACACCTAATCTGAGCCGTCTTTGTCTCCTCTGTCCTATTACCATCTCGTCTGGTTTTGAATACCTCTTAATGTCTCTTTACTTCTCTTTTGTTCTATCGCAGCCCTGCCTTCGATCTATTTTATTTCCTTTCCAGTTTTGGAAAAGGGTTCACCCGAAACGTCGACTCTTAATTTCTCTCCATGGATGTTGCCTGGCCTGCTGAGTTTTTCCAGCATTTTCTGTTGTTATTTCTGATATAACAGATGATTTGCCCTGAGGGATCTGGCCAGGAAATCATTGGTTCTTGTTCCTTGATGATCTTCTCACTAGCGGCCCTGGCTGCAGCTCGAACCTAACACTGCTGCATTGCTCCATGAACAGGCTGTCTTGATGTGGGCTACAAGTGAGAGTGCTTCGTTTTGTGATAGGTCAGGAATTCTTACATACCACACATAGTGCCCTTCTGGAGCAAAGCTACTATTGTGAAGTTACCTTATAGTTTTGCCACATGGTACCTTGAATGTATAGTTCTCAGTCTCCAAAGTTCCTCCCTACTTAACCTCCAACTTGCCCAAAATTGTGCCGCCCACATCCTGTCCTGCATTACATCCAACTAGTCCTTCACACTTATTCTGAATGAACCCCACTGTCTCCCAATACATCAGATTCAAAATCTTTGTCCTCATTTACAAATCCCTCGATGGCCTTGCATGAGCAATTTCCTCCAGCCAAAGGTCCCAGCCAGCTCATGTCCTATGGTCCTCTGACTGGCTTCCAGTGAAAACTTCTCCCATCACCCAGCGTTCCTCACAGCGACAGAGTTTCAGCCATCTAGGTGCCACCTTCTGGAACACCCTCTCTACACCTCTTTGTCTTGCCACTGCCCTCACTGCCTTTTAGAGCCTCCTCAAAACCTATCTTTTCAGCCATGCTTTCAGTCAACTGTCCTAATTCTTCTACTATCACTTGGTCTGTCCTCTCCCATGTGAAGTAAGTCATTACAAACATATTTGTTACGGTTTTAGATGGCGCCACCCGCTACTGCCTGACCCGGGAGTGCGTCATGGGGCAGTGTAGAGAGAAAGGAGTAAGTTAACCCATTTGAGTTGTTTTCTCCTTCAAGCATACAGTTGCTTTGTTTAGGCAGAGGGTGCTGGTGCTTTTTTCCGCTTTATAAAGGCTCCATTTGGACCCTACTAGGCCAAGTTAGCTAGCCCCCAATCTGAAAGCTGTCTCTTTCCTCATTACTGGGAGTGCTGGAGAAGAACACACCACGCTAATGGGACAGAGCGACCTTGGAGACCCAGGATAGAGCTGCTTCTGGGCCCCGGGGCAAAGCAGCCTTTGGGCCCTGGGACAGAGCAATGTCGGAGGCCTGGGACAGAGCTGCCTCCGGGCCTCAGGACAGAGCTGCCTCCGGGCCTTGGGACAGAGCTGACTCTGGGCCTTGGGACAGAGCTGACTCCAGGCCTTGGGACAGAGCTGACTCCAGGCCTTGGGACAGAGCTGACTGGGCCTTGGGACAGAGCTGACTCTGGGCCTTGGGACAGAGCTGACTCTGGGCCTTGGGACAGAGCTGGCTTTGGGCCTTAGGACAGAGCGGCTTCGGAGACCCAGGACAGAGCCGCCGCTGGTGTTGTGTCTTCAGGCTCTTAGATTTGCTCAGATCTGTAGCAGAAACTGTGGCTGATTTTCTGCCCAGCGATCAATTCTACACAACTCCATGGAAACACCACACGGACTGCAGCGGTTCACCACCACCTTCTCGAGGGCAATTAGGAATAGGCAATAAATGCTGCCCTTGCCAGTGACATCCACATCCCTTGAATGAATTTAAAAAAATACCTCCAGCAGTGCTTCCTCTGGTGCTCTGCCCTTCGATTGGCTTTTGGACTCACTTTCCCTCCACACCTGTCTCCGATTACTACCAGGACATATCAATCCTTATTTTTCGTGCCTATCTAACTTGAATTTCCCTGTGTCCATTTGTGTGCGCATTTTGGATGTCACTCCGGACCCGAGCCCATCACGTTTATTTCCCCTTTTCTCTCCCCTTCTTTTTCCTTCTCTTCTCTTTACCCCTCCTAAGCCCCTCTATCCTATCATCATGCCTCTTTTCACTTCTCCCCTCTTGTGTACACTGCCCTCCCAAATCCCTACTGCAACCCTTCAGTACTCTTCGACCTTCCTACTCTACTGCCACTGTCCCAGGCTTGACTCCTTCTTAGATAAGCCTACAGCTTCTCTCTGTGCCTCTCTTGGCACCCTCAGAAAGGGCCCATCGAGGCACTCGTCGCTGCCTGCTCACGAGCAGCAACCACAACTGCCCCATCCTACTCTCTCGCCAACCAGCTCACCTGCTGGGGCCTAACCTTGCCAACCTCTTTCCCGTCCAACTCACCCCTCCCAGTGCTGACCCCATGGACTCTACCACTGGAGCAGCTGTCACTGCCTCATCTCCCTCTAGGCTGTCCGTTCACTTGTGAACAAGGCCCTTGCCATCCATGACCTCATTGTGGATGATTACATCAACATCATGGCATTGACGGAAACCTGGCTGAGGAAGGATGACACCTTCCTCCTTAATGAAGCTTCCCCGCCTGCGATAGCTTCCACCACTTGCCCCACCCAAACCGCCGTGGTGGCAATGTAGCCCTTATCACCAAATCACACCTTGGTCTGCCTCCTACTTCTCTGGTACCTTCTCCTCCTTTGAGCATTTCACCTTGTTCCACCCCTCACGCCTCTCACTTAAAATCTTCATTCTCCACCGCCCACCCAAGTACCACGCCAAGTTTCTCACTGAGATATCTTCACTGCTTTCCTCCCTCAGCCTCTGCATCAAATGACTTCTCATCCTCTCAACTCATCATGCTCTCTGTCCTCTAAATTCACTGCCCTCCTATCCTCCTTAAATCTCTCCCTCCATATAAACTCCCCTACCCATATTCACAACCACCCCCTTGACCTTGCCATCTCACGTGGCCTCCCATCATGTCAATCACAGATAAGGCCACCTCTGATCAGTTCCTTGTAGCCCTCTCCACCCAAATCCCCCTTCTCCCTCCCAACCTCATTTCCTTCTGTATCTGCCCCTGGAAAAAACTCTCTCCCAAGTCACTTACAACTGCACTTTCCAACTGTCTAGGCCCTCCATTCATATTTCTGCAGCTACCGATTTGCTCAATCACACCCTCACATCCACCTTTAATGACCTTGCAAAGATAACCCCCAGCTTCTCTTCTCCACTACAAACAGTTTTCTTAAACCCTCACCCCCACACCCCCCGCCACCTCCTCCACCCTCACCTCCAAGTGCAAGGAGCTCATGGACTTCTTTGCCACAAAGATTGAGACCATCTGTTCAGCTGCCTCTGCCGTTTCCCTCCCTTCCCTTAGCCCACCGAGCCAAACTTTCCCTAATGTTCCCCGCTGCCCTAGCCCTGAACTCACATCTTTCACTAGATTCTACTCCATCTCCCCTCATGCCCTCTCCAAGCTCATCTTGTCTATGAAACCCACCTCCTGCTCCCTCGACCCTATTCCCATCAAACAACTGACCACCCAACTTCCCTTCCCCTCTCCTCGGGTACTGTCCCCCTCCCCTTCAAATCTGTTGCCATCACCCCTCTCTCCTCAAGAAACCCACCCTTGACCCGTCTGTCCTTGCAAATTACTGCACTATCTCCAATTTCCCTTACCTCTCCAAAGTCCTTGAACGTGTTGTCGCCTCCCATATCCGTGCCCATCTTTCCCGCAACTCCATGTTTGAATCTCTCCAATCAGGTTTCCATCCCCACCACAGTATTGAAACAGCCCTCATCAAAGTCACAAATTACATCCTATGTGACTGTGATGGTGGTAAACTATCCTTTCTCATTTTTCTTGACCTGTCTGCAGCCTTTGACACGGTTGACCACACCATCCTCCTCCAATGCCTCTCCTCCGTCATCCAGCTGGGTGGGACTGCAATCGCCTGGTTCCATTCTTATCTATCCAATCGTAGCCAGAGAATCGCCTGCTCCCACGGGAAACATTCTGGAATCCCCCTGGGATTTATCCTTGGCCCCCTCCTATTCCTCATCTACATACTGCCCCTTGGCGACATCGTCCATGAACACAACATCAGGTTCCACATGTATGTTGACGACAGCCATCTCTACCTCATAGCCAACTCTACCTCATCACCATCTCCCTCAACCCCTCCACGATTTCTGATTTATCACACTGCTTAGAGTCAGGGAGAAATTGGGTTGAGCTGCAAACGGGGCGCCAAGCTCGCCTGGGCGCCAGATTTTGCGCTGCGATCGGAGCAGCAGCGATCGCCGGAAATTCAGCTTGAGCGCCCCAAGAGGGACACGGGGCGAGGCTCGAGGCGCTCCGCGTCCCTCTTAGGGCGCTGAAACTGAATATCGCAGCGCAACGTGCCGCAGCGCCACACGCTGTGGCACGGCGCGCTGCGGTACTGCAGGCCTTCCTCCCATTCTTAAGGGGGAGGGGCCTGCACCAGCGCGATGAGCGATCGCGAGTGCCGGCTAAAGAGCCCGGCACCGAGGAGAAGTGCTGGGCTCTCGGAAACAGCCGAAAAAAACGGCCGCCCCGCACCTCCACCTTAATTTGCGCCACTGCCACCACAGGTAGGCCCCGTGAACCGGGCGCGATTAGCAAGCGGCGCTACAGAGGCGGTCGCTGCCAAATATCGCGATCGGGGCAGTAGCGGGGCGCTGCACACACCGATGACGTCATCGGTGGCGGCGCAGCGCAACAGGCTAATGCCGCCAATAGCGCCCCAGCTAAATATCGCGGGAGGCGTGGCCAGTGGCGCTAAAGCCACTGAGTGCCCTCTTTAGGCGCTAACTGGTGGCACAGCCCACCGAATTTCTCCCCCATAGAGTTATACAGCACAGAAAGAGGCCCTTCGACCCATCGCGTCTGCGCCGGCCATCAAGCCCTGTCTAATCTAATCCCATTTTCCAGCATTTGGTCCGTAGCCTTGTATGCTATGGCATTTCAAGTGCTCATCCAAATGCTTCTTGAATGTTGTGAGGGTTCCTGCCTCTACCACCCTTTCAGGCAGTGAGTTCCAGATTCCAACCACCCTCTGGGTGAAAAAGTTCTTCCTCAAATCCCCTCTAAACCTCCTGCCCCTTACCTTGAATCTATGCCCCCTTGTTATTGACCCCTCTACTAAGGGAAAAAGTTCCTTTCTATCTACCCTATCTATGCCCCTCATCATTTTGTACGCCTCAATCAGGTCCCCCCTCAGCCTTCTCTGCTCCAAGGAAAACAACCCCAGCCTGTCCAGTCTTTCTTCATAGCTGAAGCGCTCCAGCCCAGGTAACATCCTGGTGAATCTCCTCTGCACCCTCTCCAAAGCAATCACATCCTTCCTATAGTGTGGCGACCAGAACTGCACACAGTATTCCAGCTGTGGCCTAACCAGCGTTTTGTACAGCTCCATCATAACCTCCCTGCTCTTATATTCTATGCCTCGGCTAATGAAGGCAAGTATCCCATATGCCTTTTTAACCACCTTATCCATCTGTTCTGCTGCCTTCAGGGATCTATGTACATGCACACCAAGGTCCCTCTGATCCTCTGTCTTTCCTAGGGTCTTACCATTCATTGTGTATTCCCTTGCCTTGTTAGTCCCTCCAAAATGCATCACCTCACACTTTTCAGGGTTAAATTCCATTTGCCACTGTTCCGCCCATCTGACCAACCCATCTATATCGTCCTGCAGACTGAGGCTACCCTCCTCGCTATTTACCACCCCACCAATTTTCCTGTCATCTGCGAACTTACTGATCATACCTTTTACATTCACATCCAAATCATTAAAGTAGACCACAAACAGCAAGGGACCCAGCACTGATCCCTGCAGTACCCCACTGGACACAGGCTTCCAGTCACAAAAACAACCTTCCACCATCACCCTCTGCCTTCTGCCACTAAGCCAGTTTTGGATCCAATGTGCCAAGGCACCCTGGATCCCATGGCCTTTTACCTTCTTGACCAGTCTCCTATGCGGGACTTTATCGAAAGCCTTACTGAAATCCATGTATACCACATCCACTGCACTACCCTCATCCACACACCTAGTCACCCCCTCGAAAAATTCAATCAAATTGGTCAGACATGATCTTCCCTCGACAAAGCCATGCTGACTATCCCTGATTAATCCTTGCCTCTCCAAGTGGAGACTAATTCTGTCCCTCAGAATTTTTTCCAATAATTTCCCTACCACTGATGTTAGGCTCACTGGCCTGTAATTCCCTGGTTTATCCCTACTACCCTTCTTGAATAATGGTACTACATTAGCTGTTCTCCAGTCCTCTGGCACATCCCCTGTGGCCAGAGAGGTTCTGAAAATTTGTGTCAGAGCCCCTGCAATCTCCTCCTTTGCCACACACAGCAGCCTGGGATACATCTCGTCAGGGCCTGGGGATTTATCCACTTTTAAGCCTGCTAAATCCGCTAGTACCTCCTCCCTCTCGATGCTAATATGTTCAAGTATATCACAGTCCCCCTGCCCAATTTTTATGTCTACATCGTCCTTCTCCATAGTGAACACAGATGCAAAAAATTCATTTAAAACCCCACCTACATCTTCTGGCTCCACACACAGATTGCCACTTTGGTCCCTAATGGGCCCTACTCTTTCCCTAGTTATCCTCTTACCCTTAATATACTTATAAAACACCTTAGGATTTTCCTTTATTTTGCTCGCCAGTGTTATTTCATGGCCCCTCCTCGCCCTCCTAATTTCTTTTTTAAGTATCCCCCTGCACTTTTTATACTCCCCTAGGGCTTCCTCTGTCTTTAGTCCTTTGTATCTGCCAAAAGCCCCCCTTTTTTTCCTAATCCATTCTCGTATATCCCTTGACACCCAAGGTTCCCTGGGCTTGTTGGTCCTACCCTTGACCTTTATGGGAACATGTTGCCATTGTACTCTCTCAATTTCCTTTCTGAAAGACTCCCATTGCTCTGATGTGGATTTTCCTACAAGTAGCTGATCCCAGTCCACTTTGGCCAGATCCTGCCTTATCATATTAAAATCGGCCTTCCCCCAATTTAGAACCTTTATTTCCGGTCCATCTCTGTCCTTTTCCCTGACTACCTTAAATCTCACCGAATTATGGTAACTGTCACCAAAGTGCTCACCTACTAACACTTCTACCACTTGCCCGGCCACATTCCCTAGAATTAGGTCCAGTACCGCCCCCTCTCTTGTAGGACTTTTTACATGCTGGCTCAAAAAGCTCTCCTGGATGCACTTTAAGAATTCTGCACCCTCTAAGCCTTTCACACTCTGACTATCCCAGTTAATATTGGGGAAGTTGAAATCCCCCACTATTATTACCCTATTATTTGCACATTTCTCTGAGATTTGCCTACATATCTGTTCCTCTATCTCCCCCTGACTGTTTGGGGGCCTATAGTACACTCCCAGCAAAGTGCTTGCCCCCTTTTTGTTTTTAAGTTCTACCCATATGGCCTCATTAGAGGAACCTGTTAATATATCATCCCTCCTTACAGCAGTAATTGACTCCTTAATTAATATTGCGACACCCCCTCCTCTTTTAACCCCCCCCCCCCCTCTGTCTCGCCTGAAGATTCTATACCCCGGAATATTGAGCTGCCAGTCTTGCCCCTCCCTCAACCATGTCTCCGTGATAGCAACAATATCATACTCCCATGTGTTCATCAACACCTTCAGTTCATCCACCTTATTCGCAAGACTCCTTGCATTAAAATAAATGCCATCCAGCCTTGCCCTACTCCCTTGTGCCATTACATATTTGCTCTGCCTTCCAAGCTGACTTGTTTTTTCCACTATATTTGCTTGTCTGACATCCAGTACAGGATGAGCAAAAATTTCCTCCAACAAAATATTGGGAAGACCAAAGCCATTGGGATGAATTTTAACCCCCAAAAATGGGTGGGTTAGGGTAAGGTGAGCTGTTAAAAATGTTAAATCTCAAACCCGACTCCAGCCCGCCACTTCCGGGTTTAACGGAGGTAGGACAAGGGGCGGGAGGCCAACTGCTCCCAGGAGGTGGGTTGGCCATTTAAATATTTTAATGAGGCTGGCAGCCAGACCTTGGATAACCCGGCAGCTCAAGGGTGGTGGGACAGCTTTGGGGAAAAGGCAAGTGTCTTTGCAGCACTGCTCGTGGGCCAGGAGGAGCAGGAGTGCTCCCCCCGGCCCCACCAGCTTACCTTCTTCCCTTGGATCGGACACCCCACCCCAACAGACCACCCCCCATACAAAGACCACCCCCCGATCAAGGATTGAACCCCCCCCCTGGCATCGGTCCACCCCCCCAGGGAACAGGGATCGGAACCCCCCTAGGATTGGAACCCCCCCACGCTCCCACTAGCAGCTACAGACCCACCCCGGGGTTTGGGATCAGACACCCCCCACCCCCACCTCCAGGATCGGGGCTCGGACCACCCCCAGGATTGAGGAATCAGAGCCCCTGCGGGATCCGAACCTCCTCCATTACCTGCGTCTGTGGCCTGCTCCAGAATGGTCTCCGCCCGACTGAAAGCCAAACCAGTCAATCAGGCTGACTTGCGGGCAGGGATCCTGTTCCGGGTTTCCCATCCGAAACACCACCCCATTCCCCCCACCGCTTACCAAACCCGCCTCTGTTAATATTGGGGAATGTCTTCAGTCCTCGCCACAAACTCCGTTCTTTAGCCACCGACTCCATTCCTCTCCTTGGCAACTGCCTGAGGCTGAACCAGACCGTTCACAACTTTGGTGTTGTTTTTGACACAGAAATGAGCTTTCAACCACATATCCACTCCATCATCAAGACCGTCTACTTCCACCTCCGTAACATCACCCAACTTTGCCCCTGTCTCAGCTTATTTGCTGTTGAAGCCCTCATCCGTGCCTTTGTGATCTCTAGACTTGACTATCCAATGCTTTCCTGGCCAGCCTCCCATCTTCCACCCTACATAAAGTTGAGCTCATCTAAAACTCTGCTGCCCGTGTCCTAACTCGCACCAAGTCCCGTTCACCCATCACCCCTGTCCTTGCTGACCCGTGTCCTAACTCGCACCAAGTCCCGTTCACCCATCATCCCTGTCCTTGCTGACCCGTCTCCTAACTCGCACCAAGTCCTGTTCACCCATCACCCCTGTGCTCGCTGACCCGTGTCCTAACTCGCACCAAGTCCCGTTCACCCATCACCCCTGTGCTCGCTGACCGTATCCTAACTCGCACTAAGTCCCGTTCACCCATCACCCCTGCGCTCACTGACCGTATCCTAACTCGCACCAAGTCCCGTTCACCCATCACCCCTGTGCTCGCTGACCCATGTCCTAACTCGCACCAAGTCCCGTTCACCCATCACCCCTGCGCTCACTGACCGTATCCTAACTTGCACCAAGTCCCGTTCACCCATCACCCCTGTGCTCGCTGACCCGTGTCCTAACTCGCACCAAGTCCCGTTCACCCATCACCCCTGCGCTCACTGACCGTATCCTAACTCGCACCAAGTCCCGTTCACCCATCACCCCTGTCCTTGCTGACCCGTGTCCTAACTCGCACCAAGTCCCGTTCACCCATCGCCCCTGTGCTCGCTGACCTATATTGGCTCCTGGTCTGGCAATGCCTCAATTTTAAAATTCTAATCCTCGTTATCAAATCCTTCCAAGGCCTTGCCACTCCCAACTCTGGAGCCTCTTCCAGCCCTATAAGCCTTCGATATCACTGCACTCCTACAGTTCTGGCCTCTTGTGCATCAGCTGCCTAGACCCCAAGCTCTGGAATACCCTCCCTAAACCTCTCCACCTCTCTACTTCTTTCTCCCCCTTTAAGACCCTGCTTAAAACCTCTCTCTTTGTCTAAGCTTTTGGCTATTTGTCCTAATATCTCCTTATGTGGCTCGGTGTCAAATTTTGTTTGATAACACTCCTGTGAAGCACCTTGGGACGTTTTACTACGTTAAAAGTGCTATATTGTTAACAAGTTGTTGTTATTTTATCCTAGATTTAAAATAATCCCCACAGAATATTGTTCTTTTTTAAAACTGTAGGCTTAACAAAGTCCACGTCCTCCTCTGATACCTCAGTGATTAAATGCACCATATAGATCGGCAAAGTCCCAAGATCAGTTTGCAGTCTGTGTTGAGTTAGCTGATTTCAGCTGCTGGGGGTGGCCGGGGGGCGGTGGGGGTGGGCGATGCACTAGTAGCACAACAATTGCCTCAACACCCCTGATTTAGGAGGGGGTGGAAAATCAGCCAGAATTCCAGCTCTTGTTCACCTTCCAGTGCTGGAACATGTGCATGTGTGTGCTTTGGATGAGGGCACAATAGGGCCTGATATATGATAGCTGCCATGGTTGCACCCTACCATTTTCACCCTGGAGTTAATCTGGCATGAATTTGGCTCTAGCACCAGTGATTTGATCTAAGTGCTGTTACTGGGGGAAGTCTCACCCCAGCTGGATGAGGTCTGTTCTATAACATCATCATACTACTGTCTAGTGCTAGACACTCACTCAGTCTGGCTCTACCAGTCCAAACTCTCCTGCTTTGTAAACATAGCAGAAGTGAATTGAGTTGGAGTCAATTGGAGCCATTCGACTGAAACGTAACATATCTTCAGTGCTTCGATTCCACTAAAACAATTCGCTCAGCGACAAGATCTGGCGATATATGTTTATGTGTACCTTGAAGCAAGAGCATAAAACTAAAAACAAAAATTGAAATGCAGATGACTATGTAACATAAAAAGTGAACTGGATTAATAAAATTGTAATTTACACACAATAAACAAAATAGAGTATTGCTGTTCAGTTCTTTACCGTGGTGCTCTTGTTGAAATTGATCTTTTTCCATATTGTGGACATTTGTAACTAGAATGTAAAATGCAATAAAATGTGCAAGGTAAATGGTACAACCTTCCTGTAAATCACCAAGGCCTTTTTCATATACACGATCAAGGCTTTCACATTATCACTAAATCCAATGGGAAGTGGTGCCTTGCTTTTACAATATTATACAGAGTCAGGCAGTAAATGTGCAAGCTTTCTTTTCACCTAAAGGTGGCCTGCTACAGTCAGCTGTCCTTTTCACATTGCTTTTTCTGATATAGCCCTTGTTGCTATAGTGATACCCTCTGAAGTGTTTGTAAGGTCACCGAAAGAAGAACCAACCCTCAGAGACCTGGAATAACTAATGCTGCTCCGTTTAAGGTCTGATGTAAATAGTCTCAGGTGACAGCAAACCGTACAAATAGTCAATTACAATTGCTCAAAGGAAATGATTTGTTGTAACGGCCACTGTTCAACCTCCATGACATCAATGTTACTATGGAAACTGTTGCCTATTGCACTGCTTAGAATTAAGTATTGATCGCCACAGAGCCAGCCCCATTTCAGAAACTTGCTGCTTTCTTACCAGCAATTTACAATTGGAAGCCACAAGTACACTAGATATTTAAAGCCCTAAGGAACCAATTTAGAAGACAGTTACAGGGAAAATTAGTCCAGCTCAATAATGGCATTCTGATTCATGCCCTGTAAAAAAATCATTTCTTCCTTTTAGATGGCACAGACAGTGTGACAGGAGAAAATCACTATCTGGCAAGTGTGAGCAAATCTTCATGCAAATAAAGATGGTTACAGTTTCATTAACAATAATTCAATTTTTTATTGTAGAGATGTGACTTTTTCAGATTCCCCATTGATTTGAATATAGACTTTATACACTAAATATTTCTGACTGGTTACAAATATGGCTAGATAAACTACAACATTAAATTATGTCCCAGTATCATAGCAGTGTATTGGATTTGGTGAGGTGATTGACTGTCTGAACTACATTATCAAAATATGAGAAATAATGAAACAGGTTTTTAATGTTTAATTAAAGGCAATACCTCTTCCTAAATTGTAAGGCTGTTATTTTGTTACCTTAATTATTTGAGTAGCTGTAAATTGACTTCATTTTATGTGATGCTAGAGGTATCTAACATGGCTTTATGTTACATCAGAAACAGCAATGCTTCCAGTCAGGGTTCAGTACATTTACTCATAAATATACTCAGAAATGGATGAGGTGGTCAGAAGGTTCAGTGAGCTGATGCATCGACATGCTATAATGCAGTGTTACCAAGTGGTTTCCCACACAAGATATCTCCCAAGCCAAATGCCCAACCTCAGTGTGCATTTGGTCATCACTGAGCAAAGGAGAGGCACTTCCCTCAAAGAAGGAAAAGATGGAGGTGGGGAGGACTGTCTTTCAGCTTCTATTTCTAACCTCCCAGATGCCTCAGAGTGGCACCAACATAGACTATGGAGCAGATCACTTGTGTATTCTCTTAGACAGGATATGATATATGGTTGGGACTAAAAGGAAGAACAATAATTAAAAAGGGGAAGTGTTCAAAGGTGTTTTTGTAAAGGAACGAGCTGATTTTCCTGGCACCAAAAGTGTGCTGTGTCTGCCCGGGCCCAGGTGCACTGATACTTCCTAGCACTGACAAAAGGGATAGGAAATTGGAGTGGAGCTGTGGGCCTGAGATGTCAGAGCTACATTCCTGGCCACTTCTCCTGGGCCTCCTGGCTGTTACTGGAGACCAGCAGCAGGAGACCCCAAGATATTAAGATCTACTGGATAAGTCTCAAAAATGTTAAAACTCAACTACTAGGTCCTCTTCCGTCTGTTTCAGGTGCCTTCAGACTCTCTGGTGTGAGGGGGCCCCTGGCACAAACACAACACCAGCTTCATCAGGTGCCCCTGTATCTGAGTGACGTGAACAAAGAGGCAGGAGGCCAGGAACGCCCAGGAACTCTGTTGATTCATTTGGATTACAGCTGCTGCTGCACCCCCCACCCCCCACCCTCCACCCCACCCCCAGAGAAGCCTTAGAACACATGAGGCATCGTAAAGGGGGTAGAGACCCAGCCAAACGGTCTCTGACCCTTTTTCCTGACCTTTGCACCCAGGGAATGGGTGTTCCCCTAGCCAAAGGTCAGGATAATTGGCCCCAATATATTTTGTACTGTCTAATAGAGTAGAGCAGTCCTCCTGAGCTGCCACATTGGTGGTGTGCTGATGATGGTGTTACACAGGTGGCCTTTTCCCACAATGAAAAATCAAAATTGCTTCCACATTGACAATTGGAAGAAAGAATTCATTGTCTATTCTGAAATATTTACAGATATTTTGTGAACATCCTTGCCATTTCTCTTACATTCTCACATTTAATACATCTGTATTATCACATTTTTACTTAGGACTATAACTGAAATGGGGTAGAAATTAATTACAGGTTGAACCCCGGTAATCCGGCACCCGACGGTCCGGCACCTTCAGTGGTCCGGCACGATTTGAAACTGGCGGTCTTTAGTTTGCGGAGCAGCCACTTGGCGGCGCCACCGTTTCCCGCGATATAAACAAACATAATATTGTACCTAATATTGTTATTTTGGGTGTTATTTACCTAACCTTCAGTGGTTCGGAATTTTCAATGGTCCGGCACCGGCCTTGTCCCGAGGGTGCCGGATTACCGGGGTCCAACCTGTATACCCATTTTTGGGCACATAACTAATGATGTCCATCCAATGTGTGCCCTAACCAGTAGACCCAAGCTCTTCAGATATTGAGCCTTGGGCCTCAGTATAATAATAGGGGTGAGCTGCCAGAGCCTCCAGAGACAGCTCCCCTGACTGCAGTATCCAATTTGGGTCTCCTGCCTCACTGGCAGTGGCCCTCGGATAAGTCTCGGGAGTGCAGGGGGGGGGCGGCGGGTAGAATAGGAGGGGGGAATCAGGGGCCAGCAATGGCCCTCAAGAGTGCTGTGGAGCCAGGAGGAACATTCATGCCCCTCCCGGCACCACAGGAAGGTTTAAAAAACATAAACTTACCTTTTTGGTGGCAGCCACTGCTTAGGCTGCAGCAATACCTGGAGAAAGCTGAGCCCAGCAAGCCCAGCAACTGAACACTTAGTGCTGCCCAGTTTCCTGCAGGGGTCCTGGAATAGGCATTAGGCTCCTCACTTACACATGCAAGATTGCTAACACCTGTTTCAGGTGGACGCCACGGGTGCCTGGGCAGCCACCTTTGCCAATATGACGGCACCCATACCCCCTAGTGCAGATCAGGCATGTGACGTGCCCCAAAATTGGTCCTTTTTGTACCCTTCGCAATTTTGAACTGCCATTTTGAGTTTCCCCTTTCTGCATGCACATACTCAGGAATCAGGAAGCATTAGCAAGTTACTCCCTGGGGAATCCTGCAGGACTGCACCCTTTCCAGCACTGCATGCTGATTAGGAGGTGTCGGAGCTGATAAAATTCAGTACTGGCCAAGTATTGCTAACTTTTTCCAGCTCTGACTAGTCCTGATCAGTGTCAAGGGCCAGATGTGGAGGCCCCACAACAAAAATGGGGCCTTGGTCTCCACTGTGATGATGTGAAAGCCAGATGATATCTGATCAGCAGCTTGCTGTGCCACAAAGTGTAGAATGTGAGTTTACACTTATGAGTCTCCACACGGTAAGGTTCTGATCTTAACGAAGGGCATTGATGAGGGCAAGTCTGTGACTTGCCTGTTTGTATAATTTCTCCAAATTCTTTCCGTGCTGCCAGAAGTGATTGAGACCAAATTTATGAAACATCTATCCTCATTACAATCATGTCTTTAACGCCAGCCAGTTACATTGCTGGCTCTTACTGTGCTGATGTTTATGGTAGGAGAGATTTTGGAGAAACCAGACATATTTTCAGTGTTTGTTTATCAAAATCCCTATTACACTCCATAGATTCAGCACATGTCTGCACTTTCACTGCATTTGAAGGTTTAGGAAAGTTTCCTAAATCATGCCCTATTGAGACAAACCAATTAGTTGCTGTATGTAAATGATAGCGCGGACTCTTCTGATGCAGTCAAAGGCTTTATCATCTCTTGGGTGGTTTTATATTGCACTGGTGCCACCAGATTCCCCAAGAGCAGAGTTTGTGCAGTCGGCTGGCTGCAAGCCAACTATAAAACTGCCAAGGACTCACTAAAACCGACGCCTCAGATCTTCCTGGCAGCCGATCGTAGGAGGTCCCAGTAGTTCCACATTTGGCTTGCAGCTGGCTGCATCAGGCCTGTGCTTTAGGAACCAATAAAATTAGCATGGTCTTGCACAATATATAAAAGCACCTTTAGGTGTTCAAGTGTCTGCCCTAAAGAGATTACAACATAGTTTAACCTCAAAGGGGCATGACATCCTTCACAAATATAAAACAAAGCGGGAGTCAGTGCAACCCTCCCGTACCCCAGAGAATTCCACAGAAATTCCTTGCATGTTGGCCTGTTTCCAAAAACATAAGCAAGATTCGCTTTGAGTGAAAAGGAATCTGCTTTAAAATGTTATTTCAATGAATTTTGCTTTGCTCAGGATTTAGAAGACGTGGTTTGTGATTTTAAAAAGGGGCAGAATCGAGAAAATTGCACAACAATGCATCTAAAAAAGGGAAGAGCCTTTGCAAAAAACAAATCTGCCATTCCCATTTTAACCCCAGGCCATTTTTCGCTGGGTGGCCAGCAGTGTGAGTGAGAAACTCACCCACTGCTCTAGAAATGAGGCTCAGGGTATTTATATGCCTGGGTCTCATTTCAACCCCGCCAGCTGACTGTTCCAGGCAGGAAGTCATTGGGAAGCGGCGGAAAATTGCATGGCCCAGAGGCCCTCTCCAGAGACTGGGTAAGTGGCGGGATCGACCGAGGGGGCCATCTGCAGACATCTCATGATCGGGGAGGGCAAGTCCATGACAGAGGAAGCCTTAGCTTACTTTGTGGGGCACTCCTGCTCCTCCAGGCCCCACAAGAAAAGTAAAGAAATAGTTAAATAACTTTTCAGGGCCTTTTCCAGCCTTGAACCGCTTCCCCGTTAGGTTGGCCTGGCAGGAAACTCATTACCACTTCCCACTCAGACAAGGTTAAAATTACAAAAAGAAAATACTGCAGATGCTGGAAATCTGAAATAAAAACAGAAAATGCTGGAGATACTCAGCAGGTCAGGCAGCATCTCTGAAGAGAGAAACAGAGTTAACGTTTCAGGTCGATGACTTTTCATCAGAACTGGAAAAAAGCAGGAAATGGAACAGATTTTTAAGCAAGAGTAGGGGCTGGGAAATGGGGGAGGGGATGAAAGAACAAAAGGGAAGGTCTGTGATAGGATGGAAGGCAGGAGAAGTTAAGAGACATTCAAGGCAAAGGGAGATAGTAATGGAACAGGTTAAGAAACAAAGGATGGCTCTAGATGAAGTGTAAATTGTGCTGGCAGAATGAAAGACAGCTGCCATGTGGGGGAGAAGAATAGAAGGCACAAACAAAAAGTGTGGATAAAAAATATATATATGATAGGGGCCGAGGTTATGATCTGAAATTGTTGAACTCTATGTTGAGTCCAGAAGGCTGTAAAGTGCCTGATCGAAAGATGAGGTGCCGTTCCTCGAGTGTACGCTGAGCTTCCGTGGAACAATGCAAGAGGCCGAGGACGGTGAGGTCTGAGTGGGAGTGGAGCGGTGAATTAAAGTGATAAGCGACCGGAAGCTCGGGGTCCCCCTTACGGACTGAACGGATGTGTTCCGCAAAGGTTAAAATTACAGTTTGTCCCGATGTCATCATCAGGACCTGTCCTGCATATATTTAAAAGGACCTCATGGGCTTTGAATGGGTGTTCTTGCCACTTGCTCAGTTGAGCAGGTAAAAATTGCGATCGGTTGGCTCCAGGGCGAGTAAGTAGCCGATTTTAACTGCCCACCCAGCCAGTTTCCACTGGGTGAGTAGGGTTAAAATTGCCCCTTTGTGAAAGCACAAGAAATTTCACACAAATTGAGCTGGGATTCTCCCCATTCACACTCAGTGGAGAAAATGTCAACCCAGGAGTTTTCAAATTATTATATAGTGCAAAAATAAAATCTGTAAATTCAACAGCTGCAAGAGGAAAAGAGTCTCAAAAGGGTTGTGTGGGAGTGCAAATTTGCAGATACTACAGGCCTTTATGTCTCGCTCTCCCCCTCCTGTACAGTGTGTTTGCTGCACAACGTCACACGTGTTCTAATTCGATGAGTTTGTACATTGTTGCTAAAATATTCTGTTGTAATTATAAGTTATGGATGGGGTTGGCACAAGGACACAGAACTCATGGCATAACTCACTTGACTGGTTGTGAAAGTCACAGTCTGCTAACCTGGAATATGTGAAATGTTATAAAAATCTGATCCTGGACTATGTAACGATAATATTAAATACATTCTCATCAGGAAATTAACTGAATAAAATAATGCCTTATGACATTTGACTGCTTGAAAAAAAATGTTGCAAACTATAGCTCTGTGGGGCCAGTATTTATTTGAAAATATTGCTGCAGACAGAAAAAAGACACTACTTCCAGGCCTTTTGTAAATACCCTGCAGGCTCAGATATGCAAGAGCTGTTTGTAGAAAATGTGCGCTCTGGAAATGGTCTTGTGACACCAGGTCATTTGACTGTTCAAATCAACTCTTTCTGTCCATTGTCACAAATTCAAATTCCCTTTTCTAAACAGGGTTTATAGATATTCACCAGACCCACACCAGGGGAATTGCTGACATACTTCTTAAGTCTTATCAAACCAATGAGATACTAGAACTGCTCCTTGGAACATAAACTCATGATGTGAGCAGATCAACCAGTTACACTTTCAAACAATATATTTACGCAGTATTACAAGCCCCTTTTTAGGTCAGTAATTCCAGTCACAGTTTCACGTTAAAAGCAGTCCTTGACACTTCTCTCCAGACTTTCTGTCGGCATCTGGGCCATTACAGCTGCTCTGTTTATAATCCACTGCTCTAGACTTTAACCCCTTTGACCTCTGAACTGAAGAAACCTGAGCTTTTATTTCTAACAATCTAGATATTTTACCAGTTCTTGTTACACACCTCCTCCTCTCAACTTCTCCCAGCAGCTACCAACAGGAAACAGAGCCCTAACGTTCAATCTGCTGTTGTGAGGCTGCGTGTCTGCAACATGCTTCCGATCTCAAGATGCCCCCAGTGAACTCACTAAACAGTGAATGAGGTAGCATCATTGCATTTGTCCGTGGATTCTTTTATTCTCAACCAACATGCCTGGGAGAAACAGCTAAGCACAACAATAGTTGAAGCTGAAGGCCGTTCTCAATTGCACTATCCAATTTCACTTCATACTCAGAGTTAAAAACATCCAGAGGTGATTTTTCTCCCTACATTCAAGGGATGGCATTCAGGGGCATCAATAAATGAACGCATACGTCTCTCATATTCAAACTTCTAATTTTGGCTGTGTTCACATCACATTCTATTAATTAGGTATCTTAATTATTTGAAATCAATTTATGAAGTGATTTGGTAGCAATTTTGGATATTCTTGTCATATCTATCGCTGGCACAAGAGCATTCTTTACATGAAGCTAGACAATGAGTGTCAACATACTGTTCAACTATGCAAGGCATCACAAATGATTCTATTCTCACCCAACCTCCACACATACGCACTTTTCAGCAAAAGTCACTGAGTAGCAATCAGTGAGACCCTGGCTGAATTTTCCCCTCTCTAGCCCAAGGGGTCTGAGTTAAATTGTGCCCTTACCGGAGTCCTGCCTGCAATTAGCAGACTTGGTGTGTATAATTTGGGATACTTTTACATTGGGAGCTTGTTTTAACCTGGTTTTGGGAGAGTGATCTCCATGTTCTACTCTTCCTTGTTTCTATTTACATTCTGCCATTGCACACTGTCGGCACCAACAGGGTGGAAGGGACTCTTGGAAATTAACAAGTCATGATGCTCACAGATATAGAAGCCTTAAAAGAAGGCTAGCTAACTGTATAGTAAAATGGGGCAAAATCATGAAGTGTCTGGGAGAAAGAGACTCTATGCCAGAAGAGAAGAAATGGGGGTAGATTTTCCGCTTTGGGAGCAAACGGCGATCCGGGCACAAATTGCGCCCAAAATTGCGCTAGTTTATAGAAATGGTTTTTTTCTTGAGTTTCTGCTCAAGCTCATTTGCATATCACCAAACGTAAATTCTGCCATGAACCATCGCAATCTGGCAGCCTTTTAGAACGTAACTTTTTTTTTAAATGTTGCTTTAAAAAATATTCCTTCATATATTTAAGAGTGGTAACTTGGTGCAATTTGATTAACACAGCTGAAAATGGGTTTATCACAAAAATAAGCATTTTAACCCCATTTTAAATAACTGAAAATGGCTAAAAATCAACACAGAACCATTTACTAGTTATATTGGTGTACAGCAGTCAGTTTCATAGTAAATTTAAAAAAATATGGCCTAGGAATTAGTCTCTGGCAGTGGCACAATACGGGCGATATCCGCTTGGCCGCCCGTTCTAGGCAGCGCCTGTTACTCTGCTCTACTGCAGTCAATGGAACTGAATAACAGGTGCTGCCTAGAATGGGCGGCCGAGCGGATAGCGCCCGTATTGTGCCACTGCCAGAGACGAATTTCTAGCCCATAATATATTCAAACGCTTTTAAAACGTGCCTATTAGTGTCCCTGCACCTGAATAAAATAGCTTAATTTTTGGAGCCTCCTCAAAGGCCTGCAAACAAGCACAGTTAGCAGAAGCTCGCCATGGTGATTAATTTGATCTGGGTCGTGGCCAGATTTGTGGGCAGGGCCAGCTTCTAGAGTGGATTTTTTTCAAACTAGTGCAAAATATCACTGAACATAATTTATGCTTAAAATTCCATGATCTTTTGAGCCAGTTTCGCTCATTTCGGGCAAATTGCGCCAAAAAACCAGCGCAACTGAGCGTAAACTCCAGGCCATGGTGTTTATTTTTAAGGACACAATCAAAAATTTGCATCTTCAGAGGCCAGTTTTCAGCTAATTTCAGAAATGAGCCCATTCTGTGTATCCAATCAGGTTCACTGCATTTAATGAAACAGAAATGTAAGAGACAGATCCGGGGTCAGATTACCAGAGATAGTTGAGTCTACGCTGCTTTTCGAATGGGGAATGAGCCATTCAAGTTAGTTAGTGTAGCCAAGGAGGAAATCACAGCATCGATTTTAACTCTGACCTCCTGGCGGAAACCGGGATAGCAATTAAAATGGCTGCAGCAACTTAACCGCACCACGTCCATCCCACACACAGTGAAAACACTGATACACACGGACAGACTGCAGGTAAGTATGGATATAGATATACAAGTAATTACTCTGTGTAACTTTAACATCCAGGGCCCTGAGAGAAATAGTTCAGATCCCTTATTAGGATTCAGCTTCACCCTGAGGCTGAGAGCATTGTTTTTCAATGTGTTATTTTGAAGCATTTTATTTCTGCAATTTATTTTCTCTCATATGCTTTTAATGAAAAGGATGCAGTTCTTCACACAAAGGGTTGTAGAAATCTGGACTCTCTCCCCCAAAAAGCTGTTGAGGCTCATGAATTGAAAATTTCATAAATGAGATTGATAGATTTTTGTTAGGTAAGTGTATTAAGGGATATCTTTTACATTAAGATGTCAGCTGTGGCTCAGTTGGTAGCACTCTTGCCTCTGACTCAGGAGGTTGTGGGTTCAAGTCCCACGCCAGAGATTTAAGCAGAAAAATCTAGGCTGACACTCCAGTGCAGTACTGAGGGAGTGCTGTACTGTCGGAGGTGCCATCTTTCGGATGAGATATTAAACCGAGGCCCCATCTGCTCTCTCAGGTGGACATAAAATATCCCATGGCACTATTTTGAAGAAGAGCAGGGGCGTTATCCCTGGTGTCCTGGCCAATATTTAACTCTCAACCAACAGCACTAAAAACAGACTGCTGTTTGTGGGAGCTTGCTGTGCACAAATTGGCTGCCACGTTTCCTACATTACTACAATGACTACACTTCAAAAATACTTTATTGGCTGTAAAGCACTTTTGGTTGTGAAAGGTGCTATATAAATACAAGTCTTTCTTTCTTATATGGATCAAAGTTGGGTAAATGAAGTTGAGGAATAGATCAGCCATGATCTAATTGTATGGCGGAACCGGCTCAAGGGGCAGAATAGCCTATTCCTATGTTCCTATGAAGTTATTGGGATGTTTGGAAATAATGATCTTGTATATTGCTGGATGTCACTGAAGATATGCTGGGATAATTACAGTGTACACCAGTTGACTTGAGAGGTCACCGCAGTTTCCCGGTATGAAGAAAGCATGCTTTGAGTATAATTGTTTTTTCTAAAGTCTTGGGGGGAAAAATGTGGTTGGTTAGCACCTCCCATTAGCACCTCTGAGGGGGTACTAACAGAGTGCTAGGAATTTAGTGCCCGAGCGCGGCGATTTTAGCGCCGCTCGCGAAATTGACCAGTCGTTTTGCGGCAGTGCTAAACACTACCGCCACGATCTCCTGGGCTCACAGATCGTGACGTCAGTCAAGCGTGCAACACTGCGGTAGCGCCCCGGACCAGATATTGAGTCGCGCCCCCTGCCTTAGCGCCTGCCGTTAGGAACGACAGATAGAGGGGAACGTTTTCAAGTTGGGAAAGGGCTGGGGGAGCGTTATTTCAAGGCGGGCGCTTCCTGCCTTTTCTTGTCGGCACAATTTTTGGTACACGCAGGTTGAGAGGGAGAGAGGCGTCTGGAAAGATTTAACACTGTCCTAAGGAGTTCTGGCCCTCAGCACCACTATTGAGGTTTCTAAGTGCCGAGCTCTTTCCCTGGGCCTATCCATTAGTGTTTCCAACACAATTGCTTTAGAGGTCTTTCCAGGCCGAGATTCAAGGCTGTAATGAGCAGGGTGTGGCTGGCCAGCAAGATGGCACCTCCCCTTTAAGAACTGGATGGCGCCAGTCTGTCTGGATACCATGGTAACTGACATTGCTTGAGCTTCGGTAGCGTTCTGAGGTAACCTTAAGAGAGGTGTGTAGCACCTGATTTAGCACTAAAATCACCTCCAGGGGCAATAGAGGCGAATTTTGCAGTCAGAGGCGATAATTAGCGCCGGGCGCTAAACTTTGCGTCCAGACGATATTAGCGCCTCAAAATGGGCGATATCCAATTTTTCCCCCTTGCTCTTTGCCAACGCAAATCCACTGAGAGAACCAAATGAACACAATCAACATTAACAGGACACAACTTGCATTACAATATTTACAAATGCCCAAACATCTAACCAAAAAACACAGGATTGCAAAGCAAATAATAAGAATTAACATGTAAGGCTAAATTTTCTTCTTCACTGGATGGGCAATAAACAAGGGGAGTGGATCATTTGCCCATTGTAGAATTCAATGAGATCAATGGGATGAAAGTCAGATGGGTTCTACACAAGGTGGACGATCCCCTCCACCAAATGGGCATCCATGTGAAGACAAAAATTTGATCCCATATTTTCCTATAATCCGTCTGCTGCTATTTGCTACCGCTAAAACTACTAAACAAGAGCAAATCTTCACAAATGCATTTATGATGTTGCTACAAATAGCAGCAAGAGGAATTCTGATATCCATATTTTTTTGGTGAATTTTTATTAAAGTGAACAAAGCCATTGACGTAATATGGAAAATGGCCTGAAGGTGGTGACTTTTGCTGCCAGCAGCTTTTCAGTGCCTCACCCAGGTAACAACAGCCCTTCAGTACCTCACCCGGGTACCAGATCTCATCAGTGCCCCACCCGGGTACCAGCAGCCCTTCGTTACCTCACCCGGGTACCAGCAGCCCTTCAGTGCCTCACCCAGGTACCAGTAGCCCTTCAGTGTCTCACCTGGGTATCTAGAGCCCTTCAGTACCTCACCTGGGTACCAACAGCCCTTCAGTGCCTCACCTGGGTACCAGTAGCCTTTCAGTACCTCACCTGGGTATCTAGAGCCCTTCAGTGCCTCACCCAGGTACCAGTAGCCCTTCAGTGTCTCACCCAGGTGATCAATACTCATGTGTGATCTCGGAAAAAGAAAAAGTAGAGAAAGAACTTGCATCTATAGATCACCTTCTCACATCCTCAAGATATTTCAAAGCACTCTGCAACCAATTAATTCTTTTTTGATGTGTTGTCCCTGATGTTATGTAAGCAAATATACCAGGCAAATTGCACAAAGAAAAGTCCCATGAGCAGCAAATGAGATGACTGCCCATTTAATCTGTTTATAGAAGTATTGGTTGAGGGAGAAATGTTGACCAGGACACCAGGAGAACTGAATGATGCCTTGAACAAAATCTTTTACATCCTACTGAAGAAGCAGATGGGAACATCTCCTTTGACAGACTGCACTTCTATCAATGTAGCACTCCTTCCCTCAGTACTGCACCAGAGTCAGACGAGATATTGGACTGGATATTCCGATCCCTACGGGTGGGTACGCGCTGTGTACCCACCCATAGGGACATCGGAAATGACGGTTTCAGGCATGCACAGCGCATGCGCTGAAAACCGGCATTTCCGATCTGTCAAGAATCATCCGGCTGCCCTGGAGAAGGGCCTCTGCGGGTGGAGAGTTCCACTTTTTGGAGACCCTCCGCCCACAGAAAACACTTACAATTCTTACGCCTGGTAAAAAGCGTAAGGCCTGCTTTTACCAGGATAAGAGTAGAAAAAAGTTTTAAAACATTTTTCACTGATTTATCATTTAAAAATACTTTAAAAAAAAGATAAGTTTATTTTTAGCCCCGTAAATTACTTTAATTATTTTTTTCAAAATATTAAATTTTTGTTTAAAATACATAATTTATTGTAATTTCAAGTCATTTAAAAAATTTGATTAAAAAAAAAATGTATTTAAAGTTTTTTTTCATTGATCTCCATTCATATATTTGACAGGTCTTCCTGCCAAATGTATGAAGGGAGATTCCCTTCTGTGATTGGCTCCCCATGGCCCACGTGATCCCAGGGACACTGCGAACTACATGTGCCCCTGGGATACATGGGCCCTGCGCACCGGCAGTTTGGAGAGGCCCAGCAGCGGAATTGTGCGCGTCCTGGTAGCCCTCAGGTAAGGGTGCCGATTCTTCCGCAGGAGGCCTGCGATCGGAAAATACGGGCCGATATGTTCAAGTCCAGTAGTGGGGTTTGAACCCACAACCTTCTGACTCAGTGGAGAGAAATAATGGGGGTGAATTTCCATGAAGATTTTCTCACTAGTCCGCTGTACCTTTGATGGAAGAGCCATGGGAGCCTTGGAAAAATGGTGTAAATGCCAGTTACGCCATTTTTCCTGCGTTTCCGCAGCTCTTCCACCAAAGTTATGACAGACAAGCAGGAGAACCTCCATGGAAATTCACCCCAGTGCGTGTCAGCATCAGAACTGAGCCCAATCCTTCATTCAACATTCACACACCTCTGCTTCCAGCAAGAGTTACTGGATAGTAATCAGGAGTTAGAATTTTTCCATCAAGTAAATCAGGAGCTGAGGCCAACTTCAGCACCATAACTGCTGAGATCAGCAAGTTCAGCACAGACCACGCATTAAAGAGCGGCCGTTCTGGTCTACATGACTTGGTGCTGCTTTAAGAGATGCATTTACCCATTGTAGTATATGGAGACCTATAGTAACCTGGGATGTAATGTTTAAGTTATCCACCAGATGGAGCTAAATATTAAGGGATCACATTCACCAGTGTTTAAGGTAATGGGTCATGTAGTCAATGTCCTGGTACACCAGTTATTAAGGTAATGTGGCATTGCATTATGGGTATGACTCAGGGGTGAATCCTCCATCTTGCCATCGTGCAGTTAGAAATGTGTGCTTTGCTTGCAGCCTGTAAGAGATGTTTCTCTGCTACACCATATAATTAAACAGTTGGGTTTTGTTCCTAATAACTCGCTTCTCTCAGTTTCTGACCTTACTACTCAGATATCACATATTGGCGATGAGGATCAACAGATCACATCTTGAAGAAGAAAAAAAAAAGAGCACTGAATAGAGGATCATGGCTGCTACGGTAGGAAAGATCTCTGCTTTTGATGTTCAGACACAGACCTGGGATGAGTACTGCGAGTTGCTGATGCATTTCTTTGAAGCAAATGATATAGATGATGTTGGAAAAAGGACAGCTATTTTGCTCACTTCCGTGGGAAGTCAGACGTATAGTTTAATGAGAAACTTATGCAGTCCTGCAAAGCCTGGAGACACAACATTTGCTAACTTAGTGGCCTTGCTGAAGAACCATTTCAATCCCAGACCGAGTGAGATTGTACAGCGTTTCAAATTTAATTCATGGAACAGGAAACCGGGAGAGACTGTATTGGATTATGTAGCGGTGTTGCGAAAATTGACACACGATTGCAATTACGGGAACAATCTGAAAGATATGCTGAGAGATAGGCTAGTTTGCAGGATAATGGATGATTGAATGCAGCGGAGATTATTGTCCGAGACTGGGCTTACGTATGAAAAAGCATTGGAACTTGCTCAAGCCATAGAGACAGCGAACTGAGATGTAAAAGAAATACAAGGTTCCGGCTGGGCTACTACAAAGCAAGTTGCAAGTCAGGTTGCTGTGCACAAGTTAAATATGCATCAGAAACCACAACGTGAGCATGTAAAGGCATGTTATAGATGCAATGGCGATCACCTGGCGAGGGAATGCAGGTTTCTGGAGGAAATGTGCCACAAGTGTGGGGAAAAAAGGGCACATAAAATGTGCATGCAGGACAAAAGCAACTGTGGAGGAATATAAACCAAAAGGGGGAGGAAAGCAAAACCTAGGAAGAGAAGTAAAAAAACAGGGAGCACATCACATCAGCGGAGAAGCTGAGAAAGAAGACGACATGTTCATAATGCATAGTATGGTAGAGAACATTCCAAAAGTGGATCCTATCACTTTGCAACTGACAGTAAATGGCTGTAAGGTCAACTTTGAAGTGGATACAGGATGCGGCGTAACCATAATGAACAGGGAGGAGTACTCAAAATTGTGGAACCGTGCAAAAGTTCCAGAGTTAAAGTCTTGCTCTATGCAGCTTAAAACATATACCGGTGAACGAGTGGCAACATTGGGTACAGCTACTGTAACTGTGCAACACAGGGACACCGTGGAACAGCTACCTGTAGTTGTAGTATCGGGTTCCGGACCAAACTTGTTAGGTTGGGGCTGGATACAAGAACTTAAATTAGATTGGGGAGCAATAAATCGAAGAGAGGGAGGCAAACAGTTGTCTTTGCAAGAAGTGTTGATTGAACATGAGAACGTGTTCAAGGAAGAACTTAGCACATTTAATGGCCCCCCAGCTAAGATTTATGTAGACAAGGAGGCAC
This sequence comes from Somniosus microcephalus, assembly GCF_052327205.1. Taxonomy (NCBI): domain Eukaryota; kingdom Metazoa; phylum Chordata; class Chondrichthyes; order Squaliformes; family Somniosidae; genus Somniosus; species Somniosus microcephalus. The sequence goes on along the minus strand of NC_140990.1, from coordinate 243,930,995 downwards.
TGCCAAGGCTTTTTAGACAACGACCTGTGCGTTATGCCATGAAGCCAAAGGTAGAGGCTGAGCTTGACCGTCTTTTGAGAGAACATTCTGGAACCCGTGAAATGTTCAGAATGGGCAGCTCCCATTGTACCTGTTTTAAAACCGGACAATTCAGTAAGACTCTGTGGAGATTATAAATTGACTATAAATAGGGGCCTAGAAATTGGGTTGTGGGTTCGCCAGGGCTGTAGCGCCAGAAATTTTGTGCCAGCGTTAATGCGGCAGCGCCCGACGAAAATTCGGTTGCGCCGGGCCCAGACGGCGGCGGGCGCTAAAGGAGGGTTTTAGCGCCTCAAAACGGGCGTTCAATTGGGTTTTCCGGCGCTAATCCCCCGCTGCGGCACCCGATGCGGTGCGGCAGGCTGGGGAACTGCAGGCCTCCTCCTTCTGTTAAGGAGGAGCTGCCTGCAGCCGACAACTGACCGGCGGATTCCCCCGACATCTGAGCCCGGCACCTCGGGGAAGTGCCGGGCTCGCAGCACACACACATCAGGGCCGCGGGGGGGGTGATGCAGGAGTCCGGGAAGGGAGGTGCGGGCAGGCGGCCGCCGGGAACGCGGCCTGCCGCCGCTCCACCTTTATGCGCCGGCGCAAAGGCGTGTAAGAACCCTTTCCACAATCGTTGGTTGCGCCTGCCACGGGCGAGGCGGGCGCAACTGAATTTGGGCTTGGGGCCGGGTTACCACGGCAACCGGGACGCTGCGCACACCGATGACGTCATCGGTGCCGGCGCAGCGCTACCAGCTAACGCTGATGGTAAGGCCCAAGTCAATTTCAGAAACGGCTATAATTCCAGCGCAATGCCCTCCAGCGCTGCTAATTGGGCGCTAACCCCACTCAATTTCTAGGCCAGGGTGTCTAAACTAGGACAGTATCCTATTCCCAAAACAGAGGATCTCGTTGCGAACCTGGCTGGAGTGAAGAAATTCATGAAGCTGGATATGAGTCATGCATACTTGTAGATTACACTAGATAAGGAATCCAAGAAGTATGTAACCATAAATACACACAAGGGTTTGTTTACCTATAACCGCTTACCATTCGGTGTCTCATCTAGTCCAGCTATTTTCCAGAGGACTATCGAGGGTGTACTGCAAGGGATCCCACATGTTTCAATCTATCTGGATGACATTCTGGTGATGGGAAGAACCGACCAGGAGCATCTGAGCACTCTGAGAGAGGTACTACAAAGATTGGATAAGGCTGAGTTATGGCTCAAGAGGAGTAAGTGCACTTTCCTGGGGAATGAGGCCGTGTTCCTGGGACACAGAGTGGACGCCACCGGGCTCCATCCAATCAAGGAGAAGTTACAAGCAATGCAGGAGGCCCCAGCTCCTACCAATGTGACTGAGTTAAAAGCTTACCTGGGACTGCTAAACTATTATAACAGATTTTTACCAAACTTGTCAACAGTGTTAGCACCTCTTCACAAACTTCTGCGTAAGGAGACACAGTGGCAGTGGGAAGAGGAACAGAGGGTTTCATTTGAACAGTCCAAGAAACTGATGCTGTCCTCAGATGTGCTGGTTCACGACAATGCAGAGAAAGACATCATTCTCTCTTGTGACGCTTCACCTTACGGGGTGGGGGCGGTTCTTTCACACAGCTTGGAAGATGGAACAGAAAGACCAATAGGGTTTATGTCTCGAACTCTGACACCGGCGGAAAAAAACTATTCCCAGTTAGAGAAAGAGGGGTTAGCAGTAATGTTTGGGTTACAGAGGTTTCACAAGTACATATATGGCAGGAAATTCACCATATGCACTGATCATAAACCTCTTCTATCTCTTTTTGATGAAATGAAAGCAGTACCACAGATGGTGTCACCCCGGATCCAGAGGTGAGCAGTGACGTTAAGGGCATATGAGTATGTCATCGTTTACAAGGCGGGCAAGTACCATGGGAACGCAGATGCCTTGAGCCGTCTTCCACTGCCAGGTACACCTATCCGTGCAGCTCCAGAGGACAGAGTTTTGATGTTGGAGGACACGGACACGGCAATTGTGATCGCAGAACAAGTAAGGACATGGACTGGTAAAGATCCAGTACTGTCTAGAGTCCGAGAATATGTGATGAGGGGTTGGCCACAGCATCCGGAAGGGACTGATTTCACACCTTACAGTGTCAGGAAGACAGAGCTGAGTGTGCAGGATGGTTGCGTGTTGTGGGGAGCACGAGTGATTATTCCACAGCCAGCACAACAGTCTATCCTAGGGCAACTACATCAGTGTCATCCTGGAGTTTCGCATATGAAAGCCTTGGCAAGGAGTTACTTGTGGTGGCCAAAGCTAGATGAGGAGATAGAAAATCTAGTCAAGACATGCAGCACTTGTCAAGTACACAGGAAGGCACCAGCAGCGGCTCCTCTCCACCCTTGGGAGTGGCCGGATAAACCATGGAGAAGATTACATGTAGATTATGCAGGTCCATTCATGGGAAAGATGTACCTCATAATCATTGATGCACATTCCAAATGGATGGATGTTTATCCAGTAAATTCTGCTTCATCTACTGTTACTATAGACTGCCTGCGTAGGAGTTTTAGTAATCAAGGGCTACTGGAGATCGTAGTAAGTGACAATGCCACATGTTTTGTGAGTACAGAAACAAAAAAGTTCATGAGAAACAATGGCATAGTGCACGTGACCTCAGCTCCATATCATCCGTCTTCAAATGGACTTGCGGAGAGAGCCGCACAAACATTTAAGGAGATGATGAAAAAAAGTGCGGAAGGGAGTTTGGCAACCAAGGTGTCACGAGTTCTGTTCAGCTACAGAATAACACCTCAATGTACCACAGGACTCTCTCCTGCTGAGCTGTTGTTAGGACGTCGACTACGCTCCACTCTTGACCTGGTTCACCCAGATCTAAAAAGGAAGGTGGAAAACCGACAAATCAAACAAAAGGAGAACCATGACAGAAGGACAAAGAGCCGTAGTTTTGGAGAAGGAGATGCGGTCCTTACCAGGAATTTCAGTTATGGTCCAAAATGGATTCCTGGCGTCATAGACTCAATGACCGGTCCAGTATCATATACGGTCATGGTGGGAACTGGTCGGGTAGTACGCAGACATGTAGATCAGATACTGACCAGACAAGAGGAAATCGAACTGGAGGTTCCAGAGGCGATGTCGGAGGACAAGTTGGCCCCCAGTTATCCAAATGCATCGGTGGTACCACCACCACGAACAGAGCCAGTTCCACCTGGACCCCTTCGTCAAGAGGAAACCATCGCAGCAGAGTCAGATACTCTGAGTACTGCTCAGGAGCAGCAGGTGGCTCTACCACAACCAAGCAGGGACTTGACTGTAAGACGTTCACCAAGGACTCACAAGCCACCAGAGAGATTGATAACGACCTGCTGGATTCATTCAGTATGGACTATCGTTAAAGGAGTTTCCTTATGGGACTTTTTAAGAATGTTGTTAAGAAATTGATGTTCAACTTAGAGGGGAGGGATATTGTAATCTGGGATGTAATGTTTAAGTTATCCACCAGATGGAGCCAAATATTAAGGGATCACATTCACCAGTGTTTAAGGTAATGGGTCATGTAGTCAATGTCCTGGTACACCAGTTATTAAGGTAATGTGGCATTGCATTATGGGTATGACTCAGGGGTGAATCCTCCATCTTGCCATCGTGCAGTTAGAAATGTGTGCTTTGCTTGCAGCCTGTAAGAGATGTTTCTCTGCTACACCGTATAATTAAACAGTTGGGTTTTGTTCCTAATAACTCGCTTCTCTCAGTTTCTGACCTTACTACTCGGATATCACAAGACCCCAGTGTGATTTTAGTTTGTTGCTTCCAAGCTATTGTTGTGACTTGAAGCACTGCCAACCTAAGGACTGAAATTTCGCTCTCATGCACCGTGAGCTCCAGCAACAGAGAGAACAGAAAATCGGGATTAGAGTCAGTGTGCCTGATTTGCATTAGCCCTGGGTTTTTTGATGGGGTGCGCTGGTGGTGCAGGGGCCTAGTGGTGTTCCATGATGCAAGCCTCATTTCAGTATCTGTTTGCCGTGTGAACTTTTTGCCCCAGGAATTCTCCTGGGTTGCACCCTTGGCACAGGGCTAGCACTGTGTACCTTTAAATGTAAAGGCAGACCAGACTCTTGTAGGCACATAGCAACCAGAAGCAGCTCTAAAACTAACCTAACTGACCTTTGATATGATTAGTTCTTGTTCTTTTGGCATTGCACCATTGTTCTTTTTCTTGTACTGGTTCGTACCATTTGTTCCCTTTTGTTCTGTTTCAACTTTACTGCTGTGTTCCTCCATTTGAACATTTCACCATTCATAAGCTGTCCTGTCTGCCCCTGGGCACTAGCAGTGTTCTACCTAATCTCAGCGTAATACACAGCAGAAAATGCCCAATCTCAAAACTCTGCCACCAACAGGAACTGTAGATTATGCTAAGGGGAACAGATAGGGTGGTTACAGACAAACTATTTCCGCTGGTTGGGGATTTTAGGACTAGGGGGCATAGTCTAAAGAGTAGAGCCAGACCTTTCAGGAGTGAAATTAGGAAACACTTCTACACACAAAGGGTGGCAGAAGTTTGGAACTCTCTTCCGCAAACGGCAATTGACGCTAGATCAATTGTTAATTTTAAATTGGAGATTGATAGCTTTTTGTTAACCAAAAGTAGTAAGGGATATGGGCCAAAGGCAGGTATATGGAGTTGAATCGCAGATTAGCCATGATCACATTGAATGGCGGAACAAGCTCAAGGGGCTGAATGGCCTACTCCTGTTCCTATAAGAAGCTGCACCAGCACATTTCCGCTCCTGCCGAGGAAATTTTGACCTCTGCACCCCTAGTGCATTGTGCAAATCATGCTGGGAGCAACACCAGCTGCATTTAAGTAAAGCAATGGTGGAAAAACCTGGAGAGGTCCCCTTCATGCACTGGCAGTAGCAAATGCACTTGCACCACTGATATAATGGTCTCTTAGGACCAAGCCACTTGTAATGCCTATCAAATTTTAGAAGATTCAAACTCCATTCAAGTGTCAAAGCCTGGCATTTCACATTATATCAGAGTAGGAGTACAAAGTAGGCAATCCATGTTATTTGCAGAATGACCCAGCAATAAAAGGATATATCATTAGACCTGAGGCACATTACATCGCATTCACTACATGCATAACTTTGTTTCAATCCATAAGAGGCAAGGACTCTTATGGAAACTTCCTTTTGCAGTGAGGACCATTAAAGAGTGTTGAGAGATAGCCCAAATTGTAACAGTCCACTCTTCTTCATTATTTTAACACTACCCCTTGATGACATCATCAGGATGCATGGGGTCAGCTTCCACACATATGCCAACAGCGCTCCATCAATTCCAAAGCTGTCCAACTGCCTCTCCACCATTAAGACTGGATGAAACTACATTTCCTCTAACTTAATGTCAGCAAAACAAAGCTATCCTCTTCAGCTCCTGCCACTACCTATGTGTCTCTAGCCTTAACTACTGAACCGTCCAGCAATTACCTCAGGACAGAGATGAGGAGGAATTTCTTCACCCAGAGAGTGGTGAACCTGTGGAATTCTCTACCACAGAAGGCAGTTGAGGCCAATTCATTAAATATATTCATGAAGGAGTTAGATATATTTCTTAAGGCTAAAGGGATCAAGGGATATGGGGAGAAGGCAGGGACTGGGTACTGAATTTGGATGATCAGCCATGATCTCATTAAATGGCGGAGTAGGCTCGAGGGGCCGAATGGCCTACTCCTGCTCCTATCTTCTTTGTTTCTATGTTTCTATGTTTCCATCTAGTGGCACAGCACAGCCCTAGGCTGAGCTTTCACTCCACTACAATCCCATCAGCAAAACCATTTCCATCCACCTCCGCAGCATCACCAGCCTCCAACCCAGCTTCCCCTCACTGCTACCAAAATCCTAGTCCGTGACTTTATTACTTCAAGGCCCAACTTCTCTGATGCTGGCCTCCCTGCCTTCACTCTCTATAAATTACAATTCATTTAAATGCAAAAGCCTGAATCCTTTCCCAAGAACTCATCGATCCCTCCCCCACCTCTCCAAATTCCTTTCCCTGTATCCCAATGCACTGACTTCAAGACTGAGTTTCTGCTTTTAAATCCCTCCATGGCCTTTTCTGACCCTATCTCACTGACTTCCTCAAGCCATATATCCCAACAAGCACTATTTGCCCCTCTGACACAGAATTACTCCTTGTTCCTACTAACTCCTCGTCACCATCAGCAGCCACTCTTAATCATTACACTCCTGCCTGCTGGAATTTCCTCACCCATTACCTCTCTCTGCATTTAAGAGTTCCTTCAAAATAATTTGTCAACTGTGACTTCCATAAATTTTTCTACTATCCCTCCCTTTTTCTTACTGCTTATGACCAACTATTTTCCCCTCCTCCTAAAGCAGTTTGAGACATCTCTCTGTATACAAGGGGCTCGATTTTCATTGAGCCGAGTCATCGGGCTTGGAGGCATGCGGGGGGTTAAAATTGCAAAAACTGGCAGGTGGGACCCCCCCTCCGGCCTGGTTCCTGACTCCAAGCAATTTTAACTCAGGCGTGTCTGATGGTCCTGACTCCGTCCCGCATCCAACAGGCGGGACTGGTCTTTAAGGCCCTTAATTACCACTAAATGGCCTCTATAACCTCTATAATCCTATTTTAAAAGGCCCTTGCGAATTTAACCCTTTTCCCACGTAAAACACGCCTGGTGGGAAACACGAATGTGAAACCTGGTGGGAGCACTATTGGATTGCTGACTATCAACTGCAGGTCAACCATTAAAGAGGAGATTTGATCAGCCATCATTTGCAGGTGGCAGGACTTAGTGGTCTCAGGTCTGGGGCAACTTTTACAAGGTTTAACCACACCTGTGGAAGGTTGGAGCCTCACACCCATCTCCAGTGTGGCCTCCTGGGAAATCCCTCTCGCCACCTTCACTCAGCGCTCCCTCAACGGAGGCATATACCAGAAGCATGGGAGCCATTTATTTCCTTCCCATTTGGGCATTAGAGCAGCTCGAGCACCAGCCGCTGCACCAGCAGAACCAGGAACAACAGCAGCACCAACAACAGCAGGAGCGCCAAGCTGCTGCTCACCCACCTGAGGCTGCACAGGCCAGAAGGGGCCAGCGCCTGGAAGCCCGTCGGCGGAGGAGATACCCCCCAAACAGGGTCTACAGACGCAGGGTCAGCTATCTCAACATGTCTGAGCAGCAGTGCCAAAGGTGGCTCCAACTTTCGCGAGAGATAGTGATTGACATCTGCGCAATGCTACAGCAAGACCTGCTGCCCAGAGGACCAGGTGGACAAGCATTACCAGTGGCCGTCAAAGTCACCACTGCACTCAACTTTTTTGCCTCAGGCTCATTCCAGGGATCAGCAGCAGACATCAGCGGCATTTCCCAGGCGGCCGCACACACTTGCATCACGCAGGTAACCGATGCCCTTTTTGCCCTCGCGCACAATCACATCCATTTCACCAAGAATCGAGCAAGTGTAACAGCGCGAGCGGTTGGATTAGCTCATCTGGCAGGCTTTCCAAGGGTGCAGGGCGTCGTTGACTGCACACATGTGGCCCTTAAGGCACCCCATCACAATCCAGGTATTTTTGTCAACCGCAAGGGCTTCCACTCCCTCAACGTTCAGCTGGTGTGTAACCACAAGAAGGAAATTTTGCATGTTTGTGCCATGTACCCTGGCAGCTGCCATGACTCCTTCATACTGTGCCAGTCTAGTGTGCCTCCGCTATTCAGTCTGCCAGACCAACTTAACGGATGGCTACTTGAAGACAAGGGCTATCCCCTGAGGACGTGGCTAATGACGCCGTTGAGGAGCCCATCCAACGAAGCTGAGGAGAGCTACAACTCCAGCCACATGTCCACCAGAGCCATAGTCAAGCAAACCATCAGTTTGCTGAAGATGCGCTTCAGATGCCTGGATAGCTCAGGTGGAGCCCTGCAGTACTCAGCAGCCAGGGTCTCCAGAATCGTCGTGGTTTGCTGTGCACTTCACAACATGGCACAACGTCGTGGCTTGCAGATTCCTGAGGACCAAGTGGCTCCTCACATATCCTCCTCAGATGAGGAGGAGGAGGAGGAGGGCGAAAACGAACATACTGCAGAGGCCCATCAACCAGCGGCAGCATTACGTGAGAACATTGCTGCCCGGGATGTAAGGAACGCACTCATCCTGGCCAGATTTGCTTAGCCTAGTCAATCAAACACTTTTGCCTCGCAGCTTCTTACCAGAGCACTGACAATGGCCAAGAACCAGAGGATTCCTAGCACTCTGACCACCATACTGACAGTTGCAAGTATTCCTAAGGCCTCAATGTGGAAGTCCCATTAGCGAAATGACAGACGCCAAAACTGCAACATTTGCCATCAGAAATTTTATGTACAATTACGACGTGATGGCATTTTTACACTAAACACAAAATTCCACCCAAGTGACTATCCTTGTGACTACTTGTGCTTTATCTTCCTCTTACGTGTGCTCCTACGTAGTGCTTCCCCTGTGGCTTCAGCAGATGTGGAGGCCCCTTGCTCACTTTCCTGCTGCTCCTGTCTCGACACCTTTGGCGGGCGTCCTCTGGGGTTGATAGTCTGTGAGGGCTCATTAACAGTCTGCTGCTCCTGCAGCTGTGCAGGGGTTGAGACGCCTATCTCACTTGGGCGTGGACTCCGGTGGGGCTCTGACCGAGGGCTCTGCAGTGGCATGGAAGTGTGAGCGCTTGGTGAGGAGCCCCCACTTCCTTGAGATCTGCCACCAACCTCCCTCTCATGGGTCAGGTCCCCCTCAGCGCCTGCAAGTGGCTGGAGAGCACCTTGCTACACATCAGGGGGGCCATGGGGACACATATCTGCAATGGCAGTCCTACTCAGAAGGACTTTCATGAAGGTCTGGTTTCTCTGTTCAATAGATGCCCATCGCTCCTCAAGAGATGTCATTCTATTCTGAACAATGAACATGTTTTCCATACCCTGGCGACTAAGCTCCTCCATGGCCGTAGCCCGCCTCTCCTCTACTGTAGCCATCCTCTCCTCTACGGTAGCCAGCCTTACCACGGAGGTAGCAAGCATTTCCATGGAGGTAGCCATCCTTTCCATGGTGATGTGTTCATGCGCCAATGACTCCGCAAAGGCTCTGCTCATGTTCGCTATGGACTCCTCCATTCACTCCACACTCACAGCGACCCTGGAGACAAAACCTGCCAGAGACTCCTGCATCTGTGCCTGGAGTTCCATCACCTCTGATCTTATGGATGGACCCAGAGGCAGAGGGTCGACATGCTGCTGTGCCCTCTGACTAGGACTCTCCACTGCTGCCCCTGTCTCCACAATCTGCTGATGCTCACTTGTGAGCTGTGATACACCAGGTGGCAACACTACTCTATGTCCCGAAGGTCCCACCAAGGTGTGAGTGTCTGCGCTGGTGCTGGGTGCGCTGAATTCTGCTGACGCTGCGCCCTCAGAGGTTGCAGCTTCCTCTGAGGAGTCTGGCTGCTCAGCCTCTTCTTCCTGGCTAGGGGGGAGGGATGCTTGTGATGGTCCTGTGGGGGAGTAAAGGAAAGTCAGAGATGTGATGCAAAGGCTACATGCACATAGCTTTTTGCAGATGCTCATAAGTGCATCTGTTAGAGCTTCACAATCATTATCAACGACTCATGCAATGTCAAAGAGAGAGATGGGAAACTTTTATGTCACCAGCTTGCTGTGTTTCACACGTCTGTCCATCCCCCACGTGCGAATCATCCTCAATGCCCATAATTTCCAGGATGGCCTCCTCCCAGGGGGTCAGGTGGGCTATTGAGGGTGGCCCCCCTCCTGTCCTGGCTCGCTCTCTTTTGTTGTGAGCTCTCTTTTCCTGCAATGAGGGAGACAAGTGGAGGTTGAGTGAGAATGAAGGAGTGAGTGTACAGATTGCATAGCATAGATACTTAGAAGGAGACAAAGATGGAGTGAGGTTGCAAGACCAGGGCCCTCCCTGTGTGTTGTCAGTTGTGTTCAAAGCATCAGAGTGATAGGGAGTGTGAGGGCTGCATGGTCGAATAGTTATGTGAATGTGAGCATAGAGAGAGAGGGAATGGGTAAGGGTGCATGGATGTCAGTGTCAAGTGGGATGTGGAGGAAGAGATTGCTAAAGCTGAGTGCTGGTGAGGAAAGGCAATGGGGATCAGATTGAGGGTGATGGGATATTCATACTCACTTTTCCAGTGCGCTGAAGGTCATGAAATCTTTTCCTGCACTGTATCCAGGTTCTGCGGATGACTCCCAAAGAGTTGACCTCCTCAGCCATCTGCATCCACACTGCCTTGGTCTGAGTAGGAGGCCTCTTCCTCCCTGATGAAGGGAACAGGACCTCCCTGTTGGCCCTAGCTCCATCCACTAATGCCTGCAGTGCCACCTTGTCAAAGCGAGGAGCTGATCTGGCCCTCCCGCTTGTCATTTTTGCAGCAGCTCCCTCATGCTGCACAGTCAAGAAGCTTGGCAGTCTGCAGAAGAAGCAAAGCTTGCTGTGGACCTTAAATGCAGCAGCAATGATGACGTCATCGGAGGAGACTTTCAGTCATGAAAAACCCATTTGCAAAGGCTTCCCACACGTTGGAAATCAATTGGCCACTTAAGTTAAAATTGCATCAATCTCCCATATCCATTTAGATTCGTGTGGGAAACACGAAATTCGGATAACACGACACCAGCCCACACCTGAGTTAAAATCCTGCCCAAGAAGTCCTATTAAAGAGTGCGTGGTTGTAATTCTTTTGGAAAATTTATCTCAATGTTATACCAGCAAGATTATTGATGCTATCACAGTGGGTATAAATTCAGTATCGACCATTTTGGGGCGCTAACATTGCCTGGGCGCTAACTGTAGCGCCCGGTGCTAATTAGCGCCGGTGACCACAAAATTGAGTATTGGCGCCCCAAGAGGGAAGTAGAGCACTTGATTTAGCGTTCCACTTCCTTCTTGGGGCGCTAACGTCAGAGAGCGGGGCGGAGACTTCAGCAGCGCCGCACACTGGGCCATGGAGCGGAGACTTCAGCAGCGCTGCACACTGGGCCATGGAGCGGAGACTTCAGCAGCGCTACACACTGGGCCATGGAGCGCTGCCATGTTCAAAAGCTCCTTCCCTCCCTTAAAGGGAAGGGCCATCGCTGCAGGCTCTGCAATTTAAAAAGTACCTACCTGGACCACCAAGGCAGCCGTGATCCCGCGCGATCAGCCCAGCACTCAAGCAGAGTGCCGGGCTGATCGATCGCAGACAGGAACCTGCGAAATAACCTGGAACAAGAAAGGTAAGTTTTTTTTTACTTACCTCAGCCACCTCACCTTTAATCATCGCCCCGGAAGCAGCCGGCAGCCCGATGCACGCCTCCTGCAGCTGTCAGTGTTTTCGACTGGCGCTGCTGCAGAGGGCGGAAGTCAATTTCGGGCCCGGGACGCAGCCGGGGCGATGCGTACAGTGATAACGTCACAATCTCCAGGCGAAAGAGATTGGGGCACATCGCTGTAGCGCTGCCACAAAACTTCCGCCGAATATGGCGGGATGTCAGTGCCGCGCCCGGTCGCAAAGCCATTTGCACCCCATTAGCGCCCCTGGGGGCACTAACAGGAGGCGCAAAGCCACCCAATTTCACTCCCTGGGAGTTTTAGCCATTGTATGAAATGGCTGTGTTTTATGATGTTGCAAAATTGCTGTACTCTGGAAAATGGCCATCTTGTGTCAGTTCTGTTGTCACCCATGTTTCTTGGAAGAAATAAGTTTGTATTCCGACTTTACAAACTTTAATGAACAGAATGGTTACATTTGATATTAATAACAATTCTCTGAAGTAATTTTAGTTTAATTAGTGCTACGTACAGTATACTTTTTTCAGTAATGAATGATGTTCAAAGGTACCACATTAGGGCCATTAATATGATGACTTTAATATTGGCCAGCTTTACTTCACTTTACACAGTACACCCATATGGCTGCCACATGCTGCACCAGGTTGGCACCCCCCCACACCAACACCAAAAAGCATCCCTACAATGACCAAGCCTTTCCTTTCACACTCACCACCATTGCTGGAGGTACCGTTATGTCTCACCATTCACTGCAACTCACTAAGCCACTTCCAAAGGTGCACACAAATTTGTCCAAGACGGGAAAGTGGTGAAAATAAAGATTTTTATGGTTGACATCACATTAACGGAAACTTGACATTAATATTGAATAAAACACCCAAGTGTGTCATCTTTCTCTCCCGCATGCTTCTACGAACTGCTACCCCTGTGGCTTCAACTGAGGTAGAGGCAGCCAGCTCACTTCCCTGCTGCGACTGCTTAGACGCTCTTGGCGGACGTCCTCTGGGTTTTGGAGCCTGTGATGGTGCCACCAAAGTCTGCTCCTCCTGGGACTGTGCAGGGGCAGACTTGGCCATCGCGATCCAGGAGGCATCTGGGGCTCTGACTGAGGGAGTGGCAATAGGGAGAAGTGGGAGCACTTTGAGAGGAGCCCACACTTCCATGTCCCCTCTCACTGTCATCCCTCTCATGGGCCACCCGCACTTCCCTGCTAGCAAGGAGCTGGAGAGCACCTTGCTGCACATCAGTGGGGCGATGAAGACCAACGTCTACACTGATATCCCTCCTAGACAGGAGGTCTATGAGCCTTAGCCATCTATTCTCCATAGAGACCATGTGCTCATGAGAGTGGTGCATTAGCTGCTCCATGCAGGTAGCCATCCTTTCCATGGAAGAGCCTACAGTCACCATCACCTGCGACATGGCGGTGCTCATGTTGGAGATGGACTCCTCCATTCTCTGAACATTTGCAGACATCGCGGTCGCAAAACCTGTCAGAGCCTCTTGCACTTCTTCCTGCACCTTCTGAATCGCCCACTTTCTGGATGGCTCCCGAGGCTCAGCTTCTGCACGCAGCTGAGCAGAGCCGGGAGCGTCCCGCGGCCTCCAACGAGGACTCTCCATTGCTGTCCCTGTCTCCACCATCTGCTCTTGCTCACTTGTGACGCATCCAGTAACAACACTGCTCTATCTTGCATGGAACCCATCAAGTTGTGCATCTCTGCACTGGTGCTGGGTGCGCTCATGACTGGTGGCGCTGCGCCCTCAGAGGCTGGAGGTCCTCTGAGGAGTCGTCTTGCTCTTCCTCCTGGACAGTGGTGGGGGGGGGGTGCTCATGATGGACTAGTGAGAGAATAAAGAGATGAGTTAGATATGCCATATGAAGAATGGGTACACATACCATTATGCACATGATGACCATTCAGTGGCTGATGACATCAGTCCCCATATGAGTCACTGATGTATGCCATGTAGCTGTATGATATGTAATTCTGTCACCAGGTTGGTGAGATGCCCCCCTCTCTCCATCTCCCACCTCCAGCTGCTCGGCCACTCCTGATACTTCCAACGCAGCCTCCCCTGCTGTTGTGAGAGTGGCAAATGATGGAAGCCCACCTCCAGTTGTCTCCCTCTCCCTCTTATTGTGTGCTCTCTTCTCCTGCAAGGAGGGAAAGAACAGAAGGTTGAGTGAGCTTGATGGAATGAGTGTAAGGAATGGATGGGTTACATCTTTAGAGGGAGACTATGATGGATTGGGGTGGCAATGCCAAGTGGCCTCCTTGTGTGTTGTTAGTTGGTATGATTGCATTAGGATGGGGGTGAGTGTGAGGTGTGATTAGTCAGATGGGGATGTGATAATGTAGATAGAGAGGGATGGGTAGACATGCAAGGTGTGTTGGTGTGAGTAAGGGTGTGCAGGAATAGGGTTGGGAAGGCAGAGTGATGAGGATGTGATGAGAGGCAGAGCAAGATGAAGTTGAGTGTGGCTTTGTACTCATCTTTTCTGATCTATTGAGATCATTGAAACATTTGCAGCACTGCACCCAGGTCCTCCTGAACACAACCCCGCTGTTGACCTCTGCAATTTGGAGTCAGGCTCTTTTTGTCTCCTGGGGAGGTCTCTTCTGCCCATTCGAAGGGAAGAGGACATCCCTGCGTGCTCTGACTCCCTCCACAAGCATATGGAGAGAAACATCGGAGAACCTGGGTGCAGCCCTCTGCCTCTGTGCTGTCATCTCTCCAACTGCTTGGAGCAATCAACACCTCCAGTGTGCTGCCTGCACATTTCTAAATCAACCTTCAAATGCAATGTGGCCATGGCCCCTTTAAATATCCCGGCTGAAAACGCATCATCAATGACGTCATCAGATCCGCACCATTTAAGAGGGCCGGGTAATGCGCAGGGCGGGCTTAATAGGCCCTATTAGTGCAAAGTCGACCTCAGCAGTGGGATGGAAGCAACAACGGGGTCGCGACCCGCCATGCCAACCACCCACACCCGACCTGCCCAGGTAAAGAAAATTCCGGCCTGTCCGACTTCTATGTTATTTGGAAGCAGACAATGGGGGAATTTTAACCCCACAAAACGGGTGGGTTGGGGTCAGGTGGGAGGTTAAAGTATAAAAAATGTGAAACCCGACCGCAGTTCACCCACTTCCTGGTTTAACAGAGGCAGGACGGGGGTGGGAAGCCAACCTGCTCCCAGGCGGAAGGTTGGCACTTTAAATATTATAACGAGGCTGGAAGCATTGGATTTCGCCAGCTCTGCAGGTTTAACTGCGGCTGGCTGGGGATTCCAAACCTCGGGATTCCCGGCAGCTGCAGCGAGACAAGGACAGTAAGAAAGAAAGAAAGACTTGCATTTATATAGCGCCTTTCATGATCACCGGACATCTCAAAGCGCTTTAGAGCCAATGAAGTAATTTTGGAGTGTAGTCACTGTTGTAATGCAGGACAGCCTTGGAGAGCAATCCTTGTGGGCCGGGAGGAGCAGGAATACTTCTTCCCAGTCCCCCAAGCTCCCCCAACATCAGCCCCCACCAGGTTCAGGGACCCCCACTGATTTGGAACACCCCTCCCCGGGTCGGGGATCAGAACCGCACCCTCCCCCCCGGGTCAGTGATTGGACTCCCCCCCGCCCCACCCCGGTATCGGACTCCCCTCCCCCCCACCTGGGGCTGCGGCCTTTTGTCCAGCGTTCCCCGCCCAACTGAAAGCCAGCCTGTCAATCAGGTTGACTTTCGGGCAGGGAACCGGCTGGTGACATCACACACATGCTGTGCAGTTAAAACGCCACAGTGTGCGGGGAAACTCGGACTTTCCATGCTCTACCAGGCCCCACCCGTTCCTGGTGGATCTAAACACCAAAATTCCGACCAATGACTCCTCAAGACAGTTCTGCTTCTGTACCAACTTCCATTTCAAAGCTGGCCTACTAAGGTATTCCCATACGGCTCATAGGGGCGTTATGCATACTGGACCTCCAACAGTTGGCCATTCATAAACCACCACTATTGTTATTACTTCATTAGCAATGTCCTGAGCCTCAGCCTGTGCTTGCTCCTCAACCTCACTACATATTCTTCCAGCGTGTGTGTATTGTGCTGGAAATGGAGTCAGTGTGAGTGGTGATGGTTGGTGCTGTAGGAAGTGCTCTTCTTTGGGTTTTCTCTTTGCTACGTGAAGATAGTCAACGGTATACTATGAGTAAGTAAACACACTTACTGCCATGGGTACTGGAACATCATTGGGAGCATGATTATGCGCTTGTCACTAAATATGGGCAAGTTCATGTAACATACGATTCAAATTATAGAATATCTAAATAAACTGCTACATACCACAGGTTGTATTCTGTCCTCCAAGCTCCATAGACCCCACTTTTTCCATACTCGCCTCCTAAACAGCTGGACAATAGCTTCCTGATATGGGGTCAGTGGTTTATGGTTTCAAGATCCACCACCTTCTGCACCCTGCATCTTTTTTTGATTATATGACAGTTTTACTTTGAAACCTTTGCACCATGGGGATTAAAAATCAGTGATTTCCCCCGTGGAAATTGCTTCCTGCAGTACATTTTCTTCCACCCTTGCATTTTAATTTCTAATACCTTACTTGCTAAGTTATAGTTAATGTTCCTTTGTGTCGGTACAGGTGTTCTTTACATATACGTTTACATGTGCCCTGTACTCTTGCTTCACAGAAATACAGTATTCATGCCGTACTTTTGTGCTGTCCCTTAACTCATGGAGCTTTCTTCTCAGTACGATAGCAAAATACTGCAGATGTTGGAAATCCGAAATAACAACAGAAAATGCTGGAAAAACTCAGCAAGTCAGGCAACATCCGTGGAGAGAAATTTGAGTTGACGTTTCGGGTTTGACCCTTCTTCAAAACTGGAGAGAAAAGGAACTAGATCGAAGGCAGGGCTGCGATCGGACAAAAGAATAAAAGAACCAAAAGAAGTAAAAGAGATTAGAAGCTAGACGAGATGGTAATAGGCTGTGATTAGGTGTAAAGTGTACTGGCAGGGCAAAAGATAGCTGCCAGGTGTGAGAGAGAAACAAAAGGAAAGGGGGGGGGGAAAGGAAAGGAGTGGAAAAATATAAGTGAAAATGAAATAGGGGCCGAGGTTATGATCTGAAATTGTTGAACTCGATATTGAGACCGGAAGGCTGCAGACTGCCTAATCGGAAGATGAGGTGCTGTTCCTCGAGTTTACGTTGAGCTTCCGTGGAACAGTACAAGAGGCCAAGGACGGTGAGGTCCGAGTGGGAATGGAGCGGTGAATTGAAATGACAGGCGACCGGAAGCTCGGGGTCACCCTTACGGACTGAACGGAGGTGTTCCGCAAAGCGGTCACCCAATCTGCGTTTGGTCTCCCCAATGTAGAGGAGACCGCATCGTGAGCAGCGAATACAGTATACTAGATTGCGAGAAGTACAAGTAAATCGCTGTTTCACCTGGAAGGGGTGTTTGGGGCCCTTTCAGCATTCCGCAGGGACCGCTCTCTCCGAGACACCCTAGTCCACTCCTCTATCACCCCAAACAGCCCTTCCCCTTCGCCTGGCACCTTCCCGTGCAAGCGGAGGAGATGTAACACCTGCCCCTATACCTCCCCCCTCCCCACTGTCCAGGGCCCCAAACACCCCTTCCAGGTGAAACAGCGATTTACTTGTACTTCTCGCAATCTAGTATACTGTATTCGCTGCTCACGATGCGGTCTCCTCTACATTGGGGAGACCAAACGCAGATTGGGTGACCGCTTTGCGGAACACCTCCGTTCAGTCCGTAAGGGTGACCCCGAGCTTCCGGTCGCCTGTCATTTCAATTCACCGCTCCATTCCCACTCGGACCTCACCGTCCTTGGCCTCTTGTACTGTTCCACGGAAGCTCAACGTAAACTCGAGGAACAGCACCTCATCTTCCGATTAGGCAGTCTGCAGCCTTCCGGTCTCAATATCGAGTTCAACAATTTCAGATCATAACCTCGGCCCCTATTTCATTTTCACTTATATTTTTCCACTCCTTTCCTTTCCCCCCCCCCTTTCCTTTTGTTTCTCTCTCACACCTGGCAGCTATCTTTTGCCCTGCCAGTACACTTTACACCTAATCACAGCCTATTACCATCTCGTCTAGCTTCTAATCTCTTTTACTTCTTTTGGTTCTTTTATTCTTTTGTCCGATCGCAGCCCTGCCTTCGATCTAGTTCCTTTTCTCTCCAGTTTTGAAGAAGGGTCAAACCCGAAACGTCAACTCAAATTTCTCTCCACGGATGTTGCCTGACTTGCTGAGTTTTTCCAGCATTTTCTGTTGTTATTTTGAGCTTTCTTCTCACTTCTGTTCAGGTCCTTCCAGTTGTTGCCCCTGTGTTAGCAATCTCTGTGATGTACCCCCATGCTGCTTTCTCCTCTGCAGCTTCAGGGATCATCCTCCCCCACCACAAATATTCACACAATGCTCCTTTATCTTGTATTTGACTGCTTTTTTTCATTACCTCGAATGAAATCACGTCCTTGGCAATGGCACATTTCAAGACATGACTACGTTTTTATTATCGGTTTGTTAATTTCAACAAAAACACTTATCTAGTTTTTTTGAAAGAAAGAAATTCTGGTCTTCTAATTTTTCCATTGCATTGCTTAACTAATAAATAATCCAGCTTGTGCAATAGCATAGAAAAATTGGGCAAATTAGAAATATTGAGACAAACTCATGCTAAAAATCAATAACTCGATTGAAATGGTCCATTATGATAAAAGCACAGTAGGTTGGCATCATGCAACAAAACCAAAGGTTATTTTCACAGTGTGCACCACAGATTTTGAAGTGTATACATATTAGTTCCCATTTTCACCTTTCCTGCTGTTGAACCCAAAGTTTGAACAGTTTTGTTTGCACATATATACCCAATTTGCAATTTTTCTCTGGAGCCTTTTCTTTGGTTATAATCAAATGATGTAATATTGCAGACACAGAGCTGGGCCTCCACTATGACAGATTTCTGCTTGCATGTACAAAGTAATTGGATACAGGAACTTCTTCATGATAGGTACACTATCCTCCATAGTTTCTGTACATCTGTATTGTTTAATTTCTGACAGGTTTACATTTTCTTTTGAAGCTTCAGGAATTGTTGAAAAACTGAGGTGAGATTTCTGCTGGTCTTATATCTGCTGTGCACATGTGTCAAGATAAAAGATTGAGCACAAAATGACAGAGCTGAATGGTTGCCATGATGATCCACCTCAGTTTTCCCCAATGATCGGCCTGCTACCACTTTCACAGGGGCCTGTGTACATAGGACCCTGATTGTCATTTTAGGATAGCACTGGTCGGCGCATGCAGGCCACTACCACCCTGACTTGCCACCCTCGGCCTTACCTCCCCCCCGTCCTCTAGGACCTACCTGGAGCTTCCGCCAGCATCTCAGCAGGCCGACATTCCTGTGGCCCAAATCTGGCAAGCTACTTCAGGACACCCGTTTGGCCGGTCAGATTCACTGGGCCTCAAAATCGCAGCAGCCTCTTTGTCACCAGAACAGGTGGCCACCGAAAAGTTATAATCTACCTGAAAGTCCTGAGGTGAAAGGACATTGTTATAACTCACTGCAACACCCAGTCCCCATACATTTATAAAGTCAAGTGTTATCAAAGAAGCCCAATAATGGACAATAACAGTTGTTTCCCACGTAGACTTTATTTCACTTTCTTGGTAAAGGGTAAGTTGATCAATTAAGAAAGAGTACAAGTTCAGCATCTTTACTTGTAATGGGAGTTGTTGAGTGATCACACAGTTCAGCTGGTGTAGTCCCTACATTATCTCCAATCTATTCACTTCCCTTTTCGCCCATGAGGTGAGCTCATTAAAACCAGTTCTTTTGAAATATGCAACCCTGGTACACTCATTCACCTCACTAATGGCCCTGGATTGATTCCTAATTAGTTGTGCTTTTGGTTGAAATCGAGTTTCAAAGTGCAGATAAGTCCAAAGTAGCAATGTATAGTAGGGTCTTTGAACTATCAAATCATCGTTTTACACTCAACTCCTTTTTTACTGGAATTATCATCTGCTATTTCTACACCTGAACGATACCTACTACTAAACAGGACTGAGGAAGCAAGTAGAGAAGAGTAGGCACCTTTCATTTTTTATTGCTTGTCCTTTTAATAAATCACTTTTGTTCAATTGGGATATAGTTTTCTTGTCTGCAGATTAAGCTGCAGCTTGCTCCTTCTTAACATCCAGAATGCTAACATCTTATTTTCAGGCTGAATTATCACACAAAGGGTTATAAAAACAAGGTTTATTTAAGAAGCAAATTAACTCTCTTCAAAATATATTCTCTACGATTTTAATTCAGTGACTCTAAACTACCTATAGGCCACAGCTTGCTCTCTGGAGCAGTTACTTTCCCTAACGGTGAGAGATTCCAAAGTATAAATATAAAATCAATATCTAACTCACTGTCAGAAAGGTCATGCTTGCTAAAAAATGATTGCATTTCCCTACACCGTAGCTTTATTTAACCTCAGGAAACTACACAGCCAGTAAAATGTGTACACGAGTGTGGTGCAGGCCTTCATTAGTGGCTGCTATCAGATGAGTTCCATCATTGTTAGTCGACAGTTATGCCATCTGACCATCTTTGTATTCAAGAGCTATAAGTCACTGCCTGGAAGCTGGGATTGATCCCTGTCAGGATTTCCCCAGAGGAGTTCCCACATGTAACAGAATTACATACACTTTGATCTGCAGATTAATGTGGTTAGGATCACCAGTCTTTGTCTCCTCCTAACAAGTCAAGACCCTTTCTTGTGATTGATTTAAAATCCAGGTTTCCTTGTACCTTTTAAATTTATATCCAATAAAGACTGAATCACATGTTCATTTGTATAATAAATTGTGGCAATTAATGTATCGATTGATTTTTCTCTCTCTCCACAGCCTTGTCCAAGTAAGGCCATTTTGGAATTCTGCAGAGGGCGACATTTTATTTATCATTAGCACATAATAGTAATCTATTAGATTTTTTTAGACAACATATGTAACGCTTTTAAAAAAAAATCAAAATGTTCACATCTTTTTGCTGAAATATTGCTGAAATATTCTTCACAAGTGTAGGAGTTCTGTTCAACAGTATGTCCAACAATCTTAAGAACAGGGTAATGTTACACTGCTTCCACTGTTCCATGCTTTAATTTTGATTAAATCACATGACTATGTCAAAGGTCACACTGAATTGTATGGGATAGTTTCCACATTTTACTTAGAAAAAAAATGGGGATAAGATTGTCTGCAATAATATTTGTTGCCTCACAGCGCCAGGGATCCGGGTTCGAATCTGGCCTTGGGTGACTGTCTGTGTGGAGTTTGCACATTCTCCCTGTGTTTGCGTGGGTTTTCTCCGGGCGCTCCGGTTTCCTCCCACAGTCCAAAGATGTGCGGGTTAGGTTGATTGGCTATGATAAATTGACCCTTAGTGTTAGGGGGGATTAAATACGTGGGGTTACGGGGATAGGGTGGGATATGTGTTGGTGTAGGGGTTACGGGGATCGGGTGGGATATGTGTCGGTGCAGGCTCGATGGGCCGAAAATGGCCTCTATCTGCACTGTGGGGTTTCTGTGATTTCTGTGATTTCTGTGAATATTTTATATGGACATGCTTTCATAAATTTAAAACTTTAAAATCACAATCACCTCCAGATAATGCAGAATACATTCCATGACTGTGGAAATGGTTCTGTTTATTTGTGAAGGTTTTATGAAGCATGTCAGTGTGCAGAGTGAAACTGAGTTGGCCTAGTATTCTTTTTTCCCACCAATGTTCCCTGATTTTCTCCCTTAACCCTTCTCTCCTGCAAGTGCTGATTCATGCTGGGCAACTGTTTCAATAGTTCATCCATGTTACCTTCTGTGAAACTAAATAATGGGCCAGAGTGTACAGTGTCTTCGACGGCATGCATACGCCATCCAAATCCTTCTGTTTAGGCCCTACAAGTTCCGGGTTTCCACATGCACTGCGCATGTGCAAAAACCCGGAACTTGTGATCTGTCAAGGTACAACTGACTGAGAAATCACTTTCACTGGCGCAAAGTTGGGCTATTTGCCCAACAATGCCCAGCAATTGCCCACGAAACTCTTACGGTTGGTAAAAGTAGGCATAGGGCCTGTTTTCACCAGCGTAAGGGTTATTATAAATCTTAAATTAAACATTTAAAAATAAAAAATGATGCACAAACACTTAAAATTCGTTTATGCAAATATTGGCCCGGATTAAAATGTTTAAAATTATTTTTCAAAAAATTAAATTTTTATTGTATTTGGTATTAAGGGACTTTTAATTAAATTTGAAAATCAGAACATTTATATTTATTAGAATTGTCTAAATTGTTTAATTATTTGGGGATTCCATTGCATATCATTAAGGGATTCTGTTTGGAAATGACTGCAATGGAATCCTCGTTTCTCATTGGAGGACCTGGCCCATGTGATCCCAGGGACGCTTCCAAGCTGCCTGTATCCCTGGGATCCATGGGCCTTTACACAAGCATACACCTGCAGGCTCAAGACCTGAACTCTCTGTAGCTTTGGAGCCAGGAGGTAAGTTCGTAAATGTTTCGTGGGTCGGAGGTATGCCTCCGACCGCAAATTCAGGGTCAATAAGTGTCCACACAGGCTTCTCAACCATAAGGGCATCATCACTGAACCTATTATGTCACAACCCAATGTCTATACACACATGCATTTCCACTAAAGGTCACTCTGTGTATGTAGGCCAATTGTTGTGGCCCTGTTCCAGCTTGCATCAGTTACCCAGGTACAAGACCAAATATCAAACCTGGCACATTCTTGCTGTGTACTTCAATAGCACATCTTGCAGAGCACTTACCTACAGACATTGGGGAACTAAGTTGGTCTAAATTTAGTGATGTAGAGAAATTAACCCTTTTATGAAGCTGCTTAGGCAAAAAGTCCTTTGCACTTTACTCCAAGGGATCATTCCAGTTCATATAATATCAGAAGTAATTCAGAGATAAAAGAATATGTTGAACAGCTATTGAATGCATTCTAGATATATCACAGAGATTTGGATTTGAACACTCTAGACTTTTAGTTAAAATTAAATATGTAAAATATCCCATTCAACATAGATTAAAACTGCCACAGGCAAATTTGTTTGTACATTTGCACTGTGACTCATTGTAAAAGAGAACTGCAGAAATACATGGAGCAATATATGTTTTCTTTCTAATTTCACAGCACTAACTAAAAACGTGCTTTTATATTTATTTTTCAAATTTGGGACGGCAATGTATCTCCACCTCATGAAGGGTTAACATATCAACTCTTCAATTTAAATATTTAAGGGATTTCCCTTCAGGAGAAGATTTATATAATAAAGCTTTGATAGTATTGAAATCATCCTATATAGGCCCAAATGAGGCGATTACTGCAGCCTTGAAACATGCATAAAGATAAACTAAGCATTCCTCAGTGAAGGTGCTGAGAATCACATTACCTTCATATCTGTTCCATTACAGACAGCATTCATCGCACAGGGTGTACTGTACAGAATAGGTAATGATTTCAAAGACCACACAAACTAGAGGACTACCTGATTAACCTTTCACTGACTCCTGTACCACGTGGTGCAGAAGCTTTCCTTTCCCTGGTGAGATAGCATTGGAAGAAGATGTTAAATTTAACCTCTTGCAACATGATAAATTGACAATAAAAAATTCAATGGCCAAGTAATTACCAATCACTTTGGGCATCAGCAACATTTTTCAGTTCTGTCAAGTCTCATTGGCACAAAAGCTTCAGCTGAAATTCTCTCGATCTTCCTCTTTTTAACTTTGTTTCATGATGCAGATTAAATCTGCCACACCATTACTGATTTGTTTTCCTAATTTTTCATGTCTACACTCTGCCCCAGCTGCACTAGGCTGATAATTGTGGGGCCCAGCCCTGATGATTAACATCAGCAGAATTAATTATGCTTGCCATTAAGGCTCCAGGTTGCACATGGTGATCAAGAAAAATTAAGTTTCTGTGGGCCTCTAAATCATCTCACCTTCGAGGGAAGCGATCTTGAGGAGACAGCTAAACTGGAAGCTGCAATCTTAACCAAACAGTTGGTGTGCATACCATAATAGTCAATTTAGCAGCCTTTTCAACTCAGAGAATTACTGAATAAACAGTTCTGCCTGTGAAAAACATTGCAAACATGACCAGAGCATTTAGCAAAGAAACATCTCATGTATAAGGTTATTTTTCAAAAATCATTTGGGGGAGAATTGTCATTTGGTAACTTGTTCCTCTATGATGATTTTGCCAGATTATATAAAGGAACACTGAAGAGAAGGCAAGCTACTGAACAACAACTGGAAAATACAATGTGCTTTACTGACATTTTAATGGTGTAACATTTAGACTATGATGATGTATGTTTGTGCCTGTTTTTGTGTGTGAAGCTCCCTTCTTATTCTCTAAACATGTGTGATGTTTGAGGACTAGGTAAAGGCTCAGATTATAACAACACTATTCCCTGGCCTGCTAGTTGCTGAATACCACAAAACCACAGAGGTCATTAATAATTCATCTACTTGGTAAATAAAATGCAACCCACACTTCCACAAACAGAATTTTATGTCAGGAATCTTGAAGATGATCAATATTCAGCTGTAAGGCTTAGTTCTATAAAGTCTGGGGTTAATTCAACAAACCCGAGACTAGACTTGGAATTTCAGTAAGGATGAAATGTTTTAACATTGTTTCCTTCAATACTGTTATGGGATTGCACAATGTACAATGTCATCAGCCTATGCTTGAATGTCATTTCCAGATCAGTGACTAGCTCTTGTTACAAGCAGTATATTTATGAGAAACTTCAAATCAAACATTTCAATTTAATTTTGAATTTTACTCAGACATACCTAAAGCACAAAAGTTTTAAAGTATAAGATTTTGAGCCCAGTTTTTATATATAATTATGTTATTAGTTTCTTGAAATCATTTACCCAAATGTTTAAATGCCTTTCTTTTCTTTCAATTAATTCTTGTATTTCATTACTGATTTGCCGTGTGTCTTTACCAATTATACATTATGAAACATAGAAGACTTTTAATGTTATTGCAATGCCTTAAATTACAAAGATAGCGATTAATGGAGTGGGTGTGCTGTGAGCGAAGCTGGCTCAGCAATTCATTGAACTCTTGGAGAATATTAGAAGAATGTATGTTTTTGCAGGTGTTAGATCTCATGTGAATAGCAGCATAACCAAATAGGAGGATTCTGCTGCAGGATGGCTCTTTCCCCATCACTGGTTTTACTGTACGCCTGTTCACTAGGGCCCTGCTCCATCCCTGTCAATATTGAAATGTGCAATTGTGGTGTTAGGATCCTGAGGTCTCTGATCATCTCATTTCTCAGGAGGTATGCACCAAACATGGAAAAACAGCTACTATGTATTCAGTCAGTTCATTTTGCAGAATCCCTGTAACCGTGGCCTTTTATGAACCCATATTACGATCACCGGAAAATAAGAGTGTAATTACCCCAGTGTTTTCTCTTAAAGGCAAGTTGCTTTGGACTGTAACATAAGATAGTCCTACTCCTGTATTAAATGGATCATATATTCCAGATCCTAGGCTGGATGTTTCTGAGTTTAAGAAATTGAATTGTAATTGATGAGTGATTCACTAGAAAATGAATGCTTCCATCTTTAACAAAGATATTTGTCTTCCTTTCTATAGCCATGCTGATTGCTAACAACGTAAATATTATTATATATATTATTCACCTTAATCTTCATAATTATTGGCAGGGTGTAGGGAGCAAAGGCTGGAACTGCTGACTGTCATAAAGCCGAGCCAGCCGTTGTTTTGCTTCATGAAACCAAGAGCAGCATGCGTTCAGTTATGGAACATTTCACTCTCTGAGAAATGCTGCCGTTATGCAGCCGTGTGTTCTTGGAGGGCTGCCAGCGTACTGTGCAAATGTGTGAGAAGGAAATAATGTTTAACATAAATATTTGTCACTGCTTTTTAAAATAATCATTTTTCACTGAACACTTTTCTCCCATTGTATCAAAACCATTATCATAAAAATCACCTCTGCACAGCCCTGAATCAAATAGCAGCTAATTCAGCAGTTTCACATTAATGAGTATTAAATTATTTTCAATTTTCTAGACATTTTTGCTTACTTCTGGATTATTACAGTCTATTATTTACTAACATGAACCACTGGAAAATATGCAAATAATTGAAATTTCTGATATTGCCAAAGTAATAAACCTCCCAAAAATACCCACTTCAAATATCATTTTGGGATATTTTTTCCTGTAGCCCAAATGTAAATGAAATATCAACTATTCTCCTTTAAACGCAATGTTTGTTAGAAATTGTGTAAAAAGAATATAACTTTTTTGCAGTTAAACTGTGCATTGTTGTAATCTAATTGTATAGATATGCAAAGTTGTGTATGTAATATTATTAAGGAAGCAGCTACAGACCACAGGAAATCCTTGTGGGAATAGGGATTTTACATTTTTATTTAATTACAAAAATTGACAAGACTTTTTCATTTACATAACATTTAATTAGTTTAAAGTGTGTCTGTCTCCTTGTGTTGGATATTTTTTTCATGGCTCTTTACAATAATATCACAGAATACTTACTTCATTGTCATCATTACATCGATGTCCTTTATATTTCATAAGTGCTCGGTACAAAAACAGGCCTCGCCCACTTGAAGTCAAACAAACAAAAACCTATTTAACTTAGATATATATTTATTACTAATGGGGTTGGGGGGGGAGAAATTAGTACTTTTTTTTGGAAACAATGCAACCAATTGACCCAACAAGCTTGTCACCTCATTTACACAGGGTACTTGCTCTTGCACTTGGTGTGATGGAATTGTCATCATCCTCCAAGATATGAGTACTTCAAATAGCAGAGTACCCCCATAAATATTAAAGTTCCTACTTAAATCTCCCTGGTAGGGCTTGAATTCATTACCTTTCAATTTGGAAGGAAAGACGCTACTGAATGAGCCAAATGAGACTCAGAACAGTTGGTTTTTGTTACACTTTCTATATCAACATCATTTTGGACCACAGAACAAGGGAAATGAGAGGAAATCTGTTCCAGTAATTCATTTGGCAGTAAATGAGAATGGCAATCTAACAGTGAGGAGGCAGAGGCTATCATGAGTGAGGACCACTTGATGAATTGAAAGGATTTAAATTAAACCCATATTGCCATTTGCCTGAGTTTTGGGAAAGGATACAATAGCTTACTTGCTCAGAATTTTAATTGTATTCACTATATGTCTTCATTACGATGTTGCTGCTTGTGCAACTGTTACAATAAAGTGAAACTCCATTTGAAGACTGGCTAGCTTTGTAGTTAGACCTTTAGCCAATTTTTTAAGTATTGTTATTTTAAAACCATACTAAGCCATCATGGAAAAGTGATCCAGAGGAGGAGTCAGTGAGGAAAGTGAATGCTTGTGCTCAGCTTTACCTCATTGCAAAACAATCACCATTCTGGCAAAAACCCCAACACATGCTCAGCTCCTTATTCATTGTTGGCTAACTAGATTATGAATTAGGATAAAGAAGAGTTCTGACAAGCTTAGGTCTGTTGCAATAACTGCCCAAGTTTTATTTATTCTCTAAACTTTTATTGTTCTGAGCTGTTCCATTAGCAGAAAATAAATTTTAAAATTATATTTAAGAAATAAACACAAATAGGCATACTGAGTAAGTAACAAACTGAAAGGTGTTTGTTTGCCAATTTGGGTTTTAGCATCCATGGGTCTGTTTTAACTTTTTGTTGTTGTACCAAACAGTTCTTGGGGTGATAAAGGCCCTGATGAACACTAACCTTCATGTTTATTATTGTCTAATGAACTTCCTTTTAATTATAATACTAGATTACTAAGAGCAAGAATGTTGTGTATCTGTGAAAGGTTGGTTAGTCAGAGTTCCAAACAGCAGTTCCCTTTGTCAGAGTTCCAAACAGCAGTTCCCTTTGAAACACATTTTATCTTTAAAGAAATAAAACATTTTTTCCTATGGTCTAATGAGAGTCAAGAGAAATGTAATCAATAATTTAAAATATCTGGTCAAATTCATGAGATCCATCGACACTAATGAAACGTTGATATGAGCAGAATATTTCTATAGTCAAGTCTGCAGGCTGTTAGCTTCTGTGGTACTTAATGAAGGCCCACATGGTTCTGTTTCACAGAGCTATAATACCCACATTCACATCTGTCAGTGCTGCTCGTCACAGTTGGATGAATAGTCTGTTTTCATTGTGCAGTTCTTTGTTGCCCGTACGAACAGACTGATCTTTGCAACATTTTGGTTGAATTGGCTGTTACACCACATACCTACAACCCACCTCAGTTTTAATAAATATATTCTTGTAAAAGAATATAAAAAAGCGATCTGAAGACTGGTCCAAAACTCTAGAAATGAAGCAGACGTTACCACAGAATGAGAAAGTTCCTTGTGCCATGGTTGTAGAATACAACATAAGCATGTGTCGTGAATTGCTGTGCAGGCCAGTATATGTCTGTTATAGTTCATAACCACTTCTAAATCTGTCATCACCACATAAGCATTGTACTAAAACATTTCCATCAACTTTAAACAGGAAGAGAATGAGGGAATATATCAATTACTGACATGCTTTTGCTGGGCTCACTATGCAGCAATACTGCAATTTACTGATGACTGAAAGCTATCAAGATAGTTAGCTACTTGATATGGTAAAGTTGTGGAAGGGTTTTTTTAAAATTCTGGTAGTCTGGATAACGAGTTAAATATTCTGGTCAGAACAAAACACAGGCTCTATGCAATTTGAAATGGAACTTCATAATCACAGTCATTAATCCCAAGGGCCTCAGTGTATATTCCTGAATTAAATACCAATGCCAAAACTATAGTATTCTTGTTGGTTTACAATTCATTTTACACTATTAGAAATGATTATACAAAGCTTGCTCTTACTGCAGTGTCATCTCCCATTAATGTTTTTGTAGAAATATTAAACTTTATAGATGCCAACAGCATCTATAAATAGGCCAGTTGCTGGCAGATATCATCTCTCTCCTACAATACCAATACACAAAATACTGTCAACTGTTGGTTTCATTTTCAATTAAATTATTAAATTTACCCAATTATATAATTGTTCTAAATATTACATAAATTCTCATATGGGATTTTATATGGTTTTGGTTAAATATGGGTAACAGAATTTTTTCACAATCATATTTAATATTTTCTAGATGTGTTAGGGCAGATGTCTGTTGACATAAATTCAAACATGTCACCTTATAATGAATCTCTGGTGCCAGGAGAATTTTCCTATGCGCAATTAGTATTGCGATGAAATGCATTAAGATATTTAGTAACATATTGGTACAGTGTAGAAAACAATAAATGAGCTTAAAAGAATTTTGAATATGAACAGAAAGCAGAACTGTTAACCATTCTGTATTGTCATGGATAATGAGGGCCATGTGTTGTGTGTGTGTCATGAACAGTCCACTCATAGCTCTTATTACAATTCATCATTTGTCAAATTTGAAGAAAGGAACGCACAAAAGATGATGGTGGTATTGGGGCAGCCCCATTGCACAGGCATTAAAGCACTTGCTTCGTCATGTTTCAGAGCTGCCTGTCACTTTTGGTTAGTTCTTGTTGAGAAAGCCAACTGGATTGTCAATACAAATGAGCCATTCCAGTCTAGCCGAGATCTCAAGTTCTGCTCATCCTGCTTGAACTGTGCCTCCTTCTGGCTGGTCACACAATAGCAGTGATAAAACATTTCACAACTTAGATCACTTCCTAGTAAGAAAAGAATGCAGGAGGTAAAACAGACTGTAAGTGAAGAAAAGCAGGAGAATATGAGAACACGAGTGTAAAGAATCTATTCCAGCACCTATAAAGATCTATAATGTAACAATGCCTAATTTGAGATGCAATTGGAATTACATGTACAAAGTCACAACAGGACTTTTAAGCCAAGTATATCTAAGTTCCATAAATGCACAAAATGAAGATAGCTAGAAAAGTTTTCTTGCTTGGTTTTTAAAGCAGCTCTATGGACTTGTAAGAGCATCTAAAATAAAACATCTGCTGGATTCAACATGGAATCATCACTGGCTGCCATTGGTTTTGTTAATAATTAAATTTTTGAATCGGTTCCAATATCCGATCTAGTTTACACCTTTGAAACTTTTAGAAAGTGATTACGAAAATTACAGCTGTCTTAATGGATAGCCCTGATTTAGCTCAACAGAGACTTCATTTGTATTACAGGACAATATTTATATATTTGCACTAATTCACTATTGTATCCTATAGGATACAGTATACCTAAAGGAACTGGAAAAACTGCAGTGCTTTGCAATTTTTGTGAAGCTTTAATGAATCTGCTTTCCCTCTTATAGGACAATTTCAAAACTCTACAAGCTTTTTGGGGAAGGTTCATAGAAACCTTACTTTAGCGGGTATCTGTTGCACAGTCAAAAGCCCAAAATTAATTCCCATGCTCTCTTCTTTTTATAAGAAATAAGAATAACAGCAATTACTGTCCTATACTCCCGGGACCCGACTCGCCACAATATATGTGTAAATTCTTAGCTGTACATGTATACACATACAGTAAGGCAAAAATATGTGCTGTACTCCAAGGAATGTGGATATGCTGCGCTTAAGAATTTACATAATTAGTCAGTTCCCTGAAGTATAAACCTGTAATGTGGGTCTATAACCCTGACTGTTAAATATATTTTTAACATCTCTTTTTCCAGTCATTTACTATGTTTCAAAAAGGAAACCCAAAGAATGTGTTTGATATTTCCAATAATTTTTGCATAAATTGATGTAAGACTGGATTCACAGGGCTGGGTTATACACTTCTCTATAATGCATGCTGCTCGTAGCACTTAATCCAGTCACATCCTGTGTGCCCTGTTCTAGAATTAGAACAAGATCAATCCAAATGGTAATTAGTGCTGTACCATAATTTATTATCCGCTGAGTAATCACATTACCTTAATTCAAATGGTAGAAATCAATTTTTATTACAAGATTTATTAACTGCATGTTGCAGAATTTTGTAACGTTTACAATTTATTTCTGAAGTTTCTTTTCCATACAATGTTTCCATAATATTAATATTCATTTTATTTTAGGCCCATTTCAAAACTGAGTGTGTGTGTCAATAAGCAAATTTAATGTGAATCTGTAAATATGTAATGTTATATAAAACTGTACAACATGAATAATGTGATATGGATTAAATAACACTGTAAAAAAGAAGTTTCACCAAACTATGGGTAACTCTATTAACTATTTGTGGGGCTTTGGGAGGAATCCTAATTGGAAATTCCTTGCTCGGGGTAATCCTGAATTTGGAATAGCACACCAGCCACAGTGCCAGAGGACAATGTTTTACCATTCCCTTTAAGATAGCCTTCAACTGACTATGAATGGTGTGGTAGGGCTGGATTTTAAGGAGGAAGGCGGGTTGGGGGCGGGGGACTCCGAGGCAGTCGGGAAACCCGGGAGAACGTGTTTCCCACAGGCCCTGCTGACTTTAGAGACAGGGTCTGATTTGCATGCAAGGCCTCGGTTTCCCACCCACAGTGAGCCAGCTGGAGAGGCTGGCTGGCTGCGGGTGAGTAGGCCTGTGGCACTAGGTCGCAGAGAGGAGGGAGGGAGGGATCAGCTGGTGGTCGGTGCCGGCCTCCAGAGGATGGGGGGGGTGGATCAGTCAATGAAAGATCGCCGACATCGTGGGATCGTGGCCAGCCTCAAGATGATCAGTGGAGTGGAGGGGGGTCCGGGAAGGCGATCAGAGGCCTCATGGGGGGTTTCCGATTGCGGGGGGGTAGGTTAGGCAGGGACCCTGGATCCAGGAGGTTTGTGTAAAGGCACTTACCTCCTGGATGCAGCAGTCCCCGCCTTGCTGTAACTGCCAGGTTGTACGAAGTGTGTAAAATCCATCCAGAAGCAGTTAAAAACAAAATGGAGGTTAAAGAAAAGGCTTCCAGCCTCATTTTAATGTTTAAATATATGTCCCGCCTACTGGCAGCGGGTTGGCTGCCCGCCCCATCCTGCTTCCCATCCTGCCTCCGTTAAAACTGGAAGTGAGTGGGATGAAAGTGAGTTCAGGTCGGGACTCCAATTTTTAACAATTTAACTACCCCCATCTCCAAACTTACCCAATTTTTAGTTTAAAATTCCCCCCAATAGAGTAAGTCCATTGGGCTAGAAATTCATTCTAGCCCAGGAATGGGCGGTAAAATTAGAAAAGTTGGAGAATTAGCGCCAGGCGCTAATGCTTTAGACTGTACGCAACATTCATGCTCGCTGCTCAAAGAAATGATTGGAACACTAATTCAAGTCTTTAAGCCCAAGATCTTTGGTGTTACTCTCAAAGGGTAGACCAATATCAGGTGCAATCTATACGCAAGTCGTGTTTGCCACAGACTTTTTTGAGTTTTTAAAGGGGAGGTTCATTGATGCTGCAGAACCTCATTCTCAGCATTGCTGGTTTGCAGCTGCCTCAGCAAGCAGCAGCAGGTCAAAGAGAATGAGCCAGAGGACTGAAGTAGCTGTACTCATGGCAGATCCACGCCCCAGGGAGAGAGCCCGCAGATTTTGCGATCAAGCATTGGAGGCGTTGGTGTTCGCTGTGGAGAGACGCAGTGCGGTACTCTACCCGGCAAGTGGCAGGAGGTTCTCACCGCAAGTCTTCCACACCATGTGTTGGGAGGTAGCGGAGAAGAGGAGAAGGAAGAACACACCTGAAATGAGACACATCACTGCATGTCTCACCCACAGGCAGCAGCTCAGATACTGGCACTACGTGTTCTTTAGAGGCTAGTATAGTAGCGGGCTCTGCAGAAGGTGAGGCACCAGGGATGAATGGGCTGCAGCAAGGCCATGGGGAAAGGGTAGCTCAGGGGCCACATGCACTCTCATCCTGCTTCTCTCTGGTGATGGGGAAGGAAATGTAGTCCCTTCTCCTAATGCAGGGAGCCTCTGTGACCTCCCGGATGCAGTGATGGATGGCAAACAGCGAGATGTTCACTATGTTACGGGAACGGTAGCATAGTGGTAATGCTCTGGATTAGTAATCCAGAGGCCTGGACTAATGATCCATGAAAGGTGAGTTCAAATCCCACCACGACAGCTGGGGAATTTAAATTCAGTTAACTAAATAAAATAAAAGTACTCAGCTGAGCAAGTGTCCCATCTCCTGGTGGTCTGCTGCATGCTCCACAATTTGGTCATCATGAGGGCCCAGCCCTTGCCAGCGGGGATTGCGGAACCACCTCAGGAAGAGGAAGATGAGAAGGTCGATGAGGAGGAGGGACAGGAGCGAGGGAGGAGGCAGCCACTCAATCTGCGTTCAGGAAGGGCGGTCCATGACCACCTCATCAGACTGCGGTTTGAATGAATTAAACCCCAGATCCCTGTTGCTCATTCCATCCCTGTCAGAGGCCATATCACAGTGCAAAGCTGAAATGAGACACACCACAAAATAATCCAAACTGAATTAATAAATTTATCAAAAATCAGTGAACACATATACAACAAAAATATCAACTATTCACCCTTGTGCAATCCCTTAGTGCCTCTCAATACTGTGCCTTTGCCTACTCTAGTGCTCCTACGAAGTGTTGGCCCAGTGGCTGCAGCAGGGCTGGTGGAAGGCTGCTGAGAGTCCTTTCGGGAGATTTCAGATGGCCTTGCAGGACGCTCTCGACCAGCTCTGGGCCTGGAAGGCCCAGCTGTGGACTGCACCACCTCAGCATGGGCGGCAGCAGTCTGACCTGGCTGGATTGCAGGCAGCGACAAGGGCAATGGTGGAGTGCCAATGGTGGGAGCTGGAATGCTGTCATCCTGAGAGAGGACAGAAGGTTCCTGCCCCACTGATCTACTGCCACTCCCCCGGGGCAGCACCTCAGCATCCCTAGCAATCTGTTGGAGCACAGATTGCTGGCCTGCTGTGACACCGTGAATGACCCGGTCGGTGGTAGGCCCAGCCACGATAGCAGCAGTCAGAGCTTGCGTGGCATCCGTTAAATTCAATTAATTAAATGGTACGTCATGGCAGGACAGCCCGGCCACGTGGTATGCTCCTCCTGCGCTATGTGGGAACTCAGGGACACTTCCTGTGTCCCTGACAACTACATGTGCAGGAAGTGCATCCAGCTGCAGCTACTGACAGACCGCAATGCGGCACTGGAGCTGCGATTGGATGCATACTGGAGCATTCGCGTTGCTCAGGACATCGTGAATAGCACGTTTACAGAGTTGGACACACCGCAGGTAGAGGTTGGACAGGAAGAAAGGGAATGGGTGACCAACAGGCGGAGTACTAGGCACAGGCAGGTAGTGCAGTGGTCCCCTGTGGACATCCCCCTCTCAAACAGATACACCACTTTGAGTGCTGTTGGGGGGGATGGCTTATCAGAGGAAAGCAGCAGCAGCCAACTTCCTGGCATCAGGGGTGGCTCTGCTGCACAGCACAGGAGGAAAAAGAGTGGGAGAGCTATATTAATAGGGGATTCTATTTTAAGGGGAATGGATAGGCATTTCTGCGGCCGCAAACGAGACTCCAGGATGGTGTGTTGCCTCCTTGGTGCAAGGGTCAAGGATGTCTCAGAGCGGCTGCGGAACATCTTGGAAGGGGAGGGTGAACAGCCATTTGTCGTGGTGCATATAGGCACCAATGATATAGGAAAGAAGCGGGATGAGGTCCTAAAAGCGGAATATAGGGAGTTAGGGGGTAAATTTAAAAATAGGACCTCAAAGGTAGTAATCTCAGGATTGCACCCAGTACCACGTGCTAGTCAGAGTAGAAATAGAAGGATATTTCAGATGAATACGTGGCTAGAGGAATGGTGCAAGGGGGAGGGATTCAAGTTCCTGGGGCATTGGAACTGGCTCTGGGGGAGTTGGGACCAGTTCAAACCGGACGGTTTGCACCTGGGCAGGGCTGGAACCGATGTCCTAGGGGGAGTGTTTGCTAGTGCTCTGGGGGAGGGTTTAAACTAAAATGGCAGGGGGTTGGGAACCTGAGCAGGGAGACAGAGGAAAGGGAAACAAGGATAAAAGCAAAAGATAGGAAGGAGAAAAACAAAAGTGGCAGTCAGAGAAATCAACGGTTTAAATCAAACATGGCCACAGTAAATAATAATTCTAATAGGTCTAAGAGCGTTAAAAAAACAAGCCTGAGGCTTTGTGTCTTAATGCGAGGAGCATTTGTAATAAGGTGGATGAATTGGCTGCGCAAATAGAGGTAAATGAATATGATTTGGTTGGGATTACGGAAACGTGGCTCAAGGATGGCCAAGGCTGGGAACTCAACATCCAGGGGTATTCGATATTCAGGAAAGATAGGCAAAAAGGAAAGGGAGGTGGGGTAGCATTATTGGTTAAAGAAGGGTTTAACTCAATTGTAATGAAGGATATTAGCTCTGATGATGTGGAATCTGTATGGGTAGAATTGAGAAATACTAAGGGGAAGAAAACGTTAGTGGGAGTGGTATATAGACCTCCAAACAGTAAGGCGGAGGTTGGGGATGGCATTAAAAGGGAAATTAAAGAAGCGTGCAATAAGGGCACAGCAGTCATCATGGGTGACTTTAATCTACATACAGATTGGGCTAACCAAATTAGTAACAATACTGTGGAGGAGGAATTCCTGGAGAGTTTACGGGATGGTTTCCTGGACCAATATGTCGAGGAACCAACCAGAGATCAGGCCATCTTAGACTGGGTATTATGTAACGAGAAAGGATTAATTAGCAATCTTGTTGTACGAGGCCCCTTGGGTCGGAGCGATCATAATATGATCGAATTCTTCATTAAGATGGAGAATGAAGTAGTTGACTCAGAGACTAGGGTCCTCAATTTAAATAAAAGGAAACTACGATGGTCTGAGGAGCAAGTTGGGTAGGATTGATTGGGGAATGTCACTCAAAGGGATGACGGTGGATAGGCAATGGCAAACATTCAAAGACCGAATGGACGAACTACAGAATTTGTTCATCCCAGTTTGGCATAAAAATAAAACAAAAAAGGTGACTCAACCGTGGCTAACAAGGGAAATTAGGGATAGCATAAGATCCAAGGAGAGGACATATTATTTGGCCAGAAAAAGCAATAATCCTGAGGATTGGGAGCAGTTTAGGATTCAACAAAGGAGGACAAAGGGATTAATTAAGAAAGTGAAAATAGAATATGAGAGTAAGCTAGCTGGGAACATAAAAACTGACTGTAAAAGCTTTTATAGATATGTGAAGAGAAAAAGATTGGTGAAGTCAAGTGTAGGTCCCTTGCAGTCAGAATCAGGGGAATTTATAATGGGGAACAAAGAGACAGACCAACTAAATACATATTTTGGTTCTGTCTTCACAAAGGAGGACACAAATAACCTCCCAGAGATGCCGGGGAACATAGGGTCTGATGAAAGGGTGGAACTGAAAGAAATCAGTATTTGTAGGGAAATGGTGTTAGGAAAATTGATGGGACTGAAGGCCGATAAATCCCCAGGGCCTGATAATCTACATCCTAGGTTACTTAAGGAAGTGGCCCTAGAAATAGTAGATGCATTGCTGGTCATCTTCCAGAACTCGACATATCCTGGAACAGTACCCATGGATTGGAGGGTAGCTAATGTTACTCCACTATTCAAAAAAGGTGGTAGAGAAAAAGCAGGGAATTATAGACCGGTAAGCCTGACATCGGTAGTGGGGAAAATGCTAGAGTCCATTATAAAAGATGTAATAGCAGAGCACTTGGAAAGCAGTGACAGGATCGGACAAAGTTAACATGGATTTACAAAAGGTAAATCATGCTTGACTAATCTACTGGAATTCTTTGAGGATGTAACTGGTAAAATAGATAAGGGAAAACCAGTGGATGTGGTGCATTTGGACTTTCAGAAGGCTTTCGATAAGGTCCCGCATAAGAGATTAGCGTGCAAAATTAAGGCACATGGGATTGGGGGCAAGGTATTGACTTGGATAGAGAACTGGTTGGTGGACAGAAAGCAAAGAGTTGGAATAAACGGGTCGTTTTCCGAGTGGCAGGCAGTGACTAGTGGGGTACCGCAAGGATCGGTCCTAGGACCCTACCTGTTCACAATATATATTAATGATCTGGACGAGGGAATTGGATGTAATATCTCCAAATTTGCAGATGACTCAAAGCTGGGTGGGAGGGTATGCTGTGAGGAGGATGTCGTGAAACTCCAGTACGATTTGGGCAGGTTGGGTGTGTGGTGTATGTGCCTTTAAGAGCCCCAGGTGTGCTGTAATGCCGGTAATTGCCACTCGGGCTATATAAGCCTGTATATTGTGTATATCCGTTAGAACCCCCCCCCCCACCACCCCCAGACTTTGCTTAGTAAATACCTATGAACCAACTCCTGTCTTCAGTGTCTTTATCAACACACGGACACCACAGTGGCGACGAAGTGGAAACGGACTTACCTGCAATTCGGCAGCACCTCAAGGACATCGATTCCTCAGGCGTCCAGAAGACTCAAGGAAGTGAGAGAAGCTGTGGTTTCACCAGCTGGCCAAGCTGGTGGCAGGTACTGCGCTAATCCTTCCTGGGCATCAGGCTGGGGCTCCAGCGGCTGGCTCTACAGCTGAGACAGGCAGCGAAATCGGAGGCAAGCAATAACGGACTGGGAGGGAGCACTCGGGAGACGGCCGGCGCGGCAAGCAGGTCAGCGTTCAGACCTCCAGCGGGAACGAGTCTCCAACAGTAAATTTAAAAAAAAAGAGAACGGAAACCGCAGTAAACAGCATTGTTATCGGCAGCAGTGGCGGGAAAGCATGGGAAGCGCCATATCTTTGCTACAGAAAAGAAAAAAAAGCGTGGGAAGCGCCATATCTTTTCTGAAATGCCTAAGTCTGGCAATATTGATGCTTTTGATAGCGAAATAGAGGATTGGACCACATACGTGGAAAGAGTAGAGGTATATTGCACTGCAAATGCAATAGAAGATGAAAAAAAAGCTTCAGTACTTCTGAACTTAATGGGCGCAAAGACATACGGGCTGTTACGAAATTTAATCACTCCAGCCAAACCAAAGGACAAGAATTTTAAAGAAATTGTTGATACCCTGCAGGAGCACTTAAACCTAACACCGCTGCTGATAGCGGAACGATTCAAGTTCTTCAAGAGAAATCAACACAAGAATGAAAGTAACGCTGATTACCTAACCGAATTAAGAAAGCTATCAAAGTACTGCCAATTCGGGGCAGGACTATCAGATTATCTTTGAGACAAATTCGTTTGCGGTCTCTTAAGTGAAGGAACACAAAAAAGACTGCTTTCTGAAAAAGATTTAACATTGGACAAAGCTTTCAGTATGGCTGTATCATACGAAGCAGCAGCAAAAGGAGCTGCAGAGATACAACAAAAGACACAGGACTTCGGCACCCATGAAATGACACAGGGTTTCGAAAGATGTTATCGCTGCGGCAGATCCACCCATAACCAGAGGGACTGCTAGTTCAAGGACAAAGCATGCAGGCAATGCGGAAAGATTGGACA
Source organism: Somniosus microcephalus (assembly GCF_052327205.1). Taxonomy (NCBI): domain Eukaryota; kingdom Metazoa; phylum Chordata; class Chondrichthyes; order Squaliformes; family Somniosidae; genus Somniosus; species Somniosus microcephalus. The sequence goes on along the minus strand of NC_140990.1, from coordinate 243,892,984 downwards.
CATTGCACGGGTATGCCGATCTGGACAAAATAAATCCACTGACAGAAAACAAAAAATCAATAAAGAAAAGTACAGGAAGGTACAAATGATGACGGACAGTAGCTCCGAAGATGAGAAGAGTGATAGCGACTTCGAAAACAAGAGACTAAGCTGTCTCAAATTACATAATGTACTTGCCAAAGATGATTAACCAAACCATTTGGGTTACCCTCAAAATAGCAGTGTCCCCAGTTAAAATGGAACTAGATACAGGATCAGCTCTAACCGTAATAAATCGACGGGATTACGAGAGGCTATTTTCGCATATACCTCTAAAAGACACATCCATTATCTTAAAAACATATACGGGGCAGAAAGTATACCCCAAAGGAAAAATAAGGGTGCCTGTTGTATACAACGGCAAAGAAATACAAAAGTTGTATTTATACATTCTACAAGATGGTGGTCCACCGTTGTTGGGACGTGAATGGATCAGGAAGATACGTTTAGACTGGCACTCCATTCAGGCACTGACGGTGACCAGTAAGGAAAAAAACAATGATGACATCATACCTGAACGATTAAAAGACATCTTGGCCAACGCCAAAGAAGTGTTTCAAGAGAAACTAGGAACCTTGAAAGGCATCACCGCCTCAATAAAAGTGGAAGATGCAGAAATTCCCAAATTTTTTAAGGCAAGACCGGTGCCATATGCAATACGTCCAGCGGTCGAGGCAGAGCTGGAGAATTTGGAAAAAGCAGGCATATTATCCAAAATAGATTGGAGCGAATGGGCAACACCCATCGTTCCAGTCATGAAAAAAGCATTGAATAAAGATAAATCTGAAGAACAGAGAAAAATTCGCATCTGTGGTGACTTCAAGGTGACTGTAAACCCGGTCCTTCACACAGTACAGTATCCTCTTCCGAGGATAGAAGATATTTTCGCCTCACTATCCGGAGGGAAACGTTTCACCAAAATTGACTTGGCACAGGCATATCTACAGATGGAGGTTGAGGAGGCCTCTAAAAAGTATCTCACGATAAACACACACAAAGGCCTGTACCAGTACAATCGACTGGTTTTTGGAGTAGCATCAGCTCCAGCTATCTGGCAAAGAGCTATGGAGCAAGTCCTGCAAGGGATTCCGGGGACTCAATGCTACCTAGACGATATCCTTGTAACAGGAGAAAATGACAACGAGCACCTTGCCAATTTGGAGCAGGTGCTCACTAGGCTGAAAGAACGGGGCCTACGAGCAAATCGCCCCAAGTGCGAATTTTTCCAAAATCAGATATCATATTGTGGCCACATAATTAATAATGAAGGGTTGTATAAGTCACCTGAAAAAATTGAAGCTGTTATAAAAGCCCCAGCACCTGAAAATGTTTCACAATTAAGGTCGTTCCTGGGATTAATAAATTACTATCATAAATTTTTACCGAACTTATCAACTCTTCTACACCCTCTTAATGAACATCTACAAACAGGAGTGATTTGGAAATGGAACGAAGACTGTAAACGTGCCTTCCATAAATGCAAAGACTTAATCACATCCGAAGAAGTTTTGGCTCATTACAACCCATCACTGCCAATCAGACTGGCGTGCGATGCATCCCCTTACGGCATAGGAGCAGTATTATCCCATTAATTCCCTGATGGCTCAGAACGGCCGATAGCTTTTGCGTCACGCTCATTAAACTCAGCTGAGCGTAACTATGCCCAAATCGACAGGGAAGCACTCAGCCTGGTATGGGGAGTGAAGAAGTTCAACCATTACCTACACGGACAAAAATTTACCTTGTTGACTGACCATCAACCCCTCATCTCCATATTCAATCCTAAAAAAGGTGTTCCCATTATGACAGCGCAAAGGCTACAGAGGTGGTCCCTTTTTCTAGGGGCACACCAATACAACATTGAATACAAAGGGTCAAAACAGCATGGGAATGCTGACGGTTTATCGCGCCTACCGTTGCCAATGGTAGAAGAGGCACCAACAGTAGACCCAGTAGAGATGTTCCACTCTACCATAGTGGAATGTCTACCAGTGACAAATTCTGCCATTGAAAGGGAGACAAGAAATGACCCGACTCTCTCACGGGTCTACGATTTAACAGTGAAGGGATGGCCAGCACATGGCGAACCACTGTTGCCAGCATTCTCGCAAAGAAGAGAACAGCTGTCAGTGTGCCGAGGAACCTTGATGTGTGGATCCAGAGTGGTGATTCCACCCAAACTCCAGGATAAAGTGCTAAAGGAGCTTCACGAGGGGCATCTGGGTGGAGTGAAAATGAAGAACCTAGCTAGGGCGTTTGTATGGTGGCCAGGTATCGATGGAGACATCGAAGAAATGACCAAGAGCTGCCTAGGATACCAGAAGGTCCAAAACGCTCCACCACAAGCCCCTCTACATCCATGGGAGTGGCCCTCATCTCCCTGGCAAAGGGTGCACATCGCCTTTGCTGGTCCATTTATGGACTCAATGTTCTTAATCGCGGTTGATGCACACTCCAAGTGGCCGGAGGTAATAAAGATGTCCTCCACCGCCACGGAAAAAACCATCACAGTATTAAGGACCATATTTGCCAGGAATGGGCTGCCGGAACAGATATGTTCTGATAATGGACCGCAATTTGTGTCCGAAGAATTCAGAAAGTTCTTAAAAAACAATGGGGTTAAGCACTACACGTCCGCCCCATACCATCCCGCCACCAATGGATTGGCTGAAAGGTTTGTCCAGACCTTCAAGAAAACCATAAAGGCCATGGGTAATGAAGACATAAAACTTCAGCACAAGGTGGATAACTTCTTATTCGCATACAGGAATGCAACACATGTGGTTACCAACCAAACTCCCGCCATGATGTTCTTCAATAGAAACCTAAGATGCCCGCTGGATTTGGTCAAGCCCAACATCAGAAGGGACGTGGAGAACCGGCAGTTTCAAGGCATGAATGAAAGGCCAACTAGAACCTTCCAGATAGGTCAACAAGTTTTGGCCCGGGACTACCGTACCGAGAAATGGCAGCCTGGAACTATCTGCACATGACTAGGACCACTGATGTATACCGTGGACATCGGAGAAAGCATAATAAGGCGCCTTGCTGACCAAATCATAAAGTCATCCGAAAAGGGACAACCTACACCACAACTCTATACATCTAACGATGAAGTAGAGATACCCATATCTACCTCCGATCCGGTGATACTGGAACCCGATGAACCCGACACTGGCATTCAAGCCGAATCAGCCTTGCCAGAAGAACCTACTACACCACCAGAAACTACTACACCCCCGAGGCGTTATCCGGACCGAGTCAGGAAGCCTCCTGAGAGACTAACTTATAATTAATTAACTACAGCAATGTATATTATTTTGCTTATAACATGTAATTAATAATTACTTAAAATATGATGTACTGATTAGCTAAAAGGGGAGGAATTGTGGTGTATGTGCCTTTAAGAGCCCCAGGTGTGCTGTAATGCCGGTAATTGCCACTCAGGCTATATAAGCCTGTATATTGTGTATATCCGTTAGAACCCCCCCCCCCCCAGACTTTGCTTAGTAAATACCTATGAACCAACTCCTGTCTTCAGTGTCTTTATAAACACACGGACACCACAGGGTGATTGGGCAGAAACATGGCAAATGCACTATAATGTGGATAAATGTGAGGTTATCCACTTTGGTGGCAAAAACAGGAAGGCAGATTATTTTTTGAATGGCAATAGATTGGAAGAAGGGGAAGTGCAAAGAGACCTGGGTGTTCTTGTGCACCAGTCACTGAAGGTAAGCATGCAGGTGCAGCAGGTGGTTAAGAAGGCAAATGGTATGTTGGCCTTCGTAGCAAGAGGGTTCGAGTACAGGAACAAGGATGTCTTGCTACAGTTGTACAGGGCCTTGGTGAGACTGCACCTTGAGTATTGTGTGCAGTTTTGGTCGCCTTATCTGAGGAAGGACGTTCTTGCCATGGAAGGAGTGCAGCGAAGATTCACCAGGCTGATACCTGGGATGGCAGGAATGACATATGAGGAGAGATTGTGTCGATTGGGCTTATACTCACTGGAGTTTAGAAGATTGAGAGGGGATCTCATCGAAACCTATAAAATTCTGTCAGGCCTGGACAGACTAGATGCAGGAAGGATGTTTCTGATGGCCGGGGAGTTCAGAACCAGGGGTCATAGTCTAAGGATAAGGGGTAAGCCATTTAGGACTGAAATGAGGAGGAATTTCTTCACCCAGAGAGTGGTGAACCTGTGGAATTCTCTGCCACAGAGGGCGGTGGAGGCCAGTTCATTAAATATATTCAAGAAGGAGTTGGATATATTTCTTGAGGCTAAAGGGATCAAGGGATATGGGGTGAAGGCAGGGACAGGGTACTGAATTTGGATGATCAGCCATGATCTCATTGAATGGCGGAGCAGGCTCGAAGGGCCGAATGGCCTGCTCCTGCTCCTATCTTCTATGTTTCTGTGACAGCAGTCTAAGATTGGATGCCACCAAGCATAGACTAACGGGAGGAGGAGGCTCCATGAATATCCCCATCCTCAATGATGGTTGAGCCCAGCACGTGAGTGCAAAAGACAAGGCTGAAGCGTTTGCAACCATCTTCAGCCAGAAGTGCCGAGTGAATGATTTATATTGGCCTCCTTCTGAGGTCTCCACCAGCACAGAACCCAGTCTTCAGCCAATTCAATTCACTCCAAGTGATATCAAGAAATGGCTGAGCGCACTGCATACGGTAAAGGCTTTGGGCCCCGACAACATCCCGGCTGTCCTGCTGAAGACTTGTGCTCCAGAGCTATCTGCGCCTCTAGCCAAGCTGTTCCAGTACAGCTACAACACTGGCATCTATCCAACAATGTGGAAAGCTGCCCCGGTATCACCTGTCCACAAAAAGCAGGACAAATCCAATCCGGCCAATTACCGCCCCATCAGTCTACTCTCAATCATCAGCAAAGTGATGGAAGGTGTAATTGACAGTGCTATCAAGCGGCACTTACTCACCAATAAGCTGCTCACTGATGCTCAGTTTGGGTTCCGCCAAGACAACTCGGCTTCCGACCTCATTACAGCCTTGGTCCAAACATGGACAAAGGAGCTGAATTCCAGAGGTGAGGTGAGTGGCTGCCCTTGACATCAAGGCAGCATTTGACCGAGTGTGGCATCATGGAGCCCTAGTAAAACTGAAGTCAATGGGGAAAACGCTCCACTGGCTGGAGTCATACCTAGCACAAAGGAAAATGATTGTGGTGGTTGAAGGTCAATCATCACAGACCCAGGACATCGCTGCAGGAGTTCCTCAGGGCTGTGTCCTAGGCCCAACTATCTTCAGCTGCTTAATCAATGACCTTCCCTCCAACATAAGGTCAGAAATGGGGCTGTTCACTGATGACTGCACAGTGTTCAGTGCCATTCACAACTCCTCAGATAATGAAGCAGTCCATGCCCGCATGCAATTAGACCTGGACGATGTTCAGGCTTGGGCTGATAAATGGCAGGTAACATTCGTGCCACACAAGTGCCAGGCAATGACTATCTCCAACAAGCGAGAGTCTAACCACCGCCCCGTGACATTCAACGGCATTACCATCACCCACCATCAACATCTTGGGAGTCACCATTGACCAGAAACTTAACTGGACTAGCCACATAAATACTGTGGCAACAACAGCAGGTCAGATGCTAGGTATTCTGCGTCGAGTGTCCCACATCCTGACTCCCCAAAGCCTTTCCACCATCTAAAAGGCACAAATAAGGAGTGTGATGGAATACTCTCCACTTGCCTGGATCAGTGCAGCTCCAACAATACTCAAGAAGCTCAACACCATCTGGGACAAAGCAGCCCGCTTGATTGGCACCCCATCCACCACCTTAAACATTCACTCCCTCCACCATGGCTGCAGTGTGTACCATCTACAAGATGCACTGCAGCAATTCGCCAAGGTTTCTTCGGCAGCACCTCCTAAACCCACGACCTCTTCCACCTAGAAGATCAAGGGCAGTAGGCGCATGGGAACACCACCACCTCCAAGTTACCCTCCAAGTCACACACCATCCTGACTTAGAAATATATCGATAATCCTTCATCGTCGCTGGGTCAAAATCCTGGAACTCCCTACCTAACAGCACTGTGGGATTACCTTCACCACACGGGCTGCAACAGTTCAAGGAGGTGGCTCACCACCACTTTCTCAAGGGCAATTAGGGATGGGCAATAAATGCTGGTCTTGCCAGCGACACCCACATCCCATAAATGAATTTTTAAAAAGTCTCCTGTTGCAGACTGGAAGGATCCACTGGTGAAGAAATTGAGGGTGACGGTGACCATAACTGCCACTGAGAGAGGCGTGGTCACCCTGATCTAAGGTTCTGTGACCACCTCCTTGGTGAAGCAGAGCCTTCTAATACACTGCTCCTCGCTTAATTGGAGGCAGGAGATGTGCTCTCAGAATACCATTGGACGATAAGGCCTCCTGTTGAGAGTCCTGATGACCCTCCTCCTCCCTCTGGGCACATGTTCCAGTCTTACTCACTGCCTCCGCTCCCTCCACCGTAGATCCTGGAGGGTGAGGTCAACTGCTAGTACAGCCCCCATTAATATAACAAAGTGTGGCAGTTTGATTTTTTTAAGAATAAATGTAACTACTTTTTAGTTGCCACAACACTCCTGATACTAAATAACCTTTAAATTATGGAATGAGACTGTTGCACTATGTGAAACTGACAAGAAAGCACTGAAACTCCACTAACTTACAGCTGTGACTCATTACTGATGATCCTTTTAAATAATGTCCCTGGAGTTGCTTTCCTGCTGCTTCATGCCAGCTCTCCCTGTTGCGGTTTACTCCAGGCATTAAGGTAGGTGGCGACAATCAATTTTGCAGATCGGGCGGCCAGTGAGCGTTGCACACTCACTGACATTATGATCCACCTGGCCTTGAGGCTCCCAACAATAACTGTTAGCGGCGCCAGTGCAGTGGCGGGGGGGGGATTTGGCATGCAGCATTGGATTTGCCTCACCCTGGCGATAATGCTCTAGCGCCCCATTAGCACCATTTGCTGGCGCTATCGGGAGGCACTAAGGTACTGAATTTTTCCCCCATTAACTTTAAAGTTAATCTGCTGCAATAACTCTATCCTACCACATTGTGAAATAGTTTGCAATGTATTGATGTCCCTATGAATGATGTCTCTATGATGAGCTGAGCTGAACATAAGCTTCAAACCCCACCACTAGCCCATCACTAGGACTTTCACCTCTGAAACAGTCCCCATTTCCTCTCCTGCCACACCTCCACTACCACTGAAACTCTAATCCATGACTCAGTTTTTCAAAGACCTTCCTCAGTGGTCTCCTGAGCTCCACCATCTATAAACTCCAACTCATCCAGATCCCATTACCCATATCCTATCCCATACCAAATTCTGCCACCTGGCAAATGAATTTCAACACAGATAAATGTGAGGTATTACATTTGGTAAGAAAAATAAGGAGGTCACATATTACTTGGAAAATAAGAATCTAAATGGGGTAGAAGAGCAAAGGGAACTTGGAGTACAAATACACAAATCACTAAAAGTAGCAACGCAAGTCAATGAGGTCGTGAAAAAGCAAACTGTAAGGGGACAAAAAAGATTTCTTAGAATTAAAAGTTAAAAGAAACTAAAACTTCTTAGAATCACAATTAGTGGAAGCTAGAAGGCTGATAAGTTTGTCTCCTATCCTTGCTTAGGAATGTAGGACCTAGACAAAACAGAAACTGTAAAGCTAATAAGCTGGTCTTTTGTCCGTGCTTAAGATAAGACAGGACATACAGATTCTCAAAGCATGATTCTGTAGACCAATCAATGAGCGTAGAAGGGGGGTGCAGGAGGGGTGCACACCTCAAGTTCGGGTATAATTGCTGTACGTATTTGATACTCAGTGGAAGAATCCTTTCTCTGGGATGAGGCTGAGATTTTCCCCTTGCATATGCTTGAATAAAGATCGTGAAACTTATCCAAGGGCCCCGATTTTCCCCCAGCCGTCGGGCGGGTTTTCAGGCGGGCGGGGGCTGAAAATCGCAGAAATAGGGGGTCGCGACCCCCCGCCCTATTCCCCGCCCCGCCCGACTTTCCCCCCCGTGTTTCAGCGCGACCCGAATCAGTCCCGCCCGCAGCAGGCGGGAATGGTCGGCGGGAGCCTAATGATCAATTATTGGCATGTTTAATCCTATTTTCAGGGTCCCTTGCAACTTTCAGCCTTTCCCCACGTAAAACACACCTGGTGGGAACACCGCTGATGAAACCTGGCGTGAACAAATTTGGCTTGCTTGCTTTCAGCTGCAGGTCAATCAGGACTGAAGAGATTTAAACAGACAGCATTTGCAGGCTGCAGGACCTTGTTGCTGAAGGCTTGGGGCAACTTGTTGAAGGTTTAGGCACAGCTGTGGAAAGTTGGAGCCTCACACACTTCTCCAGTGTGAACTCCTGGGAAGCCCCTCTCACCACCCTAACTCAGCGCCTCCTCAACGGAGGCATCAGCCAGAACCATGGGAGGCCTTTTGTTCCTTCTCTTCCTGGCATTAGAGGATCGCCAACAGCAGAGGAGGCTGGAGCAACTCCAGCAACAGCAGCACCAGCAACAACAGCAGCACCAGCAGGAGCGACAGGCTGCGGCTCAGCCACCTGAGGCAGCACAGGCCAGAAGGGGCCAGCGCATGGAAGGCCGTCGGCGCAGGAGATACCCCCCAAACAGGGTCTACAGACACAGGGTCAGCTACCTCAACATGACTGAGCAGCAGTGCCAGAGGCGGCTCCGACTTTCGCGAGAGGTTCTGACTGACATTTGCGCAATGCTGCAGCAAGACCTGGAGCCCAGAGCACCAGGTCCACACTCCTTACCAGTGGCCATCAAAGTCACCACCACACTCAACTTTTATGCCTCAGGCTCCTTCCAGGGATCAGCAGCAGACATCAGCAGCATCTCCCAGGCAGCCGCACACACTTGCATCAAACAGGTAACTGATGCCCTCTTTGCCCTCGCGCACAATCACATCCATTTCACCAGGGATCGCGCAAGTGTGAGGGCGCGAGCGCTTGGATTAGCTCAGCTGGCAGACTTTCCAAGGGCGCAGGGCGTCATTGACTGCGCACATGTGGCCCTTAGGGCACCCCACCGCAATCCAGGAGTTTTTGTCAACCGCAAGGGCTTCCACTCCCTTAACGTTCAGCTGGTGTGTGACCACAAGAAGGTGATTTTGCATGTTTGTGCCAGGTACCCTGGCAGCTGCCATGACTCCTTCATACTGCGCCAGTCTACTGTGCCTCCGCTATTCAGTCCGCCAAATGAACTTCAAGGATGGCTACTTGGAGACAAGGGATATCCCCAGCGCTCTTGCCTAATGACGCCGTTGAGGAGTCCAGCCAGCGAAGCTGAGGAGCGCTACAACTCCAGCCACATTACCACCAGATGCATTATCGAGCAAACCATCGGATTGCTGAAGATGCGCTTCAGATGCCTCGATAGATCAGTTGGAGCCCTACAGTACTTATCAGCCAGGGTCTCCAAAATCGTCATGGTATGCTGTGTGCTTCACAACATGGCACAGTGTCGTGGCTTGCCAATTCCGCAGGACCAAGAGGCTCCTCACAGAGCCGCCTCAGATGAGGATGATGCTGAGGATGATGCTGAGGAGGAGGAGGAGGAGGAGGAGGACGGAAACGAGCATCCTGCAGAGGCCCGCCAACCAGTGGCACCAGTGCGCGAGAACATTGCTGGGCGGAATGCAAGGAACGCACTCATCCTGGGCAGATTTGCGTAGCCTGGTACATCAAACACTGCAGCCTCACTGCTTCTTAACTGACCATGGACAGTGGCCCATGCCTGCACATTCCTACCTATTTGACCAGCTTGCTGACATCTGCAAGTTATCCTAAGGCCTCTATGTGATATCCCCATTCATCAAATGACAGACGCCATAACTGCAGCAGTTGCCACCAGATTTTTTATGTACAGGAAAATGATGGCATTAAAACTATTTACAAGACTTTTCACCCAAGTGACTACCCTTGTGATTAGTGGTGCTTTATTTTTCTCTTACGCGTGCTCCTACGTAGTGGTACCCCTGTGGCTTCAGCAGATGTGGAGGCCCCTTGCTCACTTTCCTGCTGCGCCTGTCTTGACACCTTTGGCGGGCGTCCTCTGGGGTGGCGAACCTGTGAGGGCTCACCAGCAGTCTGCTGCTCCTGCAGCTGTGCAGGGCTTGAGACTCCTATCTCACTGGGGTGTGGACTCCGGCGGGGCTCTGACCGAGGGCTCTGAAGTGGCATGGAAGTGTGAGCGCGTGGAGAGGAGCCCCCACTTCCTTGAGGTGCGCCAACAACCTCCCTCTCATGGGTCAGCTCCCCCTCAGCGCCTGCAAGTGGCTGGAGAGCACCTTGCTGCACATCAGGGGGGCCATGGGAACCTGTATCTGCAATGGCAGTCCTACTCAGAAGGACTTCCATGAAGGTCTGGTTTCGGTGCTCAATAGATGCCCATCGCTCCTCAAGAGATGCCATTCTATTCAGAGCACTCACCATGTTTTCGACACCCTGGCAACTAAGCTCCTCCATGGCCGCAGCCCTCCTCTCCTCGGCCATAGCCCTCCTCTCCTCGGCTGCAGCCCTCCACTCCTCGGCAGTAGCCAGCCTTACCACGGAGGTTGCCAACCTTTCCATGGTGATGCTTTCATACGCCAATGACTCCAATAAGGCTCTGCTCATGCTCGCCATAGACTCCTCCATTCGCTCCACACTCGCAGCGACCCTGGAGACAAAACCTGCCAGAGACTCCTGCATCTGTGCATGGAGATCCATCACCTCCTCTCTTGCGGATGGACCCAGAGGCATAGGGTCGACATGCAGCTGAGCTGAGCTGCCAGAGGCCTGCACGCTCCGACGAGGACTCTCCACTGCTGTCCCTGTCTCCACACTCTGCTGATGCTCACTTGTGAGCTGTGATACACCAGGTGACAACACTACTCTATGTCCCGAAGGTCCCACCGAGGTGTGAGTGTCTGCGCTGGTGCTGGGTGCGCTTACTTCTGCTGACGCTGCGCCCTCAGAGGCTGGAGCTTCCTCTGAGGAGTCTGGCTGCAAAGCCTCTTCCTCCACGGCAGTGGCGACGGGGGTTTCGGATGGTCCTGTGGGGGAGTAAAGGAAAGAGTTAGAGATGTGATGCCAAGGCTACTTGCACATTGGATTTGGCAGATGCTCATAAGTCCAAATGATGTGGCTTCAGAATCATATCAGCAACACATGCTATGTCAATGAGAGAGATGGGGAACTATTCTGTTACCAGCTTGCGGGCTTGCTCCTGTCTCTCCTGCCCCAGCATCCACAGGCACGTCAGCCCCAGCAATCTCGATCGCAGCTTCCTCCCAGGGGCTCAGGTGGGCGAATGAGGGTGGTCCTCCTCCAGTCCTCGCACGCTCTCGTCTATTGTGAGCTCTCTTTTCCTGTAATGAGGGAGACAAGTGGAGTTTGAGTGAGAGTGCAGGAGTGAGTGTAGAGATTGCATAGCATAGATGCTTAGAAGGAGACAAAGATGTTGTGAGGCTGCAAGACCAAGGGCCCTCCCTGTGTGTTGTCAGTTGTGTTCCAAGCATCAGAGTGAGAGGCAGTGTGAGGGCTGCATGGTGGAACAGTTTTGTGAATGTGAGCATAGAGAGATAGGGAATGGGTAAGGGTGCATGGATGTGACTGTGAAGTGGGATGTGGAGGAAGAGATTGCTAAAGCTGAGTGCTGTTAGGGAAAGGCAATGGGGATCAGGTTGAGGGTGATGGAAACTTCGTACTTACTTTCCCTGTGTGGTGAAGGCCATGGAAGCGCTTCCTGCACTGCATCCAGGTCCAACGGGTGACTCCCAGAGAGTTGACCTCTGCAGCCACCTCCATCCAGGCAGCCCTGGACTCTTTGGGAGGCCTCTTCCTCCCTGAATGAGGGTAGAGGACCTCCCTGTGTGCCCTTACCCCATCCACCAATGTCTGCAGTGACGTCTCGTCGAATTTGGCGGCAGCTCGGCCTCTGCCGCTGGCAGCAGCTGGTGCAGGCTCCTCTGCCATTCTGCAAGACTGGTTGAGAAGCCTGCAGAGGTTGAGAAGCTTGCTGGACACTTTAAAAGCGCCACGAATGATGACATCATAATGTGGGGCTTTCTGACTGGAATTGGACAATTAGCAAGGGTGCCCACACGCTGTGCCCAGGCCGGGCACAGCGCAGGTGCGGCCATCTCGTGATTGACAGCAGACACCCTGGCGCCGGCCAGCTCTTAAGGGGGAAGGGTCGACTTTGTCTGCTGCCACGCCCTGGATAGTGGAGCCCTCCAGCTAGGCCTGAACACTGCTGCTGGACCCAAATAGCGCCTGAAGCCATGCAGAGGGCCCGTGAATGAGTGCAGCGCTTCTCAGAGCGTGATCTGAGTGTGCTGGTTGGTGGTGTGGAGAAGAGGCGCCATATTTTGTACCCGGACAATGGCAGGAAGGCGCCGGTCCGCGCCTACCGGAGAGCCTGGAGGCATGTCGCCAGCAAGGTGTCAGCCAACAGCGAGGTCCCCAGGACCGGTGTCCAATGCCGCAAAAAGTTTAATGACCTCACGCGGATTGTCAGGGTGAGTACCCTTTCCAGTGACCTCCTCATCCTTGCATGTGCACCTCACATTATGGGCAAAGGGACCTGAAAGCCCTAATGGCCAGCCCTCATCCAGCAGCTATGGAACAGGCATGAACATCAATTGCACATTCTGCACTTAACACACTGGCCAAGCTATTCCACCATGGGAGGCAGAGCACACAAGATCAGGGCGACACACTGGCCAGGCTATTCCACCATGGGAGGCAGTGCACACAAGATCAGGGCAACACACTGGCCAGGCTATTCCACCATGGGAGGCAGTGCACACAAGATCAGGGCGACACACTGGCCAGGCTATTCCACCATGGGAGGCAGTGCACACAAGATCAGGGCTACACACTGTACTTAGAGGCCGTCCTTTCTCTTGCAGGCCAAGCTGGCCAATAACAAGAAGAGCCGGACTGTGACCGGGGGAGGCCGACCCCAAATCCAGCCGCTCACCGAGCTGCAACATCGCGTGGAGCGCATCATGGGTGGCCGGGTGATTGGCCCCGTTGCATGTGGAGATGCCGACCCTGTTCTGGGCACCAATGGTAAGGACATCAACGTTTGGACCTCTCTCGTCCCACTTGCGCATCAGATCTACATCCTTTGCCACTGTCCGACCAATGCGCTGAATGCCACCACTCATGCATCCCTCGCTGACGCCCTCTCCTCACTCTAAAGCTACTCTTGTGCCTTCCTGCTTTCAGATGGTGAGGAGGAGGTCCCTGAACTTGCCAGTGACAGCCCCTCAGAGGAGGAGGAGGAGGAGCAAGAGGAAGGCGGCCCATCAGGGGAACCCTCAGCCGTGGCAACCCATGCCAATGTAGGGGACACGTCTTCCCTGGAGGGGAGCGTCGCGGAAGTGTCGGAGGGGAGGGGAGCTCATGGGACCTGCGGCCTGCAGAAACGCGGGAGGGGGTGCCAGCTAGGCGGCCTTCTCCCCAGAGGGGGGAAGGGTCGGAGGGGAGTCCAATTGCTGGGCCCAGCGGCGTCCAGCAACGCAGGAAGGGTCGGCCAGCTCGGCGGCCTTCTCCCCAGAGGGAGAGTCCGACCTCCAGTCCGGAGATGGTCTTCGCCGAGGAGATGGAACGCCTCGAGGACTTGTCCGCGGACTCGGAGCGCCGGCACACGGAGCTCATGGGGGTAGTGGCACGGTTGCCTGAGGCCATCGAGTCCCTCTCTCGGAGTGTCACCGACGTCGGGGCCTCACAGGCCATCAGTTTGGCGGAATTCGGGGCAGAGCAGGCAGCGAGTCAGGCGGCATTCGGGGCAGATCAGGCAGCGAGTCGGGCGGCATTCGGGGCAGCTCAGGCAGCGAGTGGGCAGCTGATCAGTGGTGCCGTGCAGTCACTGGGTGCTCTGATGAGGTCACTGAACAGGTCAACACGGGCACTCACTGCTGCCACACTCGCTGTGTCATCCAGGCGTCGCCAGGGCACCCGGCGCACTGCAGCAGCACAGCGGTCTGTCCCTCGGCAGATTGGTGCGCATGCTGCAGTGCTGGCCCGGGCGAGTGCCAGTGTCTCAGGCGACCAGCGAGCGCCTGCCATCCGCCAGCTTGCCCCCATTCCTCCAGCCGCCACTGCCACTCCCCCAGTGGAGCTGCCAGGAGCTGCTGCAGCGACTGATGCTGGCCAGCCACAGCTGCAGCATTCAACAGCCGCCCGCTCGACGGCCAGACCTCGACTAGGCCGACCCCCAAGGGCATCTGCCGTCACGACATGTGCCCCTCTGGAGCCTCCCCCCAGCCTTGCAGCAGCCAATGGCCTTACTTTGAGGAGGAGCAGCAGGGCGGGCAGGGGCCACACAAAGATGGCCAAGGCATCGCCCTAGCGGGCCAAAAAGTCGAATGTGTGGCCAGTTGTGTTTGTTTTTTGAGGACGAGAATTGGATGTTTGTTTTTTGAAGGCCGAGGATGTGATGTTTGTATTTTACAAAGTCCGAGGATGACGGCCATTTTAGTTGCACTGTTTTGTTAATCCTCTCCAGGTTGTGGGAGCGAGTAATGTGTTTGAGTGTTTTTTGGGGGTTTCGTCTGTTTTTGGTTTTCATGTGGGAAGGGCCCTGAGTTTGTACAATAAAGCATTTTATTTATTAACATTGTCCATGTTTGATCTTTGAAGTGTTTGTTGCCTTAACCGGCTGAGGGCTTGCGGAGCGGCTGTAATCATGTTCTTTCATTGGCACAAGCCATTCCCTGACAGGGGGCCTAGAAGTGACGTTCAATAAGCCGCCGACGGGCGGCCCTTGGACCTTGTGCCTCCCTCCTGGGCTGGTACTCCTCGTCCTCCTCCTCCTCATGCTCCTCCTGCTCCTCCTCCTGAGGTGGGGGTCCAACGTGAGGTGGCAGTGCCTGAGTCCTGCGGATAGCCAGGTTGTGCAGCATGCAGCAAACGACGACGAATTGGGAGACTCGCTCCTGCGAATACTGGAGGGCTCCCCCAGAGCGATCGAGACAGCGGAACCGTTGCTTGAGGACGCCGATTGTTTGTTCTATGATGTTCCTAGTCGCTTGATGGCTCTCGTTGTATGCCTCTTCAGCAGGGGTCGTGTGCGCGTGGAGCAGGGTCATGAGCCAGGTACACAAAGGATAGCCTTTGTCCCCGATAAGCCATCCTCTTGGGGGAGGCTGTGCCTGGAACATGTCAGCCACAGTTGTCTGTCGCAGGATAAAGGCATCGTGGCTGCTGCCTGGAAAGCGGGCATTGACAGCTAGGATGCGCTGCCTGTGGTCACACACCAGCTGTACGTTGAGGGAATGGTAGCCCTTCCGGTTGCGGTAATCCTCGGCATGCTCTAGAGGTGCCCGCAAAGCCACATGCGTGCAGTCAATGGTGCCCTGCACCATGGGGAAGCCCGCTATTCTTGCAAATCCCACTGCACGCTGCTGCTGCTTGTCCAGGGTCATGGGGAAGGAGGTGAATTGATGTCTCCTTCTGAAAAGGGCTTCGGTCACCTGGCGGATGCAGCAATGCACGGCGAACTGGGAGATGTTAGCGATGTCCCCAGCAGTGGATTGGAAGGAGCCGGTGGCATAGAAGTTGAGAGCCACCGTCACCTTCACTGCCACCGACAGAGACGTCCTGCACATCAGCTGTGGCTGCAGATCTCTCTGAAGCAGCTGGCAGATGTCTGCAACCACCTCCCTTCTGAATTGCAGCCTCCTTACACACATCGTGGCAGACATGGTCAGATAGGAGGACTGCTGGCGGTATACCCTGGGTGGGTAAGGCCTCAGTTGGCGACGCCTGTTGCCCCCTCTGCATCTAGCCAGGGCTGCCACTCTCTCACGGCGTCTGTAAGCCCTTCTGGCATAAGGCTGAAAGTCAGCGTTGGCACCCAATGCAGCCCCCATTATATGCTGGCAAACAATGAGCTCTCAATGAAGGCAAAGATAATTGCTAAGCTCTGGCCTGAGCCAAAAATACCTCTCCTAGTGTTGGTCCAAACCAGTAAGCTCTCCTCCTTGGTCTCTGTCCAAAAAACCGTTGCACAAGAGTGAATGCTGCAAAATGGCTGGCCTTTATAGTGCAGGGTAAGTGCCCTTTAATTAGCGCTCCCTGCGGCCCGCCTCGGCTGTGTACCGTTCCACTTCACAGTCGTTAGGGCCGCCCGGCGCACAATGGCCTGGCGCGAGTGAAGTTCCGGTTCGGGGCGCACAAAGGGCGTTGCACTAGTAAATGACGTCATGATCTGCGCGCACAGCAGGGCGCGCGCTAAGACTTTGCGCCGGTGCTAAATGTGTACTGAAGTTGGGGCGAGGCGCAGATCGCGCTGCGCCCGGGCGCTAAGCGCCTAGCGCTCGAGATCTACTCCTCCTAAGGCGCTAACGGCTGGCGCGCCCAACTGAATTTCTAGGCCATTGTCTTGCTACATCTCTCCCTGCCTTCAAAATCTTCGTTAAAGCTTACCTCTGGTTTTGGTCAACTCCCATAATCCCCTCCTAGTCCTGCTCAGGTCTGACCCCAGACTGTGAAGTAACTTGGAATGGTTTTGTAAGGCTCGCAAAGTTATACAGATTCCCCCAAAGTAAGAAAGAAGAGAGATTGGACTGTTTGAAATAATATTGGGCCAAAGGGGACCTAAAATCAAAACCCCAGGAAGATTTGGCTAGTTTAAAAGGCATGTTCAGGCCTGTCGAAAAGCTGCAACAAAAGGAATGGCGGGACAGACAGTTTGAGTATTGGGAAAGGGGCCAGATTGTCTGAGAATGTTCTGGACCATCCCAGTCATTCTACATAAAGACAATAAGCCCACGGAAAAGACTGTTCCCACCGAAACTTACAGGGCCACCAAGAACATGAATAATACAATACATGCCAACAGCCAACAAAAGAGAACCTGGCCCCAGCAGGAGAAAACAATCAAACAACAGTTTAAAACCACTCAGAAGGATTTCCAAAACACTTTGCACATTTTAAACTGATTTCAAAGCAACCCCGACACCAGTTAAATGCCAATTAAAAATAGATGGGACCATCCCCGAAACTCGATGAGAATTTAAACATATTAAAATTAACGAGCCCGCCAAAATTAACAAAGGACCAGAGGAGATTTGGCAGTCAGATAAGCCAGGCCTCAAAACAGTATAATTGAGGCCTGCCTGTTCAGTGAAACAGATCACGTTGTGTTCGAGAGACAGTACAGTTCACACAGCTGAGGACACAGCTCCAGAAGGTTCAAGTTCAGTACAGGAGAGAGAAAGTATGGTTCAGAAAAAGATATCATCATCACTGTACCTAGTCGAAGGATCGGAGACTTGAGGAAAGAAGAACGAAACGGAAGGAAAGGGAAATCGCGGCAACCAAAGGCCTCAAGAAACCAACAACTAACAATATTACCACCAACTAGCTGATATTGGGCCACCGCGAAGTCGAAAATTCACAAACTTGTTTCCACTCTACAAGCTAGTCTGACTTACCCCTGGGTAAGATTTGACACAAAAGACTCTAAAAACTATACCTAACCAAAGAAAATTGGGTACTTACCTGATAAATCCAACTACGCATCCAACCGCATCAGCGGACAGGCGAAGACTGAAAACCCAACGCAGGTGCAGCCTTCCACCACGTCCGGGGTACGGCAGGCCCCAACCGCCATAACCTCTACAATCTGTCAAGGAAGTCATTTGGTGAGCATTTCCTGGTCCTCTGGAATTCAGCCTAGTTAGGATAGTGGGATTGAGAGGGCAAGGTATTTTGTCTATTGTAATTCTCTCTCGCATATTCCGAAGTGTTCCCTCTTTTAGAGGATAACATTTATTGTATTGTATATTTTCCTGTCTCAAAAATAAAAATCTCAATTCTTTTGACCAACTCAGGTGTCTGTTGCAATTTCATTACAACCCCCAAATAAGTCCAAAGTCTAGAACCAAGGGAGTGGGAGCAATTCGAACTGCTCAGGGAGTCAGAGGTGAAGCTGACCACACACACCACCCCTTACAGAAAATGGCGACCGTGGCAGGACTTTGGCAAAAGGGACGTAATGCAATAGACCCTGTGTTTGATGAAAGAACGAAGATGGAAGAGAGGATTTCCTCTTACGTTTTTGAGAAGGTGAATATCACCAAGAGATGGGTGACCAGTCTGTTGCGTGCTGAGCGTCCCATGGATGCTGCAGCCAAATGGGCTGAGGGCAAGGATCATAAGAAGTCAGTAGAGAAGGCCATCTGGTTGGTCTGCGCCCTACGACAGATCCAGCTTTTAGATCAGCATGTTAAAGCGTTGACAGCAGAGCTGCAGGAGGCAGCCAAACTGTCTCAGGCAAGAGCTATAGCAGGGGAAGGATTATTGCAGGAATTACAAGCCCAAAGTCAGGAGAAGTTACAGCTGGTAGAGAAACACAGGAACAAGCATGAGTATTTTCGGTGTCAAGTCACCGAGGCAAAAAGCAATGAGCTAGTACTGAAAGAGGAGAACGCTCGCCTAACCAGACAGTTAAAAGAACAGGAGGAGAAGTTCAGAGATGTGAAGGCAGCTTATAAAGTAGCAAGCACTAGGGATTTTGAAGCGGGAGATCACAGCCCCTGCCAAAAGCAGATCGACAGTTTAAAACTTGCTCTGTCCAGGGCAAAAGGCATGGTATGCCTAGTAAGCCCGGGTGCGGCCCGGGTGGACCTGGAAGTAGAAGAGAAGTAGAAACTGTTAAGGCGTCACCTGTGGCGCCGGGGAACAACTCGGTTGGGCAGCAGGAGGGACAAGCAGTCTGTAGGGAGGACAGGGAGGAGTGCACACCACCACCACCTGTGGCACCGGGTTTTGACTCGGTTTGGCAACAGGCAGAAGTGGGCAAACAAATGCAGGAAAGGTCGGAGCCGGGGCCGATGTGCCCGGCTCGGCAGCAAAAGTTTGGCCCATCCGGGGGTGGTGGGGGCCAGGGGCCCCTCCAAAGCCAATTCGTGATTCCCCATGGGACCCAACAGCTTCGGGCTATGGTAAGCCACCTGAGCAAGCTCACCCACAAGGGAGACCCCTCAGTCCACTTTATGGAAGTGGAACAAGCAGCAGGCATTAATGAGTGCAATGACTCAGAAATGGCCAAGATGCTTCTGTTCACCTTAGATGGCAAGCTGTACCAGTCCCTCTCTGCCGAGTGCAAGAAGGGACAGGGAGGGTATGCTGCCATCTGGGATCAAGTTCTGGAGGCAATGGGGATGAATGATGGTAGTCCGTTCTCCCGGGTGGAGAAGACTACACAGTTAGCAGGTGAGACCCCACAGGCTTTCGCAGACAGGCTGTGGCCTGTGTACAGGAATGCCTGTAATGGGGATCTCGACCGGGCTAACTTGAACCAGGATGAGCTGGCTCACTAGCTCCGAAGTCTGGTGGCAAACAGCTTGCCACGGATCAGAGCCAAGGCCGAGCTGTGGTTCGACCCAAAAGGCCCCCAAGTCACCGAGGAGAAAGTGGTCAGACAACTGACCCTGGCTTACCGCAACGGTAGAGGGGTGGAAGAACCATAAACAAAAGGGAAGGTTCACGAGTTAAAACCTAGCCAAGGTAAGAAGGAATGGCACCAGGAAGAGGGTATCCCTTCCGATAAGAGGCGTAACTGCTTCGGGTGTGGGAAAAGTGGGCATTGGAGAAGGGACTGTAGAAATCCTTGGAAGGATAGTGTAGGAAAGAACTCCCCAGCTCCTGCCCCAAAGACAGAAACACTGACCTCTCCCCTTACAGTTGATTTGTTAGTAGCTGCACTTCGAGTTTTGTTGGCTGGCCCAGGGAAGGTAGCCACAGCAACGGGTGCTTTAACTCCATCTGCCCCACCTAACACAGACTTATGACTAGAGCCAACGCAGCCTGTCTATCTGTGTCCTCTTGAGTACAATGTATGGAAAAGACCGCTTGTTAAGATGGAGGTGGAAAAGGTGAAAGGGACCTATCTGTTGGACATGGGAGCTTCGAGCACCATAGTCTATTCTGATATCCCCGCCACCTCACCTCTGTCTAACGGGGTCCCGTACAGCTTAGTGGGGTTCACAGGTAACGAGCAGGTTGGCTCGTTCTCTATCCCGCTGTCCATTCATTTGGGAGCACTCCACACCAAGTGGACTTGTGTTTTAATGAAGTGGGAGCAGGAAGGGAAAGGGATCCTGGGGGCTGATTTTATTATAGGCCACAGAATTCTAATGGATCTCAGGAACCACTGTCTGTGGGGAGCATGCACCGACAAAGAGAGTGAAGTGGCAGTTATCCCTGAAAAACAGGGAAAGGGGACCTTGTGTACCCTAAAACCCAAGGAGGGTTAAGAACTCGAGCAAATGGTCAGTAACACTCCAGTGGAGTACCAGGCATTTGTGCAAGCACATCTCGGCGCATTTGCCTCGCACAAGCATGATTGTGGGAGGGTGAACGGGGTCGAAGTAAGTGTAGATGGAGACCCCATGACCCGACCACAAAAGCAGTATAATTTCCCCAAAGAGGCGGAGGCAGACATGGAAACGGCCATGACCTCTCTGGTCAAACAGGGGGTATTGAGACCAATAGCCACCCACGTAAACTCTCCACTGTGGCCGGTTAGGAAACCAGACAACTCCTGGAGAGCCACGGTGGACTATCGGGTACTCAATAGAAACATCCCTGCCTGTGCACCCATGGTCGCAGCTGTCGCCGACCTCATTGGAAGTATTTCAGCCTCCGCGACCACCTTCATGGTGCTGGATATTTCCAATGGGTTTTGGTCCATTCCTCTATGGAGAGAGGACCAGTACAAGTTCGCCTTCACATTTAAAGGCCAACAGTACATCTGGAACTGCCTACCACAGGGGTTCCACAATAGCCCCAGCATCTTCCACCAGTGTATGGCAGATTGCTTAAAAGGCTTCAGCCGACCCCGACAGTTAGTCCAGTATATGGATGACCTGCTCCTATTCACTGATGAAGGAGAGGAACATGGTCCACTCCTGGCTGAACTGCTGGAGTTGCTCAGGCAGGAAGGTTTTAAGGTAAACCCCAAGAAGGTACAGATCGGACGTAAGGAAGTAAAGTTCCTAGGGCTGGCTGTACGAGCAGGGGATAAAGCCAGAAGGGAGGCAGTGCAGGAGTTACCAGCCCCCAATACAGTGACAGGAGTGAGATCTTTTCTAGGGCTGACAGGGTACTGCAGAGATTTTATTGAGGATTACGCAGCCATAGCAGCCCCTCTGCTCCGACTCCTACACAAGGGAGTGGAGTGGGTTTGGGATGAGGGTTGCGAGGCAGCATTTGTAAGCCTCAAGAAAAATCTGCAAACCGCGCCGGCTCTAGGGGCCATTGATGGGGAGAAAGAGTTTTTCTTGGAGGTAGCAGCCAGCGGGGAAAGTCTGAGTGCAGTGCTGCTCCAGGAGCGGCACAGTCAGCTGAGACCGGTGGTTTACTCCTCCAGGATACTCACGGATGTGGAGAAGGGCTATTCCAACAGTGAGAGGCACCTCCTCGCCACTCACTGGGCTGTGAAAATATCATTGATCTTCACAGGCACCTCGCCCATCACCCTTCTCACCAATCACACGCCCACCCAAATGCTCCTAGATGGGAGAATTAAAGATGGGACAGTGAGCAGTGCTCGCATTGCTCGCTGGACCCTGCTTCTCTCCCAGATAGACCTAAGGGTGAAAGGTCTCTGCGAGCCAAAGCTCGCAGCCAACATGATTTATCCAGGGACGGCCCACCGGTGTTCCATTGAAGGGGTATGGGAAGTCAACATAGGTTTTCGGTCCGGGATACACCCCACAGGCCATGAAATCTATGTAGACAATTCGAGCACGGTATCTGCTGGGAAACAACTTACCGGGTGTGGAGTTTATGACCCAGTGGCAGACATTGCCCTGGCAATTAAACTCCCCAGCACCATGAGCGCCCAGCATGCTGAACTGTCCGCGGTAGTGTACGTGGTTACACACCCAGAGAAATTCCCTACCCCATACACGATTTGCTCGGACAGCATGTTCACGTGCAATTCATGTACGGAATACTTGTCCATCTGGTCCCGTCGGGGATACACCTCCGCCGATGGGAGACCCCTCGCAATCAAGCCTCTGCTGGAGAAAATCATGACAGCCGTAGGGAAAGAAGGGAAGGTCTATATCCATAAGGTTAAGGCCCATTCGAAGACAGAACCCATGAGGGAGGGTAACCAAAGGGCAGATAAATTGGCCAAGCAGGGAGCTAGGGAAGGAGAGTTTTGGGACCCCTACCAGACAGGTTCGGTAGCCGCAATCCAGGACAAGGGAGGTACACAAGGGGTAGCTTTGGTCCCGGACCTATAGCAGGCCCAGGTACGGGATCCCATCCTCAGAGCCGTCTTGAACGCGCTCACAAAAGGGGAGAAAGTAGAGGGCCCATACGGTACAGCAGCCATCACCGTCAAGGAAGGCATGCTGTTCAGGGGGGAGCAATGGGTAGTGCCGCAGCAGCACCAAAGGGAATTCCTCCAACTGGCCCATGAGGGTCCAGGAGCGGGGCATCCCGGGCCTGAGGCCACCTGCCAGCGGGTGGAGCAGGCAGGATGGTGGCCAGGACTGAGGGAACAGGTCCGCGAGTTCTGTGCCAGCTGTTTGGTGTGTGCTGCCAATAACCCTGACCCCCAGAAAAGGAAGGTATCTTTGGGACACACCAGGAGGGTAGAGGGACCATGGCAGTCAATCCAGATCGATTACATCGGGCCCCTGCCCACCGCCCAGGGAGGCTACAAGTACTGCCTAGTCCTGGTGGATGTGTTCTCAAAGTGGGTGGAAGCTTTTCCCTGCCGTACAGCTACCGCAATGGATACAGCCAAGATCCTGGTCAGGGAAGTGTTCTCACGATGGGGACTCCCACAGTATGTGGAGTCTGACCAAGGGAGTCACTTTACTGGACAGGTCATGCAAGAGACCCTCATGGTACTCAGCATTGAAGGGAAATGGCACGTCGCCTAAACCCACAGTCATCGGGTCCTGTAGAGTGTTTAAACCGTACCATAAATGAAAAGCTGAGAAAGGAAACGGGAGACTTGCCCAAGAAGTGGGTGGTGTAAGGGGTTTTTAGATCGCAGAGGTTTCTCTCTCTAGAGGCCTCTCTCTCTTGCACAGTAAAACCTTGAGTGGTTCGACCCACTCGCCCCTTAGGTTCTATACACTGGACTTTGAGGCAGGAACTACAATGCAGAGAATACTCTATAGACCAAGTTTTAATGAAAACGAAATGAAATTTTATTGCATAAAGGAACAAAATTGAATGTAAGCCAAATAAGGTACATGGGAGGGAAAAACAAATCATAATACAGGACTAACCAACATATATATAGGCATGATATACTTTACAAAAGTCATCTTGAAATGGGGAAACACACGGAACATCGAGGGATAACAACTCATAATTAATTATACCCAAAATGCCCACCCCCTAAGCCTAGCTAGATCAGATTATGAGGGGCCAGAAACATGCTCACCAATCCAATGAGAAAGTATAAGATTTTGAAAGGTCTGCGTTTTGATCCTCTCAGGCATCCTGTCTCCACGTGGTCAACGCTGTGGGGCTGCGACTCTCTCTCTTCTTCCTCGAGGTGAAGGTCACGGACAGGCTGGATGCTGGCAGGCCTGGATGTCGGTGTGGACGGAGACCACCTATTTGATCATGGTCAAATAGGTTTCTTCGCAGAGCCCAGCTGGTTTACCATTTTCAGATAGGTTTCTTCTGAAGGGCTGCTGTCCTTTGTCTCGTCAACGGCCCGGGGTTTGTCGATGATCTCCCGATGGTTACCCCGGGGAGGGACGCAGACTTGAATCACCTTCTTGGCTGGTCTCCGGATCGACGTTCCTCCACGGCTCTCGAAAAAAACAAGCTAGCTCAAAAAGCTACCAGCTACAAGCTCCAGGCTGCAAGCTACAAGCTACCGATGGCTACCCCGGGACTCCAGTTATACTTTTCCGTGGAGGCCCTTATCTCCCGCCAAATCAAGGTTAGTCTTTGTTTAACTTTTGGCGGGCTTGTAGCATAGCGGGGTAGTCTTTGTTTTTAAAGTATCTTCGAATGGCCGGTAATGGCCATCTCTGGTCTGGAACGACCCTGTATTGTCTTTAATGTCCTTCTGATGTCTTAAACGGTTCTTGATGTTCCCCCTATGAATATGAAACTGTTTCCCTTTGTCTGGGTAAACATTTTGATGGCCTTTATCTACAGGCCGATCTGATCGGATCTGCATCCAATCTATATGTATGGGGCTTGTTAAGTCTGTGTGTTCCAGTTGTATTAAGATTAATTACTGGCACAGACTACAAGAATAAAGTTCAACAGGTCTTTACTAGTTGGAGGTCAGGACTATACTAAATACAATGGCCTAGAAATTCATTGACGCCACTTTTGGGGCGCTAAAGTGGGGCGTCCGCTAAAGTTTGCGGCCGCCGCCAAATCTAGGCCACTTCTCTGATATTCATTAGCTTCGCCCTACTAGTTCGGGCGAGCGCTAAAACTGCTGTTGGACGCCTCTCTTTGGGCGCTAAGCCGGAGGTGGTGATCGATAGCGCTGAGGCCGGGCGCAGCGCAGGTACGGCCATCTCGTGACTGACAGCAGACACCCTGGCGCCGGCCAGCTCTTAAGGGGGAAGGGTCGACTGTGTCTGCTGCCACGCCCTGGATAGTGGAGCCCTCCAGCTAGGCCTGAACACTGCTGCTGGACCCAAATAGCGCCTGAAGACATGGAGAAGGCCCGTGAACGTGTGCAGCGCTTCTCAGAGCGTGATCTGAGTGTGCTGCTTGCTGCTGTGGAGAAGAGGCGCCATGTTTTGTACCCGGACAATGGCAAGAAGGCAACGGTCCGCGTCTACAGGAGAGCCTGGAGGCATGTCGCCAGCAAGCTGTCAGCCAACAGCGACGTCCCCAGGACCGGTGCCCAATGCCGCAAAAAGTTAAATGACCTCACACGCATTGTCAGGGTGAGTACCCTTTCCAATGACCTCCTCATCCTTGCATGTGCACCTCACATTATGGGCAAAGGGACCTGAAAGCTCTAATGGCCAGCCTTCATCCAGCAGCTATGGCACAGGCATGAGCATCAATTGCACATTCTGCACTGAACACACTGGCCAAGCTATTCCACCATGGGAGGCAGTGCACAGCAGATCATGGTGACACACTGGCCAGGCTATTCCACCATGGGAGGCAGTGCACACCAGATCATGGCGACACACTGGCCAGGCTATTCCACCATGGGAGGCAGTGCACACCAGATCATGGCGACACACTGGCCAGGCTATTCCACCATGGGAGGCAGTGCACACAAGATCACGGCGACACACTGTACTTAGAGGCCGTCCTTTCTCTTGCAGGCCAAGCTGGCGAATAATCGCAAGAGCCGGACTGCAACCGGGGGAGGACGACCCCATATCCAGCCACTCACCGACCTGCAACATCGCGTGGAGCGCCTCATGGGTCGCCGGGTGATTGGGCCCGTTGCATGTGGAGATGCCGACCCTGTTCTGGGAAGCAATGGTAAGGACATCACCTTTTGCACCTCTCTCGTCCCACTTGCGCATCAGATCTACATCCTTTGCCACTGTCCGACCAATGCGCTGAATGCCACCACTCATGCATCCCTCGCTGACGCCCTCTCCTCACTCTAAAGCTACTCTTGTGCCTTCCTGCTTTCAGATGGTCAAGAGGAGGTCCCTCAACTTGCCAGTGACAGACCCTCCGAGGAGGAGCAGGAGGAGGAGCAAGAGGAAGGCGGCCCATCAGGGGAACCCTCAGCCGCGGCCACCCAGGCCAATGTAGGGGACACGTCTTCCCTGGAGGGCAGCGTGGCGGAAGTGTCAAAGGGGAGGGGAGCTCCTGGGACCTGCGTGCTGCAGAAAGGCGGGAGGGGGGTGGAAGCTCAGCGGCCTTCTCCCCAGAGGGGGGATGCGTCGGAGGGGAGTCCAATTGCTGGGCCCAGCGGCCTCCAGCAACGTAGGAAGGGTCGGCCAGCTCGGCGGCCTTCTCCCCAGAGGGAGAGTCCGGCCTCCAGTCAGGAGATGCTCTTCGCCGAGGAGATGGAACGCCTCGAAGACTTGTCCGCGGACTCGGAGCGCCGGCACACGGAGCTCATGGCGACAGTGGCACGGTTGCCTGAGTCCATCGATTCCCTCTCTCGGAGTGTGGCCGAGTTCGGGCCCTTAGAGGCCACCAGTCGGGCGGAATACCGGGCAGATCTTTCAGCGACTGGCCAGGTGATTAGTGGTGCCGTCCAGTCACTGGCTGCTCTGCTGCGGTCAGTGAACAGGTCAACACGGGCACTCACTGCTGCCACACTCGCTGTGTCAGCCAGGCATCGCCAGGGCACCCGGCGCGCTGCAGCAGCACATCGGTCTGTCCCTCGGCAGATTGGTGCACATGCTGCAGTGCTGGCCCGGGCGAGTGCCAGTGTCTCAGGCGACCAGCGAGCGCCTGCCATCCGCCAGCTTGCCGCCATTCCTCCAGCCGCCACTGCCACTCCCCCAGTGGAGCTGCCAGGAGCTGCTGCAGCGACTGATGCTGGCCAGCCACAGCTGCAGCAATCAACAGCCGGCCGCTCGACGCCCAGACCTCGACTAGGCCGACCCCCAAGGGCATCTGCCGTCACGACATGTGCCCCTCAGGAGCCTGCCCCCAGCCTTGCAGCAGCCAATGGCCTTACTTTGAGGCGGAGCAGCAGGGCAGGCAGGGGCCACACAAAGATGGCCAAGGCATTGCCCTAGCGGGCCAAATAGTCGAATGTGTGGCCATTTGTGTTTGTTTCTTGAGGCCGAGAATTGGATGTTTGTTTTTTGAAGGCCGATGATGTGATGTTTGTTTTGGACGAAGGCCGAGAATGACGGCCATTTTAGTTGCTCTATTTTGTTAATCCTCCCCAGGTTGTGGGAGCGAGTAATGTGTTTGAGTGTTTTTTGGGGGTTTCCTCTGTTTTTGGTTTTCATGTGGGAAGGGCCCAGAGTTTGTACAATAAAGCATTTTATTTATTCACATTGTCCATGTTTGATCTTTGAAGTGTTTGTTGCCTTAGCCGGCTGAGGGCTCGCGGAGCGGCTGCAATCATGTTCTATCATTGGCACAAGCCATTCCCTGACAGGGGGCCTAGAAGTGACGTTCAATAAGCCGACGACGGGCGGCCCTTGGACGTTGTGCGTCCCTCCTGGGCTGGTACTCTTCGTCCTCGTCATCCTCATGCTCCTCCTGCTCCTCCTCCTGAGGTGGTGGTCCAACGTGAGGTGGCAGTGCCCGAGTCCTGCGGATAGCCAGGTTGTGCAGCATGCAGCAAACGACGACGAATTGGGAGACTCGATCCTGCGAATACTGGAGGGCTACCCCGGAGCGGTCAAGGCAGCGGAACCGTTGCTTGAGCACGCCGATTGTTTGTTCTATGAGGCTCCTCGTCGCTTGATGGCTCTCGTTGTATGCCTCTTCAGCAGGGGTCGTGGGCGCGCGGAGCGGGGTCATGAGCCAGGTACACAAAGGATAGCCTTTGTCCCCGATAAGCCATCCTCTTGGGGGAGGCTGTGCCTGGAACATGTCAGCCACAGTTGTCTGTCGCAGGATAAAGGCATCGTGGCTGCTGCCTGGAAAGCGGGCATTGACAGCTAGGATGCGCTGCCTGTGGTCACACACCAGCTGTACATTGAGGGAATGGTAGCCCTTCCGGTTGCGGTAATCCTCGGCATGCTCAAGAGGTGCCCGCAAAGCCACATGCGTGCAGTCAATGGTGCCCTGCACCATGGGGAAGCCCGCTATTCTTGCAAACCCCACTGCACGCTGCTGCTGCTTGTCCAGGGTCATGGGGAAGGAGATGAATTGATGTCTCCTTCTGAAAAGGGCTTCGGTCACCTGGCGGATGCAGCAATGCACGGCGAACTGGGAGATGTTAGCGATGTCCCCAGTAGCGGATTGGAAGGAGCCGGAGGCATAGAAGTTGAGAGCCACCGTCACCTTCACTGCCACTGACAGAGACGTCCTGCGCATCAGCTGTGGCTGCAGATCTCTCTGAAGCAGCCGGCAGATGTCTGTAACCACCTCCCTTTGGAATCGCAGCCTCCTAACACACATCGCGGCAGACATGGTCAGATAGGAGGTCTGCTGGCGGTATACCCTGCATGGGTAAGGCCTCAGTTGGCGACGCCTGTTGCCCCCTCTGCGTCTAGCCAGGGCTGCCACTCTCTCACGGCGTCTGTAAGCCCTTCTGGCATAAGGCTGAAATTCAGCGTTGCCACCCAATGCAGCCCCCATTATATGCTGGCAAACACTGAGCTCTGAATGAAGGCTAAGATAATTGGTAAGCTCTGGCCTGAGCCAAAAATACCTGTCCAAGTGTTGGTCCAAAGCAGTAAACTCTCCTCCTTGGTCTCTGTCCAAAAAACCGTTGCACAAGAGTGAATGCTGCAAAATGGCTGGCCTTTATACTGCTGGGTAAATGCCCTTTATTAGCGCTCCCCCAGGCCCGGCTGGCCTGTGCACCGTTCCACTTCACAGTCGCTCGGGACGCCCGGCGCACAATGGGCCGGCGCGAGTGAAGTTCCGGTTTGGGGCGCACAAAGGGCGTTGCACTACTAAATGACGTCATGATCTGCGCGCGCTAAGACTTTGCACCGGCGCTAAATGTGTCCTGAAGTTGGGGAGAGGCGCAGATCGCGCTGCGCCTGGGCGATAAGCGCCTAGCGCTCGAGATCTACTCCCCCTAAGGCGCTAACGGCTGGCGCGCCCAACTGAATTTCTAGGCCTATATCACTACACAGTGCTTATATACCGGTGGTCACCACCGGTATTACGTATACAGCAGCCAGAGAAAGTAGTACATCTCTTAAGGTGGAACAGGCTTAAGTTCTCTTAAGGTGGAACAGGTTACATACACCACAATCCTCCCTTTTTAGCTTAACAGTCATATCCCCATTTAACATAACATAATAACATATATACATATATAACTTCAGGTATAAACAGTTCAAAGGTTCAGTCTCTCAGCAGGCCTTCTGATTCGGTTTGGATAACGCCTTTCAGTGGTCTCTGATTCTTGTTGCTGAGGTGACTCTTCTTGTTGGTTTCCTATGTATTGGACATCATCATCAGGTACAGTCCCTGCCGAGGTAGATGCTTCAGGTTCATTAACGTCTTCCACAGTTGTCTCTGTCGCAACCATGGGTTCGACCCTTGCTCTTGATTCTACCAGTTGATCCGCATAACGCCTTAACACATTGTTACCAATATCTACTGTGTACATCAGAGGTCCTTGTCTGGCCCAAATTGTTCCGGACCGCCATTTTTCGTTTCCATAGCCCCTTGCCAACACTGGTTGTCCTACGTCGAAACTTCGAGTGGACTTGTTATTAATATGCCGGAACTGTTTGTTTTCCACTTCCCTCCGCACATTTGGTTTTAACAAGTCGAACCTGGACCGCAACCTCCTGTTATAAAACATCATGGCAGGACTTTGGTTAGTCACTGCATGAGCAGCGTTTCGATATGCCATTAGGAAATTGTCCACCTTGTGTTGTAACGGAATCTGATCATCGTTCATGGCCTTTATTGCCTTTTTGAATGTTTGGACAAATCTCTCGGCCAACCCGTTTGTCGCCGGATGATATGGGGCAGAGGTATAATGTTTCACCCCATTCTTCTTTAAGAATTTTTGGAATTCTTCCGACACGAACTGTGGTCCGTTGTCCGAACATATCTGTTCTGGCAATCCGTTCCTTGCGAATATTGTTCTTAACACCGCAATTGTCTTTTCTGAAGTAGTGGTATTCATCTTGATCACTTCTGGCCATTTGGAATGTGCGTCCACCGCAATTAGGAACATGGAGTCCATGAATGGACCAGCAAAGTCAATATGTACGCATTGCCATGGGGCTGAAGGCCATTCCCATGGGTGTAGCGGTGCGATCGGAGGTGCATTTTGCACTTTTTGGCACCCAGCGCAGCTTTTTGTCAACTCCTCTATCTGTTGGTCAATGCCCGGCCACCATACATAAGCCCTAGTGATACGCTTATCAATTACTTCATAAAAGGTGATGAGTCGAAGAAGAGATGACGAGTCGAAAGAAGAG
The DNA here is from genome assembly GCF_052327205.1 of Somniosus microcephalus. Taxonomy (NCBI): domain Eukaryota; kingdom Metazoa; phylum Chordata; class Chondrichthyes; order Squaliformes; family Somniosidae; genus Somniosus; species Somniosus microcephalus. Next base: position 243,862,854 of record NC_140990.1, on the reverse strand, counting down.
ATGAATAAGGCTTTTATTAGCTAAGAAGAGACCATGCTTCTTCGTGAGTGACTGAACAAGTCTGAACGAAACCCACACAGTGGTGGGTGGAGTCAGCTGAGGCATGCCTCCATACACAGCGCCACCCAGAGGTGGCAATATACAATACAGTGGTTTACCACATTCACCCCTTGTTTAATGTGAAGTCCGGCGGGGTGAAGGGTACTACAAGTTAAGTCTATCAGGAGGCCTTGTCTGACGTCCTGATCGTCGTGGTGGCGGCGGTGGTGTTGCAGCATCCGACGTCGGGTCTGGTGTCTGGGTGGTTGGCGAAGATTCCTGGGGCTTTGGCATGCCGTCTGCAGGGGTTGGGTTGGGAGGGGTGGTGGGGGATAACAGTGGTAAGGGGGATAACGGTGGTAAGGGGGATAACGGTGGTAATTCAGGGGTACCCGAGGGTGCGAGATCTCGTATGGAGACCGTGTCCTTCCGCCCGTCTGGGTATGTCACCCAGGCATACTGGGGGTTGGCGTGTAGGAGGTGCACCCGCTCGACCAGGGGGTCCGTTTTATGCGTCCTCACGTGCCTCCGCAGTAGGACGGGCCCAGGAGAAGTCAACCATGCCGGTAGCGAGGTTCCCGATGTAGACTTCCGGGGGAAAACGAACATTTTCTCATGAGGGGTCGCATTAGTGGCAGTACAAAGCAGTGACCGAATGGAGTGGAGCGCTGCAGGGAGGACCTCCTGCCAGCGGGAGGTCGGAAGGCCCTTAGATTTTAGTGCTAAGAGGACTGCCTTCCAAACCGTCGCGTTCTCCCTTTCCACCTGGCCGTTCCCCCGGGGGTTGTAACTGGTGGTCCTGCTCGTGGCGATACCTCTTGTTAGCAGGTACTGCCGAAGTTCGTCGCTCATGAACGATGAGCCCCTGTCGCTATGTATATAGCTGGGGAACCCGAACAGAGCGAAGATGTCATTCAGACACTTGATGACCGTGGTACTGGTCATGTCTGGGCAAGGGATGGCAAAGGGGAAACGGGAGTACTCATCAACTATGTTGAGGAAGTACACATTGCGGTCAGCGGAGGGGAGGGGCCCTTTAAAATCGACGCTCAGGCGTTCGAAGGGGCGGGTGGCCTTGATCAGGCTTGCTCTGTCCGGCCTATAGAAGTGCGGTTTGCACTCGGCGCAGATTTGGCAGCTCTTGGTCATGGTCCTGACCTCCTCGATGGAGTAGGGCAGGTTACGGGATTTGATAAAATGGAAAAACCTGGTGACCCCCGGGTGGCAGAGGTCATTGTGGAGGGACTGCAGCCTATCACTCTGCGCGTTGGCGCATGTACTACGTGATAGGGCATCTGGGGGCTCATTGAGTTTCCCTGGCCGATACAAGATATCATAATTGTAGGTGGAGAGTTCGATTCTCCACCTCAAGATCTTGTCGTTCTTGATTTTACCCCTCTGCTTATTATTAAACATAAAAGCTACTGAACGCTGGTCAGTGAGCAGGGTAAATCGTTTCCCGGCCAGGTAATGCCTCCAGTGACGCACCGCTTCTACAATAGCCTGGGCCTCCTTTTCGACGGAGGAGTGTCTCGTCTCGGGGCCCTGGAGGGTCCTTGAGAAAAAGGCCACGGGTCTGCCCGCCTGGTTAAGGGTCGCGGCTAGGGCGAAGTCGGAGGCATCGCTCTCCACTTGGAAGGGGATGGACTCATCCACCGCGTGCATTGCGGCCTTCGCGATATCGTTCTTGATAAGAGTGAAGGCTGCACACGCCTCTGGTGTCAGGGGGAAGGAGGTGGCTTTGATGAGGGGCCTGGCTTTGTCTGCATAGAGGGGCACCCACTAGGCGTAATAGGAGAAAAACCCCAGGCATCTCTTCAGTGCTTTTTGGCAGTGGGGAAGGGGTAGCTCCATTAGGGGGCGCATTCTGTCGGGGTCGGGCCCGATGACTCCGTTCTCCACCACGCAGCCGAGGATGGCCAGGCGCTTGGTGTGAAACATACATTTTTCCTTATTGTACGTTAGGTTCAGCCGTTGGGCCGTACGGAGGAAATTTGCTAGATTAACGTCGTGGTCCTGCTGGTCGTGGCCGCAGATGGTGACGTTATCCAAATAGGGGAAAGTTGCCCGCAGCGCGTTCTGGTCAACCATTCGGTCCATCTCCCTTTGGAAGACCGAAACCCCGTTGGTGACGCCGAAGGGGACCCTAAGGAAGTGGTAGAGGCGGCCGTTTGCCTCGAAGGCAGTATACTGGCGGTCCTCATGGCGGATGGGCAGCTGGTGGTACGCTGACTTAAGGTCGATGGTGGAGAATACTTTGTATTGCGCAATCTGATTGACCATATCAGATATGCGAGGGAGGGGGTACGCGTCCAGCTGGGTGTACCGGTTTATGGTTTGGCTGTAGTCGATTACCATGCGGCGTTTTGCAGTGGTTTTAACGACTACAACCTGGGCTCGCCAGGGGCTAGTGCTACCTTCGATAATGCCCTCCTTCAATAGCCGCTCCACCTCAGAGCTGATAAAAGCTCTGTCCCCGGCACTGTACCGCCTGCTTTTGGTAGCGATGGGTTTACAGTCGCGGGTGAGGTTAGCGAACGGGGAGGGGGGGGGACTTTTAATGTGGAAAGGCTGCAGACTGTGAGTGGGGGGAGGGGTCCACCGTATGCTAGTGTGACACTCTTAAGGTGGCACTGAAAATCCAACCCTAGCAGGACGGCAGCGCAAAGACGGGGCAGGACTAGCAGTTTAAATTTTTTATATTCAGTGCCCCCTACTGACAGGGTCACCACACAGTAGCCGCTGATGTCCATTGACTGGGACTTGGACGCCATAGAAATGCGATGGTGCGTTGGCAGAATCGTGAGGGAGTGGCTACGTACCGTGTCGGGGTGGACGAAACTCTCTGTGCTCCCGCTGTCGATCAGGCAACTGGTGGCGCGGCCGTTTACCGCGATATCCATCATGGAGCTGGATAGATGGTGAGGGAGGGCTTGATCCAGCGTCACGGAGGCCAGTATGTGGCTTAGTGAGTCACTATAGTCATCCGCCGAGACGGTGGTCGGTTCCGGTGACGAAATGGCGGTTGAGTGCGTTGGATACGATGGCGGCGGATGCCATGCGGCCGGGGGTACACAAAATGGCGGATAAGATGGCTGCTCCCACGGCCCGCACGCTGCGCTGCTGGCTGGCTTCCCCTTGCAGGCGTTAGCGTAATGGCCTTTCTTCCCGCAGCCCGAGCAGGTAGCTGTCTTAGCTGGGCAGTGCGCTCTGGGATGTTTTAACTGGCCACAGAAATAGCATTTTTGGGCCTGGTTACTGGGCATCGAAGCAGTTCTTACCGGAGGCTGCTGTCTCGGTTGGGTCGCTGCAGCGGTTGGTGCCGGGGGCGGCGGTCCCGTGTCCCACGGTTTCGATTGCCATGTCTCGGCGCTGTTACGGGGGTATGCCTCGAGGTTTCGGTGGGCCTCCTCTAACGAGAGCGCAAGGGCAATGGCCGTCTTCAGGTCGGGTTCCTTGCTTTCTAGCAGTCTCTGCCGGGTGTGGTCTGACTGGAGGCCCCTGACGAAGGCATCACAGGCGAGTCCCTGCGCGTGCTCCACAGCCGTTACCGCTTTACAATCGCAGTCTCTGCAGAGTGCCAGTAGCGCCCGTGCAAATGCCCCTACCGATTCTCCCGGTTGCTGCCTGCGGGATCCCAAGAGGTGTCGGGCGTAAATTGTGTTCACTGGGCGCGTATATTGCCCTTTTAGTAGCTCGAGGGCCGCCACGTACGTATTAGAGTCCCGGATTAGCATATATACTTGATGGCTCACCTGGGCGGTCAAAATTTTCAGTTTGTGATCCTCCTCTGTAACCTGTGAGATTGCGAGGAAGGATTCAAAGCAGCTCAGCCAGTGTTCAAACTTGGCTGATGCACGCAACTCTTGAGGGTCGAGGTCCAGGCGTGGTGGTCTGAGGGCTCTCAGCAATGTCTGCTGTATCCGTTGCTGTTGTTGCTCCTCAGGTGTCGCCATTTAACTTTTAGCTAATAAAATTGATACGCTTATCAATTACTTCATAAAAGGTGATGAGTCGAAGAAGAGATGACGAGTCAAAAGAAGAGATGAATAAGGCTTTTATTAGCTAAGAAGAGACCATGCTTCTTCGTGAGTGACTGAACAAGTCTGAACGAAACCCACACAGTGGTGGGTGGAGTCAGCTGAGGCATGCCTCCATACACAGCGCCACCCAGAGGTGGCAATATACAATACAGTGGTTTACCACACCTAGCAAGACTTTTCATCTTAACTCCCCCCAGATGACCTTCATGCAGTTCCTTTAGAACTCTTTCCCGTAACTTGGGAGGAATAATCACTCTTGTCCCGTACATCAAAGTACCATGGCAGACGGACAGCTGGTCTCGCCTTGCCGAGAATGCCGGTAACAGAGGATCACCATGTGTTGGCCATCCCTTCACTGTCACCTCGTAAACTTGGGACAGTGTCGGGTCGTTCCTGGTTTCTCTTTCAATACTTGCATTGGTGACTGGTAAACACTCGATGATGGTCGAATGAAATAACTCAACAGGGTCAACTTTCGTCGTCTCTTCTGCTTCAGGTAGTGGCAGGCGCGACAGCCCATCAGCATTGCCATGCTGCTTTGTACCTTTGAATTCTATTTGATATTGATGTGCCCCTAGGAAAAGGGACCATCTCTGGAGTCGCTGTGCTGTCATCACCGAAACACCCTTCTTAGGGTTAAAAATGGATACCAACGGCTGATGGTCTGTCAGAAGTGTGAATTTTTGGCCCTGCAGGTAATGATTAAACTTCTTCACTCCCCATACAAGGCTGAGAGCCTCCCTATCGATCTGCGCATAGTTGCGCTCAGCGGAGGTCAATGATCTGGATGCAAACGCGACTGGCCTTTCCGTGCCATTTGGCAACTTGTGTGAGAGTACTGCCCCAATACCATATGGAGAAGCATCACAAGCCAACCGAATAGGCAGTGTCGGGTTGAAGTGAGCCAACACTTCCTCTGAGGTGATCAATTCTTTGCTTTTGCGAAATGCCTTCTTACAGTTTTCGCTCCATTCCCATGGTACCCCCTTCTGTAAAAGAGCGTTCAGCGGGTGCAGTACCGTGGATTGATTCGGTAGAAACTTATGGTAATAGTTAATCAATCCCAGAAACGACCTCAACTGAGAGACATTATCCGGAGCGGGAGCCTTTACAACTGCCTCTATCTTGTCAGGAGACTTATGAAGCCCCTCCCGGTCAATGACATGACCACAGTACGAGATCCGCTTCTGAAAGAACTCACATTTCTGCCGATTAACTCTAAGTCCATACTCTTTCAGTCTGTTGAGCACCAGTTCCAAGTTTGCGAGGTGTTCTTCATCACCATCACCTGTAATCAGAATATCGTCCAGGTAACATTGTATGCCTGGAATTCCCTGTAATACCTGCTCCATGGCCCTCTGCCAAATTGCCGGAGCCGATGCCACTCCAAAAACCAGCCTATTATACCGGTACAAACCTCTATGCGTGTTGATCGTGAGGTACTGGCGTGACTCTTCTTCAACCTCCATCTGCAAGTACGCCTGCGCCAGGTCTATCTTGGTGAAGTGTTTCCCGCCAGACAACGAAGCAAAAATATCCTCAATCCGCGGAAGCGGATACTGCACCGTGTGAAGCACCGGATTAACGGTGATCTTGAAATCTCCACAGATGCGAACCTTCCCTGGTTCTCCTGGCTTGTTGCTCGAAGGACGTTTCATATCGGGAACAATGGGCGTAGCCCACTCACTCCAATCTACCTTAGACAGTACACCTGAACGTTCTAGCGCTTCCAGTTCCGCTTCTACAGTAGGTCGTATTGCATAGGGTACCGGTCTGGCTTTGAAAAATTTTGGTTGTGCATGTTCATCAATCTTGATGTTTGCCGTAATTCCTTTCAGTGTTCCCAGTCCTTGCTGGAACACCTCTTTAGCATCATCCAATATTTTGGACAATCGTTTAGGTTTGACATCTGTTTCCCCGGAATCTACCGTTAGTGCTTTTAAAGAGTGCCAGTCCATATTCATTTTCCTAATCCACTCCCATCCCAGTAGTGGTGGACCTCCTTCAGGTAGCACATATAAGTCCATTACTTGGCTTTCTTCGCCCTTGTGGACCACTTTTACCTCTATCTTTCCGATGGGGTACACTCTTTGCCCCGTGTATGTTTTCAATATAATCTCCGTATCCCGTAGGGTAATATGTTGGAATAATCTTTTGTAATCTTTCTTACTCATGACCGTCAATGCCGATCCAGTGTCCAATTCCATCTTTACTTGGACTCCTGCTATCTGAAGAGTGACCCAAATTGTCTGGAGATCTGCATCCTTACCAACGTTGTGTACTCTTAAGCTACCCAGTTCATTACTGCTAGCGTCTGAATCTGACTTCTGTTCGTTCGAACTGGTCTTTGTCACCTTGTGCACCTTTATGTATTTTCCTTGCGGTGACTTTTTGTTGCTGGTCTTCTTTCCTGACCGGCATACTTTAGCTATGTGGCCAAGCCTGCCACACGTTCTGCATTCTTGGTTTTTAAACCAACACTGGTTCTGATCGTGTGTTGTCTTTCCACAACGATAACATTTTACAGTACTCAAACCCAATTTATTTGTACTGAGTTCCGGTGACCGTAGCTGCATTACTGCCGTGCCTCTCGCTGCGGCTTTGTGTGCTGCTGCCATAGTGACCGCTTTCTCAAGCGTCAGCTCATTCTCCTCGAGCAGTCGCTTTTGTGTATCTTCCTTTAATAATCCACACACAAAGTTATCTCTTAGCGCGTCTGTTATTCCCGTTCCAAACTGACAGTACTTTGCTAGCTTACGCAATTCCATTAAATATTCAGCATTGCTTTCATCCTTCAGCTGCCTTCTGCTGTAAAATTTAAATCGTTCCGCTAGCATCAGCGGCGTGGGGTTTAGATGATTTTTCAGGACAGTAACAATCTCCTCGAACGTCTTATCCGCCGGTTCATCTGGTGATAAAAGGTGTTTCAATTGCTCGTATGTCTTCGCACCCATTAAGTTTAATAAAGTTAGTGCTTTCTCTGCATCTGGGATTTTATTTGCTTTACAATAATTTTGTATGCGTTCTACATACATGGCCCAATCTTCGATGTCGCTATCAAAGGTATTAATGTTCCCATGTTTAGGCATCGTTGCAATTTATTTTATCCCAAGATGGCGGCTTCCCACTCTTGTCTTCGTCCTCCGCCTACAAAATGGCGGTTTTCCCACGCTTGGCGGTCTTCACCCACTGGCTGCAATGGCGTTTGGCGTGCCGCTGCTGCTCCCCTTTCCCAGCGGTTAGTAACTCCCCTGACGCTGTCTCCGCTTCACCGCGGCTCCCTCGGGCATTCGCGCTTCCCCGATGTCGCGCCTCGCAGCCCTTCTTGCAGCCCGGTTATTAGCACCGGCTGCGTTCGCCTTCACCGCGGCTCTCGCGCCTTCAGTCGCCCCAGACGCTGCGCCTTTTTGGCCCGAAAGCGGCCCGGCCCTTATCACCAGCCGCGATCGATGTCCCCGCGCTGCGCCTTTCGGCCCGAATGCGGCCCGGCCCTTATCTCCGGTCGCGATCGATCTCACCGCCCTTATTCCTCCGTCTTCCTCCCCCCGTCTGTACAGCCAACGCGGCCGACTTTCTGCTCGCGTCGCTGACCGGCTTACCCACCACCGAGGTAGAAAGAAGATAGCTGACTGCCGCTGATGGAGGCTTCGAGTTCAGGATGTCTTCTGCACTCCGGGTTCTCGATGCCTGCCGCGCGACGTGTCTTCCAGCAGGGTGATGAGGGTGGATGCCTCTCTTCAACGCCCGTTCTGTGGACGAAGCCGCCGTGGATATAAACTGCCGCAGGGTAAGAATCGGACTCGTCGCCACTGTTAAGTCTGTGTGCTCCAGTTGTATTAAGATTAATTACTGACACAGACTACAAGAATAAAGTTCAACAGGTCTTTACTAGTTGGAGGTCAGGACTATACTAAATACAATATCACTACACAGTACTTATATACCGGTGGTCACCACCGGTATTACGTATACAGCAGCCAGAGAAAGTAGTACATATCTTAAGGTGGAACAGGCTTAAGTTCTCTTAAGGTGGAACAGGTTACATACACCACAGGGCTCTGTCTGGTTTTGTTTTCCCTGAAACTGACTTCCAGAACCTACTGTGGGCTGAATCCACAAAAGCTGTCTGGGGACTGCAGGAACCATTTTAAAGTGTCCCAAAAGCTGGTCATGGGGTCTGGTGGCCATTTTGTGTGTCCCTTTTTCTGGGCTTCTTTTAAAACAGTCTTTAAAAGTTAAGGCCTTTTCTGCCAATAGACCCTCATAGGACAATGTTCAATTTTGTGACTCTTACAGTGGAGGGCTTACCGTTGGTCCTAATGGGGATCCGAGCCAGCCAGTCAAAAAGCACGGGGTATTCCCCACACGAGCTGATGACTGGCAGGGTTATGCGGACCCCCACCCATGTGCTAGCCCCGGTGCTCACGGAAGGCCAGCTCAGAGAGGTGAACCGGGACAGTTTTGTCAGGAATCTGTTTGAACACCTTAAACAGATTCACTGGCAGGCTGCTAGCAACATGGGAAAACAGTGTGATGAAATATTCCATTCATCACTGCCTGTGACTGTGGTTGGTTTCAGTTTCATTTCCCTTACCTCTGTTCCGTTTCCTCACCATTGTATTGTACTATGTGTAGGGCTCCGCCCATACCTGGCCCATTGTATTGTACTATGTGTAGGGCTCCGCCCATACCTGGCCCCTATGTAAGCTGGCCCAGCCTGCAGCACATCCAGTACGGCAGAGCTCTGGATGGAAGATACCTCTCTCCTGTGTGTTACCTTCTAAGTCAATAAAAGCCTTGTTTTGTTTCGCTAACATCGAGTCTCGGATTTATTGAGGCACATCAAACAGCATTGGAGCAACCGATTGCTGCTAGAACCCAACAGGCACCACGAGTGGGAGATAGGGGATCAGGTCATGGTAAGGAACTTTGCCTGGTTGGGAAGTTTCGAACTATTGTATATGGGGCCGTACAGCATTGTGGAGAAGGCAAGCCCCATGGTCTATGCCATCAAGATGCCCCACCGCACAAAGTGGTTCCACATTAATCAATGCAAGCTGTTTAATCCCGAGAGTGGAGAACGGTCAGCAAGGGCAAACCGTGTTAAAGCTAGAGAGCAGCAGCCTGCAGCTGTGACAGACTCACAGACCGCAAAGGTGGGGGCAGTGACGTGTGTGACTGGAGAGGCCCTCCCACCAATTAAGTGGGATTCAGATACACCCCCAGTAGCCGGAGCCTTAAGAAGGTCTCCTCGCACACCACAGCCTAGACTACCGTGGTCACCCGAGCATCATTTTAAACGGTCCAGCCCCAGGAGAATCCTTAACAGAAAGGGAAAAACCAAGGTCAGGGACAGGTCTAGGGATACGGATCCCCAACCTGCCACCTCCAAAGGTGAGGGACTCACAGGAGAGGTAGCGTTGGGCAGAGAGAGAGGGAAGGGTCCCCAGCCTGCGAGGAACCCACAGGACAGGATAGGGACTCGGCAGCCACGCAGAAAGGGGTAGTGTGCTGCAGCACAGGAGGGCACACTCCCCCGATTAACTGGGATTCAGGAAAGCTCCCAGTTCTTTTAAGGAGGACTCTCCGGGTCTGGTGGCACAGATCACCTTACGCCCAGGCGTACAAGCTGCCCAGATTCCACAAAAGGCAGAGGCCTAACAGGGATTAGCCTGGCCGTCCGGAGACGGGCGGCGGATGTATATAGCTTTTAGTTTAAGAGTGTTTTTACAGTTTGGTAGTTTTGGAATTCTTAGTAGTCTAATTTTAGTTTAGGATAAGTTTAAGTTTTGGAAATTTTGATAACTGTGTCAGGCCAGAGAGCCTTCTCGGGACATGGCTATTTTTTTTGTGTGCCCCTACAGAAAGGAAATCGGGATGAGAAAGGTTCTGCTCCTGCTCGCACTGGTAGGGGTGAGCATCGGTGACCGAGGAGACGTGGAGAACTCCCACATCTATGGGTGCTCGGGAGAGAGAGCACCAATCGTTACCACAGGGGGTGGCGAACGGGGTGTGGAGGAGCTCACCATCTACTTCCACGAGGGAAGGTGACCAGGGTGGCTGGGGTCTAACTCGACTCAGTACTCCAGCCAGACTGGGTTCACGTACGGGGAGGCCTTCATCCCATGCCTCAGGGTACAGGTCGATGCTACAAGGGTCAGTGTCACCGAGGGGAAACGTGTGTGTTTGACATGTAAGGGACGGATTCCTTTGGATAGGTGGTGGTGGCTCAGAAAGCTGAGCAAGGATATAGGAAACCCCGCAGTCAATTGGGAACGATTGGGGAACAATACCCATCGGACGATTACAGGGACCCGAGGGGGACTGAGTGTGTGCTGGGACAAGTGGTGGGAGCCGGATCAGGGGATTTATGTTTGTATGTGGGGGTCAGAGAAAGTCTGCCTCACAGGCATACCCATCATCTTCCACCGGCAATGGCAAGATGCCGGGGAGGGGATGGAGTGGGATTCCAGCCTGCATGCGTGCGCGATCCCACACTCCCCGATTCCAGTCAACGCCACCAAACTCGTAACCCGCCCCCGGAAGCCCCTGCCTATGACCATGACATCACAGACTGTAGTGCAGAGGTGTCCTACCACCACCAAGCGACCAGGGAATGGTTTAGTCCTAGTGTCAACCGACAAGTTACTGTACCAGGGGGTACACTATGCAGTGGCCTCGTTGATTCTGAACCTGACCGAGGTGCACTTAACTGAGTGGTGTCCTCAGGAGACAGAACAGTTGTACCAAGCCCTGCTGAAGGAAATGTTTAGAAAATGTTATGAATTCGACTTTGCCAGTGTAGACAAAGCAAAACAGTACAGTTTACATCCTGAGCATAATATGGGCATGGGGAGACAAAGAAGGGGGACCTGGAATGATATTTTCACTGCTTATAGTACAGGATCCTCAGTAATAAACAGCCTAGACGATAGAGAGTTACAAACTCAGATAAATGGTTTAAAGACCCAGTTAAGAAAACTCCTAACAGAGGAGAACACAGTGGTAGGCTCAGAGCTACATGAGGACCAAGCTATGACGGTCCATTTAAAAGAGATAATAGCTGAGCTAGGGAGACATGCCAAAACAGTAAATGCACTCATACGGGGGGGCAGGAATGCTTCGAATCAAGCTGCACAGAATGAGGCGTGCGTGCTATACGGGGCATGGTTGCTGGGCGAGGGCCACAGCAACCTGGAGGATTTAAAACAAGGTTTAGTCCCCTCCTGGATTAGCACCAAGTACCTCGCAGCCCTCCACCCATTTAGTAATTCTCTGAGCCCGTGTCAGCTCCACCTAGCTTCTGAAGCCTACCCTGTCCCAGTGGATTGTGGACATTCCAATCACACTATCATGGGGATAGTAGTGAGGATGCCGGTCGTGGGTGGGACAGCCCGACCTGCACCGGTATACAGGGTGGAGAACATTGGGATCATTCAAGGGGTGCACACGTCCATTTCGCAGAGGTCCCACCTTATGTCATAAAGTGGGAGCACGCTATGACAGGTATAGACCTCTCCGGGTGCCGGAGTCAGGGAGCACACATAATACTGTGTCCCCAGCACTTGAATGCCTATTCGAGACCACAGTGCGGGTTTAAAGCTGCTGGCACACAACCTGTGAACTGTACCATGGAGGTAATGGCACAAGACCATGTTTCCCCACAGGTAGCATTCATAGGGGGTGGGACATATTGTGTCACCACAAGTGCGCCCCACTACCGGCATGGACAGCACATCTGGTGTCCGGTGAGTGACAGCAGTTTCTGTTTTAAACCCGAGGCAGAAGTTCAAGTGGCCCAGGAACAGATTGTACCCATCCCTGAACCCTCAACTGGCAATCAGTAACTAGTGGTGTTCCACAGGGGTCAGTGCTGGGTCCCCAACTCTTTACAATCTATATTAACGATTTGGAGGGGGGGACCGAGTGTAACATATCAAAGTTTGCAGATGATACTAAGATGGGAGGGAAAGTAGTGAGTGAGGAGGACATAAAAAAACCTGCAAGGGGACATAGACAGGCTAAGTAAGTGGGCAGAGATTTGGCAGATGGAATACAATACTGGAAAGTGTGAGGTTATGCACTTTGGCAGGAAAAATCGTAGAGCAAGTTATTATCTTAATGGCAAGAAACTGAAAGTACTGAAGTACAAAGGGATCTGGGGGTCCTGGTGCACGAAACTCAAAAGGTTAGTATGCAGGTGCAGCAAGTGATTAAGAAGGCCAATGGAATGTTGGCTTTCATTGCTAGGGGGATAGAATATAAAAATAGGGAGGTATTGCTTCAGTTGTACAAGGTATTGGTGAGACCGCACCTGGAATACTGTATACAGTTTTGGTGACCATACTTAAGAAAAGACATACTTGCTCTCGAGTCAGTGCAAAGAAGGTTCACTCGGTTAATCCCGGGAATGAGGGGATGGACATATGAGGAGAGGTTGAGTAGATTGGGACTCTACTCATTGGAGTTCAGAAGAATGAGAGGCGATCTTATTGAAACATATTGTGGTAAACCACTTTTGTCGTTCACTATCGTTACACTATAGTTATCACTGTTATATCATTACTCTATGGTTATCACTGTTCACACTGTTGTATCACTATACGAGGTCGCCTCTTGTCACGCTGTTATACCTGGGCTGACCACTGCTGACTCCGCCCATGGCTCCACCTACCTGCCCAGGTATAAAGGTGGTCGACTGGCTGGTATTCCTCCTTGTTGGATCCGATCACCCACGAGGGTGGGCTCTGTTATTTAGCCAATAAAAACCTATAGTTACTTTCTTAACTCGTCGCTTTTCATTGGATGAATTGATAGGTATATCAATTTTATTGGCTAAATTTTAAAATGTCGACACTTGAGCAGTCAAACGACCAGTCAAACGACCAGCCAAGCGACCAGCCAGACGCCCAGCTACAACAGCCACAGCAGCCAGCCTGGCTGCGAGCCCTCCGACCACCGTACCTGGATCTAAACCCACAGGCAACAAACTCAGCCCTCGACTTCGAACACTGGCTGAGCTGTTTCGAATCCTACCTGGGAGAATCCGGCGTGCCTCAGAAATCCATGCTAAGAGTTCTGACCGCCCAAGTGAGCCCTAAAGTATTTGCACTCATCCGGGACCTTAAAACATACGAAGCCGCCATCAACCTGCTGAAACAACAGTATCGGAGCCCGGTAAACTCCATGTATGCCAGACACCTCCTAAGATCCCGCCCGCAACAGCCAGGAGAGTCGGTAGATGAATTTTTACGGGCGCTACAAGCACTCGGCAGGGACTGTGATTTTAAAGCGGTATCAGCGGCAGAAAATACTGAAGATAATGTCCGCGATGCCTTCGTGAAAGGCCTGCGGTCCGACTACGCACGGCAAAGACTTCTTGAAGCAAAGGACCTTGACCTGAACACAGCTGCAGCCCTCGCTCGCTCCCTAGAAGTGGCCCATCGGGACCTCGAGGCGTACTCCAGGTACAGTAATTTGCGACCCTGGGACTCGGGACCGACCCCGACCGCGATACCCCTCGCAGCGCCGCCCCTGGGACCTACCTCTGCGTCGGCATCCCGGACCCGATCGGGACCGCCACCCCCGGTACCGGCTGCGACTTCGGACCCCCGCGATCGGGCCGCCGGCTGCTTCTTCTGCGGCCAGGCGAAACATCCTAGGGCGCGCTGCCCAGCGAGAAACGCGACGTGCTCAAGCTGCCTGAAGAAAGGCCACTTTGCTAAGGCCTGCAGAGGCCAACAGAGATCAACAGAGGCCAGCAGTGCCTCATGCAAGTTGTGGGGGCGGCCACCTTCCATCAAGGCCACAGATGCCAGCATCCCCACGTGTGAGTCATGGGGGCGGCCATCTTTGATCCAGGCAACCGACACCAGCAGTGCCTCATGTGAGTTGTGGGGGCAGCCATCTTCTCCGCCATTTTGTCCAACCTCGTGGGCGCCGCCATTTTTCCCTCCACGCTTGACCGCCACCTCGCCTCCGGACTCGACCACCGCCTCACCTGCAGACTACGGCAGCTCGCTGAGCCACACACTAGCCTCCGTCACACTGGACCAAGCCCGCCCGCACCACCTGTCCAAGTCCATGATGGACATCAAAGTAAACGGCCGCGCCACGACCTGCCTGTTCGACAGCGGAAGCACGGAGAGTTTCATCCACCCAGACACGGTGAGCCACTACTCCCTCACTGTCCGGCCAACACGCAACCGGATCTCGATGGCATCGAGGTCCCACGCCACAGACATCAGCGGCTATTGTGTCGTGACCCTGTCGGTTAAGGGCACGGAGTATAAAAATTTTAAACTCCTCGTCCTCCCCCAGCTCTGCGCTGCCGTCCTACTAGGGCTGGACTTCCAATCCCACCTCCAAAGCGTCACTCTAGCATACGGCGGACCCCTCCCCCCACTCACAGTCGACAACCAGCAGCCTTTAAACCGCCCACCGCGTAACACCTGTGGCCTATCCACCCTCAAGGTCCCGCCACCTTCCCTGTTCGCTAACCTCACCCCCGACTGCAAACCCATCGCTACCAAGAGCAGGCGGTACAGCGCCGGGGACAGAGCCTTCATTAGCTCTGAGGTGCAGCGTCTCCTGAAGGAGGGCATCATCGAGGGGAGCAGCAGCCCCTGGCATGCCCAGGTCGTGGTCGTTAAGACCGGCAATAAAAACCGCCTGGTCATCGACTACAGCCAGACCATAAACCGGTACACCCAGCTGGACGCATACCCCCTTCCCCGCATATCTGATATGGTCAATCAGATTGCACAATACCGAGTATTCTCTACCATCGGCCTTAAGTCGGCCTACCACCAACTCCCTATCCGCCCTGAGGACCGCCAGTATACCGCCTTCGAGGCGAATGGCTGCCTCTACCACTTCCTTAGGGTTCCCTTCGGCGTCACCAACGGGGTTTCGGTCTTCCAAAGGGAGATGGACCGGATGGTTGACCAGAACGGGCTGCACGCCACGTTCCCCTATCTAGATAACGTCACCATCTGCGGCCGCGACCGGCAGGACCATGATGTTAATCTGGAGAAATTCCTCCGTACGGCCCAACGGCTGAACCTCACCTACAATAAGGAGAAATGTGTGTTTAACACCTCACGCCTTGCCATCCTCGGCTGCGTAGTAGAGGACGGACTCATCGGCCCCGACCCCGAAAGAATGCGCCCCCTCATGGAGTTACCCCTCCCCCACTGCCCAAAGGCGCTGAAGAGAACCCTGGGGCTCTTCGTCTACTATGCCCAATGGGTGCCCAATTATGCGGACAAAGCCAGACCCCTCATGAAGTCCACATCCTTCCCCCTTACGGAGGAAGCGTGCGCTGCCTTCTCCCTCATTAAGGGAGACATTGCTAAGGCCACAATGCACGCGGTGGATGAGTCCATCCCCTTCCAAGTGGAGAGCGATGCATCCGACTTCGCCCTAGCCGCTACCCTTAACCAGGAGGGGAGACCGGTGGCCTTCTTCTCAAGGACCCTACAGGGCCCTGAGATCCGACACTCGTTGGTCGAGAAGGAGGCCCAGGCGATTGTGGAGGCTGTACGACGCTGGAGGCACTACCTGGCAGGCAAACGATTTACCCTCCTCACTGACCAGCGTTCGGTCGCTTTTATGTTTAATAACAAGCTGAGGGGTAAAATCAAGAACGACAAGATCTTGAGGTGGAGAATCGAACTCTCCACCTATGATTATGATATCTTGTACCGGCCAGGTAAGCTGAACGAACCCCCTGATGCTCTATCACGAATTACATGTGCCAACGCGCAAATTGATAGACTTCAGACCCTCCACAACGACCTCTGCCACCCCGGAGTCACCAGACTTTACCACTTCATTAAGGCCCGCAACCTGCCCTACTCCATCGAGGAGGTCAGGACCATGACCAGGAACTGCCAGACCTGTGCCGAGTGCAAACCGCATTTCTTTAGGCCGGACAGAGCAAGCCTGATCAAGGCCACCCGCCCCTTCGAGCGCTTGAGCATCGATTTTAAGGGGCCCCTCCCGTCCTCTGACCGTAATGTGTACTTCCTCAACATTGTTGATGAATACTCCCGTTTCCCCTTCGCCTTCCCCTGCCCAGACATGACCAGTACCACGGTCATTAAATGCCTGAACGACCTCTTCGCCTTGTTCGGGTTCCCAAACTATATACATAGTGACCGGGGCTCCTCCTTCATGAGCGAGGAACTCCGCCAGTTCCTACTAGCAAGAGGTATTGCTGCAAGCAGGACCACCAGCTACAACCCTCGAGGGAACGGCCAGGTGGAAAGAGAGAACGCGACTGTATGGAAGGCCATCCTCTTAGCCTTAAAGTCTAAGGGCCTCCCAACCTCCCGCTGGCAGGAAGTCCTCCCGGCAGCGCTGCATTCCATCCGGTCACTACTTTGCACTGCCATTAACGCCACCCCCCATGAACGAATGTTTGTTTTCCCCAGGAAGTCGACTACGGGAACCACACTACCAACCTGGCTGACCTCTCCGGGGCCCATCCTGCTGCGAAAGCACGTGAGGGCCCATAAAACGGACCCCCTGGTCGAGAGGGTGAACCTCCTGCACGCCAACCCTCAGTACGCCTATGTGGCATACCCAGACGGGCGGGAGGACACAGTCTCCTTGCGAGACCTCGCGCCCTCGGGCATTCCGGAGACACCACCTTCACCCCCCCCACCCCGATTCCAGCTCAGGCAGACGGCATGCCGGAACCCCACGAGCCCTCGCCGACCACGCAGACACCAGCATCACCACCGGAGAATGCAACACCGCCGCTGCGACAATCGGAAAGGCTTACGAGGCCTCCGGACAGACTGACATACCAGAACTGGTAGTACACATCACCCCGCCGGACTCAAATCTAAACAAGGGGTGAATGTGGTAAACCACTTTTGTCGTTCACTATCGTTACACTATAGTTATCACTGTTATATCGTTACTCTATGGTTATCACTGTTCACACTGTTGTATCACTATACGAGGTCGCCTCTTGTCACGCTGTTATACCTGGGCTGACCACTGCTGACTCCGCCCATGGCTCCACCTACCTGCCCAGGTATAAAGGTGGTCGACTGGCTGGTATTCCTCCTTGTTGGATCCGATCACCCACGAGGGTGGGCTCTGTTATTTAGCCAATAAAAACCTATAGTTACTTTCTTAACTCGTCGCTTTTCATTGGATGAATTGATAGGTATATCACATATAAGATTGTGAAGGGGTTGGATCGGGTGGATGCGGGGAGGATGTTCCCGATGATGGGTGAAACTAGAACTAGGGGGCATAGTCTTAGAATAAGGGACTGCTCTTTCAAAACTGAGATGAGGAGGAACTACTTCACTCAGAGGGTGGTAGGTCCATGGAATATGCTGCCCCAAAAAGCTGTAGAAGCTACATCATTACATAAATTTAAAACAGAAATAGACAGTTTCCTAGAAGTAAAGGGAATAAAGGGTTATGGGGAACGGGCAGGAATTTGGACATGAGTCTAGGTTCGGATCGGTCATGGCCCTGTGGGTAGCGGAGCGGGCCCAGGGGCCATGTAGCCTGATCCTGCTCCTATTTCGTGTGTCTAATTCCGTTAGATTCAGGAGATGGTTCAGTGATAGTAGATTGGCGGTTAGGATCAGATCAGCCATGATCTTATTGAATGGCGGAGCAGGCTCGAGGGGCCGATTGGCCTACTCCTGCTCCTATTTCTTATGTTCTTATGTAACTGTTTACCTCACTGTCAGGGAAAACATTACCAAATTATGTAACACATTTCGGCTATGAAATTCCCCCTCTACCAGAACATCTTACTGCCCTATTAAAAGCAGTGGTCATCTCACAGAAACATTTCTATACATTAGAGCAGAAGACAGTTGAGATAGGGGCCAAAATCTTGGAAATTGTAGTTCCACCCTGGTGGGACATTTTTGAAAATATAGAGATCCCTTCTTGGATTCGACTGGCTTCACATCTTCTAGTAGTTTTCCAGATGCTCCGCTCTCAACATGAGGGAGCATGGGACAAAAATAAAGTCTATGACCAGGTATAAAACAAACCTTGACCGTTATTAAAAATAAAGTTTGATGAGTGTGTGTGTCATTATTTTTCCTATGTGTATGCAATTTTGCCAAGTGGTGCAGGGGTGTTGGACCCCCTCCGTGCTTGGATGTGAATGTAATTGAATTTTTTGTACGTTGTATAGCTGTGTAAACACTACACCTAAAGGGAATGGGAGAGTGTTTTGTTTTTGGGTTTTAGTTTAGATAATACAGGGGAAGGTTGGCTCCTGGGGATCAGAAAATTTTGCTCACAACTGCATGATACTATACTGTTTAAAGTATCACAGGGGGGTGTGTAAGGCTCGCAAAATTATACAGATTCCCCCAAAGTAAGAAAGAAGAGAGATTGGACTGTTTGAAATAATATTGGGCCAAAGGGGACCTAAAATCAAAACCCCAGGAAGATTTGGCTAGTTTAAAAGGCATGTTCAGGCCTGTGGAAAAGCTGCGACAAAAGGAATGGGTGGGACAGACAGTT
The DNA here is from genome assembly GCF_052327205.1 of Somniosus microcephalus. Taxonomy (NCBI): domain Eukaryota; kingdom Metazoa; phylum Chordata; class Chondrichthyes; order Squaliformes; family Somniosidae; genus Somniosus; species Somniosus microcephalus. Next base: position 243,844,255 of record NC_140990.1, on the reverse strand, counting down.
TGAGTATTGGAAAAGGGGCCAGATTGTCTGAGAATGTTCTGGGCCATCCCAGTCATTCTACATAAAGACAATAAGCCCACGGAAAAGACTGTTCCCGACGAAACTTACAGGGCCACCAAGAACATGAATAATACAATACATGCCAACAACCAACAAAAGAGAACCTGGCCCCAGCAGGAGAAAACAATCAAACAACAGTTTAAAACCACTCAGAAAGATTTCCAAAACACTTTGCACATTTTAAACTGATTTCCACGCAACCCCAAAACCAGTTAAAAGCCAATTAAAAATAGATGGGACCATCCCCGAAACTCGATGAGAATTTAAACATATTAAAATTAACGAGCCCGCCAAAATTAACAAAGGACCAGTGGCGATTTGGTGGTCAGATAAGCCAGGGCTCAAAACAGTATAATTGAGGCCTGCCTGTTCAGTGAAACAGATCACGTTGCGTTCGAGAGACAGTACAGTTCACACAGCTGAGGACACAGCTCCAGAAGGTTCAAGTTCAGTACAGGAGAGAGAAAGTATGGTTCAGAAAAAGAGATCATCATCACTGTACCTAGTTGAAGGATCGGAGACTTGAGGAAAGAAGAACGAAACGGAAGGAAAGGGAAATCGCGGCAACCAAAGGCCTCAAGAAACCAACAACTAACAATATTACCACCAACTAGCTGATATTGGGCCACCGCGACCAACAAGAAACCAACCACCAAGAAGTCAAAAATTCACAAACTTGTTTCCACTCTACAAGCTAGTCTGACTTACCCCTGGGTAAGATTTGACACAAAAGACTCTAAAAACTACACCTAACCAAAGAAGATTGGGTCCTTACCCAGTAAATCCAACAACGCATCCAACCGCATCAGCGGACAGGCGAAGACTGAAAACCCAACGCAGGTGCAGTCTTCCACCATGTCCGGGGTACGGCAGGCCCCAACCGCCATAACTAAAGAGAACCCCGAAATCGCGAACCTCTACAATCTGTCAAGGAAGTCGTTTGGTGAGCATTTCCTGGTCCTCTGGAATTCAGCCTATTTAGGATAGTGGGATTGGAAGAGCAAGGTATTTTTTGTCTATTGTAATTCTCTCTTGCATATTCCAAAGTGTTCCCCCTTTTAGAGTATAAGATTTATTGTATTGTATATTTTCCTGTCTCAAAAATAAAAATCTAAATTCTTTTGACCAACTCAGGTGTCTGTTGCAATTTCATTACAACCCCCAAATAAGTCCAAAGTCTAGAAGCAAGGGAGTGGGAGCGATTCGAACCGCTCAGGGAGTCAGAGGTGAAGCTGACCACACACACCACCCCTTACAGTTTGCTACATGAAAGGTGCCATATAACTGCAAGTTGTTTTACAACCTGCATAAGATCATATAGCCTTTGCTATATAAAACTAAATACCCTCTGCTGCCTGCACTAGGTCTGTGTTGAAAAGATGAAAGGACAACACCTGTGAACTCTAACCACTTCTTGCCTGTGTTTACTTTGTGGAGAATACCTTCATATAAGAGTCTTCTTCTTGCTGCTTGGCCATACATTGTAAGATCTATTCCCCATATGGACTTTTTGCTGCTCTTGAGCTCAATGTCTTCTTCAAAGCATCTTTGCAAAGCATTGTTATCACCTTCACTTCCAAGTTCCTATATATATTGGGTTTATATAATATTGACTAAAGGCCATGCAAAAATCATCTATAGAAATAGAATGACCAAAGTTTTAATTAATTGACAATGGACTATAAACTGGAAGACTATATTGCAATTGGGCTTGTCTGAACACTGCCTTTTATAGAATATAGAGTCATAGGGGGAACAATTTGGTTGCTTTGCGCCTCCCGTTAGCACCCTAAGAGGGCACTAATGGGGCGCAAAGCAACTAGCACCTGGGCGCGGCGATGTTTGCGCCACTCGCGAAATTGACCAGACATTTTGTGGCAGCGATAAACACTACCACCACGATCTCCTGCGCCTGCAGATCGTGACGTCAGTCAAGCGTGCAACGCCCCAGTAGCGCCCCGGACCGGATATTGAGTGGTGCCCCCTGCCACTAGCAACAACAGGTTGAGGGGAGCAGTTTGCAGTCGGGAAGGGACTGGGGGAGTGCTATTTAAAGGCAACCGCTTCCTGCCTTTTTTTGGCAGCGACATTTTTGCACCATGCATTCTGAGAGAGAGAGAGAGAGACTTCTGGAGAGATTCAACGCTGTGTGAAGGAGTTTTGGGTACTGAGCAGCATTTTGCAGGTTCATTTTGATTTGACCTTCCTTGCATCGATTTTTCCAGCAGATTTGATGTACAGGTCTCTACAGGCCGAGATTCAAGGCTGCAATGAGCAGGGTGTGGATGGAGAGCAAAATCGACCATTCCCTTTAAGAACTGGCCAGCACCAGTGTGTCTGTGTTCCATTGCTGACTGACATCACATGAGCTTCGCCAGCGCTCTGAGGTAACGCCTCGCTCCTCGGCATTAGCACCTTAAGAGAAGTGTGTAGTGCCTGATTTAGCGCTCCAATCACCTCCGGGGCGATAGAAGCCAAGTTTGCAGTCGGAGGCGATAATTAGCATCAGGTGCTAAACTTTGCGCCCAGCCGAGAATTGCGCCCCAAACAGGGTGATACCGAATTTCTCCCCCGTAGAGTCATAGCGTCATAACGGCACAGAAGGAGGCCATTCAGCCCATCGAGTCCGTGCCGGCTCTCTGTAGAGTAATCCAGTCATTCCCACTCCCCCACTCTATCCCCGTAGCCCTGCAAATTTCCTGCAGCAAATCACAAGCTATAAATAGTTCCACTTTATTTTCAATTGCAAGCTCCTGGAGTGTAGCCTCACTCACTGTTAGAACATATTGGGAAACTATGAATGAACTCCCCACAGTTTTCCGTTTACTAAAATGGATGAAAAATTGTATAGAATGCACCCACGAGTTCCTGATAGGCACTCACAGTGGGTGAGGCTTGCACCTGGAATGCACATGTGGAAAATGGACACTTATATATCAGCCAGCTGAGACAGTCTTTGAGAATTATTTGCTGTTTTACCGTGACCCAGCTGATGATTCTACCTGTCCCATGATTTAACCAAGGTGCTCAAGTAATGAAATTCTAGTTGGCATGCAAGGATTCATAACTTAGTCTTCCATCAGATCTAGTACTGTATCTTAGTTCAATCATGGCTATTGTTCTGGTGTCTCTTATACAAATTCTGCCTATAACATTTGGCATCTTAATTAGTCTAAAGTAGCTGAGTCAACTCTCTGCTCGTAATTTCAGTAAATCCATTATAAGAGGTGCTAAGTAACTTTATTGAAAATCAACTACAGGTAGACTACCCTTTATCCGGACTTCCGAAAACCGAAACCCTCTAAAAACCGAAGGTTTTTTCGGTCAGTGTAAGTCGTGCGCACGACATGACCAGAGTGGCGCACGACTTACAGGCCTAGCCGGATAAGGGATAGTGTAGCATTTTTCCGCACTTCTGAAAACCGAAATCGCTCAGCGTAAGTGTACCAGCCTTTATCCGCACATCCGAAACCAGAAAACCTCTGAAAGCCGAAAGTGGAGCAAAGCATGACTTCTGAAAACCGAAATGCGCACGACCACGACCCCCGCCGACCCCCACCCCCGACCCCCCGGCCGAACCCGACCCCCACCGAGCCCCGACCCCCACCAACCCCCGACCCCCCCGCCGTACCCCACCCCCGCCGACCCCCACCCCATTTCGGATAAGAGATAGTGTACCAGCCTTTATCCGCACATCCGAAACCAGAAAACCTCTGAAAGCCGAAAGTGGCGCAAAGCATGACCCGACGCTGCCGATGCTTGACCCACGCAGGTGTTATGCTGCTCTGTGTGATATTTGCTGCTCTCTTAGATATTTGCAGCTCTCTTAGATATTTGCAGCTCTCTTAGATATTTGCAGCTCTCTTAGATATTTGCTGCTCTCTTAGATATTTGCTGGCTTTTAACAATTTGTGAAAATGCTAAAAAGAGCTGCAGATACCCCAATGGGTAACAGTGAGAAGCAGAGAAGGAAGCATCGCTCATTATCGATATCGCAGAAAGTGGAGTTATTGCAGAAGCTTGATCGTGGTGTGTCTGTGCGACATCTTACTGAAGAATATGGTGTGGGAAGTACCACCGTATATGACTTAAAGAAACAGAAAGACAAGTTGTTGAAATTTTACACTGACAGTGATGACCATAAACTAATGAAAATTAGGAAAACATTGCATAGGGCAAAAAATGAAGATCTTGACCGTGTGCTGATTGAGTGGATTCGACAACGCAGAGGTGAACGTGTGCCACTGACTGGTTTGATGGTCATGAAGCAAGCTAGGATATACCATGAAGAACTGAACATTGAAGTTGAGTGTGAATATTCAGAAGGTTGGCTGCATAAATTTAAGAAGTGTCATGGTATAAAATATCTGAAAATCTGTGGTGAAAAAGCTTCTGCTGATCATGAAGCAGCTGAAAATTACATAGATGAGTTTGCAAAAATAATATCGGATGAAAACCTCAGTCCTGAACAAATTTACAATGCTGATGAAACAGCTCTGTTCTGGCGCTACGTTCCTAGAAAAACATTAGCAACGGCTGATGAGAGTGCACCAGCAGGTTTTAAGGATGCTAAGGACAGGTTGACTGTTCTTGGGTGTGCCAATGCTGCAGGCACACACAAGTTAAAGTTGGTAGTGATTGGAAAAAGCCAACATCCGAGATGTTTGAAAGGTGTATGCAATTTACCTGTGCATTATTATGCGAGCAGGAAAGCATGGGTAACCAGAGGAATATTTTCTCACTGGTTCAATAACCACTTCGTACCAGCGACACGAGCTCATTTCAGGCAAGTTGGACTGGAAGAAAACTGCAAAATTTTATTGTTCCTGGACAACTGCTCCGCACATCCCCCTCCTGAACTTCTTGTGAAAAGTTATGTTTTCGGCATTAACTTTCCCCCTAATTTGACATCTTTAATACAGCCTTGTGACCAAGGAATTTTACGCTCCATGAAGAGCAAGTATAAAGACGTTTTTTTGAACTCTATGCTTGATGCAATCAACAGAGGCGAAGGAATCCAAAGCTTCCTGAAAGAATTCAATGTTAAGGATGCCATTTATGCAGTTGCTAATGCTTGGAACGATGTTGACAAACCAACATTAACAAATGCTTGGCACAGACTTTGGCCTTCAACGATGTTTCATGAAGATGGACCTGCAGATGACGAGTTTGAAGGATTTCCTGTCAGTCAGGAGATGATGATATCAAACCTCCTCACTTACGCCAAAGGTTTATCATCCGAAAGTGTAAATACGTTAGAGGAAGCTGACATCGAAGAAGTGCTGAACATTGACAATGATGCACCTGTTGTGAATTCATTGAGTGATGGGGAAATTGCTGAAATGGTGTTAAATAAAGACAAGCATGAGGACAGTAGTGATGATGATGATGACATTGTGAACACAGGTGAAAAAATTCCCATAGACGATATGGTGACAATGTGTGATCAGTTAATTGCTGGCCTTGAAAAACGTGCATTTATCAGTGAGCAAGAGATTATGCAAGTTTACTCAATTAAAGAGAGACTGCTTAGACAGAAACCAATGTTAATGAGACAGATGACACTGGAAGAAGTCTTTAAAAAGGCCGTCTGTCGTAGTCATGCTTCATCACTTGAGAATCCTGTTCCTGGCCCATCTTCAGATGTCCAACTCCAACCTGATGACAATGATGACAACACTGATGTACCCTCTTCTCCAAGATCCTCAAGCCAGATGTAATGCTGCTTCATCACTTGAGAATCCTGTTCCTGGCCCATCTTCAGATGTCCAACTCCAACCTGATGACAATGATGACAACACTGATGTACCATCTTCTCCAAGATCCTCAAGCCAGATGTAATGTACCTTTATTGCATGTTTATGTACAGGTATTTAGCTTAGTTTGTACCTGTACATGTTTGAAGTTTTACTGAATGTTTTCCTTACAAATAAACTGTACTACAGTATTTATCCCTGTAACTACAGTATTTATAGTCATTATTTATCCCACCCTTTCGGATAAGGGATAGTGTATCCTTTATCCGCACTCCCGAAAACCGAATTACCTCTGAAAACCGAAGTGTTTTCGCGCACCTTCCGAAATCCGAAATTTTCCTAAAACCGAAACACGGCTGGTCCCGAGGTTTTCGGATAAAGGATAGTCTACCTGTACTATCTTTCTCTCTCTCCAACAGCTCTTTCTTCTGGTCCCGAATACAGCTGTGCCTCATAACTTATATCAATCCTTCTTTCTATCCTATGGTATAGTTGCTAACTCTCCTATAGAGAAATCTGACCGTTTTGACTCAATTTTCTCTAACTCTTGTCTTGATGATATTGGTAAAGAATCTCCCTGCATTGTTACATTCTGTTCTACCATTATGACCAACCTCAAATTTTGTCCGTGCCAGTCTCCATTCTCTGAATTACGATAAGACTTCTAATCCTAATGGTATCCCTCCCTCCACCCTCACAACGTGTGCCTTTGAAATTACCCCTGTCCTATGCCATATTTTCAATCTCTCTTAATTTTAGTTTACCTTTCATTCATCTTGGAAATTTATTTATGTTTACCCGATCCCTAAGAAACTGGTCGTTCTTACTTTTCAAACTATCTGCCCTTCCATTGATACTTTCTAAAGATATGAAAGATGCTATTAACTTTCAAATTATCCATTATTGTGAAAGTTCCGCTCTAATCTATGATCACCAATATGGTCTTCAAATTATAGCCTATGTTATTTACCTGTGGGACTCTCTTGAACACTTTGATGAATCATTTCTCATTACCTTGTGCACCTCCAAATTTTTAACAGGATTGGATACATTTATTTCTAAACAAGTTATCATTATATAATCGCCCATCAAAACTATTTTCATGGCTGCCTAGTTTTCTCTGAAATTGCTCTATTGGTGTTGTAATTGTGTTTCGTTCTCTGATTCTTTTCCCACCAACTTGGGTTTCCCGGGGCTCTGTCCTCTCTTCACACTATCTTCTTTATATCAGTGGTGTCACAGAATCACAGAATCACAGAATCTACAGTGCAGATAGAGGCCATTTCGGCCCATCGAGCCTGCACCGACACATATCCCACCCTATCCCCGTAACCCCACGTATTTAATCCCCTAACACTAAGGGTCAATTTATCATAGCCAAATCAACCTAACCTGCACATCTTTGGACTGTGGGAGGAAACCGGAGCACCCGGAGGAAACCCACGCAGACACAGGGAGAATGTGCAAACTCCACACAGACAGTCCTTAGTTTATCACCATCACTACCTATTCTTTTCCTTCAAGATTCCATTTCCTCAATACACACAACCTCTAGTCCTTTTGCATGGTGTAATAAAAATCTTGTTTCTTAATTCTTTGAAGACACAAGACCTAAAATTCTGAGGGAGTTGTATCAGTCTCCTACTGTAATCCTATCGTGAACCCTCAGGAAAACAGTATAAACAAATGAAAATGGCCATTTCCGCCAGACTCTCACCAGAGTTACAGCAGGAGACTAGTAGAAGAACCCTCATGGAATTTTAGGACAACAGTTTTTTCGTGTCTCTCACAAGTATAACCAACAGCTGTTACCTCTTATCTTTGGCTGCTCTCTTACCTCTTCTTCATTTAACATTTTTAGCTTCATTACCTTATTTGACCTCAAGTGGAACTCCCATATCTCATTCATTGACAAAGGTCTTCAATGTTCAGTTTCTTTTTTCACATTAAACATTTCTTTTCCCCTCAAGAACTTTTAACTCGTTATAAAGCCAAAATCTGTCCAACACTAGAAAATTACTCCATGTCCTTGCAGGTGGGGAATGCACCTCTCTCCCACTTCTGTAATCGAACAAGAAAAAGTATGTCATAAGAACATAAGAAATAAGAGCAGGAGTAGGCCATATGGCCCCTTGAGCCTGCTCCGCCATTCAATAAGATCATGGCTGATCATCGACCTCAACTCCACTTTCCCACCCGATCTCCATATCCCTTGATTCCCCTAGAGTCCAAAAATCTATCTATCTCAGCCATGTCTTTTGACAGGTAATTACTGTCTCATTTCTAGTTTGGAACTCCCTCCTTAAAACTCTCCATTTCTTCACCTCTCTCTCCTTCTTTAAGACCCTCCTTAAAACTTATCTCTTTGACCAAGCTTTTAGTCATCCATCCTCTTATCTTCTTCTTTGGCTTGGTGTCAATTTTTGTCTGATTACGCTGCTGTGAAGCACCATGGGATGTTTTTCTATGTTAAAGGCACTATATAAATGCAAATTATTGTTGTTCAACTTTATTTTCCCATCACAACCTTTCTTATCAGTCTAGTTTATCAATGTCACTATGGTCAGCTGCAATCTTATTTTTATTTGTTTGTTCCTTTTAAGCTTCAAATATGCCACCCCAAAGGCTTTTCCTCCTCCCTGCATCATCATTGTGCTGAGATCAAGGTTCACCACACAATCCCCTGGCATTCTCCATAGCATCTGTTTGAGACTGAACCACACTGTTCACAACCTTGGTGTCATATTTGACCCTGAAATGAGCTTCCATACTCGCAGCATAACTAAGACCGCCTATTTCCACCTCCGTAACATCGCCCATCTCCGCCCCTGCCTCAGCTCATCTGCTGCTGAAATCCTCATCCATGCCTTTGTTATCTCTAGACTTGACTATTCCAATGCACTCCTGGCTGGCCTCCCACGTTCTACCCTACGTAAACTTGAGGTCATCCAAAACTCGGCTGCCCATGTCCTAATTCGCACCAAGTGCCGTTCATCCATCACCCCTGTGCTCACTGACCTACATTGGCTCCCGGTTAAGCAATGCCTCAATTTTAAAATTCTCATCCTTGTTTTCAAATCTCTCCATGGCCTCGCCCCTCCCTATCTCTGTAATCTCTGCCAGCCCCACAACCCCCGAGGTATCTCCACTCCTCTAATTCTGCCCTCTTGATCATCCCTGATTTTAATCGCTCAACCATTGGTGGCCGTGCCTTCAGCTGCCAAGGCCCTAAGTTCTGGAATTCCCTCCCTAAATCTCTCCACCTCGCTTTCCTCCTTTAAGACACTCCTTAAAACCTACCTCTTTGACCAAGCTTTTGTTCATCTGCCCTAATTTCTCCTTATGTGGCTTGGTGTCAGATTTTTGTCTTAAAATACTCCTGTGAAGCACCTTGGGACGTTTTACTATGTTAAAGGCGCTATATAAATGCAAGTTGTTGTTGTTATTTCTGGAATTTTATACAACGTGTAATGTTATAGCTGAGGTTGTAATAGCTGAAGTTACAAAACATGGGTTTAATACAACAATATTAACACTCAACAATATCTTTGGCATCAAAGACGGTATCAAGTCTATATTAGAGTCATAGAGTCATAGGCCTATAAATTCGGTGACGCCCCGCCAGCACGTTTGCGCCGGAAATTTAGCGCCCGCCGCTGAGCCAGTTGTGCCCGCCCCAAATTCACTTTCAGCGCCCCAAAGCGGAAGCGGGCACTGGTACAGGGTGTGCCCGCCCCGCTTGGGGCGCTGAAAGTGAATTTCAGCGCTGCCGGTCCCGCTGCGCCACCCGATGCGGAGCGGCAGGCTGCTGTACTGCAGGCCTCCCCCTTCTCTTAAGGGGGAGGTGCCTGCAACGGCCGGAGCCCCGTTGAAAGTGCCGGCAAAAGAGCCCAGCACAACGGCGAAGTGCCGGGCTCCACGGAAACCAGCCAGCAATGCCGCGGGGGGGGGGGTGGAGGAGGCCGGGGAAGGAGGTGCGGGCAGGCGGCCGCCGAAAAAGCGGCCGGCCGCACCTCCGCTTTAAATAGCGCCTCCAAGGCTGCAGCACAGCCAGGTTTTCAAAACGTTGTTAGCGGCCGCCAGGGAAGAGGCGGCCACTACTGAAGATGGGGATCGGCGTGGTTTCGGGCGGTACCGGGGCGCTGCGCACACCGATGACGTCATCGGTGCCGGCGCAGCGCTACCGGCTTACGCTGATTTAAAGGCCCACCTAATTTCAGCGGCGACGCAACTTCCGGCGCAACCCACTCTTGCGCCCCTAAATGGGCGCAAACCCAAGGGCATTTCTAGGCCATAGAGTTTTACAGCACAGAAAGAGGCCCTTCAGCCCATCGTGTCTGCGCCGTCCATCAATCCCTGTCCAGTCTAATCCCATTTTCCAGCATTTGGTCCATAGCCTTGTATGCAATGGCATTTCAAGTGCTCATCCAAATGCTTCTTGAATGTTGTGAGGGTTCCTGCCTCTACCACCCTTTCAGGCAGAGAGTTCCAGATTCCAACCACCCTCTGGGTGAAAAAGTTCCTCCTCAAATCCCCTCTAAATCTCCTGCCCCTTACCTTGAATCTATGCCCCCTTGTTATTGACCCCCCTACTAAGGGGAAAAGTTCCTCTTTATCTACCCTATCTATGCCCCTCATCATTTTGTACACCTCAATCAGGTCCCCCCTCAGCCTTCTTTGCTCCAATGAAAACAACCCCAGCCTGTTTAGTCTTTCTTCATAGCTGAGGCGCTCCATCCCAGGTAACATCCTGGTGAATCTTCTCTGCACCCTCTCTAAAGCAATCACATCCTTCCTATAGTGAGGCGACCAGAACTGCACACAGTACTCCAGCTATGGCCTCACCAGCGTTTTGTACAGCTCCATCATAACCTCCCTGCTCTTATATTCTATGCCTCGGCTAATGAAGGCAAGTATCCCATATGCCTTTTTAACCACCTTATCTACCTGTTCCGCTGCCTTCAGGGATCTATGTACATGCACACCAAGGTCCCTCTGACCCTCTGTACTTCCTAGGGTCCTACCACTCATTGTGTACTCCCTTGCCTTATTTGTCCGTCCAAAATGCATCACCTCGCACTTTTCAGGGTTAAATTCCATTTGCCACTTTTCCGCCCATCTGACCAACTCGTTTATATCTTCCTGTAGCCTGAGGCTTTCCTCCTCACAATTTACCACCCCACCAATTTTCGTGTCATCTGCGAACTTACTGATCATACCTTTTACATTCTCATCCAAATCATTTATGTAGATCACAAACAGCAAGGGACCCAGCACCGATCCCTGAGGTACCCCACTAGACACAGGCTTCCAGCCACAAAAGCAACCTTCGACCATCACCCTCTGCCTCCTGCCACTCAGCCAGTTTAGGATCCAACGTGCCAAGGCACCCTGGATCCCATGGGCTCTTACCTTCTTGACCAGTCTCCTATGCGGGACTTTGTCAAAAGCTTTACTGAAGTCCATGTAAACCACATCCACAGCATTTCCCTCATCCACACACCTAGTCACCCCCTCGAAAAATTCAATCAGATTTGTCAGACATGATTTACCCTTGACAAAGCCATGCTGACTATCCCCGACTAATCCTTGCTTCTCCAAGTGGAGACTAATTTTGTGCCTCAGAATTTTTTCCAATAATTTCCCTACCACAGATGTTAGGCTCACTGGCCTGTAATTCCCTGGTTTATCCCTGCTACCCTTCTTGAATAATGGTACTACGTTAGCTGTTCTCCAGTCCTCTGGTACATCCCCTGTGGCCAGAGAGGTTCTGAAAATTTGTGTCAGAGCCCCTGCAATCTCCTCCCTTGCCTCACAAAACAGCCTGGGATACATCTCGTCCGGGCCTGGGGATTTATCCACTTTTTGGCCTGCTAAAACTGCTAGTACCTCCTCCCTCTCGATGCTAATATGTTCAAGTATGTCACAGTCCCCTTGCCCGATTTCTATGTCTACATCATCTTTCTCCATAGTGAACACAGATGCAAAAAATTCATTTAAAACCCCGCCTACATCATCTGGCTCTATACACAGATTGCCACTTTGGTCCCTAATGGGCCCTACCCTTTCCCTGGTTATCCTCTTGCCCTTAGTATACTTATAAATCATCTTAGGATTTTCCTTTATTTTGCTCGCCAGTGTTATTTCATGGCCCCTCCTCGCCCTCCTAATTTCTTTTTTAAGTATGCCCCTGCATTTTTTATACTCCTCTAGGGCTTCCTCCGTCTTTAGTCTTTTGTAACTGCCAAAAGCCCCCCTTTTTTTCCTAATGCATTTTTGTATATCCCTTGTCATCCAAGGTTCCCTTTGCTTGTTGGTCCCACCCTTGACCTTTACAGGAACATGTTGGCGTTGTACTCTCTCTATTTCCCTTCTGAAAGCCTCCCACTGCTTTGATGTGGATTTTCCTATAAGTAGCCGCTCCCAGTCCACTTTGGCCAGATCCTGCCTTATCATGTTAAAATCGGCCATCCCCCAATTTAGAACCCTTATTTCCGGGCCGTCATTGTCTTTTTCCATGACCACCTTAAATCGCACCGAATTATGGTCACTGTCGCCAAAATGCTCTCCTACTGACACTTCCACCACTTGCCTGGCTACATTCCCTAGAATTAGGTCCAGTACCGCCCCCTCTCTTGTAGGACTTTCTACATGTTGGCTCAAAAAGCTCTCCTGGATGCACTTTAAGAATTCTGCACCCTCTAAGCCTTTCACACTCTGACTATCCCAATTAATATTGGGGAAGTTGAAATCCCCCACTATTATTACCCTATTATTTTCGCACTTCTCTGAGATTTGCCTACATATCTGTTCCTCTATCTCCCCCTGACTGTTTGGGGGCCTATAGTACACTCCCAGCAAGGTGCTGGCCCCCTTTTTGTTTTTAAGTTCTACCTATATGGCCTCATTAGAGGAACCCGCTAATATATCATCCCTCCTTACAGCAGTAATCGACTCCTTAATTAATATTGCAACACCCCCTCCCCTTTTACACCCCCCTCTGTCTCTCCTGAAGATTCTATACCCCGGAATATTGAGCTGCCAGTCCTGACCCTCCCTCAACCATGTCTCCGTGATAGCAACAATATCGTACTCCCATGTGTTCAACAACAACTTCAGTTCATCCACCTTATTTGCAAGGCTCCTTGCATTAAAATAAATGCCTTCCAGCCTTGCCATATTCCCTTTTGCCCTCACATATTTTCTCTGCCTTCCCAGCTGACTTGTTTTATCCTCTGTATTTGGCTGTAAATCACCCCCTACTATAGCTCCACTCTGTATCCCATCCCCCTGCCAAGTTAGTTTAAACCCCCCCCAGCAGTGCTAGCAAACCTCCCCGCAAGGATATTGGTCCCCCTCTGGTTCAGGTGTAGACCGTCCGATTTGTACAAGTCCCACCTTTCCCAGAAGCAGGCCCAGTGATCCAGGAAACTGAAGCCCTCCCCCCTGCACCATCCCTTTAGCCACGCATTCATCTGTTCTATCTTCCTATTCCTATACTCACTAGCACGTGGCACCGGGAGTAATCCAGAGATTACAACCTTTGAGGTCCTGCTCTTTAATCTTCCACCTAGCTCCCTAAATTCTTGCTGCAGGACCTCATCCCTCTTTTTACCTATGTCGTTGGTACCAATGTGGACCACGACCTCTGCCTGTTCACCCTCCCCCTCCAGAATGCCCTGCAGCCGCTCAGTGACATCCTTGACATATTGCACAGTTCATGTGATTTTTTTCCCTCTTTCAGCTCATCATTATCTTGCACTATTGCTTTTCTTTCACTAATCCTTTAGCTTTACTGATACACCACATGTTATTGATGTACTTTAAAAATTCTTTAGCTATAGATGTGATGTTTGTTCACCTTTTGTGGCAATAATTTGGCTGCCACATTGATGGCCCCATATGGTAGAATTTATTTTCTGTGCCTAGAAGAACGTGTTGTCGCTTTGTAAACTTTTGCTACCATTCTTTTCTTTCCTGAAAGTGCTGAGTGATACTGGGGACTGGGGACTGGTTCCAATGGCACTGGCAGCCCTTCAGCACCCATAGCTTATGAGTCTGTGATGAAAGGTGGAATTTAGGTCATTACTTGGGATGGGAACGTGGTTCTTAGTCAAAGAGCTGATTTTACCACCTTGGAGGGTTAGCACGCCATTACTGCTTTTCTTTCCTTTTGTTGTTTAATGTCAGAACCTCTCAATTAAAATGGGGTAGTTGAGAGGTGTGCCCGTATCTCACTTAAGTGTCTATTCTTCATATGTCAGAGTAACTGCTGACAGGCTATTCAGCTGTAGAAGGCTGAGCCTAATATTGGCTTCACCCGATATCAGCTCCACACAGATAACATTTTCAGCAGAAGCCAGTTGCCAGTTAATTGCGATCCGGAGTAGGAAGCCTGGCTAATTTTTTTTTCTCTTTCCCAGCTCAGGACACTGAGGCCAATTGTGATGCCCCTCACCACCATCCTGGCTGCAATCATCAGGACCAGGAATTAAAGCAGGTCTGTATGACTCTATGGGCTGGATTTTTCCAACCTTGGCGAGTCCGGGGCGGGCGATGTCCGTGGCATGTGAGGACCCCTCGTCTGTCTCGATCCCGGCCTCCAACAAGATTTTCCATTGATGGGGCTTGTTAAGCCCGCCCTGCGAGGTTCCTGGCCAATTAATAGGAAGCGGGTCTGATGACGTAATTTGATGGCGCGTCATCAGCTGGTTTCCTTAAAGGGACCATGGCCACATTCATTTTGACAGTTGTGCTGTCAGTGTTCTGCAGCATTGAGGTGCTGCAAACACTGACAATCACTGCACAAAGGTGCATGGCTGCACCCAGGCTCTCCCATGACTCCCTCTATAGGCATATGGAGGGAGCCACAGCACACAGGGAGGTTCTCTTCCCTTCCCATGGGCGGAAGAGACCTCCCCAGGACACCAATGCAGCCTGGTGACACATTGCACAGGAGGGCACAAGCAGGGATGTCGTCAGGAGGACCTGCTGCATTGGCACAGACCTTTCAATGATCTCAGCAGATCACGAAACATTACTGCAAAGCCAAACTAACTTCATCCTCCTGTGCCACTCATCACATCCTCATCACTCTGCCTTCTCTACCCTACTCCTGCACATCCTTACTCACACCAAATTACCTTACACCTCCACCCATCCCTCTCTATCTATGTTATCACTTCTCCATCTCACTAGCCACCCCTCACACTCACCCTCATCCTTGTCCAATCATTCAAACTAACAACACACAAGGGTAGCCACTTGTGTGCTTTAGCCAATGTTCATGTAAAGTTTCTGTTAATGTGTTGTCAAGCATTGAAATCTTTATTGTCACCACTTTGCCTTCTTGGACAGATTTGTGTGCACCTTTGTAAGTGTCACTCACTGCAGTATATTTGAAAAATTACAACTGAATTCTGACTGGGTATCTAATTTTTCCATCAATTTAAAGGAGTGCTGGGTGAAGTTTTTTTTCCCCCAAAGTATCTCTCAAATCCAACCAAAAGTATCTTTCTTGGTCAATTTGCCCAAATGTGTTTGCATATTTCTGCTATTTCTCTTTTCACAGCTCAACATTAAAAAAACAATTGAAATTTGTGGGCTACAAAAGGCTGTGCTAAAGCCTATACATTGGGTCTATGCTATCAACTTTTCAGTTAAACCCCCATTTCCTACATTGCCTTGCATTCTTCTTTTCCCCGTGCCATTTTACTTACTCCTCCCATAATGCACTCTCCTGACACTCTGCCATCCTTCTACTGAATATACTATTCTTAATGGCCCGGAATTTGCGATCAGCAGCAAAGTGAAGCCGTCCACCACTGGCCCCAAAATAAGCTTCACACAAAGATCTCACGATTTCTGTGTCGAGAAGTTTGGGTTTTCCAATGTTCAATTCAAATCAACGGAGTATCGTGGGGATCCCTTAATGTGATCTGCTGTGACATCAACAAGCTGTCTAAGCAGTCAATAAAAACGCAGCATTCTCACAGACAATGAACAATGAAGTGGGTAAATTCTTAAAATTCTAACTTTTAAAAAATGTTAGAGAGAGCAAAACAAAGATTGGCGCTCTCCCATGGGGAAAAGGCAAACCTGAAATAAAGATGGAAAATTTAAAAAAAATTAAATTAGCAGTCAATACACTGTTAAAACCCCAGTTACACCTAATCCCTTCTGGATCTAATATTTAGTGGGGAATTTAACAGCGTAATTACTGTGGAAGAGCCAAAGTTTTTGTCGGTTTCCCTGATTTGAGTGATTACACTGATTGCCGGCTCTCTGCGGGGGGAGGGGTGGGGGCGGGGGGTGGTGGATAGCCTGTGTTGGAGCAATGAATGATAGGCCACAACTTCAGAATTTCCAAAGTTGCGGTCAGTTTCAAAGTCTGAATGACAGCGAATGCTGTCAGTTCACTGTCGTCCCGACTGCAAATTCTGGGCCACTATTTCTGGTACTATCCTTGTTCATATTGGTGCTGTATTCCTTTTCATCTACACGCTGTTATTATAATTTCTCTCCATTGTGGAGTATCTCACCTCCATTACTGTTAATCTTAACATAGAAACATAGAAACATAGAAGATAGGAGCAGGAGTAGGCCATTCGGCCCTTCGAGCCTGCTCCGCCATTCAATGAGATCATGGCTGATCATCCAAATTCAGTACCCTGTCCCTGCCTTCTCCCCATATCCCTTGATCCCTTTAGCCTTAAGAAATATATCCAACTCTTTTTTGAATATATTTAATGAACTGGCCTCCACCGCCCTCTGTGGCAGAGAATTCCACAGGTTCACCACTCTCTGGGTGAAGAAATTCCTCCTCATTTCAGTCCTAAATGGCTTACCCCTTATCCTTAGACTGTGACCCCTGGTTCTGGACTCCCCGGCCATCAGAAACATCCTTCCTGCATCTAGTCTGTCCAGGCCTGACAGAATTTTATAGGTTTCGATGAGATCCCCTCTCAATCTTCTAAACTCCAGTGAGTACAAGCCCAATCGACACAATCTCTCCTCATACGTCATTCCTGCCATCCCAGGTATCAGCCTGGTGAATCTTCACTGCACTCCTTCCATGGCAAGAACGTCCTTCCTCAGGTAAGGCGACCAAAACTGCACACAATACTCAAGGTGCGGTCTCACCAAGGCCCTGTACAACTGTAGCAAGACATCCTTGTTCCTGTACTCGAACCCTCTTGCTACGAAGGCCAACATACCATTTGCCTTCTTAACCGCCTGCTGCACCTGCATGCTTACCTTCAGCGACTGATGCACAAGAACACCCAGGTCTCTTTGCACTTCCCCTTCTCCCAATCTATTGTCATTCAAATAATAATCTGCCTTCCTGTTTTTGCCACCAAAGTGGATAACCTCACATTTATCCACATTATAGTGCATTTGCCATGTTTCTGCCCAATCACCCAATCTGTCCAAATCATACTGGAGTTTCACGACATCCTCCTCACAGCTTACCCTCCCACCCAGCTTTGTGTCGTCTGCAAATTTGGAGATATTACATCCAATTCCCTCGTCCAGATCATTAATATATATTGTGAACAGCTGGGGTCCTAGGACCGATCCTTGCGGTACCCCACTAGTCACTGCCTGCCACTCGGAAAACCACCCGTTTATTCCAACTCTTTGCTTTCTGTCCGCCAACCAGTTCTCTATCCAAGTCAATACCTTGCCCCCAATCCCATGTGCCTTAATTTTGCACGCTAATCTCTTCTATGGGACCTTATCGAAAGCCTTCTGAAAGTCCAAATACACCACATCCACTGGTTCTCCCTTATCTATTTTACCAGTTACATCCTCAAAGAAGGAGACTGCTCTGTGACCAATGCTGCTCCTCAGATCTGCCATCAGGATATGCTCGGTCCCCAAATAATTGACATTTTCTTCCATAGGAGAGACTTAGATTGAATGAAAATGTCAATACCAAAACATCTGAACAAAAATGTATGGAATAAGTCCGAGGATGATTACCATCAAATCACTCACAAGCATATCGAAACCTTTAGTTCAAAATCTTACTCTGTAACTACATTATAACCTGAATCTCTTAGTATAAAATAGTGATTATAAATAAAATCATTTTATCACTAGCCATATCTAACCTCTGCCTACTTCTACCTCTGTAATGTCACCCGGCTCCACCCCATCTACCTCTGTAATGTCACCCGTCTCCACCCCATCTACCTCTGTAATGTCACCCGGCTCCACCCCATCTACCTCTGTACTGTCACCCGTCTCCACCCCATCTACCTCTGTACTGTCACCCGTCTCCACCCCATCTACCTCTGTACTGTCACCCGTCTCCACCCCATCTACCTCTGTACTGTCACCCGTCTCCACCCCATCTACCTCTGTAATGTCACCCGTCTCCACCCCATCTACCTCTGTACTGTCACCCGTCTCCACCCCATCTACCTCTGTACTGTCACCCGTCTCCACCCCATCTACCTCTGTACTGTCACCCGTCTCCACCCCATCTACCTCTGTACTGTCACCCGTCTCCACCTCATCTACCTCTGTAATGTCACCTGTCTCCACCCCATCTACCTCTGTAATTCTCACCCATGCCCATGTCACTTCCAGACATGACGATGCCAATACTCGCCTGGCCAGCCTCTCATCCTCCATCTCCATAAAATTCAGCTCATCCAAAACTCTGCTGTGCATATTCGATCTTGCACCAAGTCCTGTTTACCCATCACTTCTGTCCTCGCTGACCCTCATTGGCTCCCAGTCCCCCCGTGTCTCAAATTTAAAATTCTCATCCTCAAGTTTAAATCACTCTGTGGCCTCACCCCTCCCAATCTCTGTAACTCCTCCAGCACTACATGCCTCCCTGAACTCTCTGTTTGTTTGATTGGCCTTGTGCATATTCCCCTCCCTTTGCACTACCATTGGCATCTGTGCCTCCAGCCACCTAGGTCCCACACTCTGGAATTCCCTCACTAAATTCCTCTGCTTCCCTCTCCTCCTTCAAAACTGTTTCATTGACCAAACATTTGGTCACCCCTCCTAATATCTCCTGCTTTGGCTCAGTGTCCATTTCCTTCCTTATGCATGAAATCCCTTTGGCCATTTTTCTATGTTAAAGGTGCTATATAAATGCAAGTTGTTATAGATGCTAAATCTCAGCCAGGATTGTTAACCTTTAGGAACCCAAACTGGCCAGCTCCTCTCAAATCTCTAAGCTATAAATTAGATTTTACACAAACTGCTTCTTCTGTGAATTTTGATTTTATTTTTCAATTCAAACTGTTTTTCATGTTTAGCTATGGTCTTATTTACAGATGAGAAATACCAACTTGCCCTATTGCACTATTTCTAGTCGTCTAAGGAACAAGGATGATACAGGTGAAGGTTACAGGGAGAGAATTGTGAGGTAGAAGGGAGAATTGTGAGGTAGAGCAGAAATGTGTGAAATGGAAAAGTACCCAGTACAGTGTCAAGCGCTATGAGACAGGAGAGGAGGTGCACTCGGCAATTCGTGGAATTTTAAAGTTATTAGCATTGCGAAAGTTGCCTGTTCACCACCCAAGATACTGTTACTCGTATTATTTTGTTTTGGGAACATCTCTGAAGTGTTTGTAGGCTGATGCTTCTACATCATCCATGAATATAAAACTGCCCCCACCCCATCTCCAGCACTATCTGCCACAGCAGTCCATGCTTAAATTGCGTGAGTATCGGATCAGTGCGGCCATTAGAGGGAGCTGCTGTGTGGAGGCCAGGCATTTCCCGGCACTGAGGAAGGAAAGTGGTGGGAGAGCCACTCCTAGTGGTGGTTTACAAAAGGCCACAAACAGACAGGAAGCAAAGCTCTCAGCTAGGGGATGTGTGGGGCATTGGGAGACCCAGGGGATGGGGGGAGGGGGGGCGGTGGAAAGAGATGTTTTTAAAGGTTACCTAAAAATGTTTTTCCTTTAACCTTAACATGAAATTGACGACTGTTCCTTAAAATTAAAATGTAAATCCTAATCTGAAGTAACAAATAGGAGGAAGGGAATTGTATAGCATGGGGAATCATTAATAACGCTGGAATTGGCAGCATAAAACTGCGAAATACCAATTTCAAAATGTAAATGTGATTCCATTTTCCACGAATCCATTTTATTCCCACAAAGATCTTTCAGTAATTGCTACTCCTATGCCAGGGGCTATTTACATATGTAACAGAACCAATTAATCTAGGGCATCACGTTGCAGGGAACAAAATAAAAGAAATGAGAAGAATGCTAATTCGGGACGAGCATGAAACGATGATTCTGGACGTTTTCCTCCCGAAACAGTTGCATTAAAATATGCAGCACGCTGGCGGATCCTGTGCAATAGCAGGCAAACGCCAAGCACCCAGGGGACTCGTGTTTGGTCATAAAACAGGCTGCTGTAAACACGCAGGACTCAGCCTCTCCTGCTCCAAAGGTGCAACGAAAACTAAAGTTTACCTCGGCAGAAATGATGATCCAGTGGAAATTCTCCGGTCACATTGTGTTGCTCTGTCCCTCACCCTGAGGTCAAATGATAAGTAACACTTTAATCTCACCCTCACTAGAATGGAAAGCAAAGCGAGTTTTTTAAAATTATCAATGGGAATAAAAAGGAAAATGCCGCCCTCCCCAACCCCACCCCAGATGTTGAATCAAACCCAGTCAGTGCCTTGTTAATTCTCCCGTACAATACGGGATCTGTTCTTTTGCTGGGTTAATCCCACACGATAAGGACTGGCCCAAGTCAGATTGCACAGTGATCGGGCACTGAACTGGCTATCGGAAGATCAGATCAGTATTTTTGGCTCCTTCCAGATCGCCAGCTCTCAGGTGCCAAAAGATGTTTATCTAGAGGTCTGGAGTCGGGTGGCGTTCAGGAATCGCCCGTCTTTAGTGAGTGTAAATCAGTATACCCGCGAGCCAGAGGCTACTTCTCATGTATTAGACTTCTTGTTAATTTTACATATTTCAAAACATTAAAATATAATAAACGAGAGTTCGAATGCAACCCATCATTCTGAAATAACCAGAGTAACACGTTAGCATTATTGGTGTAAAACACTGTATCCGACAGATAATAAATTCTGCAAATGCCTTCACATTTATGGTTGTAAACGTGCCCCCTAATCCAGGATGATTCATTGATCGCGAGGTTGTCACCGAAAGACACGTGATATAAATCTGATCTGTGTATGTTATTCAGGGCAGCAGCGTTTAGGGTTTAACAGAACTGTGACTTTGGCTTGACTCGGTGTTTAATAAACCCTCACTTTAGAGGCAACTGAGTTTGGGACTTTGTCTTCAGAACGTGAACTGCGGAGTTAAGAAAATCCCCGCACAATTTAAAAGGCTGCAGTTCAAAAATACCCCTAGAAAATTCTCAGTTGGCGTGTTCATGAATACAACAAAGCTGCTGCTAGGCCGAATTGTTCACTGGTGGAGCCTCACAGCTTTTGTAGTTTCGACAGTCAGGTACTGACTGTAGGGCTCAGATCAGTGGATGTTTGTACACACACACCCTCACACAGAGCAATGTTTAAACAACGTCAGAGAAGCTGAACTGTTGTCACCTAGCGGGAACCGCAGACAGGCTGCCTCTCTGGAGACGGGAGTCTGCTGCCCGAGATGCAGCAGTTGTACAGAGATTGAGTAAACCTAAGCATTAACGTCAATTGGAGTGTAAAGATTCCTGGTAAATGTGTGCAGGGCTGTGGATGTTTGGGGCTGTTGGTGTGTAACAATATCTAGTGGGAGCCGGTGGCGTGGAGTATGTGTAGGGGTGAGCTGTGTGCTTGCTGAGTCAGTCCTCTGTGCTCCATCAATCATGTGGATAAGAGCAGCGGCAGCAGGCAGGTGCAGTCCCACTCCAGAGGAGAACAGCAGCATCCCACAGGAATTTCCACTCTGCAAGAAAGGAACAGCTGGCCTCTGGCCCAGTAGCCTTTAGCATCCTCTTCTAGATCCAGCGTTAAACCGCGCCATCTCTATGCCAAATACATTACTAAATCTTACCATTCTTACCTTCCCTGCTGATTTTTAAATATGAATGTATAGTTTACAAAGAAATATTATGTGATATAATCCTAACAATTGTAGTTTTAGCAGTGTAGATAAAGCCCTGCGCCTAACTGGACTGTAATCTTTAGCTTATGGCTCTGTGATCTTGTTATACAATATAGTCGGCATGACAGACTTACAGGAAATCCTTTTTGCATCGGTTCAGAGAGAGAGATGCACGGATTGTAGAATGTGTAAAGATGTTTCAAAATGGAGACGGTCGGGATTTATGCAAATCTTCGCGAGATGGAGAGATATTTGGTTTCAGAAAGACATGCATATCTATCATCCCTTATACTTGGGTTAAATCAGTGTGCTGTGCTCGAGAGATGTACAATCAGAGCAAGAGTTGCCTAAACAATACGAAAAGAAATGAAAAACTGATCCCCACCCCCCCAATGTGTTTTGGGCATGATGCAAATTCCAGCCTTTAAAGGGTTAATATGGATGTCTGTCTACACGTTTATACAGGACAGCGGTGTTATAATGATTCCGACAGTAAAGATCTAAAGTCGGAATTTATTTAAGATGACGAATCGGATATAGGGTTTGAGCAGACAGTGCACATGACACGACAGGCGGAGACAGACCAGTCTAATAGCTTTAAACTTGTTCCGTTTGCAGCTTCGTGAATCCGCTCGACGTCGGGGCTGAAATTTACAATGGGGTCAAAAGCAAAATGATACAATTACTAGCAACGCCTCCAACTCGCTTAGAAATGTTTCCAAGTCACCGGAAGTGTTTTCTGTTACCTGCCCTGATCACTGTTTTGGAAAGGGATTGGGTGTGGAGAGCTCCCCTGTTACAATCAATACCCCAATCCCTTGAATGCAGCCTAATTTGCTTCACCTTCTGACCTGCTATTTTTCAAAATGTTTCGGCAAAATCTGGCGGGTGTTAAAAAGTCACATTCAAAAGGGCCTTGTCAACTGATTTTATATTTCCACAACAAATCTTATTTGATATGTAAAAACACAAACCATCACAATTAAGAAGGAAACAAACGTTGTTTCCTAGTCTCTGCAGAGAGATGGTTGGGAGCGTGAATCTATCAGAATTATCCATATTAAATGCCGATCTAGCGCGCCGATTCTATTTTTACTCTGCTGTAATTTAATGGTGATATCCTCAGTGTCATAGTAGAGGAAACAGATGCGGAGATTCTCGCCTCCTGTACTCCTGAGAATGGGAATGTTTGTCACACCCTCGGCAATTCGCCCATGCAAAAGGCAACCATTGCAAAAAAACAAAGTTCATTTTCGTTTTCAGATTCATATTAATTTCCTCAGAATTTCTATTAACATTCGCCTTTAGTTGCTTCGTTTTTGAGTTATTTTGCCACTGGCTTTCCCGCCTGCTAGCTTCGGTCTTCATTCTAAGTCCAAGAGTACATTAATTAGGAATCCAGTATTACCGAATTGCTACCAATCTATGTACCCATATAAACTTTCATTTTGATTGTGATGTGCCAGATTTTACATAAACAATTATTATTAATAATAGCTGTGGGCTTTTTGTCTTCGAGTTGGCCCTTTCAAAAGAGGCCATTTAGTGACTCTTTGTAATATTTACATGTGTTCCGCATATTACTGGGCTCCCTGACCAGCCTTGTTAAATTTAGACAAGACTGTTTGCGAAAAGTGTTTATCGGACTTTAATGTGTTTTGCCTGCAAAAGCTGATCAATATAAACACGACCCGCTCTCAAATCCAGAACAGATTGTTGCTGTTTTACTATAAATATATTACATTTTTTTGCATAATTTTAATTGATTACATAAGCTAAGCAGAATTGATACATAGATACAAAATTGAATCTTTTAAGAAAAATGAAGACGGCAATAAGTTGCCCAGGCAAAAACAAACCTACACAAAGATCCGTAAGTTGTGTTAAAAGTAACGAAGTTGGTAATTTTGCACTAAAATGTAATAGTACAAATCAATAAAAATTACTTAAGTAACAAGCCAAAAAAACCTTCCGTGAACTTTGTAGGTTTGCTCTGAGTTTTTTGCCAAAGCTACACTTCATTGTATAACGGATGCGGGGTGAGATCCTGATTATTAATGGACATGGCATGGGGCCTTGATTACTACGGAAGTCCAGAAAACCATGTTGTTCAGATATTCCTTTTCTTTGAGCCGATATTTGTAAACTGCACATAGCTCTGTCCAGTTTTCAGAATGTACTTTTCAGGATGGACTCAAGTTATGTTTCACTTTCAGAAGCTAGTCTTTTGTGCCACACTTTTTATGCATAATGCCAATAAAACCTATAACAGATTTGAAAACCAGTACTAGGTCATCAGCATGCTGGCCAGCTGACTTTATATAGGTTAAGCAATATAATCAATTACTGGCCTTTGGATGTAGGTAATTGCTTTGGTGATCTTTGAGTTTCTGGTAATTATGATGTCAAATGACTTTTTTTTTAGAAGTTATTCTTTCCACTAGATGTTAATCAATGGTTCTTATGGGCTTTGGGGTGGTGGTGTGTGGTGGTGGTGGTGGGGGCAGGGGGTGGTTAATATCTCCTTAACCATTCAGAAAGATAATTTTAATCTGATGAATACAAGCAGCATAATGCTGCTTTCAAATCAGGCACACTAACGTACTTAGACGTGTGACTAGTCAAGTGCAGGTCACTTGTCATAATTAAACAATTAGACTGGTACCTTATGAGAATCCAGTATAAAAAAGGCTGTGCCTTCAGCTGCCCAGGCACTAAGCTCTGGAATTCCCTCCCTAAACCTTTCTGTCTGTCTCCTCCTTTAAGACATTCCTTAAAACCTACCCCTTTGACAAAACGTCAACTGGTAAAATAGATAAGGGAGAACCAGTGGATGTGGTGTATTTGGACTTTCAGAAGGCTTTCGATAAGGTCCCGCATAAGAGATTAGCGTGTAAAGTTAAGGCACATGGGATTGGGGGCAGGGTATTGACTTGGATAGAGAACTGGTTGGCAGACAGAAAGCAAAGAGTTGGAATAAATGGGTCTTTTTCTGAGTGGCAGGCAGTGACTAGTGGGGTACCGCAGGGATTGGTGCTTGGACCCCAGCTATTCACAATATATATTAATGATCTAGACGAGGGAACTAGATGTAATATCTCCAAGTTTGCAGACGACACAAAGCTGGGTGGGCGTGTGTGCTGTGGGAGGATGCCGAGAAACTCCAGTATGATTTGGACAGGTTGGGTGATTGGGCAGAAGCATGGCAGATGCAATAATGGCCCAGAAATCCAGGCCAGGGGCTTCCCGCGGGTGCAATCCCCGACCTGCACTTACCTTGCGCACCAGCCGTTGAGCTGTGGGCCCCCGTGGAATTTCGATCCTGGGCCTGCTCCAGCTGCCGGTGTGCAGTGCTTGCATATCCCAGGGGCGCAGTTAGTTTGATGCGTCCCCTGGGATCACGTGGGCCATGGAGAGCCAATCGGAGCAGGGAATGCTCCATTCATAAGATTGGCAGGAAGAGCTGTCAAAACTTATAAATACTACGGCCCCAAAATAGCACTAAATCTTCAAATAATTTTTTTTTTTTAATCACATTTTTTAAATAAACTATAAATTACATGAAATAACTATTTTAAACAATAATTTAAATTTTTGAAAAAAATAATTTTATTTTCTAACACGGCTAAAAATAAACTTACCTTGCTTTAAAGTATTTAAAAATAATATATCTGTGGAAAAATGTTTTAATTTTAATTAATTGACCACTTACCTTGTAAAAAGCAGGCCTTAAGCCTTAAGCCTGCTTTTTACATGTCTAACTTCTGCAGACTTACCCTCCCGGGAAAACCTGCAAAAAAAACCTAAGTTTGATGTGCACGTGCAGCCTCTCCCACGCACGCGTTCGACCTCTGAACCTCTTCGTTCAGGGGAACGGAAGTGCCGGTTTCCCGCGCATGCGCAGTGAATGCAGGAAACCGGCACTTCCATTGGGCCTACGGGTGAGTACCCCGTGCGTACTCACCCGTGGAGACCCGAATTTCTGGGCCATAATGTGGATAAATGCGAGGTTATCCACTTTGGTGTCAAAAACAGGAAGGCAGATTATTATCTGAATGGCAATAGATTGGGAGAAGGGGAAGTGCAACGAGACCTGGGTGTCCTTGTGCACCAGTCGCTGAAGGTAAGCATGCAGGTGCAGCAGGTGGTTAAGAAGGCAAATGGTATGATAGCAAAATACTGCAGATGTTGGAAATCCAAAATAACAACAGAAAATGCTGGAAAAACTCAGCAGGTCAGGCAACATCCGTGGAGAGAAATTTGAGTTGACATTTCGGATCGAACCCTTCTGGTATGTTGGCCTTCATAGCAACAGGGTTTGAGTATAGGAACAAGGATGTCTTGCTGCAGTTGTACAGGGCCTTGGTGAGACCGCACCTTGAGTATTGTGTGCAGTTTTGGTTGCCTTCTCTGAGGAAGGATGTTCTTGCCATGGAGGGAGTGCAGCGAAGATTCACCAGGCTGATACCTGGGATGGCAGGAATGATGTATGAGGAGAGATTGGGTCGATTGGGCTTATACTCGCTGGAGTTTAGAAGAATGAGAGGGGAGCTCATTGAAACTTATCAAATTCTAACAGGACTAGACAGACTACATGCAGGAAGGATGTTCCCGATGGTCGGGGAGTCCAGAACCAGGGGTCACAGTCTAAGGATAAGGGGTAGATCATTTAGGACAGAGATGAGGAGGAATTTCTTCACCCAGAGAGTGGTGAACCTATGGAATTCTCTACCACAGAAGGCAGTAGAGGCCAATTCATTAAATATATTCAAGAAAGAGTTGGATATATTTCTTAAGGCTAAAGGGATCAAGGGATATGGAGAGAAAGCAGGGACAGGGTACTGAATTTGAATGATCAACCATGATCTCATTGAATGGTGGAGCAGGCTGGAGGGGCCGAATGGCCTACTCCTGCTCCTATCTTCTATGTTTCTATGTCACCTGTCCTAACATGTGGCTTAGTGTTAATATTTTTCATAACATTCCTGTGAAACAACTTGGTACGTTTTACTATGTTAAAGGCACTATTATTAATAATAAATAATAAATAATAAATGCAAGTTGTTGTTGCTATAAACCCTGCCTCACTTGGACATCATATTATTGTTTCAATTCTGTAAACAGTCTGAGAGCAAGGCATTGGCCCATCAGATTAAGACAGGACCACATCAACATTCCTTAAATCACTTATTCGTACAGGAGGATATTGTGATTGCTTAAATCAAACGCTTTTAAGCAATCAGAAACACCTGAGCTGCTTCTTTGTTCACACTGCTACATGTCATTTGTGTGTTATGTGTAACCAAGCACCAATATTGGATGACATTTTCATACATCCTGATTGGTTGGGGTTTAAACATCTCCCTCATCCATGAACAAATAAAGCCTCAGGTTACTTATTAAATAGCTTTTGTGAATGAAGCGATACATGTGTTGCTGTCAAAAGAACATTATGGCTATTATTAGAGACCATTTCCATGTTGGTGAATCAAGGCCTCCAACAGGGGAGGATATAAAATCCATACAAAGTCTTATTTAGTCCAAAAAGGCACCAGTTTCTGATACTCAATTTTTTTTTAAATTGTTCCTGAGTTGTGGGCGTCGCTGGCAAGGCTAGCATTTATTGCCCATCCCTAATTGCTCTTGAGAAGGTGGTGGTGAGCTGCCTTCTTGAACCACTGGAGTCTGTGTGGTGAAGGTGCTCTCATAGTGCTGTTAGGGAGGGAGTTCCAAGATTTTGACCCAGCGACGATGAAGGAACGGCAATATATTTCCAATTCAAGATGGTGTGTAACTTGGAGGGAAACTTGCAGATGATGGTGTTCCCATGTTCCCTTATCCTTATAGGTGGTAGAGGTCGCAGGTTTGAGAGGTGCAGCCTTGTCAATTTGCTGCAGTGCATCTTGCAAATGGTACACACTGTAGCCACGGTGCACCGGTGGTGGAGGGAGTTAATGTTTAAGGTGGTGGATGAGGAGCCAATCAAGTGGGCTGCTTTGTCCTGGATGGTGTCAAGCTTCTTGAGTGTTGTTGGAGCTGCTCTCATCCAGGCAAGTGGAGAGTATTCCATCACACTCCTTATTTGTGCCTTGTAGATGGTGGAAAGGCTTTGGGGAGTCAGGAGATGAGACACTCGCCGCAGAATACCCAGCCTCTGACCTGCTCTTGTCACCACAGTAATGTTACTTGCCACTTATCGGCCCAAGCCTGAATGTTGTCCAGATCTTGCTGCATGCAGGCATGGACTGCTTCATTATCTGAGGAGTTGCAAATGGAACTGAACACTTTGCAATCATCAGTGAACATCCCCACTTCTCACCTTCTGATGGAGGGAAGGTCATTGATGAAGCAGCTGAAGATGGTTGGGCCCAGAACACTGCCCTGAGGAACTCCTGCAGCGATGTCCTGAGGCTGAGATGATTGACATTCAACCACCACAACCATCTTCCTTTGTGCTAGGTATGACTCCAGCCAGTGCAGAGGTTTTCCCCTGCTTGCCATTGACTTAAATTTTATTAGGACTCCTTGATGCCACACTCGGTCAAATGCTGCCTTGATGTCAAGGGCAGTCACTCTCACCTCACCTCTGGAATTTAGCTCTTTTATCCATGTTTGGACCAAGACTGTAATGAGGCCTGGAGCTGAGTGGTCCTGGCAGAACCCAAACTGAGCATCAGTGAGCAGGTTATTGGTGAGTAAGTGTCACTTGATAGCACTGTCGACAACACCTTCCATCACTTTGCTGATGATTAAGAGTAGACTGATGGGGCGGTAATTGGCCAGATTGGATTTGTCCTGCTTTTTGTGGACAGGACATACCTGGGCAGTTTTCCACATTGTCGGATAGATGTCAGTGTTGTACTGGAACAGCTTGGCTAGAGGCGTGGCTAGTTCTGGAGCACAAGTCTTCAGTACGACAGCCGGGATGTTGTCGGGGGCCCATAGCCTTTGCTGTATCCAGTGTGCTCAGCCACTTCTTGATATCACGTCGAGTGAATCGATTTGGCTGAAGACTGGCTTCTGTGATGGTGGGGACCTCAGGAGGAGGCCAATATGGATCATCTACTCGGCACTTCTGGCTGAAGATAGTTGCAAATGCTTCAGCCTTGTCTTTTGCACTCACGTGCTGGGCTCCAACATCATGGAGGATGGGGATATTCATGGAGCCTCCTCTTCTCGTTAGTTGTTTAATTGTCCACCATCATTCACAACTGGATGTGGTAGGACTGCACAGCTTTGATCTGATCCGAAGGTTGTGGGATCACTTAGCTCTGTCTATAGCATGCTGCTTCTGCTATTTAACATTCATGTCGTCCTGTGTTACAGCTTCCCCAGGTTGGCACCGTATTTTTAGGTACGCCTGATGCTATTATTGGCATGCTCTTCTGCACTCCTAATTGAACCAGGGTTGGTCCCCTGGCTTGATGATAATGGTAGAGTGAGGGATATGTGGACTATGAGGTTACAGATTGTGGTGGAATACAATTCTGCTGCTGCCGATAGTCCACAGCGCCTCATGGATGCCCAGTTTTGAGCTGCTAGATCTGTTCTGAATCTCTCCCATTTAGCACAGTGATAGTGCCACACAACACGATGGAGGGTGTTCTCAGTGTGAAGGCGGTACTTCATCTCCACAAGGACTGTGCGGGGGTCACTGCTACCAATGCTGTCATGGACAGATGCATCTATGACAGGTAGATTGGTGAAGACGAGGTCAAGTAGGTTCTTCCCTTGTGTTGGTCCTCTCACCACCTGCTGCAGGCCCAGTCTGGCAGCTATGTCCTTCAGGACTCGGCCAGCTCGGTCAGTAGTGGAGCTACCGAACCACTCTTGGTGATGGACATTGAAGTCCCCCACCCAGAGTATATTCTGTGCCCTTGCTTACCTCAGTGCTTCTTCCAACTTGTGTTCAACATGGAGGATTACTGATTCATCAGCTGAGGGAGGGCAGTAGGTGGTAATCAGCAGGAGGTTTCCTTGCTCATGCTTGACCTGAAGCCATGAGACTTCATGGGGTCTGGAGCATATGTTAAGGATTCCCAGGGCCACTCCCTGCTGACTGTATACCACTGTGCCACCACCTCTGGTATGTCGGTCCTGCCGGTGGGACAGGACATGCCCAAGGATGGTGATGGTGGAGTCTGGGACATTGGCTGAAAGGTATGATTCTGTGAGTATGACTATGTCAGGCTATTGCTTGACTAGTCTGTGGGACAGCTCGCCCAATTTTGGCAGAGGTTCCCAGATGTTAGTGAGGAGGACGTTGCGGGGTCGACTGGGCTGGGCGTGCCATTGTTGTGTCCGAAGCCGGTGCCTAGTTCAATGCCGGGTGGTCCATCCGGTTTTATTCTTATTGGCCCAGAAATTCGGGTCTCCACGGGTGAGTACACATGGGGTACTCACCCGTAGGCTCGATGGAAGTGCCGGTTTCCTGCATGCACTGCGCATGCGCAGGAAACCGGCACTTCCGTTCCTCTGAAAGCAGGGGTTCAGAGGTCGAACGCGTGCGTGGGGGAGTCTGCACGTGCGCATTAAACTTACGTTTTTTTTACAGGTTTTTCCGTGAGGATAAGTCTTTAGAATTTAGAAGTGTAAAAAGCAGGCGTAAGGCCTGCTTTTTACAAGGTAAGTGGTCAATTAATTAAAATTAAAACATTTTTTCCACAGGTTTATTATTTTTAAATACTTTTAAGCAAGGTAAGTTTATTTTTAGCCCCGTTAGAATATAAAATTATTTTTTTCAAAAATTTAAATTATTGTTTAAAATAGTTATTTAATGTAATTTATAGTTTATTTAAAAAATGTGATTTAAAAAAAAAATTATTTGAAGGTTTAGTGCTATTTTGGGGCCGTAGTATTTATAAGTCTTGACAGCTCTTCCTGTCAAACTTATGAATAGAGCATTCCCTGCTCCGATTGGCTGCCCATGGCCCACGTGATCCCAGGGGACGCATCGAACTAACTGCACCCCTGGGATACGCAAGCACTGCACACCGGCAGCTGGGCCAGGCCCCGGATCGGAATTCCACGGGGCCCTACAGCTCAATTGCCGGCGCGCAAGGTAAGTGCAGGTCGGGGGCTTGTTCCCGCGGGAAGCCCCCGACCCGAATTTCTGGGCCATTATTGTTTTCGTAGCGGTTTGTTACAACTGAGTGGCTTACTGGTCCATTTCAGAGGGCAGTTAAGAGTCAACCACATTGCTGTGGGTCTGGAGTCACATATAGGCCAGACCAGGTAAGGACAGCAGATTTCCTTCTGTAAAGGACGTTAGTGAACCAGATGGGTTTTTACAACAATCCAGTAGTTTCATGGTTACCATTGCTGATACTAGCTTTTTATTCCAAAATTATTTAATTAACTAAATTTAAATTCTCCAGCTGCAGTGGAGGGATTTGAACTTACATCTCTGGATCATTCATTCAGGCCTCTGGATTACTAGTCCAGTAACATAACCACTCTGCTACCATTCCCAGAAATTGGAAATCTTATTGGTGATACAGGCTCTACTTTATTTAATCATTGTCAATAATTTTTTTATAGGGTTAGATATTGTGCATTTATTCAGCACCTTGTATGGAATTCCAGGATCCATTATTGGTGTTGTTGGGTGTTACCTCCTCAGCCTTTCCACCATCTGCAAGGCACAAGTCAGGAGTGTGATGGAATACTCTCCACTTGCCTGGATGAGTGTAGCTCCAACAACACTCAAGAAGCTCGACACCATCCAGGACAAAGCAGCCCGCTTGATTGGCACCCCATCCACCACCTTAAACATTCACTCCCTCCATCACTGGCGTACCGTGGCTGCCGTGTGTACCATCTACAAAATACACTGCAGCTACTCGCCAAGGCTTCTTCGGCAGCGCCTCCCAAACCCGCGACCTCTTCCACCTAGAAAGACAAAGGCAGCAGGTGCATGGGAACACCATCACCGCCAAATCACACACCATCCTGACCTAGAAGTATATCGACAATCCTTCATCGTCGCTGGGTCAAAATCCTGGAACTCCCTACCTAACAGCACTGTGGGAGTACCTTCACCACATGGACTGCAGCGATTCAAGAAGGTGGCTCACCACCACTTTCTCAAGGGCAATTAGGGATGGGCAATAAATGCTGGCCTTGCCAGCGATGCCCACATCCCATAAAACGAATTAAAAAAATAAAAGAAAAAGGTGAGGGAGTTTATATGAACCATAATGGACTGGGGTTACTTGTTGAACAGGCTGCTTTAAACTATTCGACCAAATCCTAAAATTGATTTCCCTTAGGTTGACACCTTGCTGAGAACTGAATGCTCTCTATTAATTATGTTTAAACTGTTTACTTTGTTTCCCAAGTTATTGACAAAGGACTGGTTTGCAGACTTTAAGTTTCTCTGCTGTTTAGTGACCACATCTTCAAAATGTTCAATGACCTACCCGGTCAGTACTACACACTTGAAAGATTCTTCGTGGAGTAGAGACACCAAGAATAGAATTGATCTGACTAATTAGATCATCTTAAAGAATTGCAGATTGAGCGTAAATGAACAATAAGGTCAACATACATAATTGTTTCAGAGGCTAGTTTAGAGATTGACTTTCTGATTATACAAGTCTCTAAGTTTTAGTTTCAATTTTGTGAAAGTTTGATAATTGGTTATTTATGCTAGAAACGTTGGCCCAGATATTCTGATCACAGGCCTCCCGCGCGCGGGCGGAGGACTACGATCTGGAAAAATCTGCGCCCTGACCTTAGGGCTCCCGGGAGGTGCACAATTTCGCTGCTGGGCCTCTCCAAACTGCCGGTGTGCAGGGCCCACGTATCCCAGAGGCGCAGCGAGTTCGCAGCGTCCCTGGGATCACATGGGCCATGGGGAGCCAATCACTGAAGGGAATCGCCCTTCATACATTTGACAGGAAGACCTGTCAAATATATGAATGGAGATCACCCCCAAAACATAGTAAAACTTTAAATAATTTTTTTTTTTAATCACATTTTTAAAATGACCTGAAAGTCCAATAAATTAACTATTTTAAACAAAACTTTAAGGCCTAGAAATTGGGTTTTGGCGCAGCGACGGCTTTAGCGCCGGAAGTTAGTGCCGGGGCTAAGTCGCGCTGGGCGGGCCAAAAATTCACTAGTTCTGCGCCCAAACGGCTGCCGGCGCTGCTGAAAGCTGTTTGCGCCTGAAAACTGGCGCTACGCGCTGAATTGCGGCGCTATTCCGGCGCTGCGGCGCCCGCTGCGGTGCGGCAGGTTCGGGAAGTGCAGGCCTCCTCCTTCCCTTAAGGAGGAGCTGCCTGCACCCGGCCGCGGCCCGCGAAAATCATTGTAAAAATGAGCCCGGCACCTCGGACAAGTGCCGGGCTTGCATCTGTCCCGGGGGGGGGGGGGAAGAAGTCCGGGGAGGGAGCTGCGGCCAGGCGGCCGGCGGGAAAGCGGCCGGCCGCCGCGGGGCCTTTAATGCGCCGGCGCAAAGTCCAGTAAGGCACCTCTGCCAGAACGTTGCTTGCGGCTGCCACGGGCGAGGCGGCCGCAAGTCAATTTCGGAGTTCGGGCGGGTTACCATGGCAACCGGGACGCTGCGCACACCGATGACGTCATCGGTGCCGGCGCAGCGCTAACGGCATAACGCCGATTTAGGGATCCACTCAATTTCCAAACTGGCCATAACTCCGGCGCTAGGCCCTCTAGTGCCTCAAAAGCGGCGCTAAGCCTACCGAATTTCTAGGCCTAAATTTTTGACAAAAATAATTAAAGTTTTTTACAGGGCTAAAAATAAACTTACCTTTTTTAAAGTATTTTTAAATGATAAATCAGGGGGAAATTTTTTTTTTTAAACTTTTTTCTACTCTTATCCTGGTAAAAGCAGGCCTTACGCTTTTACCAGGCGTAAGAATTGTAAGTGTTTTCTGCGGGCGGAGGGTCTCCTAAAAGCGGAACTATGTGCCCGCAGAGGCCATGCTCTTGACAGATCAGAAATGCCGGTTTCCAGCGCATGCGCAGTGCATGCCTCAAACCGGCATTTCTAGTGTCCCTGCGGGTGGGTACACAGCACGTACCCACCTGTAGGGATTGGAATATCTGGCCCATTATTGTATTTATGAGATGAACTTACGATCTCAATGCTGTTACAGTTATTGTTTGTCTCTCACCAGTTTGGGTTACCATATTTACTGTATGAAGTTTTAACAAATTCATCTATCAATTCCTAATTTAAACATCTTTGTATGAGATACCTTGGTTCTGTGTTGATCTACCAATGTGCTGTGCCACAGACTGGTATGATGCAACCCACACAGTGAGGTGGGTAATGCACAAGGTGGCACGGAAGAATCTAAAGATGGTGATAAAATAATTTAAAAGTGCTTGTGGAAAAGAATAACATTTTAACAGACTTAACTTAAAGTACTTCTGTAAAAACACTGAACGTATAAACACAGCATACACACACTTATACACAACAACAACTTGCATTTATATAGTGCCTTTAACGTAGTAGAATGTCCCAAGGCAATTACAGGAGCATTATCAAACAAAATTTGACACTGAGCCATGTAAGGAGATAATAGGACAGGTGACCAAAAGGTTGGTCAAAGAGGTAGGTTTTACGGAGGGAATTCCAGAGCTTAGAGCCTAGACAGCTGAAGGCATGGCCGCCAATTTTGGATGAGCTCAGGTTTATGGAGGGTGGAAGATGGGAGGCTGTCCAGGAAAGCATTGTAATAGTCAAGTCTACTGGTAACAAAGGCATGGATGAGGGTTTCAGCAGTAGATGAGCTTAGGCAGGGACAGGAGATATCAATCGGGCCGACTTCATATGAACTGATGCAGAATCAAGTCAGAGTGTCTACACACTGGAGTGTGGAGCAATTGAAGATCACCCAAAGAGTAATATACTGAACTAAACATAGTCCCTTTCATTTAACTAATAGATGGCTTTTGTATGTATGGGCTTTAAAGATCACATCGGTTTTTTTTAAAGTGTGAAATGGAAAGAGACGCTGCAGTCCGAATGTTAGCGGGCACAGTGACTAGCGATACGTGAGCAGATAATTACGGTGACAGACTGGCAGTCACAATCAATTGAAATACAAAAATCCTGGTGTCAGGAAGAGGGATTCCACTTTGTTGGGTATTGGCACCAGTTCTGAGACAGATGGGAACTATTCTGCAAGGATGGGCTACATCTGAACAGGGAGGGTGCTATTGTACTAGCAAAATAGTTAAATATAGAAGTATCGAGGTATTTAAACTAGGAAGGAGAGCAGGTGGGAAAATAAAACCAACCAAGATCAGTTAATATTGAAGAGAGAAATAGATTAGATTATTATTTATGCAGGAAACATTTTAGCAAGAGGGATATGGCATAGAGGATTCAAATCAAATGGACTACATGTAAACAGGATATAAACTGAAGTAAAGGTAATTCAGACAAAAAGAAAATGGGAAAAATAGCAAAAATATATGTATTGCAATGTGCAGAGTGTGGGAAATAAACTGGGGAGCTGGAAGCAATTATTTATATATTTAGGAGGAATAGAAAAGATAAGAAAGAAGACGGAGTGACAATATTGGTAAAAGAGGAACTACACGCTGCAGAGAGGGTTGATGCAGACAAAGATGGGGTACAGAGTCAATATGGTTGGAGCTGAAAGATAAAAAAGGCATGTTATATTCGTAAAGGTGTATTACAGATCACTAAATTGTGGAAAGATCATAAGAATTACGGGCAGGAATAGGCCATACGGCCCTTCGAGCTTACTCCACCATTCAGTAAGATCTTGACTGATCTTCGACCTCAACTCTACTTTCTCGCCTGATCCCATATCCCTTGATTCCCTTAGAGTCCAAAAATCTATCTATCTCAGCCTTGAAAATACTCAATGACTCAGCATCCACAGCCCTTTGTGATAGAGAATTCCAAAGATTCACAACCCCCTGGGTGAAGAAATTCCTGCTCATCTCAGTCTTAAATGGCCGACCCCTTATCCTGGCACTATGCCCCCTAGTTCTAGACTCTCTAGCCAGGGGAAACAACCTCTCAGCATCTACCCTGTCAATCCCCCTCAGAATCCTATATGTTTCAATGAGATCACCTCTCATTCTTCAAAACTCCAGAGAGTATATCAATCTCTCCTCCCAGGGATCAATCTAGTGAACCTTCATTGCACCGCCTCTAAGACATGTATGTCCTTTCTCAGATAAGGAATGGAAGAAGCAATCTGCAGTCAGATTAGAGAGATGAATAGGAATAACAAAATTATTGTTCGAGGAGATTTTACTTATCCACTTATTGATTGAGACCAAGAGGTGGTAAATGGAGAAAAGTGAATGGAATTGCTGAAATGGGTGCAGGACTCTATCCTCAAGCTGTATGTTAGGCCTACAAAGGTGGTGGTATTGCTAAAACTGATAACGAGTAATGAAATAGATCAGGTAGATGAATTAAATATGCATGAGCATCTTGAAAGTTGTGACCACAATATAATGGCCTAGAAATTGAGTTTGGGGCGGCCAGCTCGCTCGCGCCCAGAAATTACCGCTGCGCGCGGAGCCACTTGCGCCCGCCGGAAATTCAGTTTCAGCGCCCCAAGTCGAAGCCGGCCGCAAATCAAGGGTTTCGGTGCCCCCGCTTGGGGCGCTGAGACTGAATATCGGCGCGCTAGGTGCCGCAGCGCCACCCGCTGCAGAGCGACAGGCTGCGGTACTGCAGGCCTTCCTCCCTCTCTTAAGGGGGAGGTGCCTGCAACAGCGAGATCGCCGCTCGCTAGTGCCGGCAAATGAGCCCGGCACCATGGAGAAGTGTCAGGCTCCCGGAAAACAGCCGGCAATGCCACGGGGGGGCGGGTGGAGGAGGCCGGGGAAGGAGGTGCGGGCAGGCGGCCGCCGAAAAAGCGGGCGGCCGCACATCCGCCTTAACTCGCCCCACTAACGCTACAGTACGGCCCCGTTTTCTGATCGCTGTTTGCGGCCGCTGCGGAAGAGGCGGCCGCAACTCAATATGGCGGTCGGGCCGGTAGCGGGGCGGTAGCGGGGCACTGCGCACACCGATGACGTCATCGGTGGCGGCGCAGCGCTACTGGCTAACGCCGCCATTACCGCAGCGCTGAATATCGGCGAAAGCTCAGCAAGTGGCGCAAAAGCCCTCTTTGGGCGAAAACTGGGCGCAAAGCCTACTGAATTTCTAGCCCAATAAGTTTAAGATCCAATTGGAAGGGGAAACAGTTGATAAAAACACTAGAACTCAAGATTGGATCTGGGTAGATTTTAAAAAGATGAGGAGCAAGCTGGCTGAGTTGGGAGGGCAAATTGCCACACAGGATCGTAGAGCAGTGGGATGTTTCTAAAAAAGAGATTGCAAAGATGCAGAATAAGTATATTCCATTAAAATAGAAGGAAACTGCTAGTAATTTTAGAATGCCATGGATAAATAAAGAGGTTAGAAGCCAATTAAAACTGAAGCGGGCTGATAAGGACTGTAAGAATAATAATGATGGAAAAACTAAAGGATAATATGAGAAAATAAGAAAATAGGTTAAAAGTGGGATAAGGAAAGCTAAGAGGGGACAAAAAATATCAAAAAACATCAAACGGAATTGTAAATTATTTTACAAGTGTAACAGTGAAAAGAGAATTGTTGAAAGTGAGGTAAGACCCCAGAGGAGAGGATTATCAATTTGTAAATGATGACCAAAAATGGCAGAGGTATTTAATAAGTCTGACTAAAGAGAAGGATAAAGATGAGACAAATCCTGAAGTGATTGAGTGCAAGGTGACTGATATTATATATGATGTATAAAAGGAACATTTCAGATAAATTGGGCTGAAGAAAGACAAACATCAAGTCCCATGATGTTGCTCATCCTGCTTTGTGGTAGAAGTTGCAGGCCTGGAAGGTGCTGTTGAAGTAAGCTTGGTGAGTTACTGCAGTGCATCCTGTAGATAGTATGTACTGCAACCACAGTGCGCCAGTGGTGGAGGGAGTGGATATTGAGTTCAGTGGCCGGGTGCCAATCAGGTGGATTACTCTTTCCTAGATGGCGTCAGACTTCTTGACTATTGTTGCATCTGCATCCATCCAGGCAAGTGGTGAGCATTCTATCACTCTTGACATGAACCTAATAGATGGTGCAGAGGTGTTTAGGGATCAGGAGGTGAGCTACTCATCACAGAATACCCAGTCTCCGACCAGCCTTTGTAGCCATGTTGATATGGCTGGTTCAGCTTCAAATCAATGGTGACCACGCAGCACCCCCCCCCCACCCCCAACCACACAAAAGATGTTGATGGTGGGGGAAACTCAGAAATGACAAGATGTTGAAGGTCAGGGGAATGGCTAGGCATTGTCTTGTTGGAGGTGGTCATTACCTGGTGCCTATGTTCCCGAGATTGTTAGCTAGCATTTGTCAGTCAAAGCCTGGATATTAGCTAGGTCCTATTGTATTCTGCCATGGCTGCATCATTATTGGAGAAATTGTGAATGGGGCTGTACAGCATAGAATTGTCAGCAAACAGCCCCAGTCCTGACCTTATGACTGAATTTAGTTGTTATAAGTATTATTTAAGCATAATCAAAATCAAGTTATAATAATTTAGCTTTTTTCACACCAAGAGGCCAGAGTGACCTCCTGGGGCCATTGCAAAGGAATGCCAAGGGTAGCACAAGCACTAATGAACACCTGGCTCCATTACTAAATGATATAGACAGATAAGTACTGTCTCATGCTGATAAAATGGGTGTTGCAAATCACCTTGTGTACCACAGTGTGGTTCTGCACATTTTGTTTTCACTGTACACCATGTTCTATTTTGTATCACCATGTGAAATCAGGGCCTCATACTTTTGTTTGTTGGACTGTGAACATACCTGACATGCCAAGTCGAGTGGCACCAAAGGATTCGTTTACAATTTGAACCTGAGGCAATGTGATTATAGTTAGCAGCTGAACTGCAGTGTTAAACTGCCATGGGAAATGAAAACATTGTGGTCTCACTGCTATTAGACAGAAGCGACTATCAGCAGCTTTATTCTTTGTACCTGCATTCTATTATTATCACTCTAATTGCCTGATCACTACAGATAGGTGGTCTCTGAAGCAATAGGGTCATCTGAAGGCAAGTACTGGTATTCAATGAAGGTTTCTAACTTTTTCTAACTGTTGAAATATTCACATTTAGTGTTACTTCTGTGGAGCTCTCTGCATTGTTTTCATTACCACAATCTTGCTTGCTGACATAACTAAGGGAACCAAGGGATATGGGGATAGTGCGGGAAGGTGGAGTTGAGGTAGAAGATCAGACATGATCTTATTGAATGGCGGAGCAGGCTTGAAGGGCTGAATAGCCTACTCCTATTTCTTATGTTCTTATTACATCATGTTGGGCTACAGTACATGCACCCTCTGAGTGCAGTGAGACGAATGCTTGCAGTCTAGGCCAACTGAGCGACTTTTTTGATGAGTATTCAGCAATGATTGACAGAAATGGGAAAAAAACCTTCTTCCCTCTCTCTCTCTCTCATACAAAATGGCCTCAATTTCAACCCCCCACCGATAGGTGGGAGAGGGTGGGTGGGGTTAAAATATCAGGATCGGGCAACCCGACCTCATTCCCACCGCTTTAAATTTTAAAGTGCAGGAATCAGGCCATAGACAAGGCTCCCGCAAAAGGCAGGCAGTCTAATTAACATATCAAAGTCACAGCCTGATGGCATCAACAGCGCCACAAATTAAATGTAATAGTCAGTGAGGGCGAGGCCTCACCTCTGGGTTTTCCAGCCTCTGATCCTCAGCCGGAGCTTCCGGCTCCCCAAGCTAAGTGACTCTTTTAGCACTCCTTGTGGGCTGGAAGGAGCAGAGTGCTCCCCACAGGGCCCTCATGGAAACCTTCTGCCTCTCCCAGCCCTGATCACCAACCTCCACCTGGCCCTGATCACTAGCCTCTCTCAGCCCTCCCAATAGCTGACCTCTCACTGATTGCCAATCTCCTCCCCAAGCCCTCCCAATTGCCATCCTCCCCCCACCTGAAGAGATTGCAAAGTCTCTGTTTGAAGAATGGACTCAGTCGGGAATATTTTGTGGACTTTATGGGATTTTTCTGAGGGTATTTTCCCTGTGATGGGATCGCCCTGTGCAGATACGTGAAAAACTGGTTTGTTAAAACTCCAGAGAACGCATGGCAGCTGGCTGTGACAAAAGAACTGTCAGTCATCCAGAATGTATGGGTTCACCTGACAGTCCTGGAAAAAGGAAGGGGGGCCATTGACGAAGGGGCTGAGGACCCTGAGGCACCCGTTAAACTTGAACCTATTAGAAAGCCACTCTAATATGCAAAAGCACTTCTCACCTCCATCTCAGAAGAGAAGCAGAACAATGAACCCATTAGCCTAGCCAGCCGAAGAGGAGCCAGTTTTTCCCAACACAAAGACCGGGAGATGTCCCAGACTTAGGACCATTAGTCCAATCATGCAATACTCATGGATCTGATGATGGCCCATCACTAACTAAGCACCGGAGTGCTTAGAAACAAAAGGATTTTAAAGATTGGCGGGAAAGATAGGGGTAGCAAGACTCCTATAAAGATAGATCCTTTTCCACCATTCTCTCTCTCGCTCTCAGTCCACCAAGATCGACCTAACAAGAAGAAGTACCAGAGGAAAAAGCCGCTGAGACTGAGAACCGCATACCCCTCACAGGGAACGGCCTCCGGGCAGTGACTTCCCACAGCTGAGCGGAGCGATCGAGACCGACTGTGTGTGGTGGTAAGCATGGTCTCGAGTGTCCCAAGTCAGTAACCAGATATCCCAGGCACGCTGGGTGAGGTGTAAGGGCTCAGGGATTTTCTCAGAAGTGAAGTTTTTTAGGCTATTCCGGGGTGGAAGCTTCGTTTGGTTCAGCCAGGCGAAGGGGCTTATGCGACTGGGTAATTCGTTGGTAGGGGCGGAGTTAGAGTCCACCATAGGAACAAGGGAATTACTGCTTGTTATAGTCCCCAGTTGTGTACTGTATGTGTGTTGTTTGTAACCTGGATCTTATTCTCCACAGAGACAGTGATTTCGTTTAGTAGTGCATGTTTTAGCCAGTGTATGTTAGATCAAATAAATATAAGTGTGATTTTTCACCGAAGCATTCCTGTCCGTGACTTACTCCATTTACACTCTGAATAATAATTCCCGGGTATAGAACTTTCGTAAGGCGGGGGTGATTCGAACCGTCCGTCTAGCAATTGGGCTAAGATCAAAACTGCATACACCCCCCCAAGCCCTCCCAGTCACCGACCTCCCCCCCAGCCCTCCTATTCCCTTCCCAGTGTCGGGGACCGTCCCCAAGGGTCTTCGGCTGTGGCCTCCTGTCGCTAGTGTTCCCTCCCACTTGCCAAACAGGCCATCCATTTGGCCGGCTCCTGGGTGGAAGGTAGCCGTACAATATGTTAATGAGGCCCTGGCATTAAGATCAGCGAGGCCTCCACATCCCTGGCCTTGCCGGGCTCCCCACATCCTCACCGACTCCCCATTAATATCAGGGCCAAAACGTCTGGCTATGGCTCTGCAGAAAGACTGCAAACATACTGATGTCAAAATGGATAAATGTACAGCTCCAGAAAGATGCCTCCAATTGTGGATATGTAGAAAGCAAATTGACCAGAATAAAAATTTGGGGAGTAATTAACCTAACCTGCGCGGTGGGAAACTGCCCATTTTACACCCCGCCTAACTTTATTTTTCAGTTTTCCACCAGGCGGGTTAGCTTAAAATTACCCTCTTGAATTGGCATAGTTGCCGAGAATTTCCTTGGAGCTCCTCCCACTCTACTGCCATAGCTTTGCACACGTAAACGTGGCTTCTGCCAAATGTCCGTTGAAGGTACAGCGGCAGAGCGGGAGGAGCCCCAAAGAAATTCCCGGTGAGTTCGTTTATCCAGTGAGTATTTGAGCCATAAAGGCCAGGAAGGCCCCAGGCTCAACTCTGGCCTATACGGAGTTAGCTAACCACAGCTGGGGCAGCAATACAGGCACTGCAGTTTCTCCCAGTACCCCAGCATTGAGAAGATGAAAATCAGCCTTCCTGCTGAGGGTTCTATCCATGGGACACTCTGCTGGAGTACATGTGTGGATGTCAGTAGAAGACAGGAGCAGCCTGGGGTGTGATGTCCCAACAGTCAAATAACTTGCTGACAGTCACTCTCAGGGCTCACACTTGAATATTGGGCATTTGGGCAAGGCACTGGAAGGCAACTTGTGCATATGAAAAAGAACTTAAGATCATCAGAGGAGCAAGAAAGGGTAGATATTTGACATAAAATTTTCTTTAAAATAATTTTTAACCATTTGGCCATGGCCAAGGGCAAGTAATACTGTGCTTATCCTTAAATCATCATCATAGAATTACAGAAATTTACAGCACTGAAGGAGGCCATTCTGCCCATCTTGTCCATGCCGACCGACAAAGAGCTATCCACCCTAATCCCACTTTACAGCAGTTGGTCCATAGCTTTGTAGATTACGGCACTTCAAGTGCAAATCCAAGTACTTTTTAAATGTGATGAGCGTTTCTGCCTCTACCACCCTTTCAGGCAGTGAGTTCCAGACCCCCGCCACCCTCTGGGTGAAAAACATTTCTCCTCAAATCCCCTCTAAACCTCCAACCAATTACTTTAAATCTATGCCCCCTGGTTATTGAACCTTCTGCTAAGGGAAATAGGTCATTCTTATCTATTCTATCTAGGTCCCTCATAATTTTATACACCTCAATTAGATCCCCCCTCAGCCTCCTCTGTTCCAAAGAAAACAGCCCCAGCCTATCCAATCTTTCCTCATAGCTAAAATTCCCCAACCCAGGCAACATCCTCGTAAATCTCCTCTGCACACCCTCTAGTGCAATCACATCTTCCCTGTAACGTGGTGACCAGAACTGCACGCAGTATTCTAGCTGCGGCCTAACTAGTGTTTTATACAGTTCAAGCATAACCTCCCTGCTCTTATATTCTATGCCTCGGCTAATAAAGGCAAGTATCCCGTATGCCTTCTTAACCACCTTATCTACCTGTCCTGCTACCTTCAGGGTACTGTGGACATGCACTCCGAGGTCCCTCTGATCTTCTACACTTCTCAGTGTCCTACCATTTATAGTGTATCCCCTTGCCTTGTTAGCCCTCCCCAAATGCATTACCTCACACTTCTCCAGATTGAATTCCATTTGCCACTGTTCTGCCCACCTGACCAGTGCATTGATATCTTCCTGCAGTCTGCAGCTTTCTTCTTCATTATCAACCACACGGCCAATTTTTGTATCATCTGCAAACTTCTTAATCATACTTCCTACATTCAAGTCCAAATCATTGATATATACCACAAAAAGCAAAGGACCCAGTACTGAGCCCTGCGGAACCCCACTGGAAACAGCCTTCCAGTCACAAAAACACCCTTCGACTATTACCCTTTGTTTCCTGCCTCTGAACCAATTTTGGATCCAACTTGCCACTTTGCCTTGGATCCCATGGGCTTTTACCTTTGTGACCAGTCTGCCATGCGGGACCTTCTCAATAGCCTTGCTAAAATCCACATAGACTACATCAAACTCACTACCCTCATCGACTCTCCTTGTTACCTCCTCAAAAAATTCAATCAAGTTAGTCAGACATGACCTTCCCTTAACAAATCCATGCTGACTGTCCCTGATTAATCCGTGTCTTTCTAAATGATCCTACTCCTTAGAATGATTTCACTGCAATTGAAATACACGTAATAGGATTAAAGTTACTAACAGGAGAATTGGTTTTACCCCTATTGTTAATTATTTTCTATTTTACAACTGAGTACACAAGAATTTTAAAAAATGTTTAAATTGGTCTTATTTGTGCTTTATTGATTGTAGTTTATTAATGGGCTTTTAACCTGTGATACTGCTATGCTCACATCAATCTGACGGCTTTGCACATACAGCATAACAATAATAATAATTCCAGCTGCCTTCTTAACGTGTCATGCTGTCTGCTGTTCT
The DNA here is from genome assembly GCF_052327205.1 of Somniosus microcephalus. Lineage (NCBI taxonomy): Eukaryota > Metazoa > Chordata > Chondrichthyes > Squaliformes > Somniosidae > Somniosus > Somniosus microcephalus. The sequence continues at coordinate 243,800,393 of NC_140990.1, read as the reverse complement.
CTGGTTTACAGTAGTTCAGTTGTGGTATTAAATCAATGAAAGGCAAAGGTTAAAAGATTTCCTTCCCTTTCCTAAGGAGGATATATGTGTAAGATAACTGCATGTATTCATTTACATATGAAGAAGGTATTGCTAGCTCTACCGACAATTGTAGATTGAATTCAGATAAACTCCATTAACAGTAAAATCTCTAAAATGGACAGTATGTGTTCTATATAGCAATAAGAGGCATAAACATGGACTAGACTATTACAAATTGAGTCAGAGGCAGTGAATTACTAGCGCCACCCAGGGGGCTGACTAGTTCACACAGGCAGAATCTATTTGGAAATGAAGATCAATCACGTCTGCTCCAGCATTCTTCATTACAGCGCACACACAGCCCTCTATGATAATACACCAGAAAGTGGTACCCATTGCTGACATTATGCAAAGATTTACTATTCTACACAGCAATGTGACGGTATATTTTATATTACCAAGTCTGCAAGAACAATCCAATTAAGAAAAGGGTATGGCTGGCTCATTATGTCCCTACTAAAATTCAGCATTGGTAATCTATTACAGTCCCTGTTTTCCAACATAGACAAGCAGATAAACAAAAATGCTGCCTGAAAAGTCACCCTTAGATCACACAATGGTGGAATCCTTGAATCTGCAATCATTATAAATGACATATGAAAAGAACACACATGCTTCCATTATTCATGTAAAAATCATTCCTGCTCACACTGAGCACTTTGTGAATGACACAGTAAATCTTGACACCTTATAAAAACGTTGTCCCATTGGGGCTGCTTGGTACGAGCTAACAGATATCTAGTAAGTTTTCATAATCAAAGCTGAGAAACACACCCTGATAAACAGTAATGCTAATGTGATGGTTCCTATGGAAATTTTACATTATCACGGTTGCCATTTCAGAAATATTTTTGACAAAATATAATTATTTAAAAGGATCATGTTAAAATATTGTTAATATTAACAACACTTATCATTTTCTATAACTGAATCAGGATCAGTAGCATTTACAATGTAATGTGCTTTGACAATCTAGTGACTGTAGCTTTGCGAAGGATAGCCAAAAACAGTTTTTAAGAAATATATTATGATTAACATCATTATTTCTATCCTTTTCAAATTGTTTATAGAATTTTACAGCAGAAGGAGGCCATTCAGCCCATTGTGAGTGTGCTGGCTCTGTGAAACACTAATTCACTTTGTCCTATCTCCCCATCCTTTCCTCGTACCCTTTAAAATTTTTATTTTGCAAGTACTTATCCACTTAATTTTTCAAAGCTATAATGGAAAGCGAATTTCAAATTTATACATTCAAAATTAAGCAGCTGTTTAATTTGTATATACTCTGGAGTATCTTTATCAGCTCAATCAGCAAATATTTTGTTTAAATAAAAATATATTTTTCATCGAGAAGATAAATAAATAACCACATTAATTTCAAAAGATGACAGTGTGCTTTTATTTTTGACAGCAATAGGAAGGATGCCAAGGTGACAGTGACAGAAGAGACCTCATACAATTATTGAGAGCAAGAAAGAAGCAGAAACAGATACAACTGTAAGCAAAAGTGTTGTACATGTTACCAAGAATAATACACAAATATTCTTGTGTATACAGACTCATGGTGAATCTTCAGCACATAAACATCTTCATACTGTATGTTATACAGAGAGAGCTTCTTTATAATTCTGTTTGTGGGGGCAATGTAAGTTGCCGTTATAAAATGGGGTGTGTTATGGAGAGTACATTTTATTACAGAGGAAGCCATGGGCAATGTGTGATGTACTGAGGTCAAAGACTGTTATAGTGTGAGATCACTGCATATGGGGAGCGGACATATTCCATGGGCTGATTAGATATGGCAATTACTGTGTGGATCCTGTCGACAAACACATGAGCAATCAGGGTACAGTATAAATATTGTACTGATCTGGGCTTCACTTTGTTTTCAGTATGTTTGAGAATTTCTGTCAGCCAGCAGCGTGCCACCAAGAAGCTGCAAAACAGGATGCTGGAGGAAGCCACAAGTATGGAGCATGCAAAGGAGGAGGACGAGTGACATTGTGCATGAAAGGGAAAGTCTTAAATTTTGAAAGGCTTCTGAGTTTGATGTAGAGAAGGTGATAGGAGAAGGTTTTGTGGTGACTATACCCTGGACAGATTGTTGAGTGTTTGAAGCAGGACATTTTATCCAAGCTTAAGTTATTAAGTTTGTTTACGGTTTTCTTTCCCAACCTTTTGGTGGTTACTTTTCCCACCATCCCAGAAATGCTGATCCAAAATGTAACACCCTAAAACTGCCCCAATCAAGATCAGCTGAGCAGAGACAAATTAAACCTTGGTCCTACTGGTTTCAGATTTGGCTCGTCCACGACAAGCGTTGCCGTACCTTGCTCCCCTCAGCAAAATCCTCCCACTACTCCAGGATCATCCTGGAAACCAAGGATAATTCAAGGCTCATTTTCTCTGTGACTAACCGCCTCCTCAAACACCTATCCTCCATCCTTTCAATCCTGACCTGGAATATCAAGTGCAAAGAGCTCATAGATTTTGCTGTCGCTAAGAATGTGATCATCCGTGAATCTGCTTCTTCTGCTCTGTCCTATTCCTCCCCTTCATTCCTCCCAGCTCCTGACCTCTCCCAGTCTCCCACATACCCCAGCAGCGACCCCTGTCAGAGAGAGAGAGAAAGAGAAGAGAAGAAATAAGAGAGAGAGGTCAGGGCTGTAGTAAGGAGGAAATAAAAACAGAAACTGCTGGAAATACTCAGCAGGTCAGGCAGCATTTGTGGAGAGAGAAACAGAGTTAGCGTTTCAGGTCAATGACCTTTCGTCAGAACTGGAAAAAGTTGGAGATATAACAGGTTTTAAGCAAGTGCAGTGAAAGGGGGGGGGAGGAAAGAACAAAAAGGGAAGGTCTGTGATAGGGTGGAAGGCAGGAGTGATTAGATGACAAAAGGTATGATTGTACAAAGCAAAAGGAGATGGTAGTGGAACAAGTAACAAAACAAAAGATGGGTCTAGAAGAGGCGTAAATGGGAATAGCAGAATCATCAACAACTGCCATCTGAAAAAAATAGGGGCAGAGGTTATGGTCTGAAATTTTGAACTCGATGTTAAGTCCAGAAGGCTGTAAAGTGCCTAATAGAAAGATGAGGTGCTGTTCCTCGAGCTTACGTTGAGCTTCATTGGAACAGTGTTAGAGGCCGAGGACAGAGAGGTCAGAGTGGGAGTGGAGCGGAGAATTAAAGTGACAGGCAACCGGAAGCTCAGGGTCACCCTTACGGACTGAACGGAGGTGTTCCGCAAAACGGTCACCCAATCTGCATTTAGTCTCCCCAATGTAGAGGAGACCGCATCGTGAGCAGCGAATACAGAATACTAAATTGCAACAAGTACAACCGTTGTTTCACCTGGAAGGAGTGTTTGGGGCCCTGGACAGTGGGAAGGGAGGAGGTAAAAGGGCAGGTGTTGCATCTCCTGTGCTTGCATGGGAAGGTGCTGTGGGAAGGGGAGGGGGTGTTGAAGAGTGGACCAGGGTGTCGTGGAGGGAGCAGTCCCTTCGGAATGCTGAAAGGGATGGGGAGGGGAAAACGTGTTTGGTGGTGGGATCACACTGGAGGTGGCGGAAGATGATCCATTGAATGTCGAGGCTGGTGGGGTGAAAGGTGAGGACAAGGGGAACTCTATCGTGGTTCTGGGAGGGAGTGGAAGGGGGGAGAGCAGAAGTGCGGGAAATGGAACGGACATGGTCAAGGACCCTGTCGACGACGGTAGAGGGGAATCCTCGGTTGAGGAAAAAGGAAGACATGTCGGAAGCACTGGTATGGAAGGTGGCATCGTCAGAACAGATGCGACGGAGATGGAGAAACTGGGAGAAGGGAATAGGGTCCTTACAGGAAGCCTCCTCCTACCTCCCCCTGGATCATCACCCCACTAGCGAACATCAAGCCATCATTTCCAAGACTGTCTGACCTAATTTCCTCTGGACCTCTTCCCTCCATGGCCGCCAACCTCATAGACCCCCAACCCTCGCTTTTACCTCCTTCCCAAGATCCACAAGCAGGACTGCCCTGGTAGACCCATCATTTCAGCCTGTTCTTGCCCCACAGAACTGATTTCTTCCTATCGTGACTCTATTTTTTCTCTTCTTGTCCAGTCCCTCCCACCTACATCCGCGACTCTTCTGATGCCCTCCACCACATTAACAGTTTCCAGTTTCCTGGCCCCAACCATCTCCTTTTCACCATGGACGTCCAATCCCTCTACACCTCCATCCCCCGGCAGGATGGCCTGAGGGTGCTCCACTTCTTCCTTGAACAGAGGCCCAACCAGTTCCCTTACACCACCACCCTCCTCTGCCTGGCTGAACTTGTTCTCACATTGAACAACTTCTGCTTTGACTCCACTCGCTTCCTCCAAATAAAAGGTGTTGCTATAGGTACCCACATGGGTCTTAGCTATGCCTGCCTTTTCGTGGGATATGTGGAACATTCTTTGTTCCAGCTATACTCAGGTCCCCTCCCTCACCTTTTTTTCCCGGTACATTGATGACTGTATTGGTGCCGTTTCCTGCTCTTGCCCTGAACTGCAAAATTTCATTCACTTTGCTTCCAATTTCCACACTTCCCTAACCATCACATGGTCAATCTCCAACTCTTCTCTTCCCTTCCTCCGCATTTCTGTCTCCATTTCTGGGGATAGGCTATTGGCAAACACCCACTATAAGCCCAATGACTCCCACAGCTACCTGGACTACACCTCCTCCCACCCCGCTTCCTGTGAGGACTCTATTCCATTCTCCCACTTTCTCCGTCTCCATCGCATCTGTTCTGATGATGCAACCTTCCATACTAGTGCTTCTGATATGTCTTCCTTTTTCCTCAACTGAGGATTCCCCTCTACCGTGGTTGACATGGCCCTTGACCATGTCTGTTCTATTTCCCGCACTTCTGCTCTCACCCCTTCCCCTCCCTCCCAGATCCACGGTAGGTTTCCTCTTATCCTCACCTTTCATCCTACCAGCCTCCACATTCAACAGATCATCCTCTGACATTTCCACCACCACCAGCATGATCACACCACCAAACATATTTTCCCTCCCCTCCTCTTTCAGCATTCCAAAAGGACTGCTCCTTCCACGACACTCTGGTCCACTCCTCAATCACCCCCAACTACCCCTCCCCTTCCCACGGCACCTTCCCATTCAAGTGCAGGAGATGCAACACCTGCCCTTTTACCTCCTCCCTTCCCACCGGCCAGGGATCCAAACACTCCTTCCAGGTGAAACAGCAATTTACTTGTATTTCTTGCAATTTAGTATACTGTATTCGCAGCTCACGATGCAATGTCCTCTACACTGGGGAGACCAAATGAAGATTGGGTGACCGCTTTGCAGAACACCTCCGTTCAGTCTGCAAGTAGGACCATGAGCTTCCGGTCGCCTGTCACTTTAATTCTCCACCCCACTCTCACTCTGACTTCGGCCTCTTATACTGTTCCAACGAAGCTCAATGTAAGTTCGAGGAACAGCACCTCATCTTTCTATTAGGCACTTTACAGCCTTCTGGACTCAAAATCAAGTTTAACAATTTCAGACCATAACCTCTGGCTCTATTTTTTCAGATGGCAGCTGTTGATGATTCTGCTATTGCCATTTACACCTCTTCTAGACTCATCTTTTGTTTCTTTACTTATCCCATTGCCACCTCCTTTTGTTTTGTACAATTATACCTTTTGTCATCTAATCTCTCCTGCCTTCCACCCTATCACAGACCTTCCCTTTTGTTCTTTCCTCCCCTCCCCCTTTCTCTGCTCCATGCACTTGCTTAAAATCTGTTACATCTCTAACTTTTTCCAGTTCTGACAAAAGGTCATTGGCCTGAAACATTAACTCGGTTTCTCTCTCCACAGATGCTGCCTGACCTGCTGAGTATTTCCAGCAATTTCTGTTTTTATTTCAGATTTCCAGCCTCCGCAGTATTTTGCTGTTGCTGTAGTAAGGAGGATCTAGGGGAGGCTTGGCGTGATGGGCAAGAGGAGGAGGAAAAAGCAGCAGAGGTAGCTGAACAATTGGTCTCTATCTATCTTTATGTCAAAGAAGTCCATGAGCTCCTTGCACTTGTAGTTAGAAGTGAGGTTGTAGGGGGTGGGGTTGATAGGTTTAAGGAAATGATTGGTATTGGAGAAAAGAATGATCCTAGAATAATGAGCAGTTTTGATAGAGGAGAGTGAGGCCTGGTGGAGCTTGATGTGGTCCAGCCAGATCTGGCAGTGGATTTTCTGCACCAGATATGGACAAGGGAAGCCCAAAGTCATTGTTATTGACTCCTGCCATAAACTCCACTCCCTTGCTATTGACTCCATCCCACTCATGGACACTTGGTAAGGCAGAACCAGAATGTGTGAAACCATGGTATCATGTACTTCAAACACAACATCCTATCTATCACCAAGATCATTTACTTCTTTCTTCAGTGAAGTACTGAAGGAGTGCTGCACTATCAGAGGTGCCATCTTTTGGATGAAATGTGAAACTGAGGCCCTTACTGCCCTCACAGATGTACTTTTTGAAGAAGAGCAGGGAAACATTTATCCCTCATCCAACACCACCAAAACCAGATTATATGGTCACTTATTTCATTGCTGTTAGTTGGACCTTGCTGTGCACAAATTGACTGCCACATTTCCCTACATTACAACAGTGACTACACTTCAAAAGTACTTAATTGGCTGTGAAGCACTTTGGGACATCACAGGCTCTCTCTCGCTCTCTCTTTCTTCACAATATTGCCTGCCTCTTCCCCTACCTCAGCTCTACTGCCCCTGAATCCCATATCCATGTTTTTGTCACCTCTAAACTTGACTCATCCAATGTTTGTCTTGCTGATGACCCATCCTCCATTAAGTGCATTTTTTCCAAAATGCAGCTGCCTATATACTGTCTCACACTAAGTCCTGCTCACCCGCTACCCTTTGCTGACTTACATTGGCTTCCTGTCCTCCAAAGCGTTGAATTAGAAATCTTTGTCCTTGCTTTCAAATCCCTGCATGACCATGTCCCACTGTAACTTTACAACTTCCTCCAGCCTTATATTTCCTCCCGCTGACCCTTATGAGTCCCCCTCCCTCCATTCACAATTGCTGATAGAGCCTTCAGCTACTTCAGTCCTGCTCTTTGGAGTTCCATCCCTTCTCTCTCCACTGTGAGTCAGAGTCAGAGACTTCACAGAATCACAGAAATCACAGAAACCCCACAGTGCAGATAGAGGCCATTTCGGCCCATATCCCACCCGATCCCCGTAACCCCTACATCAACACATATCCCACCCTATCCCCATAACCCCACGTATTTAATCCCCCTAACACTAAGGGTCAATTTGTCATAGCCAATCAACCTAACCCGCACATCTTTGGACTGTGGGAGGAAACCGGAGCACCCGGAGGAAACCCACGTAAACACGGGGAGAATGTGCAAACTCCACACAGACAGTCACCCGAGGCCGGATTCGAACCCGGGTCCCTGGCGCTGTGAGGCAACAGTGCTAACCACTATGCCACCGTGCTGCCAAATCTTTTCAAAACGCATATTTCGGATCAAACTTTCGGTCACTTCTCTTAACGGCTTGGCATCTATTCCTTTATTTTACTTTCCTTCCTCTAGAAAATGCCTTGAGACATTTTCTATGTAACAGTGCTTCCTATTTATCAGTCTTGAGCAGTATCACCACAAGCATCCCCATCCCAAGGAGGAGTTTTCAGTAGCAGTTGGTAATTGAATTGCCAGCTCAAAGTGATCAGCAGTAAAGGGCTGCCAAATCCTACCTCTGCAAATAGCTATCTGTTTATTATCATTAAAGTCCATCAGCCAACCAAGAAAAGCCCTTGAGCGTATTCTGCACCTGTTCGACATATAAGACATAATGAATAGTCTTGTTATCTACCGTGAAAAGAGTCTCGCCTGTTTCACTTGCCCCATACCATTAACAGCAGCTGTATCACTTTGCAGAGTTAAAGGGTCATAAAGCTCAGACCATGAGAAAACGGTAAGTTTAAATCTATTAAAAACAGTGGAGTATATTAAGAAAGAAAACATTAACTTTAAATCATGGTGCAAGGCTGTGGAGTTTAAGGTTTAAATGATTTGTAAACCATTCAAGTTGCCAGCCACTGGAAACAATCACAATTTCCCCTATCATAATCTTCAAGACCTTTATTAGGTCACACCTGAGCCTAATAAAAGGTTTTCAAGATTATGACAGGGTTTTTTTTCACAATTTACCTGAATGCCAAGTCTCTCTTCAGAACTGTAACTGCTCACCACCGGTAACATCCTGGTGAATCTATACTGCACCTTTTCTATTGCTTGGGACCGTGGCAACAGCCTGCTACTCCCCAATTTCTTGCTCCCGTCCACCGGCCTCCACGTCATTCCCGCTGAGTTCGGCCAGGAGTTGGGCATGGTCTGTGGCAATGAGGCCTGGGTGTTAAAATGGCCTAGGCCTCACTTTGGTGAGTCGGAGCAAGCCTGTCACATACCCTGCCGCCCCCACGCTGAGCTCTCCCCAGAGTTAAAACCGGGCTATAGTTTTGGATTTTAGATCAGCAGCTGTGGCAAGATTCCAAATATTATCTATTCACACAAACACTGGAAAATTACCAGTTCATGTTGCCACATTATTCCACAAAGTATTTCAAAGCTCCCCCAATAGTTCAACGAGTTCATCCAGTGAACAATTGAGCCATACAGCCCAGGAGAGGCGATGGGTTCAATTCCGAGTCTGAGCTGAATTATCTCAGGTGAAGTAGGGGTAGGGGCAGTACAAGTTTTCCCAATGCCAATGGGGCAGGGGTAAAATCTACTCCTGATCGGGTCCGCGCACCTCCTTGTACACAAAAATAATTTTAAATGTGCTTTTCTGATGCTTCTTTTGTTGTACTGTCCATTAAAACTGCAATCTGGGTCCTATGTACATAATAAGACCCCAATTTGCATGTTAAAGTTCCCACTGTCTGAAATAGGTACTACTCTAGCTGCCCAGTAAAAGGCCCCTTTGAGGATGGTGGTCACCGGAGCGGTGTAAATGGGGCGGTAAGCCATTTTCGGGCTGCTACCACCCTGTTTATGCCGGATGGCCCAAGTTAAAATTTACTCCCGAGTCTCTTCAATACAGGTAATTTAAAAAGGATACCATGGCAATTCTAAGGTCATCATTTTGAAGATTGCCCATTGCTCATAACATTAGAGCCCTGAATTCCCACTCAGCAGTTGTCCTGCTCAAATCCTGGCTCTGCCCTTCACTGGGTGATTTCTCAACTGTTCAGGCAGAACTGCAACATCACCAAGGGAAAAGAGTCTCGCATTACTGGTGCCACATCCCACACAAGCATGCCCCCAACCAAGCAGGGGCCCTGACTGTAACTGTGACATGTACTCATCACCTCTAGGATCTGGAATCCATTTCAGCCCAGATTTTCCAACCCTCGTAAACTTGCGAAACCCAAACAAAATCATTGCAAAAAATTTATTTCATAAAAAAATTAGTAGGAACAAGAAGGAGCTATCATTCAATTCCTCTTACAGGACTTGTACAAACCATTTCCAGCAAATAAAATTTTAATCAATAAAATATTTATGAATTTTGGTCTGCTGCAGGTTCAGTGATGTCAACCATCCCATAAGTGGTCTGGTTACCTGTTTTTTTTTTGCAGAAGTTGACTCCCACTGCTCTCTATGTGCTGGTGCAGTAGCAGGACCCAGTAGTGTAATAATGAAACTCCCTTGCGATCAGACTGGATCTCCCTATCTTAAGCACATGTACCCCTTTAATCTCTCTGAAGGCAGACAGAGTTAACATTAGGCAAGGCGGCATTTCATTTGGTTCATAAGCTGATATATCCTCAGTAGGTAAAACATAGACAGCTGAGTTTGATGAAAGTCACTTGTGTAGAATTACACAGGATTACATAGGGTATACAGCACAGAAACAGGCCATTCGGCCCAACCAGTCCATGTCGGCTTTTATGCTCCACTCGAGCCTCTGCCCGTTTTTCCTCATCTAACTCTATCAGCATAACCCTCTATTCCCTTTTCCCTCATATGCTTATCTAGCCTCCCCTTAAATGCATCTTTACTATTTGCTTCAACCACATTCTCACCACTCTCTGGGTAAAGAAGTTTCTTCCGAATTCCCTATTTGATTTCTTGGTGACTATCTTATATTGATGGTCTCTAGTTTTACTCTTCCCCACAAGTGGAAACACTCTCTCTGTGTCTACTCTATCAAAACCTTTCATAATTTTAAAGACCTCTATTAGGTCACCCCTCAGCCTTCTCTTTTCAAGAGAAAAGAGACCCAGCCCGTTCATCCTTTCCTGATAGGTATAACATCGCATTTCTGGTATCATCCTTGTAAATCTTTTTTGCACCCTCTCCAGTGCCTCTATATCCTTTTTATAATATGGCGACCAGAATTGTACGCAATACTCCAAGTGTGGTCTAACCAAGGTTCAATACAAGTTTGGCACAACTTCTCTATTTGGCTGCAATTAATTAAACTTCTGATGCATACCGTCACAAAAATAAAGACCATGGGCTGGATTTTAATAACGGAGGCGGGTTGAGGGCGGGCCCGCTGCTCGGCAGCTTTCAGACCCGCACCTGACTGCTGCCTCCCAGCATTTCCGAATTTGGCTTCATTGGTCTTGTTATAGCCGATGTGCGGGTCCCTCCAGGCAATCGCTTGGAGGATGTCAGTTTCTCGCGTCTGATGACGCCTTGTTTGTTTGAAAGTTTAAAGGGGCCATGTCCCCTTTGCATACAAATATCATTGGGATGGCTTGGTGCTGTATTATATAGAAAGGGGAGTTGACAGCGTCTGTTCTGAGCAAAATTTAATGAATGATATTGCTGGTCATATTATTCCAGAAAGAGATTCATAATTTTTTGATATATGGCTTTATTATCTGATTATGAAATGAAAAAATGTCAGATGTGTTCAAAATATTTGCTTAGTAATATTAATGCTTTTTCTCTTAAAGGTGCTGGGAGCTGCCAGAATGGCAGCCCCAAAAACTAAGGCTGCAGCCAGGTTCAATGAGGGCTCTCTCCATGCTCTTGTTGAGGGAGTTAGAGGATGTCAGGAGCTCCTCTTCCCTGGAAATGGAAGGAGGAGGCCTCCCTCAGCAAACCAAGGCAGCTTGGCTGCAAATTGCTGAGGACGTGAGCTCGAGATCTGTGTGCAGATGCACATGGGTTCAGTGTGGAAAAAGGTTTAATGATCTGCTGAGATCACCTAAAGTGTGGCCTCTGTGTTCTGGGAAATGGAAGTTCAAGAGTGAGGGCTCAGGGCGATTTCCATGTAGAATGATGGTGGTGACACTGAGCGCAAACCACCGTTTATTGGACAGATGATGCCTGGGGTTTGAGACTATCGGACTTATGCCATCTCCATGTGCCAGCCACCTGTGGTTGAAGCGTTAGCTTATGCGAATCTGGCATGGCTGAGTGCATCCCTGGCCTGATGGCCATCAATGTGGTCGCCTGCTGCTGGATTGGCCACATCCGACCCTGCAAGGCGTCACTCTCTGTTCTCCTACTCATCCACCTCCTCATCCTCCTCCAAGGAGGCTGTGTGCTGAGCCACGTGTTCATCCGGCAGCACTAAGCCGCGCTGCTCTTCCTCCGAATCTGACGACCAGGATGAGAGAATGTAAATGGTTCCCATCCCGTTGTTATAGATTTCAATTGAGGCAAGAAGCTTGCAAACGCACACTCAAAGTGGCCTGAAATTATACCAATCAGTTCAAACGGCAGATGTGTGTCAGCTTGACCAGTCACAAGGTCATTAGATTTGCAAAATCTTAATCCAAACCTCCAACAACAAAGTTGTTGCATTTGAATGACAGCCATGTTACAGGAGCGTGTTTAAAGTTCTGCACCAATAATGACTACAGATCATGTTCTCCACCAACTCGTCTCCTTGCAGCTGGACTGTTTCTGACAAGACGGGAAACAGGAGCCAGAGGCAGGAAAATGGGAAACCTCTATCAAAATAGGATTATCAAGGCAGTTAACAGGCTCTTAACTGCCTTAACTTCCTGTGGAGTCAGGTCAGTTTGGGAGCGGCTAAACAGACACTCCGGAAAATCGTGTGGGGGTGGGCTGGAGGCGGGTTGGGTGTCTGAAGCAATTTTTCCCGATTTTACCAACAGACCTGCCTCCTCAGGGCTATTAAAATCGAGCCCCAAGCGTTTGCCAACCCACTTCAGTGGGCCCTTTAACTTAACATAAACCACAAAGGCTGGAATTTCCACCGTGTGATTTACACTGCTATTGCTCCTTCAAAAAAGAATGCTACATCCAGCACTGGCCTCTAGAGGAAGATACACAGATATTTCCTGGGTATGTTCATTTGCATACGCACTGGTGCAAGCATTGGTGTGAAACTGGTGCGAAACCAGTGCAAGCAGCTGAACCAGGAGGAAACTTTTGTGCAGCCTTTTAAATGCAGTTCAACCTGATCTATTCAGCAGCAGACAGGGGGACAGGGAGATGAGGGAGGAATACTGCTTGTCTCTTCATTTCTTTCTTTTTTTGAGGATGTAACTGGTAAAATAGATAAGGGAGAACCAGTGGATGTGGTGTATTTGGACTTTCAGAAGGCTTTCGATAAGGTCCCGCATAAGAGATTATCGTGCAAAATTAAGGCACATGGGATTGGGGGCAAGGTATTGACTTGGATAGAGAACTGGTTGGCAGATAGAAAGAAAAGAGTTGGAGTAAACGGGTCATTTTCCAAGTGGCAGGCAGTGACTAGTAGGGTACCGCAAGGATCGGTCCTAGGACCCCAGCTGTTCACAATATATATTAATGATCTGGACGAGGGAATTGGATGTAATATCTCCAAATTTGCAGACGACACAAAGCTGGGTGGGAGGGTATGCTGTGAGGAGGATGTCGTGAAACTCCAGTACGATTTGGACAGGTTGGGTGATTGGGCAGAAACATGGCAAATGCACTATAATGTGGATAAATGTGAGGTTATCCACTTTGGTGGCAAAAACAGGAAGGCAGATTATTATTTGAATGGCAATAGATTGGGAGAAGGGGAAGTGCAAAGAGACCTGGGTGTTCTTGTGCACCAATCGCTGAAGGTAAGCATGCAGGTGGAGCAGGCGGTTAAGAAAGCAAATGGTATGTTGGCCTTCGTAGCAAGAGGGTTCGAGTACAGGAACAAGGATGTCTTGCTGTAATTGTACAGGGCCTTGGTGAGACCGCGCCTTGAGTATTGTGTGCAGTTTTGGTCGCCTTATCTGAGGGAGGACGTTCTTGCCATGGAAGGAGTGCAGCGAAGATTCACCAGGCTGATACCTGGGATGGCAGGAATGACGTATGAGGAGAGATTGTGTCGATTGGGCTTGTACTCACTGGAGTTTAGAAGATTGAGAGGGGATCTCATTGAAACCTATAAAATTCTGTCAGGCCTGGACAGACTAGATGCAGGAAGGATGTTTCCGATGACCAGGGAGTCCAGAACCGGGGGTCATAGTCTAAGGATAAGGGGTAAGCCATTTAGGACTGAGATGAGGAGGAATTTCTTCACCCAGAGAGTGGTGAACCTGTGGAATTCTCTGCCACAGAGGGCGGTGGAGGCCAGTTCATTAAATATATTCAAGAAGGAGTTGGATATATTTCTTAAGGCTAAAGGGATCAAGGGATATGGGGAGAAGGCAGGGACAGGGTACTGAATTTGGATGATCAGCCATGATCTCATTGAATGGCGGAGCAGGCTCGAGGGGCCGAATGGCCTACTCCTGCTCCTATCTTCTATGTTTCTCCAATTACTTAATTGTGTGTGTTACCAATATTCTTATTACACTTGGACAGAATTATGAATATTCATGTGCCATTGTACTCAAAGGGCAGCAGGGGATGGCAACGAGCCAGAGGAGAAGAACACACAACTTCACTTTCAAACCTCCAGTCCACCCTGAGGGGTATTGAAAGCAGGATGAACAGGGGCCTGGTTAAGGGTGCCACCAAGTCACCCAGAATTAGCTGGAGGGAGGTGGCACTGTTACTGACTGCCAACTCCCTCACCCCCGGACTGCAGAAAAGTGCCGCAAGAAGTCCCACATCCTCAGCTGGGCAGGCAAGATAACACACTGCTCACCTTTCCCTTTTCTTCCTTGTCCACCCTGGGCACCAGCACACTCTTCACCCTCTTAAAGCAACACTTCAACTTGCCCCGGGCGCAGCATCTGTGTAAAGTCTGGAAACAGAGGGTTCCTTCGCCACTGGATCTCACTTTGCTGTATGCAAATGAGGCCAGTTGCAACTTGGTGGGCAGATCAACTTGCACCGTCATCCCTTTTGACATTTAATCACTCCTGCCCCTTCCGCTTTGTTCTTTCCTGCCTTCCCACCTCACCTCACCTCACCCCCCACCTTTTTCTGGCTCCGTGCTTGCTTAAAAACTGATTGGGATCGAGTTCCCACTATTTCGCATTGGTTTTACCAGCACAATTCACCCAAATTTGGTCAAGCCAGTGTAAATATATGGTAGCATAGTGGTTATGTTACTGGACTAGTAATCCGGTAGCTGCAGAATTTAAATTCAGTTAATTAAATAAATCTGAAATAAAAAGCTAGTATCAGTAATGGTGACCATGGAACTACCGGATTGTTGTAAAAACCCATCTGATTCATCTGTCCTTTAGGGAAGGAAGTCTGCTGTCCTTACCTGGTCTTGGCTATATGTGACTCTAGACCCACAGCAATGTGGTTGACTCTTAACTGTCCTCTGCCACTCAGTTGAATTCAAGGCCAATTAGGGATGGGCCTGATGGCCTAGGGTTCTGAAAGAGGTGGCTATAGAGATAGTGGATGCATTGGTTGTCATCTTCCAAAATTCCACTGATTCTAGAACAGTTGGAAGGTAGCAAGGTAACAAATGTAGCCTCACTATTTAAGAAAGGAGGAAGAGAGAAATCGAGGAACTACAGACTACAGCAGTAGAGAAAATGCTAGAATCTATTATTAAGGATGTGGTAACAGGGCACTTAGAAAATAATAACAGGATTGGGCAGAGTCAACACAGATTTATGGAAGGGAAATCGTGTTTGACGAATCTGTTAGAGTTTTTTGAGGTTGTAACTAGCAGAATAGATAAGGGGGAACCAGTGGATGTGGTGTATTTGGATTTTCAGAAGGCATTCAATAAGGTGCCACACAAGAGGATATTAAACAAAATTAGGGTTCGTGGGATTGGGGGTAATATACTAGCATGGATTGAGGATTGGTTAACAGACAGAAAACAGAAGGAATAAACGGGTCATTTTCGGGTTGGCAGGCTGTAACTAGTGGGGTACCACAAGGATCAGTGCTTGGGCCTCGGCTATTCACAATCTATATCAAATATTTGGATGAGGGGACCAAATGTAATATATCCAAGTTTGCTGATGGGAATGTAAGTTGTGAGGAGGATGCAAAGAGGCTTCAAGGGGATATAGGCAGGCTAAGTGAGTGGGCAAGAACATGGCAAATGGAATTCAGGAAACTCTCTTTTATCCGGCACCGACGGGACCGGCGTGGTACCAGTTGATCAAAAAGTCCGGATTACAGAGAGGTATACTTACCAAGGTACGAGAGCCCCGTACACGGCCACAGGTGCAGGAGCCCCGGTTACACGGCCACTACTATATAGTAAAACTCACCTGAACCTACTCCTGCATTCTGCTGGTTAAAAGAGAGTTTCCTGTATAATGTGGAGAAATGTGAAGTTATCCACTTTGATAGGAAAAATAGAAAAGCAGAGTATTTTTTATATGGTGAAAGATTGGGCTGACATCAGTAGTAGGGAAAATGCTAGAATCTATGAGGTTGGTGTTCGGAGGGACCAGGGTGTCCTTGTACACGAATCACTGAAAGTTAACATGCAGGTACAGCAAGCAATTAAGAAAGCAAATGGTATGTTGGCCTTTACTACAAGAGGATTTGAGTATAAGAGTAAAGACTTCTTACTGCAATTATATAGGGCCCTGGTGAGACCACGCCTGGAGTATTGTGTACAGTTCTGGTCTCCTTACCTAAGGAAGGATATACTTGCCATAGAGGGAGTGCAACAAAGGTTCACCAGACTGATTCCTGGGATGGGGGGATTGTCCTATGAGGAGAGATTGAGTAGACTAGGCCTATATTCTCTGGAGTTTAGAAGAATGAGAGGTGATCTCATTGAAACATACAAAATTCTTACAGGGCTTGACAGGGTAGATGCAGAGAGAATGTTTCCCCTGGCTGGGGAGTCTAGAACCAGGGGTCACAGTCTCAGAATAAGGGGTCGGCCATTTAGGACTGAGCTAAGGAGAAATGTCTTCACTCAGAGGATGGTGAATCTTTGGAATTCTCTACCCCAGAGGGCTGTGGAGGCTCAGTCGTTGAGTATATTCAAGACAGAGATCGTAGATTTTTCGTTATTAAGGGAATCAAGGGATATGGGGATAGTGCAGGAAAGTGGAGTTGAGGTAGAAGATCAGCCATGATCTTATTGAATGGCGGAGCAGGCTCGAAGGGCCAAATGGCCTACTCCAGCTCCTATTTCTTATGTTCTTATGGCAAAAATGCTGGCTTTGCCAGCAATGCCCACAGCCCGTGAATGAATAAAAAAAAGAGAAATTTCAAGCGAAAATCGAGTTTCCACGATCTTTTATGCTGGTTTAAAAACCGTTGCGCTGGAAGCCGGCCCTGCCCACAATACTGATTATGCCCCCTGATTGTCGAGTTTCCGCCAATTGTGCCTGTTTTAGGCCCTTTGAGGAGGCTCTTCACATTAAGCTGGGGGGTTTTTTTTTTAGGCGCAACGGCACTAGTAGGTACTTTTCAAAAAAATTTTAATATTAAAAAATATTTAATTCACTAAGAAACTGACTACTGTACACCAATGGAACTAGTAAATGATTCTGTATAGCTTTTGTTAAGTAATTTTCAGTGATTTAAATTCCGGTTACTCACAGGTGGTGGACTAGGCACTGCTTAAAAAATGCTTATTTTTTATGATAAATCCAGTTTCAGCGGTATTAATAAAACTGCACCAGGTTACCACTCTGAAATATATCAAGTAATATATTTAATGCAAAGGAAAGAAAAACAATTACATTCTAAAACGCTGCCCGATTGCACTGGTTCATGGAAGATTTTGGGCTCGATTTTGCCATTGGGGCGGGCTGGGGGCGTGTCAGCCACTTTTCGTGTTAGCCACCCAACTCCAATTTGATGTGGGAAAAATATGCGATTTTCCCCTAATTGGGCAATTGATTTCCAGTGTGTGGGAACCCCTGGCCCACTTAGTCTTTCCATCCTGAAAGTCACCTCCGATGATGTCATCAGTGCTGCTGGATTTAAGGCCTGCAAGCAGCCTTGCTTCTTCTGCAGACTGCAAACCTTATGGCCTAGAAATTGGGTTTTGGCGCAGCGACGGCTTTAGCGCCGGAAGTTAGTGCCGGAGCTAAGTCGCGCTGGGCGGGCCAAAAATTCACTAGTTCTGCGCCCAAACGGCTGCCGGCGCTGCTGAAAGCTGTTTGCGCCTGAAAACTGGCGCTACGCGCTGAATTGCGGCGCTATTCTGGCGCTGCGGCGCCCGCTGTGGTGCGGCAGGTTCGGGAAGTGCAGGCCCCCTCCTTCCCTTAAGGAGGAGCTGCCTGCACCCGGCCGCGGCCCGCGAAAATCATTGTAAAAATGAGCCCGGCACCTCGGACAAGTGCCGGGCTTGCATCTGTCCCGGGGGGGGGGGGGGGGAGGAGAAGTCCGGGGAGGGAGCTGTGGCCAGGCGGCCGGCGGGAAAGCGGCCGGCCGCCGCGGGTCCTTTAATGCGCCGGCGCAAAGTCCAGTAAGGCACCTCTGCTAGAACGTTGCTTGCGGCTGCCACGGGCGAGGCGGCCGCAAGTCAATTTCGGAGTTCGGGCGGGTTACCATGGCAACCGGGACGCTGCGCACACCGATGACGTCATCGGTGCCGGCGCAGCGCTAACGGCCTAACGCCGATTTAGGGACCCACTCAATTTCCAAACTGGCCATAACTCCGGCGCTAGGCCCTCTAGCGCCTCAAAAGCGGCGCTAAGCCTACCGAATTTCTAGGCCTATGCCTTTTGCTGTGATAGATTCCTCCAGCCAATATGTCCAGCAGTAGGCCAAAGTCTGCACCAAGGTTCGATGACGCCACCCTGCAAGCTCTGGTGGAGGGAGCAAGAGGAAATAAGGAGGTGCTCTTCCCTTCCTCAGGGAGGAAGAAGCCTCCCCAGCAGACAAAAGTTGCGTGGATGCAAGTGGCCCAGGAGGTCAGCCCTTTGTCTATGTGCCGCAGAACCTGGCTGCAGTGCAGGAAGAGGTTTCATGACCTTCTGCGCACTGGAAAAGTGAGTATGACTATCCCATCACCCTCAATCTGATCCCCATTGCCTCTCCTCACCAGCACTCAGCTTTGGCAATCTCTTCCTCCACATCCCACTTGACACTGACATCCCTGCACCCTTACCCATTCCCTCTCTCTCTATGGTCACATTCACCTAACTATTCAACTATGTAGCTGTCACACTCCCTATCGCTGTGATGCTATCAAAACAACTTACAACACACAGGGAGGGCCCTTGGTCTTGCCACCTCACTCGATCTTTGTCTCCTTCTAACCATCAATGATATGGATTCTCTACACTCACTCCTTCATTCTCACTCAAACTCCACTTGTCTCCCTCATTGCAGGAAAAGAGAGCTCACAATAAGAGGGAAAGAGCGAGGACAGGGGGAGGGCCACCCTCGGTAGCCCAGCTCACCCCCTGGGAGGAGGCAGCCCTGGACATCATGGGAGTGGAGGAGGATGCGCAAGTGGAGGACAGACAGATGGGTGCATCAGAGCAAGCTGGTGACAGAATAGTTTATCATCTCTCTCATTGGCATTGCATGAGTCACTGATAATGATTCTAATGCTCTTACAGATTGACTTTTGATCATCTGCAATATGCATGTAACCTTGGCCTCACATCTCTGACTCTTTCCTTTACTCCCCCACAGGATCATCGAAAGCCCCCGTCCCCACTATCCAGGAGGAACAGCCCGAGCCTCCAGACTCCTCCGAGGAAGCTGCAACCTCAGAGGGCGCAGGGTCAGCAGTATTCAGCACACCCAGCACCAGCGCATACACTCACACCTTGGTGGTACCTTCACGAGATAGTGCAGTGTTGTCACCTGGTGTATCACAGCTCACAAATGAGCATCAGTGTGGTGTATGTGCCTTTAAGAGCCCCAGGTGTGCGTAATGCCGGTAATTGCCACTTGGGCTATATAAGCCTGTGTATTGTGTATATCCTTTAGAAACCCCCCCCAGACTTGCTTAGTAAATACCTATGAACCAACTCCTGTCTTCAGTGTCTTTATCTACACACGGACACTACAGTGGCGACGAAGTGGAAACGGACTTACCTGCAATTCGGCAGCACCTCAAGGACATCGATTCCTCCAGCGTCCAGAAGACTCAAGGAAGTAAGAGAAACTATGGTTTCACCAGCTGGCCAAGCTGGTGACAGGTACTGCGCTAATCCTTCCTGGGCGTCAGGCTGGAGCTCCAGCGGCGGGCTCTGCAGCTGAGACAGGCAGCGAAATCGGAGGCAAGCAATAACGGACTGGGAGGGTGCACTCGAGAGACGGCCGGCGCGGCAAGCAGGTCAGCGTTTAGACCTCCGTCGGGAACGAGTCTCCAACAGTGAATAAACTGAAACCACAGTAAAACAGCGTTGTTATCGGTAGCAGCGGCGGGAAAGCGCGGGAAGCGCCATATCGTTGCTACAGAGAGAGAAAAAAAAAAGCACGGGAAGCGCCATATCTTTTCTGAAATGCCTAAATCTGGTAATATTGAGGCTTTTGATGGCGAAATAGAAGATTGGACCACATACGTGGAAAGAGTAGAGGTTTATTGCACTGCAAATGGAATAACAGATGAAAAAAAAGCTTCAGTACTTCTGAACTTAATGGGCGCGAAGACATACGGGCTGTTACGAAATTTAATCACTCCAGCCAAACCAAAGGACAAGACATTTAAAGAAATTGTTGATACCCTGCAGGAGCATTTAAACCCAACACCGCTGCTGATAGCGGAACGATTCAAGTTCTTCAAGAGAAATCAACACAAGAATGAAAGTAACGCTGATTACCTAACCGAATTAAGAAAGCTATCAAAGTACTGCCAATTCGGAGCAGGACTATCGGATTATCTTCGAGACAAATTTGTTTGCGGTCTCTTAAGTGAAGGAACACAAAAAAGACTGCTTTCTGAAAAAGATTTAACATTGGACAAAGCTTTCAGTATGGCTGTATCATACGAAGCAGCAGCAAAAGGAGCTGCAGAGATACAACAAGAGACACAGGACTTCGGCACCCATAAAATGACACAGGAGTTCGGAAGATGTTATCGCTGCGGCAGATCCACCCATAACCAGAGGGACTGCTGGTTCAAGGGCAAAGCATGCAGGCAATGTGGTAAGATTGGACACATTGCACGGGTATGCCAATCTGGACAAAATAAATCCACTGACAGAAAACAAAAAATCAATAAAGAAAAGTACAGGAAGGTACAAATGATGATGGACAATAGCTCCGAAGACCAGAATAGCGATAGCGACTCCGGAAACAAGAGACTAAGCTGTCTCAAATTACATAATGTAATTGCCAAAGAGGATTACCAAACCATTTGGGTTACCCTCACAATAGCAGGGTCCCCAGTTAAAATGGAGCTAGATACAGGATCAGCTCTAACCGTAATAAATCGACGAGATTACGAGAGGCTATTTTCGCATATACCTCTAAAAGACACATCCATTATCTTAAAAACATATACGGGGCAGAAAGTCTACCCCAAAGGAAAAATAAGGGTGCCTGTGGTATACAACAGCAAAGAAATACAAAAGTTGTATTTATACATTCTACAAGATGGTGGTCCACCGTTGTTGGGACGTGAATGGATAAGGAAGATACGTTTAGACTGGCACTCCATTCAGGCACTGACGGTGACCAGTAAGGAAAAAAACAATGATGACATCATACCTGAACGATTAAAAGACATCTTGGCCAACGCCAAAGAAGTGTTTCAAGAGAAACTAGGAACCTTGAAAGGCATCACCGCCTCAATAAAAGTGGAAGATACAGCAATTCCAAAATTTTTTAAGGCAAGACCGGTGCCATACGCAATACGTCCGGCAGTCGAGGCAGAGCTGAAGAATTTGGAAAAGGCAGGCGTATTATCCAAAATAGATTGGAGCGAATGGGCAACACCCATCGTTCCAGTCATGAAAAAAACATTGAAAAATAACTCTGAGGAACAGAAAAAAATTCGCATCTGTGGAGACTTTAAGGTGACTGTAAACCCGGTCCTTCACACGGTACAGTATCCTCTTCCGAGGATAGAAGATATTTTCGCCTCACTATCCGGAGGGAAACGTTTCACAAAAATTGACTTGGCACAGGCATATCTACAGATGGAGGTTGAGGAGACCTCTAAAAAGTATCTCACAATAAACACACACAAAGGCCTGTACCAGTACAATCGACTGGTTTTTGGAGTAGCATCAGCTCCAGCTATCTGGCAAAGAGCTATGGAGCAAGTCCTGCAAGGGATTCCGGGGACTCAATGCTACCTAGACGACATCCTTATAACAGGAGAAAACGACAACGAGCACCTTGCCAATTTGGAGCAGGTGCTCACTAGGCTGAAAGAACGGGGCCTACGAGCAAATCGCCCCAAGTGCGAATTTTTCCAAAATCAGATATCATATTGTGGCCACATAATTAATAAGGAAGGGTTGCATAAGTCACCTGAAAAAATTGAAGCAGTTATAAAAGCCCCAGCACCTGAAAATGTTTCACAATTAAGGTCATTCCTGGGATTAATAAATTACTATCATAAATTTTTACCGAACTTATCAACTATTCTACACCCTCTTAATGATCTTCTACAGACAGGAGTGATTTGGAAATGGAACGAAGACTGTAAACGTGCCTTCCATAAATGTAAAGACTTAATCACATCCGAGAAAATTTTGGCTCATTACAACCCATCACTACCAATCAGACTGGCGTGCGATGCATCCCCTTACGGCATAGGAGCGGTATTGTCCCATAGATTCCCTGATGGCTCGGAACGGCCGATAGCTTTTGCGTCACGCTCATTGAACTCAGCTGAGCGTAACTATGCCCAGATAGACAGGGAAGCACTCAGCCTGGTATGGGGAGTGAAGAAATTCAACCATTACCTACACGGACAAAAATTTACCTTGCTGACTGACCATCAACCCCTCATCTCCATATTCAACCCTAAAAAAGGTGTCCCCATTATGACGGCACAAAGACTACAGAGGTGGTCCCTTTTTCTAGGGGCACACCAATACAACATTGAATACAAAGTGTCAAAACAGCATGGGAATGCTGACGGTTTATCACGCCTACCGTTGCCAACGATAGAAGAGGCACCTACAGTAGACCCAGTAGAGATATTCCACTCTACCATAGTGGAATGTCTACCGGTGACAAATTCTGCCATTGAAAGGGAGACAAGAAATGACCCTACTCTCTCACGGGTCTACGATTTAACAGTGAAGGGATGGCCAGCACATGGCGAACCACTGTTGCCAGCATTCTCGCAAAGAAGAGAACAGCTGTCAGTGTGCCGAGGAACCTTGATGTGTGGATCCAGAGTGGTGATTCCACCCAAACTCCAGGATAAAGTGCTAAAGGAGCTTCACGAGGGGCATCTGGGTGGAGTGAAAATGAAGAACCTAGCTAGGGCGTTTGTATGGTGGCCAGGTATCGATGGAGACATCGAAGACATGACCAAGAGCTGCCTAGGATGCCAGAAGGTCCAAAATGCTCCGCCACAGGCCCCTCTACATCCATGGGAGTGGCCCTCATCTTCCTGGCAAAGGGTGCACATCGACTTTGCTGGTCCATTTTTGGACTCAATGTTCTTAATCACAGTTGATGCACACTCCAAGTGGCCGGAGGTAATAAAGATGTCCTCCACCACCACGGAAAAAACCATCACAGTATTAAGGACCATATTTGCCAGGAATGGGCTGCCGGAGCAGATATGTTCTGATAATGGACCGCAATTTGTGTCCGAAGAATTCAGAAAGTTCTTAAAGAACAATGGGGTAAAGCACTACACGTCCGCCCCATACCATCCCGCCACCAATGGGTTGGCTGAAAGGTTTGTCCAGACCTTCAAGAAGGCCATCAAGGCCATGGGTAATGAAGACATAAAACTTCAGCACAAGGTGGATAACTTCTTATTTGCATATAGGAATGCAACGCATATGGTTACTAACCAAACTCCCGCCATGATGTTCTACAATAGAAACCTAAGATGCCGGCTGGATTTGGTCAAGCCCAACATCCGAAGGGACGTGGAGAACCGGCAGTTTCAGGGCATGAATGAAAGGCCAACTAGGGCCTTCCAGATAGGCCAACCGGTTTTGGCCCGGGACTACCATACCGAGAAATGGCAGCCTGGAACTATCTGCACACGATTAGGACCACTGATGTATACCGTGGACATCGGAGACAGCATAATAAGGCGCCATGCTGACCAAATCATCAAGTCATCCGAAAAGGGACAACCTACACCACCACTCTATACATCTAACGATGAAGTAGAGATACCCATATCTACCTCCGATCCGGTGATACTGGAGCCCGATGAACCCGACACTGGCCTTCAAGCCGAATCAGCCTTGCCAGAAGAACCTACTACACCACCAGAAACTACTACACCCCCGAGGCATTATCCGGACCGAGTCAGGAAGCCTCCTGAGAGACTAACTTATAATTAATTAATACAGCAATGTATATTATTTTGCATATAACATGTAATTAATAATTACTTAAAATATGATGTACTAGTTAGCTAGAAGGGGAGGAATTGTGGTGTATGTGCCTTTAAGAGCCCCAGGTGTGCGTAATGCCGGTAATTGCCACTTGGGCTATATAAGCCTGTGTATTGTGTATATCCTTTAGAAACCCCCCCCAGACTTGCTTAGTAAATACCTATGAACCAACTCCTGTCTTCAGTGTCTTTATCTACACACGGACACTACAATCAGCAAATGGTGGAGACAGGGACAGCAGTGGAGAGTCCTCGTCGCAGTGGAGAGGACACTCCCAGCTCAGCTTTGCTGCATGTCAACCCTGTGCCTCCGGGTCCATCCAGAAGGAGAGCAGTGCTGGAACTCCAGGAATAGGTGCAGGAGTCTCTGGCAGGTTTTGTCTCCAGGGTCGCTGTGAGTGTGGAGCGAATGGAGTAGTCCATCGCTAACATGAGCAGAGCCTTTGTGGAGGCATTGGCGCATGAACGCATCACCACGGAAAGGATGGCAACCTCCTTGGAAAGGATGGCTACCTCCATGGTAAGGCTGGCTACCTCCATGGTAAGGCTGGCTACCTTAGTCACTTGGGTGTAATGTTGTGTTTAATTTTGAAAAACCATCAGTTGCTTATTGTCATAAAAAATTCTGATGGCAAACTGTTGCAGTTGTGGCGTATGTCATTTCGCTAATGGGACTTCCACATTAAGGGCTTAGGGCGACTTGCAATTGTCAGTATGGCGGTCAGAGTGATAGGAATCCGCAGGTTCTTGGCCAATATTGTCGATGGTCTGATAAGAAGGTGCGAGGCAAAATTGTTTGATTGTGCAGGCTAAGCAAATCTGGCCAAGATGAGTGCGTCCCTTGTATCCCGGGCAGCAATGTGGTCGCGCGCTGGTGCCTTCTGGCCTGTGCAGCTTCAGGTGGGTGAGCAGCAGGTTGGTGCTCCTGTTGTTGCTGCTGCTGTTGTTCATGGTTCTGTTGCTGCCACGGCTGGTCTTCGTCCGAATCTGATGTCCAGGAGGAAAGGAAATAAATGGTTCCCATGCTTCTGATATATGCCGCAGTTGAGGAAGTGCTCAGTCAAGGTGGCGAGAGGGGTTTCCCAGGAGGTCACACTGGAGATGGGTGTCAGGCTCCAAACTTCTACAACAGTGGGTATGCCTGCTAAAAGTTCCCCCAGACCTGAGACAACAAAGTTCTGCCACCTGCAAATGATAATTGCTGAAAACTCCTTTTTAATGGTGGAGCTGCAGCTGTTACTAAGCAATCCACTTGTGAGACCGCCAGGATTCACTGGTGTGTTCCAGAGGAGACGTGCAGGATGTGGGAAAAGTGGTAAAATCAGAAAGGCCTCTCAAAATGGGATTATAGAGGCACTTAACTGGTTGTTACGGGCCTTAAGGGCCTATCCTGCCTCTTGGAGGCGGGATGGAAACGGGGTCAGAAAACACGCATTTGGGAAAATTGCTCGGAGGCAGGATGGAGGCGGGATCAGGCCCGCCCGCCATTTTTTGAGATTTTACCACTTCACACGCCTCCAATCCCGCCTCCTCGGGCTTGGCAAAATCGAGCCCTTTATGTTTGTGATTATGCAAATGAGTATAAGCGGAAACTTGAACCAGAACTTCACTTCGGAAAATTTGCACCCGGATTGCTGATTGCGCCAAAAGCGGGAACTTTAGCCCTTAATCGCTAACATCTTCCTGTTCTGACGAAAGGTCATCGACCTGAAACGTTAATTCTGTTTCTCTCTCAACAGATGCTGCCTGACCTGCTGAGTGTTTCCAGCATTTTCTGTTTTTATTTCTACCCTTGCGTTTTGTTGAAATAGCAGACAGTTACAATTAGTCACCCTTCAAATCGATCCGATAGAACATATCTGAATTCAACTGTTGGCTAGATGTGAAACAGTGGGATGACATGTTTCTGTTTCTGTTTCTCCCCATCAATATTCTCAATAAATCCAAAGCACACACAAAGGGCTGGATTTTCTGAATGGGAAGCTTTTGAAGGCGGGACTGCTGCTTGCCGGTTCTCAGTCCCACCTCCATCAGCTTCTGGCCCACCAGCGGGAATTTCCCCTGATTGACCTTATTAAGCCCGCCCGGCAGGCTCAACAGGCCAATTAGGGGGAAGTCAGTGACAGAGCATGTCAAAGTCTGACGTGCCATCTGTCAAGAACTTTTGAAAGAAGACATGTCATCGTTTGACAGCTCTGTGAAGCTGTCAAACACTGACATTCTGTGTAATTTGATGAGTTCTTGCGTTCAGGACTCATCAAACCTTTCTACTTTGCAGAAATCAGCTGGCTGTTGGATCGGAGAATGCAACAGCCAGTCTGTAATCTCTACAATGGAGATGTCAGGGACTCCAGCTCCACAGCGGCTGAAGGCTGTAGGTCGAAAGAAAGGTGAGTTAACATTTTCTAACACTTTACACTCACCTCACACACTTAATACTCCACACTTGCACCCATCACTCACCTCTACATCGCACTTTCAGACCCTTCTGACCCCCGCAGACCTCCTATTCGTCTCCTACACCCTGGCAGGGTTCTCCCAGGTCGGGAAGCCCGCACTTCAGCACGAAAAATGGGGATAATCCTATTTTCTGCCTGTTAACTACCTGTTAACAGGCAGTTAATAGGCTTTAATCCCTTCCCGCCTCCAAGGAGATGGGACCTGGGGCAGGACGGCTTCCTGCCTCCTGGCAAGAGGGCACAGAGGTGGGTTGGGGGCAGGTTTGCCACCCACCCCCAAATTCTGCAACTTTCCCGGCAGTCCCGCCTCCATACCCGCCTCCTCGGGGCTGAGAAAATCCAGCCCAAAGATCTTGGTGTAGAAATTGGTATCCATTGTGCCCATTGTTCGGGTGTAAAATGGGCACAAAGCATACCAATTTAATAGGGAGATGGCCTGCACCCAATCTGCACAGGCATTGGTCCCATTGCTAAATTTGTCAGGCCCATTTTTGAAGTGTCTCAGGCGGATACCTAAAACATGCGTTAGGCCCCCTGAATGTGTTAATGAGAGGCCTGTTGAAGGACCCCTTTACAAAATTAGTTATCAATGAGCAGGGCAGGCATCGGGCCTACTCTGCTCAGGTTCTTCTGAAGGCAAGTTTAAAAACATTTTTTTTTAAATCCTTCCTGTGGAGTTAAGAGGAGCAGGTGGCCACAGGAAGGATTCATAATTGTTCTTCCCCCCCCCCCCCCCGCCCCCATTCCCCAGAACCCACTCTAAACCCCTCCCAGGAATTACCTGAGGGCTGCTGCCGACGAGGCAGGTGGGCCAAAATTGTTTTTTTCTTGTCGAGCGAGCAGAGTGTGGAGGCCGACCAGCACCAGCAGCTCGCTCCAAGAATGCAGGTGAGGCCCGAGGATCAATTTCTATCCATCCTCTGGCCCTTTGGTTTGGGAGCGCGCTGCTCGCTAACAAAAAGGCCCAAACTAATTTCTACCCTTTTGATTCCCACACAATAAACTGTTGTAATCTCAAAATATTGTTCTTTTTTTACAAAATACTAGTAAGTTGCTTTTAGTTCATCGAGGTGTGCAATGTCAGTGCTGGAGAGGGTTTTAAAATTTTTGTCACCTCTAGCAGAAAACACTTCCGGGTCAGATCTGTCACAGCCAGTTAAAGGCAAAAGCTACCCCTGTTCTTCCCGAACAACGTGCATTAAGCGCCCCCTGCTGTCTGAGTGTGGATTTTTCCATTTTCCACACTAGCCAGTCTATGTAAGATTGCTAATTGAGTGTTAAATTATAAGCAGGTTCCCAGGTTCATTAGAAATTGAATTGAAATTGTCCAAATTCATTTTATTTAGGACCTTCAAAGCAAGAAAAGGAGAGGAGACTTTTATCCCATTACTCTGGGCTGGATTTGAATCTAAACCTCAGAACAGAAAGGACAGTGTTCTAACCAACAACACCTCTCAGCCAATAGAATTATATTACCATATGTTTTATTTCACATTTTTCATGCATATTATTATTTCAAGATTTTAGAAATCTACATTTTTACACCGCTAAACAATTAAAATGTAGGAATGTAAATGTGTCTCCTTTTTCAGTCAAGTTATAGGGGTGGAAGATTGCCTGGGCCCAGTTTCAGGCCCAGAATCTACTGTGCAGGCAGCCCCAAAATTGGGCCTCGGGCCTCATTTCAATGAGATTGGTTCGCTTCTGGCGCCTGTACATTCCACAGGGTTCTTGTCCATTACAGCTTTTTGAATTTTGAGCTACTTGCCTTGACGACAGCAGCCCTAAGGTAACTCTCAGGGTGGGGGGAGGGCGGCGATTGTGGTATTGTAGAGTCGAGGGGAGCACTCCTGCTCCTCCCGATTCCACACAAATGATTTTTTAAAAAGTTTTTTAAAATAACAACTTACCTTTTGTTGGAAGCCGCAGTGGCCCGTAAAACAGGCACAACAAGGTCCTATTTCTACCACACAGTGAGAGAGCTGTCCTGCTGTTGTTGGTAATGATGTCACCAGTATCATTGTCAATAGGCTGGATGTACATACAGAAACTCTTGATAATGTTTTAATTCGCTATTTTATATTGTATTCAGAAATACTCCTGAATTAATGTATTTTGCTTTCTAATAGCTGTAGTAAGACTATAACTCTCTATGTTAGTGATTACGTTTTCAATGTATGTGCCAAAAATATTGTTTCCTGGTTTGAACCTTGGGAACTGAGGACCTTTTGAACAAAAGAAAAACAGACAAAGGTTTCCCTGAAAGATTTGATGTGAAAACAGCAAACATTTCAGTACAGTGACCTTCGAGCAGGCTCTTGAGGAAGTGGAGCAGTAGAGGAAAAGGAAGCTAATTCGTCACCCAGGTCACCACTGCCCAAATGAGGTCAATGTCCCTCATCGTGTATTAGAGCACATGGCGGAAGCTGTCACCCTCACACAGCACTTCTGGCACTGGATCTTAATAACCAAACTCTAATGGGAGTTTCTATCCAACTGGGAAGCATGTGGAAATACGAAGCACACAATGATCAAATGAGAGACTTGCGTAACATGAAAGATATATCCTGTATTATGAAATTATGAATAGGAAAGAAACTTTTAATTTACATGCTTTTAAAGGAACCACATCCCTTTTGTCACCCTACCTATATTTAAATGTTTCAAGAAATTCAGTTCACACAGATATCAGTGTACGGCTTTCACAAAAACATCCCTCACACTGTCTCAAAACTCTCACTTTAACCATTTCACAACTGGAAATGTGTTTCTTTCTCAATTCTTCATTTGCTGCATGTTTGTGACACATTTCTTTAACATCTTTGTGAGTCTGTCCAGTATGACCTGCTGTTCCAGATTATGCATATTTAAAATGTAAACAACATTTTATAAATGTTGTAATTTCAAGGGCCCTGCGATATGTTTCTGAATGAAATGATGTGAAGTTGGAATTTATTTTACAAAATGTGTTGCTTGGTATCAAACATTTACAGTGTGATTATGAAGAAGCAGCAGTGACGAAATAATACTAATACATTTAACAAAAATCAGTAGTTAAATGCCACAAGGCCATTTTTAAGACATAATTTTGCTTTAGCTGATTACAGAATAAAATATGAATTCAAGTGCAATCTTCTACTTATATATTTGTTTATTAGATTTGCAACAGAACAGATGGGATTGTAGAAAAATATATTGGACACCATTTTAAGGCAAGACTCTGGAAGAATATATGAAGTTGATTATGTGCTTTGATTGAGCCGATAATGGCACCACATAATGTAATCATTTCTGTTCATGGTAAAGGTTTAATTTAACTTTAACAGCATAATTCCGGGAGTGAAGGAGCCAGCACCATTTTTGGGCCGGGGCCTCATTTGAATGGAGCCAGTGAGCTCGTTTGATATTTCGCACCTGAAAAATTTCAGCCAGCTCCCAGCGCAGGTAGGTCGTGGGCTGGGGGGGGGGGGGTGGGGGGAGGCAAAGCCAAGGGGGCTGAGCCCAGGCCAATAGCTACAAGCAGTATTTTATTTATGAGCCAGGAGCATTCCTTCTATCTCCACGAAAATATAACTTTGAAAAAGTTTTAGGGCCATTTTGGAGCAGCCACCAGTGGTCCTTTAAGGACTGCTGCTTTTGCTGCTCAACGCCAGGATACATAGGTGGACCATGCACGAGGCACGTTCCACCAATGTGTCCCATAAGATTACAATCGGGATCCTAACTATGTAACAGGACACTGATTTTCATAATCAAGAGTCCTACCACCAGAAACAGGTGGGTGCTCTGGCCACCCGAGGAAAGGCCCCTTTTAAAATGACGGCAGCCAGAGCATCAGCGTGAGCCCCATTTTGAGGTCATTTCCTCCCCGTTAATGCCAATTTCAGAGAGTTAAATTTGGTCCGGAAGTCATAGCCACAGTTTCGCTGCTGAATGGTTGGTCAAGTAGGTTTCTAGTGTAATTCTTTTTACTACGAGATACAGTGGCAGAGGGTGATTTAACTGCTATTCAATGACCAAGATCAGTAAAACTTAAAAAATCTTCGCAAAATCCGAACACTACATGACAGAACCATCTGTATTTTGAATTTTCTCAAAAATGATAACTTCTAGCTATTTTGACTTACAAAACTATCAACTAGTTTTAACAAATTGTCCTACACAAGTTGAAATTCATTCATCAAAAAATGGCTGCTTGTGTTTACAGGGTGTCAACAAAGTCTTGCTAACTAAATCAACAGATTTGTCTTTGACATACTAGTCTCTAGAGTTTCTGATTTTATGTAAACACCAAAAGGTAAGAAAATTCCAGAATGATTTGCTATTCTAAGATTTGTTAACAAATCTGTGTTAACCTTTTTGTTGACTAAATTCAAACTTTATCAAAGACAGTAACATTACTGGCTTTGCATACTCCGTCACATCAGGCCTATTGGACAGCATACGATATATTTACCTTATATTAACAAGGGTCTGAAAAAGATTACAGAAAAAAAAACTCCGAACTTTTTCCCAACTAACAATGAAGTGTTTCATTTTCATAGGGAACAGCCAGCAGTGATGCAACACATTCCAAAACACCGTTTTACCATCTCATAACCCACTGGGCTTCTATGGAATCATAAATAAGATTCTAGCATTTTCTTTAAGTTTCCAAATGTTATTGCACAAAGTGTTTTCAATCTGATAAATTTGAAACAGGAATGTCTCAAACTATCCACAATGAAAAACCCAGGAAACCAAATACTTTCTGCTTCTGAGTCCCTTTCTCTTTCACCCAGAGGGAGAACCAGTTCAGCTGCAATAATTCATAGACTGAAGTGTTTTGTGTGCCCCCCTATGGTCAAGGAATCTGAAAATGAAAAAGACCTAACTACAGCTTTGAGAAAAGCAACTATTTATTACTAGACATCTTTTAGCTGCACAGCCTACTAAGCAAATGCATTGAAGTGATTTGATGAAGGCAGTAGCAAATAGCTTGACACACTCTGCACCAAATACTTAGTCACAAAATGTTAAACAATAAGATCCATAATTGCTCTGCTAAACACATTAGTTTAATCCAGGATCCACATAATATCATTAATCAAATACTATTAAATGTTGTGTTTCACCTTAAGTATTAAATATTTGTTTATATTCTAATGTGTAGCCTTAATGATTCTAACACACTAAATGCCTTTTAAAATAGCAAAAGATAATACCAGTATCTCTGATCCGTACTTGCAAACAAAAAGGCTCAGTTGTTCAAAGTTGTTTGGTTAATCTTTGTCCTCTGCACAGCATTGATTAAAGTCAGCAATTGCTTGGTTGGAGTGTAAGGTTGTTGCTATAATGATAGCACCAGTTTGAGACCAATACCTGTTTGGAACAATGAGGCCTGTAGGCCCAAGTTATACTGCCAGCTCTTGCATCTACCAGTTAAATTTTAGTGATAACAGAGAGCCTATTGTCATGTCAGCTTTCCGCTAACATTAAGAAGACTAAAGACAAAATATACGGCCACGTTCGCGCCCGGGTGGCCCTGGAGATGGAGCACAGTGTCCACCGGCACGCTCGAGGCTTTCCACAACCGGTGGGCGCCACGGGGACTGGACTGCATTATCACCCCGGCCAACACAATTTTAATTTAATTTGTTAAAAAGAAACAAAAAGACAAAATATAAAAACTTTTTAAAGTAGTTATATCACAGCCAGTGCAAAGCCAAAAATGGCATGAGATTCCCACCTGGAAGTAATCCTACTCTGATTCCTTAAGTTGGATTCAGGTGATTTTAAAGCTGACTCCCATATTGATACAAATTGTATAGTGCAGCTACTCAATAAGTTTACATCTGTAGAGTCTGCTATCTTTACATAATGCTTAAAATAAAGACAAATTAAGCAATGGGTTGTGTTTGATAAACCAGAGGGTATATTTTCTTCCTTTTGCTAATATTAATGAAAAAGTAAGTGTGCATACTTTTTAACTAATTAATAACTGGAAGAAAATATACTTCAAGATGTTATCCTGCATCTCTTAGATAAGACAAATTTCTTTCTGCCATTCAGTGTTTTTATCTCTCTATAGTGTACATTAGAGACTCACTCGTGTTTTGAAAATGAGTGCCACTGTACACTGTAAACATAGAGGAAGTATTCTCCAGACATACACACAACTTCTTTTATATTATTACAGTCCAGCTTTTTTTGCTACCTTTCTGCTCTAAACAAGTTAATAATTAAAAATACATCATTTTGATTACAGCAACTATGCAAGAATGCGCACAACAGGATATTCTGGTGGCGCAACAAGTTGGTATGTCGAAACTCTGTGCCATGGCAACTTTCCCAACTCAATTTCCATGCATGTCAATTTTCCCAATCTTTGGAAAATATGGAGAATGAAGGGTGAGTCACATATACTACTCTTACGAATTTCTTAGAGGCCAGTTACACAGCAGCATTTAGCACAGGCTTGGGAAACGGTTACCTTCCTGCTTTCTCATTGGCCAATGATGCATAAAGCTGGATAAGGAAGCCTAAATCGGGGAAAGCTAGGACCAACCTAAAAAAGGGGATCAGGACTGCCAAAAGGAAACAAACACTGCGGATAGAGGATCATTTCTGCAACAACTCGGACCCCCGGCGCATGTGGCAAGGCATCCAGTCCATCACTGACTACAAGAGCAAAAACACCAGCCCCCCGGTTAGCGATGCCTCCCTTCCGGAAGAGCTTAACAACTTCTACGCTCGCTTCGACAGGGACAACAGGGAGCCGGCTACCAAAGCCTTGCCACCCCCGGAAGACCAGGTGCTCACTCTGTCGACCTCCGACGTAAGGGGTGTTCTACGCGGAGTGAACACACGAAAGGCTGCTGGACCGGATAGCATCCCTGGACGGGTACTCAAGGAATGTGCTGATCAGCTGGCTGATGTCTTCACCACCATCTTCAATCTGTCATTGGCCCAGGCAGTAGTCCCTACATGCTTCAAGACCGCTACCATTATTCCTGTGCCAAAACAAACGGCTGTGACGTGCCTGAACGACTATCGACCTGTCGCACTCACACCCATC
This sequence comes from Somniosus microcephalus, assembly GCF_052327205.1. NCBI lineage: Eukaryota > Metazoa > Chordata > Chondrichthyes > Squaliformes > Somniosidae > Somniosus > Somniosus microcephalus. The sequence goes on along the minus strand of NC_140990.1, from coordinate 243,766,936 downwards.
ATAATGAAGTGTTTCGAGAGACTGGTCCTGGCTCACATCAAAGCCAGTGTTCCCGCCTCTCTTGACCAACACCAGTTTGCCTATCGTGCAAACAGATCAACGGAGGATGCAATCACAACTGCTCTGCACTCGGCACTGAATCACTTAGATGGTAAGGAGACCTACATCAGAATGCTGTTCATAGACTACAGCTCAGCATTCAACACTATCGTCCCCAACAAGCTGGCCACCAAACTCCAAACTCTTGGCCTGAACACTTCCCTCTGCAACTGGACCCTGGACTTCCTAACAAACAGACCACAGTCTGTCAAATTAGGTAACCACACCTCCCCCCCCCCCCCGACCCTGAACACGGGGGCCCCACAAGGATGTGTGCTGAGCCCCCTCCTCTACTCCCTCTTCACCCACGACTGTGTGGCTGTTCATGGTTCCAACACCATCATCAAGTTTGCGGATGATACCACGGTAGTAGGCCAGATCACCAACAACGATGAGTCAGCCTACAGGGAGGAGGTCCAGCATCTCGTGAAGTGGTGCGCCGATAACAACCTGGCCCTTAACATCAAGAAAACCAAAGAAATCATTGTGGACTTCAGGAAGTCTAAAGGCGGAAGTCACACCCCCATCCACATCAATGGGGCTGTGGTGGAAAGGGTGGACAGCTTTAAGTTCCTCGGAGTCCACATCACGGAAGACCTCTCCTGGTCCCTCAATACCTCCTCTCTGGTGAAGAAGGCCCAGCAGCGCCTATATTTCCTAAGGAGGCTGAAGGGATGTAACCTGTCACCCCTGATCCTCTCTAACTTTTACCGCTGCACAATAGAGAGCATCCTGACAAACTGTATCACAGTATGGTATGGTAGCTGTAGCTACTATGACCGGAAAGCCCTGCAGCGGGTAGTCAAAACTGCCCAACGCATTACCGGCACCCGGCTACTGACCATAGAGCACATATACCAGTGTGATGAAATATATTCCATTCATCACTGCCTGTTTTCTGTGTCTTGTAACTGCCTGCTTTCTGTGTCTTTTCCCTTCCCCCAGCCCTCATGTATTATGTATTGGAATGTGCTGGAATTGGTTGTGTGCAGGGCTCCGCCCATACCTGGCTCCTTTGTAATCTAAGTCAGTCGGGCATCAGCCTCCTGAAGGAAGGCATCTCTCTAGTTTACGTGTGTTATGTTCTAAGTTAATAAAAGCCTTACTTTTGTTCTGCTAACTTCGAGTCTCGGAATAATTGAGGCACATCAACCAGAAACGCTGTTTACGGAGGTCACGGTCCATCATCAAAGACCCTACCCACCCCAGCCACAGTCTGTTCGCCCTCCTGCCATCTGGGAGACGCTACAGATGCATTTGCACCCGTACGACCAGATTTAGGAACAGCTTCTTTCCCAGGGCTGTCATCCTACTGAACTCCACAAACAAACTCTAAAGCCTGCACATCTGCCAATGCACTTTATTATGGTTATGTTTACATTAGTGTATTACAAGCCAAATGTATGTTGAATGTTTAAATGTCTTAATCCAAATGTACACTCTCGGGAGCCGTAAGCCTACATTTCGTTGTACTGCACTTGTGCACTAACAATGACAATAAAAGTTGATTTGATTTGATTTGATTTGAAAAGAGAAGTTAAGGATTATAAAAGCACATTATATTGCTTCCAGTATGTCTTCATTTGCAGTCTGATTGCTGTTGACATTCCCGTAATGCCTTATTCTATTGAATTGCTTGTACTTGAATTATTGTTATTTTATAGAATTTGGGGATAATCTTAACCCCTCAAAACAGGTGGGTTCAGGTTGTAGTAGAAATTAAAATTCTGAAACAGCAACCCAACCCGCTTCAAACTCACACACTTCTGGTTTTAACAGAGGCGGGACAAGGGGCGGGTGACCAATCCGCTCACAGGAGGCAGGTCGGTTGCTGAAACCTTTTAAAGAGTCTGTGTGCCTTCATTTTAACAGTGTTTCTATTTTTAACCCTTGCTGGCTGGGTTTCCTGGGCCTCGGGAAGCCCGGAAGGTAAAAGGAGGCAAGAACTCCTTGTGGGCCAGGAGGAGCAAGAGTGTTTCCCTCTGGCCCAACAAACTACCCTGTAAATCCACCCCCTGCGATCGGAACCCCTTGACCATTATCTACCCGCCACCCCCGAACCCCACCGACCACGATCTAAACCTCCCCAACCACCATCTGCCACTCAACCATCATCTACTCCCCCGGACGACGATCTAACCCCGCCAAACACCATCTTCCCCAACCCCCAACCAACATCTTCCCCACCCCCCCGACCACCATCTTCCCCACACCCGACCACAATCTTCCCGACCACCATCTTCCCCACCCCCCCACCACCATCTTCCCCACTCCCCCGACCAACATCTTCCCCACACCACCCGACCACCATCTTTCCCACCCATCGACCACCATCTTCCCCACCCCCTCGACCACCATCTTCCCCCCGACTACCATCTTCCCCCACCCCTGAACACTATCTTCCCCACCCCTGACCACCATCTTCCCCACCCCCCAACTACCATCTTCCCCACCCCCCAACCACCATCTTCCCCAACCCCCGACCACCATCTTCCCCACCCCACTGACCACCATCTTCCCCACCCCTGAACACCATCTTCCCCACCCCCCAACCACCATCTTCCCCACCCCCCAACCACCATCTTCCCCACCCCCCAACCACCATCTTCCCCACCCCCGACCACCATCTTCCCCAGCCCCCCAAACACCATCTTCCCCACCCCCCCAACCACCATCTTCCCCACCCCCCCAACCACCAGCTTCCCCACCCCCCCAACCACCATCTTCCCCAACCCCCCACCACCATCTTCCCCACCCCCGACCACCATCTTCCCCAGCCCCCCAACCACCATCTTCCCCACCCCCCCGACCACCATCTACCCCACCCCGACCAACATCTTCTCCAACCCCCCGACCATCACCTTCCCCCCCAACCACCATCTTCCCCACCCCCCCGACCACCATCTTCCCCACCCCCCCAACCACCATCTTCCCCAACCCCCAAACACCATCTTCCCCACCCCCCCACCACCATCTTCCCCACCCCCCCAACCACCATCTTCCCCACCCCCCCGACCACCATCTTCCCCACCCCCGACCACCATCTTCCCCACCCCCGACCACCATCTTCCCCAGCCCCCCAACCACCATCTTCCCCACCCCCCCGACCACCATCTACCCCACCCCGACCAACATCTTCTCCAACCCCCCGACCATCACCTTCCCCCCCAACCACCATCTTCCCCACCCCGACCACCGTCTTCCCCACCCCCCCGACCACCATCTTCCCCACACCACCCGACCACCATCTTTCCCACCCATCGACCACCATCCTCCCCCACCCCCCCCGACCACCATCTTCCCCACCCCCGAACACTATCTTCCCCACCCCCGACCACCATCTTCCCCACCCCCCGACCACCATCTTCCCCACCCCCGAACACCATCTTCCCCATCCCCCGACCACCATCTTCCCCACCCCCGAACACCATCTTCCCCACCCCCCCCGACCACCATTTTCCCCACCCCCAACTGATATCTACCCCCCGACCACCATCTTCCCCACCCCCGACAGCCATCTTCCCCACCCCCCCCGACCACCATCTTCCCCACCCCGACCGCTATCTACCCTCCGACCACCATCTTCCCCACCCCTGACCACCATCTTCCCCACCCCCGACCAACATCTTCTCCAACCCCCCGACCATCACCTTCCCCCCGATCACCATCTTCCCCACCCCCCGACCACCATCTTCCCCACCCCCCCGACCACCATCTTCCCCACCCCCCCGACCACCATCTTCCCCACCCCCCGACCACCATCTTCCCCACCCCCCCGACCACCATCTTCCCTACCCCTGACCACCATCTTCCCCACCCCCCGACCACCATCTTCCCCACCCCCGACCACCATCTTCCCCACCCCCCTGACCACCATCTTCCCCACCCCCCGACCACCATCTTCCCCACCCCCCGACCACCATCTTCCCCACCCCCCGACCACCATCTTCCCCACCCCCCGACCACCATCTTCCCCACCCCCCGACCACCATCTTCCCCACCCCCCCGACTACCATCTTCCCCACCCCTGACCACCATCTTCCCCACCCCCCGACCACCATCTTCCCCACCCCCGACCACCATCTTCCCCACCCCCCTGACCACCATCTTCCCCACCCCCCGACCACCGTCTTCCCCACCCCCCGACCACCGTCTTCCCCACCCCCCGACCACCGTCTTCCCCACCCCCCGACCACCATCTTCCCCACCCCTCGAACATCATCTTCCCCCCTGACCACCATCCTCCCCACCCCCCGACCATCATCTTCCCCACCCCCCGACTACCATCTTCCCCACCCCTGACCACCATCTTCCCCAGCCCCCCACCACCATCTTCCCCACCCCCCCGACCACCATCTTCCCCACCCCCCCGACCACCATCTTCCCCAGCCCCCCAACCACCATCTTCCCCACCCCCCGACCACCATCTTCCCCACCCACGAACACCATCTTCCCCACACCCCCACCACCATCTTCCCCACACCCCCACCACCATCTTCCCCACCCCCCCGACCACCATCTTCCCCAACCCCGAACACCATCTTCCCCACCCCCCGAACACCATCTTCCCCACCCCCCGAACACCATCTTCCCCACCCCCCGAACACCATCTTCCCCACCCCCCAACCACCATCTTCCCCACCCCCCGAACACCATCTTCCCCACCCCCCCGACCACCGTCTTCCCCACCCTGACCGCTATCTACCCCCCGACCACCATCTTCCCCACCCCGACAGCCACCTTCCCCACCCCCCCGACCACCATCTTCCCCACCCCGACCACCATCTTCTCCAACCCCCCGACCATCACCTTCCCCCCCGACCACCATCTTCCCCACCCCCGACCACCGTCTTCCCCACCCCCCTGACCACCATCTTCCCCACCCCCCTGACCACCATCTTCCCCACCCCCCGAGCACCATCTTCCCCCAAGACCACCATCTTCCCCACCCCCACCACCATCTTCCCCACCCCCGACCACCATCTTCCCCAGCCCCCCAACCACCATCTTCCCCACCCCCCGACAGCCATCTTCCCCACCCCCCCAAACATCACCTACCCCACCCCCCCGACCACCATCTTTCCCCCCGACCACCATCTTCCGACCACCGTCTTCCCCCAACCATCTTCCCCACCCCCCCAACCACCATCTTCCCCACACCCCCGACCACCATCCTCCCCATTCCCCCGACCACCATCTTCCCCACCCCCCCCGACCACCATCTTGCCCCCCCGACCACCATCTTCCTCACCCGCCCGACCACCATCTTCCCCACTACCCCCCCCCCGCCGACCCCGATCACCATCTACCCCCAGACCAGGATCTAGCCCCCTGACCACGAACTAACCCCCTCCCCGACCACGAACTAACCCTCTGACCACGATCTACCTTCCGACCACGTTCTACCCCCCGATCACCATCTCCCCCATGCTATTTCTCTTCCCTCCTTCCCCCCGCCCCTCTAGACTCCACCCCCACCGCAATCTCTCTGTACCTCCCTACTTGCTTTTTGCTCGATGGGTCCTTGTGCTGCAGGCTTTCCCACCCGACAGTCAGCCAGCCTGTCAATCAGGCTGGCAGTCGGGTGGGAAACCTGGAGAAAAAACTTTAAAAGACGTCCTGCAGCTAAAAACTGCAGAACGCTTGAGAAACCAGTACTTGCAGGTTTCCTGTCCATAACTCCTTCCCCCGCTACAAACGTGCAGCCCCATAAATATCGGGGCCTTTGTTTTCAGCTTTTTATTCTATAGCATCAGCTTGCGATGGTAGATGTTAATCAATCTGGAGAGAGAAAATAAGTTTAAAAGTAAAAGATTATCTCCTGACTCTAGACAGATCTGCAGCAACATCAACCACCACAACAAGATGCGTTCCTCCTTATTTTATTTTCTTTCTCTAACAGCTGATTCTCTGCTTTTACTGTTAGCCCTCACGATGGCCAATGTTGCCTATAGATGCGTAGATTTGCCTTCAAATATTTGGCCCAGAATTTGCAGTCCGGATGAGGGCAAACTGTTAGCGTTCATTGTCATTCCACCTTTGAAACTGACCACAACTTTGGGATTTAGCACATGTTCCCCTCCAAGTCATACACCATCCCAACTTGAACATATCATTGCCGTTTTTTTCATCATCGCTGGGTTAAAATCATGGAACTCCTTACCTCGCCGCGTTATGGGAGCACCTTCGCCAGATGGACTGCAGTAGTTCAAGAAGAGGGCCCACCAACATCTTCTGAAGAGCAACTAGGAATGAGCAATAAATTTCAGCCTTGACAGTGACACCCACATCCCGAGAATGAATTAAAAACAGCAAAACAGCCAAAGATAATTTTCAAGTGTATGCATTCAATAATACAAAAGAACATAAGAAATAGGAGCAGGAGTAGGCCAGTCGGCCCTTCAAGCCTGTTCCGCCATTCAATAACATCATGGCTGTTCTTCTACCTCAATTCTACCTTCCTGCACTATCCCCATATCCCTTGGTTCCCTTAGATCCAAAAATCTATCGATCTCTGTCTTGAATATACTCAACGACTGAGCATCCACAGCCCTCTGTGGTAGAGAATTCCAAAGATTCACAACCCTTTGAGTGAAGAAATTTCTCCTCATCTCAGCTCTAAATGGCTGACCCTTCATTCTAAGAATGTGACCCCTAGTTCTAGACTCCCCAGACAGGGGAAACATGCTCCCTGCATCTACCCTGTCAAGCCCTGTAAGAATTTTATACGTTTCAATGAGATCACCTCTCATTCTTCGAAACTCTAGGGCATATAGGCCTAGTCTACTCAATCTCTCCTCATAGGACAATCCCCCCATCCCAGGAATACAAATCTGTGACATTTAATTCGAATACAACAATAGCAGAATCTCATGGCTAACTTCTTACAGTTTCTTGCCATCAAAACTTGTTACATGTCCTTTGGTTAAAACAAAAGGAAAATCCTTATAACTGAAGTAGTTGATGATTTATGGCTGTGTAAGTGCAGTCCCTCATGTGTACTCTAGTGCAGTTCTGCTCTGTTGATTCTACTATTCAGGAGATGGAGATTTCCTCTGCAATGCAGTCAAGTCTGCTGGACAGTTCACAAGTTGTATTCTATGCACTTCATTTAAAAAAGGAATTTGATCATTAGAAGTGAAATAGGTTTTTTTTACTGACAATTCATAAAGTAACGCATAGAATTGAATAAAATACATTTCAACAATAATGTTAAGGAAAAGCCTTCAGTTTTATAGGCTCAACTGAGCATCACTAAAATTCCATACAAATTGGAAATGTTGGCCATGGCTCAGAAACCAGTTTGTTTTGGTGTGCAGTATCCAACATTATACAACCTAAAAGAGCACTGATGTCAAGTCAGAATATCCTACAAATAACCATAGAGCTAATTGAGGATATTTAAAATGGCAGCAACAATGTGCGTCTGCTGTCATTTTCACAATAGTAAAGTAGAATCAATAATACACTGTAACTGTGTTAGCATTTGTGTTTTAAACCCTCCCCTATCAAAATATTGCACATCAGCAACATAAACTATTAAAACATTGGCACTTTATTCCACTGAAATAGAATACATTTCAAAGAAAGATTCATTTTACTTCTAAATGACGGAAGTGCTGTTGGACATCCTGTTGAAATGTCCCTGAATTACACATATATTAGAATATGTATGTTACACCTTGCGATTACAATATGTGGATTTTAATCCTCATGGATGCTTAAAACATTCCCTTGTTAGTTATTTTCAAGGAGGAGTTAACGTGTTTATCCATAATTCATGTATCTCCCTACAAATCTCACACATCTCTAAACAATTATCATACATTTTCCTACAAATTGCATATATTCCCTCAAAAACATCATATACAGATCCCTGGAGACACCACACCTGCAAAAGCTCCACATCTCTTCTGCAAATGTTTTATGTCTTCTCACAAATGACACATCTATCCCATCTATATGCATGCCACAAGTGTAGTTGTGTAGGTAAACTTTCCTTCCTTGTCCTTCTCAACCTGTCTGCAGCCTTTGACACTGTTGACCACACCATCCTGTTCCAACACCTCTCCACCGTCATCCAGCTAAGTGAGATTGCACTCACCTGGTTCCATTCTTCTCCATCCAGTCGTAGCCAGGGAATCACCTGTAATGGCTTCTCCTCCCCTTCCTGCACCATTACCTCTGGTGTCCCCCAAAGATCTATCTTTGGCCCCCTTCTATTTCTCATCTACATGCTGTCCCTTGGTGACATCATCCAAAAACACAGCATCAGTTTCCACATACATGACACCCAGCTCTACCTCACCACCATCTCTCTCGATCCCTCCACTGTATCTAAATTGTCAGACTGCTTGTCCGACATCCAGTACTGGATGAGCAGAAATTTCCCTCCAACTAAATGTTGAGAAGACTGAAGCTATTGTCTTTGGTCCCCGCCATAAACTCCGTTCCCTAGCCACTGACTCAATCCCTCTCCCTGGCAACTGTCTGAGGCTGAACCAGACTGTTCGCAACCTTGCTGTCATATTTGACCCTGAGATGAGTTTCTGACCACATATCCGCGCCATCACTAAGACCGCTTATTTCCACTTCCAGAACGTTGCCCAATTATGTCCCTGCAATTATGTCCCTGCCTCAGCTTATCTGCTGCTGAAATCTTCATCCATGCCTTTGTTATCTCTAGATTTGACTATTCCAACGCACTCCTGGCCGGCCTTCCACATTCTACCCTCCGTAAACTTGAGGTCATCCAGGACTCTGCTGCCTGTGTCCTAACTCGCACCAAGTCCTGTTCACCCATCACCCCTGTGCTCACTGACCTACATTGGTTCCCAGTTAAGCAATGGCTCGATTTTAAAATTCTCATCCTTGTTTTCAAATCCCTCCAGGGCCTCGACCCTCCCTATCTGTGTAATTTCCTTCATCCCCACAACCCTCTGAGATATCTGCACTCCTCTAATTCTGCCCTCTTGAGCACCCCGATTTCAATTGCTCCAGCATTGGTGGCCGTGCCTTCGGCTGCCAAGGCCCTAAGCTCTGGAATTCCCTTCCTAAACTTCTCTACTTCTCTTTCCTCCTTTAAGATGCTCCTTAAAACCTACCTCTTTGACCAAGCTTTTGGTCATCTGCCCTAATTATCTCCTTATGTGCCTCGGTGTCACATTTTGTTTTATAACGTTCCTGTGAAACACCTTGGGACATTTTACTACATTAAAGGCGCTATATAAATACAAGTTGTTGTTAAATTCAACTCAAACATACTGTAGAGTCACGGGGTGAAGTTGGTCAATGGCAGTAGTGCAAAACGGGCTGACAGCGAATCGGGAGCCCCTTTGACACTGCGCCTAATTTTCTTTTCCATTGACTTCAATGGCCCAATTTGCGCTACTGGCATTGACGAATTTCATGCCCACAATATTTCAGTCTCCTTTGAATTATATTTAATATTGCATTGTTACACATTTCAGGCCTACTTTAGATATTCTTTTGGGTTCAGCGTCAATGGTCACTCCTGTAAGCAGACACTGCATCCTTTTCAATCAAGAGTCCACTCATTTTGTCCACTATCTAATTATATAATAGTGTGACCTGTGGACAATGAGACTCCCTTATTATACAAACTGGCTGTTGTGATCCTTGCATATGTCCTCACTGACAGGCGGATTGATTGACTGGTGAGACGAGACCAGACTCAAATCATTCAGCTGCTTTATTTTCCAGTCAGCAAGTGAATGTATAGAGTAACTAGTACAGCAAATATCACCTTTAGCTTAATCTCCTTGTAACAAAGCCACAAGCATAACAAGAAGACAAGGCCGTCGAGGAGAGAGAGAAATTGTTTGCAAAATGAACTGTACAGTCTGCCTGAGACATCAGGCAGGGTTTAATCAACCTAAACTATAATTAATTTCCTTATTTCGCGATGTGCAACAGCAGTCCTCACAGATGCCCAATCCCCATGCCAAATAAAGTTTTGCATCCAATCGGGCACTTCCACACATAAATATCTTTGTATCTCGGTGTAGAATCATAGGGGGAGAAATTCGGTAGGTTAGCGCCTCCTGTTAGCGCCTGCAGAGGGCAGTAACGAGGTGCTGATGCAGTAGCACCGGGGCGAGGCAAATGCAGCACTGCACGGCAAATCCGGCCCCCCAGTTGCACCACCGGTACAAGGTACCACCGGGGACTTCAACGCCAGGCAGATCGTGACGTAAGTGAGCGTGCAACGCTCACTGGATGCCCAATCTGGGAAATTCATTGTCACCGCTTACCTTTGCACCTCGACCAGACAGTGACAGGGAGAGCAGGCGCACAGCTGCTGGAAGCCGGCTCCAGTGACGATATTTAAAGGCATGAGCATTAATCACTCACAGCTTTCAGGGCAGGTTCGTTTCAGTGGTTTCTTGTCAGATTCACCCAGTGGCTCAGTTTGTATGAGTAATTTCAAGCTTCTTTTTTATCAGCAGCCTTCTGGCAAGTGCAAAGTGGCTACATTTATTGTTCAAAGATTCAAACTGCTACACTTAGCAACATTAATGGGGGCTGTACTGTCGCCACCTTGCCTTCCAGGATCTACGGTGGAGGGAGCATAGACAGCCAGAAAACGGGAACATGTGCACAGAGGGATGATGAGGGACATCAGGGCTCTCACCAGGAGGCCTTACCCTTCAAGGGTATTCCAACAGCACCTCTCCTACCTTCAATTAAGTGAGGAGCAGTGTATTAGATGGCTCTGCATCACCAAGGTGGTGGTCACAGAACTCTGCCACCTCCTCCAAACAGACCTCCAGCCTCACACCAGGATGACTTAAACCCCAGCTCCCTTTTGCTCACCACATACCCATCATACCATCCCTGTGTCATGCCATATCACAGTATCCTCCTGGGTGCAAAGGTGAAATGAGAGAAACCACAAAATATTTTAAACTCCATTAATAAATTTATGCATAAACATATCACACATATCACATTCATTCTAATAACCCTTGTGCCTGTCATAGTTGAATAGCTGTCATTGTGTGCAAGGCATGAGATATGGTTATGAGTGTTGGTAGGTAGAGATTGTTGGTGGGTGAGCGCTGGGGGTGTGGTGCTTTGGGCAGTGTGTGAAGCTTGTGGCACAGATGGTGGTATGTAGCATTTGTTGAAACATTCAATCACCCTGACCACCCGACTGAGGTGGATCTGCCATGAGCACACCTGCTTCAGTCCTCCAGCTCCTTCTCCTTGTTGTGCTTCTCCTTGCTGAGGCAGTTGCACAGCCAGTAATGCTGAGAATGAGGTGCTGCAGTATCAATGAACCTCCCCTTTAAGTACTGGGAAAAGCCTGTGGCAATGATGACTTGAGATTAGACTGCACCCGATATTGGTCCACCCTTTGAGTGTACCGCCACTGAGCTAGGCTTTAAGACTTGATTTAGCGCCCCAATCATTTCTTTGAGCAGTGAGAATGAATTTTGCGTGCAGTCTAAACCATTAGCGTCTGGTGCTAATTCTCAAACTTTTCTAAAGATACCGCCCATTCCTGGGTTATAATGAATTTCTAGCCCATAGAATGTTCCAGGCAAGAAACAGGCCATTTAGCCCATCAAGGCTGCATCTGTGTTTTTCTTCACTTGAGTAACCTAGTCTATTCCCACTTTCATAATCTGTAATATTCCTCTGCTTCAAGCAACTAATTCTCTTTCAAATAATTTGTAGACTCTGCTTCAACAACAGTTTGTGGCAAAGGATTCCATATTCTGCTCTGTAAAATAATTTTTCTAACCTCTCCTTTGATCTTTTTATGATCATCTTAAATATGTACCCTCTTGTTACTGCCCTGCCACCTATTTACATTATCATAACTTTTTATAATCTTGCAGACTTCTATCAAGTCACTCTTAGCCTTCTGACCTCTAGTTAAATAATGCTGGCATCTTTGACTGGCACACTCCGGGGATGGCTGTTGGAGGCCCAAAGATATGCACTGCAGCTGTTGCTCATGACACTACTGGATCGTCCACAAGCAAGAGCTGACCTCTCGTGTCTCTCTTTATACCTGTAACCCCTCACCCCAGGTAACAGTCCATCAAACCTACACTGCATCTTTTTCCTTGTTTTGTATCCTTCTTATAATGAAGTGCCCCAAACTGTACACAATTCAGCTGCAGCCTAACTAAGGTCCAGTTGAAGTTCAATCATACCTCCTTGCTATTGTATTCTATGCCTCCATGCAAATCCAAAGATTCCATTTGCCTTTTATATGGCCTTATCTACTTCCACTACTACCTGACTTCCAAAATGTATAACTTTACAATTTTCCAAATTGAACTGCATTTCCACCTAGCTTCCCATTCTTGTAAATTTTTCACAATCCTCGTCAAAATTTGATACATCCCTACTTTAGTGTCATCAGGATATTTCAATATTATTCTCTCAATTCCTATGTCCTGCTCATTTTTCTATATAGCAAATAACAGCAACCTCAACACAGACCCTGTGGAGCACCATTCAACACAGAGCCTGTGGAACGCCATTCAACACAGACCCTGTGGAACACCATTCAACACAGACCCTGTGGAACACCATTCAACACAGACCCTGTGGAAGACCATTCAACACAAACCCTGTGGAACACCATTCAACACAGACCCCGTGGAACACCATTCAACACAGACCCTGTGGAACACCATTCAACACAGACCCTGTAGAACACCATTCAACACAAACCCTGTGGAACACCATTCAACACAGACCCTGTGGAACACCATTCAACACAGACCCTGTGGAACACCATTCAACACAGACCCTGTGGAACACCATTCAACACAGACGCTGTGGAACACCATTCAACACAGACCCTGTGGAGCACCATTCAACACAGACCCTGTGGAACACCATTCAACACAAACCCTGTGGAACACCATTCAACACAAACCCTGTGGAACACCATTCAACACAGACCCTGTGGAACACCATTCAACACAGACCCTGTGGAACACCATTCAACACAGACCCTGTGGAACACCATTCAACACAGACCCTGTGGAACACCATTCAACACAGAGCCTGTGGAACACCATTCAACACAGACCCTGTGGAACACCATTCAACACAGACCCTGTGGAACACGATTCAACACAGGCCCTGTGGAACACCATTCAACACAGACCCTGCGGAACACCATTCAACACAGACCCTGTGGAACACCATTCAATACAGAGCCTGTGGAACAGCATTCAACACAGACCCTTTGGAACACCATTCAACACAGCACCTGTGGAACACCATTCAACACAGACCCTGTGCAACAGCATTCAATACGGACCCTGTGGAACACCATTCAACACAGACCCTGTGGAACAGCATTCAATACGGAGCCTGTGGAACACCATTCAATACAGAGCCTGTGGTACACCATTCAACACAGAGCATGTGGAACACCATTCAACACAGACCCTGTGGAACACCATTCAACACAGAGCCTGTGGAACACCATTCAATACAGAGCCTGTGGAACACCATTCAACACAGACCCTGTGGAACACCATTCAACACAGACCCTGTGGAACACCATTCAACACAAACCCTGTGGAAAACCATTCAACATAGACCCTGTGGAACACCATTCAACACAGAGCCTGTGGAACACCATTCAACACAGCACCTGTGGAACACCATTCAACACAGCGCCTGTGGAACACCATTCAACACAGACCCTGTGGAACAGCATTCAATACGGAGCCTGTGGAACACCATTCAACACAGAGCCTGTGGTACACCATTCAACACAGAGCCTGTGGAACACCATTCAACACAGACCCTGTGGAACACCATTCAACACAGAGCCTGTGAAACACCATTCAATACAGAGCCTGTGGAACACCATTCAACACAGACCCTGTGGAACACCATTCAACATAGACCCTGTGGAACACCATTCAACACAGACCCTGTGGAACACCATTCAACACAGACCCTGTGGGACACCATTCAACACAGACCCTGTGGAACACCATTCAACACAGAGCCTGTGGAACACCATTCAACACAGACCCTGTGGAACACCATTCAACACAAACCCTGTGGAACACCATTCAACACAGACCCTGTGGAACACCATTCAAAACAGACCCTGCGGAACACCATCCAACACAGACCCTGTGGAACACCATTCAATACAGAGCCTGTGGAACAGCATTCAACACAGACCCTTTGGAACACCATTCAACACAGCGCCAGTGGAACACCATTCAACACAGACCCTGTGGAACAGCATTCAATACGGAGCCTGTGGAACACCATTCAATACAGAGCCTGTGGTACACCATTCAACATAGACCCTGTGGAACACCATTCAACACAGACCCTGTGGAACACCATTCAACACAGACCCTGTGGGACACCATTCAACACAGACCCTGTGGAACACCATTCAACACAGAGCCTGTGGGACACCATTCAATACAGAGCCTGTGGAACAGCATTCAATACGGAGCCTGTGGAACACCATTCAATACAGAGCCTGTGGAACACCATTCAACACAGACCCTGTGGAACACCATTCAACACAGACCCTGCGGAACACCATTCAACACAAACCCTGTGGAACACCATTCAACACAAACCCTGTGGAACACCATTCAACACAGACCCTGTGGAACACCATTCAACACAGACCCTGTGGAACACCATTCAACACAGACCCTGTGGAACACCATTCAACACAGACCCTGTGGAACACCATTCAACACAGCGCCTGTGGAACAGCATTCAACACAGACCCTGTGGAACAGCATTCAATACGGAGCCTGTGGAACACCATTCAATACAGAGCCTGTGGAACAGCATTCAACACAGACCCTGCGGAACACCATTCAACACAGACCCTGCGGAACACCATTCAACACAGACCCTGCGGAACACCATTCAACACAGACCCTGCGGAACACCATTCAACACAGACCCTGTGGAACACCATTCAATACGGAGCCTGTGGAACACCATTCAATACAGAGCCTGTGGAACACCATTCAACACACAGCCTGTGGAACACCATTCAACACAGAGCCTGTGGAACACCATTCAACACAGACCCTTTGGAACACCATTCAACACAGCGCCTGTGGAACACCATTCAACACAGACGCTGTGGAACAGCATTCAATACGGAGCCTGTGGAACACCATTCAATACAGAGCCTGTTGTACACCATTCAACACAGCGCCTGTGGAACACCATTCAACACAGACGCTGTGGAACAGCATTCAATACGGAGCCTGTGGAACACCATTCAATACAGAGCCTGTGGAACACCATTCAACACAGAGCCTGTGGAACACCATTCAATACAGACCCTGTGGAACACCATTCAACACAGACCCTGTGGAACACCATTCAACACAGACCCTGTGGTACTCCATTCAACACAGACCCTGCGGAACACCATTCAACACAGACCCTGTGGAACATCATTCAACACAGACCCTGTGGAGTACCATTCAACACAGACCCTGTGGAATACCATTCAACACGGAGCCTGTGGAACACCATTCAACACAGACCCTGTGGAACACCATTCAACACAGACCCTGTGGAACACCATTCAACACAGAGCCTGTGGAACAGCATTCAACACAGACCCTTTGGAACACCATTCAACACAGCACCTGTGGAACACCATTCAACACAGACCCTGTGCAACAGCATTCAATACGGAGCCTGTGGAACACCATTCAACACAGACCCTGTGGAACAGCATTCAATACGGAGCCTGTGGAACACCATTCAATACAGAGCCTGTGGTACACCATTCAACACAGAGCATGTGGAACACCATTCAACACAGACCCTGTGGAACACCATTCAACACAGAGCCTGTGGAACACCATTCAATACAGAGCCTGTGGAACACCATTCAACACAGACCCTGTGGAACACCATTCAACACAGACCCTGTGGAACACCATTCAACACAAACCCTGTGGAAAACCATTCAACACAGACCCTGTGGAACACCATTCAACACAGACCCTGTGGAACACCATTAAACACAGAGCCTGTGGAACACCATTCAACACAGACCCTGTGGAACACCATTCAACACAGACCCTGTGGAACACCATTCAACACAGACCCTGTGGAACACCATTCAACACAGAACCTGCGGAACACCATTCAACACAGACCCTGTGGAACACCATTCAATACAGAGCCTGTGGAACAGCATTTAACACAGACCCTTTGGAACACCATTCAATACAGAGCCTGTGGTACACCATTCAATACAGAGCCTGTGGAACACCATTCAACACAGAGCCTGTGGAACACCATTCAATACAGAGCCTGTGGAACACCATTCAACACAGACCCTGTGGAACACCAGTCAACACAGACCCTGTGGAACACCATTCAACACAGACCCTGCGGAACACCATTCAACACAAACCCTGTGGAACACCATTCAACACAAACCCTGTGGAACACCATTCAACACAGACCCTGTGGAACACCATTCAACACAGACCCTGTGGAACACCATTCAACACAGAGCCTGTGGAACACCATTCAACACAGCGCCTGTGGAACACCATTCAACACAGACCCTGTGGAACAGCATTCAATACGGAGCCTGTGGAACACCATTCAATACAGAGCCTGTGGTACACCATTCAACACAGAGCCTGTGGAACACCATTCAACACAGACCCTGTGGAACACCATTCAACACAGAGCCTGTGAAACACCATTCAATACAGAGCCTGTGGAACACCATTCAACACAGACCCTGTGGAACACCATTCAACATAGACCCTGTGGAACACCATTCAACACAGAGCCTGTGGAACACCATTCAACACAGCACCTGTGGAACACCATTCAACACAGCGCCTGTGGAACACCATTCAACACAGACCCTGTGGAACAGCATTCAATACGGAGCCTGTGGAACACCATTCAACACAGAGCCTGTGGTACACCATTCAACACAGAGCCTGTGGAACACCATTCAACACAGACCCTGTGGAACACCATTCAACACAGAGCCTGTGAAACACCATTCAATACAGAGCCTGTGGAACACCATTCAACACAGACCCTGTGGAACACCATTCAACATAGACCCTGTGGAACACCATTCAACACAGACCCTGTGGAACACCATTCAACACAGACCCTGTGGGACACCATTCAACACAGACCCTGTGGAACACCATTCAACACAGAGCCTGTGGAACACCATTCAACACAGACCCTGTGGAACACCATTCAACACAAACCCTGTGGAACACCATTCAACACAGACCCTGTGGAACACCATTCAAAACAGACCCTGCGGAACACCATCCAACACAGACCCTGTGGAACACCATTCAATACAGAGCCTGTGGAACAGCATTCAACACAGACCCTTTGGAACACCATTCAACACAGCGCCTGTGGAACACCATTCAACACAGACCCTGTGGAACAGCATTCAATACGGAGCCTGTGGAACACCATTCAATACAGAGCCTGTGGTACACCATTCAACATAGACCCTGTGGAACACCATTCAACACAGACCCTGTGGAACACCATTCAACACAGACCCTGTGGGACACCATTCAACACAGACCCTGTGGAACACCATTCAACACAGAGCCTGTGGGACACCATTCAATACAGAGCCTGTGGAACACCATTCAACACAGACCCTGTGGAACACCATTCAACACAGACCCTGCGGAACACCATTCAACACAAACCCTGTGGAACACCATTCAACACAAACCCTGTGGAACACCATTCAACACAGACCCTGTGGAACACCATTCAATACAGACCCTGTGGAACACCATTCAACACAGACCCTGTGGAACACCATTCAACACAGACCCTGTGGAACACCATTCAACACAGAGCCTGTGGAACACCATTCAACACAGAGCCTGTGGAACACCATTCAACACAGCGCCTGTGGAACAGCATTCAACACAGACCCTGCGGAACACCATTCAACACAAACCCTGTGGAACACCATTCAACACAGACCCTGTGGAACACCATTCAACACAGACCCTGTGGAACACCATTC
This sequence comes from Somniosus microcephalus, assembly GCF_052327205.1. Lineage (NCBI taxonomy): Eukaryota > Metazoa > Chordata > Chondrichthyes > Squaliformes > Somniosidae > Somniosus > Somniosus microcephalus. Next base: position 243,748,776 of record NC_140990.1, on the reverse strand, counting down.
AACACAGAGCCTGTGGAACACCATTCAACACAGAGCCTGTGGAACACCATTCAACACAGCGCCTGTGGAACAGCATTCAACACAGACCCTGTGGAACAGCATTCAATACGGAGCCTGTGGAACACCATTCAATACAGAGCCTGTGGAACAGCATTCAACACAGACCCTTTGGAACACCATTCAACACAGCGCCTGTGGAACACCATTCAACAGAGACCCTGTGGAATACCATTCAACACAGACCCTGCGGAACACCATTCAACACAGACCCTGTGGAGCATCATTCAACACAGACCCTGTGGAGTACCATTCAACACAGACCCTGTGGAATACCATTCAACACGGAGCCTGTGGAACACCATTCAACACAGACCCTGCGGAACACCATTCAACACAGAGCCTGTGGAACACCATTCAACATGGAGCCTGTGGAACACCATTCAGAGACCCTGTGGAACACCATTCAACACAGAGCCTGTGGAACACCATTCAATACAGAGCCTGTGGAACACCATTCAACACAGACCCTGTGGAACACCATTCAACACAGACCCTGTGGGACACCATTCAACACAGACCCTGTGGAACACCATTCAACACAGAGCCTGTGGGACACCATTCAATACAGAGCCTGTGGAACAGCATTCAATACGGAGCCTGTGGAACACCATTCAATACAGAGCCTGTGGAACACCATTCAACACAGACCCTGTGGAACACCATTCAACACAGACCCTGCGGAACACCATTCAACACAAACCCTGTGGAACACCATTCAACACAAACCCTGTGGAACACCATTCAACACAGACCCTGTGGAACACCATTCAACACAGACCCTGTGGAACACCATTCAACACAGACCCTGTGGAACACCATTCAACACAGAGCCTGTGGAACACCATTCAACACAGCGCCTGTGGAACAGCATTCAACACAGACCCTGTGGAACAGCATTCAATACGGAGCCTGTGGAACACCATTCAATACAGAGCCTGTGGAACAGCATTCAACACAGACCCTGTGGAACACCATTCAACACAGACCCTGCGGAACACCATTCAACACAGACCCTGCGGAACACCATTCAACACAGACCCTGCGGAACACCATTCAACACAGACCCTGTGGAACACCATTCAATACGGAGCCTGTGGAACACCATTCAATACAGAGCCTGTGGAACACCATTCAACACACAGCCTGTGGAACACCATTCAACACAGAGCCTGTGGAACACCATTCAACACAGACCCTTTGGAACACCATTCAACACAGCGCCTGTGGAACACCATTCAACACAGACGCTGTGGAACAGCATTCAATACGGAGCCTGTGGAACACCATTCAATACAGAGCCTGTTGTACACCATTCAACACAGCGCCTGTGGAACACCATTCAACACAGACGCTGTGGAACAGCATTCAATACGGAGCCTGTGGAACACCATTCAATACAGAGCCTGTGGAACACCATTCAACACAGAGCCTGTGGAACACCATTCAATACAGACCCTGTGGAACACCATTCAACACAGACCCTGTGGAACACCATTCAACACAGACCCTGTGGTACTCCATTCAACACAGACCCTGCGGAACACCATTCAACACAGACCCTGTGGAACATCATTCAACACAGACCCTGTGGAGTACCATTCAACACAGACCCTGTGGAATACCATTCAACACGGAGCCTGTGGAACACCATTCAACACAGACCCTGTGGAACACCATTCAACACAGACCCTGTGGAACACCATTCAACACAGAGCCTGTGGAACAGCATTCAACACAGACCCTTTGGAACACCATTCAACACAGCACCTGTGGAACACCATTCAACACAGACCCTGTGCAACAGCATTCAATACGGAGCCTGTGGAACACCATTCAACACAGACCCTGTGGAACAGCATTCAATACGGAGCCTGTGGAACACCATTCAATACAGAGCCTGTGGTACACCATTCAACACAGAGCATGTGGAACACCATTCAACACAGACCCTGTGGAACACCATTCAACACAGAGCCTGTGGAACACCATTCAATACAGAGCCTGTGGAACACCATTCAACACAGACCCTGTGGAACACCATTCAACACAGACCCTGTGGAACACCATTCAACACAAACCCTGTGGAAAACCATTCAACACAGACCCTGTGGAACACCATTCAACACAGACCCTGTGGAACACCATTAAACACAGAGCCTGTGGAACACCATTCAACACAGACCCTGTGGAACACCATTCAACACAGACCCTGTGGAACACCATTCAACACAGACCCTGTGGAACACCATTCAACACAGAACCTGCGGAACACCATTCAACACAGACCCTGTGGAACACCATTCAATACAGAGCCTGTGGAACAGCATTTAACACAGACCCTTTGGAACACCATTCAATACAGAGCCTGTGGTACACCATTCAATACAGAGCCTGTGGAACACCATTCAACACAGAGCCTGTGGAACACCATTCAATACAGAGCCTGTGGAACACCATTCAACACAGACCCTGTGGAACACCATTCAACACAGACCCTGTGGAACACCATTCAACACAGACCCTGCGGAACACCATTCAACACAAACCCTGTGGAACACCATTCAACACAAACCCTGTGGAACACCATTCAACACAGACCCTGTGGAACACCATTCAACACAGACCCTGTGGAACACCATTCAACACAGAGCCTGTGGAACACCATTCAACACAGCGCCTGTGGAACACCATTCAACACAGACCCTGTGGAACAGCATTCAATACGGAGCCTGTGGAACACCATTCAATACAGAGCCTGTGGTACACCATTCAACACAGAGCCTGTGAAACACCATTCAATACAGAGCCTGTGGAACACCATTCAACACAGACCCTGTGGAACACCATTCAACATAGACCCTGTGGAACACCATTCAACACAGAGCCTGTGGAACACCATTCAACACAGCACCTGTGGAACACCATTCAACACAGCGCCTGTGGAACACCATTCAACACAGACCCTGTGGAACAGCATTCAATACGGAGCCTGTGGAACACCATTCAACACAGAGCCTGTGGAACACCATTCAACACAGACCCTGTGGAACACCATTCAACACAGAGCCTGTGAAACACCATTCAATACAGAGCCTGTGGAACACCATTCAACACAGACCCTGTGGAACACCATTCAACATAGACCCTGTGGAACACCATTCAACACAGACCCTGTGGAACACCATTCAACACAGACCCTGTGGGACACCATTCAACACAGACCCTGTGGAACACCATTCAACACAGAGCCTGTGGAACACCATTCAACACAGACCCTGTGGAACACCATTCAACACAAACCCTGTGGAACACCATTCAACACAGACCCTGTGGAACACCATTCAAAACAGACCCTGCGGAACACCATCCAACACAGACCCTGTGGAACACCATTCAATACAGAGCCTGTGGAACAGCATTCAACACAGACCCTTTGGAACACCATTCAACACAGCGCCTGTGGAACACCATTCAACACAGAGCCTGTGGAACACCATTCAACACAGACCCTGTGGAACACCATTCAACACAAACCCTGTGGAACACCATTCAACACAGACCCTGTGGAACACCATTCAAAACAGACCCTGCGGAACACCATCCAACACAGACCCTGTGGAACACCATTCAATACAGAGCCTGTGGAACAGCATTCAATACGGAGCCTGTGGAACACCATTCAATACAGAGCCTGTGGTACACCATTCAACATAGACCCTGTGGAACACCATTCAACACAGACCCTGTGGAACACCATTCAACACAGACCCTGTGGGACACCATTCAACACAGACCCTGTGGAACACCATTCAACACAGAGCCTGTGGGACACCATTCAATACAGAGCCTGTGGAACACCATTCAACACAGACCCTGTGGAACACCATTCAACACAGACCCTGCGGAACACCATTCAACACAAACCCTGTGGAACACCATTCAACACAAACCCTGCGGAACACCATTCAACACAGACCCTGTGGAACACCATTCAATACAGACCCTGTGGAACACCATTCAACACAGACCCTGTGGAACACCATTCAACACAGACCCTGTGGAACACCATTCAACACAGAGCCTGTGGAACACCATTCAACACAGAGCCTGTGGAACACCATTCAACACAGCGCCTGTGGAACAGCATTCAACACAGACCCTGCGGAACACCATTCAACACAAACCCTGTGGAACACCATTCAACACAGACCCTGTGGAACACCATTCAACACAGACCCTGTGGAACACCATTCAACACAGAGCCTGTGGAACACCATTCAACACAGAGCCTGTGGAACACCATTCAACACAGCGCCTGTGGAACAGCATTCAACACAGACCCTGTGGAACAGCATTCAATACGGAGCCTGTGGAACACCATTCAATACAGAGCCTGTGGAACAGCATTCAACACAGACCCTTTGGAACACCATTCAACACAGCGCCTGTGGAACACCATTCAACAGAGACCCTGTGGAATACCATTCAACACAGACCCTGCGGAACACCATTCAACACAGACCCTGTGGAGCATCATTCAACACAGACCCTGTGGAGTACCATTCAACACAGACCCTGTGGAATACCATTCAACACGGAGCCTGTGGAACACCATTCAACACAGACCCTGCGGAACACCATTCAACACAGAGCCTGTGGAACACCATTCAACATGGAGCCTGTGGAACACCATTCAACAGAGACCCTGTGGAACACCATTCAACACAGAGCCTGTGGAACACCATTCAATACAGAGCCTGTGGAACACCATTCAACACAGACCCTGTGGAACACCATTCAACACAGACCCTGTGGAACACCATTCAACACAGACCCCGTGGAACACCATTCAACACACAGCCTGTGGAACACCATTCAACACAGAGCCTGTGGAACACCATTCAACACAGACCCTGTGGAACACCATTCAACACAGATCCTGCGGAACACCATTCAACAAAGACCCTGCGGAACACCATTCAACACAGACCCTGCGGAACACCATTCAACACAGACCCTGTGGAACAGCATTCAATACGGAGCCTGTGGAACACCATTCAATACAGAGCCTGTGGTACACCATTCAACATAGACCCTGTGGAACACCATTCAACACAGACCCTGTGGAACACCATTCAACACAGACCCTGTGGGACACCATTCAACACAGACCCTGTGGAACACCATTCAACACAGAGCCTGTGGGACACCATTCAATACAGAGCCTGTGGAACAGCATTCAATACGGAGCCTGTGGAACACCATTCAATACAGAGCCTGTGGAACACCATTCAACACAGACCCTGTGGAACACCATTCAACACAGACCCTGCGGAACACCATTCAACACAAACCCTGTGGAACACCATTCAACACAAACCCTGTGGAACACCATTCAACACAGACCCTGTGGAACACCATTCAACACAGACCCTGTGGAACACCATTCAACACAGACCCTGTGGAACACCATTCAACACAGAGCCTGTGGAACACCATTCAACACAGAGCCTGTGGAACACCATTCAACACAGCGCCTGTGGAACAGCATTCAACACAGACCCTGTGGAACAGCATTCAATACGGAGCCTGTGGAACACCATTCAATACAGAGCCTGTGGAACAGCATTCAACACAGACCCTTTGGAACACCATTCAACACAGCGCCTGTGGAACACCATTCAACAGAGACCCTGTGGAATACCATTCAACACAGACCCTGCGGAACACCATTCAACACAGACCCTGTGGAGCATCATTCAACACAGACCCTGTGGAGTACCATTCAACACAGACCCTGTGGAATACCATTCAACACGGAGCCTGTGGAACACCATTCAACACAGACCCTGCGGAACACCATTCAACACAGAGCCTGTGGAACACCATTCAACATGGAGCCTGTGGAACACCATTCAACAGAGACCCTGTGGAACACCATTCAACACAGAGCCTGTGGAACACCATTCAATACAGAGCCTGTGGAACACCATTCAACACAGACCCTGTGGAACACCATTCAACACAGACCCTGTGGAACACCATTCAACACAGACCCCGTGGAACACCATTCAACACACAGCCTGTGGAACACCATTCAACACAGAGCCTGTGGAACACCATTCAACACAGACCCTGTGGAACACCATTCAACACAGACCCTGCGGAACACCATTCAACACAGACCCTGCGGAACACCATTCAACACAGACCCTGTGGAACACCATTCAATACGGAGCCTGTGGAACAGCATTCAACACAGACCCTTTGGAACACCATTCAACACAGCGCCTGTGGAACACCATTCAACACAGACGCTGTGGAACAGCATTCAATACGGAGCCTGTGGAACACCATTCAATACAGAGCCTGTTGTACACCATTCAACACAGCGCCTGTGGAACACCATTCAACACAGACGCTGTGGAACAGCATTCAATACGGAGCCTGTGGAACACCATTCAATACAGAGCCTGTGGAACACCATTCAACACAGAGCCTGTGGAACACCATTCAATACAGACCCTGTGGAACACCATTCAACACAGACCCTGTGGAACACCATTCAACACAGACCCTGTGGTACTCCATTCAACACAGACCCTGCGGAACACCATTCAACACAGACCCTGTGGAACATCATTCAACACAGACCCTGTGGAGTACCATTCAACACAGACCCTGTGGAATACCATTCAACACGGAGCCTGTGGAACACCATTCAACACAGACCCTGTGGAACACCATTCAACACAGCACCTGTGGAACACCATTCAACACAGCGCCTGTGGAACACCATTCAACACAGACCCTGTGGAACAGCATTCAATACGGAGCCTGTGGAACACCATTCAACACAGAGCCTGTGGTACACCATTCAACACAGAGCCTGTGGAACACCATTCAACACAGACCCTGTGGAACACCATTCAACACAGAGCCTGTGAAACACCATTCAATACAGAGCCTGTGGAACACCATTCAACACAGACCCTGTGGAACACCATTCAACATAGACCCTGTGGAACACCATTCAACACAGACCCTGTGGAACACCATTCAACACAGACCCTGTGGGACACCATTCAACACAGACCCTGTGGAACACCATTCAACACAGAGCCTGTGGAACACCATTCAACACAGACCCTGTGGAACACCATTCAACACAAACCCTGTGGAACACCATTCAACACAGACCCTGTGGAGTACCATTCAACAGAGACCCTGTGGAATACCATTCAACACGGAGCCTGTGGAACACCATTCAACACAGACCCTGCGGAACACCATTCAATACAGAGCCTGTGGAACACCATTCAACATGGAGCCTGTGGAACACCATTCAACAGAGACCCTGTGGAACACCATTCAACACAGAGCCTGTGGAACACCATTCAATACAGAGCCTGTGGAACACCATTCAACACAGACCTTGTGGAACACCATTCAACACAGACCCTGTGGAACACCATTCAACACAGACCCCGTGGAACACCATTCAACACACAGCCTGTGGAACACCATTCAACACAGAGCCTGTGGAACACCATTCAACACAGACCCTGTGGAACACCATTCAACACAGACCCTGCGGAACACCATTCAACACAGACCCTGCGGAACACCATTCAACACAGACCCTGTGGAACACCATTCAATACGGAGCCTGTGGAACAGCATTCAACACAGACCCTTTGGAACACCATTCAACACAGCGCCTGTGGAACACCATTCAACACAGACGCTGTGGAACAGCATTCAATACGGAGCCTGTGGAACACCATTCAATACAGAGCCTGTGGTACACCATTCAACACAGCGCCTGTGGAACACCATTCAACACAGACGCTGTGGAACAGCATTCAATACGGAGCCTGTGGAACACCATTCAATACAGAGCCTGTGGAACACCATTCAACACAGAGCCTGTGGAACACCATTCAATACAGACCCTGTGGAACACCATTCAACACAGACCCTGTGGAACACCATTCAACACAGACCCTGCGGAACACCATTCAACACAGACCCTGTGGAACACCATTCAACACAGACCCTGCGGAACACCATTCAACACAGACCCTGTGGAACACCATTCAACACAGACCCTGCGGAACACCATTCAACACAGACCCTGCGGAACACCATTCAACACAGACCCTGTGGAACATCATTCAACACAGACCCTGTGGAGTACCATTCAACACAGACCCTGTGGAATACCATTCAACACGGAGCCTGTGGAACACCATTCAACACAGACCCTGCGGAACACCATTCAATACAGAGCCTGTGGAACACCATTCAACATGGAGCCTGTGGAACACCATTCAACATGGAGCCTGTGGAACACCATTCAACACAGACCCTGTGGAACACCATTCAACACAGACCCTGTGGAACACCATTCAACACAGACCCTGTGGAACACCATTCAACACAGACCCTGCGGAACACCATTCAACACAGACCCTGTGGAACACCATTCAATACAGAGCCTGTGGAACACCATTCAACACAGACCCTGTGGAACACCATTCAACACAGACCCTGTGGAACACCATTCAACACAGACCCTGTGGAACACCATTCAACACAGACCCTGCGGAACACCATTCAACACAGACCCTGTGGAACACCATTCAACACAGACCCTGTGGAACACCATTCAACACAGACCCTGTGGAACATCATTCAACACAGACCCTGCGGAACACCATTCAACACAGACCCTGTGGAACACCATTCAACACAGACCCTGTGGAACACCATTCAACACAGACCCTGTGGAACACCATTCAACACAGACCCTGTGGAACACCATTCAACACAGACCCTGCGGAACACCATTCAACACAGACCCTGTGGAACACCATTCAACACAGACCCTGTGGAACACCATTCAACACAGACCCTGTGGAACATCATTCAACACAGACCCTGTGGAACACCATTCAACACGGAGCCTGTGGAACACCATTCAATACAGACCCTGTGGAACACCATTCAACACAGAGCCTGTGGAATACCATTCAACACAGAGCCTGTGGAACACCGTTCAACACAAATCCTGTGGAACACCATTCAACACAGACCTTGTGGAGCACCATTCAACACATCTTTCCAGTCCGAGTAACTTATTTCTACTCATCGTTTGTTTTCTGTCCTACAACCATCTCTTGAAGTGGCAATAATTCCATGTGCCCTTATTGTTGCTACAAGTCTCTTAGACTGTATCTTATAAAGTAATTTTGAAAATACATATAAACCACATCCACTGCTTTAACTTTACTTCTCCAAAGAATTCTGAAATTGGTCAAGTACAATCTACCTTTTAGAAATTGCTGCTGACTGTCCTAATTAATTCATGTTTCTCTGAGTGCTTAGTAATTTTGTACCATAATATAGAACCTAGGGGTCAATTTTCCTCCCTCCTTATCCCCGTGTAACTCAGGTGCCCAACTTCACCTTCACTGAACCTGCCCATATTTCCCAGTTCAGGTAATTAATATGTTGTCGGAAAGTGCTGGGTGAGACTACTGCTTGGGGTTGATTGCTCACTCACTAGAAGGCAGGAATTTATGTGCTGTTGCAGGCCTTAAAGATCTTCAGCAGCTTAAAGATGATTACTGTTTTGAACATTGGCTGCAGAAAAAAGCTAGCAAAGAGCATTATGTAGTAAGCAATTCAGTGACCTCACTAGGCACTCGGGGTATAAGCAACACATCGCATTCCTCCACTCTCCATCCTATTCAGTTACGCAATCATTGGCACAAAGGCTTGCACTAACCAGCAACTCTGTACCCAAAGGCTGCTTGGCAACAGGTTGTGGGGAGGATGTGTTGCTATCGCTCTTCCTCTTTCAGTGTCTGCAGATAGGGCAAAAGAAACCGTCTCAGGGTCTCTATGTGAATTTAGGCCTGGCCAGCGTTGGGCAGGTGGCTTAACCACCTGTCCAGAAGCATCCGGTAAAGCTGGAAACCTCGGGATCAGGGTAGCTTTCCAGTGGGTAAGTAACCTGGGGTATTTAACTGCCCACCTGCACGGTTTCCACTGGACGGGTAGAGTTAACATCACCCCCCTCCCCCACTCTATGTCCAACTCAGACAAAACTCCCAGTTAGAAGTAATAGTGAACTTGATGACTATTATCCCTCTTGAACTCCTGGCTCTTCAGAACTAAAAGTGCTTTATTTCTTATTAAAACTTTATTGGGAAAAGTGTAAAAAAAAGCATAAATGTGTTAACAACTCCCATACATTATTCAAACTAGATCACTCCACATGCATGCTGTACTTCATGGGACATTGAGCTTGAACACAGACACCCACAACGTGAGTTTTCAGTGTCTGAGCAATGCTAGAACATTTTAGAGTAAATAAAAGGCAACTTATCGGTTGGTTTTGTATATCCTATCAAAAACGATGGTAGTGATTACCCATTGCAACTTTTATCAGCGTGAACCAAATTAAAGCACTTCCCTCCAAGAGCACCTATCAAAGACAAGAAATCTATTTATTCTATGTGTGTGAAGTTGCTCTCTCTAATGAAATGATGAAGAATTGTTTTCCTTTTTGTATTTTGGGGATAATTATACTCAATATTGGATTTGGTATTGATTGTAAAAAAAAATATTATTTGCGCACAAGCTGAATTTCAAATGTTGCTAAGAGTCTTGTGATTTTCAGAGAACTTGAAGTCAGAGGTTCTTTACAACAGCAACCCACTGCTGAACTTTTATAATGCCACAAACTTTAAAAGCAATTCAATGCCTTCCAAAGCTGCATGGGTGAGAATGGGTAGTGTATGCACAGTACAAGCCTGTTTGGAAGGCCTACCTCTTTATAAATTCAAAGCAGATTTCCAGTTGGTGAACTCCCTGTCTGATGACAAAATTAAATGCTATTATCCAGGTTCCAACATTTCCTCTAACACAGCTCAGTGAAATGAAGAGAATGACTTGCTCTTCACTATGAAAATATTATAAAATATTATGAAGTAAAATAAATATTAGATATTTCCTACACAAATTGTCTCTCACTGCACATCTGCAGCAAAAAATTAAGTGAACCCAAGGAATGATTATTTTTAATTAGCCAGCTCATAGAGTAATGGAGTGTGTTGTATGACAGATGGTGATGGGATTGCTTTTTCTCAAAAACCTGTGCAGTTAGGAAATTTACAGACTTCACTAATAAACACTGTGTGGAAGATTTAATCAGCGGTTTAAAAAATGGAAAGCATCATCAACAATCCCATTGATTTATTTTTTTCTTAAACTATTAAAAGTCATGTAATAATACCAATTTGAACTAATATTAAGAGTGCAAAGTATTTTTGCTGGTGAAAATCTAGCGATGTAATCTATTCGAGTGCTTTGGGCTGACATATCTCTCAGTGTGCCACACAGAATAGAGTTGCCTGCAGCATCTTAGCTTTTTATTGGTTTCTCCTTAAAGCAGAGAAAATCAAACACTCTGGCAGGATCATAATGATAAATTATAGTCCATCGTTAAATTGTCTAAACTACTCACTGATATTGTGTGATGATTCTTTAGAATATATCATGATAATACATAATAAGGCCAACATATTTCAATGTGTACTGTACATGGATAAATAAAGCAGAAAAGTGCATAAAGTGTGACATACAACTGCGTATTATTTCATCTTTTATAGGCTTTCATGTACAAACTGTGCGTTATATTTTATTGGGCAAATGTACTTGGTAATATCAGAACCTACCTCAGAGCACTCTTAAAAATAATTTCAGGCCATGTATGCATTGGTATTCATAATATAGCCCAGGGGCATTTACCTCTCTCTTGGCAAACTTGCCATTGTATATGTTTGTGGGCCTCTGTTTGTGGCTCACTTTGCATTGGCATGTTACTGAAGCTGGAATTTAATATTTTGCCCTTATCTTTTCTACAATAAAAGAAAATGAGAGAACACTATTAGGAAGCATAGGCTATGCCAGCATCCTTAGTAAAAGTAGAAGAATCACTCAGGAATTGCTCACTATAGCAAAATTAAAATGGAGCTCACTATGCAAGGAATTACAGGCAGAATCCTGCATGCCATTACTTCATAGTACCATATACTGGAGCATTCCTAAATCCCCCGCAAGGCAAACCAGTCCAAAAAAAAACAACATTCATTTATATAGCGTCGTTAACGTAGAAAAATGCCCAAACACACTTCACAGAAGCATATTCAAATTGACATTGAACCAAAGATATGAGATAGTAGGAACAGTGGCTAAAAGCTAGGTCACAGATGTAGGTTTTAAGGAGGTCTTTAAAGGAGGACAGGGATGTGGCAAGGTGGAAAAGTTTAGGGAAAGAATTTCAGATGTGGGGCCTACATGGCTAAAGGAGCGGCGCCAATGTTGTGTCAAAGGAAGGGGAGGATGCACAAGAGGCTGGAGTCAGAGGGTGGAGAGTTCAGAGGGTGGAGAGTTCAGAGGGTGGCGGGGGGTGGAGTTTGAGGCCATGGAGGGATTTAAACCCGAGGATTCGAATTTTAAGTTTGAGGCATTGGGGACCCAGTGGTGAATGTAGGTCAGCAAAGACAGGGGCAATGGGGAGTGAGACTTAGTGCAGGATAGGATACGGACAGCAGTGTTTTGGATGTGCTGAACTTTATGAAGGGTGGAGTATGGGAGCCCAGCAGGAGAACACTTAAATAGTTGAGTCTGGAGGTAAAAAGGGTAAACAGAAAGTCAGGAGTACACTGATGTATGAGGGGAGAAATTATTGTTGGTGATGTTTGGATATGTTAATGTATCAACTAAAATAGCAGAGCAAAGAATTTGGTATGTGAGTTAAATGTTTGTATATTAACCTTGCACTGGCAATTTCTACCCAATAGTGACAGTTGTTTTGCCATTGAATTAAGGATAGCATAAGCTCTAGTCTCCTGAGCCATACCCAAACTGGTAATGTTTCTTGGTGGCAATGGAAGAAGAATATGAAAAAAATAAATAGTGAAATTAGACGATTTATGAATGCAAAAACGAATTTAAAATGTTTAAGAAATCAAATTTCCTGCCCTGCACAAACATACATTTATCAAATCATATAGCTAGAGATCAAGGTTTATTAATGCTTCAAATAATTTGACTTTAGTAAAACAAAAGTGCTGACTAGTGTTTTTTAATATTTATGTGGAATAAATTCCCTCTTTATTTTTATTATTCCAGCAAATATTTGGAGGGGATGTTAAGTCCAAATCCCAAATAAGATCAACTTCTGCTTTCACAATCAAGAATTAACCAAGCAGCTCAAAGTTTAAAGATTCCCCTTTCACCATCAGGGGTTCCTCTGTCTTTCTAGGGAACCCTTTACTGAAATGTAGATTCAGAGGATAATCTTTAAGTGTAGACAAAAAACTATTATTATGATACTACGGGGGGGAAATTCAGTTGTTTGCACCTCCCGTTAGCGCCTTAAGAGGGCGCTAATGGGGCGCAAAGCAACTAGAGCCTGGGCGCGGCAATGTTTGCGCCGTTTGCGAAATTAACTAGACATTTTGCGGCGGCGCTAAGCACTACCGCCACGATCTCCTGCGCCGGCAGATTGTGACGTCAGTCGAGTGCGCAACGCTGGTTAAAGAGGGGATTAACACAATTGAAAGGAAGGATATTAGCTCTGATGATGTGGAATCTGTATGGGTAGAATTGAGAAATACCAAGGGGCAGAAAAAGTTAGTGGGAGTGGTATATAGACCTCCAAACAGTAATGCGAAGGTCAGGGATGGCATTAAACGGGAAATTAGAGAACCAAATTAGTAACAATACTGTGGAGGAGGAATTCCTGGAGTGTATACGGGATGGTTTCCTGGACCAATATGTCGAGGAACCAACTAGAGATCAGGCCATCTTAGACTGGGTATTATGTAATGAGAAAGGATTAATTAGCAATCTTGTTGTGCGAGGCCCCTTGGGTCGGAGCGATCATAATATGATCAAATTCTTCATTAAGATGGAGAGTGAAATAGTTGACTCAGAGACTAGGGTCCTGAATTTAAATAAAGGGGACTATGATGGTATGAGGTGCGAGTTGGGTAGGATTGATTGGGGAATGTCACTCAAAGGGTTGACGGTGGATGGGCAATGGCAAACATTCAAAGATCGCATGGATGAACTAAAGAATTTGTTCATCCCAGTTTGGCATAAAAATAAAACAAAAAAGGTGACTCAACCGTGGCTAACAAGGGAAATTAGGGATAGCATAAGATTCAAGGAGGGGACATATAAATTGGCCAGAAAAAGCAGTAAACCTGAGGCTTGAGAGCAGTTTAGGATCCAACAAAGGAGGACAAAGGGATTAATTAAGAGGGGAAAAATAGAGTATGAGAGTAAGCTTGCAAGCAACATAAAAACTGACTGTAAAAGCTTTTATAGATATGTGAAGAGAAAAAGATTGGTGAATTCAAGCGTAGGTCCCTTGCAGTCAGAATCAGGGGAATTTATAATGGGGAACAAAGAAATGGCAGACCAATTAAATACATACTTTGGTTCTGTCTTCACAAAGGAGGACACAAATAACCTCCCAAAGATGTCGGGGAACATAGGGTCTAATGAAAGGGAGGAACTGATAGAAATCAGTATTTGTAGGGAAATGGTGTTAGGGAAATTGATGGGATTGAGGGCCGATAAATCCCCAGGGCCTGATAATCTACATCCTAGGGTACTTAAGGAAGTGGACCTAGAAACAGTAGATGCATTGCTGGTCATCTTCCAAAATTCAACAGACTATGGAACAGTACCCATGGATTGGCAGGTAGCTAATGTTACCCCACTGTTCAAAAAAGGTGGTAGAGAGAAAACGGGGAATTACAGACCGGTAAGCCTGACATCGGTAGTGGGGAAAATGCTAGAGTCCATTATAAAGGATGAAATAGCAGAGCACTTGGAAAAAAGTGACCGGATCAGACAAAGTCAACATGGCTTTACAAAAGGTAAATTGTGCTTGACTAATCTACTGGAATTTTTTGAGGATGTAACTGGTAAAATAGATAAGGGAGAACCAGTGGATGTGGTGTATTTGGATTTTCAAAAGGCTTTCGATAAGGTCCCACATAAGAGATTAGCGTGTAAAATTAAGGCACATGGGATTGGGGGCAAGGTATTGACTTGGATAGAGAACTGGTTGGCAGACAGAAAGCAAAGAGTTGGAATAAACGGCTCATTTTCCGAGTGTCAGGCAGTGACTAGTGGGGTACCGCAGGGATCGGTCCTTGGGCCCCAGCTATTCACAATATATATTAATGATCTGGATGCGGGAACTAGATGTAATATCTCCAAGTTTGCAGACGACACAAAGCTGGGTGGGCGTGTGTGCTGTGAGGAGGATGCCGAGAAACTCCAGTGTGATTTGGACAGGTTGGGTGATTGGGCAGAAGCATGGCAGATGCAATATAACGTGGATAAATGTGAGGTTATCCACTTTGGTGTCAAAAACAGGAAGGCAGATTATTATCTGAATGGCAATAGATTGGGAGAAGGGGAAGTGCAACGAGACCTGGGCGTCCTTGTGCACCAGTCGCTGAAAGTAAGCATGAAGGTGCAGCAGGTGGTTAAGAAGGCAAATGGTATGTTGGCCTTCGTAGCGAGAGGGTTTGAGTACAGGAAAAAGGATGTCTTGCTGCAGTTGTACAGGGCCTTGGTGAGGCCACATCTTGAGTATTGTGTGCAGTTTTGGTTGCCTTATCTGAGGAAGGATGTTCTTGCAATGGAAGGAGTGCAGCGAAGATTCACCAGGCTGATACCTGGGATGGCAGGAATGACGTATGAGGAGAGATTGGGTCGATTGGGCTTGTACTCGCTGGAGTTTAGAAGAATGAGAGGGGATCTCATTGAAACTTATCAAATTCTAACAGGACTAGACAGACTAGATGCTGGAAGGATGTTCCCGATGGTCGGGGAGTCCAGAACCAGGGGTCACAGTCTAAGGATAAGGGGTAAGCCATTTAGGGCACGGATGAGGAGGAATTTCTTCACCCAGAGAGTGGTGAACCTGTGGAATTCTCTGCCACAGAAGGCAGTAGAGGCCAATTCATTAAATATATTCAAGAAGGAGTTGGATATATTTCTTAAGGCTAAAGGGATCAAGGGATGTGGAGAGAAGGTAGGGACAGGGTACTGAATTTGGATGATCAGCCATGATCTCATTGAATGGCGGAGCTGGCTCGAGGGGCCGAATGGCCTAGTCCTGCTCCTACCTTCTATCTTTCTATGTTTCTATGCCCCAGTAGCGCCCCGGACCGGATATTGAGTGGCGCCCCCTGCCTTACCGCCTGCCGCTGGCAACGACAGGTTGAGGGGAGCGTTTTGCAGTCAGGAAGGGACTGGGGGAGTGCTATTTAAAGGCGACCGCTTCCTGCCATTTTTTTGTTGGTGACATTTTTGCACCACGCATTCTGAGAGAGAGAGAGAGAGAGAGAGAGAGAGAGAGAGACTTCTGGAGAGATTCAACACTGTGTGAAGGAGTTTTGCATACAGAGCAGCACTTTGCAGGTTCCTTTTTATTTGCCCTTCCTTGTATCTATTTAGAAGAGACTGTGGGGGCTGCACTCTGAGCTCTTTCCCTGGGTCTCTCCATTGTTCTTTCCAGCAGATTTGATGGACAAGTCTCTCCAGGCCGAGATTCAAGGCTGCAATGAGCAGGATGTGGATGGAGAGCAAGATCAACACTCCCCTTTAAGATAAAAACAGAAAATGCTGGAGAAACTCAGCAGGTCAAGCAGCATCTGTGAAGAGAGAAACAGAGTTAATGTTTCAGGTCGATGACCATTCATCAAAACTCCCCTTTAAGAATTGGCCGGTGCCAGTGTGTCTGTGTTCCATTGCTGACTGACATCACATGAGCTTCACCAGCGCTGTGAGGTAGCGCCTTGCTCCTTGGCCTTTGCACCTTAAGACAGGTGTGAAGCGCCTGATTTAGCGCTCCAGTCACCTCCAGGGGCGATAAAAGCCAAGTTTGCTGTCGGAGGCGATAATTAACGCCAGGCGCTAAACTTTGCGCACGGCCGATAATGGCGCCCCAAACGGGGCGATACCGAATTTTTCCCCCTAAGTCTTTTTCACAGTCTGAAGCAAATACGTAGACCAAAATCATGGCCTAGAAATTCAAGTATGCTGGAGACCCGCCAGTAACAGGGCCGGCCAAGGCTAATGGTTGCCCGCAGAGAGAGCACAGGCAGCACCAGTATTTTGGTGCTGCCTGCTAGTTAACATCAGCGGTGTGGAGAATTTGTGGTGTAACGTGCTCTTTCCAGCGCTAAGCTCAGCAGGCCAAAGGTCGCGTCTGTGTCCCGCTTGCAGTGAAGGAGAACAGGGAAGAAATGAGCGAACCTGTAGGCCATGTACGGAACAATTGCCGTACTTGTTACAACAATATTACCAGCCACCCGATTGTTAACTATGTTTGTTGACTTTTTTAATAGTTCATGAAATGAATGCATCTGCGTTCTCTGTAACACTAATCTTTCCCCAATGGTCACTCGTGAAAGTGTTTAAATGTGTAGTAATCATGCCAGCTTTTAGTGGGTCTTGCATACTCGACACAAAATAATTATTTCATAAATAATTGGCTATGGAATTTTGAATAAATTAATTATAATTCCTTAAAATCTTAAGCAGTTGAGTCCAGATTTGCTAGGGGGTGACGTTCTGGTGATGCTATCATCATAAAGATAAAAGAGATCTTATCAGAGATGATCTTCCAACATTGCAATGGAGTTCTAGGCAATCTGATGCTCTTTAGGAATTCATTTTTTTTATTTGCTGTGAATCTACCAAGGGATGTTAAGTTTTGTGCAGGTGTTCAGTTCCAAACTAAAAGCTTGTTCCACAAGGTTTCACCCATTGATTTACTGACCCATAAACACTGTAGGCCTCCAGGAAACCCAGCAGAAAATGCAACCCGCCCCCCCCCCCCCCGCCAAACACCCCACTGATGGGCAAAAAATGAAAGTATAAAAGAAGAACCTTGGCAAAGGAGGCGTTTGAAATTCCGACATCCATCTGAGGTATTTTCCACTTGTCAGCCTCCATCTTCGTCTAAAATCTGCCAAGTCCTGCCAGTCCTGGCTGTCTTGCATTTGTCAGTTGAAGAGTTCTTAAGCCTGTTAAAGCTGCTGAAGCGCTTTTAGCGGCTGCACGCATGGGCGTGCTTTAGAGAGGGCAGCAAGAGGAGCGGCGATATCCAAAATAGATGAGCGGGTGTCAACTTGGCGTTGCATGTCGAGCGACGTCACGCTCCAAGTAATTACAATACTTTCGGCGAGTGCAGGCTCTGCCAAAAATGGCAGCTGCAGTGGAACCCGAAAGTGCGGCAGCGACATTTTCCCCCCAAATCAGGCAGTAATGACCGGCACTAAACGCCCGAATTTCTAGGCCATTATAGCTTAAAAACTTCAATATATTGACCAAACCAAATCTCTCTGCCACTTATATTTAGTAGTCCATGTGGTGCGAATACATAAACTCATTTCTCTTATTTGGAAGGAGGAACGCATGCCAGGGGATCTCAGAGACGCCATAATCGTGACCATCTTCAAGAAAGGTGACAAGTCCAATTGCGGTAATTACAGAGGAGTCTCCCTGCTGTCTGCCACAGGGAATGTCATCGCAAGAATCCTCCTCAATCACCTTCTCCCAGAGGCTGAAGAGCTCCTCCTAGAGGCGCAATGCAGATTCTGCCCACTAAGGGGCACAATGGACATGATCTTCACCGTGCATCAACTACAAGAGAAATGCAGGGAACAGCACCAACCGCTCTACATGGCCTTCTTTGACCTCACAAAGGCCTTTGACACTGTCAACCGTGAGGGATTATGGAGGGTCCTCCTCAAATTCGGCTGCCTTCAAATGTTTGTCACCATCCTCCGCCTGCTTCACGACGACATGCAAACTGTGATCCTGACCAATGGATCCACCACAGACCCAATTCACGTACGGACCGGGGTCATCGCACCAACGCTCTTCTCGATCTTCCTGGCTGTGATGCTCCATCTCACCCTCAGTAAGCTCCCCACTGGAGTGGAGCTAATCTACAGAACAACCAGGAAACTGTTCAACTACCATCGCCTTCAGTCCAGATCCAAGGTTGTCCCATCCTCTGTCATCGAATTACAGTATGCAGATGATGCTTGCGTCTGCACACACTGAGGTCGAACTCCAAACCATCGTCAACACCTTCACTGAAGTGTACGAGAGCATGGGCCTTACACTAAACATCCGTAAGACAAAGGTCCTCTACCAACCTGCCCCCGCCACACAGTGCTGCTCCCCAATTATCAAAATCCATGACGAGGCCTTGGACAACATGGACCACTTTCCATACCTCGGGAGCCTACTGTCAACAAGGGCAGATGTCAATGATGAAGTTCAACACCACCTTCAGTGTGCCAGTGCAGCCTTCGGTCGCCTGAGGAAGAGAGTGTTTGATGACCAGGACCTCAAATCAAGCACCAAGCTCATGGTCTACAGAGCAGTAGTGATATCCACCCTCCTGTATGCTTCAGAGACATGGACCATGTACAGCAGGCACCTCAAAGCACTGGAGAGGTACCACCAACGCTGCCTCCACAAGATCCTGCAAATCCATTGGGAGGATAGGCGCACCAACATCAGTGTTCTCGCTCAGGCCAACATCCCCAGCATCGAAGTTTTGACCACACTCGATCAGTTCCGATGGACGGGCCATATCGTCCGCATGCCTGATACGAGGCTCCCAAAACAAGCGCTCTACTCGAAGCTCCGACACGGCAAGAGAGCCCCAGGTGGGCGGAGGAAATGCTTCAAGGACACCCTCAAAGCCTCCTTGAAAAGTGCAACATCCCCACTGACACCTGGGAATCCCTGGCCCAAAACCGCACAAAGTGGAGGAGAAGCATCCGGGAAGGCGCCGAACACCTCGAGTCTCTTCACCGGGTGCAAGCGGAAGGCAAGCGCAAACAGCGGAAGGAGCGCCCGTCAACCCAAGCACCCCATCCACCTGCCCCTTCAACCACCATCTGCCCCACCTGTGACAGAGACTGTAGGACACATTGGACACATCAGTCACCTGAGAACTCATTTTTAGTGTGGAAGCAAGTCATCCTCGGTTCCGAGGGACTGCCTAAGAAGAAGGATTGAGTTTAAAGGCAGTCACATAAGAATTCAGTATCTGAAAAGGTTAAGAACATAAGATTAAATAAGAGGTGCTTTAACAAGTTGGTTTTGTACACAACAAAAAAGCTCAAACACCTGATAACAAGAACTAGATTACTGACCTCCACCAGTTCATAATTGGTGAAACTGTAAGGGAAATCCAAATAAAATTACACCATAAATTTGTGTTCGGAACTTCCACAGATTACCTGTTCAACGTTAATAAACAAATAGTCCAATGTGCATCTTAAATCAACTAATAAAATACTGTAAGTTGTTAATAGTTGAAATAAATAAGGCTATACAATAAATAATGGCCCAGAAATTCATGTCGGGGGCTTCCCGCGGGTGCAAGCCCCCGACCTACACTTACCTAGCGCGCAGGCAGTTGAGGCCTGGGCCTGTGTGCATTTCCTCTCTGTGGCCCGGTCCAGCTCCCGACGCGCTGTGCTTGCGTGATCCAGCGGCGTACTTAGTACGATGCGTCAGCTGGGATCATGTGAGCACAGGGCAACCAATCGGAGGAGGGAAAAGTCCATTCATGAGTTTGACAGAAAGAACTGTCAAACTCATGAAAACTCCGGGCGCCCAAAACAGTACTTAAGCTTAAAATAAATTTGATAAAAAATCACACTATTTAAATCAACTATAAATAACATTAAATAACTATTTTAAACAATAATTTAAATTTTTGAAAAAAAATTTTTTATAAAACATCGGGTCTAAAAATACACTTACCTTACTGTAAAGTATTTAAAAATAATACACCTTTGGAAAAAATGTTCTAATTTTAATTAATTGACCACTTACCTTTTAAAATGAAGTCCTTACGTCTGGTTTTTTAGTGTGTAAAATGTAGAGGCCTTCACGCACGGGCAAACCTGTAAAAAAAGAGGAAGTTCAACGCGCACGCGCAGACTCCTGCGCACATGCGTGGTTCAGAGGATCGGAAATGCGGGTTTCCCGCGCATGCGCAGTGCATGCAAGAAACCGGCACTTCCATCAGGTCCACACGTGAGTACTCCGTCCGTACTCACGCGTTGGGACCCAAATTTCTGGGCCATTATTACAATTGTTCTCTTTCAGGTGTGCATCTTCCAGGACACTGAACTGTATATTTGTTCCAATCCTTCATGGTGGGATGATGCATAGGTAGAATGTTTATAAACTATCAGATTTATACTCAACATATAGTGCTAGTAAAAGCCCTATGATAGACACTACAGGAGCTACAAACTTTTACTTCTGTATTGGGACTGTTAGCTGTCACTAATTTTCACTAATTCAATACTTTTAATAGACCCAATGGGCTGGATTTTGCTACGGGGGCGGGTTGGGGTCGTGTTCCCCACACGAATCCTGAACGATGTGGGAAATTGATGCAACTTTGATTTTATAGCCCAATTGATTCCCCACGTGTGGGAACCCCTAGCCGGAGAGCTTTTCAGGTGGGAAGCTCGCCTCCGATTACATCATCACTGCTGCTTCATTTAAGGGCTTCCACAAACCTTGCTCACTTCAGCAGACTGCCAAGCTTCTGGCCCTGGCAGCTGCTACTACCATCATCAATCATGGCGACACATCGGAGTAAGGCATCCCCCAGATTTGACGAGGCAGCCCTCCAGGCATTGGTGGAGGGAGCGACAGAGAGCAGGGAGGTGCTCTTCCCCTCCTCTGGGAGGAAGAAGCCACCCCAGCAAACCAAGGCTGTGTGGCTGAGGGTGGCAGAGCAGGTGAGCGCCAGCTCGAATACCAGCAGAACATGGATCCAGTGTCGGAAACGCTTCCATGACCTTCTACGCACTGGAAAAGTGAGTATGATGTTCCCATCACTCTTAATCTGATCCCCATTGCCTTTCCTCACCAGCTCTCAGCTTTACCAATCTCTTCCTCCACATCCCACTTGACACTGACATCCATGCACCCTTTCCCACTCCCTCTCTCTCTATGGTCACATTCACCTAACTAATGGACTATGCAGCCCTCACACTCCCTATCACTGTCATGCTATGAAAACAACTTACACCACATAGGGAGGGCCCTTGGTCTTGCCATCTCACTCCATCTTTCTCTCCTTCTAAGCATCTATGCCATCGATTCTCTACACTCACTCCTTCATTCTCGCTCAAACTCCACTTGTCTCCCCCATTGCAGGAAAAGAGAGCTCACAACCGAAGAGAGCGAGCCAGGACAGGGGGAGGGGCAGCCTCCTTAGCCCAGCTGACCCCATGGGAGGAGGCGATCCTGGAGATCGTCGGCATCCAGGACGACACACAAGTGGGGGACGGAGAGACCGGTGCAGCAGAGCAAGCTGGTGACAGAAGAGTTTTCCAACTCTCTCAATTGCATTGCATGACTCGCTGGTAATGACTTGGAAGCTCTAGCAGATGGACCTCTGATCATCTGCAATAAGCACTGTGCAGGTAACCCTGGCCTCTCATCTCTGACACTTTCCTTTACTCCCCCACAGGACCATCGCAAGCTCCCGTCTCCAGGACGCAGGAGGAGGTTCAGCCTCAGCATCCAGACTCCTCAGAGGAAGCTGCAACCTCTGAGGGCGCAGCGTCAGCAGAAGGCAATGCACCCAGCACCAGCGCAGACACTCACACC
This sequence comes from Somniosus microcephalus, assembly GCF_052327205.1. Lineage (NCBI taxonomy): Eukaryota > Metazoa > Chordata > Chondrichthyes > Squaliformes > Somniosidae > Somniosus > Somniosus microcephalus. The sequence continues at coordinate 243,725,943 of NC_140990.1, read as the reverse complement.
TCGGTGGGACCTTCGGGACATAGAGTAGTGTTGTCACCTGGTGTATCACAGCTCACAAGTGAGCCTCAGCAGATGGTGGAGACGGGGACAGCAGTGGAGAGTCCTAGTCGGAGGGCGCAGCACTCTCCCAGCTCGGCTCAGCTGCATGTCGACCCTCTGCCTCTGGGTCCATCCACAGTATCAGCGGTGATGGCACTCCAGGAAAATATGCAGGAGTCTCTGGCAGGTTTTGTCTCCAGGGTTGCTGTGAGTGTCTCGCGAAAGTCGGAGCCGCCTTTGGCACTGCTCCTCAGACATGTTGAGGTAGCTGACCCTGCGTCTGTAGACCCTGTTTGGGGGGTATCTCCTGTGCCGACGGCCTTCCATGCGCTGGCCCCTCCTGGCCTGTGCATCCTCAGGTGGGGCAGCAGCAGCTTGGCGCAACTGTTGTTGCTGCTGCTGTTGGGCGGCCTCATGTAATATCCAGAAGGGCAGGACAAAAATGGCTCCCATGCTTCTGGTAGATGCCTCAGTTGAGGAAGCGCTCAGTGAAGGTGGCGAAAGGGGTTTCCCAGGAGGTCACACTGGAGATGGTTGTCAGGCTGCAAACTTCCAGAGCTGTGGGTATGCCTTCTGAAAGATCCCCCAGACCTGAGAGAGCAAAGTTATGCCACCTGCAATTAAAGCATGTTCAAATCTGCCATTTAATGGTTGAGCTGCAGCTGCTACTCCGCAAGCCAGTTGTGCTCCCATCACGTTTCAGATGTGTGTTTCCCACCAGGCATGTTTCACGTGGGAAAACGATTAAACTTGCTACTGGTTAGGAAAATGGGATTATAGAGCCAATTGAGGGCTTGTTAAGGGCCTTAAGGGCCTATCCCGCCTCCTGGAGGCGGGACAGAGTCGGGACCAGCAGACACGAATTTAGGAAAATTGCATGGAGGCGGGTTTGGGCCCGCACGCCAGTTTTGCGATTTTTATCCCCCACACGCCTCCAATCCCGCCTCCCCGGCCCTAGCAAAATCCAGCCCAATATGTTTCGCATACTGCTGCAAACTACTGCCACATCTCCAACCTCCCCTTCTTCTCCAAAGTCCTTGAATGTGTTATCACCTCCCAAATCTGTGCTCATCTTTTCCACAATTCCATGTTTGAATCTTTCCAATCAGCTTTCCGCCCCTGCCACAACACTGAAAAAGCCTTAATCAAAGTCACAAAAGGCATCCTCTGTGATCGTGGTTCGTTATCCTTCCTCGACCTCTCTGCAGTCTTTGACAAAGTTGACCACACCACCCTCCTCCAAGGTCTCTCCTCCGTTGTCCAACTCAGGGGTACTGCCTTCACTTGGTTCCATTCTTACCTACCCAATCATAGCCAGAGCATCTCCAGCAATGACTTCTCTTCCAATCTCAGCATCATTACCTCTGAAGTTCCCCCAAGGATTTATCCTTAGTTTCCTCCTCTTCCTCATCCACATGCTGCCCCTTAGTGATATCATCCAAAGACATGGGGTCAGGTTCCACCTCTCTCGACCCTCTACTGCCTTATGCTGTTAAACTGCTTGTCCAACATACAGTCCTGGATGAGCCAAAATTTCCTCCAATTAATCATTGGGTAGGCCTTTACCCCTGCCACAAACTCTGTTAACTGGACATTGATTCCATCCCACTCCCCGACCACTGCCTCAGGTTGAACCAGACTGTTTGCAACTTCAACATCCTACTTGACCCTGAGCTGAGCTTCCAACCCCATATACTTTCCATCACAAAGGCTGCCTACTTCCATCTCCGTAACATTGCCACCCTCTACCCTCGCCTCAGTCCATTTGCTGCTGAAACTTTCATCCATGCAGTTACCACCTCCAGACCAATGTTCCCCATAATTGTTTTGGGGGGCCGCGCGGCCCATTCAAAATTCCGCACATATTTAAAAGCTGGCTCACCAACTGCGTGGGACCTTCAGCCGCACAGCTTAGAGAGAAGATTGCTCCAGACTGGACTATTCCAATGCTCACCTGGCCCACCTTCCATCATCCACCCTCCATCAACTTCAGCTCATCCAAAACTCTATTGCCTGTATTCTATCCCACACCAAGTCCCACTTGCCCATCAATCCTGTTCTTGTTGATCTACAGTGGCCAAAGCCACAAATTTAAAATTCTCATCCTCATGTTTAAATCTCTTCATAGCTTTGCCCCTCCCTATCTCAATAACCTCCTCTAGCCCTACAACCCTCCAAGAACTCTGTGCATCCCCCCCTCCATTTGCTCCTCCATTAGTGGCTGTGCCTTCAACCATCTAGGTCCTACACTCTGGAATTCTCTCTTTGAACCTCTCTACCTCTCCACTTCCCTCTTCTCCTTTAAGATCCTCCTTAAAACCAATCTTTTTGGTCACCCCTCCTAATATTTCCTTCTTTGCTTGATTTCCATTTTTGTCTCATTATACTTCTGTGAGGAGCCTTGTGATGTTTTTCTACATTATAGGCACACTATGGAAAAGAACTTCTAGTTTATAACTCTTTATCTAAACAAAGCCCAGTTTTTCAAAAAATAAAATGTGGTCTGGTAAATAACTTCTGTCACAGTGTAATAGAATATATTAATGGAATTTATTATTGTAAATTGACTGTGTCATGATATCTGCTGTAATCTTTTAAAAATAGGCAGCTTCCACCATCTTGTGGAGATGCAATGCTATGACACAACCAAAGACCAGCTTTGTTCATTAAATGTGGTGTACAGTACTGTATTAACTATTGACATACTCCATGTAACTCAATGCTGCTTTAGACATGGGCACTTCGATCAGAATAGTTTAAATTATTCTTGGATTTTTTTTCTCAGCAATTTTTCTCCGCCAGTTTTCTGCATTGTTTCTCCTCTGCTAATGACATTGATTCCTTACTCAGGTACGACTCCTCAGATGTCTATTACTCTCTGATACCCTGGCCAGATGACCCTTATTCATGTGGGAGTCTTGATGGTGACCAGGCTATTTGACTGTGGAGGCATCGTAGCCAAACTTCATCCCGTCTTCACATGGGCAATTTCCTCTGTGCATTAGATGCAGCAAAATGGTTATTTTCAAAACAGGAAATATCAGCTACTGAGGAAGTGCTTTATAGATGTAGAGGAGATGCTGTCACAGTGCTGTTGGGAGCACTGCACTTCATATGCACAGCACATTAGTAGCATAATGACCTGACCTCACGTAATTTCACATGTTCATGTCATTTAAATGATTAGAACACACTCCCTGCACATATTGGCTGACATTCAGGGACCGTGCAGATGCAAGAGGAAGGAAATCTTGTGCTACCGAGCATTCAAATATTGTTGTACGGGCTGCTTGGAAAATTTAAAGGATGTGGACACTCAAAGGTAAGTGGTTGCACAGGGAGGAAAATTCTTCCAGTGTTTTGAAAGCCTAAAAATAGTTTTAAAATATTTGACAGCTTTTGCAAAGGCTGTAAAAGGGGAAAGAAGTGGAAAGCCAAAAATAAGGTAAGGCGATCTCAATAAACAGGCGTGAAATATGGTGTGTGTGGCAAGTGGCAGAGAACCTGCTTGGTAGATGACGAAGTGGACATCTGCTGCACAGGATGGGTATATGGTGAGTTTGGCATTCAGAACACCTTCTTCATAATGTATCAGTGCACCATGCTTGGCAGGAGGTGGTGGCCAGGCTCAACACTGTGTATAATACCTACAGGTCCCAGGAACAGATGCAGGACAAGATGGAACACTTTAAGAAATCTGGCAAGGTAAGGATACCCAACAGTACCATATGCCAGGCAAATGTCCCAAGATTGCACATTACAAAATATCACCTGTCAACCTGCTCCACGTTTAATACTTGCCTGTCCCAAGCCATCTCACAATCTGACTGCTATTTCATTGTATATCATGAGAACCATACTTAAATAAGGCACACAATCAAACTGCAACTTAAAATTAAAGGCCTTATTACATTCAGATCTTCCAAGGCACTTTTTTAATTACTTGATTTGGTGGTACAATGCATTATCTATATATATAAACGGATCAATCTGTCTGTCTGTCCTTCTGTCTGTCCTCGGGTGTGCGTCTGTCCGGCTATGCGCTCGAAAGTTATACGGCGTACCTACGCGCGCGTTACCTCCGAAGAAAGCTTACGCTTCCGGGACGCTCGTAAGCGTATTTACTTTTCGGTCAGACGAAAATTGTTCGCGCCTTATGCAAAAAACCTTCAAAATTAAACTCATTATCTGCTACTTAGCATTGATTGACTGACGTCAAGGTTCAACCAATCCTGTGCCGTCACGATTGACCAATCCTACAGTACGGTCCCCTGATGGTTGGCCAATCGGTGTGTGCGTGTGTGTGGGCGGGACTAATCGTTTTCATCTCGGGGATGTGGCAGCCATTGTTTCACTGCCATTACTTCAGCTTCCAGCTAAAACTACTTTGATCATCCAGCTTTGAAAAAGTTAGTATCTCTTTTAAAAATAACATAAGATTTACCAAAAATGTTTTATAAGTACTTTCACTTTCATCTTTCAAGGTATTAAAAGGTAGCAATGTTGCCCAGCAGCAGATTCACAAAGGGACACAGACAGGGCCCTAAAGCCTGGGACTCGATTTAAAATGTTGCCCGGCACCAGATTCACAGAGGGACAGACAGACAGGGCCTGAAAGCCTGGTACTCGATTTAAAATGTTGCCCGGCAGCAGATTCACAGAGGGACACAGAGAGGCCCCGAAGCCTGGCACTCGATTTAAACCGCCCGGCCCAAAACAGCCCTGGCAAAGCCGGGCTCCCCCCAGCTAGTATTATATATATAAGCCTAGAAATTACAGTTGACACTATACAGCAGATGAACATTTAGGGGTAAATGTTATAATTTAGTGCCCCTGCTGCAAGCTTTATGCAACAGAAATGTATATCAGGAATTGGGAGGTGGAGGTCAGTACACTCAACTAGTTGCCTGCACAATTTTCCATCCATTCATTTAGCTCTACGCTAGGAGCACAAAATCGTAAAATGTACCTGTTCATGCATTCATATGCCATTCCTCTGTCCACGAAAACATTATCCTATTTAAAATAAACAGTGTAACACCTTTGTTAACATAGCAAACAATGGAATCGCATACAAGCATGTTAAGCAACCACCCGCTAATATTGCCAAAACTAATTTCTGGACTGTAAAAATCAGCTAATTCAAGTAAATTTCTGTTGAATGTTCATGGTAGGGCACTAGGGTTCCAGAAAGATATTCAGAAGGCAATTGACATGAATGCTGCATGCTACAGCCAATGCCTCTTTCCAAGTAAAAAATGGAAAGCACCTTGTATATTGACCCATTGGAAGCAGGTTTGTGTGAGTTTTTATCAAATTAAAAAGAAATTATACATTGAAAGATCTACTGCCAGTACTCCACAGGACAGTGGGGTATTATCCAGCACAGAAATCATGGCAGATCCACCACATTAACAGAAATAAAATTGCTTTCTCAGGTCCTGGGCACTGCATCAATCAGTCTCTGCTTAGAATCAAAGAATCATAGAATGGTTACAGCACAGAAGGAGGCCATTCGGCCCATCGAGCCTGTGCTGGCTCTCTGCAAGAGCACTTCAGCTAGTCCCACTCCCCCGCCCTTTCCCTGTAGCCTAGCAATTTTTTTCCATCAGGTACTTGCCCAACTCCCTTTTGAAAGCCAAGATTGAGTCTGCCTCCAGCACTCTTTCAGGCAGTACATTCCAGACCCTAACCACTCGCTGAGTAAAAAAGTTTTTCCTCATGTCGCCTTTGGTTCTTTTTTGCCAATCACCTTAAATCTGTGTCCTCTGGTTCTCGACACTTCTGCCAATGGGAACAGTTTCTCTCTATCTACTCTGTCTAGACCTCTCATGATTTTGAACACCTCTATCAAATCTCCTCTCAACCTTCTCTGCTCCAAAGAAAACAACCCCAGATTCTCTAGTCTATCCATATAGCTGACGTCCCTCATCCCTGGAACCATTCTCATAAATCTTTTCTGCACCCTCTCTAAGGCCTTCACATCCTTCCTAAAGTGCGGTGCCCAGAATTGGGCACTATACGCCAGTTGAGGCTGAACCAGTGTTTAATAAAGGTTCATCATAACTTTCTTGCTTTTGTACTCTGTGCCTTTATTTATGAAGCCCAGGATCCCGTAAGCCTTTTTAACCACTTTCTCAACCTACCCTGCCACCTTCAATGATTTGTGCACATACCCCCAGGTCTCTCTGTTCATGCACCCTCTTTAGAAAATACCCTTTAGTTTATATTGCCTCTCCTCATTCTTCCTACCAAAATGTATCACTTCGCACTTTTCTGTGTTAAATTTCATCTGCCACTTGACCGCCCATTCCACCAGCCTGTTTATGTCTTCTTGAAGTCTATCTCTATCCTCTTCACTGTTCACTATACTTCTAACTTTATTGTGGCCTACTCCTGTTCCTATCTTCTATGCTTCTATGTCATTGGCAAATTTTGAAATTGTGCCCTGTACACCCAAGACTAGGTCATTAATATGTATCAAGAAAAGCAGTGGTCCTAGTATCAACCCCTGGGGAACACCACTGTATACCTTCCTCGAGTCCAAAAAATAACTGCTCACCACTACTCTCTGTTTCCTGTCACTTAGTCAATTTTGTATTCATGCTGCCACTGTCCCTTTTATTCCATGGGCTTCAACTTTGCTGGCAAGCCTATTATATGGCACTTTATCAAACACCTTTGGAAGTCCATGTACACCACATCAACCGCAATGCTATCATCAACCCTCTCTGTTACCTCATCAAAAAACTCAATCAAGTTAGTCAAACACGATTTGCCTTTAACAAATCCATGCTGGCTTTCCTTAATTAATTAACACTTGTCCAAGTGACTGCTAATTTTGTCCCAGATTATTGTTTTTAAAAGATTCCCCATTACCAAAGATGTGCGGGTTAGGTTGATTGGCTATGATAAATTGACCCTTAGTGTTAGGGGGATTAAATACGTGGGGTGCGATATGTGTTGGTGTAGGGGTTACGGGGATCGGGTGGGATATGTGTCGGTGCAGGCTCGATGGGCCGAAATGGCCTCTATCTGCATTGTGGGGTTTCTGTGATTCTGTGTGATTACCGAGGTTAAACGGTCTGGCCTGCAGTTGCTGGATTTATCCTTACACCCTTTTTTGAACAAGGGTATTGTTAAGTCTGTGTGTTCCAGTTGTATTAAGATTAATTACTGACACAGACTACAAGAATAAAGTTCAACAGGTCTTTACTAGTTGGAGGTCAGGACTATACTAAATACAATATCACTACACAGTACTTATATACCGGTGGTCACCACCGGTATTACGTATACAGCAGCCAGAGAAAGTAGTACATCTCTTAAGGTGGAACAGGCTTAAGTTCTCTTAAGGTGGAACAGGTTACATACACCACAGGTATAACATTTGCAATTCTCCAGTCCTCTGGCACCAGCCCCATATCCAAGGAGGATTGGAAGGTTATAGCCAGTACCTCCGCAATTTCCACCTTTACTTCCCATCCAGTCCTGGTGACTTATCCACTTTAAGTACAGCCAGCCTTTCTAGTACCTCCTTTCTTTCCTTCCCTATCTTTCCTGAACACCTTATATCCAGGAATATTTACTGCCCAACCCTGCCCTTTTTTGAGCCAGGTCTCCGTTATCACCACCTGATATTCCCATGTGGCTATTTGTGCCTGCAGCTCACCAACCTTATTTACCACACTTTGTGCATTTACACACATGCACTGTAAACCTATCTTAGACCTTCTTGTAATAACAGAAAATGCTGGAAAAACTCAGCAGGCCAGGCAACATCCGTGGAGAGAGAAATAGAGTCAACGTTTCAGATCGAAACCCTTTGTCTAGACAGTCTTGACAAAGGGTTTCGACCTGAAACGTTGACTCTATTTCTGTCTCCATGGATGCTGTCTGGCCTGCTGAGTTTTTCCAGCATTTTCTGTTGTTATTTCGGATTTCCAGCATCTGCAGTATTTTGCTATCGTATTAGACCTTCTTGTATTCTCTTAGTCTGACTCCACCTAATACCGTACTATTTCTTACTCTAGTGCTATCTGTTTCTCCAAATCGTTTATGCACTTTGTTTCTCCTTTCTAATGCTACATTCTAGTACCCATCCCCCTGCCAAATTATTTAAACCCTCCCCAACAGCACAAGCAAACCCCCCCCATGGTGAGGACATTGGTCCCAGCTCTGTTGAGGTGCAACCTGTCCGGCCTGTACAGGTCCCACCTTCCCCAGAACCGGTCCCAATGTCCCAGGAATCTGAAGCCCTCCCTCCTGCACCATCTCTCCAGCCACGCATTCATCTGTTCTATCCTCTTATTTCTATATACTCACTAGCTCGTGGCACTGGGAGTAATCTGGAGATTACTAACTTTGAGGTCCTGCTTTTTAATCTCTTTCATAGCTCCCTAAAATCTGCCTGCAGGACCTCATCCCTCTTTCTACCTATGTCGTTGATACCGATATGGACCACGACCTCTGGCTGTTCACCCTCCCCCCTCAGAATGTTCCACAGCTGCTCAGTGACATCTTTGACCTTGGCACCAGGGAGGCAACATACCATCCTGGAATCAAGTCTGTGGCCGCAGAAATGCCTGTCTGTTCTGTTAACTATCAAATCCCCTACCACTATTGCTTTCCCGATCTTCCTCCTGTCCCCTAGTGCAGCTGAGCCACTCATGGTGCCGTGGACTTTGCTGTGGCTGTACTCCCCAGAGGAGCCATCGCCCTCACCATTATTCAGTACTTCCTTAATAGTGAGACAGAGATGGAGCACAGAAAACAGAAGAGGGAATGAAATAGGGAAAATTTTCAGTGCAATAAAATAAGGTTGCGTCACAAAATTCAGTTTTCCCACAATACAAAATGTAAAACAATTCAATCCAAAGTCCGTAAATGTCATTGTTGCATCCTGAATGGATTTCTCACAATTCTATTATAGTTCCTCTCTCAAACTATAAGAGCTATTTTCAAAACACTCACAGACTTGAACATAATAGCTTAAGCCATGAGAGTAGATAAGCGGATAACAGAACCCTGAAGGTCCTTTCGGGACTTAGTATATTGTGGCCCAGAATTTCCTGGAAGGTTTCGGTGTAACTCTGGTATAAGAGCGGAGTTGCACCATTTGAAATTTGCATGTAGATGACTCTCACCTGTTTTACACCAAAACATCACTACGTGCAAATTAGTGCTGCTCCTGAGTTCCATATGCCAAACCCTAGTTAACTGATTGATATAGCTCCGCCCCCATCTAAAAGATCAAAGAGCACGAGGTTTCTGCATTTCCATCAGTTCTGAATGGGGGTAAATTTAAGGCCAAAATTTAAGGAACTGCACGGCCCGAAGTCACTATTTCTGATGTTTTAAAACTTTTTTTTAAATTTCCCCTTATTGAGACCGGCATTGTATTTTTTTTATATCTTTAAATGCTTTTTTATAGCATCAGAATCTGTTACATTAAAACAAGAAAAGCTTTCACAATTGCATTTTCTTAAATATGCTTTGCTTAAAGTACAATGGTTTGGTGGCTTCAAACTAGGGCTGTTAATTAATTGCAGTTAACTTCTGCGATTAATGCGCTAGATTTTTTGTTGATTCATTTTTAAAACGAGCTTTAATCGCAGAAGTTAACCTCACCCACATCGATTAAAACAAAATCCACCACTTCCATCTTGGTAGCTCGCACAGCCCATGCAAGCCTTTCATGTTTCCAGTCCCCGGGCTGCCCGTTTCTTTGTATCAATTCTCAGAGGCTTCCTTACAATGTAACATGTATTGTCAGGTAACAATCATTATTGGGCCGTATCTTGCGGGGAAAATAACGGCATGTTAATGCGCAACTCGGCCAGCAAATTCAGGGAGTTAAGGGATACGCCGTGAGTTGCAAATCTCCAGAACTTGCTGGTTGATTTACGCCGCTCCAGCATGTTACGCCGCAAAGACTTTTCGAGCTGAATTGTGCAGGAAAGAGTCTAACTAACGGCACGAGCTGCCCTGCTCCAGCAAGATCCGGCCCATTATCTCTCACTACTTCCCCCACCATGGTGATGATGTCGATGATGTTAATGATGACTCGTGGAGTAAGTGCGAGGGAAAAGAGGCTTTAACAGATGAGGCAGGTGCGGGGATCCAGGCTGCCTTGCTGCCCACTCAAGTCACCTGCTCAATTGCCCTTTTTTTTTTTAAAGGCCCTTGGTACACCACCGCGCCCCCCACCACCCATTCTTGCAGAATAGATTCCATCTTCCTCAGAACAGGTGCTAATGCCGCATAAAATGTTAAAACCTTCTTCCTGAAACAATCCCTTTAGCCATATGTTGAGCTCCCTAATCTGCCTATCCTTCCCTATTCTAACACACGGCTTAGGGAGGAATCCAAAGATAACCAACCTTGAAATTCTGCTCCTGAACCTGCTCCCAAATCTCCTAAACTCCTTTTGCAGGACTTCGGGCCTGTCCTTTCCAATATCGTTGGCTCCCACATGGACCACAGTGACTGGCAACTCTCCTTCCCTTTCCATTCTTTCCAAAATGTCCCCTACCCTACGCTTTTAAAAAGTACTTGGATGTGCACTTGGGATGTTCTAACCTGCAGGACCAAGAGCTGGGAAGTGGGATTAGGCTGGATAGCTCTTTGTTGGCCGGTGCGGACACGACAGGCCGAAATGGCCTCCTTCCGTGCTGTAACTTTCTATGATTCTATGATTCACTAGGGAGGAAACAAAACATCCAGAACTCTTGGGCTGGACTGAAAAAGATAGGCCGCGAACTTGCCGGCGCTCAGAGGGCGGGTTTGGAGGTGGGTCAGGAGCAAAAATCCCAATGATTGACGGCGGGTTACGAACACGCCGCCATCCTGCCTCCATGCTACTTTGCCAAATGTCGGGTCTGCAAGTCCCGATCAGACGCGACGCCAAACAGCAGAAGAGGCACTTAAGGCAGCTAACAGCTTGGTAAATGCCTTGCTAATCTTATTTTAACTGCCTGTCCAATTTTTGAGGTTTTTCTGCGTGTTGCTCATCGTCAGACAAACACGCCAGCTGCATTGTGCCGGGGTAAGCAAGGAGCTGAATTGTTGCAGCTGCTGGAGCAGCTTAAAAGCGGTCCTACACCATGGTTGAGTTTGAGATGGCACAAGTTAGTGCTTTGAGGTTTTGGCTAACATTTCGCAGCTCTACTGATCTGGTGAGTGTTCAAGCTGAGATCCATCTGCAGTTTGACCTCCTTGGAATACCCTCTGGCCACTTTGACTGAGCGCTTGCAACCTCTATTGCTCAACTGAGATATCCACCAGTGGAATGCGAACCATTTATATCCACTCATCCTGGTCATTAGATCCGGAGGAAGAGCAGCCGCAGCAGCAGCACAACCAGGCACAACAGCAGGACCAGCACCAGGAGCGCCAACCTTCTCCTCAGCCATATCATGATGCACAGGGCAGAGGGCATCAGCACAGGGCTGCACCTCGCCGCCGGAGATACCCCCAACACAGGGGTTACAGGCCGAGGATGAGCTTCCTCAGCATGAGTGAGCAGCAGTGCCAAAGGAGGCTGAGACTTTAGCGAGAGGTAGTCGCTGACATCTGCGCAATGCTGCAGCAACACCTGGAGCCCAGAGGAACGGGTGGACACTCCTTACCAGTGGCTGTTAATCATCAATTCTTTGCCATCACTTTTGTTTAATAAAATGACAATCAGGATGACAATCGCTACTTTGTTACACAAGAAAACACCCAAGTGACTACCCTTGTGATTATTTGTGTGTTAACTTTCTCTTACGCATGCTTCTATGTGGTGCTTCCCTGTGGCTTCAGCAGATGTAGAGGCAGCTTGCTCACTTTTATGCTGCGCCTGCTTAGATGCCTTTGGCGGGCATTCTCTGGGTTTGGGAGCCTGGGAGGGCTCCTCAACAGTCTGCTCTTCCTGCGGCTGTGCAGAGGCTGAGACGGCCATCTCAGTTGGGTGCGGAATCTGGGGCTCTGACCGAGGGCACCGCAGTGGCATGGTCATGTGAGCGCTTGGAGAGGAGTCCACTCTTCCTTGTTGATGGCCACCAACATCCCTCTCATGTGTTACCCACACTTCATGGGTTACCCACACTTCAGTGCTAGCAAGTGGCTGGAGAGCACCTTGCTGAACATCAGTGGGGCCATGAGGACCTGTCTCTGTACTGACAGTTCTCATAACGGGGACGTCCATGTAGCTCTGGTGTCTCTCCTCAATAGATGCCCATCTATTCTCCATAGCAGACCACCTATTTAGAAGAGTCACCATGCTCTGTTTTGTCTGGCGTGTTATTTCCTCCATAGAGGTTGCCACCCTTTCCATAGCGGTACGTTCATGCGCCATTGCCTCCACCACAGCAGTGTTCATGTTTGAGATGGACTCCATTCTCTGCACACTCGCAGTTACCGTGGAGGCAAACCCTGTCAGAGACTCCTGCACAGGTTCCTGGAGTTCCAGCACTGCTCTCTTTCTGGATGGCCCCAGAGGCACAACGTCTACATGCAGCTGAGCAGAGCTAGGAGAGTCCTGCGACCTCCGACGAGGATTCTCCACTGCTGTCGATGTCTCCACCATCTGTCGATGCTCACTTGTGAGCTGTGATACACCAGGTGACAACACTATATGTTGTGAAGGACCCACCGAGGTGTGCATATCTGCACTGGTGCTGGGTGCGCTGAGTCCTGGTAATGCTGCTCCCTCATAGGCTGCAGGTTCCTCTGAGGAGTCGTCGGCTCTTCCTCCTGGACAGTGGGGAGGGGGGCTCTCAATGGTCCTGTGGGAGAGTAAAGGCATCAGTTAGACATCTGTCTTTTAGGTTGCAGACACATCCTATTGTGCAGATGATCCAAAGTCAATCTCTATGAACATCATTTGCCATTTCAGTCAATCATGAAATCTAAATGAGAGGGTTGAAAATCTATTCTGTCACCAGCTTCCTCTACTGCGCCCGTCTCTCCATCCCCCGTTTCCAGCTCCTCGCCACCTCCCACGATGTCGTGAGCAACCTCCTCAATGCTTGTCAATGTCACCAGGGATGGTGGGCCTCCTCCTGTCATCGCTCTCTCTCTTATTGTGGGCTATCTTTTCCTGCAAGGAGAAACACAAGTGGAGTTTCAGCGAGAGTGGTGGAGTGACTGTGAAGAATCCATAACATAGATGCTTAGAGGGAGACCAAGATGGAGTGAGGTGCCAAGAGGAAGGTGCCTCCCTGTGCATTGTTAGTTGTTGTCATTGCATAACAGTGAGAGTGAGTGTGAGGGGTGCATAGTAGGATGGTGAAGTGATTCAGTACAGAGAGAGTTAGATAGGTAAGTGTGCAAGGGAAGCAAGGGTAAAGTGGGATGTGGAGGAGCAGGCTGACAATGCAGAGTGCTGGTGATGAGAAGAGAAGGGAAGCAGATTGAAAGAAAGTGTGATGTGATACTCACTTTTGATGTGCGCAGAAGATCATTGAACTGTTTTCGACACTGCACCCAGGTGCATGAGCATATGGACCTTGCGCTGACCTCCTCAGCAATTTGCAGCCAGGCTGCCTTTGTTTGCTGAGGGGGCTTCCTCCAGCCATCGGGAGGGAACAGAATCTCCCGGCGCCCTCTTACTCCCTCCACAAGAGCTCGAAGGTGTAAAGTCTGTGGTTGTGCAGTTAATAAATACACAGACTTCAGAAGTAACAAACAAACAGGTCTTTACTATTCGAAGGTCCGGGCGAATCTGCCCCAGAAATCCTGCTACAACACTTATATACTGGTGTGGTCACTATCGGTATTACAGTATACAGAAGCCAAACAAATAGTGCCACACCTAAAGTAGTTCCCTTAAAGGTAGACGGGTACATACACTACAATCCTCCCTTTTTAGCTTATTACTTACAGAGTCCCCGTTAAACATACATATCTTCAACTTCCTATAAAACAAATTACAGCTATAATCTCGGTGGAGTCAATGTCATATAAAACAATTTACAAATATAATCTCGGTGGAAACAGTTCACAGGTTCCGTCTCTGCGGAAACAGTTCATAGATTCAGTCTCTGATCTTGACTCGTTCCGAACAACATTTCTTTGGGGTAGCCAGTTCACCTGGCTAGCGTGACTCCTCCATAGCCTTTTTCTTGACGTAGCAGCTTGAACTTTCGTCCTGTTGAACCAGCAGTGCGGACTTTGACAACCAACTGGCTGTCTTGACATTTACCAGTTTTTCAACTAATTTAGCTCCTTTCGTAATGTCCCACCTGGAATGGTAGAAGTGCTAATATTTTAGACAGTTATTATCTTCTGCTTCTTCTTTTTCTTTTCTGCCTTTTTGAAACTCTCGGAGCTCCTTTCTCGGCTGCCAGCTGTAGCGCCACCAACTCTCTATGTTCCTTAGACCTTAAGTGCTTCATCCGGATTTCAGCACTTTGAGAGTTTTCATCACAAGCTGGGCAGACCACATCCTCATAATATTCAGTGTCACCCAACAGGTCATGGTAATATTCAGGTTCGTCCTGAGTTAGGCCAGCGAGAGAGACTTCTTCTTCCTCCTCACCCGTCTGGACGTTAGCTGACGGTGGTTCCTTCCCTAAACATCTTTCTTGAAAAGCCTTCTTCATGCATTCATATTCATCCCGCTCTTCCTGGGTTATCTGCCATTCCTTCACGACGGACCTCATTTGTGAGTTCAATACCTTCCTTTCCACCGGTAATTGCGTTATCAGGCTATTTAACCCTTCTACTGAAGTAACGGTTTCCACCTTCTTCTGTTCACCTTGACGTGATTCAACGTACTTTTGGCATCCTTGTAAAATTTGTGTTGCCACCTCAGCTATCTCCGTGACTTTTGAGAGCTCCGAACTCGTTCCCCCTGAAGATTGAAGCTCGTGTTCAGATTGTTCCCCTTGTAGAGTCTTGTCCTTCAGCATATGAAGGAGTTGGCCGACCGTTAACTCTTCCCTGGGAACACGGTGGATCAGAGTCTTCTCCATTTCATCCACCTCTTTCTCCAATACTTCCACCTTACGTTCCTCTTGAACTTTGGCTTTCAGCGCTCGGAAAAGTTGCGCCCTGATGCTCTCTAGTTCATGTTCAGGGACCATTCTTACAGTGTCCTGTTCTTCCACTGCAAGGATTCCCAGTTGAATCTGTTCTTCAAGTTGTTGAACCTCAGACATTGCCGCCTCATATTTGTCTTGGGTGTCCTTCAATGTTTTTATAAGTTCTTGGACATCCTGTCTTTCATGCTCTGCCATGATTTTCACCTCTAATTGCTCATCTATGGATGGAGCTTCTATCGATGAGTCTGTCTTGGCCTTGAGCTCATCAAGAATTTCCTGCAGCCTTTGGACTTCTTGCTCATGTTCAACCTTTAGTTGTTCATATGCTTCTACTGAAACTAGCTTTTCGGAGGCTGCCGAGTTAACCCCCTTCTGAATTGTAGCCTGGGCCTGTTCATACTGTTCTTTCAACTTCTCACACTCTGCTTGTAAGGAGTCGTAAAGAAGAACTGGAATAAAATCCTGGCTCCCTGAAGATTCCTCTTCCTTTGGTTCATTCTGTAAATATTCTAGTTCCTGAACAGCATCAGGGGAATGTGATTGGTATTTGACCATGATGGCTCTATGGTCGCTCTCTGCTTGAGCTAGCTGTCTCTGTAGTCTTTCCAGGTTTCCCCATTCGGTGTCCCAGAACTTTTCCATATTTTTCATCTCCTGTACGAGACGATCACTCAACTGTTCTAATTGTTGTCGTACTTTGACATAAGTTTGCGTCCGAGCTCGGTGTTCTTCCGTCATGGATGAATCCTTTGCTTGAACAGGCTCAGAATTCTCTGTCAACCTGGAGTTCTGCTCTGCAGCTTTATTCTTCTTGGTACCATAAGTCCTTCTGCCTGTCTTCGTTTTCGACTTGGTCTTATCATCATCCATTTCAGAATCTGAGCTAATAGCTTGCACCGAGTCCTCCCTCATTATGGCTTTTAGGTAATGCCATTCCATGTCTATTTTCTTAATCCACTCCCGTCCTAGAAGTGGTGGTCCTCCCTCAGGTAATACGTACAAGCTCATTCTTGGGTGTTCTTTACCCCTATCTCTCACCTTGACTCTTATTTTCCCCACGGGGTATACGTTATGCCCCGTGTATGTCTGTAATACGAACTTGGTATTTCTTAAAGGTATGTGAGAGAATAGCCGGTGGTAATCCCTTCGGTTGATGACTGATAGAGCTGATCCAGTGTCCAGCTCCATTCTTATTTGGACTCCAGCTATTTTTAGTATGACCCAGGTGGCCTGTAGATCCGTTTCTTTACCCACATTGTGGATTCTCAGACTACCCAGCTCCTGATTGTTTGGGTCTGAGTCTGAATTCTGTTCGTCTGAACTCTTCTCAGCCACCTTGTGTACCTTGTTGTACTTTTCTGGTGGTGGCTTCCTTTGATTTTTGATCTTTTTCCCGGACCGGCATACCTTCGCGATGTGACCCAGTTTGCCACATTTCCTACACTCTTGGTTCTTAAACCAGCATTGATTCTGGTCATGCGTTGTCTTCCCACAACGGTAGCATTTTGTGGTGCTTGAATTAATTTGGTCCACCCAGAGTGCCGCCGCCTTTAGTTGCATTTCTGCCGTTCCTTTCGCTGCGGCTTCATGCGATGCAGCTATAAGGACAGCCCTGTCCAGTGTGAGGTCATTCTCTTCCAGTAGTCGCTTCTGCGTCCCTTCTTTGGACAATCCGCATACGAACTTGTCCCGCAGCGCTTCTGTCAGATTCCCTCCGAACTGGCAGTATTTCGCTAGCCTACGCAGTTCGACCAAGTATTCCGCATTGCTTTCGTCTTTCTTCTGCGTTCTTGCGTAGAATTTGAATCGTTCAGCCAGCATCAGCGGTGTGGGGTTCAAGTGGTCCTTCAGCACAGCCACAATCTCTTCGAAGGTCTGATCCGCTAGTTTATTTGGTGCTATTAGATGCTTCAAGAGCCCGTATGTTTTTGCCCCCATCGAGTTTAGCAATGTTATCGCCTTGTCGTCTTCCTCTATTTTGTTGGCTTCGCAATAGATCTCTATGCGTTCCACGTACGTGGCCCAGTCTTCTATTTCAGAATTAAAGTCATTAATATTCCCTCGCTTAGGCATCTTTCTTCCCTTGGGAGCAGCCCCAGTATTTCTTATTTATTTATTTGTTTCTAAGATGGCGGTTTTCCCGCGAAATCGGCGGTTTCCCGCTCTTTCCTTCTCTCCCCGCCCACTTCAATGGCGGTATGTCAATCAAGATGGCAGTTTTCCCACGAAAATGGCGGTTTCCCGCTCTTCCTTTCTCGCCCCGCCCACTTCAATGGCGGTTTCCCGCTTCTGGCGTCTTCTCTGCCTAATGGCGGCTTCCCGCGTTTCTTCCCGGTGGAAGGGGTACGCTTCCCCCTCAGCGGACAGGTTCAGCCGCTGGCTGGCTACCGCACAGCTCCCCTTACTCGGCTATGTCTTTTCCTCCCGCCCGCACGGCTCTACCGGCGCTGGGTACACCCCGTTAGCGGAGGACAGTTCAGCCGCTGGACTGGCTCTCGCGCAGTCTCTCTCTCCGTACCCGGCTCTGTCTCTCTCACCCGCACGTTCGATGCTACCGGCCCTGGGTACCCCGTTGGTGGAGAACAGCTCACCGCTGGACTGGCTCTCGCGCAGTCTCTCACCCCGTTTTCGGCTGTGTCTCTCACCCACTCCCGCACGTTCGGTTTTGCCGGCTCTGACTACCCCGTTGGTGGAGAACAGCTCAGCCGCTGGACCGGCTCCTCGCAGTCTCTCTCTCTGCACCCGGCTCTCACCCGCACGGTTCCCGTTCGCCTCCCCAGCCCTCTCGCAGACCGGTGTTTCCCTCCCCGGCTGCGGCTGGGTTTCTCTTCCCGCGCCTACTCGCAGGCTCAGCGCTTCGTGGCTGCGGTCGCTGCCCCGATTGTCCCGCCGATCGCGGTCCGGCTGTCACCCGACGCCGTTGGACCCGACTTTTGGCCGGCACAGCTCCCCCTCGACCGAGGTCGAGTGCTCTGCCCTTATCCTCCGGATGCTTCTACACCTTCCCCTACTCACAGTCTCTTCGGCCGCCTTGTTTCTTGCTGGTCGGCTCACTCCGCACCGTGGCAGAAGGGTAGTCAGTGCCTGTTGCTGATACAGCTTTTGTTGTTAGTCTTCCTGCTTTCTGTTGTTGCAGCCTCGTGTTTTCTTTTGGTAGCACGACGAGGGCGGTTGTCTCTCTTCGACGCTCTTCGTTGCTTATGGTAATCTTGCCGCAGGGTACGATCGGACTCGTCGCCACTGTAAAGTCTGTGGTTGTGCAGTCAATAAATACACAGACTTCAGAAGTAACAAACAAACAGGTCTTTACTATTCGAAGGTCCGGGCGAATCTGCCCCAGAAATCCTGCTACAACACTTATATACTGGTGTGGTCACTATCGGTATTACAGTATACAGAAGCCAAACAAATAGTGCCACACCTAAAGTAGTTCCCTTAAAGGTAGACGGGTACATACACTACAGAAGGGAGTCCTCATCAAAGCGTGGAGCAGCCTTGGCTTTGACAGCAGTCATGGTCACCTGGGCCGATTTCCACAGCAGCACAAACAAAATGAGAAACTAAGGCTACATGGGCCCCTTAAAAGCAACTGAAGAAATCACATCATCAGAGGCGAACTGCAGACCCGCTCCCACTCATTAGGCCGGATAGCGCACACGGCGGGCTTAATGAGCCCACTTAAATTAAAATTGTGAATTGGGAGTGGCTGAAACCGGCAGCGGGACCGAAACCCGCCCACCAGGCAACCCGACTCCAACCCACCTCTTCAAAGAAAATCCACCTCTCTATCAAGTCATTATGCAGCATCCTACATTATTTGACAGTCGCCGCAGAGAATGAGCAGATGGCTATTGGGACACCAGAACTACCCTTTTGTAGCCATGGCTAATGACTCCAATTAGAAACCGCCACATTGCAGCAGAGTGCAGATACAATGGGACCCATGTCACTGCCCGAGTTACTGTCAAGTACATCATGGGGTGCTGAAGCAATGAAACCATTGCTTGGACCACTCAGACAGACAAAGCTTTAAAAGGTCAGCCAAAGTCTCCAAGATCGTTATACACTGTTGCATGCTGCATAATTTTACCATCCAAAGAGGAGTGAGCATGCAGCAGGACAATGAGGAGGGCCATGGGGTTACAGGGCCACAAGAAGAGGATGAGATAGAGGAGAGGTCGATATGGAGGGAACTGAGGTACAGATTTGTTTGGATCTCTGTGATCGGCACCATTTCCAGTAATGGGTAAGTTCTGACATACTAACTTTGTTTCTGCAAAGAGCTCCTCCATGTTGTCATCCCAATAATATGTCACTGATTCCCTCCACTCAAGCTGAACTGCCATCGTTCAGCCTCTCCCTGTATTATCTTTCCATTGCCCTAGATAACAAAATTGTCCATACTAGGGAGAAATAAAAAGATCAATACTTATTTTGGTGCTAGTGTCATGAAAAAGGTGCTCTAATCCCGACTCCTGTGCTTCCCATTGGTGACCGTATAAGATGTGCTTGCTCTACTCTGTAACCTAAGGCTGTGTCTAAGTGTTCCTGAGTGGGAAGCATCTGTGGTGACAGGCTTCTGTTGGGTAGTACAGCCCTGTTGGGATGGTGGCACCTCCATTCGTGAAGATTTCACCTGTGCTTTAACTGGTGGGTGCCTTCATCACCAAAAAGCATCCTTCCACGCACCTCCAGTAGCAAGACACCTAAGGAGTCTATTAAATGTAGGAGTCTCCCCCATTGCTATCATTGCAAATATTTTGCCTAAAATAACAATGTCATCCCTCCTCTTAGCTACAAATTCCTCCCCAGTGCAGAGCTCTCTTTTGCTAGTGAGTTGCAGCTTTTTAAGAACTTTGCATGCACATTGATAATAAGGAACTGAAAAGAAGCAGCTTGTCTAGTAAAATTCAGCAAGGCCAGATTTACCCCCTGCCAGTGTGGGTGTACCTACGCTATGAGTGAGCACAGCCAAAACCTGGACAGCATTCAGTCTTGGGCTGATAGGTGGCATGAATGTTACCTGCCACTTAAGTGCCAGGCAATGACTATCTCCAACAATCGAGAGTCTAACCACGGCCCCTTGACATTCAATGGCATTACCATCACCAAATACCCCACCATCAACATCCTGGGGGTCACCATTGGCCAGAAATTTAACTGGACCAGCTACATAAATACTGTGGCAACAAGAGCAGGTCAGAGGCTAGGGGGGCTAAATTCGATTGATTTGCACCTCCCTAAGAGGGCACTAACGGGGCGCAAAGCAACTAGTGCCTGTGCGCGGCGCCGCTAACGCCTCCCGCGAAATTCAGCGGGAGGTTAGCGGCGTCACTAACCATTAGCGCCATGCAGCACTGCGCCACCGGCAATAACGTCATCTCTGTGTGCAGCGCCTTGGCTGTAATATTGGGTGGCGCCCCCCCCCCCAACTTACCGCCGGATCCTATGTCTGCCGGGGTCAGGGAGGCTTACCTGCGGCCAGGACTGCACTAGTTAAAGGGGAGGTGGTGGGCTGCCATTTTTGTTGCTGGCTGCCTGCCAGCACCTGCCCCCGTTGCCATCCCCGGCTCCCGTGAAGTCCCCCCCGCGGGGTGCCAGCTGCTCTCTGTGAGCCCGGCACTCTTCTTGAGTGCCGGACTCGTTTGCCGGCACTCCCGATCCCTGGTGGCCCAGCTGGGCTCCGGGACATGCTGCACCAGGCCCCTCCCCTTTAATAATATTGTCTCGCAGCACCGCAAGAGGGATGCGGGGCACGTCCAGTAGCGCCCCTCCTCCATCTCAGGGCGCTACCTGGGAAAATAGGCCGTGGGGGCGCTAACTTTTTCGGGGCACTAAAATTAGCGCCCCGGCGAAGGTAGCGCTACCCAATTTTTACCCCTAGATATTCTGCCGTGAGTGTCTCACCTCCTGACTCCCCAAAGCCTTTCCACCATCTACAAGGCACAAGTCAGGAGTGTGATGGAATACTCTCCACTTGCCTGGATGAGTGCAGCTCCAACACTCAAGAAGCTCGACACCATCCAGGACAAAGTAGCCCGCTTGATTGGCACCCCATCCACCACCTTAAACATTCACTCCCTCCACCACCAGCATGAACGAATAAAAAAAAACCTTGACTATGCTGGTCTTGCAAAACTGGATCTTATAAGTAAAGGAAATATCAGACTATTGGCTACCAAACAAAATATTACGATCTCCTTGGTATGTTAGCATGGCCATTGTGGGGAATGGATACACTAAGGAGGAGCATCACAAAGCACACACAGCAAGGTCCCTTTGAAAAGTATTCTAGAATATCTATTGATATCCTTTATAGAGACATACCCCAGGCATTGAGCTACCTAATGCTCTGTTTGCATGCAAAACTTTCATGTAATTGAAACTTGGATTTAATTCTGCCCAGTTTGTAAAAAAGTTTGAATTCTAATATTATTTGTTTTCTAAGAAATAAAGTTAATCAGTTAATGGCCCAGATTTTGCAGTCAGCAAAGAACAGAATTTCTGTGGGCTTTTACATTGGGATTTGAGGTTATTAGAGAGTCAAAGCAGTGTGGCGCCCTCTACAGGGGATCTGGGACTGGGCATGCAAAGTCTAAACCAGGAAGTGTAAGTTAGAATATTTAATTCAATGAAAAATCATGTACAGAAAGCTAAATAAAGAGAGAGAAAGAAAGATGGGATTAAGAGGGGGAGAGATAAAAGAGACAAAGAAAAATTAATTAAACAATGTTTGCATTTTAATTTTTAATTTTTTTAAAAACCTCCAACAATAATTAAAATCTGAAGGAATGAGACTCCACACTTGTAAAAGTAGATTTTCAGTGCCAGAGAGGTTGTTTGGCAATAATTAAGACTTATCACCAACGTTTCCTCTAAGCTGTGTGGCTGCGCATCTGTCTGCTGGTCCCGCTCAGCCTGGGACCAGCTTTACAAATGTGAAATTTCGCGCATGCACGAAACTTTGAATGGGTCGCACAGCCCGTTAAAGGGATCACGCACCCCAAATAAATTAGGGGGAACATTGCTTCTCACGCCTTTTAAAAATCCACTTACACTTGAATGGATAAACCCTAACATTTTCTGGTGTGTTTGGTGGGTCTCTATGGATAAGCACCGCAACTTCACACCCTTCATGTGTTTGAATGCCGAGTCTCTCAGCGAGGTACTGGTATAGCGCAGCTTCTGGAAGAGCAGGACAACTTGGACAGCAACTTCCTGCTTTCCACGTTTAACTGTGCATGTGTGATCGCCAGAAGTTACTGTCCAATTTACTCCTTAATAACGGTGAGCTCTGATAGCCACACCGTTATTCTTACTGCAAAACCCGGGCCTATATGTACATGAATTCTGCTTAAGGTTGGAAATGGGTGCCAGTAATAGTAAGACTAGGGTTAATCCACTAGGATGGGGGAAATGTTGACTGAGTTATTTTCTTCACCAACAAATGGAATCCATTGAAGCTTCACTACTGGTATCTTAATTAAAAGTATGCACTGATGCATGGAAATTGTTATAGATTTAAAATCTCATTATTAGGTTAATTTTAAAATAAATGTTCTGGAACTCCTACACGGAGTGCAGGTGGAATTCATTGGTCACAGTCTGTGATTCATAATTTATAATACAATACATTTACATATTTCATCTTCTACTAGAAAGGACACCATGGCAACCAACCCTCCTTCTACACGATAAGACCTATTATATCTCGTTCAATAATACAATGCAATCCAAACAGGAAAAATGTAAATTAGTGAATTTAACAAGTGGAACAATTGAATAAGCAAAAAGTCATTTGCTACTATTTGCCTTCTATTCCTTTCCAACTGAGCTGTAATTAATTTTTTTAACATGTATTATTGATTAAACACTGCTCCAGATGAAAAGGAGCACTTGTGTGTTTATATGCATAACACTGCCTCCCTCCAGCCCAATCTGTTAAATATCTATTATGTTACATGTGAATTAGCCTAGGGCTGATTTTCATAGGCCCCCTCCACCCAGGCACTAAACAGAAGCAGTACAACCCAGAGGTGATGAGTTCAAATCCCACCAGGGCAACTTAATAAATCTGGTCATTTGTGGGTTGCCAGATTGTTGTAAAAACCCAACTGGTTCACTGAGGGTGGGGTACAGAGTGGCTCATTAGTACCACTACTGACTAAGCTGGATAAATCTTAAGGACATAGCTACCAGACTGGGCCTGCCACTCCTACCTAGCCTGCATGTGCCTGCAACTGCCTTCTGAAGTGGCCTAGCAAGCCAATCAGTTATAAGTGCTAAGTTCAGAATAAAGAAAAAATTAGATGGACCTATTGGCAATGACCCAGGCATTGTGTCGAGACAAGCCTTAGGTAATCTCCCAGTCGGCTTTACAAAGCCTTTATGATTAACATCTGAGGAATGGTGCCCAAGTTAGCAGAGCTGTCCCACAGACTAGTCAACCAATAGCCTGATATAGTCACACTCACAGAGTCATATCGATCTGCCAACATTACAGACCCCCTCCATCACCATCGCTTACTATGAACTATCCCACCAGAAGTTTAGACCCACCAGAGGTGGGGCATAGTGGTATACAGTCAGGTGGGCATGGCCCTGGGAGCATTGATTCCAGACAGCATGAAGTCTCCTGCTGATCACCACCTACTGCCACCTCTCAAATGATGAATGAGTACTCCTCCATGTTGAACATCGCTTGGAGAAAGTTCTGAGGGAAACAAAGCACAGGATGCACTCTGGTCGGGTGCAGAGTGGCTCATTAGTACCACCACTGACTGAACTGGATAAATCCTAAAGGACATAGCTACCAGACTGGGCCTGCATCAGGTGGTGAAGAAATCAACACCGAAGTAACCTTTTTGACCTTATCCTCACAAACCTACTTGTCGCAGACATGTCTGTCCATGATAGCACTGGTAGGAGTAACTAGTTACACAATCTAGTTAAGACAAACAAATGTCTCCACAGTGAGGTCACCCTCCATCATGTAGTGTGGCACTACCTAGCTGCTAAGTGGGACAAACTAAGGGCATTTCAGCAGCACAAAACTGGGTATCCATGAGGTGCTGTAGGTCATCAGCAGCAGAATTGTATAGCATCACAATCTGTTTGCTCATGGCCCGGCACATCCCTCATTCCTCCATCACCATCAATCCAGGAGCCCAATCCTAGTTTAATTGGAAGTATAGAAGGGCATGCTAGAAGCAGCGCCAGGGAAGCCTTAGAATGAGGTATGAACCTAGTGAAGTTGCTACACATGACTACTAACATCAAAAGCAGCAAGCAATAGACAGAGCTAAGCGGTTCCACAAACAATGGATCAGAGCAAAGCTCTGTAGCCAAGCTCTACAGCCCAATCACATCCAGTCGAGAATTGTAGTGGACAACCAGGCAACTAATGGGAGAGGGCTCCCTGAAGCCCAGCACATGAGTGCAAAGACAAGGCTGCAATATTTGCAAGCAAATTCAACCAAAAGCACCGAATGGGCAATCTCAATCGGCCTCCTCCTGAGATTCAGCCAATTTTGATAATTCCATGTGACAATAAGAAGCGACTGAGTGCTATGGGTCCTGACAACATCCCATCTGCAGTGCTGAAGTCCTTCACACCAGAGCTAGCTGCTCCCCTAGCCAATCTATTCCAGTACAGCTACACCACTGGCATCTACCTGACAATGTGGAACTTGTCCAAATATATACTATCCTCAAAAAAATAGGATCATTCTAACCCCATGAATTACCACCCTATCAGAATCCTCCAAACCATCAGTAAAGTGATGGAAGAAAATATCAACACTGCCATCAAGCAACATCTACTCACCAATAACCTGCTCGCTGATGCTCAGTTCGGGTTCCGTCAAAATCACTCGGCTCCAGAGCTCGTCACAACTGTGATCCAGACATGGATGCAAGAGCTGAATGCCAGAGGAGAGGTGAAAGTAGCTGCTCTTGACATTAAGGTAGCAGTTGACCTAGTATGGCACCAATGAGCCCCAGAAAAACTGAGGTCAAAGACAAAACCCTCCAATGGCTGGAGTCATACCCAAGATCAATCATCACAGCCCCAGGATATCACTGCAGGAGTTTTTTTTCATTCATTCATGGGATGTGGCTGTCACTGGCAAGGCCAGCATTTATTGTTCATCCTGAGTTGCCCTTAAGAAGGTGGTGGTGAGCCGCCCTCTTGAAACACTGCAGTCCGTGTGGTGAAGGTACTCCCACAGTGCTGTTAGGGAGGGAGTTCCAGGAATTTGACCCAGTGACGATGAAGGAATGGCAATATACTTCCATGTCAGGATGGTGTGTGACTTGGAGAGGAACTTGGAGGTGGTGGTGTTCCCATGCGCCTGCTGCCCTTGTCCTTCTAGGTGGGAGAGGTCACGGGTTTGTGAGGTGCTGCCGAAGTAGCCTTGGCGAGTTGCTGCAGTGCATCCTGTAGATGGTACACACTGCAGCCACGGTATGCTGGTGGTGGAGGGAGTGAATGCTTAAGGTGGTGGATGGGGTGCCAATCAAGCGGGCTGCTTTGTCTTGGATGGTGTCGAGCTTCTTAAGTGTTGTTGGAGCTGCACTCATCCGGGCAAGTGAAGTGTATTCCATCACACTCCTGACTTGTACCTTGTAGATGGTGAAAAGGCTTTGGGGAGTCAGGAGATTAGACACTCGCCACAGAATACCCAGCCTCTGGCCTGTTCTTGCTGCCACTGTATTTATGCGGCTGGTCCAGTTAAGTTTCTGGTCAATGGTGACCCCCAGGATGTTGATGGTGGGGGATTTGGCGATGGTAATACCGTTAAATGTCAAGAGGCGGTGGTTAGACGCTCGCTTGTTGGAGATAGTCATTGCCTGGCACTTGTCTGCCACTTATCAGCCCAAGCCTGAATGTTATCCAGGTCTTGCTGCATGCGGGCATGGACTGCTTCATTATCTGAGGAGTTGCGAATGGCACTGAACAATGTGCAGTCATCAGCGAACATCCCCACTTCTGACTTTATGATGAAGGGAAGGTCATTGATGAAGCAGCTGAAGATGGTTGGGCCTAGGACACGGCCCTGAGGAATTCCTGCAGTGATGTCCTGGGGCTGTGATGATTGATCTCCAACCACCACAACCATCTTCCTTTGTGCTAGGTATGACTCCAGCCAGTGGAGAGTTTTCCCCCCGATTCCCATTGACTTCAGTTTTACTAGGTCTCCATGATGCCACAGTTGGTCAGATGCTGCCTTGATGTCAAGTGCAGTCACTCTCACCTCACCTCTGGAATTCAGCTCCTTTGTCCATGTTTGAACCAAGGCTGTAATGCAGTCTGGAGCCGAGTGGTCTTGACGGAACCCAAACTGGGCATCAGTGAGCAGGTTATTGGTGAGTAAGTGCTGCTTGATAGCACTGTCGACGACACCTTCCATCACTTTGCTGATGATTGAGAGTAGACTGATGGGGCGGTAATTGGCCAGATTGGATTTGTCCTGCTTTTTGTGGACAGGACATACCTGGGCAGTTTTCCACATTGTTGGATAGATGCCAGTGTTGTAGCTGTACTGGAACAGCTTGGCTAGAGGCGCAGATAGCTCTGCAGCACAAGTCTTCAGCAGGACAGCCGGGATGTTGTCAGGGCCCAAAGCCTTTACCGTATGCAGTGCGCTCAGCCGTTTCTTGATATCACGTGGAGTGAATCGAATTGGCTGAAGACTGGCTTCTATGATGGTGGGGACCTCAGGAGTAGGCCGATATGGATCATCCACTCGGCACTTCTGGCTGAAGATGGTTGCAAACGCTTCAGCTTTGTCTTTTGCACTCACGTGCTGGGCTCCACCATCATTGAGGATGGGGATATTCATGGAACCTCCTCCTCCCGTTAGTTGTTTAATGGTCCACCACCATTCACGATTGGATGTGGCAGGACTGCAGAACTTTGATCTGATCCATTGATTGTGAGATCGCTTAGCTCTGTCTATAGCATGCTACTTCCGCTTTTTAGCATGCATGTAGTCCTGTGTTGCAGATTCCCCAGGTTGGCACCGCATTTTTAGGTATGCCTGGTGCTGCTCCTGGCATGCTCTTCTACACTCCTTATTGAACCAGGGTTGGTCCCCTGGTTCGATGGTAATGGTAGAGTGAGGGATATGCCGGGCCATGAGGTTACAGATTGTGGCAGAATACAATTCTGCTGCTGCTGATGACCCACAGCTCCTCATGGATGCCCAGTTTTGAGCTGCTAGATCTGTTCTGAATCTATCCCATTTAGCACGGTGGTAGTGCCACACAACAAGATGGAGTGTGACTTCGTCTCCAGAATGACTGTGCAGTGGTCACTGCTACCAATGCTGTCATGGACAGATGCATCTACGACAGGTAGATTGGTGAGGACGAATTCAAGCAGGTTTTTCCCTCGTGTTGGTTCTCTCACCATCTGTCGCAGGCCCAGACTGGCAGCTATCTCCTTCAGGACTTGGCCAGCTCGGTCAGTAGTGGTGCTATTGAGCCACTCTTGGTGATGGACACAGAAGACCCCCAACCCAGAGTACATTCTGTGCCCTTTCTACTCTCAGTGCTTCTTCCAAGTGGTGTTCAATATGGAGGAGTAATTATTCATCAGCTGAGGGAGGGCGGTCGGTGATAATCAGCAGGAGGTTTCCTGAGCAACCCATGCCAGCCAACAGCAGAATATGGATAACAACTAGATTTGTGTTGAAAATGGCAGGTAAGTTTCACTTCACCTAAGTATCAGATGATGCCCATCCAAACAAGAGAAAACCCAGCCATCTTCCATGACCTTCAATGACACCACCAGCACCATGTTCCACACCATCAACGTCCTGGAGGGGGGAGGGGGGCGGGGGGGTCACCATCCATCACAAGTTTTACTGGACCAGCCATTTCAACAAAGTGAGTACAAGAACCAGGCAGAGGCTAGGTACTCTGTAATGAGTGGGTCACCTCCTGACTCCTCAAAGCCCTTCCACCATCTACAAGGCTCAAGTCAGGAGTGTGATAACATGCTTACTACTCATTTGTATGAGGCAGCAACACTCTAGAAGCTCAGTACCATCTCGAAAAGAGCAGTCCAGTTGATTAGCGTTCCTGCCACTGAAATCAATATCCACCCCCTCCATCACTGGCGTACTGTGGTTGTAGTCTGTATGATTTACAAGCTGCACTGTAGCAATTCATCAAGGTTACTTTGAGAGCAGTCTGCTCCCCTGCGATCTCTACCACCGAGAAGGACAAGATCAGCAATGTTGTAGGAACACCATCACCTCCAAGTTCCTCTCCAAGCCACACAGCATCCTGACTTGGATATATAGAGATGTTCCTTTATCATCGCTGAGTCAATATCATGGAATTCCTTACCTAACACCATTATGGGTGCACCATGACAACAAAGACTGCAGCAGTTCTTACAGAAGGCCCACCACCAACTTCTTAGGGCAACTAGGATGGGCAATAAATTGGGCCTTGCCTGCATTACCTACATCCCACAAACAAATTTAGAAAAACCTGTCCAGACCTGGGATCATCCCGAGTACTTGTGTGCTCCCAGCAGTCAGAAGGTCCTAATTGAAGTAAGGTAAAAGCTACTGGGGAGGCAAAAATAAAAATTGTGGTCTACCTGCAAATCTCAGGACTCTGTGGTCAATGGGAGTTCGGGTGCAGGTCATAGCACCAACTTTATCTTGGCATCCCCACACTTGGGCATCCAGCAAGTGTTCCGAGAACAACCTCTACCACCTCATTTATATCACTCCATTCAAGTATTGGGATTGGATCATTAACCTCACCAGTTGTCATGCTAATTGATGCTTTTCAATCAAAAAATGTATCAAAAATGAATGAAACCAGTAGGACTCTGAGGAGAAGAAGAGTTGTTTATTGAGAGCTGCAAGAGATTTAACACATGATGAGTGCCTGATCTATAAATTAAATTCTCAGCACCACCTAGAGAAATAATATGATTTTGTATCTCTCCAAGGTCACATACAGTCTCTCTCCCAATTTGCATTCAAAGCATTGAATATGTAACTTACTGACTTTTCCAGGATTTCATGTCTTGAAGTAAAAGTCCAGAGTAGTCATCAAGAAAATAAGGTTTTAATAGTTGTTCTCAACTATGGAACTGGGAAGAGGCACAGAATCCCTCTAACCTTCCCCACAACTCAATAATCAGAGGTTCTCAACCTTGAACTGTTAAACTCTTACACTTGACATGCCTTATATGGCAGGAGAATCCTTGGGCTCGATTTTCCAAGCCCTGAGGAGGCGGGCATGGGGGCGGGACAGCACGTAAAATTGGAGATGGGTGGTAAACCCGCCCCCATCCCGCCTCCGTGCCCTTTTGCCAGGAGGCGGGAAGATGTGCAACTTCGGGTCCCGTCTCCTGGAGGCGGGAAAGGCTTTTAATCCTTTTAACTGCCTGTTAACAGGTAGTTAACTGGCAGAAAAAGGGATTAGTGCCATTTTACCTTCACAGGTGAAGGCTTCCTGACCTCGGAGAACCCCGCCGGGTTGGAGGAGACGTAGAGGAGGTCTGCGGTGGTCGGAGGCACCTGGAAGTAAGGTGTAGAGGTGAGTGATGGGTGCAAGTGTGGAGTGGTAAGTATGCAAGGTGAGTGACACATTTTAAAAAGCGTTCACTTACCTTTTTTTACTTCTGAAGCCTTTAGCCGTGCTGGATCGGGAGAGCGGACATTCACCTTGTCAATTTCAGGTAATGTACTTTTTTACAATGTTTTTTCAGTCCTCACCACAGAAACGAATCAAACTCAAGAGAATGTCAGTGTTTGACAGCTTCACAGAGCTGTCAAACACTGTCATTTCTTCTTTTAAGAAGTCTTGACACATAGCACGTCTGACGTTGACGTGATCTGTCACTGACTTCTTCCCTAATTGGCTGGCGGAGCCCGCCGGGCGGGCTTCACAAGCTCAATCAGGGGAAAATCCCTCTGAATGGTCAGGCGAGGATGGAGGCGGGACATTGACATGAAAAGCAGCAGTCCCGCCTCCATTGACAAAATCCAGCCCCTTATCTGAGCTACGCATTAAACACTAAATAATTTCTTCTGAAGGTTGGTGAAACCTGCTAACTAATTAAATTTATGATTGATTTATTTAAAAAAGGAGACAAGCTTAAAAATACAACTTAATTTTCTTGAGGGGCCGATAAAGAAAAGGTAGTGCGTTGAGTTGAGATTACGTATACTGTATAATAGATAAGGACAAGCAATTCAGATTTTAATTTTTAGATGTTTCTTTTCAGTTTGCACTGAAAATGTGTTCAAGAAAATGTTAAATGCCAGTGTTATACTCAGTTTAAATTGCATAATGTTAAGAAAAATGTAATTTTATGTAGATTTTTGAGTTCTAAATTTACCTCCTAATTTTCATGTCATCTATCTATGTGCCTGTTGTGTCTGTGTATAATAAGACACAGACTGCGGAGAACGGTACAACAGGTGTTTACTCAACGTGGCTCACACTGAACTGATCTGTACAGATTACTAGTCAGTGGTCACTGCCGGTACTGCAGTATACAGGAGCTGTAAAAGATAGTTCCCCCCTTAAAGGTATATACATTACAATTCCTTCCCTTTTAGATTAACAGTACCATAACACTCATTTAACAATTAAATATCAAACTAATTACAATTAACACTTTTAACATGCAACATTAGCTGAAAATAGTCTATTTATATATTCAGTCTTTGGGGAGGCTTCCTGATCCTTTCTGGATAGTGCCTTTCCCGAGTGTCTTGCTCTTGGTGCGGAGGCTATTCTGGCCCCCTGTCGTCGGTTGGTTCATCAGCTTCCGATGCTACTGTTTCTGAGGTAGATGCGATCTGTACGTCGGGTTCATCCCCAGGTAAGTATGGGCGAGGTATGGGGTTGACTTGTTCCTGTGACTCTAGGATCTGGTCAGCATGGCGTCTCACGATGCTCTCCCCAACGTCCACTGTGTACATTAGTGGGCCCTGCCGTGTGCATATCGTTCCTGGTTGCCATTTTTCTGTTCGGTAGTCGCGGGCCAAGACTGGTTGCCCTACATTGAAGCTCCTTGTTGGCTTCTCATGGATGTGCTGGAATTGCTTACACTCAACATCTCTTCGTACGTTTGGTCTGAGCAAATCCAGGCGAGGTCTTAACCTTCGGTTAAAGAACATCATGGCTGGGGCCTGGTTGGTGACTGCATGTGTCGCATTCCGGTAGGTGAACAGGAAATTGTCCACCTTGTGCTGCAGTGGAATGTTGTCATTGTACATAGCCTTTATTGCCTTCTTAAAGGTTTGTACGAACCTCTCAGCCAATCCATTTGTGGCTGGATGATACGGGGCGGATGTGTAATGCCTTACCCCATTCTTTTTCAAGAACCTCCGGAACTCTTCAGACAGAAACTGTGGTCCGTTGTCGGAGCAAATCTGTTCTGGCAAGCCATTCCTGGCAAAAATGGTCCGTAGGACTGCAATAGTTTTCTCCATGGTGGTGGAGGACATTGTGATGACCTCAGGCCATTTCGAGTGCGCATCCACGGCTATTAAAAACATTTTGAATGGACCAGCAAAATCAATATGCACTCGTTGCCATGGAGATGAGGGCCACTCCCATGGGTGTAGAGGGGCCTGTGGTGGTGCATTTTGGACTTTCTGGCATCCTGAGCAGCTCTTGGTCAGGTCCTCGATTTGTTTATCGATTCCCGGCCACCACACATAAGCCCTGGCTAGGCTTTTCATTTTTACCCCTCCCAGATGACCCTCATGAAGCTCTTTGAGCACTCTATCCCTTAACTTGGGTGGAATTGCCACTCGGGATCCACACATCAAGGTCCCCCGGCACACTGACAGCTGTTCTCTCCTTGTCGAGAATGCTGGCAACAGTGAGTCGCCATGTGCTGGCCATCCCTTCACCATCAAATCATATACCCGAGACAGTGTCGGGTCATTTCGGGTTTCCTTTTCGATACAAGCGTTAGTTACCGGTAGGTATTCAACTATAGTCGAATGGAATATTTCGACAGGATCCACTGCTGGTGCTTCCTCCGCAGTAGGCAGTGGCAGGCGTGATAGCCCATCAGCATTTCCATGCTGTTTCGTGCCCTTATATTCAATCTCATAGTGGTGCGCCCCGAGAAAAAGTGACCATCTTTGTAGTCATTGCGCAGTCATCACCGGAACGCCTTTCTTCGGATTAAAAATGGAGACAAGAGGCTGGTGATCAGTCAGCAAGGTGAATTTCTGCCCGTGCAGATAGTGATTGAACTTTTTCACTCCCCACACTAGGCTGAGGGCCTCCCTGTCAATCTGGGCGTAGTTACGCTCGGCTGAGGTTAGTGATCGTGACGCAAAGGCTATTGGCCTCTCTGAGCCGTCCGAGAATTTGTGCGACAGCACCGCTCCAATGCCGTAGGGTGACGCATCACATGCCAACCGAATTGGTAATGCTGGGTTGTAATGGGCCAATACCTCTTTCGATGTGATTAGTGTTTTGCTCTTCTAGAAAGCTCGTCTACATTCGTCACTCCACTTCCATGGCACCCCAGTTTGCAGTAGGGTGTTCAGTGGGTGTAGTATTGTAGACAAATTTGGCAAGAACTTATGGTAGTAGTTTACCAGCCCGAGGAACGACCTCAGTTGTGACACATTTTCCGGTGCTGGAGCTTTGACTACTGCCTCAATCTTCTCTGGGGACTTATGTAACCCCTCTTTATTGATAACATGGCCACAATACGAGATCTGTTTTCTAAAAAACTCGCATTTGGGGCGGTTAGCTCGGAGCCCATATTCCTGCAATCTAGTGAGCACCTGCTCCAGGTTGGCAAGGTGATCACTGTCATTTTCGCCCGTGATCAGGATGTCGTCCAAATAACACTGGGTCCCTGGGATCCCTTACAGGACTTGTTCCATTGCCCTCTACCAAATAGCCAGAGCTTATGCTACCCCGAATACCAGCCGGATGTATTGGTAGAGACCTTTATGGGTGTTGATTGTGAGGTATTTTTTTGATGCTTCTTCTACCTCCATTTGCAGATACGCCTGGGCCAGATCAATCTTAGTGAAGCGTTTCCCTCCAGATAGCGAGGCGAAAATATCTTCAATCCGCGGAAGTGGATATTGTACGGTGTGAAGGACCGGGTTCACTGTTACCTTAAAGTCCCCACAGATGCGAACCTTCCTTGGTTCCCCAGGCGTGCTGCTTGTTACATCCGTGAATAATTGAGACACGGACAGCAGGAGTGAACAAAATAAGTCTTTACTGGTGGAAGTCAATAGTGAAACTAAAAACACAGAGGCTCACTAGCGCCTTTTATACAGGGGTGGTCACTGCCGGTATTGCAGTCTGAGACCAGTTATTCTCTTAAAGGTGCATACACAACAATTCCTCCCCTTTTAGATAAACAGTACATAACATTCATTTAACAACTAAATGATAACTAATTACAATCACAATTACGGTTGCTAGATACATTGGTTAAGTTTAAGCAATTATAAGTTCAGTCTTTGAGGAGGCTTCCTGATTCTGTCTGGATAACGCCTCTTTGGGGTCTCAGGTTCTTCTGGCAATGTTGAGTCGAGATCAATGTCGTTGTTTGGTTCATCTGCTTCCAATATCACCGATTCTGCGGTAGCTGCAATTGGTACGTCGATTTCATTGCCAGGTGTATCAGATCGTGGTGTGGAGTTGACGTTTTCCAGTGACTCTAGAATCTGGTCAGCATGGCATCTTACAATGCTCTCTCCAATGTCCACGGTATACATGAGAGGTCCTTGCCGTGTACAAATCGTTCCTGGCTGCCATTTCTCAGTGCGGTAGTCCCGGGCCAAAACTGGTTGACCTATCTTAAAACTCCTGGTCGGCCTTTCATTCATATTCTGAAACTGCCTGTTCTCCACATCTCTTCGGACGTTTGGCTTAACCAAATCCAAGCGGCATCGTAGTCTTCGATTGAAGAACATCATGGCTGGGGTTTGGTTGGTAACCGCATGTGTCGCATTCCGGTAGGCAAACAAGAAGTTGTCCACCTTGTATTGTAGGGGTATATCTTCATTACACATTGCCCTGATAGCCTTCTTGAATGTTTGGACAAACCTCTCGGCCAATCCATTAGTGGCTGGATGATATGGGGCAGATGTGTAGTGCTTAACACCATTGTTCTTTAAGAACCTCCGGAACTCTTCAGACACAAACTGTGGTCCATTGTCAGAGCAAATCTGTTCAGGCAGCCCATTCCTGGCGAATATGGTTCGTAAAACTGTGATAGTTTTTTCCGTGGTGGTTGAGGACATTTTTATTACCTCTGGCCACTTTGAATGTGCATCCACCGCAATTAAAAACATCGTGTCCATGAAGGGACGAGCAAAATCAATGTGCACCCTTTGCCATGGAGATGAGGGCCACTCCCATGGATGCAGAGGAGCTTGTGGTGGGGCATTTTGGACCTTCTGGCATCCTGCACAGCTCTTGGTCATCTCTTCGATTTCTCTATCAATTCCCAGCCACCACACAAACGCTCTGGCTAAGTTCTTCATTTTTACCCCACCCAGATGACCCTCATGAAGCTCATTGAGCACTCTATCCGTCAACTTAGGTGGAATTACTACTCTGGATCCACACATCAAGGTTCCTCTGCACACTGACAGCTGTTCTCTTCTCGGCGAGAATGCTGGCAGCAGTGGTTCGCCATGTGCTGGCCATCCCTTCACCGTTAAATCATAGACCCGTGATAGTGTCGGGTCATTCCGTGTTTCCTTTTCTATGTTTGCATTCGTCACAGGGAGCCATTCGACTATGGTCAAGTGGAATAGCTCCATTGGATCCACTGCAAGGTCTTCTTCTTCCACCGTCGGCAACGGTAGGCGTGACAATCCATCACCATTTCTATGCTGTTTAGTTCCTTTGTACTCGATGTCATATTGGTGTGCCCCTAGGAAAAGGGACCATCTCTGCAGCCGTTGCGCTGTCATTATCGGTACGCCCTTCTGAGGGTTGAAAATGGAGACAAGAGGTTGATGATCGGTTAGTAGAGTAAATTTTTGACCGTGCAGGTAGTGATTGAACTTCTTCACCCCCCACACTAGGCGGAAGGCCTCTCTGTCAATCTGAGCGTAGTTACGCTCGGCAGAAGTTAACGTGCGTGACGCAAAAGCTATCGGCCTCTCTAAACCATCAAGGAATTTATGTGACAGTACCGCCCCAATGCCGTAGGGAGACGCATCACACGCCAGTCTGATCGGCAGTGCTGGGTTGTAGTGAGCCAATACTTCCCTTGAAGTGATTAAGTCCTTACTCTTCTGAAAAGCACGCTTACAATCATCGCTCCATTTCCATGCTACTCCCGTTCGTAGTAGGGCGTTCAGTGGGTGCAAAATTGTCGACAAATTCGGCAAAAACGTATGATAGTAATTCACCAATCTGAGGAATGACCTCAGTTGCGACACATTTTCAGGCGCTGGGGCCTTAAGAACCGCTTCAATTTTGTCAGGGGACTTATGTAACCCCTCTTCATCAATCACGTGGCCACAATACGATATCTGTTTCTTAAAAAATTCGCACTTGGGGCGGTTGGCTCGCAGCCCATGTTCCCGTAGTCTAGTGAGCACCTGTTCTAGGTTGTTAAGGTGTTCACTGTCATCTTCACCTGTCACAAGGATGTCGTCCAAGTAACACCGAGTCCACGGAATTCCTTGCAGGACTTGTTCCATCGCTCTTTGCCATATCGCCGGAGCCGATGCTACTCCGAATACCAATCGATGATACTGATAAAGACCTTTGTGAGTGTTTATGGTGAGATACTTCCTAGAGGACTCTTCAACCTCCATCTGCAAATATGCTTGTGCTAGGTCAATTTTTGTAAAACGCTTCCCTCCAGACAGTGAGGCGAAGATGTCTTCTATCCTTGGAAGAGGATATTGCACTGTGTGAAGGACTGGGTTCACCGTCACCTTGAAATCCCCACAGATGCGAATCTTCCTTGGCTCCCCGGACTTATTGCTTAACGTTTTCTTCATGACAGGAACGATGGGTGTCGCCCACTCGCTCCAGTCGACCTTAGACAACACGCCCGCCTTCTCCAGATTCTCCAGCTCTGCCTCGACGGCTGGGCGAATTGCATATGGTACCGGTCTTGCTTTGAAAAACTTGGGAACTGCATTCTCTTCTATTTTTATCGAGGCGGTTACGCCTTTAAGCGTGCCCAGTTCTTGTTGAAATACCTCTTTGGCGTTAGCTAAGATTGTTGACAATCGTCCAGGAGTGACGTCTTCATCTTTTTTACCGTCCACCGTCATTGCATGAATGGAATGCCAATCTAAGTTTATCTTCCTGATCCATTCCCGTCCCAATAACGGTGGTCCACCATTTGGCAGTATGTAGAGATACAATTTCCGTATTTTCTTGCCATTGTATTCGACGGGCACCCTTATTTTTCCTCTGGGGTATACTTTTTGCCCCGTATACATCGTCAAGACCATGGATGTCTCTCTCAAGGGTATGTGTGAAAATAGCCGCTCGTAGTCTCGTCGATTCATGACGGTTAGCGCTGATCCTGTATCCAATTCCATTTTAACTTGGGACCCTGCTATCGTGAGGGTGACCCAAATGGTTCGGTGATCCTCTTTTGCGATTACATTGTGAAGTTTGAGACAGCTTAGTCTCCTGTTCCCGGATTCACTATCGCTCATCTGGTCTTCGGAACTACTGCCCGTCATCTTTTGTACTTTCTTGTACGGTTCCTTAGTAGCCTTTTTGTTGTCGCTGGTCTTCTTCCCAGACCTGCAAACTCGTGCAATGTGTCCCATCTTCCCGCATTGCCTGCATATTTTGTCCTTGGACCAGCAGTCCTTCTGGTCATGGTTAGTTCTGCCGCAGCGATAACATTTTGCAAATCCCCGTGTCATTTCGTGGGTGCCGTATTCCTGTGGTTTTTGTTGAATTTCTGCAGCTCCCCTGGCTGCTGCTTCATACGATATTGCCATGCTGAAAGCCTTATCTAGCGTCAGCTCTTTCTCTCAGAGTAACTTCTTCTGTGTTCCTTCACTCAGGAGTCCACAGACAAATTTGTCCCATAGGGTATCTGCCAGTCCTGCTCCGAACTGGCAGTGCTTTGATAGCTTGCGTAGTTCCGTAAGATAATCAGCATTGCTCTCATCCTTGTGCTGAGTTCTCCTGTGGAATTTAAATCTTTCTGCTATCAACAGCAGTGCAGGGTTTAAGTGTTCCTGTAGGCCAGCAACAATTTCGTTAAAACTCTTCGCCTTCGGTTTGGCTGGAGTAATCAGGTCCCGCAATAGGCCGTACATTCTAGCGCCCATTAAGTTTAGCAATATCGATGCCTTTTTCCCCTCCGCTATTTCGTTTGCCTCAAATTATACCTCGACTCTTTCCACATACGTGGTCCAGTCCGCTATTGTATTATCAAAAGCAGTGATACAGCCAGCCTTCGGCATCTTGCAAATCTAAAATGGTGCCTCCCGCGCTTTGCCTTCTTCCCCGATTTAACAAAATGGCGCCTCCCGCGCTTTGCCTTCTTCCCCGCTGTTGTTAGCGCTGCTTTCCACGGTTTCTTGCGCGTTTAATATTGATTTTTTTTTCTTTTATTATTTTCCCGTCGTGGAGCGGACCCTCTGGGACACTTCCCTCCCTCTTCTTAGGTCCGACGCTGCCCGGCTTCAAAGCACCGGCTGCGCCCTGTGTGCTCCACCCTCTCTCTCTCTCTTTGCTTCCCGACTCGCTGCCCGGCCCCGTTGAAAAGCCACCCGATCGAGCTCTAGCCCGCCGCAGCCCAGGAAGGATCAGTGCACTACCTGCCACCAGCCCGATTAGCTGGGAAACCACAGACCGAGGAACCAAGCCTGGCTCTGGACAGTCTCTCCTGCAAGTTTTCAATCCAACGATTTGGAGGGTGGTTGCCCACGGTCGACGCCCGTTTCTCGAGTTTCTTTGGATTTTATTTATTTTAATTTTTTTCTTTTTTTCTTTCTTCTGGCTTCGACCTTCAATAACGTCGTCTGAGGTGCTGCCGAGTTGCAGGTAAGTTTGTTTTTTACTCGTCGCCAGTGTTACGTCCGTGAATAATTGAGACACGGACAGCAGGAG
Organism: Somniosus microcephalus; assembly: GCF_052327205.1. Classification (NCBI taxonomy): domain Eukaryota; kingdom Metazoa; phylum Chordata; class Chondrichthyes; order Squaliformes; family Somniosidae; genus Somniosus; species Somniosus microcephalus. Next base: position 243,687,790 of record NC_140990.1, on the reverse strand, counting down.
TGAACAAAATAAGTCTTTACTGGTGGAAGTCAATAGTGAAACTAAAAACACAGAGGCTCACTAGCGCCTTTTATACAGGGGTGGTCACTGCCGGTATTGCAGTCTGAGACCAGTTATTCTCTTAAAGGTGCATACACAACACTGCTCAACGACTTTTTCATCACAGGGACGATGGGTGTAGCCCACTCGCTTCAGTCTACCTTGGACAGTACACCTGAACATTCCAGACTCTCCAGCTCTGCTTCGATGGCTGGGCGGATCGCATAAGGTACCGGTCTGGCCTTAAAAAATTTTGGGCTTGCGTTTTCTTCAATTTTAATCGTCGCTGTCATGCCTTTTAGTGTTCCGAGTCCTTGCTGGAACACTTCTTTCATGTCAGTTAGGTACTTTGACAGTCGTCCAGGTGTGACGTCATCATCCTTTTTGTCAGCCACAGTCAGTGCCTGTATGGAATGCCAATCCAGTTGTATTTTCTGGATCCATTCACGTCCCAGTAATGGTGGTCCTCCATCTTGCAATACATACAGGTCTAGTTTTGGTGTTTCCTTACCGTTATATATAACGGTCATCCTTATTTTTCCTTTGGGGTAGACTTTTTGCCCCGTGTACGTCTTCAAAATAATTTTTGTGTCTCTCAAGGGTATGTGTGAGAATAGCTGCTCGTAGTCCCGTCGGTTTATGACTGTTAGGGCTGATCCTGTGTCCAATTCCATCTTTACCTGGACTCCTGCTATCTTGAGAGTGACCCAAATGGTTCGGTGATCCTCCGTTGTGATCACATTATGTAGTTTCAGACAACTCAGTTCCCTGCTTTCGGAGTCGTTATCACTCTTTTGTTCGTCTAAACTATTCTCCATCATCTTATGTACCTTCTTGTACTTTTCTTTGGTAGGTTTCTTATTGCTGGTTTTCTTTCCCGACCTGCAGACTCGTGCTATGTGTCCTACTTTCCACACTGTCTGCACACTTTGTCTTTGAACCAGCAATCATTCTGGTCGTGTGTTGTTCTGCCGCAGCGATAGCACTTCTCTGTTCTTTCTGACATTTCGTTTGTGCCATATTCTTGCGGTCTCTGTTGTATCTCTGCAGCGCCCCATGCTGCTGCTTCATATGATACCGCAATGCTGAAAGCCTTTTCCAGCGTAAGGTCCTTTTCAGATAAAAGCCATTTCTGGGTTCCTTCACTTTGAAGCCCACACACAAACTTGTCCCTTAAGGTATCTGCCAGTCCCGCTCCAAACTGGCAGTGTTTCGATAGTTTGCGCAGTTCTGTTAAATAATCAGCATTACTTTCATCCTTATGCTGGTTCCGTTTGTGAAACTTGAATCTTTCTGCTATCAGCAGCGGTGTGGGGTTTAAATGTTCCTGTAGTATCGTTACTATGTCTTCAAAACTCTTTTCCATTGGCTTCGTTGGGGTTACCAGATTTCGTAATAAACCATACGTCTTTGCACCCATTAAATTTAACAATACCGATGCTTTCTTGTCATCTGACACCTCATTTGCCTTGCAGTATACGTCTATTCGTTCGACATATGTAGTCCAATCTTCGACTTCATTGTCAAATGCGGTGATACTGCCACTCTTCGGCTCCATTTGTCGTGGTCCATGTTGGTACAAACGACGTAGATAGGACAAGGAAGATGTTCTGTTAAAGGAGTATGAGCAGCTAGGGGTCAAATTAAAAAACAGAACCTCAAGGGTAATAATCTCTGGGTTATTACCTGAGCCACGAGCGAATATGGCTAGGATAAATAAAATTAAAGAGTTAAATGCGTGGCTCAAAGACTGGTGTGGGAGAAATGGGTTTTGCTTCTTGGGACACTGGCACCAATGCTGGGACAGGAGAGAGCTGTTCCGTTGGGACGGACTCCACTTGGCCAGTGCTGGGACTAGAGTCCTGGTGAATCATATAACTAGGGCTGTAGAGAGGGCTTTAAACTAATTAGTGGGGGGGAGGTTTCTAGAGAGCAAATAATAGAAATGACAACAGAGAAGGTCATAGACTTAGGTAGCAGTGGGGGAATTAAAAAACAGAATGTGTCAGGAAGGGACAGAAGGTATGGAGTAAAAAGTAAAGTACTAAAAAGGGAAAAAACAGGAACTAAGTGTTACAAAACATATTTGAAAGTTCTTTATCTGAATGCACGTAGCATTCGTAACAAAATGAATGAGTTAACGGCACAAATAACGACATATGGGTATGATCTTGTGGCCATTACAGAAACATGGCTGCAGGGTGACCATGACTGGGAATTAAACATACCAGGTTATTTAACAATCAGGAAGGGCAGGCAGGAAGGGAGAGGAGGTGGGGTGGCTATGTTAATAAAGGAAGGAATCACTATAATACAGAGAAATGATATTGGGTCAAAGGAGCAGGATAGTGAAACAGTTTGGGTGGAGATAAGGAATAATAAGGGGAAAAAAACACTAGTGGGTGTAGTCTATAGGCCTCCGAACAGTTGCAACTCTGTTGGACGGAGTATTAATCAGGAAATAGTTGAGGCTTGTAATAAGGGAACAGCTATAATTATGGGGGATTTTAATTATCATATTAACTGGACAAATCAAATTGGGCAGAGCAGCCTTGAGGATGAGTTAATTGAGTGTATTAGGGATGGGTTTCTTGAGCAGTATGTAACTGAACAGACCAGGGGGCAAGCAACCTTAGATTTGGTCCTGTGTAATGAGACAGGATTAATTAAAAATGTCCTAGTAAAGGATCCCCTTGGAATGAGTGACCATAACATGGTTGAGTTCCATATTCAATTAGAGGGTGAGAAGGTTGGATCTCAAACAAGCGTGCTGAGCTTGAATAAAGGAGACTATGAAGGTATGAGAGCGGAATTGATTAGAGTGGACTGGGAAAATAGATTAAAGAGTAAGACGGTACATGATCAGTGGTGTACATTTAAGGAGTTATTTTACAACTTCCAAAAAAAATATATTCCACTGAGGGAAAAAAGGGTGTAAAAGAAAAGATAGCCATCCGTGGCTAAGTAAAGTAATTAAGGATAGTATCCAACTAAAAACAAGGGCATATAAGGTAGCCAAATCTAGTGGGAGGATGGAAGATTGGGAAGTCTTTAAAAGACAGCAAAAAATAACAAAAAGATTGATTAAGAAAGGGAAGATAGATTATGAAAGTAAATTAGCAAAAAATATAAAAACAGACAGTAAAAGTTTCTAGTTATATAAAAAGAAAAAGGGTGGCTAAAGTAAATGTTGGTCCCTTAGAGGATGAGACCAGGAAATTAATGGTGGGAAACATGGAGATGGCAAAAACACTGAACAATTATTTTGTATCAGTCTTTACAGTAGAGGACATTAAGAATATCCCAACACTGGACAAACAGGGGGCTCTAGGGGGGGAGGAACTAAATACGATTAAAATCGCTAAGGAAGTGGTACTTGGTAAAATAATGGGACTCAAGGCGGATAAATCCCCTGGACCTGATGGCTTGCATCCTAGGGTCTTGAGGGAAGTAGCGGTAGGGATTGTGGATGCATTGGTAATAATTTTCCAAAACTCACTGGACTCAGCAAAAGTCCCGGCAGATTGGAAAACTGCTAATGTAACACCCTTATTTAAAAAGGGTAGTAGGCAGAAGGCTGGAAACTATAGACCTGTTAGCCTAACATCTGTGGTTGGTAAAATGTTAGAGTCCATTATTAAGGAGACAGTAACGGGACATTTGGATAAACATAATTTAATAGGACAAACTCAGCATGGTTTCATGAAGGGGAAGTCATGTTTGACAAATTTGCTGGAGTTTTTTGAGGAAGTAACATACAGGGTGGATAAAGGGGAACCAGTGGACGTAGTGTATTTAGACTTCCAAAAGGCATTTGACAAGGTGCCACACAAAAGATTATTGCTCAAGATAAAAAATCACGGGATTGGGGGTAATATTCTGGCGTGGGTGGAGGATTGGCTCTCTAACAGAAGGCAGAGAGTTGGGATAAATGGTTCATTCTCAGACTGGCAATCAGTAACTAGTGGTGTTCCGCAGGGGTCAGTGCTGGGTCCCCAACTCTTTACAATCTATATTAACGATTTGGAGGAGGGGACCGAGTGTAACATATCAAAGTTTGCAGATGATACAAAGATGGGACGGAAAGTAGTGAGTGAGGAGGACATAAAAAACCTGCAAAGGGACATAGACAGGCTAAGTAAGTGGGCAGAGATTTGGCAGATGGAATACAATACTGGAAAGTGTGAGGTTTTGCACTTTGGCAGGAAAAATCATAGAGCAAGTTATTATCTTAATGGCAAGAAACTGGAAAGTACTGTAGTACAAAGGGATCTGGGGGTCCTGGTGCACGAAACTCAAAAAGTTAGTATGCAGGTGCAGCAAGTGATCAAGAAGGCCAATGGAATGTTGGCTTTTATTGCTAGGGGGATAGAATATAAAAACAGGGAGGTATTGCTGCAGTTGTACAAGGTATTGGTGAGACCGCACCTGGAATACTGCATACAGTTTTGGTGTCCATACTTAAGAAAAGACATACTTGCTCTCGAGTCAGTACAAAGAAGGTTCACTCGGTTAATCCCGGGGATGAGGGGGTGGTCATATGAGGAGAGGTTGAGTAGATTGGGACTCTACTCATTGGAGTTCAGAAGAATGAGAGGCGATCTTATTGAAACATATAAGATTGTGAAGGGGCTTGATCGGGTGGATGCGGTGAGGATGTTCCCAATGATGGGTGAAACTAGAACTAGGGGGCATAATCTTAAAATAAGGGGCTGCTCTTTCAAAACTGAGATGAGGAGAAACTTCTTCACTCAGAGGGTGGTAGGTTTGTGGAATTTGCTGCCCCAGAAAGCTGTGGAAGCTACATCATTAAATAAATTTAAAACAGAAATAGATAGTTTCCTAGAAGTAAAGGGAATTAAGGGTTACGGGGAGCGGGCAGGAAATTGGACATGAGTCTAGGTTCGGAATGGTCATGGCCCTGTGGGTAGTGGAGTGGGCCCAGGGGCCGTGTAGCCTGGTTCTGCTACTACTGTGTTCTAATTCTGTGTTAGATTTCAGGAGATGGTTTTATTCCTGTTCCTGGCTGGGGTGGAGATCGCCTTTACAGAAGGTAAGTACTGTAGAAAATATAGGGACAGAGTGATCTCCTGGAAGAATTTAGATCGCCTAGATGGGTCGGAGAGGAATTTCCCAGATTTTTTTCTCCCAAATTGGCCATTGGGTCTTTATCTGGTTTTTCGCCTCTCCCGGGAGATCACATGGGTTCGGGTGGATGCAGAGTGATAGAAGATTTGAGGTTAGGATCAGATCAGCCATGATCTTATTGAATGGTGGAGCAGGCTCGAGGGGCCGATTGGCCTACTCCTGCTCCTATTTCTTATGTTCTTTTGGGTGTGGTATAAAATGGCGTCTCCCAATGGCTTAAAATGGCGTCTCCCGCACTTTCCTTCCTCCCCCGCTGCTGCCAACGCCGCTCCCGACGGTTCTCGTGGAAATGGCGGCGCCCTGTTGTTTTCGCGCACTTCTCCTGCGCTGCTACCAACGCCGCTCTCGGCGGTCCTCATGGCAATGGCGGCGCCTCGCGGGTTTCTGCACGTCTCTCTCTCCCTCTCTTCCACACTGCTCAGCCCCTGAACACCGGCTGCGCCCTGTGCGCTCTGCCCTTTCTCTCTCTCCCCCGTCGACGCTGCTCGGCCCTTTGCTGTGCTGCTCGGTCGGGCTCTAGCCCGCCGCTGTCCGTGAAGGGTCTGCGCACTACCTGTTGCCAGCCCGTTTCGCTGGACCACCTCGACTGGAAAGCCAAGCCTGGCTCTCGACAGCCTCCCCCGCAATTCTCGAGTCTCTGCTGGATGACTGGGCGGTTGCCCGTGGTCGATGCCCGAGTCTCTGGCCTTAACCTCCAAACCACTGATCTCCAGGAACGAATCCCCGGGAGGTGATGCAGAGTTGCAGGTAGGTTCGAACTTGCCTTGTCGCCAATGTTGTGTCTGTGTATAATAAGACACAGACTGCAGGAGAACGGTACAACAGGTGTTTACTCAACGTGGCTCACACTGAACTGATCTGTACAGATTACTACTCAGTGCTATATACAGGTGTGGTCACTGCTGGTTCTGCAGTATACATGAGCTGTAAAAGATAGTTCCCCCTTAAAGGTATATACATTACAGTGCCTGTACTTTAAAATAGCTGCATCTAGCATGTGTGCATTTCCATCGTACTTCAGGTGTCACATTTGCACATTTTTGTGTCTCATTTAAAAAATATATTAAAAAGAGAAAGTCATTGTGGAGATTTGCTAAGACTGATTGGCCACTAATTGACCTGAACATTGTACATAAAAAATCAGCAATTGACTTAAGGGCGTCTAAATTCCTTCACCATGCCTCCCTCACCCCCCACCGCCCCCTTCACCCCCCCCAATTTGCATGAGCCATGGAGAGCGCATCAGAAAAATGTAGCACCTGCCCAGTCCGCCATGCCCCAAAATTTGGTGTCCCAAGGCCATGAGTATGGCCTGGTGCACCCCAAGCACAGGCTCATCTCTTGGGAGGGCCTTACGATGTGAACTGGAGGCAGAATCAATGGCCCTGCTGCAGAACAGCAGCCTGGAGGTGCATGTCCCAAAGATCTGATGGCCACCCAAACAGGAAATTTTAGGGTCTTCTTTGCCTTGCTGCTTTAATTTTCCATCCCACTCCCACTCTGACCTCTCTGCCCTTGGCCTCCTACATTGTTCCAATGAAGCTCAACACAAGATCGAGGAACAGCACCTGATCATCGATTAGTCACTTTACAACCTTCTGGCCTTAACATTGAGTTCAACAACTTCAGATCATAACCACTGCTCCCACTTTCTCGGACAGCAGGTGCTGGTAATGGTTCTGCTGTTGCCATTTACACCTCCTCTGGACCCATCTTACATTTCTTTATTATTCCATTACCACCTCCTTTTCCCTTGCACCATCATCCCTTTTGCCAATTAATCACTCCTGCCCTCCACCCTATCACAGACCTTTCCTTATGTTCTTTACTCCCCACCACCCCGCCCCCACCACCGCCCCCCACACTTTCTTACAATGGCTCTGTGCTTGCTTATAAACTGTTAAATTTCAAACAGTTCTGATGAAAGGTCATTGAGTTGAAATATTGATCCTGATATTTATGGGCATGCAGGAGGGAGCAGGGGTGGGGTGGGGTGGTCATAGCAGCTGGGAAACCTGGAAATGCGGGAAATACAGGACTTCATTTGAATTTTTTCTTCTCCATAACTTGGCCAGCAGCTGGCTCGATTGACAGGCTTGCAGGCTGTCAGGCTGAATGGATAATTACAAGTCCTAGCCCTTCTCGGGCTACCCCAGATCAGGCGTATTCCCCAGACATTCACCAGAGATAGCCAAATTCCATAAGACGCTTATATGGGTCTAAACGTTTAGGCTATCTCTCCCTAAAGGAAAGGAATGACTGAAGATGTTACCATCCTCCAGATAGCACTTTTAATAAGTTTAACTAGACTGTAACCTTCCAGATATTATGAGGGTCCGGAATACCCCCAGAATTCTGCAACTCCTTACAAAAGAGTGTACAGTAATTGGGTTCATGAATTTATACAGAAATACTCTTTGAGACAATTCTAAAAATATATAGTTTTATTTAAGAGCCGACATTCATTTAATAGCTGTTGAATCAGTCGCAACATTAACAATTCAAAATACAAATAGCTCACATTTCTTATTTCTCAGAGATCCTTATTCTCAAATCTTTACTTCATTACATTTCTACATTTCTTACTTATTTCTAAATCCAGAACATCCACCAAAATCAATTACTTTGATTACCCGAGACTCAAAGTTAAAAACTTACAGAGCGTACCTGTGAAGTTGAGAAATGCTTGCCCGTTCAGTGAGTTCTGAATTTCTGTTTGAAAAGCTCTTATTTTTATACCCTTTTTGCAGTGGTTTATTCTTTGAAGTTCTCTGCTGATGTAAGCTAATTGTCTTTATTGATACCTCTGTTGAATGCTTTCTATCTTACTGTCTATTATGTCCGTGTATGATTGAGACACGGACAGCAGGAGTTGAACAAAACATGTCTTTACTAAAAGGAGTCAATTGGGAAACTGAAACTACAGAGGCTTACTAGCGCCTTTTATACAGGGGTGGTCACTGCCGGTACTGCAGTCTGAGACCAGTTATTCTCTTAAAGGTACATACACAACAATTCCTCCCCTTTTCAGATGAACAGTACATAACATTCATTTAACAACTAAATGATAACTAATTACAATCACAATTACGGTTGCTAGATACATTGGTTAAGTTTAAGCAATTATAAGTTCAGTCTTTGAGGAGGCTTCCTGATTCTGTCTGGATAACGCCTCTTTGGGGTATTAGGTTCCTCTGGCAAGGTTGAGTCGAGATCAATGTCGTTGTTTGGTTCATCTGCTTCCAATATCACCGATTCTGCGGTAGCTGCAATTGGTACGTCGATTTCATTACCAGGTGTATCAGATCGTGGTGTGGAGTTGACGTTTTCCAGTGACTCTTGAATCTGGTCAGCATGGCGTCTTACAATGCTCCCTCCAACGTCCACGGTATACATGAGAGGTCCTTGCCGTGTACAAATCATTCCTGGCTGCCATTTCTCAGTGCGGTAGTCCCGGACCTATCTTAAAACTCCTGGTCGGCCTTTCATTCATATTCTGAAACTGCCTGTTCTCCACATCTCTTCGGACGTTTGGCTTAACCAAATCCAAGCGGCATCGTAGTCTTCGATTGAAGAACATCATGGCTGGGGTTTGGTTGGTAACCGCATGTGTCGCATTCCGGTAGGCAAACAAGAAGTTGTCCACCTTGTATTGTAGGGGTATATCTTCATTACACATTGCCCTGATAGCCTTCTTGAATGTTTGGACAAACCTCTCGGCCAATCCATTAGTGGCTGGATGATATGGGGCAGATGTGTAGTGCTTAACACCATTGTTCTTTAAGAACCTCCGGAACTCTTCAGACACAAACTGTGGTCCATTGTCAGAGCAAATCTGTTCAGGCAGCCCATTCCTGGCGAATATGGTTCGTAAAACTGTGATAGTTTTTTCCGTGGTGGTTGAGGACATTTTTATTACCTCTGGCCACTTTGAATGTGCATCCACCGCAATTAAAAACATCGTGTCCATGAAGGGACGAGCAAAATCAATGTGCACCCTTTGCCATGGAGATGAGGGCCACTCCCATGGATGCAGAGGAGCTTGTGGTGGGGCATTTTGGACCTTCTGGCATCCTGCACAGCTCTTGGTCATCTCTTCGATTTCTCTATCAATTCCCAGCCACCACACAAACGCTCTGGCTAAGTTCTTCATTTTTACCCCACCCAGATGACCCTCATGAAGCTCATTGAGCACTCTATCCGTCAACTTAGGTGGAATTACTACTCTGGATCCACACATCAAGGTTCCTCTGCACACTGACAGCTGTTCTCTTCTCGGCGAGAATGCTGGCAGCAGTGGTTCGCCATGTGCTGGCCATCCCTTCACCGTTAAATCATAGACCCGTGATAGTGTCGGGTCATTCCGTGTTTCCTTTTCTATGTTTGCATTCGTCACAGGGAGCCATTCGACTATGGTCAAGTGGAATAGCTCCATTGGATCCACTGCAAGGTCTTCTTCTTCCACCGTCGGCAACGGTAGGCGTGACAATCCATCACCATTTCTATGCTGTTTAGTTCCTTTGTACTCGATGTCATATTGGTGTGCCCCTAGGAAAAGGGACCATCTCTGCAGCCGTTGCGCTGTCATTATCAGTACGCCCTTCTGAGGGTTGAAAATGGAGACAAGAGGTTGATGATCGGTTAGTAGAGTAAATTTTTGACCGTGCAGGTAGTGATTGAACTTCTTCACCCCCCACACTAGGCGGAAGGCCTCTCTGTCAATCTGAGCGTAGTTACGCTCGGCAGAAGTTAACGTGCGTGACGCAAAAGCTATCGGCCTCTCTAAACCATCAAGGAATTTATGTGACAGTACCGCCCCAATGCCGTAGGGAGACGCATCACACGCCAGTCTGATCGGCAGTGCTGGGTTGTAGTGAGCCAATACTTCCCTTGAAGTGATTAAGTCCTTACTCTTCTGAAAAGCACGCTTACAATCATCGCTCCATTTCCATGCTACTCCCGTTCGTAGTAGGGCGTTCAGTGGGTGCAAAATTGTCGACAAATTCGGCAAAAACGTATGATAGTAATTCACCAATCTGAGGAATGACCTCAGTTGCGACACATTTTCAGGCGCTGGGGCCTTAAGAACCGCTTCAATTTTGTCAGGGGACTTATGTAACCCCTCTTCATCAATCACGTGGCCACAATACGATATCTGTTTCTTAAAAAATTCGCACTTGGGGCGGTTGGCTCGCAGCCCATGTTCCCGTAGTCTAGTGAGCACCTGTTCTAGGTTGTTAAGGTGTTCACTGTCATCTTCACCTGTCACAAGGATGTCGTCCAAGTAACACCGAGTCCACGGAATTCCTTGCAGGACTTGTTCCATCGCTCTTTGCCATATCGCCGGAGCCGATGCTACTCCGAATACCAATCGATGATACTGATAAAGACCTTTGTGAGTGTTTATGGTGAGATACTTCCTAGAGGACTCTTCAACCTCCATCTGCAAATATGCTTGTGCTAGGTCAATTTTTGTAAAACGCTTCCCTCCAGACAGTGAGGCGAAGATGTCTTCTATCCTTGGAAGAGGATATTGCACTGTGTGAAGGACTGGGTTCACCGTCACCTTGAAATCCCCACAGATGCGAATCTTCCTTGGCTCCCCGGACTTATTGCTTAACGTTTTCTTCATGACAGGAACGATGGGTGTCGCCCACTCGCTCCAGTCGACCTTAGACAACACGCCCGCCTTCTCCAGATTCTCCAGCTCTGCCTCGACGGCTGGGCGAATTGCATATGGTACCGGTCTTGCTTTGAAAAACTTGGGAACTGCATTCTCTTCTATTTTTATCGAGGCGGTTACGCCTTTAAGCGTGCCCAGTTCTTGTTGAAATACCTCTTTGGCGTTAGCTAAGATTGTTGACAATCGTCCAGGAGTGACGTCTTCATCTTTTTTACCGTCCACCGTCATTGCATGAATGGAATGCCAATCTAAGTTTATCTTCCTGATCCATTCCCGTCCCAATAACGGTGGTCCACCATTTGGCAGTATGTAGAGATACAATTTCCGTATTTTCTTGCCATTGTATTCGACGGGCACCCTTATTTTTCCTCTGGGGTATACTTTTTGCCCCGTATACATCGTCAAGACCATGGATGTCTCTCTCAAGGGTATGTGTGAAAATAGCCGCTCGTAGTCTCGTCGATTCATGACGGTTAGCGCTGATCCTGTATCCAATTCCATTTTAACTTGGGACCCTGCTATCGTGAGGGTGACCCAAATGGTTCGGTGATCCTCTTTTGCGATTACATTGTGAAGTTTGAGACAGCTTAGTCTCCTGTTCCCGGATTCACTATCGCTCATCTGGTCTTCGGAACTACTGCCCGTCATCTTTTGTACTTTCTTGTACGGTTCCTTAGTAGCCTTTTTGTTGTCGCTGGTCTTCTTCCCAGACCTGCAAACTCGTGCAATGTGTCCCATCTTCCCGCATTGCCTGCATATTTTGTCCTTGGACCAGCAGTCCTTCTGGTCATGGTTAGTTCTGCCGCAGCGATAACATTTTGCAAATCCCCGTGTCATTTCGTGGGTGCCGTATTCCTGTGGTTTTTGTTGAATTTCTGCAGCTCCCCTGGCTGCTGCTTCATACGATATTGCCATGCTGAAAGCCTTATCTAGCGTCAGCTCTTTCTCTCAGAGTAACTTCTTCTGTGTTCCTTCACTCAGGAGTCCACAGACAAATTTGTCCCATAGGGTATCTGCCAGTCCTGCTCCGAACTGGCAGTGCTTTGATAGCTTGCGTAGTTCCGTAAGATAATCAGCATTGCTCTCATCCTTGTGCTGAGTTCTCCTGTGGAATTTAAATCTTTCTGCTATCAACAGCAGTGCAGGGTTTAAGTGTTCCTGTAGGCCAGCAACAATTTCGTTAAAACTCTTCGCCTTCGGTTTGGCTGGAGTAATCAGGTCCCGCAATAGGCCGTACATTCTAGCGCCCATTAAGTTTAGCAATATCGATGCCTTTTTCCCCTCCGCTATTTCGTTTGCCTCAAATTATACCTCGACTCTTTCCACATACGTGGTCCAGTCCGCTATTGTATTATCAAAAGCAGTGATACAGCCAGCCTTCGGCATCTTGCAAATCTAAAATGGTGCCTCCCGCGCTTTGCCTTCTTCCCCGATTTAACAAAATGGCGCCTCCCGCGCTTTGCCTTCTTCCCCGCTGTTGTTAGCGCTGCTTTCCACGGTTTCTTGCGCGTTTAATATTGATTTTTTTTTCTTTTATTATTTTCCCGTCGTGGAGCGGACCCTCTGGGACACTTCCCTCCCTCTTCTTAGGTCCGACGCTGCCCGGCTTCAAAGCACCGGCTGCGCCCTGTGTGCTCCACCCTCTCTCTCTCTCTTTGCTTCCCGACTCGCTGCCCGGCCCCGTTGAAAAGCCACCCGATCGAGCTCTAGCCCGCCGCAGCCCAGGAAGGATCAGTGCACTACCTGCCACCAGCCCGATTAGCTGGGAAACCACAGACCGAGGAACCAAGCCTGGCTCTGGACAGTCTCTCCTGCAAGTTTTCAATCCAACGATTTGGAGGGTGGTTGCCCACGGTCGACGCCCGTTTCTCGAGTTTCTTTGGATTTTATTTATTTTAATTTTTTTCTTTTTTTCTTTCTTCTGGCTTCGACCTTCAATAACGTCGTCTGAGGTGCTGCCGAGTTGCAGGTAAGTTTGTTTTTTACTCGTCGCCAGTGTTACGTCCGTGAATAATTGAGACACGGACAGCAGGAGTGAACAAAATAAGTCTTTACTGGTGGAAGTCAATAGTGAAACTAAAAACACAGAGGCTCACTAGCGCCTTTTATACAGGGGTGGTCACTGCCGGTATTGCAGTCTGAGACCAGTTATTCTCTTAAAGGTGCATACACAACACTGCTCAACGACTTTTTCATCACAGGGACGATGGGTGTAGCCCACTCGCTTCAGTCTACCTTGGACAGTACACCTGAACATTCCAGACTCTCCAGCTCTGCTTCGATGGCTGGGCGGATCGCATAAGGTACCGGTCTGGCCTTAAAAAATTTTGGGCTTGCGTTTTCTTCAATTTTAATCGTCGCTGTCATGCCTTTTAGTGTTCCGAGTCCTTGCTGGAACACTTCTTTCATGTCAGTTAGGTACTTTGACAGTCGTCCAGGTGTGACGTCATCATCCTTTTTGTCAGCCACAGTCAGTGCCTGTATGGAATGCCAATCCAGTTGTATTTTCTGGATCCATTCACGTCCCAGTAATGGTGGTCCTCCATCTTGCAATACATACAGGTCTAGTTTTGGTGTTTCCTTACCGTTATATATAACGGTCATCCTTATTTTTCCTTTGGGGTAGACTTTTTGCCCCGTGTACGTCTTCAAAATAATTTTTGTGTCTCTCAAGGGTATGTGTGAGAATAGCTGCTCGTAGTCCCGTCGGTTTATGACTGTTAGGGCTGATCCTGTGTCCAATTCCATCTTTACCTGGACTCCTGCTATCTTGAGAGTGACCCAAATGGTTCGGTGATCCTCCGTTGTGATCACATTATGTAGTTTCAGACAACTCAGTTCCCTGCTTTCGGAGTCGTTATCACTCTTTTGTTCGTCTAAACTATTCTCCATCATCTTATGTACCTTCTTGTACTTTTCTTTGGTAGGTTTCTTATTGCTGGTTTTCTTTCCCGACCTGCAGACTCGTGCTATGTGTCCTACTTTCCACACTGTCTGCACACTTTGTCTTTGAACCAGCAATCATTCTGGTCGTGTGTTGTTCTGCCGCAGCGATAGCACTTCTCTGTTCTTTCTGACATTTCGTTTGTGCCATATTCTTGCGGTCTCTGTTGTATCTCTGCAGCGCCCCATGCTGCTGCTTCATATGATACCGCAATGCTGAAAGCCTTTTCCAGCGTAAGGTCCTTTTCAGATAAAAGCCATTTCTGGGTTCCTTCACTTTGAAGCCCACACACAAACTTGTCCCTTAAGGTATCTGCCAGTCCCGCTCCAAACTGGCAGTGTTTCGATAGTTTGCGCAGTTCTGTTAAATAATCAGCATTACTTTCATCCTTATGCTGGTTCCGTTTGTGAAACTTGAATCTTTCTGCTATCAGCAGCGGTGTGGGGTTTAAATGTTCCTGTAGTATCGTTACTATGTCTTCAAAACTCTTTTCCATTGGCTTCGTTGGGGTTACCAGATTTCGTAATAAACCATACGTCTTTGCACCCATTAAATTTAACAATACCGATGCTTTCTTGTCATCTGACACCTCATTTGCCTTGCAGTATACGTCTATTCGTTCGACATATGTAGTCCAATCTTCGACTTCATTGTCAAATGCGGTGATACTGCCACTCTTCGGCTCCATTTGTCGTGGTCCATGTTGGTACAAACGACGTAGATAGGACAAGGAAGATGTTCTGTTAAAGGAGTATGAGCAGCTAGGGGTCAAATTAAAAAACAGAACCTCAAGGGTAATAATCTCTGGGTTATTACCTGAGCCACGAGCGAATATGGCTAGGATAAATAAAATTAAAGAGTTAAATGCGTGGCTCAAAGACTGGTGTGGGAGAAATGGGTTTTGCTTCTTGGGACACTGGCACCAATGCTGGGACAGGAGAGAGCTGTTCCGTTGGGACGGACTCCACTTGGCCAGTGCTGGGACTAGAGTCCTGGTGAATCATATAACTAGGGCTGTAGAGAGGGCTTTAAACTAATTAGTGGGGGGGAGGTTTCTAGAGAGCAAATAATAGAAATGACAACAGAGAAGGTCATAGACTTAGGTAGCAGTGGGGGAATTAAAAAACAGAATGTGTCAGGAAGGGACAGAAGGTATGGAGTAAAAAGTAAAGTACTAAAAAGGGAAAAAACAGGAACTAAGTGTTACAAAACATATTTGAAAGTTCTTTATCTGAATGCACGTAGCATTCGTAACAAAATGAATGAGTTAACGGCACAAATAACGACATATGGGTATGATCTTGTGGCCATTACAGAAACATGGCTGCAGGGTGACCATGACTGGGAATTAAACATACCAGGTTATTTAACAATCAGGAAGGGCAGGCAGGAAGGGAGAGGAGGTGGGGTGGCTATGTTAATAAAGGAAGGAATCACTATAATACAGAGAAATGATATTGGGTCAAAGGAGCAGGATAGTGAAACAGTTTGGGTGGAGATAAGGAATAATAAGGGGAAAAAAACACTAGTGGGTGTAGTCTATAGGCCTCCGAACAGTTGCAACTCTGTTGGACGGAGTATTAATCAGGAAATAGTTGAGGCTTGTAATAAGGGAACAGCTATAATTATGGGGGATTTTAATTATCATATTAACTGGACAAATCAAATTGGGCAGAGCAGCCTTGAGGATGAGTTAATTGAGTGTATTAGGGATGGGTTTCTTGAGCAGTATGTAACTGAACAGACCAGGGGGCAAGCAACCTTAGATTTGGTCCTGTGTAATGAGACAGGATTAATTAAAAATGTCCTAGTAAAGGATCCCCTTGGAATGAGTGACCATAACATGGTTGAGTTCCATATTCAATTAGAGGGTGAGAAGGTTGGATCTCAAACAAGCGTGCTGAGCTTGAATAAAGGAGACTATGAAGGTATGAGAGCGGAATTGATTAGAGTGGACTGGGAAAATAGATTAAAGAGTAAGACGGTACATGATCAGTGGTGTACATTTAAGGAGTTATTTTACAACTTCCAAAAAAAATATATTCCACTGAGGGAAAAAAGGGTGTAAAAGAAAAGATAGCCATCCGTGGCTAAGTAAAGTAATTAAGGATAGTATCCAACTAAAAACAAGGGCATATAAGGTAGCCAAATCTAGTGGGAGGATGGAAGATTGGGAAGTCTTTAAAAGACAGCAAAAAATAACAAAAAGATTGATTAAGAAAGGGAAGATAGATTATGAAAGTAAATTAGCAAAAAATATAAAAACAGACAGTAAAAGTTTCTAGTTATATAAAAAGAAAAAGGGTGGCTAAAGTAAATGTTGGTCCCTTAGAGGATGAGACCAGGAAATTAATGGTGGGAAACATGGAGATGGCAAAAACACTGAACAATTATTTTGTATCAGTCTTTACAGTAGAGGACATTAAGAATATCCCAACACTGGACAAACAGGGGGCTCTAGGGGGGGAGGAACTAAATACGATTAAAATCGCTAAGGAAGTGGTACTTGGTAAAATAATGGGACTCAAGGCGGATAAATCCCCTGGACCTGATGGCTTGCATCCTAGGGTCTTGAGGGAAGTAGCGGTAGGGATTGTGGATGCATTGGTAATAATTTTCCAAAACTCACTGGACTCAGCAAAAGTCCCGGCAGATTGGAAAACTGCTAATGTAACACCCTTATTTAAAAAGGGTAGTAGGCAGAAGGCTGGAAACTATAGACCTGTTAGCCTAACATCTGTGGTTGGTAAAATGTTAGAGTCCATTATTAAGGAGACAGTAACGGGACATTTGGATAAACATAATTTAATAGGACAAACTCAGCATGGTTTCATGAAGGGGAAGTCATGTTTGACAAATTTGCTGGAGTTTTTTGAGGAAGTAACATACAGGGTGGATAAAGGGGAACCAGTGGACGTAGTGTATTTAGACTTCCAAAAGGCATTTGACAAGGTGCCACACAAAAGATTATTGCTCAAGATAAAAAATCACGGGATTGGGGGTAATATTCTGGCGTGGGTGGAGGATTGGCTCTCTAACAGAAGGCAGAGAGTTGGGATAAATGGTTCATTCTCAGACTGGCAATCAGTAACTAGTGGTGTTCCGCAGGGGTCAGTGCTGGGTCCCCAACTCTTTACAATCTATATTAACGATTTGGAGGAGGGGACCGAGTGTAACATATCAAAGTTTGCAGATGATACAAAGATGGGACGGAAAGTAGTGAGTGAGGAGGACATAAAAAACCTGCAAAGGGACATAGACAGGCTAAGTAAGTGGGCAGAGATTTGGCAGATGGAATACAATACTGGAAAGTGTGAGGTTTTGCACTTTGGCAGGAAAAATCATAGAGCAAGTTATTATCTTAATGGCAAGAAACTGGAAAGTACTGTAGTACAAAGGGATCTGGGGGTCCTGGTGCACGAAACTCAAAAAGTTAGTATGCAGGTGCAGCAAGTGATCAAGAAGGCCAATGGAATGTTGGCTTTTATTGCTAGGGGGATAGAATATAAAAACAGGGAGGTATTGCTGCAGTTGTACAAGGTATTGGTGAGACCGCACCTGGAATACTGCATACAGTTTTGGTGTCCATACTTAAGAAAAGACATACTTGCTCTCGAGTCAGTACAAAGAAGGTTCACTCGGTTAATCCCGGGGATGAGGGGGTGGTCATATGAGGAGAGGTTGAGTAGATTGGGACTCTACTCATTGGAGTTCAGAAGAATGAGAGGCGATCTTATTGAAACATATAAGATTGTGAAGGGGCTTGATCGGGTGGATGCGGTGAGGATGTTCCCAATGATGGGTGAAACTAGAACTAGGGGGCATAATCTTAAAATAAGGGGCTGCTCTTTCAAAACTGAGATGAGGAGAAACTTCTTCACTCAGAGGGTGGTAGGTTTGTGGAATTTGCTGCCCCAGAAAGCTGTGGAAGCTACATCATTAAATAAATTTAAAACAGAAATAGATAGTTTCCTAGAAGTAAAGGGAATTAAGGGTTACGGGGAGCGGGCAGGAAATTGGACATGAGTCTAGGTTCGGAATGGTCATGGCCCTGTGGGTAGTGGAGTGGGCCCAGGGGCCGTGTAGCCTGGTTCTGCTACTACTGTGTTCTAATTCTGTGTTAGATTTCAGGAGATGGTTTTATTCCTGTTCCTGGCTGGGGTGGAGATCGCCTTTACAGAAGGTAAGTACTGTAGAAAATATAGGGACAGAGTGATCTCCTGGAAGAATTTAGATCGCCTAGATGGGTCGGAGAGGAATTTCCCAGATTTTTTTCTCCCAAATTGGCCATTGGGTCTTTATCTGGTTTTTCGCCTCTCCCGGGAGATCACATGGGTTCGGGTGGATGCAGAGTGATAGAAGATTTGAGGTTAGGATCAGATCAGCCATGATCTTATTGAATGGTGGAGCAGGCTCGAGGGGCCGATTGGCCTACTCCTGCTCCTATTTCTTATGTTCTTTTGGGTGTGGTATAAAATGGCGTCTCCCAATGGCTTAAAATGGCGTCTCCCGCACTTTCCTTCCTCCCCCGCTGCTGCCAACGCCGCTCCCGACGGTTCTCGTGGAAATGGCGGCGCCCTGTTGTTTTCGTGCACTTCTCCTGCGCTGCTACCAACGCCGCTCTCGGCGGTCCTCATGGCAATGGCGGCGCCTCGCGGGTTTCTGCACGTCTCTCTCTCCCTCTCTTCCACACTGCTCAGCCCCTGAACACCGGCTGCGCCCTGTGCGCTCTGCCCTTTCTCTCTCTCCCCCGTCGACGCTGCTCGGCCCTTTGCTGTGCTGCTCGGTCGGGCTCTAGCCCGCCGCTGTCCGTGAAGGGTCTGCGCACTACCTGTTGCCAGCCCGTTTCGCTGGACCACCTCGACTGGAAAGCCAAGCCTGGCTCTCGACAGCCTCCCCCGCAATTCTCGAGTCTCTGCTGGATGACTGGGCGGTTGCCCGTGGTCGATGCCCGAGTCTCTGGCCTTAACCTCCAAACCACTGATCTCCAGGAACGAATCCCCGGGAGGTGATGCAGAGTTGCAGGTAGGTTCGAACTTGCCTTGTCGCCAATGTTGTGTCTGTGTATAATAAGACACAGACTGCAGGAGAACGGTACAACAGGTGTTTACTCAACGTGGCTCACACTGAACTGATCTGTACAGATTACTACTCAGTGCTATATACAGGTGTGGTCACTGCTGGTTCTGCAGTATACATGAGCTGTAAAAGATAGTTCCCCCTTAAAGGTATATACATTACAGTGCCTGTACTTTAAAATAGCTGCATCTAGCATGTGTGCATTTCCATCGTACTTCAGGTGTCACATTTGCACATTTTTGTGTCTCATTTAAAAAATATATTAAAAAGAGAAAGTCATTGTGGAGATTTGCTAAGACTGATTGGCCACTAATTGACCTGAACATTGTACATAAAAAATCAGCAATTGACTTAAGGGCGTCTAAATTCCTTCACCATGCCTCCCTCACCCCCCACCGCCCCCTTCACCCCCCCCAATTTGCATGAGCCATGGAGAGCGCATCAGAAAAATGTAGCACCTGCCCAGTCCGCCATGCCCCAAAATTTGGTGTCCCAAGGCCATGAGTATGGCCTGGTGCACCCCAAGCACAGGCTCATCTCTTGGGAGGGCCTTACGATGTGAACTGGAGGCAGAATCAATGGCCCTGCTGCAGAACAGCAGCCTGGAGGTGCATGTCCCAAAGATCTGATGGCCACCCAAACAGGAAATTTTAGGGTCTTCTTTGCCTTGCTGCTTTAATTTTCCATCCCACTCCCACTCTGACCTCTCTGCCCTTGGCCTCCTACATTGTTCCAATGAAGCTCAACACAAGATCGAGGAACAGCACCTGATCATCGATTAGTCACTTTACAACCTTCTGGCCTTAACATTGAGTTCAACAACTTCAGATCATAACCACTGCTCCCACTTTCTCGGACAGCAGGTGCTGGTAATGGTTCTGCTGTTGCCATTTACACCTCCTCTGGACCCATCTTACATTTCTTTATTATTCCATTACCACCTCCTTTTCCCTTGCACCATCATCCCTTTTGCCAATTAATCACTCCTGCCCTCCACCCTATCACAGACCTTTCCTTATGTTCTTTACTCCCCACCACCCCGCCCCCACCACCGCCCCCCACACTTTCTTACAATGGCTCTGTGCTTGCTTATAAACTGTTAAATTTCAAACAGTTCTGATGAAAGGTCATTGAGTTGAAATATTGATCCTGATATTTATGGGCATGCAGGAGGGAGCAGGGGTGGGGTGGGGTGGTCATAGCAGCTGGGAAACCTGGAAATGCGGGAAATACAGGACTTCATTTGAATTTTTTCTTCTCCATAACTTGGCCAGCAGCTGGCTCGATTGACAGGCTTGCAGGCTGTCAGGCTGAATGGATAATTACAAGTCCTAGCCCTTCTCGGGCTACCCCAGATCAGGCGTATTCCCCAGACATTCACCAGAGATAGCCAAATTCCATAAGACGCTTATATGGGTCTAAACGTTTAGGCTATCTCTCCCTAAAGGAAAGGAATGACTGAAGATGTTACCATCCTCCAGATAGCACTTTTAATAAGTTTAACTAGACTGTAACCTTCCAGATATTATGAGGGTCCGGAATACCCCCAGAATTCTGCAACTCCTTACAAAAGAGTGTACAGTAATTGGGTTCATGAATTTATACAGAAATACTCTTTGAGACAATTCTAAAAATATATAGTTTTATTTAAGAGCCGACATTCATTTAATAGCTGTTGAATCAGTCGCAACATTAACAATTCAAAATACAAATAGCTCACATTTCTTATTTCTCAGAGATCCTTATTCTCAAATCTTTACTTCATTACATTTCTACATTTCTTACTTATTTCTAAATCCAGAACATCCACCAAAATCAATTACTTTGATTACCCGAGACTCAAAGTTAAAAACTTACAGAGCGTACCTGTGAAGTTGAGAAATGCTTGCCCGTTCAGTGAGTTCTGAATTTCTGTTTGAAAAGCTCTTATTTTTATACCCTTTTTGCAGTGGTTTATTCTTTGAAGTTCTCTGCTGATGTAAGCTAATTGTCTTTATTGATACCTCTGTTGAATGCTTTCTATCTTACTGTCTATTATGTCCGTGTATGATTGAGACACGGACAGCAGGAGTTGAACAAAACATGTCTTTACTAAAAGGAGTCAATTGGGAAACTGAAACTACAGAGGCTTACTAGCGCCTTTTATACAGGGGTGGTCACTGCCGGTACTGCAGTCTGAGACCAGTTATTCTCTTAAAGGTACATACACAACAATTCCTCCCCTTTTCAGATGAACAGTACATAACATTCATTTAACAACTAAATGATAACTAATTACAATCACAATTACGGTTGCTAGATACATTGGTTAAGTTTAAGCAATTATAAGTTCAGTCTTTGAGGAGGCTTCCTGATTCTGTCTGGATAACGCCTCTTTGGGGTATTAGGTTCCTCTGGCAAGGTTGAGTCGAGATCAATGTCGTTGTTTGGTTCATCTGCTTCCAATATCACCGATTCTGCGGTAGCTGCAATTGGTACGTCGATTTCATTACCAGGTGTATCAGATCGTGGTGTGGAGTTGACGTTTTCCAGTGACTCTTGAATCTGGTCAGCATGGCGTCTTACAATGCTCCCTCCAACGTCCACGGTATACATGAGAGGTCCTTGCCGTGTACAAATCATTCCTGGCTGCCATTTCTCAGTGCGGTAGTCCCGGACCTATCTTAAAACTCCTGGTCGGCCTTTCATTCATATTCTGAAACTGCCTGTTCTCCACATCTCTTCGGACGTTTGGCTTAACCAAATCCAAGCGGCATCGTAGTCTTCGATTGAAGAACATCATGGCTGGGGTTTGGTTGGTAACCGCATGTGTCGCATTCCGGTAGGCAAACAAGAAGTTGTCCACCTTGTGTTGTAGGGGTATATCTTCATTACACATTGCCTTGATAGCCTTCTTGAATGTTTGAACAAACCTCTCGGCCAATCCATTAGTGGCTGGATGATATGGGGCAGAAGTGTAATGTTTAACACCATTGTTCTTTAAGAACCTCCGGAACTCTTCAGACACAAACTGTGGTCCATTGTCAGAGCAAATCTGTTCAGGCAGCCCATTCCTGGCGAATATGGTTCGTAAAACTGTGATAGTTTTTTCCGTGGTGGTTGAGGACATTTTTATTACCTCTGGCCACTTTGAATGTGCATCCACCGCAATTAAAAACATCGAGTCCATGAAGGGACCAGCAAAATCAATGTGCACCCTTTGCCATGGAGATGAGGGCCACTCCCATGGATGTAGAGGAGCTTGTGGTGGGGCGTTTTGGACCTTCTGGCATCCTGCACAGCTCTTGGTCATCTCTTCGATTTCTCTATCGATTCCCGGCCACCACACAAACGCTCTGGCTAAGTTCTTCATTTTTACCCCATCCAGATGACCCTCATGAAGCTCATTGAGCACTCTATCCGTCAACTTAGGTGGAATTACTACTCTGGATCCACACATCAAGGTTCCTCTGCACACTGACAGCTGTTCTCTTCTCGGCGAGAATGCTGGCAGCAGTGGTTCACCATGTGCTGGCCATCCCTTCACCGTTAAATCATAGACCCGCGATAGTGTTGGGTCATTCCGTGTTTCCTTTTCTATGTTTGCATTCGTCACAGGGAGACATTCGACTATGGTCAAGTGGAATAACTCCATTGGATCCACTGCAAGGTCTTCTTCTTCCACCGTCGGCAATGGTAGGCGTGACAATCCATCAGCATTCCCATGCTGTTTAGTTCCTTTGTACTCGATGTCATATTGGTGTGTCCCTAGGAAAAGGGACCATCTCTGCAGCCGTTGTGCTGCCATTATCGGTACGCCCTTCTGAGGGTTGAAAATGGAGACAAGAGGTTGATGATCGGTTAGTAGAGTAAATTTTTGACCGTGCAGGTAGTGATTGAATTTCTTCACCCCCCACACCAGGCTGAGGGCCTCTCTGTCAATCTGGGCGTAGTTACGCTCGGCAGAAGTTAACGAGCGTGACGCAAAAGCTATCGGCCTCTCTAAACCATCAAGGAATTTATGTGACAGTACCGCCCCAATGCCGTAGGGAGACGCATCACATGCCAGTCTGATCGGCAGTGCTGGGTTGTAGTGAGCCAATACTTCTCTTGAAGTGATTAAGTCCTTACTCTTCTGAAAGGCCCGCTTACAGTCATTGCTCCATTTCCATGCTACTCCCGTTCATAGCAGGGCGTTCAGTGGGTGCAGGATTGTCGACAAATTCGGCAAAAACTTATGGTAGTAATTCACCAATCCGAGGAATGACCTCAGTTGCGACACATTTTCAGGCGCTGGGGCCTTAACAACCGCTTCAATTTTGTCAGGGGACTTATGTAACCCCTCTTCATCAATCACGTGGCCACAATACGATATCTGTTTTTTTAAAAACTCGCACTTGGGGCGGTTGGCTCGTAGCCCATGTTCCCGTGGTCTAGTGAGCACCTGTTCTAGGTTGTTAAGGTGTTCACTGTCATCTTCACCTGTCACAAGGATGTCATCCAAGTAACACTGAGTCCCCGGAATCCCTTGCAGGACTTGTTCCATCGCTCTTTGCCATATCGCCGGAGCCGATGCTACTCCGAATACCAATCGATGATACTGGTAAAGACCTTCGTGAGTGTTTATCGTGAGATACTTCCTAGAGGATTCTTCAACCTCCATCTGCAAATATGCTTGTGCCATGTCAATTTTTGTAAAATGCTTCCCTCCAGACAGTGAGGCGAAGATGTCTTCTATCCTTGGAAGAGGATATTGTACTGTGTGAAGGACTGGGTTCACCGTCACCTTGAAATCCCCACAGATGCGAACCTTCCTTGGCTCCTCAGACTTATTGCTTAATGTTTTCTTCATGACAGGAACGATGGGTGTCGCCCACTCGCTCCAGTCGACCTTAGACAACACGCCTGCCTTCTCCAGATTCTCCAGCTCTGCCTCGACGGCTGGGCGAATTGCATATGGTACCGGTCTTGCTTTCAAAAACTTGGGAATTGCATTCTCTTCTATTTTTATCGAGGCGGTTACGCCTTTAAGAGTGCCCAGTTCTTGTCGAAATACCTCTTTGGCGTTAGCTAAGATTGTTGACAATCGTCCAGGAGTGACGTCTTCATCTTTTTTACCATCCACCGTCATTGCATGAATGGAGTGCCAATCTAAGCTTATCTTCCTGATCCATTCACGTCCCAATAATGGTGGTCCACCATTTTGCAGTATGTAGAGATACAATTTCCGTATTTTCTTGCCGTTGTATTCGACAGGCACCCTTATTTTTCCTCTGGGGTATACTTTTTGCCCCGTATACGTCGTCAAGACGATGGATGTCTCTCTCAAGCGTATGTGTGAGAATAGCCGCTCGTAGTCTCGTCGATTCATGACGGTTAGCGCTGATCCTGTATCCAATTCCATTTTAACTTGGGACCCTGCTATCGTGAGGGTGACCCAAATGGTTCAGTGATCCTCTTTTGCGATTACATTGTGAAGTTTGAGACAGCTTAGTCTCCTGTTCCCGGATTCACTATCGCTCATCTGGCCTTCGGAACTACTGTCCGTCATCTTTTGTACTTTCTTGTACGGTTCCTTAGTAGCCTTTTTGTTGTCGCTGGTCTTCTTCCCAGACCTGCAAACTCGTGCAATGTGTCCCATCTTTCTGCATTGCCTGCATATTTTGTCCTTGGACCAGCAGTCCTTCTGGTCATGGTTAGTTCTGCCGCAGCGATAACATTTTGCAAATCCCCGTGTCATTTCGTGGGTGCCGTATTCCTGTGGCTTTTGTTGAATTTCCGCAGCTCCCCTGGCTGCTGCTTCGTACGATACTGCCACGCTGAAAGCCTTATCTAGCGTCAGCTCTTTCTCTGAGAGTAACTTCTTCTGTGTTCCTTCACTCAGGAGTCTACAGACAAATTTGTCCCGTAGTGTATCTGCCAGTCCTGCTCCGAACTGGCAGTGCTTTGATAGCTTGCGTAGTTCCGTAAGGTACTCAGCATTGCTCTCATCTTTATGCTGAGTTCTCCTGTGGAATTTAAATCTTTCGGCTATCAACAGCGGTGCAGGGTTTAGGTGTTCCTGTAGGACAGCAACAATTTCGTTAAAACTCTTCGCCTTCGGTTTGGCTGGAGTAATCAGGTCCCGCAATAGGCCGTACGTTCTAACGCCCATTAAGTTTAGCAATACCGATGCCTTTTTCTCATCGGCTATTTCGTTTGCCTCGCAATATACCTCGACTCTTTCCACATACGTGGTCCAGTCCTCTATTGTATTATCAAAGGCAGTGATACAGCCAGTCTTCGGCATCTTGAAAATCTAAAATGGCGCCTCCCGCGCTTTGCCTTCTTCCCCGATTTAACAAAATGGTGCCTCCCGCGCTTTGCCTTCTTCCCCGCTGATTAAGATGGCGCCTCCCGCGCTTTTGCCTTCTTCCCCGCTGTTGCTAGCGCTGCTTTCTGCGGTTTCCGTTGCAACCTGCAGCTCCTCGCGGTTTCCTGCGCGTTTAATATTTTTTTTTTTTTCCCGTCGTGGAACAACCCTGTGGGACTCTTGCCTCCCTCTTCTCGGGTCTATACGCAGCCCGGCTTTGTAGCACCGGCCGCGCCCTGTGTGCTCCACCCTCTCTCCTCTTCCTGACAACGCTGCTCGGCCCCGTTGCAAGCCACCCGCTCGAGTTCGCGACCGCCGCAGCCCAGGAAGGATCAGTGTACTTCCTGCCACCAGCCCGATTAGCTGAAGCACCGTTGACAGGAACCAGGCCCCGCTTTCGACAGCTTCTCCAGCAATCTTCAACTCCGCTAACACAGGGGCGGATGCCCACGGTCGACGCCCGTTTCTACTGCTTCTTTCTTCCTTCTGGCCTCGACCTCTGCTCACTTCACTGCAGGAATGGATCCCAGGAGGTGGTGCAGACTGTAGGTAAGTTCGTATCTGCTCGTCGCCAGTATTATGTCCGTGTATGATTGAGACACGGACAGCAGGAGTTGAACAAAACAAGTCTTTACTGAAAGGAGTCAATTGGGAAACTGAAACTACAGAGACTTACTAGCGCCTTTTATACAGGGGTGGTCACTGCCGGTACTGCAGTGTGAGACCAGTTATTCTCTTAAAGGTACATGCACAACACTGTCAATTCAACTATTGCATGCATAATTATGTCTCTATCTTTAGGTGTTTCAAAAACCATCATAAAAACAATATGACAGCAATGGTTTCTGTTTGATGCCGTTCTTATCGAAGATTCTTCATTCAATTCTTAATATTGGCTTAACTGGATTTTAGCAGACATTGGGCAGGATTTTCATTGGGCCGTGGAGGCAGGATTGGAGGCGTGTGGGGTGTTAAAATCTCAAAATTGGGGGGCACGAAAGCTTTTGACAGATGAAATGTCAATCTGTGACGTCACCTGTTGCCGGGTGGCCCTTAATTGGCCTGCTGAGCCCGCTGGGCGGTTTCAACAAGGTCAATCAAGTGAAAATCGCATGGGTTGGCCACAACTCGATGGAGGTGGGACTACAACCCCGAAAGTTGTAGGCCCGCCTCCTACACGCCTCCTCAATCAAAATCCAGCCCATTGAGTCTCCTAACTGCTCCAAATTCAATACAAACACAATGTAATTGCTTGGTGTATCTATTGAAGTCATATCTTCAAAGTGTTCCTGTTGGTATCATATTTACAATGTATAAATTAAAGACACTTCAACTAGGGTGGTTCATGCATTTCTAGCTATCTCAATTGTTGCATATTTAATCTTATGTTTCCTGTCTTCCAAGTTTAACATAAAAACTATTTGACCAGCAGGTGTTTCTTTTACTTGATGTCATCTTTTCAAAGGCACATGCCTCTTTTAATGTTTGTGTTTCTGTTCAACGTGTAAGCTTATAACACCTTAAACTGGGTCTTCCATTGTGTTATTCCCAAACTCCAGACCCTCTGGAATCGCCAAACTGCCATTTTAATAGGGTCATTGTTTTAGTATATTTAACTAATTCCCATTTCAAAGCTTGTTTGGTTCTTACAACTTTGTTATCAAACCATCCCATCTCAGAAGCCTGTATTTCTGTTCACAGCTTGTGTCTCCGAGGCTTTAGATTTTTAAACCCACTGGCCTAGAAATTCAGTCTGGACACTTTTGGGGCGCTAAAGTCGGGCGTTCGCTAAAGTTAGCGCCCGCCGGAAAGTGTAGGCCACATCGCCGAAATTCAGTAGAGTTGGCCAAGAGTTTGGCCGAGCGCTGAAACTGGCGTTGCAATGCTCTCTTCAGGCGCTAAGCCGGCGATGCGGCCTGATAACGCCGAGGCCGGGCGCAGCGCAGGTGCGGTCATGTTTTGATTGACAGCAGACACCCTGACGCCGGCCAGCTCTTAAAGGGGGAAGGGTCGACTTTGACTGCTGCCACGCCCTGCATACTGGAGCCCTGCAGCTAGGCCTCAACACTGCTGGTGGGCCAAAATAGCGCCTGGAGCCATGGAGAGGGCCCGTGAACGAGCGCAGCGCTTCTCAGAGCATGCTCTGAGGGTGCTGATTAATGGTGTCGAAAACAAAAGAGAGATCTTGTGCCCGGACAGTGGCAAGAAGGCTCCCAGGAGCCAGTACAGGAAAGCCTGGAGGAAAATCGCCCGCAGGGTGTCATCCACCTGCGATGTCCCCAGGAGTGCGGACCAATGCCGCAAGAAGTACAACGACCTCACTCGGATGGTGAAGGTGAGTACCCTTTCCAGTGTCCTCCTCATCCTTGCATGTGCACCTCACATTATGGGCAAAGCGACCTCAAAGGACTAATGGGCAGCCCTCCTCCCGCAGCAATGGCACTGGCATGATCATCAATAGCACTTTCTGCATTTAACACACTGGCCAAGCTATTCGACCATGGGAGGCAGTGCACACAGCAACAGGGCACCACACTGGCCAAGCTATTCGACCATGGGAGGCAGTGCACACAGCAACAGGGCACCACACTGGCCAAGCTATTTGACCATGGGAGGCAGTGCACACAGCAACAGGGCACCACACTGGCCAAGCTATTCGACCATGGGAGGCAGTGCACACAGCAACAGGGCACCACACTGTACTTAGAGGCCGTCCTTTCTCTTGCAGGCCAAGCTGGCGTGGAATTTGAGGAGCCAGTCTGCCACCGGGGGAGGCCGTCCCCAGTACCAGGCGCTCAGTGAGCTGGAGGAGAGCGTGGCTCGACTCATGCGTGGCCGGGTGACTGGCCCTGTTGCCATCGGAGATGCGGACCCTGTACTGGGACCCACTGGTAAGGACATGACCGGTTGGACCTCTGTCGTTGCCCTTGCGCTTCAGATCTACATCCTTTCGCACTGACCGACAAATGCGCATAATGCCACCACTCAGGCCTCCCTCGCTGACGCCCTGTCCTCACTCTAAAACTACTCTTGTGCCTTCCTGCTTTCAGCTGGTGAGGAGGAGGTGGTCCCTGAAGCTCAGAGTGCCAGGCCCTTGGAGGAGGAGGACGACGAGGACCAGGAGGAAGGCGGCACATCGGGGGAACCCTCATCCGCGCCAGGGGATGACAATGGAGGGGAGACGTCTGGCCTGCAGGAGAGCCAGGGGGAAGTGTTGCAGGGGAGGGCAGATCCTGGGCCCAGTGGGCTCGAGGCACGCGGGAAGGGTCGGCCAGCTCGGCAGCCTTCTCCCCAGAGGGAGAGTCCGCCCTCCAGTCCGGAGACGGTCCTCGCCCAGGAGGTGCGCCTCCTCGATGAGATGTCGGCGGCGTCTGAGCGGCGCCACCAGGAGTTCATGGGGGTTGTGCAACAGATGCCTCAGGCCATTGAGTCCCTGGCTCGTAGTGTGGTCGCTTTCGGGATATCACAGGCCAGGGGGGTCGAACAACTCGCGGCAGCGCACGACAGGGGTGTCCAGCAACTCGCGGCAGCCCAGGATGCGACTCGCGAGATGAGTGGTGCCGTCCAGACACTGGCAGAGCTGATGCGGGCACATACCAGGGCAGTTCGGGCACTCACTTCTGCCACACTCGCTGTGGCACGGAAGCATCGCCAGGGCACCCGCCGCCCTGCTGCAGCACAGCGGTCTGGCCTCCACCAGATTGCTGCGCTTGCTGCACTGCCAGCCCGGCTGAGTGCCAGTGTCTCTGGCGAGCAGCGCGCGCCTGCCATCAGCCAGCTTGCCCCCATTGGTGCAGCCGACACTGCCACTCCCCCAGCCAAGGTGCGACGAGCTGCTGCTGAGACTGATGCTGGCCAGCCACAGCTGCAGCAGTCAGCAGCCGGCCCCTCCCGGGCCGGGCCTCGTCTAGGCCGACCCCCAAGGGCATCTGCCGACACGCATTGTGGCCCTCATGAGCCTTCCCCCAGCCTTGCCACACCCGCAGGGCCCAGGTTGAGGCGGAGCCGCAGGTCGGGCAGGGGCCAGAGAAGCCTGTCTAAGGACTCGCCCTCTCGGCACACCCATTAGAGTGTGGTGATAGCGGTTTTTTTTATATTGGGGGGCTTGTGTTCTGGGGGGGCATTATTTTGGTAAGGCCAAGGATCAAGGCATTTTTTGTTTTTATGGGGGTGTTTGTGTTGTGGAGGGGGGGGGCTTATTTTTGTAAGGCCGATGATGAAGGCCATTTGGATGGGCAAGTTTTGTTAGTCCTCCCCAGGTTTTGGGAGTGACAGATGTTTTTGACTGTTTTTTGGGGGTCTTGTCTGTTTTTCTGTTTCATGCCCTGAGTTTGTGAAATAAAGCTTTTTATTTATTCAGCATGTCCACGTCTCAGGTTTCAAGTGGTTGTTGCGTTAACCGGCTGAGGGCTTGCGGTGCGGCTGCCTTCAGGTGCGTTCATTGCCACAGCCCATTCCCTGACAGGGGGGCCTAGAAGTGTCGATCAATAAGCCCCCGGCGGACGGCCCTTGGACCTTGTGGCTCCCTCCTAGGCTGGTACTCCTCCTCCTCC
Source organism: Somniosus microcephalus (assembly GCF_052327205.1). Taxonomy (NCBI): domain Eukaryota; kingdom Metazoa; phylum Chordata; class Chondrichthyes; order Squaliformes; family Somniosidae; genus Somniosus; species Somniosus microcephalus. Next base: position 243,658,013 of record NC_140990.1, on the reverse strand, counting down.
TCCTCATGGTCCTCCTGCTCGTCCTCCTGAGGTGGTGGTGCAATGTCAGGTGGCAGTGCCTGAGTCCTGCGGATAGCCAGGTTGTGCAGCATGCAGCACACGACGACGGACTGGGAGACTCTATCCGGCGAATACTGTAGAGATCCGCCGGAACGATCCAGGCAGCGGAACCGTTGCTTGAGGACGCCTATCGTTTGCTCTATGATGTTCCTTGTGGCTTGATGGCTTTCGTTGTATGCCTCCTCCGCTGGGGTCCTGGGCGCGCGGAGCGGGGTCATGAGCCATGTACACAAAGGGTAGCCCTTGTCCCCGATAAGCCATCCCCTTGGTGGGGGCTGTGCCTCGAACATGTCAGCCACAGTAGTCTGGCGCAGGATAAATGCATCGTGGCTGCTTCCTGGGAAGCGGGCATTGACAGCTAGGATGCGCTGCCTGTGGTCACACACCAGCTGTACATTTAGGGAATGGTAGCCCTTCCGGTTGCGGTAATCCTCGGCATTGTGGATAGGTGCCCGCATAGCCACATGCGTGCAGTCAATGGCGCCCTGCACCATGGGGAAGCGCGCGATCCTGGCAAATCCGACTGCACGCTGCTCCTGCCTCTGTCGGCACTTGGGGAAGGAGATGAATTGGTGTCTCCTCGCGAAAAGTGCATCGGTGACCTGCCGGATGCAGCGATGCGCGGCGAACTGGGAGATGTTCGCTATGTCCCCAGCAGCGGCTTGGAAGGAGCCGCTTGCATAAAAGTTCAGAGCCACCGTGACCTTCACTTCCACCGAGAGAGACGTCCTGCACATCAGCTGTGGACGCAGATCTCTGTGAAGCAGCTGGCAGATCTCTGCAACCACCTCCCTTCTGAAGCGCAGCCTCTTAACACAATGTGCCGCAGTCATGGTGAGATAGGACACCTGCTGCCGGTATTGCCTGAGTGGGTAAGGCCTACGTTGCCGACGCCTGATGGCCCCTCTGCGTCTAGGCATGGCTGGCCCTCTCTCACAGCGTCTGCGAGCCCTTCGCACATAATGCTGCAACTGAGGGTTGGACCCCCATACAGCCCCCATAATAAAGTTGAAAACAGTGAAATCAAATGAATCAAATGTCAAAGCATTGGCCAGAAGCCAAAAATACCTCTCCTATGTTGTCCCAAATCAGTAAGCTCTGTCCCTTGGTCTCTGTCCAGATATCCAAAGCAGTAAAGTCATTGCAGCAAAATGGCTGGGCTTTATAGGTCAGTGTAAGTGCCCTTTAATTAGCGCTCCCCGAGGCCCACAGGGCCTCTGTTGCATTCCACTTCACAGTTCTTAGCAGCGCCACGCCCACATTGGGCGGGCGCCACTGAATTTCCGGTTTGGGGCGCACAAACAGCGTTGCACGACGAGATGACGTCATAAGCTGCGCGCGCAGCTGAGCGGGCGCAAACACTTTGCGCCGGCGCTAAATGTCAACTGAATTTGGGCGTTGGCGCAGATCGGTCTGCGCCCGGGCGCTAAGTGCCTAGCGCTGGAAATATACCCCTCTTATGGCATTACCGGCTGGCGCAACCAACTGAATTTCTAGGCCAGTATATCATGTATTAATAAATATCAGAATCCTGTTCATATTATGGTGTATCTTTCTGAAATATGGCTTATTCCATCACAGGGCGGGAAGGCCTACGCTGGAAGGCTGCAGCCGGGGAGCGGAGAGGAGGGAGGAAGGGAGGGAGAGATTGAGGAGTGAGCACAGGTCGGAGTGGGGGGAGATCGTGAGTCGGGGGGGAGATTGTGGATCTGGGGGGAGATTGGAATGTGGGTCGGGAAGCAGGCTTGCTTGAGAGGCCCAGGGGAAGCACACACCTCCAAGTTTGGTGTCATCAGCAAATTTTGCAATTTTACTCTGTATTCCAATATCCAAGTCATTTATATATATATCAATAAAGCAGTGGTCCTAGCACTGACCCTTGGGGAACACCACTATCTATCATCTTCCTGTCTGAAAAACAACCATTTACCACAACTCGCTGTTTTCTGTCCTTAAGCCAATTCTTTATCCAAGCTGCCACTGACCCACCTATTCCACGAGCCTCAATTTTGTTAACCAGCCTTCTATGTCAAATGCCTTCCTAAAGTCCATGTAGACAACATCCATTGCATTCCCTTCATCAATCCTCCCTGTTATTTCATCAAAAAATTCAATTAGATTAGTCAAACATGATCTGCCTTTTACAAATCCGTGTTGGCTCCCCTTAATTAGCTTAAACTTCTCCAAGTGCCCGTTAATTTTTTCCTTGATTATTGTTTCTAAAACTTTACCCACCACTGATGTTAAACTGACCGGCCTGTAGTTACTAGGATTGTCTCTATACCCTTTCTTGAACAATGGTGTCACATTTGCCACTTTCCAATCCTCAGGCACCTCCCCCGCATCTAGGGAAGATTGGAAAATTATGGCAAGCCCTTCAGCTATCTCCTCCCCCAATTCCCTTAGCAACCTGGGATGCAAGCCATCTGGACCAGATGACGTATCCACACTAAGCATACCCAGCCTTTCTAGTACATCCTGTCTATCAATTTTCACCCCTTGCATTGCTTCTACCTTTTCCACTTCCACCGATATTTTGTCAGCATCCACCTCCTTAGTAAACACCGATACAAAGTACTCATTGAGAATTCTAGCCTTGCCCTGCACCTCTAAGCATATATCACCTTCTTTGTCTCTAATAGGCCCCACCCCACCTCGCACTACCCGCTTACTGTTTACATGATTTTTTGGTTCCCTTTTATGTTAACTGCCATACTACTTGATGTGCCTCAATAATCCCGAGACTCGATGTTAGCGAAACAAAACAAGGCTTTTATTAACTTAGAAGATAACACGCAGTGGAGAGAGGTACCTTCCCTGGAGGTCTGCAGTACTGGCTGTGAGGCCAGACTGAGCTGGCTTACATAGAGGCCAGGTATGGGCGGAGCCCTACACACAACACATTCCATACATTCCAATACACAATACAATGGTGAGGAGAAACCTGAAACCAACCACAGTCACAGGCAATACAATGGTAAGGGGGAACCTGAAACCAACCACAGTCACAGGCAGTGATGAATGGAATATTTCATCACATTCACCCCTTCTATAGATTTAGTCTGTTCGGGGGTTTGGTAGTCCCCTGCGACCGACGTGGCTGTTGTGGTGTCGCGGGTGTCGGCTGGGTGTCCCCGGTGGCCTCCTGGGTCTCTGCCGGGGGTGCCGCCAGGGTTGTTGAAGGGGTAGTTGGTGGGGGTGCCGTTGGTCGATGTTCTTCCGGGGGTGATGAAAGAGTAGTGGGTGGGTAAGAGTTGCTGTGGTCGTTGTTGCTGCTATTGCCGTGGTTGTTGTCGTTACCGGCTGGGGCGACGTCTTTTATTGACACGGTGTCCTCCCTTCCGTCGGCGTGCCGGACATACGCGTATTGGGGGTTGGCGTGGAGTAGGTGCACTGGCTCCACGAGAGGGTCCGTCTTATGGCCCCTCACATGCCTTCGCACGAATACCGGACCCGGGGTGGAGAGCCATGACGGCATGGATACGCCTGAGGTGGATTTCCGGGGGAAGCTAAACATTCGTTCATGAGGCGTGGCATTAGTGGCAGTACACAATAGTGACCGTATCAAATGGAGCACATCTGAGAGGACTTCCTGCCAGCGGGAGATAGGGAGGCCCTTGGTCCTTAGAGCTAGAGTGACTGCTTTCCATACTGTCCCGTTCTCTCGCTCCACTTGACCGTTACCCCGGGGGTTGTAGCTGGTGGTACGGCTTGTGGCGATACCCCTGGACAGCATGTACTGGCATAGCTCTTCACTCATGAAGGACGCCCCCCTATCCGTGTGGATGTAGCTCGGCATGCAGAACAGGCTGTTGAGGCATTTAATGACCGTGGCGCTGGTCATGTCTGGGCAGGGGAAGGCGAATGGGAACCGGGAGTATTCGTCCACAATGTTCAGGAAGTAAACATTGCGGTCGACGGACGGGAGGGGGCCCTTGAAATCTAAGCTGAGCCGCTCAAAGGGCCGTGTAGCTTTGATTAAGTGGGCTCTATCAGGGCGGTAGAACCGAGGCTTGCACTCAGCGCAAGTGCGGCAGTTCCTGGTCAGAGACCGAACTTCCTCAATCGAGTAGGGTAAGTTGCGGGACTTTATGAAGTGGAACAGCCGCGTGACCCCTGGGTGGCAGAGGTCGTTGTGGAGAGTCTGTAGCCGATCCCCGGTGGCGCTGGCACACATCCCTCGTGAGAGGGCATCTGGGGATTCGTTAAGGGCCCCTGGCCGGTAAATGATGTCATACTCGAAGGTGGAGAGCTCGATCCGCCACCTAAGAATCTTATCAATTTTGATCTTCCCCCTCTGTTTATTATTGAACATAAACGCTACCGACCGTTGGTCAGTAAGTAGGGTGAAGCGTTTGCCGGCTAGGTAGTGGCGCCAGTGGCGCACTGCCTCCACGATGGCTTGGGCCTCCTTTTCCACGGAGGAGTGTCTGATCTCGGGCCCTTGGAGGGTCCTCGAGAAGAAAGCTACGGGCCGCCCCGCCTGGTTGAGGGTGGCCGCCAAGGCAAAGTCAGACGCATCACTTTCCACTTGAAATGGAGTGTTCTCGTCCACTGCCTGTAGCGTGGCCCGCTCAATATCCTGCTTAATGCTTTTGAAGGCGGCGTGGGCCTCAGCAGAGAGCGGAAAAGAGGATGCTTTCAAGAGGGGGCGGGCTTTGTCGGAGTAGTTGGGGACCCATTGGGAATAATAAGAAAATAACCCCAGGCACCTTTTCAGGGCTTTGGGAGTGTTGGGCAGGGGCAGCTCCCGTAGGGGGCGCAATCGGTCGGGGTCTGGTCCGATTTCCCCATTCTCCACCACGCTGCCTAGTATGCAGAGGCGCGTGGTGTTGAAAACGCACTTGTCCTCGTTGTAGGTGAGGTTGAGTTTTTGTGCGGTTTTCAGGAACCTCTCGAGGTTCGAGTCGTGATCCTGCTGGTTGTGACCGCAGATGGTGACGTTGTCGAGGTAGGGGAAGGTTGCCTGCAAGTGGTGGTCATCGACCATGCGATCCATCTCCCTCTGGAAGACCGAGACCCCATTCGTCACCCCAAAGGGGACTCTGAGGAATTGGTAGAGGCGTCCGTTCGCCTCGAAGGCGGTGTACGGGCGGTCCTCTGGTCTGATAGGGAGCTGGTGGTACGCTGACTTGAGGTCGATGGTGGAGAACACCCGGTATTGGGCGATTTGGTTCACCATTTCTGATATGCGGGGTAGCGGGTAGGCGTCTAGTTGGGTGTACCTGTTGATCGTTTGGCTATAGTCGATCACCATCCGTTTCTTCTCGCTACCCCTTACCACCACCACTTGGGCGCGCCATGGGCTATTGCTGCATTCAATAATGCGCTCTTTCAGGAGCCTGTCTACCTCGGTTGCGATAAACCGCCTGTCCTCCCAGCTGTACCTCCTGCTTTTGGTCGCTATTGGCCGGCAGTTAGGGGTAAGGTTCGCGAATAGCGAAGGCGGCTTTACCTTCAGGGTAGCCAGGCCGCACACTGTGAGGGGCGGCTGGGACCCACCGTACTTGAGCGTGATGCTTTGGTGGTTGCACTGGAAATCCAGGCCCAAGATCACGCTCGCGCATAGATTCTTCATGATTAATACTTTAAAATTATCGTATACAGTCCCGTTAACGGACAATTGTACCGTGCAGTAACCCAGAATGGTCGATGTCTGGGTTTTATCAGCCATAGAGATGGTACCCCAAGTAGGGACCACCTTTAGGGAGAGTTGTCGTGCCAGTTCCAGGTGGATAAAACTCTCCATGCTTCCACTGTCAATTAAACATTTAACCCCGCACCCGTTTACCTCGATGTCCACCATTGATTTGGATAGCGGGTGGGGCCTGGTCTGGTCCACTGTGACCGATGCCACTGTAGGGCCCTGATCGAGACAAGATGGCGTCCGCGCTGTCTGCTCACAAGATGGCGGACCCCACGAGGTCGGGCAAGATGGCGTCCAAGATGGCCGCTCGCACGGCGCACACGCGGCGGTGGCGGGTTTTGGTTTTCCAGCGGGGTTCCCTCTGCACACCTTCCCAAAGTGCCCCTTCTTACCGCACTTAAAGCAGGTGGTGCCTTTCGCCGGGCACAGGTTTCTGGTGTGCTTTGGCTGCCCGCAGAAGTAGCAGTTGGGTCCCCGACGCGTCGCGGCTGTCGTAGGGCTTCTGGGGGGAGAGCGGGGCCCCGACGGTGTCGGGCTGCCGGGCGGGGAAGATGCCTTCCAAGATGGCGGCGCCCTTGGTGCACACGTGGCGGCGTGGACGGCGCAGGCTGAAGAGTAGGCGTCCGAGTTTCTCTGGGCCACATCCAGGGATCGCGCGGTGTCCGCAGCCTGTTTCAGGTCCAGTCCCGTTTTTTCCAGCAGTCTTTGCCGGATGTAAGTGGAGCTGAGGCCTGTGATAAAGGCATCACGAACAAGCTCGTCGGTGTACACTGCGGCTTTTACATCTCGGCACTTGCAGTCTTTGCCAAGCATTTTCAGGGTGCCTAGGAACTCCTCCACCGATTCCCCAGGTCGCTGTGCGCGAGTGGCGAGCAGATGCCTAGCATACACCTCATTCGTAGGCTGCTGGTAATGCGCCTTTAAGATGTCGCAGGCGGCCAGGTACGTGTCGGCGTCTTGGATGAGGGGGTAAACCCGGTGGCTTACCCAATTCCGCAGAATTTCGAGTTTCATACTCGCAGCGTCCGTAGCGTCTTTGACGGCTGCGGAATTGTCCAGGAAGAATTCCATACACATAAACCAGTGTCCGAAGCGTGCTGATGCGTCCGGAGCATGCTGATCCAAATCCAAACGTTCGGGTTTCAGGAGTTGATCCATTGTGTTGAAAAATAAGTTAATAAAATTGATGTGCCTCAATAATCCCAAGACTCGATGTTAGCGAAACAAAACAAGGCTTTTATTAACTTAGAAGATAACACGCAGTGGAGAGAGGTATCTTCCCTGGAGGTCTGCAGTACTGGCTGTGAGGCCAGACTGAGCTGGCTTACATAGAGGCCAGGTATGGGCGGAGCCCTACACACAACACATTCCATACATTCCAATACACAATACAATGGTGAGGAGAAACCTGAAACCAACCACAGTCACAGGCAATACAATGGTAAGGGGGAACCTGAAACCAACCACAGTCAGAGGCAGTGATGAATGGAATATTTCATCACACTACTCTCATATTCTCTCTTTGCCAATCTTATTTTCATCTTCACTTCCCTTCTCAACTTATTGTATTTGGTCTGGTTCTCCCCTGAAGAATTCACCTGACATGCATCATACACTCTCTTTTTTTGTTTCATCATCTTCTCTAACTCCCTCGTCATCCAAGGAGCCTTTGCTTTGGTTCCCTTACCATTCCCTCTTGTTGGAATGTACCTAGCCTGTACTTGGAACATCTCTTCCTTAAAGATTACCAATTGTTCCATTACAGTTTTTCCTGTCAGTCTTTGGTTCCATTTTACCCTGGCTAGACCCTTTCACATCCCAGCGAAGTTAGCCCTATTCCAGTTTAGAAGTTCCACTCTAGATTGTTCCTTGCTCCTCTCCATTGCTAATCTAAACCTTATGATACGATGATCACTTGTACCCAAGTGTTCTCCCACAGACACTTGGTCGACCTGGCCCAGCTCATTCCCCAGCACCAGATTCAGCAATGCCTCCTTCCTAGTTGGGCCAAGAACTTACTAGTCAAGGAAATTCTCCTGAACACATTTCAGAAATTCCTCCCCCTCCTTTCCCTTTACCCTAGCATTATCCCAATTGATATTTGGGTAATTCAAGTCCCCCAATATCACCACTCTATAGCTCTTGCATGTCTCTATGATTTCCCTGCAGATTTGCTCCTCTACCTCCCTCTCACTATTTGGAGGCCTGTAGAATACCCCCAATAGCGTGATCATACCCTTTTTGCTCCTCAACTCTAACCAAATGGATTCTGTCCTTGTCCCCACAAGAACATCCTCCCTTTCTGACACTACAATATCTTCCTTAATCAGCACTGCCACCCCACCTCCCTTTTTTCCTTCCCTATCTTTTCTGAACACCTTGTACCCTTGAATATTAAGTGCCCGGTGATGTAATCAAAAGACTCACACATCAAGGAACTTTAAAGTAAGTTTTAAACAACTTATAATTAAACTATATACAAGAGCGGTCTTCACCATGCCTCTAGGTGAAGCCCTTTTACAATACTGAGCAGTTCAGTATTTATACTAGTCCAAACACAGGAAGTGACGTATGCACAGGAAGTGATGTATGCACAGAGTTCACAGTTCACAGTTCACGGGAAGTGATGTGCACATAACTTCCCGGAAGTTATTATTATTACCACATTCTTCCCTCCTGCGAGATTAGAAGGCTGTGGTCTTCCTTTTGTTCCGCAGCCGCCGAACGAGGAAGAGTCGCACCCGTTTGGGTTCCCGTCGTAGAGGGTCGCTGGTCCGCTTACACGCTGTTGGCCATTGGTCAGAGTCTGTGTGGCCTGGATTACCCTGTGAAGGGTCGGGGAGATCATGGCTTCATGTACGAGTCCCAATAGGTGCAGAGTCGGTCTGTCTCTGTTCAGAGGGAGGTGCAGAGCTGGTCTGTGGCGGATCAGTACTTTGGTGCGCGATACTGGGAGGGTCGCAACTTTGAGTATGGGGTTCTACCGGTACCAAGCTAGTTGGTGTCAGATCAGGATCCTGGAGAGGGGTACCTGGTAGGTTCCCAGAGGCTCCTGGTAAAATACCATCACTCGATGCCCCACTAGGTCCTGGTGGGCAGGGAGCCAGATCCCGTAATGATACGGTAGATTCTCGGCCATCGGGATATCGTATGTATGCATAGGTGGGGTTGGCATCGGTTAGTTCGACCTCGTTCACGAGAGGGTCATTTTTAGACGTCCGAACATATCTTCGGAGTAGTACAGGTCCAGGAGTAGTTAGCCATGATGGGAGGGATGCCCCATAAGATGAGCGACGCTGGAATCCAAAGAACCGCTCATGAGGTGTAGTATTTGTGGCTGTAGAAAGAAGGGACCGTATAGAGTGCAATGCATCCGGAAGCACTGTTTCCCATTGCTGGTTTGGTAGGCCCCGAGATCTTAAAGCAAGATGTACGGAATTCCAGATGATACCGTTATACCTCTCTACCTGCCCATTTCCGATGGGATGATATGGCGTCGTTTTGCTTGTAGCAATTCCCCGTTCTGAGAGGTAGTCCTTGAGTTCCCTTGACATAAAGGATGGACCCCGATCCGAGTGAATGTAAGCCGGCATGCCACAGAGAGAAAATACCTGCTCAAGGCAGCAGATTACTGTGGACGCCAGCATATTGGAGCAGGGGAAGGCAAACGGAAAACGTGAATATTCATCAATCATGGTGAGCAAATATGTGTTCCGAGTTGAAGAGGGCACTGGGCCCTTAAAATCGATGCTAAGTCGTTGCATCGGTTGGGTTGCGTGTATGAGCATACCATCTGAGGGGCGGAAGAACTGAGGTTTTAATTCTGCACAAAGCCGGCATTCTGAGCACATTTTCTTTACATCTCCAGTAGAAAAAGGGAGATTCCGTGATCGTACGAAATGTAGCATGCGCGTAACGCCAGGATGACACAATCCATTATGGACATCTATGAGAGTAGAGGACGACATAGTGGAGCAGAATGCTCGTGTGAGGGTATCCGGGGCCACATTCTCCTTGCCAGGTTGATAGTGAATGGTGTAACCAAAAGAGGCCAGTTCCATCCTCCAAAGCTGTATTTTATTATTCTTAATTTTGGTTCGTTTTCGATTATCGAGCATGAAGGTGACTGATCGCTGGTCCGTGATTAATGTAAAGTGCTGGTGAGCTAGGAAATGGTTCCACTTCCGTACCGCCTCTATGATGGCTGTGGCTTCCTTCTCAACCAGAGGATAATGTAGCTCGGCACCTTGTAAGGTCCTGGACATAAATGCTACAGGACGACCTTCCTGATTTAGAGTAGCCGAGATCGCCACCTCCGAGGCATCACATTCGACTATGAAAGTGAGAGTCTCATCGATGGAGTGAAGAGCCGCTTTCTCCAACTGTTTTTTGAGAAGGTTAAAGGCTGCAACAGCCGCTGTTTCCAATGGAAATGATCTAGCATGCAGCAAGGGTTGGATTTTGTCTGAAAAATGAGGAATCCATTTAGCGTAGTATGCAAACAGACCGAGAGCCCGACGTAAAGAAGCCGGATTCTTAGGTGACGGGAGCTCTTGGAGCGGGCGAAGTCTTTCTGGGTCTGGCTTAATGATACCGTTGCCTACGCAGTAGCCAAGGATGTTGATGGTCGGTTGCGACTCAACAGATTTAGATTCATTCAAAGTTAAGTTACGGTGATGGAGAGCATCCCGAAATTTTTGGAGGTTGGTGTCGTGTTCCTGTTGATCGTGACCTGCAATAGTAATGTTATCAAGATAGGGAAAAGTGTCCCTTAAGTTTTCCTGCTTAACCAGGCCATCCATTGCCCGTTGGAAGACAGCCACTCCATTAGTAACCCCGAATGGAAGGCGACGAAATTGGTACAGCCGTCCATTAGCCTCAAAGGCCGTGTACTGCTTATCTGAGACCTTCAAGGGTACCTGATGATAGGCACTTTTTAAATCGTAAGTTGAGAACACTTTGTATTCGGCCAGTTTATTAACCATATCATCAATGCGTGGCAATGGGTAGGCGTCCAAGTCAGTATATTGATTGATGGTTTGCGAATAATCAATGCATAGTCATTGTCTGTGAGGTTTTAGAGGGTTCTTGACGATGACGATTTGAGCCCGCCAGGGCGACGAACATGGTTCGATGATATCCTCTGCTAAAAGTCGAGAGATTTCAGCCTCAATAAAAGATTGGTCTTCCTGACTAAAGCGCCGCGATTTCGTTATTATTGGTTTGCATCGAGGAGGAATACTGGCAAATAATGAGGGTTCATCAAGTGAAGCTGCTGATAATGCACAAAACGGTAATTTAGACAGTATATTAGAAATAGTAAGTCCAGGTTTGGATCCGCCGAACTCAATGGTGAGTTTCTTATGCTGTTTTTGAAAATCCAGCCCTAAGATGAGATCACTACATAAGTCCTTGAGCACCGAAAGTCGGGTGGAGGGATACATGCGACCATTAAGTGTCATATCAATAATACAAAAGCCGGAGATTCTGGTATTAAGTGATGACTGAGCCATCGCAATTGCCTGGTCCGATGGGAAGATATGTAGTTTCAATTTCGCAACAATCTGTTCTCTAATGAAACTATCAGTACTTCCTGAGTCAATTAAGGCATCTAAGGTATGCCCATTAATTGAAACTTTTGTAGCTGCGTGAAACAGGTTCTGTGGGCAAGCAGCTGTAATTGACGTGGTTGCACAGAGAGAGGCTGAAACTCTAGGTGTGCTTCTTCGGGAGAGAGCTCGAGAGGAAGCTTGATAGGTCCTAGCCGGAGCATCTTGATAGGCCCTAATTGGGGCAGTTCGGTAGGCCTTAGCTGGATAGGCCCTCGTAGAGGCTCTTGATTGGCAAACTTTTGCAAAGTGTCCCTTTTTATCGCAATGACTGCAGATCGCATTGCGAGCAGGGCAGAATTTCCTAGGGTGAAAAGAATCTCCACAAAAGAAGCATTCCTTCCTAGATTGCCAAGAGGCTGCTAAAGTGGGGTCATCCTCCTCTTCTTCATCAGAATTATCATCAGGATTAGATTCCTCCATGATAGAGTTCACCTGAGGCCACTTGAATCGTCTGGTTGCAGTTACAGCAGCAGATCGAGATCTGGGCAGCTGATAGAGGTCTGCATTTTTCTTTGCCAAATCCAGAGAACAAGCCCGGTCAAAAGCCTTTTGTAGCTCAAGTGTTTTACTTTCTAGCAGACGCTGGCGTATAAATGGAGAGGCAATCCCGCAGATGAAAGCATCACGAATCATTTCTTCGCGGCACAGCTCAGCCGAGGCTGCCTGAAAGTTACAATCTACGCTGAGCCTGCGAAGTTCCTGGAGGAATTCGTTAATCGATTCCCCTGGCCCTTGTCGGGCTGTGGCCAGTAGATGTCTAGCATAGACCTCATTTGCGGTCTTGGCATATAGTTTTTTAAGTGCCCGGATCACCTCATCGTAATTATCCCATTCATCAACATATTCAAACACTGTTGGGGTCCCATAGTTGATAAGTATCCTCAGTTTAGTAGGAGCATCCGCTTTACATTCATCAAGAAAATTCTCAAAAGTACGGTACCAATGCTTCCATACCCTGCCAGCTGCTGGTGCGTTTGGGTCCAAGTCCAGACGAGTAGGTTTAAGGATGTTTTCCATGATGGGTGGTTCCCTGGATCCTTAACTCCGAGTTTGTCCGAAGGTCTAGTATTTGTGATTGTAAATACTAAGTTGTTTAAATTGATGTAATAAAAAGACTCACACATCAAGGAACTTTAAAGTAAGCTTTAAACAACTTATAATTAAACTATATACAAGAGCGGTCTTCACCATGCCTCTAGGTGAAGCCCTTTTACAATACTGAGCAGTTCAGTATTTATACTAGTCCAAACACAGGAAGTGACGTATGCACAGGAAGTGATGTATGCACAGAGTTCACAGTTCACAGGAAGTGATGTGCACATAACTTCCCGGAAGTTATTATTATTATCACACCCGGTCCTCACTGTTTTTAAGCCATGTTTCTGTTATTGCCACAACATCATATTGCCACCCGGCTAACTGTGCTTGCAGCTCCCCAATCATATTCACCACACTTTGTGCATTTACGTACATGCATTCTAAACCCATTTTTGAATTTTTCGTAGTCTTTCTTAGTCTGCTTCTATCTAATATGGTACTGCTGCCTCTGCAAGATCCTGCAAATTCATTGGCAGGATAGGCGCACCAACATCAGTGTTCTCACTCAGGCCAACATCCCCAGCATCGAAGCTTTGACCACACTCGATCAGCTCCGATGGATGGGTCACATCGTCTGCATGCCTGATATGAGACTCCCAAAACAAGCGCTCTACTCGGAGCTCCGGCATGGCAAGAGAGCCCCAGGTGGGCAGAGGAAACGCTTCAAGGACACCCTCAAAGCCTCCTTGAAAAAGTGCAACATCTCCACTGACACCTGGGAATCCCTGGCCCAAGACCACACAAAGTGGAGAAGAAGCACCCGAGAAGGCGCCGAACACCTCGAGTCTCTTCGCCGGGAGCAAGCGCAGGCAGCGCAAGGAGCACACATCAACCCAAGCACCCCACCCACCCACCCGCCCCTTCAACCATCGTCTGCCCCACCTGTGACAGGGACTGTAGGTCCCGCATTGGACTCATCAGTCACCTGCGAACTCATTTTTAATGTGGAAGCAAGTCATCCTCGGTTCCGAGGGACTGCCTAAGAAAAGACTTCCGCCTCTAGTACTACTTTCTTCTCTAGTAATATTCAACACATTCACTCTTTTATGCACCTTATTCCTCTTTTCTACTCATATATGCTGGTGCCCATCCCTCTGCCAAGCTAGTTTAAACCCTCCCCAACAGCACTAGCTGTCCTGCCATGCCTCTATTTACCAATGTAAGAAATCACACAACACCAGGTTATAGTCCAACAGCTTTATTTGAAATCACAAGCTTTCGGAGTGCTGCTCCTTCGTCAGGTGAAGTGGAGAGATGCATAAAAACACAGCTTATATAGTCAGAGAATAATGTCAGATGTTTACAGGTAATCTTTCTAACTGCCATTTATCACACCTCGGCAGAGAGATAATCACAGCAATCAAAGGTGTAAATGGTGTCCAAACAGGTCAGTCAGGAAAACATTACATCAAAGAACAATGAGGTGGGGTCAGAAGGGATCAAATGTTGCAGATGCTGGGGTCTGTATGAAAAACAAAAAAACAGACAAAAAACATTTTTTTTGCTGGAAATCACAGCAGGTCCGGCCGCATCTGTGTGGAGAGAATGAGCCAACGACAACTTGAGTCTGGATGACCCTACGTCAGGTGGGGTTACATGTAGCGTGACATGAACCCAAGATCCTGGTTGAGGCCATCCTCATGGGTGCGGAACTTGGCTATCAGTTTCTGCTCGACGATTTTGCGTTGTCGTGTGTCTCGAAGGCCGCATTGGAGAATGCTTACCCGAAGATCGGAGGCTGAATGTCCTTGACTGCTGAAGTGTTCCCCGACTGGGAGGGAACACTCCTGCCTGGCGATTGTTGCGCGGTGTCCGTTCATCTGTTGTCGCAGTGTCTGCATGGTCTCGCCGATGTACCATGCTCCGGGGCATCCTTTCCTGCAACGTATGAGGTAGACAACGTTGGCCGAGTCACATGAGTATGTACCATGTACCTGGTGGGTGGTGTCCTCACGTGTGATGATGGTATCTGTGTTGATGATCTGGCATGTCTTGCAGAGGTTGCTGTGGCAGGGCTGTGTGGTGTCGTGGTCGCTGTTCTCCTGAAAGCTGGGTAATTTGCTGCGAATGATGGTCTGTTTGAGATTAGGCAGCTGTTTGAAGGTGAGTAGTGGAGGCGTGGGGATGGCCTTAGCGAGGTGTTCGTCGTCATCGATGACATGTTGAAGGCTGCGAAGAACATGGCGTAGTTTCTCCGCTCCGGGGAAGTACTGGACGATGAAGGGTACTCTGTTGGTTGTGTCCCGTGTTTGTCTTCTGAGGAGGTCTATGCGATTTTTCGCTGTGACCAGTCGGAACTGTCGATCGACGAGTTGAGCATCATATCCCGTTCTTACGAGGGCGTCTTTCAGCGTCTGTAGGTGTCCATCGCGTTCCTCCTCGTCTGAGCAGATCCTGTGTATTCGCAGGGCTTGTCCATAGGGGATGGCTTCTTTAACGTGGTTAGGGTGGAAGCTGGAGAAGTGGAGCAACCTGAGGTTGTCCGTGGGCTTGCGGTAGAGTGAAGTGCTGAGGTGTCCGTCTTTGATGGAGATTCGTGTGTCCAAGAATGAAACCGATTCTGAGGAGTAGTCCATGGTGAGTTTGATGGTGGGATGGAACTTGTTGATGTTATCGTGTAGTCTTTTCAGTGATTCTTCGCCGTGGGTCCATAGGTCTATTTACCAGACTATGGAGGTAATTTAGCAGAAAATAAACTTTAAACTTATCAAGAAATACTCAACAGCTACCCACCAATCTGCACTTCCCTGTATTAGATAGGCTATGAACTACTTAGCAGAAATATACTCAAAAGAGAACTAAAAAGGGTGCAGAAAAATATTTACGAGAATGATTTTGGGGATGAGGGACTTCAGTTACGTGGATAGACCAGAGAAGCTGGGATTGTTCTCCTTAGGGCAGAGAAGATTGAGAGAAGATTTGGTAGAAGTATTCAAAATCATGAGGGGTCTAGACAGAGTAGATAGAGAGAAACTGTTCCCATTGGCGGAAGGGTCAAGAACCAGAGGACACAGATTTAAGGTGATTGGCAAAAGAACCAAAGGTGACATGAGGAAAAACTTTTTTACACAGTGAGTGGTTAGGATCTGGAATGCACTGCCTGAAAGAGTGGTGGAGGCAGACTCAATCATGGCTTTCAAAAGGGAATTCGATAAGTACCTGAAGGGGAAAAATTTGCAGGGCTACGGGGAAAGGGCGGGGGAGTGGCACTAGCTGAAGTGCTCTTGCAGAGACCCAGCATGGGCTTGACAGGCCGAATGGCCTCCTTCTTTGCTGTAACCATTCTATGATTCTATAATTCTATAAGGGGTTGGTCATTTAGGACTGAGATGAGGAGAAATTTCTTCACTCAGAGGTTTGTGAATCTTTGGAATCCTCTACCCCGGAGAGCTCTGAATGCTCAGTCATTGAGTATATTCAAGGCTGAGATCGATAGATTTTTGACTCTAAGGGAATCAAGGGTATGGGGGTTGGGCTAGAAAGCAGAGTTGAGGTCGAAGATCAGTCATGATCTTATTGACTGACGGAGCAGGCATGAGGGGCCATATGGCCTTCTCCTGCATCTATTTCCTATGTTCTTATATTTAGAAAATACTCTGATATATCTTTCATGGGTCCAAAGTGAATGACCTCATACTGATGACCACGATGTTCTTCTTCAGCCTCCTGTTGCTAGAGGCCCTGGCTCAGAGACAGCTCCCTTATTTATAAACTTTGGGCCTCTTCTGCCCCTTTAGGGTAATGATGTTTCAGGTGCATAATCTTCATCAGAACTGAAGCCTGAAAGAAAGACAAATATTTTAGTGAGGTTGAAAAGAATAGATTGAAAAAGTGTGGGGAAAGAGAATAAACCGATATCTCAGTCACAGAGAGGAAGCTGATGAGTTAACTGATTTGCAAACAGCTTAATAAAGAGTATTAGATTAAAAATCATCAGCAAAATTATGTAGAAATATGAAATGGATAAAGGAATGTGCAAAAGGGAGAGGGAGACCCAGCAGAGTTCACATAAACAGAAGGTGAGAAAATAAGCTACAAAAGAGAAAGAGAGAGAAAAAACAAAGGTGGCAGATCCAAAATTAAAGCAGAAAAAGAAAGCAAAAATGATGGTTCTATCAGTTGTGAGAAAAGAAAAAACAAGGTCCACACCACAGGCTCACACCCTGCCAGCAATTTGCTCTGATAAAGGGTTTCCACCTGAAATGTCATCCCATCTCTCATCCTCCTAGACACCAGCAGACCCTCCCCGTATCAAAAGCATAAACTGTTGTGAAGGAAATAGAGAGAATAGCTAAGGTCTGAAGTGAGAAATATCAATGTTCAGATGAGAGGGCTGCAGAGTACCCTGGAGGAATGATGAGATATTGTGCTTACAGCTTGGGTTGATTTTACGAACAATGACAGACAGGTAAAGACCCTCTGCTCCATCCAGCTTGTCCCACACAATTGTGATACCTTGTGTATCACAACATATACACTCTCCACCCCACCCAAAACCATGTGATCTCCTGGGAGAGGCAAAAAATCAGATAAAAACCCAGGCCAATTTGGGGGAAAAATCTGGGAAATTCCTCTCCCACCCATCTAGGCAATCGAAACTAGTCCAGGAGATCATTCTGGTCCTGAATTCCCTGCAGTACCTACCTTTTGTAAGAGGTAGTGTCTGCCCCAGCCAGAAACAGATCCAGCTCTCGCTTGAAGGAATTCAGCAAATCAGTGTCCACCACACGAGATGGCAGCCTGTTCCAGAGATCCACTTTTCTCTGGGAAAAGAGCCACGTCTAACCTAAGTCTGGCATTATACAACATAAAATTGTGACCTCTGGTCCTTCCTAATCTATTTAATTGGAACAGTGCAGGAGACCAAAGATAGAGAGGTTCAAGTGAGAATGGGAGTGATAGTTAAAGCAGTAAGCCACAGGACAAAGTCACACTTGAGGACAGAACAGAGATATTCAGCAAAGCAGTCACCTAATATGCATTTGGTCTTTCCAGTGTAGAGCAGACTGCACCATGAGCAACAAATAAAGAAAGCTAGATTGGAGGAGGTACATGTGAAGTACTGTCTTAACTGGAAAGAGTATTTGGGGTCCTGGACCAGTCGTGTGGGAGAAGGTGAACGGGAAGGTGTTGCATGTCCGCTGATTATATAGGAAGATGCCAAGTCAAAGACAGCTGGAAGTAGGAATGGTAAATGAGTGAACACGGGTATCACAGAGGGACCAGTCCCTCCAGAAGTCAGAGATGAAGAGGAAAATGTGCTTGTTGGTGAGCTTGTGTTGTAAGTGATGAAAATGGTGGTAGAGGATCTGGTGAATAAGAAGGCTAGTGGGGTGGAAGGTGAGGACAAATGGAGACCCTGTTGTTATGACATAATGGGGCTAAAAATTGAGTAACGCCCCCTTTGGGAGACGCAAAGCAACCGAATGTTTCCCCCATTATGTGGTAAAATGTGTTTCAGAATCAAAAACAAGCTCTGTTTATCTGCTGGTGAGAAAGCTCTTGAAGCTAAAATTATAACTGAAAGTGCTGGAAGCACTCAGCAGGTCAGGCAGCATCGAGAAGAGGGGAAACGTTTCGGGTCGAACCCTTCATCAGAACCTGAAGCTGGTTGAAGGATGACTGTGGCAGCCACCTGGAAACTGACTTCTCAGTTAAACTTCCCCACAAAAACACTTTTAATCCATTTGAAGTTGGTCAGAGATAGAGCCTATTCACAAAAGGTTGCATTTCTTTTATCAATATTAGATTAGATGGTAGCTATTCTTTGATAATGGCACAAAATGCTTGTAATTAAATGTGTTAAGTTTTGCCCATTTAACCAAGTCACACCTTTAACTTCCTATTGTCCACTAAGAACTAATCATTGCATTAAAATTTACATTTGAAAGGTTCAATAAACCTGCACATTTAAACTGTCTGGTACCTGAGCCAATGAGTTTTCCTTTCAAAAATGCCCAGTCACCCCTGTGTGACCCTAGAATTTTTAACCCCTCACAAGCTGTTTTTAGCAATAAAGAATCCAAATCAAAAATTTGATCAGACAAATAATATCTTTGTCTCATAGTTGCCAATATAACACATCTGTTCAGGAAGAGAGAAAGGTATAAACTAGGTAATGTTTTCAGCATTTTTTGTTTTTATTTCTGATTTCCAGTGTCAGCAGTACTTTGCTTTTGTAATTATGGCCATTTGGTCTAACATTGGTAAAAAGCAAAATACTGCAGATGCTAGAAGTCTAAAATAAAAACTGAGAATGCACAGCAGGTTGGTCAGCATTGTGGGGAGAACAGACAAGTTAATATTTTGGGTGCTGGTATGAAGATAGGTTTGCCAACACGCCAGGATTGTTCTGGACTCTTCGGGAATTAAAGATTAATCTCCTGAACACTGCGGCAAACAACCTGGGAGAAAATTCATAAGGGCATAAAAAAGTTTTTTTTCATTTATTTTGAACACTTTGGGGGTGATTTTCTCACTGGAGGCGGGTTTCAGTTTGGGTGGGTTTGAAACCCACCTCCACTGATTGATAGTTTTCAAAAATTTGCGATTTTCCCCTGATTGGCCACTTGATTTCAGAGATGTGGGATGCCCTTGGTCAATTAGTGTTTTGGGACTGAAACTCGCCTCTGCTGACAGCACTTTTTCAGTCTGATTTTATGGCTACTTGCTCCCTTGGCTCATTCCACTGGATTTCTGCCTATCCTGCACCACCTGCAACATATTTAGAGAAACCACTATGTCCAATTCCAAGGCAAGGGCCTCCCCGAGACTCTCGGATAAGGCACTGCAAAAGTTGTTTGAGGGGGTGACAGCTCGCATGGAGGTGCTCTTCCATTCATGTGGGAGGAAGAGGCCTGCCAAAGAAACCTGTGTGGGTACAGCTGGCAAGGGATATAATCTCCAGATCTATGTGCAGATTGGGAGAATGTTTATGTGTATTGATGAAATGCCATCCCTGTTGGAAAGCATTAAAATGATTTGAAGCCAAAATTTTGGCGTTATGGCATCTGTTCTTTCGCCTTCGGCAGCTCCACATTGCGGCCTCTGCCACACTTGCATTGTCAGGTTGGTGGCCTGAGTGAAAGGAGGCCAGAGAGTCATGTCTATTGTCAATGATGTCCTAGGCTGGAGCCAAGGACATGGGCCAACTTGGGCAACCTATGCAAATCTGGCCAGGATAAGTTCATCCCTTGCATCCCGGGCAGCCATGTGCTCGCGTGCTGCCGCTGCCACTGGTCAATACACCAGCGCTCTGACCTCCTCCTGCTCTTCCTCCTCCTCCTGCTCCTCCTCCTCCTCCAGATCCTCCTCCTCAGCCTCCTCCTCCTCCTCCTTCTCCTCATCCTCATCTGAGGAGGGCTGGAACTGAGCTGCTTGCTCATCAGGAAGCTGCAAGCCACGATGCTGTGCGATGTTGTGCAGTGTACAACAGACCACGACAATTCTGGAGACCCTGTATGGTGTACTGCAGGGCTCCACCTGATCGGTCAAGGCAATAGAAGTGCATCTTCAGCAACCCAATGGTTTGCTCTATGATGGACCTGGTTGAAATGTGGCTGGCATTGTAGCGCTCTTCAGCCTCATTAGCTGGCCTCCTGATCGGCGTCATTAGCCACTTCTTCAGGGGGTAGCTTTTGTCACCAAGGAGCCATCTGTTAAGTTGGTTTGGTGGATTGTAAAGTGGAGGAACACTAGAGTGCCGCAGGATAAAAGAGTCATGGCAACTTCCACAGAACTTGGCGCAAACGTGCAAGAACTCCTTCTTGTGGTTACACACCAGCTGAACGTTGAGGGAGTGGAAGCCCTTTCGGTTGACAAAGATAGCTGGGTTGTGATGGGGTGCCCTAAGGGCCACATGTGTGCAGTCTATGATGCCCTGCACCATTGGCATGCCTGCCATATTTGCAAAGCCAATCAAACAGGTAGTTATACTTGCTTGATCCCTTGTGAACTGGATGTAATTGTGGGCCTTAGCAAAAAGGGCATTGGTAACCTGCGTGACACAACTGTGGGCAGCCGACTGGGAGATGCCGCTGATGTCTGCTGATGATCCCTGGAAGGAGCCTGAGGTAAAGAAGTTGAGTGCGGTGGTGACTTTGACAGCCACTGGTAAGGGGTGTCCAGCCGTTCCTCTGGGCACCAGGTCATTCTGCAGCAGATCTCTCGGACAACCTCTCGCGAAAGTCACAGCCTCCTTTGGCACTGCTGCTCACTCATGTTGGGCACATGGCTGCCCGGGATGCAAGGGAGGAACTTATCCTGGCCAGATTTGCATAGGTTGCCCAAGTTGGCTCATGTCCTTGGCTCCAGCCGAGGACATCATTGACAATAGCTCATCCTTTGTCTGTAAACCCTCTGTCGGGGGTATCTCCTGCAATGAGGTGCTTCGATGCACTGGTGCCTTCTGCCCTGTGCAACATCAGGTGGCTGAGCAGGAAGTTGGGGCTCCTGCTGGTGTTGCTCCTGAGTTGCCTGAGCAGGAGATTGGGGCTCCTGCTGCTGTTGCTCCTGAGCTGCCTGGTTCTGCTGCTGCCCTGGATGGTTCTCGTCCTCATCTGAGGTCCATGCAGAAAGAAAATGAATAGTTCCCATGCTGCTTGCAGATGCCTCCGTTGGGGAAGCACTCATTGGAAGCGGGGAGAGAGTCTTCCAAGGAGGTCCCACAATTGAATGATTCAAGCTGCAGCACCTCCGACTTCGGAAGGTCTTCTAAAAGTGCTTTTAAAGCGAAGGTCTGGCAACTACAAGTAATCCTTGCTGTAATGAATGATGTCTCGTTGGACCTGCAGCTGTGAGGAGGCCACCCACGAGTCAACCCGGCAGATTTACCTGGCGTGGTTTAGGAGGTGCGTGGAGCATGCCGAAATCGTCGAAAAATCACGAGGGCCTCTCAAAATAGGCTTAGAGAGGCCCTTAACGAGCATTTAATGATGACAAGTATCGCCAAGGCCAGCTGGAGGCGGGACCGTTTCCCGACCTCCAAAACCGACACCGGCAAAATCCCGCGGAGTTGGGTTGGAGGCAGGTTCCGAACCCGCTCTCATTGAATCTGATTTTCCCGCCTCCTCCGACGGCAGAAAATCGCCCCCTTTTATTTAGTTAGTTATAAAAATATTGGAAATATCTTTGGATCCCTCCTATTTCTCATCTACATGCTGCCCCTTGGCGACATTATCCGAAAATACAGCGTCAGTTTCCATATGTACACTGACGACACCCAGCTCTACCTCACTGCCTCTTCTCTCGACCCCTCCACTGTCTAAGTTGTCAGACTGCTTGTCTGACATCTAGTACTGGATGAGCAGAAATTTTCTCCAATTAAATATTAAATATTGGGAAGACCGAAGCCATTGTCTTCAGTACCCGCCACAAACTCTGTTCCCCAGCCACCAACCACATACCTCTCCCTAGCATTTGTCTGAGGCTGAACCAAACTATTCGTAACCTTAGTGTCATATTTGACCCTGAAATGAGCTGCCGACCACATATCCGCACTGTAACTATTTCCACCTCCGTAACATCGCCTGTTTCCGCCCCTGCCTCAGCTCATAGTCATAGAGTCATTATGGCACAGAAGGAGGCCATTCGGCCCATTGAATCGATGCCGGCTCCCTGTAGAGCAATCCAAACAGTCTCATTTCCCCACTCTATCCCCGTAGACCTGCAAGTTTATTTCCCTCAAGTGCCTATCCAATTTCATTTTGAAATCATTGATCGTCTCCGCTTCCACCACGTCTGTCGGCAGTGAATTCCAGGTCATTACCACTCTGCGTAAAAAACAAATTTTCCTCACATCCCCCCTGTATCTCTTGCCCAAAACCTTAAATCTGTGTCCCCTAGTCCTTGCACTATCAGCTAATGGGAACAGCCTTTCTCTGTCTACTTTATCCAAACCTGTCATAATCTTGTACACCTCTATCAAATCACCCCTCAACCTCCTTTGCTTCAAGGAGAACAACCCCAGCTTCTCCAACCTAACCTTGTAGCTAAAAACCCTCAACCCTGGAACCATTCTGGTAAATCTCCTCTGCACCCTCTCAAGGACCTTCACATCCTTCTTAAAGTGTGGTGACCAGAACTGTACGCAATACTCTAGTTGTGGCCTAACCAGAGCTTTATAAAGGTTCAGCATAACTTCCCTGCTTTTGTACTCAATACCTCTATTTATGAAGCCCAAGATCCCATATGCTTTGCTAACTACTCTCTCAATATGTCCTGCCACCTTCAAAGATCTATGCACATGAACCCCCAGGTCCCTCTGTTCCTACACACTCTTTAGAACTGTGCCATTAAGTCTATATTGCCTCTCTCTATCCCTTCTGCCAAAATGCATCACCTCACATTTCTCTGTATTAAATTCCATCTGCCACTTATATGCCCATTCTGCTAGCCTATCTATGTCCTGTTGCAGTCAATTGGTATCATCCTCACTGTTTGCCACACCACCAAGTTTGGTATCATCAGCAAATTTTGAAATTTTACTCTGTATTCCAATATCCAAGTTATTTATATATATCAAAAAAAGCACTGGTCCTAGCACTGACCCTTGGGGAACACCACTGCCTCCAGCTTGAAGAAAAACCATTTACCGCAACTTGCTGTTTTCTGTCCTTAAGCCAATTTCTTATCCAAGCTGACACTGACCCTCCTATTCCATGAGCTTCAATTTTGTTAATCAGCCTTTTATGTGGTACTTTGTCAATCACTTTCTTAAAATCCATATAGACAACATCCACTGCATTCCCTTCAGCAACCTTCTCTGTTACTTCAAAAATTTAAATTAGATTAGTCAACCACGATCTGCCTTTTACAAATCCGTGCTGGCTCTCCTTAATTAATTTAAACCTCTCCAAGTGCCTGTTAATTTTTTCTCTGATTATTGTTTCTAAAACCTTACCCACCACTGATGTTAAACTGACCGGCCTGTAGTTACTAGGATTGTCCTTACACCCTTTCTTGAACAAGGGTGTCACATTTGCCACTTTCCAATCCTCTGGCACCTCCCCCGTATCTGGGGAAGATTGGAAGATTATGGCAAGCCCTTCCGCTATCTCCACCCCCACGTCCCTTATCAAACTGGGATGCAAGCCATCCGGACCAGGAGACTTATCCACTCTAAGCATATCCAGCCTTTCCAGTACATCCTGCCTATCAATTTTCACCCCATTTATTACCTCTACCATCTCCGCTTATACTGATATTTTGTCAGCATCCTCTTCCTTAGTAAACACCGATACAAAGTACTCTTTAAGTATTCTACCCTTGCCCTGCGCCTCTAAGCACCTTCTTTGTCCCTAATAGGCCCCACCCCGCCTCTTACTACCCGCTTACTATTTACATGTCAGCAGAAGATTTTTGGGTTCCCTTTTATGTTAACTGCCATTCTATTCTCATATTCTCTTTGCCAGTCTTATTTTCCTCTTCACTTCCCCTCTCAACTTATTTTATTTGACCTGGTTCTCACTTGAAGAATTCACCTGACATGCATCATACACCCTCTTTTTTGTTTCATCATATTCTCTATCTCCCTTGTCATCCAAGGAGCCCTGGCTTTGGTTCCCCTACCTTTCCCTCTTGTTGGAATGTACCTAGCCTGTACCTGAAACATCTCCTCCTTAAAAATCACCATTGTTCCATTACAGTTTTTCCTGTCAATCTTTGGTTCCATTTTACCCTGGCTAGATCCCCTCTCACCCCATTGAAGTTAGCCCTCTTCCAATTTAGAAGTTCTACTTTAGATTGTTCCTTGCTCTTCTCCATTCCTAATCTAAACCTTATGATATGATGATCACTCTTACCCAAGTGTTTGTCCACTTGGCCCACCTCATTCCCCAGCACCAGATACAGCAATGCCTGTTTTCTAGTTGGGCCGAGAACATACTGGTCAAGGAAGTTCTCCTGAACACATTTCAGAAATTCCTCCCCCTCCTTCCCCTTTACGCTAACATTATCCCAATCAATATTTGGGTAATTAAGGTCCCCCAAAATCACCACTCTATAGCTCTTGCACACCTCTGTGATTTCCCTGCAGATTTTCTCCTCTATCTCTCTCTCACTATTTGGAGGCCTATAGAATACCCCCAATAGCATGATCATACCCTTTTTGCTTCTCAACTCTAACCAAATGGATTCTGCCCTTGCCCCCTCAAGGACATCCTCTCTTTCCAACACTACAGGGTCTTCCCTAATCAATACTGCCACCCCACCTTCCCTTTTTCCTTTCCTATCTTTTCTGAACACCTTGTATCCGTGAATATTAAGCACCCACTTCTCACCATTTTTAAGCCACATTTCCGTTATTGCCGCTACATCATATTCCCACATGGCTAATTGTGCTTGTAGCTCACCAACCTTATTCACCACACTTTGTGTGTTTACATACATGAATTCCAAACCTGTCTTTGTATTCCTCGTAGTCCTTCTCAGTCTGCTCCTATCTAATATGGTACTACTTCCTTCTCTAGTACTATCCAACACTCCCTCCTTTATGCACCTTATTCCTCTTTTCTACTTGTATATGCTGGTGCCCACCCTCCTGCCAATTTAGTTTAAACCCTCCCCAACCACACTAGTGAACCTCCCCGCGAGAACATTGGTCCCAGTCCTCGAGGTGCAACCCATCCCTTTTGAATAGGATAGCAATCCTGCGGATGCAGGAAATCCGAAATAACAACAGGAAATGCTGGAAAAACTCAGCAGGCCAAGGCAGCATCCGTGGAGAGAGAAACAGAGTTAACGTTTCAGGTCAATGGCCTTTCGTCAGAACTGGAAAAAAGCAGGAAATGGAAAGCAGGTTTAGGGGCTGGGAAAAGGGGGAGGGAATGAAAGAACAAAAGGGAAGGTCAGTGATAGGATAGAAAGCAGGAGAGATTAAGAGACATTGAGAGACATTAAGAGATATTCAAGGCAAGAGGAGGTGGTAATGGGACAGGTTAAGAAACAAAGGATGGCTCTAGATGGGGTGTGAATTGCGCTGGCAGAATGAAGGACTGCTGCCATGTGGGAGAGAAGAAAAGAAGGCCAAACAAAAATTGTGGATAAAAAAAAAGAAGAAAATATATATATGTGATGGGGCCGAGGCTATGATCTGAAATTGTTGAACTCTATGTTGGGTCCAGAGGGCTGTTGAGTGCCTAATCGAAAGATGAGATGCTGTTCCTCGAGCTTACATTGAGCTTCCATGGAACAGTGCAAGAGGCTGAGAACGGTGAGGTCTGAGTGGGAATGGAGTGGTGAATTAATGTGACAGGCCACCGGGAGCTCGGGGTCCCCCTTACGGACTGAACAGAGGTGTTCTGCAAAGCAGTCACCCAACCTGCGTCTGGTCTCCCCAATGTAGAGGAGACCACATCATGAGCAGCGAATACAGTATACTAAATTGCAGGAAGTACAAGTAAATTGCTGTTTCACCTGGAAGGGGTGTTTGGGGCCCTGGACAGTGGGAAAGGGGGAGGTATAAGGACATGTGTTGCATCTCTTGCGCTTGCACGGGAAGGTGCCGGGCAAAGGGGAAGGGGTGCTGGGGGTGGTAGAGGAGTGGACTAGGGTGTCGCAGAGGGAGCAGTCCCTATGGAATGCTGAAAGGGGAGATGAGAGGAAGATGCATTTGGTGGTGGGATCACGCTGAATGTGGCGGAAATGGCGGAGGATGATCCGTTGAATGTGGAGGCTGGTGGGGTGAAAGGTGAGGACAAGGGGAACTTTATCGTGGTTCCGGGAGGGAGGGGCAGGGGTGAGGGCAGAAGTGCGGGAGATAGAACGGACACGGTCAAGGGCCATGTCAACCACAGTAGAGGGGAATCCTCGGTTGAGGAAAAAGGAAGACATGTCGGAAGCACTGGTATGGAAGGTGGCATCGTCGGAGCAGATGCGGCGGAGACAGAGAAACTGGGAGAATGGAATAGAGTCCTTACAGGAGGCGGGGTGGGAGGAAGTGTAGTCCAGGTAGCTGTGGGAGTCAGTGGGCTTGTAGTGAATGTTAGTCAATAACCCATCCCCAGAGATGGAGACGGAGAAGTTGAGGAAGAGAAGGGAAGAGTCGGAAATGGACCATGTGAAGGTGAGGGAAGGGTGGAAATTGGAAGCAAAATGAATGAAATTTTCCAGTTCAGGGTGAGAGCAGGAGACGGCACCGATACAGTCATCAATGTACTGGAAAAAGAGGTGAGGGAGGGGACCCGAGTAGGACTGGAACAAAGAGTGTTCCACATATCCCACGAAAAGGCAGGCATAGCTAGGACTCATGCGGGCACCCATAGCAACACCTTTGATTTGGAGGAAATGAGTGGAGTCAAAGGAGAATTTGTTCAATGTGAGAACAAGTTCAGCTAGGCGGAGGAGGGTGGTGGTGAATGGAGACTGGTTGGGCCTCTGTTCAAGGAAGAAGCGGAGCTCCCTCAAGTCATCCTGGTGGGGGATGGAGATGTCGAGGGATTGTACGTCCATAGTGAAAAGGAGGCAGTTGGGGCCGGGAAACTGGAAACTGTTAAAGTGGCGGAGGGCGTCGGAAGAGTCGCGGATGTAGGTGTGAAGAGACTGGACAAGAGGAGAAAAAATAGTGTCGAGATAGGAAGAGATAAGTTCCGTGGGGCAAGAACAGGCTGAAACAATGGGTCTACCAGGGCAGTCCTGTTTGTGGATCTTGGGAAGGAGGTAGAAGGAGGTTGAATAGGTGCCTCCTGCCCCAGAACTGGTCACAATGCCCCAAGAATCTGAAGTCCTCCCTCCTGCAACATACCTGAAGCCACACATTGATCCTCCTTATCTTCCTATTTCTACTCTCGCTGGTGCGTGGCACTGGGAGTAATCCAGAGATTATTACCTTTGAGGTCCTACTTTTTAACTTCCTCCCTGGCTTCTGAAAGTCTGACTGTAGGACCTCAATACCTGCCCTCTCTATGTCGTTGGTACCGACGTGTACCACAACTTCTGGCTCACTCCCTTCCCCCTGCAGAATATTCTGCACCCTCTCCATGATGTCCTTTACCCTGGCACCAGGGAGGCAACACACCACGTGAGACTCACGGAGACCGTTACAGAAAGGCCTGTCTGTCCCCGTAACTATGGAATCTCCTATAACAACTGCATTTCTATGCTTTGCTGTTCCCCCCTGTGCAGTCCCTTGCCCATTGGTGCCATGGTCTGGAATTCACTCCATCAAGGTGTCGTCACTCCAAGCAGTCTCCAATACTGCGTATCGGATTGAGAGTGATACACACCCCGAAGACTCCTGCACTTCCTGCCTCTTCCTACTCCTACGGATGGCCACCCATTTACTATCCTGAGCACTCTCTGCCTGTGGGGTGGCCACCTCCTGCTTTATGTGGGAACTCAGGGACACTTCCTGTGTCCCTGACAACCATGTGTGCAGGAAGTGTGTCCAGCTGCAGCTACTGGCAGACCGCATTGCGGTGCTGCAGCTGCGATTGGATACATACTGGACCATTCGCGATGCTGAGGACATCGTGGATATCACGCTTAAGCAGTTGGTCACACCGCAGGCAAAGGTTGGACAGGCAGAAAGGGAAGGGGTGACCAACAGACAGAGTAGTAGGCGCAGGCAGGTAGTGCAGGGGTCCCCTGTGGACATCCCCCTCTGAAACAGATACACCACTTTGAGTACTGTTGGGGGGGATGGCTTATCAGAGGAAGGCAGCAGCAGCCAACTTCCTGGCAAGAGGGGTGGCTCTGCTGCACAGGACGGGAGGGAAAAGAGGGGTAGAGCTATATTAATAGGGGATTCCATTGTAAGGGGAATAGATAGGCATTTCTGCGGCCACAAATGAGATTCCAGGATGGTGTGTTGCCTCCCTGGTGCAAGGGTCAAGGATGTCTCCGAGCGGCTGCAGAACATTTTGGAAGGGGAGGGTGAACAGCCAGTTGTCATGGTGCATATAGGTACCAACGGTATAGGTAAAAAACGGGATGAGGTCCTAAAAGCTGAATATAGGGAGTTAGGAGGTAAATTTAAAAATAGGACCTCAAAGGTAGTAATCTCAGGATTGCTACCAGTGCCACGTGCTAGTCAGAGTAGAAATAGAAGGATATTTCAGATGAATACATGGCTAGTGGAATGGTGCGAGGGGGAGGGATTCAAATTCCTGGGACATTGGAACCGGTTCTGGGGTAGGTGGGACCAGTAAAAACTGGACGGTTTGCACCTGGGCAGGGCCGGGACCGATGTTCTGGGGGAGTGTTTGCTAGTGCTCTGGGGGTGGGTTTAAACTAAAATGGCAGAGTGTTGGGAAGCTGAGCAGGGGGACAGAGGAAAGGGAAATAAGGATAAAAACAAAAGATAGGAAGGAGAAAAACAAAAGTGGCAGTCAGAGAAATCAACGGTTTAAATCAAACATGGCCACAGTAAATAATAATTCTAATAGGTCTAAGAGTGTTAAAAAAACAAGCCTGAAGGCTTTGTGTCTTAATGCGAGGAGCATTCGTAATAATGTGGATGAATTAGCTGCGCAAATAGAGGTAAACGAATATGATTTGATTGGGATTACGGAAACATGGCTCCAGGGTGGCCAAGACTGGGAACTCAATATCCAGGGGTATTCAATATTCAGGAAAGATAGGCAAAAAGGAAAGGGGGGTGGGGTAGCATTGCTGGTTAAAGAAGGGATTAACACAATTGTAAGGAAGTATATTAGCTCTGATGATGTAGAATCTGTATGGGTAGAACTGAGAAATACCAAGGGGCAGAAAACATTAGTGGGAGTGGTATATAGACCTCCAAACAGAAATGCGGAGGTTGGGGATGGCATTAAAAGGGAAATTAGAGAAGTGTGCAATAAGGGCACAGCAGTCATCATGGGTGACTTTAATCTACATATAGATTGGGCTAACCAAATTAGTAACAATACTGTGGAGGAGGAATTCCTGGAGTGTTTACGGGATGGTTTCCTGGACCAATATGTCGAGGAACCAACCAGAGATCCGGCCATCTTAGACTGGGTATTATGTAACGAGAAAGGTTTAATTAGCAATCTTGTTGTACGAGGCCCCTTGGGTCGGAGCGATCATAATATGATAGAATTCTTCATTAAGATGGAGAATGAAGTAGTTGACTCAGAGACTAGGGTCCTGAATTTAAATAAAGGAAACTACGATAGGCTGAGGCACAAGTTGGGTAGGATTGATTGGGGAATGTCACTCAAAGGGTTGATGGTGGATAGGCAATGGCAAACATTCAAAGACTGCATGGATGAACTACAGAATTTGTTCATCCCAGTTTGGCATAAAAATAAAACAAAAAAGTTGGCTCAACCGCGGCTAACAAGGGAAATTAGGGATAGCATAAGATCCAAGGAGAGGACATATAAATTGGCCAGAAAAAGCAGTAAACCTGAGGATTGGGAACAGTTTAGGATTCAAAAAAGGACAAAGGGATTAATTAAGAAGGGGAAAATGGAATATGAGAGTAAGCTTGCAGGGAACATAAAAACTGACTGTAAAAGCTTTTATAGATATGTGAAGAGAAAAAGATTGGTGAAGTCAAGCATAGGTCCCTTGCAGTCAGAATCAGGGGAATTTATAAAGGGGAACAAAGAAATGGCAGACCAATTAAATACATATTTTGCTTCTGTGTTCACAAAGAAGGACACAAATAACCTTCCAGAGATGTCAGGGAACATAGGGTCTGATGAAAGGGAGGAACTGAAAGAAATCAGTATTTGTAGCGAAATGGTGTTAGGGAAATTGATGGGATTGAAGGCCGATAAATCCCCAGGGCCTGATAATCTACATCCTAGGTTACTTAAGGAAGTGGCCCTAGAAATAGTAGATGTATTGCTGATCATCTTCCAACATTCGATGGAATCTGGAACAGTACCCATGGATTGGAGGGTAGCTAATGTTACCCCACTATTCAAAAAAGGTGGTAGAGAGAAAACGGGGAATTACAGACCGGTAAGCCTGACATCGGTAGTGGGGAAAATGCTAGAGTCCATTATAAAAAATGTAATAGCAGAGCACTTGGAAAACAGTAACAGGATCGGACAAAGTCAACATGGATTTACAAAAGGTAAATCGTGCTTGACTAATCTACTGGAATTTTTTGAGAATGTTAATGGTAAAATAGATAAGGGAGAACCAGTGGATGTGGTGTATTTGGACTTTCAGAAGGCTTTCGATAAGGTCCCGCATAAGAGATTAGCGTGTAACGTTAAGACACATGGGATTGGGGGCAATGTATTGACTTGGATAGAGAACTGGTTGGCAGACAGAGAGCAAAGAGTTGGAATAAACGGGTTTTTTTCCGAGTGGCAGGCAGTGACTAGTGGGGTACCGCAGGGATCGGTCCTTGAACCCCAGCTATTCACAATATATATTAATGATCTAGACAAGGGTAATCTAGATGTAATATCTCCAAATTTGCAGACAACACAAAGCTGGGTGGGCGTGTGTGCTGTGAGGAGGATGCCGAGAAACTCCAGGATGATTTGGACAGGTTGGGTGATTGGACAGATGCATGGCAAATGCAATATAATGTGGATAAATGTGAGGTTATCCACTTTGGTGGCAAAAACAGGAAGGCAGATTATTATCTGAATGGCAATAGATTGGGAGAAGGGGAAATGCAACGAGACCTGGGTGTCCTTGTGCACCAGTCGCTGAAGGTAAGCATGCAAGTGCAGCAGGCGGTTAAGAAGGCAAATGGTATGTTGGCCTTCGTAGCGAGAGGGTTTGAGTACAGGAACAAGGATGTCTTGCTGCAGTTGTACAGGGCCTTGGTGAGACCACATCTTGAGTATTGTGTGCAGTTTTGGTTGCCTTATATGAGGAAGGATGTTCTTGCCATGGAAGGAGTTCAGCGAAGATTCACCAGGTTGATACCTGGGATGGCAGGAATGATGTATGAGGAGAGATTGGGTCGATTGGGCTTGTACTCGCTGGAGTTTAGAAGAATGAGAGGGGATCTCATTGAAACTTATAAAATTCTGACAGGACTGGACAGACTAGATGCAGGAAGGATGTTCCTGATGGTCGGGGAGTCCAGAACCAGGGGTCACAGTCTAAGGATAAGGGGTAGGCCATTAAGGACAGAAATGAGGAGGAATTTCTTCACCCAGAGAGTGGTGAACCTGTGGAATTCTCTACCACAGAAGGCAGTAGAGGCCAATTCATTAAATATATTCAAGAAGGAGTTAGATATATTTCTTAAGGCTAAAGGGATCAAGGGGTATGGGGAGAAAGCAGGGACCGGGTACTGAATTTGGATGATCAGCCATGATCGCATTGAATGGCAGAGCAGGCTCGAGGGGCCAAATGGCCTACTCCTGCTCCTATCTTCTATGTTTCTATGTTTCATACGGTCCAGGAAACTCTCAGCCTCCCTGATGCTCCGCAGTGACTCCAACTGCCCCTCAAACTCAGAAACCCTGAGCTCGAGCTTAAGCAGCTAGAAACACTTCCTACACACATGGTCCCCCAAGACACATGAAGTGTCCTGAAGTTCCCACATGGCACAGGAATTGAAAGCAACAGGTATAGGCTGCCCATTCATGATCTAAAATATGTCTATTCCCTCTTTCAAAACCTAATTAGTATCTTGTTTAAACTATTAATTTTAATTAATGTCTCTAGACCTCAGCTCTTAGGTATCGCTGTCTCACACTCCCTCTCTCAGGCCACTCCTTGTTTTATAAAATACCAAAACAGCACCACATCCCTCAATGCACCGAATTCCCTCACTCACCAAATTCTGAGTTTAGTACTCTGTAGAAGCAGTACTCCGTCGAACTGGACTCCGTGCTACATATTCCGTACTCCTTACATCTGCTGCTGAAACCCTCATCCATGCCTTTGTTACCACTAGGCTTGATTATTCCAAAGCACTCCTGGCTGGCCACCCACCTTAAGCAATGCCTCGATTTTAAAATTCTCATCCTTGTTTTCAAATCCCTCCATAGCCTCGCTCCTCTCTATCTCTGTAATCTCCTCCAGCCCCACAACCCACCTGAGATATCTGCACTCCTCTAATTCTGCCCTCTCGAGCATTCCTGATTTTAATCGCTCAACCATTGGCGGCCGTGCCTTCAGCTGCCTAGGCCCTAAGCTCTGGAATTCCATCCCTAAACCTCCCCGCCTCTCTACCTCATTTTCTTCCTTTAAGATGCTCCTTAAAAGCTACCCTGTCAACATTACCTTCTATTCATTTCACCCTCATGTATTTAACTAAATTCCCCTTAAATGCATTTATATAGCGCCTTTAACATAGTAAAATTCCAAAAGGCATTCGATAAGGTGCTATATAAAAGGTTATTACACAAGATTAGGGCTCATGGGGTTGGGGGTAATATAGTAGCATGGATAGAGGATTGGTTAATGGACAGAAAACAGAGAGTAGGGATAAACAGATCATTTTCAGGTTGGCAGGCTGTAACTAGTCGGGTGCCGTAAGGATCGGTGTTGGGGCCTCAGCTATTTACAATCTATATTAATGACCTAAATGAAGGGACCAACTGTAATGTATCCAAGTTTGCTGATGATACAAAGCTAGGTGGGTCAGTAAGCTGTGAGGAGAACACAAAGGCCACGATTTTCTCAGCGGTGTTGGGATGGGGGCGGGTCAGCTGGCTTCCGGGTTCCAGTCCAGCCCCCAGCTGCCACCGCTCTGCAGACGTGATTTTCCCTTGATTGGCCTTGTTAAGCTTGCCCTGCGGGATTCCCGGCCGATTAACAGGAAGTGGGTCTGATGATGTCATTTGATGACACATCATCTGCCGGTTTCCTTAAAGGGAACATGCACAATTTTATTTTGACAGCTAATTTTTCAGTGTTTGACATCATTGAGGTGTTGAACACACTGACAATCACTGCACAAAGGTGAACTCTTGCACCCAGGCTCTCCAATGACTCCCTCCATATGCTTATGGAGGGAGTCACAGTAAGCATGGAGGTTCTCTTCCCTTCCAAGGGTGTAAGAGACGTCCCCAGGACACCAACATACCTTGCATCTCCACCCAACCCTCTCTATCTATTTTATCACATCCCCATCACACTAACCATCCCTCACACTCACTCTCATTCTACTGCAAGCATACCAACTAACAACACACAAGGGTAGGCACTTGAGAGGTTTAGCCAATGTCCATGTGAAGTTTCTAGTAATGTGTTGTCATACAATGACATCTCTTTTTCAAAAAGTGCCCCTTATTGGACAGATCTGAGCGCACATTGAGAAGAGTCTTACTGAGTTCCAGTGATTGTTCAGTCATAACTCCCCCTCTCTGGGTAAAGAAATTCCTCCTCATTCTCCCCGTGTTTGCATGGGTTTCCTCCGGGTGCTCCGGTTTCCTCCCACAGTCCAAAGATGTGCGGGTTAGGTTGATTGGCCATGATAAAAAATTGGCCCTTAGTGTTAGGGGGGATTAAATATGTGGGGTTACGGGGATAGGGCTTGGGTGGGATGGCTGTCGGTGTAGGGACCGGGTGCTAGAGTTTGGATGATCAGCCATGATCTCGTTGAATGGCGGAGCAGGCTCGAAGGGCCGAATGGCCTACTCCTGCTCCTAGTTTCTATGTATCTCAGTCCTAAATGGCTTACCCCTTATCCTTAGACTGTGACCCCTGGTTCTGGACTCCCATGCCATCAGGAACATCCTTCCTGCATCTAGTCTGTCTAGTCCTGTTAGAATTTTATAAGTTTCAATGAGATCCCCTCTCATTTTTCTAAAGTCTAGCGAATATAAGCCTAATCAACCCAATCTCTCTTCATACATCATTCCTGCCATCCCAGGTATCAGTCTGGTGAATCTTCGCTGCACTCCCTCCATGGCAAGAACATCCTTCCACAGATAAGGCGACCAAAACTGCACACAATACTCAAGGTGTGGTCTCACCAAGGCCCTGTACAACTGCAGCAAGACATCTTTCCTCCTGTACTCGAATCCTCTCGCTATGAAGGCCAACATACCATTTGCCTTCTTAACTGCCTGCTGCACCTGCATGCTTACCTTCAGCGACTGGTGCACAAGGACACCCAGGTTTCGTTGCACTTCCCCTTCTCCCAATCTATTGCCATTCAGATAATAAACTGCCTTCCTGTTTTTGCCGCCAAAGTGGATAACCTCGCATTTATCTACATTATACTGCATCTGCCATGCATCTGCCCAATCACCCAACCTGTCCAAATCATACTGGAGTTTCTCTGCATCCTCCTCACAGCACACATGCCCACCCAACTATGTGCCATCTTCAAACTTGGAGATATTACATCTAGTTCCCTCGTCTAGATCATTAATATATATTGTGAATAGCTGGGGTCCTAGCACCGATCCCTGAAGTACCCCACTAGTCACTGCCTGCCACTCGGAGAAAGATCCGTTTATTCCAACTGTTTGCTTCCTGTCTGCCAACCAGTTCTCCATCCAAGTCAGTACCTTACCCCCAATTCCATGTGCTTTAACTTTACACGCTAACTCTTATGCAGGACCTTATCGAAAGCCTTCTGAAAGTCCAAATACACCACATCCACTGGTTCTCCCTTATCTATTTTACCAGTTACATCCTCAAAAAATTCCAGTAGATTAGTCAAGTATGATTTACCTTTTGTAAATCCATGTTGACTTTGTCTGATCCTGTCATTGTTTTCCAAGTGCTCTGCTATTACATCTTTTATAATGGACTCTAGCATTTTCCCCACTACCGATGTCAGGCTTACCGGTCTATAATTCCCCATTTTCTCTCTACCACCTTTTTTAAATAGTGGGGTTACATTAGCTACCCTTCAATCCATGGGAACTGTTCCAGAGTCTATAGAATTTTGGAAGATGACCAGCAATGCATCTACTATTTCTAGGGCCACTTCCTTAAGTACACTAGGATGTAGATAATCAGGCCCTGGGGATTTATCGGCCTTCAATCCCATCAATTTCCCTAACACCATTTCCCTACAAATACTGATTTCATTCAGTTCCTCCCTCTCATTAGACCCTATGTTCCCCGACATCTCTGGGAGGTTATTTGTGTCCTCCTTTGTGAAGACAGAACCAAAGTATGCATTTAATTGGTCTGCCATTTCTTTGTTCCCCATTATAAATTCCCCTGACCCTGACTGCAAGGGACCTATGCTTGACTTCACAAATCTTTTTCTCTTTACATATCTATAGAAGCTTTTACAGTCAGTTTTTATGTTCCCTGAAAGCTTACTCTCATACTCTATTTTTCCCCTCTTAATTAATCCTTTTGTCCTCCTTTGCTGAATTCTAAACTACTCCCAATCCTCAGGTTTGCTGCTTTTTCTGGCCAATTTATATGTCCTCTCCTTGGATCTTATGCTATATCTAATTTCCCTTGTTAGCCATGGTTGAGCCAACTTTTTTGTTTTATTTTTTGCCAGACAGGGCTGAACAAATTCTGGTTCATCCATGCGATCTTTAAATGTTTGCCATTGCCTATCCACCGTCAACCCTTTAAGTAACGTTCCCCAATCCATCCTAGCCAACTCGTGCCTCATACCATCGTAGTTTCCTTTATTTAAATTCAGGACCCTAGACTCTGAGTCAACTAATTCGCTCTCCGTCTTAGTGAAGGATTCTATCATATTATGATCGCTCCTCCCCAAGGGGCCTCACACAACAAGATTGCTAATTAATCCT
Organism: Somniosus microcephalus; assembly: GCF_052327205.1. Classification (NCBI taxonomy): domain Eukaryota; kingdom Metazoa; phylum Chordata; class Chondrichthyes; order Squaliformes; family Somniosidae; genus Somniosus; species Somniosus microcephalus. The sequence continues at coordinate 243,621,993 of NC_140990.1, read as the reverse complement.
TTCTCATTACATAATACCCAGTCTAAGATGGCCTGATCTCTAGTTGGTTCCTCGACATATTGGTCCAGGAAACCATCCCGTATACACTCTAGGAATTCCTCCTCCACAGTATTGTTACAATTTGGTTAGCCCAATCTATATGTAGATTGAAGTCACCCATGATAACTGCTGTGCCCTTATTGCACGTGTCTCTAATTTCCCGTTTAATGCCATCTCCAACCTCAGCATTACTGTTTGCGGGTCTGTATACAACTCCCATTAACGTTTTCTGCCCCTTGGTATTTCTCAGTTCTACCCATACAGATTCCACATCATCAGAACTAATATCCTTCCTTTCAATTGTGTTAATCTCCTCTTTAACCAAAATGCTACCCCACCTCCTTTTCCTTTTTGCCTGTCCTTCCTGAATATTGAATACCCCTGGATGTGAAATTCCCAGCCTTGCTCACCCTGGAGCCATGTCTCCGTAATCCCAATTATATCATATCCGTTTACATCCATTTGCGCAACTAATTCATCCACCTTATTACGAATGCTCCTCGCATTAAGACACAAAATCTTCAGGCTTGTTTTTTTAACACTCTTAGTTCTTTTAGAATTATTATTTACTGTGGCCCTATTTGATTTACACCCTTGATTTCTCTGCCTTCCACTTTTGCTTTTCTCCTTCCTGTCTTTTGCTTCTATCCTTGCTTCCCTTTCCTCTGTCCCCCTGCATAGGTTCCCAACCACCTGCCATTTTAGTTTAAACCCTCCCCAACAGCACTAGCAAACACTCCCCCTAGGATGTCGGTCCTGGTCCTGCCCAGGTGCAAACCGTCCAGTTTGTACTGGTCCCACCTCCCCCAGAACCGGTTCCAATGTCCCAGGAGTTTGAATCCCTCCCCCTTGCACCATTCCTCTAGCCATGTATTCATCTGAAATATCCTTCTATTTCTATTCTTGACTAGTATGTGGCACTGATAGAAATCCTGAGATTACTACCTTTGAGGCCCTATTTTTTAATTTACCTCCTATATTCAGCTTTTAGGACCTCATCCCATTTTTTACCTATATCGTTGGTACCTATATGCACCACGACAACTGGTTGTTCACCCTCCCCCTCCAGAATGCCCTGCAGCTACTCCGAGACATCCTTGACCCTTGCACAAGGGAAGCAACATACTATTCTGGAGTTTCATTTTCGGCCGCAGAAATGCCTATCTATTCCCCTTACACTAGAATCCCCTATCACTCTAGCTCTCCCGCTCTTTTTTTCTCCCGTCCTGTGCAGCAGGACCACCCATGGTGCCAGGAAGTTGACTGCTGCTGCCTTCCCCCGATAAGCCATCTCCCTCAACAATAGCCAAAGTGGTATATCTGTTTGAGAGGGGGATGGCCGCAGGGTACCCCTGCACTACCTACCTGCGCCTACTGCTCTGCCTGGCGGTCACCCATTCAATTCCTGCCTGTGCAGCCTTTACCTGTGGTGTGACCAACTCCCTAAACCTGCTATCCACGATGTCCTCAGCAACGCGAATGCTCCAGTATATATCCAGCGCTGCAATGCGGTCTGCCAGTAGCTGCAGCTGGATACACTTCCCACACACATGGTCGTCAGGGACAGAGAAAGTGTCCCTGATTTCCCACATAGTGCAGGAGGAGCATGCCATGGGGCCGAGCTGTGCTGCCATGACTTACCCTTTAATTAATTCAAATTAAATCAATACCACTAATTAACCTACAATAAAATGATATACTCAAGGGCCCTTGTTTACTAGCACTCCCCACTACACAACAGAGACCTTAGAAACTTTAAACCACAAAATTAAGACCTTCTGAACCTTATACACTATTAACCTTAACTGTCAAACTATAGAGTAGCATAAATACTCACCTGGCCGTACTCACCCTATCAGCTACTTTCTCTTGCCCTCGTCACTTTTTGAATCGTGACCTGGCTCTGGAACGCCGCCGCCGGTCTGTGAGATTGGTAAGCCTCTAAAAAAAAACGTGAAACTGAGTATAAATACTCAGCGGCTGCTCCCGACACTGGGCCTCTGAAAAAACCCGCGAAACAGAGTATAAATACTCACTGGCTGCTCCCAACACTGGGCCTCTAAAAAAAAAACGTGAAACTGAGTATAAATACTCACCGGCTGCTCCCAACACTGGGCCCAGTGCAACATCAGGTGATGGCGGCGAAGGTTGGTGATGTAGGTGTTGGGGATGGTTGTGGAAGGATTCGGAGGACCAAGGTCTGATTGTTTCATTGGCTCCAATGTTGCTGGAATTGATGGCAGCTGCAGGTGAGATGACAGAAGTGATCTGTCAATGGTGAGAGAGGTTCTCCCAATGAGGTAGCACTGGACATACAGTTGGATTTAAAAACTTGTAAGCTAAAGAAATCTGTATATGTATTAAAAATGCAGTAACCAACTTTTTCTTTGCTCTGAAACTCATCATGTGCAACATGGCATCCTTAACACCACTTCTGCAGCTGTCATCTTTTCACAAACATCAGAGCAGGCTCACAACACGCCAGGTTGAGCTGAACATAAGAACATAAGAAATAGGAGCAGGAGTAGGCCAATCGGCCCCTCGAGCCTGCTCTGCCATTCAATAAGATCATGGCTGATCTGATCCTAACCGCCAATCTACTATCACAGAACCATCTCCTGAATCTAACAGAATTAGACACACGAAATACGAGCAGGATCAGGCTACACGGCCCCTGGGCCCGCTCCGCTACAGACAGGGCCATGTCCGATCCGAATCTAGACTCATGTCCAAATTCCTGCCCGCTCCCCGTAACCCTTAATTCCCTTTACTTCTAGGAAACTGTCTATTTCTGTTTTAAATTTATGTAATGATGTAGCTTCTACAGCTTTTTGGGGCAGCATATTCCATGGACCTACCACCCTCTGAGTGAAGTAGTTCCTCCTCATCTCAGTTTTGAAAGAGCAGCCCCTTATTCTAAGACTATGCCCCCTAGTTCTAGTTTCACCCATCATCGGGAACATCCTCCCCGCATCCACCTGATCCAACCCCTTCACAATCTTATATGTTTCAATAAGATCGCCTCTCATTCTTCTGAACTCCAATGAGTAGAGTCCCAATCTACTCAACCTCTCCTCATATGTCCATCCCCTCATCCCCGGGATTAACCGAGTGAACCTTCTTTGTACTGACTCGAGAGCAAGTATGTCTTTTCTTAAGTATGGACACCAAAACAGTATGCAGTATTCCAGGTGCGGTCTCACCAATACCTTGTACAACTGAAGCAATACCTCCCTATTTTTATATTCTATCCCCCTAGCAATGAAAGCCAACATTCCATTGGCCTTCTTAATCACTTGCTGCACCTGCATACTAACCTTTTGAGTTTCGTGCACCAGGACCCCCAGATCCCTTTGTACTTCAGTACTTTCCAGTTTCTTGCCATTAAGATAATAACTTGCTCTACGATTTTTCCTGCCAAAGTGCATAACCTCACACTTTCCAGTATTGTATTCCATCTGCCAAATCTCTGCCCACTTACTTAGCCTGTCTATGTCCCCTTGCAGGTTTTTTATGTCCTCCTCACTCACTACTTTCCCTCCCATCTTAGTATCATCTGCAAACTTTGATATGTTACACTCGGTCCCCTCCTCCAAATCGTTAATATAGATTGTAAAGAGTTGGGGACCCAGCACTGACCCCTGCAGAACATTACTAGTTACTGATGAACCATTTATCCCAACTCTCTGCCTTCTGTGAGATAGCCAATCCTCTATCCATGCCAGAATATTACCCCCAATCCCGTGATTTTTTATCTTAAGCAATAATCTTTTGTGTGGCACCTTGTCAAATGCCTTTTGGAAATCTAAATACACTACGTCCACTGGTTCCCCTTTATCCACCCTATATGTTACTTCCTCAAAGAACTCCAGCAAATTTGTCAAACATGACTTCCCCTTCATAAAACCATACTGACTTTGTCCTATTAAATTATGATTATCCAAATGTCCTGTTACTGTCTCCTTAATAATGGACTCCAAAATTTTACCTACCACAGATGTTAGGCTAATCGGTCTATAGTTTCCAGCCTTCTGTCTACTGCCCTTTTTAAATAAGGGTGTTACATTAGCAGTTTTCCAGTCTGCCGGGGCATTTGCTGAGTCCAGGGAGTTTTGGAAAATGATTACTAATGCATCTACAATCCCTACCGCCACTTCCCTCAAGACCCTAGGATGTAAGCCATCAGGTCCAGGTGATTTATCCGCCTTGAGTCCCATTATTTAACCGAGTACCACTTCCTTAGTGATTTTGATCGTGTTTAGCTCCTCCCCCCCCCCATAGCCCCCTGTTTGTCCAGTGTTGGGATATTCTTAGTGTCTTCTACTGTAAAGACTGATACAAAATATTCATTCAGTGTTTTTGCCATCTCCATATTTCCCACCATTAATTTCCTGGTCTCATCCTCTAAGGGACCAACATTTACTTTAGCCACCCTTTTTCTTTTTATATAACTATAGAAACTCTTACTATCTGTTTTTATATTTTTTGCTAATTTACTTTCATTTCCCTTTCTTAATCAATCTTTTTGTTATTTTTTGCTGTCTTTTAAAGTTTTCCCAATCCTCTATCCTCCAACTAGATTTGGCTACCTTCTATGCCCTTGTTTTTAGTCGAATACTATCCTTAATTTCTTTACTTAGCCACGGATGGCTGTCTTTTCTTTTACACCTTTTTCTTCTCAGTGAAATATTTTTTTTTTGGAAGTTGTAAAATAACTCCTTAAATGTACACCACTGATCATGTATCGTCTTACCCTTTAATCTATTTTCCCAATCCACTCTACTCAATTCCGCTCTCATACCTTCATAGTCTCCTTTATTCAAGCTCTGCACGCTTGTTTGAGATCCAACCTTCTCACCCTCTAATTGAATATGGAATTCAACCATGTTATGGTCACTCATTCCAAGGGGATCCTTTACTAGGACATTTTAATTAATCCTGTCTCGTTACACAGGACCAGATCTAAGGTTGCTTGCCCCCTGGTCGGTTCAGTTACATACTGCTCAAGAAACCCATCCCTAATACACTCAATGAACTCATCCTCAAGGCAGCCCTGCCCAGTTTGAGTTGTCCAATTAATATGATAGTTAAAATCCCCCATAATTATAGATGTTCCCTTATTACAAGACTCAACTATTTCCTGATTGATACTCCGTCCAACAGTGTTCCCTGAACAGCGGATAACCAGTGGGGGAGAAGGTAAAATTAGAAGTAAGCCTCAAAAGACTCTTAAATTGGCTCTTAACAAGCCATTCAAGTACCAGAATTGTCTCCCCCGCCACTTGGTGTCGGACCAGTTCTGCACTGACAGACCCAACACCTGGGATTTTGCAATTTTGACAGCGGTCCCACCTCCAAACCCGCACTCTGAGCACCGGCAAAATTCTGGACAAAGAGTCTGCAAAGGGATATAGATAGACTAAGTGAGTGGGCAGTAATGTGGCAGATGGAGTATAATGTAGGGAAATGTGAGGTTATTCACTTTGGTAGGAAGAATAGAAAAACAGAATATTTTTTAAATGGTGAGAAACTTTCAAATGTTGGTGTGGAGAGATTTGGGTGTCCTCGTGCAAGAAACAGAAAGCTAGCATGCAGGTACAGCAAGCAATAAGGAAAGCAAATGGCATGTTGGCCTTTATTGCAAGGGGGTTGGAGTATAAGAGTAAGGAAATCTTGCTACAATTGTACAGGGCTTTGGTGAGACCACACCTGGAGCACTGTGCACAGTTTTGGTCTCCTTATCTAAGGAAGGATATACTTGCCTTGGAGGCGGTGCAACAAAGGTTCACTAGATTGATTCCTGGGATGAGAGGGCTGTCCTATGATGAGAGATTGTGTAGAATGGGCCTATACTCTCTGGGGTTTAGAAGAATGAGAGGTGATCTCATTGAAACATACAAGATTCTGAAGGGGGATAGCAAAATACTGCAGATGCTGGAAATCCAAAATAACAACAGAAAATGCTGGAAAAACTCAGCAGGCCAGGCAACATCCGTGGAGAGAAATTAGAGTCAACGTTTTGGGCCAAAACCCTCTATCAAGACTAAAGAGGCACAGGGAATGAAATAGATTGAGGCCGGGCTGGGAGAGAACAAAAGAGAAGAGACATTAAGAGGTATTCAAAACGAGACGAGATGGTGATAGGACTAGTGGAGACAAAAGACAGCTCTAGATGAGGTGTGAAATGCGCTGGCAGAATGGGAGACAGCTGCCATGAGGGAGAGAGAAAAAAAAAAGGTCGGGGGGGGGGGGGAAACCAAAACAAAGGTGTTGATAAAAAAATAAGTGAAAATGTAATAGGGGCCGAGGTTATGATCTGAAATTGTTGAACTCGATATTGAGTCCGGAAGGCTGTAAAGTGCCTAATCGGAAGATGAGGTGCTGTTCCTCGAGTTTACATTGAGCTTCCGTGGATGTTGCCTGGCCTGCTGAGTTTTTCCAGCATTTTCTGTTGTTATTTAAGATTCTGAAGGGGATTGACAGGGTAGATGCTGAGAGGTTGTTTCCCCTGGCTGGAGTGTCTAGAACTAGGGGGCATAGTCTCAGGATAAGGGGTAGCCCATTTAAGACCGAGATGAGGAGGAATTCCTTCACTCAGAGGGTTGTGAATCTTTGGACTTCTCTGCCCCAGAGGGCCATGAATGCTGAGTCTTTGAGTATATTCAAGGCTGAGATAGATAGATTTTTGGACTCTAGGGGAATCAAGGGATATGGAAATTGGGCGGGAAAGTGGAGTTGAGGTCGATGATCAGCCATGATCTTATTGAATGGAGGAGCAGGCTCGAACGGCCATAAGGCCTACTCCTGCTCTTATTTCTTATGTTCTTATGTTCTTAAAACATCTCAAGGCACTACACAGGACCATTATCACACAAATTGTGGCATCAAGCCACATAAGGAGATATGAGGACAGGTGACCAAAAGCTTGGTCAAAGAGGTAGGTTTTAAGGAGCGTCTTAAAGGAGGAAAGAGAGGTAGAGAGGCAAAGAGGTTTAGGGAGGAAATTCCAGAGCTTAGGGCCTAAGCAGCTGAAGGCATGGCCAACAATGGTGGAGAGAGGAAAATCGGGGATGCCCAAGAGGCTAGAATTGGAGGAGCGCAGAGATCTCAGAGAGTTGTAGGGCTGGAAGAGGTTACAGAGATAGGGAGGGGACGAGGCCATGGAGGGGCATGGAAACAACGATGAGAATTTTAAAATTGAGGGATTGCCGGACTGAACATAAGAACATAAGAAATTGGAGCTGGACTAGGTCATTTGACCCTTCAAGCCTGCTCCGCCATTCAACAAGGTCATGGCTTATCTTTTACCTCAACTCCACCTTCCCACACTATCCCCATATCCCTTACTTCCCTTCGTTCCCAAAATTTATCGACCTCTGCCTTGAATATACTCAATGGCTGAGCATCCACTGCTCTCTGGGGTAGAGAATTCCAAAGATTCACAACCCTCTGAGTAAAGAAATTTCTCCTAATCTGAGTCCTAAATGGCCTACCCCTTATTCTGTGACTGTGTCTCTATGTTCTAGATTCCCCAGCCAGGGAAAACATCCTCCCTGTATTTACCCTGTCAAGCCCTGTAAGAATGTTATATGTTTCAATTAGATCACCTCTCATTCTTCTAAACTCTGAGGAACATAGACCTAGTCTACTCAATCTCTCCTCATAAGGCAGTCCTCTCATCCCAGGAACCAGTCTAGTAAACCTTCACTGCACCCCCTCTAAGACAATTATGTCTTTCCTTAGGTAAGGAGACCAAAACTGTACACAGTACTCCAGGTGTGGCCTCACCAATGTGCTGTATAATTATAGTAAGACTTCTTTACTCTTATACTCTAATCCCTTTGTAACAAAAGCTAACATACCATTTGCTTTCTTAATTGCTTGCTGTACCTGTATGTTAACTTTCTGTGATTCATGTACAAGGACACCCAGGTCCCTCTGAGTGCAAACATTTCCCAGTCTCTCACCATTCAAAAAATATTCTGCTTTTCTGTTTTTTCTACCAAAGTGGATAACTTCACACTTCCCCTCATTGTATTCCATTTGCCATGTTCTTGCCCACTCAGTCAACCTGTCTATATCTCTCTGCAGCCTGTTTGCGTCCTCCTTACAGCTTACTGTCCCATCTAACTTTGTATCATCAGCAAACTCGGATACATTATACTCAGTCCCTTCATCTAAGTCATTAATATAGATTGTAAATAGCTGAGGCCCAAGCACTGATCCTTGTGGTACCCCGTTAGTTACAGCCTGCCAACCCGAAAAAGTCTAGTTTATTCCTACTGTTTTCTGTCCATTAACCAGTCCTCAATCCATACTAATATATTACCCGCAATACCATGAGTACTAATTTTCTGTTATAACCTCTTGTGTGGCAGCTTATTGAATGTTTTTTGAAAATCCAAATACACTACGTCAACTGGTTCCCCCTTATCCATCCTACCAGTTACGTCTTCAAAAAACTCTAACAGATTTGTCAAACACGATTTCCCTTTCATAAAACCATGTTGACTCTGCCTAATCATATTATGATTTTCTGAGTGCCCTGTTACCACGTCCCTAATAATAGATTTTAGCATTTTGCCTACTACTGATGTCAGGCTAACTGGCCTATAGTTCCCCATTTTTTCTCTTCCTCCTTTCTTAAATAGCGGAGTGATGTTTGCTACCTTCCAATCCTTGGGGACTGTTCTAGAATCTAGGGAATTCTGGAAGATTAATACCAATGCATCCACTATCTCTGCAGCTACCTCTTTTAAAACCCTAGGATGGAGGTCGTCTGGTCCAGGGGATTTGTCGACAATTAATCCCATTAATATTTCCAGTACTATGTCTTTACTTATACTGATTTCTTTAAGTTCCTCATTCTCTCTAGACCCTTGGTTCCCCATTATTTCCGGAATGTTTTTTGTGTCTTCTACCGTGAAGACAGATACAAAATATTTGTTTAATGTCTCTGCCATTTCCTTATTGCCCATTATAATTTCTCCTGTTTCTGCCTCTAATGGGCCCATGTTTACTTTCATTAATCTCTTCCTATTTACATACCTATAGAAATGTTTACAATCTGTTTTTATGTTTCTTGCTAATTTACTCTCATATTCTTTTTTATCTTTCTTGATCAATCTCTTGGTCCTCCTTTGCTGAATTCTAAATTCCTCCCAATCATCAGGCTACTCTTTATGGCAACATTATAAGCCTCTTCCTTTGATCTAATACTATCTTTAATTTCTCGTTAGCCATGGTTGGACCACTTTACCTGGGAGCCAACGTAGGTCAGAGAACACAGGGGTGATGGGTGAATGGAACTAGTGCGAGTTATGATATGGGCAGCAGATTTTGGATGAGCTGAAGCTTACAGGGAGTGTAAGATTCTGGTTATTCAAGGACAGGAGTTATGGGCGAGTGGGCTTGGTGCAGGATAGGATATAGGCAAAATGTTACTAAAGAGCTGAAGTTTAAGGAGGGTAGAGGATGGAACAGGACAACATTGAAATATTATTGTCTGAAGGTGAGAAATGCTTGGATGAGGGTTTCAGCGGCAGATGGGTTGAGGTGGGGCAATGTTATGATGGTGGAAGTAGGAAGTGTTTGTGATGGAAAGGATATGGGGTTGGAAGCTGAATTTGAGGTCGAATAACACACTGTGTTATACATGTCTGTCATCTCCTGATTTAATTATTCTTAATGTTTTCTTGTTGGCCTCCCACCCTCCATAAACTCCTATTTGTACAAAACTCTGCCACATATATCCAGGCATACATTAAGTTCCACCCGCCCAGCACTCCTGACCTATCCTGGCTCTCCATTTTCCAATGCATTAAGTTCAAAATCCATGTCATCTATGTGGAACTTGCTACCACAGGGAGTGGTTGAAATGAATAGTATAGATGCATTTAAGGGGCGGTTAGATAAGCATCTGAGGGAAAAGGGAAGAGATGGTTATGCTGATAGTTAGATGAGGAAAGACAGGAGGAGGCACAAGTGGTGCATAAATGCCAGCATGGGCTGGTTGGGCCAAATGGCCTATTTCTGTGCCAAAATTGCCCTCGCAACGCGGGGCTCCCCAGCTAGTCTATATATATAAAGCGGCTCTTCTGTCTGTCCCGATGTCTGTCTGTCTGTCCGCCTGGTCTCTATACGTTTGGAAGTTACAGAGCGTACCGACGCGCGCGTCGCCTCAAAAGAAAGCTTGCGATTCCGGACCGGTCATAGGTGTATTTACGTTTCGGCCGGACAAAAATCCCGCCCGCGGTATCCCAAAAACGTTCAGCGTTCCGCTCATTAGCATCTCATTAGCGACCGTGTGACGTCGAGGTCTTCCTACAGTTGAGTGTCGAGTGACTCGACGATTGACCAATCCTACGCTTGGGTGACCTGACCGGTGTGGGCGGGCCTTATCCTTCTGAACCGAGGTGAGTGGCCGCCATCTTGATTTTTCACGATTTTTTCCCCCACACTTTCTGTGTGTTCGGGAACTAAGGTAAATATTTGAATTATGTGTTAGGGAATTAATTAACAATTTATTTCAGTTTTATATTGTGTTTAGCAACCCCCCCTCCTCCTCCTCCTCACCCTCGCGCAGGGGGGACTCGGTGCTGGTCTCCAGGCCCGCTGCAGGCAGGCCTGAAGCTCCAAAAATTTCTCTATCTCTCTTCCCTCTCTCTCTCTCCTCTTCCCTCTCTCTCTCTCCTTCTCCTCTTCCCTCTCTCTCCTTCTCCTCTTCCCTCTCTGTCTCTCTCTACTTCCCCCTCTCAGGTTTGACGGTGTCGGGGCCCGAAGTGAGCCGCTCTAACGGCCGCCAGCCTGCGGGGTTTCCCTGCCTACTCCCCGCTCTAACGGCCGCCAGCCCGCGGGGTTTCCCTGCCTACTCCCCGCGGGCCGCCTCGCCCGCGCATGCGCCGCCCGCCCGCGAGAGCCCGCTCTGGCTTTTTTTTAAACGGCAACCACGCATGCGCACGGCCGTTGCGCAGCCGCCTTGACGCCGGCACGCATGCGCACGGCCCCCGTGACGCCAGCACACAGCCTCGTGAGATCGCGGGGGGTGCGAGCCTCGGGAAATCGCGGGGGGCGGAAAGAGAGCCTCGGGAAATCGCGGGGGGGGAAGAGAGCCTCGGGAAATCGCGGGGGGGGGGAAGAGAGCCTCGGGAAATCGCGGGGGGGGGGGAAGAGAGCCTCGGGAAATCGCGGGGGGGGGGAAGAGAGCCTCGGGAAATCGCGGGGGGGGGAAGAGAGCCTCGGGAAATCGCGGGGGGGGGGGGAAGAGAGCCTCGGGAAATCGCGGGGGGTGGGTGAAGAGAGCCTCGGGAAATCGCGGG